>NC_141461.1:31917500-33167500 GCF_015680905.1 Coptis chinensis | reverse complement strand
TACTGGCATTCTCTTAATGTGGACCCTCCTGTTGAGCATATTACTGCCTTTGTGTTTGCTAGCCGCACTTGGATAGAAAATCCCTCGACACTTTTGAATGATGTCATTGAAGAAACTTATATTATTTTAGAGGAAGATGGCAAAGAAATAGAGATCACCAATTCTAAACTATGGCATGAACAATTTAATTTGCAAGAAAAAGAGGAAGTAACACCTTTAGAGTGATGTGATTCTTAATTTAGTTTGGCAGCTGATAATGGGGAAAACGATAGTTTTACCCATGCATAAGCGACGAAACTCAAACGCAAGTAAAACTAGAGCTATTTATTGCTTAAGTTATCAAAGTTCTCTTCTCTCAATGCTATTGCAATATAGTTGGAATAGAAAGTTCGTTCCACTCCTAGTTCTTTAGAATTCAATGCTAACTAAGATTATCGGTTCTCCCAAAGTCAATGAGAGTACCGATTATGTAACTATGCTAACAACGATAAAATGACGTAATCGAAATGTTCTAAATACTAAGATAGAAATTCAAATACTAAGATTTGAATCTAGATAAAGAATTAGGGGGATTTGATTTCACCTTAACTCGACTTAATATACTAACGAAGAATTGTCGTAATCCGAATTGTAATGCTTCCGCATAGCAATTGGGTCTTCCTAATTCCTAATTTTTCATGGTAATCTCTACCAACTAACAACTAGCGTGTGATGAAACAATCAAACCCATTCTCATAGTAAACTAATTGTTTTCTAGAATGGAATAGGATATTACGAACTATTCTATGCTAACAACAATCAAGTTTCATCAAGGCTTTTTCAAACCCCTATAATGGAGGTTTTAGCCTTGAATCATTATACTATCATTTCTAAAATAAGAACACTTAGAACAACCCATTATTGAATAAATGATTAAACTTATAAATCTAATTGAACACTAATAATAATGATTTCAAATGAATTAAAAGGAGATTTAAAACTAATTTAAAACTAAGATGATGATTAACTAATTATCTAATGAAGACAAACTAATTAGCATGAATTCAAGACAACTAAACTAAATAAGAATTGAATCAATAAACTAAATTGAATGAAAAACTAATAATTTATTATAAAACTAAATTTTATTCTAAATAATATTCATTCTTTGTTCTTAAAACTAATTCTAATTGATGTAAAAAACTAGATCTAAAACAAGTTATTTGATAATGGCTAACTAAAAAAAACTAGATCTAGATTTGAATTCCCAAAACTAGATAGCTTAAGAGTTAAGTCTTTGTCTCCTCATATGGAGGAGACAAAATCCCAAAATCGTGCATGGGCTGAGGAGCTTGTTTTAGGCTGGAAAAATCGAGCCCAAAACCCAATTTGTTGAATCCAAGACTTCTTATTCTAGTCGTGTTACTGTAGCACGAGTTTTCACTAACTTATACTACTCTGATTGAGTCAAGGTCTAGACTATTGGAAAGAGCTTTCTGAGCCGGTCATTTTGATATAAAATGGGCCCATATCCGAGGTTTGAGGCCAAAGATATGGTCTTTAGAAGTTCTGTTGACTTTTCTTCAGCTTTCTAATCCGGTTTGACTTTCACTTAACAACTTTGACTTGGGCTTTTTAAGGGCTTTTTCTCCATGAAACTTGGGCTTTCTTCATAGAACTTTCATAGTAATCACTTTAGCTCTTTTTAGCGCCTAATTAGTAACAAATTTACATTTATTTAACTCCGAAGCCTAAAATACTCAAAAACACGTAATTAGTGATAAACCTATATTATTAATCACATAATTGGTCTAACAGCAATATTGTTAAGGGGTTAAAACTACAATTTTGGGCTCTTATCAAACCACCCCCAAAAATGAGAAATTAGCATAATATGAGAAACTACATAATATGAGAAATTAGTATAAACGACCAAAAATGGAGTTCTAACTAATCTCGTTTCGCCAAGTGCGATTGCATTGACCATATGCAACAAGGCCTTAAACTACTAAAAATTCCCTAGTGGACGAGTTATAGCCTCGTGAGAGTTTTCAAGTGAAAGTACTCACAAACTTCATCTATACTACAACGACTAAGAAATAAAACTATTGTTTCCTTATTTATGTCTCAATTATCTATACATCTCACTATCAATGAATACAGAATAATCAAGTCGAAACATAAACTAATATATGCATAATAATCAATCATCTACGAATAAACATATATACAATGAGTAATACTATGAAATGCACTAACAGGTCCGTTTCTGAAACCTTGGAATAGCATCCTTAAGTAGATCCTCACATAAAAGTCAAGACAAAAATACTCTGATTTTTCCGCTCAAGTTTCGCTACTCCAGTGTGCAGTGGGCACACTTTACCTTACAATCTCAATGACACACAAGGAAGTCGAAGTCGATCAAACACATCTGCCACTTACTATCACACTAACCTATTCCTAATTGAGCTAAAGGTCTTTATTAGGTGTTGCGGGGATTAGGTGATGGTTTCAGAATGAAGGAAATGGATATTCAAAAAAGACAAGTCTAAGATAATAGGGTCTTCATATTATGTAACTAGAGAAACCCTTGTTCTTTTGCTTCTACACTTTGTTTCCATCCTTAGCCTTTTTATTTTGGCTTTTTGACTCCTTTTATTATATTTTTGGAGTTCTAACTCTTTATTTTCTTTTATTTATTTATTTATTTGGATGAAAACTTTCTTTTCTTATTTGAAGCTACTAACAAATTCTTGATTTCAAAGGTCTTTCTCTTTTCTTTTCTTCACTCATCCTATTCTCAGACTCATTCTAAAATGGGTAGGTTGATTTTTTTTATTTTGTTTTGTTTTTGTAAAAGGGTAAAGGATTTGCGAGTTATGAAAGGCTAAAGAAAGGCTCAGAGGGGCGACTAGCAGAAAATAATTTCATAAGGTTTGAATTTCTGGCTATATCGATCTAAAGATAGCCTAAATTCTCACTTAGGATATAGTATAGTGATCAAGAAAGTGGACGTGTGATTTCTCTATTCGGAATTTACTTCTCCCTTGTGTCATCTCTCAAATATTTCACTCATATAAGGCTTTAGGCTATATTCTAACATGATTTGTAGAATAAGTACTCTAGCTTAGATTTCAGAAACTTACTGCTAAACAATCATAGATACTCATGTAATATATTTATAGAAAGATGCAGAGATTATTACCTACATATTAACCTAAGTTTCTAAAAACTATTCTAATGAAAAAGCTAATGTGAGACTTCTAGATTATTAAGTGCATAGAGAAAGAAAACAATACCAATATTCTTAAGTGTATAACATAACTTTTTATTTATTTTTGAATTTTAGAAATTTTTACTAGAAAACAAGTGCATATTGTACATATCTATATCCTAGCAGATGCTTTAATTACATGTGTTTCTATGCCACCCCCAAACAAGAAGCATGCTTTGTCCTCAAAGTATTGAAATAAAAGAGTAGAAAAATACCATTGAAATGCGTGAAATTTTGGAACATCTGCAAAACAAAGTTGAAACATACTAATATAGATAATAAAAACAGACTCAACTCTATATGAGTTCCACCCGTTATGGGGTTACAAATAGTAAATTGCTTGGGACATAAGCAGACACTAACTGAAACTAAAAACTTACGTTATCTTCAGCGTTTAAGCGTTGTCAACCTCTTCTATAAAGAAATGAGGTTCTTTGGCATCCTGCCACGCCATCATGATTTGCCAGGCTTCACGCCATTTATCATCTACAATCGCTAACCTGCTTAGCGCCACTTGGTCGGATGGGGTGTAGGGCGCAACCAAATAAGGTTGTAGCCTCCACCCCGGCCAAGTCATTACACGGAAAGAACGAATAATATAGTTGGTGGGTCACACAATGTCAACCCCCACCTAATCCATAAAATGGGCACAAAAAATAGGGAAAAAACATAGCATAATACGATAAACTAAAACAGGCATAAGAAGGTACTTATGCCTCATGCTATGGGCTTGTGCTAAATTAGGCATTAGGGTATGGGGAATATCATTGAGCATACATCCCCCAGCTAAAGCAAGGAAAATATCACAAGTTTCGTCATTCGCAGAAGAATAACGTCATTCCCTTCTAATGTTTAGCATGATCCAAAATATAACAGTGCCCACATTCATGGACAGGCTACCAAGGGCTACGTTATAGTCTACTTGGTCCTCTATCCTAAAGATTCCTGCCCCATAATCCTCATGCAAATTTTTATAGTTATAGAGGTACATATTATCTACCAAATATGCCCATGAGTCTTGAAATTTAGTGGGCATAGCAAGTCCGAGAGCAAAGGCTAACAAGAACCTGGTAATTTCCATCGGTTCATCCTCAATGGTGATGGAGAACACTTGTTCCCCATCCGGTCAATCAAAGAACTTACAATTATGATCACGTCAGGACTTACCATTAGTGGTTCCCAGCGCTTGTATGATCACGTCGCGAAACCACGCACCATAGTTGTCACTTTGGAACAAGTCTTCAAAAGACTGCTCCAGTATGATACGAGGTGATGTCATCACAACAAATACTCTCTAGAAATGCTGTAAACAACCCTGGAGAAATTCACAAAAATAAGAAAATTTCCGTTGCTACAAAGGTCAGGGCACGAGTTGCGCTCAGGTCTAAATTGAGTTACAGTGTTTTCAGCGCAGGGCGCGCTCAGAAGTAGCCTATATAGGGTGTGGGGCGCGCTCCGTGTATGAGAGCAGGATGAAGTGGAAAACAAATGGAAAAATTGGAGGTTCAAGGTGAGAGATGAAAGTGAGATGTGTGGGTTTTGAGTGTAAAATGAAGGAAGTATATATATGGTTTTAGTTTCTAAAATGAATTAACAAGTTGCCAACAAATTTTAAGCCAATTGCCGGAAACAAAATATTTCTAAAACCTAAAATGGAAACAACCCATATTCATTATTCTAAAACAAACCTAATATCTTTTAAATTGAATTTAGAGTAGCAACTTCCTGACTGATTGAAATTTCATCCTACCATAATATCTAATCCTAGCCACACCAATATTGGCACCTTCTCAACCAACTCATTGCAAAATTACTTCTAAAATGGTGGATCAGATAAAAGCAATGCTAAAAAATAATAATACCACCCCCAAACAATTCGGGAAGATGGGATTAACACAAAAATCATCGCATGCTTAGAAAAGAACCAAATTAAATTAAAATAGAAATTCAAATAACAATTAACTACCGAATTCAAATTTAACTAATGAATTTAATAACTTAACATCCAAACTATTAAAAATGATAAAAACAATATCAAAACACAAATTTATTAAACCGCTAGCCATGAGATGAAGATGGGATAAGAATGGGAAGTTGATTGATCAAAAATGGAAAGACCAAACGCCCCACCCCCAAACAAATTTTTGACCACATGGTTTTTTAAAAAAATTTGGTTAAAAACGTGGGTCTTTTAAAGTCAGATTGTCGAGACTTCCTAGATTACTAATTTTATGGTTTTAAAATTGTTAACTTTTTATGAATACGGATTAATCTAAGGGAAACGAAAAGCAATAAAGACATAATTCACATCATAGAGAAACATGACTTAAAAACCGAGAAAACATGCAAGAGTGGAAAACGTGAATTATGTTAAACGTAGACTTAGGATCCGGTACTTATAGCCACACACTCCATAGGGATGGCTCGGTTACCTGAATAGTGCACTTACCAAAATATAAGATTGAAATGGAGTACACCGAAGAATAAAATGAGTCTTTTATAGTCCGCTACTCAAGACTTTATCTAAAACATATGTATAAATAACCTGCAGTGTACCATTTATCAACAACCTAAAGAGTTGTGGGTCTTTCGATCCATAAATAAATAATATGGAATGCACCCCCAAATAGAATCAAGCACCAAGATTTTCTACAACGCAACTTAGTGAAATGAAAGCGAAATCTGATAGAACTAGAACGTAACCGAGCATCCACCTTCTTCTTCATCTTTGAATGAGAGGGTGCCCAAGTGAATGATCATGAGAAAATGGATGTTTGTGGAAGATATGTTGGATATGGATAAGTTTTAGAAGGAAAGAATGGAAAAAATGAGAATGTGGGTTTAGCACAAAACTCATTCATGGTGTATGTAGGAACTGTCTCAATTCTGAAAATGAAAGTGTCAAGTGCCTTTCCCTTAGGAATTATTTTCATATTAGGAGGATTTAAAAACTCATTAAGTACAGAAGAAACAAGAGGGTCAAGTGCAAACTCAAGGTTCCTTTGAAAAGGTGGAAGGTGGAGAATATTTGTGATGGAAGATGAATTCGTGACAGGATGATGTGAGGTGGATGAATGGGGCTCAGCTAGAGCTCTCAGGTCTAGATCATCAGAAGCCTTAAGATATGCAAGACATTCCTCAATAGGTGGGTCAAAAGAATCACTGGGATAGAGGGTGAAAAATTCATCTTTCGTCTTAGCGTTAAGGGATGAATGGATGCTGACATGGGGGGACTCGTGAGGTGGCAAGGAAGAGTTGCAAAAGAGTCGAAGGAAATCTTCCTCAACTTCCAGGGAGTTCTCGTTGAAGTTGGAACTTCCAAAGGATAGGAATTTGTGCATCTGATTATCAGGAAACGTGGTTTTGAAATAATCTTGGCTGAACTCTCGATCATGCTAACTTCTCCATCGATAGTCGTATCTTTGAACTATTTCATCATTTTAAAAACATTTACTTCAACATAAAGATGGCCAAAAGACATGGACATCAATCCATCACGACAGTTTATGAGCGCGTTGGCAGTAGCTAAGAAAGGACACCCTAAAATGATCGGAACTGAGTCGTTAGCGACTTCTGTATCGAGGATAACAAAATTAGCAGGATAGTAGAAATCCTGAACCTTAACAAGCACATTTTCAACCACCCCCTTAGGATATTTAATAGACCGATCAGTTAATTGGAACGTCATTTTAATAGGTTGCATCTCCTATAAACCTATTTGTTTATACAAATAATACGGGAGTAAGTTAACACTCGCCCCCAAGTCTAATAGCGCGGTCGTCCTGTGGGAATCTCCTAAGGTGCATTGTACAATAGGAAGACCAGGGTCCTTGTACTTAACTATTCCATTATGTTCATTTAAAGTTGGAAACTGTTCTGTTAAAAAGGCATTTTTAGGAATATTTGTCTTACGCCTAGTAGTGCATAACTTTTTAAGAAACTTAACATGGTGAGGTAACTTTTTAATCGCTTCCAGAAAGGGTAGGTTTATCGTTAGATTTTTGAAAACCTTCCTAATCTCATCGAAATTTGTATCCTTGGTTAACATGGCTAATCTCTGGGGAAACGGTGGTTTCTCTCTATATTTAGCGTATAGATCAACAAGATGTGTAACCTTGGCTTTCTGTTTCTTAGGTTATGGTTTAACTGGTACCTCTACAGGGGTAGGATTTTCAGTTTCTATTTCTGTATCTAGTTCAATATCCGATGTAGGGACTACTGGTGGGGTAACTATAGGCATAGTTACTGCGTTATCAACAACTCTGCTAGAACGGAGAGTGGTGATGTCATTTAGCTCACCTACGTTTCCATTTGCATTACTAGTATTACCGTTTACCTCAAAGGTTGTGTTTGTTGTTTTAGGATTAGGTATCGCTTAACTTGGAAACACACCTTTTTGTTGTACTTTCTCTTGTGCTAACTGCTATAAGGAAAGTTGGATGAATTGTAAAATATGTTGTTGGGTTTGAATAAAGGCGTCGAAATGATCCGGTTGTGGAGGGGTGTTTGCTACAGGTTGTTCGACAGGAACTATGTCACGTTGATTATTAATGGGTGGGTTGTGATAGTTATTATTTACTAGAATGAGGCCTCTATTATTATTATAATTATTATAATTATGCTGACCTTGTCTTTGTCGTGGTGGAGCTTGGTTGTAATTGTTTGCTAGCCTAACATTTTGATTATTATACCCTAGAGGTGTAACTTGTTGATTATTTCTCCAACTGAAGTTGGGGTTTTGTCGCCAAGGTGCGTTAGGTTCACTATTAATGGAACAAACATTGTCCGGCTGTGCGGATGGTTGTTCATAGACTAGAGGACAATAGGAGTTGGGATGTGCAGGACTCAAACAGAAATTACATGGAATAGAGTTGATATTCATGATAGGGGGTAGACTTTTGTTGAACAGAAATAGCTTCTACCTTTTTAGTGAGGGATTTAATTAGAGTTTAAAGCTCAGGATAGGATTTAACCTCAAACATACTGGTAGCCTTAACTATTGAAGAAGAACTAGTGGAGCGCGGGATATCGTCACTACCTCCCCAATTATTATTACGCTTTGTTTGATATTCTAAAAACCTATAAGCTTTTGAGGCTCCTTTACTTAGGAAACTATCCCCATTCATTATGTCAAGGACCTCTTTATGGTGGTGTAACAGCCCCTTGAAAAAGGCACGAACTAACGTGTCTTTCGCAAGGTTATGATGTGGAGACTCTATAAGAAGGTCAGTGAAATGATTCCAAGCCTTCGAAAAGGATTCATGAGGATTTTGTCGAAAAAAATGAATCTTGGAAAGCATTTCATTTGTCTTCAGTAGTGGGTAAAAATGTTCCATAAATAGTTGAACAAGTTTGGCCCATGAGTCCACGTAATTAGCGCCAAGCAGTTAACCAAGACGCCGCCTTGTCGGCTAGGGTGAAAGGAAACACCCTCAGTTTAATTTGTTCAGCACCAACCGTAGGGTGATAAAATGTGGTAAGGACTTGTTCAATCCTACGCATGTGCTGCTAAGGTTTTTCATGGTCTAACCCATGAAACACGGGTAACAAATTAAATATATTTGGGGGGATTCGAAAATCCCTCACTAGGTCTGCAAGAACGATGCAAGATTTTGGGCTATCGTTCAAGGCTTTGTAAAAGTCAGAGAGAGGAGACTCTCTTTCTTCAGTCATTATATCAGGTGTAGTGTGTGGTATACTAGCTAGAGGTGTAGTGAGTGGTATACTAGATAGACGTGTTTCTTGACGTTGACGTTTGATTACGTTAGGCATTTTTCTTCAACCTATCCTTAATCTCATTCAAGGCTAAGACCAAACTTAAAGAAACATGACAACACTCAAAACAATCATGATATGCTAGTATAAGAACTCCTCTGACAGAAGATTCGAGGAGTGGAAGAAAGAAGTACCCGAATGCCTCCTTACTTCGGTTATGAATACAAGAAACACTGAATAACTTGAAGAAATGGAAGTTTGTACTAACCAGTGAAATTCGGCTTTTTCAGAAGACGGCGCAGGTCGCTCTCTGAAATAGCCTTGGTAGGGCGCGGGTCATGCTCAGGTCCAACTCGAGTTCTAGGCGTGCAAGCGCAGGGGGCGCTCAAATTTTGCCTTGGGTGGGGGCGGGTCGCGCTCAGGCTTAGCTCAAGTTCTAGGTGTTTCAGCGCTAGGCGTGCTCAGAAATAGCCTTGTATGGGCGCGGGCGCGCTCAAGCTTGTTCTTTGAAAAAAAAAAATAAATAAAAAAAAATCCTGAACCAAACAATCACTGTTATAACCAAACAAGGGTGGGTAGGTTTAATGGGACTTTGAGAAGACTAACAATATTAATGAAAACAATTCTAAACGGAACTAAGATGGCAGTGATGCCATTTGATAAAATGTAAAACTCTAGTTTTACCCACGCATAAGCAACGAAACTCAAACGTGAGTAAAACTAGAACTAATTACTGCTTAAGTTATCAAAGTTATCTACTCTCGATGCTATTACAATATAGTTGGAATAGTGATAAGAGCCCAAAACTATAGTTTTAACCCTTTAACAGTCATACTTTTGGACCAATTATGTGAGTAATAATTAAGAGTTAACACTGATTACGTGTTTTTATGCATTTCAGGCTTCAAAGTCCATTATGTGCAGAAATGTGCCACTTTAGTGAGATAAAGGAGAAAAGGTCGGTCACTAAGGAGTTCCGTGATTAAAGGCCAAGATTCAAGAAGATAAAGCCTTCCTAAAGCCCGGTCAAAAGCTGAAAAGTCGACACGGGCTGAAACAGACACAAAGTCAGCAGAACTTCCGAAAGCCGTATCTTTGGACTCAGACCTCGAAATTGGGCCTACCCTATGTCAAAACAACCGGCTCAGAAAGAGCTTTCCAATGGTCTAAGCCTTGACCCAATCAGAGGAGTAAAAGTGGACGAAAAGTCTGTGGAAGCCAACTGCAGCTGAAGAGGCCTTTTTGATCGAAAAGAATGGGTTTTGGGCCGATTCTCGCCCCAAAACATGGCTCCAAGCCCATGCACGATTTTTGGATCTGAAAGTATAAAAACCAAAGTTTAGCTCTTTGTTAATGGTAGCTAGTTAGACCTAAAATAATATAGATAATTCTAGATCTGTTTTCATTAATTAAATTAAGCTTTAGTTCCATTTTCAATTCTTGTTTTAGATTAAGTCTTTGAATCATTGTTCTTGATTGATTAGATAAATAAAATAGTTGTTTTAACAATTTCGAATTGTGTTATTTCAATCTATTAGATCTAGTTTTAATTATTGTTGGTTACCATCTCTTAGTTGTTAATTAGAATTTAATCATTGTTTAGTTTAGATTAGTAAATTTTGAATCTTGATAATATGTGTAGTTTAGATTCATATGGGAATGATTGCGGAATGATTCAAGGCTAAAACCTCCATTAGAGGGGTTGATGAAGCCTTGATGAAAACTTGGTGGTATAGTGTAGAAGTATTGTAGAATCTATTCTAATCTAGAAGGTCGTGATTCGCCATGAGAATGGGTGGACGACGTCACATGCTAGTTAGTACTCGGTAGAAATGCCATGAACACTAGGGATTAGAACTCGAATTTCTTGCCGTAAGAATGTAAGAATCGAGATACAAGAATCTATACTAGGTTATTAAGTTGGATTCGAGGTGGATTCAATTCCCCTCTAATCCTTTATCTAGATTCAAAACAATCATATTTCCATAGCATTCGTAGTTAAATTCAAGTAATCAAATTCAGTAAGTATCGTAGTATATCACCTTCGTAAAGCTCTCATTGACTTAAGACTGAGTAATTAGATTAGAAAACATTACATGCTAGAGCACTAGGAGTGGAACGAATTCGTTACTCCACTCTATTTCGATAGACTTGGGAGTAGGAAACTTTGATAACATAGCATAAAAAATAGTTTAGTTTACTTACGTTTTGATTTCATCGTTAATTTCGTAGGTAAGCTATTCATTTTATGTTTATCAAATAGAAAGTTCATTCTACTCCTAGTTCTTTAGAATTCAATGCTAACTAAGATTATTGGTTCTCCCAAAGTCAATGAGAGTACGTATTATGTAACTATGCTAACAACGATGGAATGACGTAATCGAAATGTTCTAAATACTAAGATAGCAATTCAAATACTAAGGTTCAAATCAAGATAAAGAATTAGGGGGATTTGATTCCACCTTAACTCGACTTAATATACTAACGAAGAATTGTCGTAATCCGAATTGCAATGCTTCCGCATAGCAATTGGGTCTTCCTAATCCCTAATTGTTCATGGTAATCTCTACCAACAAACAACTAGCGTGTGAAACAATCAAACCCATTTTCATGGTGAACTAATTGTTTTCTAGAATGGAATAGGATATTACGAACTATTCTACGCTAACAACAATCAAGTTTCATTAAGGCTTCTTCAAACCCCTCTAATAGAGGTTTTAGTCTTGAATCATTATACTATCATTTCTAAAACAAGAACACTTAGAACAACCCATTATTGGATAAATGATTAAACTTATAAATCTAATTGAACAATAATAATAATGATTCCAAATGAATTTAAAGGAGATTTAAAACTAATTTAAAACTAAGATGGTGATTAACTAATTATCAAATGAAGACAAACTAATTAGCATGAATTTAAGACAACTAAACTAAATAAGAATTGAATCAATAAACTAAATTGAATGAAAAACTAATAATTTATTATAAAACTAAATCTTATTCTAAATAATATTAATTTTTTGTTCTAAAAACTAATTCTAATTGTTGTAAAAAGCTAGATCTAAAACAAGTTATTGGATAATGGCTAACTAAAAAAAACTAGATCTAGAATTGAATTCCCAAAACTAGATAACTTAAGAGTTAAGTCTTTGTCTCCTCATATGGAGGAGACAAGATCCCAAAATTGTGCATGGGCTGAGGAGCCTGTTTTGGGCCGGAAAAATCGAGCCCAAAACCCAATTTGTTGAATCCAAGACTTCTCATTCTGGTCGTGTTACTGTAGTGTGAGTTTTCACCCAACTTATACTACTCTGATCAAGTCGAAGTCTAGACCATTGGAAAGAGCTTTTTGAGCCGGTCATTTTGATATAAAATGGGCCCAAATCCGAGGTCTGAGCCCAAAGATATGACCTTTTGAAGTTCTGTTGACTTTTCTTCAACTTTCTAATCCAGTTTGATTTTCACTTAACAGCTTTTACTTGGGCTTTTTAAGGGCTTTTTCTCCATGAAACTTGGGCTTTCTTCATTGAACTTTCATAGCAATCACTTTAGCTCCTTTTAGCGCTTAATTAGTAACGAATTTATATTTATTCAACTCCGAAGCCTGAAATACTCAAAAACACGTAATTAGTGAAACCTATATTACTAATCACATAATTGGTCTTACAGCAATATTGTTAAGGGTAAAACTACAATTTTGGGCTCTTATCAGCAGCTGAAGACATAACGATTGAAGATATAGATGAATTTCTTAAGGATGAAGCCAAGGGGTTCTTAAGAGTGTGTGAGGATCCATCACCTTAACCACCAACCGACCACCATACACCTGAGTTAACACCTCTTGAAATCCAACCATCTACCACCACCACGCCCTCCATTCCTCTACCATTTCAAAAGAACCACAAATTTGCACTTGAGTTTTTTTCTTCAGAGATCCTCTTTAATTTTTTCAACCCTCACGGTGAAGAGTTTTTGCCTAGCTGATCAGCTCCCAAATGTGCATTTTATTACATTTACATTACTGCATTACAATTTTTCTTACGTATAATAAATAGACAACTCATAGCTTTTACTGCCTTTTACAGGTTACATGTCATTTTAGCACCAAAAGGAGCTTTCTTAATGCTTTTTATGAAGACTCGAGCATGTACAAAAAAGTGCTGAGAAAAGCCAAAGTCAAAGTCAAAAGTCAAGGACTCAAACCCAGAAAACTGAAAACAATGTCCTTAACTCAGAAGACTTGAGATGGATGACCTTGTTTCAAAAGTAGCATTGCTTAAAACCTAGCTTGCTCAAGAAGAAAGTGGAAAAGCAAAAGCATAAAGGAAAAAGGAAAAGTAAAAAGCAAATGTGTGAGGTGATAAGCACCCAAAAGTGTAGTTTAAACCCCTTAATAGTATTCTATTTAGGATAATTATGTTTATAATAAATAAGAGTTAATAATGTTTACGTGTTTTTGTGTATTTCAGGTCTTGAAGTTGTTTATGTGCTTAAAGATGTCATTTTGTATGGAAAATGAGTCAAAATGATTGCTAGAAGAGTTCTATGTTTAAAGCCCAAGAATCAAGAAGAAAAAACCTTTTCAAGCCCAGTTAAAGTCAATTCCTGTAGAAAAAGAATATAAAAGTCAACAGAATGTCAAATCGGCGGATCTTTCGACTCAAGCCTCAGAATTGGACCTACTTTATGTCAAAACGACTAGAACTAAATAATCTTTCCAATGGACTTGGCCTTGCCCCAATCAGAGCTGTAAAAGTGGAAAAAAAAGTATTAAAGTAATTTTCAGCAGTTGTGGCCTCTTTAGACTTAACCGAATGGACTTTGGGCTCACATTAAAGCCAAAAAGTCCCCCTTTTTAGCCCATGTGATAAGTGCTCAAAAAGTGCAATTTAACCCTTTGATTATGACTCTTGTTTAGCCATCTTAGTGGACTAATAGTGTTTGTAAGTTATGTTTTATGATTCTACAGGTGAAAGAGAGAGTTTTGTGGAATATTAGAGAAAAAGGGGTAAAATGGAGCAATTTGGAGCATTAAGGATCACATGGGAAGCCCATGGACAATCATGGAGAAGGCCAAGGAATTGAAGCTATTAAAGATGCGACTTGGACCTATTTTAAAGTCTATTTGGAAGCCTAAGGCCAAAAGATTCGTTGCTTGGACCAAAGCCCGCAAAAAAGGATAGAAGGATAGAGCAGAAGAGACAAAATAGATTTTCGCGTCTAGGACGCATGGATCGCGCGTCCAGATGCATTGCTCGCGTCTGGGACGCATGGATTGTGCATCCAGACGCATTTCTCGTGTCTGAGACGCATGGATCGTGCATCCAGACGCATTAAACGACACTGTAGCCAATTCCTTCTCAGTTTTGGAGACAAAGTTGGACTTTAAAAGAAGTCTATTTGTATTAGGAAACATGCAAATGACGGTTTAGAATGCTTCCAGAACTCATTGTAACCCCTATAAATAGAGGACCTAAGTGCCTCATGTAATTTGCCAATTCACTTATACTCTTGTCTCCAAAACTTGAGGCAGAGAGAGATTAATAATAAAAGATTGGTTTTAACTAGCTGAGTCTTAATAAATTAGTCTTTCTAGTTTTATGTTCTTCGACTCTTCTTTTTCTCGTTCTTTGTGTTCTTCGTGTTCTTCCTTATTTATGGAAGGCTAATCTTCTCCTTCAATGGAGGAGATGAAGCCGATGCTTAAGGTTTAATGATTTTTTGGTTCATGGTGTTCTTCAATCAGGTTAGTTCTTTATGTTTTTAGTTATTAGTTCCATTGCCCACACCAGGGGATGGAAGTATAGAATAGGGTTTATGTTTTGCAATATTAATATCATGCTAGTGTTCTTTACTTTTCTTCTAGTAGTATAATTCTTTAGAGTTAGGGAAGTATTCTTTGTGTTGCCTTAGAAGGGGTAGCTCAGGGAGTGGCTACCTAGGGGAAGTATTCTTTGTGTTTGCCTTAAGTGGTGATTCATTAAATGGCCGCCTTATTAGGAAGTACTCCTTGATGTTGCTCTCAGTAATATATTGAATGGTTGCCCGAGCTTACATAAAAGGAAAGAAGATATTAATAGCATAAACATAGAAACAACCTTAAGTAGAGTTAATTGTTAACGATGTTTCATCCAAAAGGGAATTGACACTCGCTCGATTGCCTAATTGTAGTCTACTTGTAAGAACAACCATGAAGCAGAAGGTCATAGATTAAAAGTATTAGTGGATTCTAATCTCTTGAATTCCCTTTCTTATAAATTCCCAATAGTTTAGTTAATTTAGTTTAGTTTAGCATTAGAATCTAAAATCTCTACAATCATAGTTTTTAATCCCTTAAACCCCCTTTCTAGTCCTGTCCTTCACATAACATACACTTAAAAGTGGAACGATACCCTACTCATCCTTTTACTTATGGAAGGATAATTAGGTTTTGATACGCTTCTATTTTGTTCAACAACCATCATCCATCTACATAATCTATCTACATCATCCATATACCATCTACATACACAAAAAGAAGCTTGTCACCATGCACGAAAATATAACCCTAACCCTCTCCTATATAAAGAGGGTTAGGGCTAAACTTATTCTCCCCTTCCCATCCTTAGTTAATAATTAATTTAGTGTAGTTGTAGTTTAGTTTAAGGTTAAGTAATTAGGGTTTATTCTTGTAGCCTCCATTAGAAACCTTTCAATAAAAGCTTGTTTATTCAATTCATCTTTATTTTAATGTCTTTATCTTATTGTTTTAGTTTAGAACATCCAATGAAACAAGGTTAAACCTCCATTAGAGGAGGTTTATGAAGCCATGTGAGGATGAGTAGCTAATAGTTTATATTTGGTTGCATAAAATAATGTCAAGTTCTTCATTATGAGTAACTAGATATAGAGCTCATAACGGAGAACTAGAGTATAGAGCCACCACCAAAGAGATTTGTGGTGGAGCTACACTCTCATGCTAGTGAAACCTTGATCCGGGAGGACTTGGTCTTCACTAGAGATCAATACAAGTGATTCGATACTAACTAATAGTTAATCGAATCGCGTGGTGGATTAAACCCCTTCTAATTCCTTTATTCATCAATAAAATTTACTATTTTTACCTCCTATCTACTGTTTTGACTCTTATTAGTGAAACATATTTGCAATTTAGATTCGTATCCAAGTAGTGTACAACTAGAGTTTGGTGAACACGACTACTCCTCTTTATCACATGATATTTGAGAGTATTTATCTACTGTTTTTCCACCATAATTTACTGTTCACGATCTCATATCTACTATTGTACTCAATACATTTTTAATTATTTCTTGTCAAATGGCGCCGCTTGCCATCTAGTTCGTTTACATTACGCGTGTTTAGATTACAAAACACTATTTTCACTATTCACAAAACACACACTAAAACACTGTTCGTACTTTTTTCAAATTTTTCTACTACTGTTCGAGAGCAAATGAGTTGTTCAACCAACTCCCTGCCCTCCCGTGACCTGACCCTACAAATTTGAAACCCAAGTTTTAACTCACGAGCGTGCGCACGCCTCAATTTTGCCTTCACTGAACGCAACCTGCATTCTACTGCTTAGGCGCGCATCGCGCCCAATTTGCCCTAAAACTAAGCTCGCACGCGCCTGCGCCCTAGGTAGGTTAAATACAGTTAATTAATTTTTTTAATATTATTTGCATTATTATCTCAAGAGTACAGTACAGTACTCGTATGCTAAAAATTACAAAATTTTAATAATTATTTTTCTTCATTCTAAACGGTGTCTAGAAAACTGAAGGAATTTGGGGTTATCTAATTAAGAAACGTGCATGCACAAACAACCACCCTCAAATTCCTATTCCTAAGTGACCTGGCCGTTGGTTTGATACAAAAATACAAAAAAATTAATTAATCTTAGTTAAGTTAGTAAGCCCACCCACTACCAAAGCCCGCTCCATAGGCCTAACATCCAGGCCTAACACGAAGCCCATAGTAAAAAGCCTTTTCCTAATTCTTAAAAATTTAATAACTAATAATGTTAATTTTTTTTACAGGACTTCACAATCCACCAGGACCAGTACTCATATAAATTGTTCAAGTAACGTAGACGTGCTTCAAGGCTGTTGAAGATGATATTTATACGCGTAGCAAGGACGCTCTAGGTAACACCTCTTTACATCCTTTAATCTACTGTAAGAGGATTCTATTTCTAGTAATAATCAAGCTAATTTTTGCATGCTCATTAGGAATTGCCTATTAGACTTAAAACTTGCATGAGATTAAGATCTGGTACGCATAAACCTGCCTTACTAGTTTATCGTAGACGCAAAAATTAACGCCTATCTAGAAATTCAGCAATCACCACACACACACCACCTACACCCACCCCAACTACATCTGTATCAATGGGTGAAGAAATAGTAGAGAGACCCCTCTTTGATTTTTATAAGGCTTTAAACGATGGACCTGCCTCCTGCATAATTCTTGCAGCTACAACGGGAGATTTTAGAATCCGCCCCTAATATATTTAATTTACTACCTATTTTTCATGGGTTAGACCATGAGAAACCCTATCACCACTTACGTATGATACAACAAGTACTAACCACCTTCCATCATCCTGACGTAGGTCCTGAACAAATAAAACTTAGAGTGTTTCCTTTTACCTTAACTGACAAAGCGGCTGCTTAGCTAACAGCACAAAAGCCGAACTCTGTCGACAAATGGGAAAAACTAGTTTAATTATTTATGGAACAATTTTACCCACCACAGAAGACTGATGAAATGCTTCAAAATATACACTTCTTTCCCCAAAAGCCTCAAGAATCTTTCTCTGAGGCTTGGAATCGTTTCACTGATCTTCTAGTAGAATGTCCCCATCATAATCTAGGTAAATACACACTAGTTCATGCCTTTTCAAAGGCCTATCCCAACACCATAAGGAGACTTTAGACATCATGAATGGAGGAAATTTCTCAAGTATAGGAATCACAGATGCTTATAACTTTTTAGATACTTAATCCAAGAAAAATAACAACTGGGGAGGTAGTGAGTACTCCCGTTCCAATACTTGTTCGGCAACAGTTAACGCAACCAACAAAGTTGAAGTTCCACCAAACATTAACATAATATCTCTAACTAAATCCCTCGCACATAAGGTCGATGCCCTCTCTATTAACAAACAAGAACCGCAACCTATTTCAGTCATGAACATAACTACCATACCCCAAATTTCCAGAAAATTTAAAATAGGGAATTATCCAAGATATAATTATCTCAATCGTCACCCTATTCAATTATCTGAAAACCCAGGATGAAATGAAACCCTAATAACATATTATCAACCACGATATTAAAATCTGAGATCAAATTTAAAACCAAAAGGAACAATCCTTCAATCACATTATTAAACTATAAAGAAACTAACCAACTCTATTATATCTGTTTCAAAACAAAATCGTTCACTTCAGAAAAACTTAAACCAGAAGACTCCAAGAGCAAATCCAAATCACGTGTCCTCATCCACTGTACTCCACCATCTATGTTTCCAAGAACACACCCACGTTGCAAACCAAAGTAAATTTGGGTCAGCAAATTGAATTTGTTGGTGCGAGTAAGACTAAAATAAAAACATGTTCAATATTTCAAATAAAGGAATATACTATTACATTCATTTCAACTTGGAAGACAAGTTAGTTCCATTTTCTCAAAACAGCATGTAGTTTCTTCCCAAGTAAAATTTCACCCCTAATATACAATTCCAAAAATCTCATATAACAGTACTCATCATTCCCACTTTCCAAAATAACTCACAACATAAATACCACTTAAATTCCACTTATTAAATGCACATATGATAACCTAATTAAATATGAGTTTGATACACCTTACCTTTAAGCCAACTCGTCGTCTTAGGGTAGGATATTTATGTCCCTGCATAAAAGATTAATAGATCCTACCCTCCTACAAAACAGAGTTAGAAATCACAATAAAATGATTTCTCTCAGCCAGTCAAATTTCCATTCATAATCAAACCTCATTTAAGACATTTAGGTCTAATTGATACAACCTGGTTCGTCCCGCATATTCAGGGAATACCACTTATCATAATACCTATATCAAGGGTAGTCATTCACATGACATCATTATGTCATAAAGTTTCTAAGTGTATAACCATAGATCTCAGACTATCACAAGTCATTAAAATTTTCGTAATAACATATCAAGTTATAGTCATTTGGCAATCACATAAAAGATTACAAGCATTCACTAATATTATTCACATCCATAACATCACACAAATTCACATACTTTTTGTTCATTCAATTCCACAATGTATCTTGTTTATTAATCACTTAATTGCTGACCTCACATTTAGTTCCTACTCCACGATTTACACTTCACACATTTGCCAAATCACACAAACCCGTGTGCCTTTCTCACACAGAGTACCACTACAAGACATACGTCCCAAGCGGGGATATCGCCTCCAGGAACATATTTATATCTTGCAAACCCGTAACTTGTGAGTCACAGCCATCTCTGGGCTTTCCATTTGCATAATCACAACCTCTTATGGGCATTCAATATCTTAGGTCATTCATGGCACATTCAATGAATACATTGGGTCATTCCCGCCATATTCAAGGAATACCCATCATATACTAACAGGTCATTCATGGCACATTCATTGATTACCTTGGGTCATTCCTGCCACATTCAAGGAATACCCATCATAACACTAACAGGTCATTCATGGTACATTCAATGAATACCTTCCTATCACATGACATCTCAAGTCATAATATATCATTACCAAATCCTGAGGCGTGGAGAGTTCTAAAGGTGTGGTCGACTCGTTGAAAATATTATTCTCAACTCACTTATCATTGTACTAGCATTAATCATACACAACAATTGATCACACGTGCAGAAAGTTATTTTCACGCATCAATGCAAATGAATCGTGCATTTAAATATCATTGAACAGAATACGAATGGTCATCAATCAAATACAATTCAAATAGCCACAATCACGTACACAATTAAATACTAACATTATATACATATAGTTATCTCAAAAACTAATATACAATATATAATATAGTGACTACACATTTACTCAAAGCTACCTACGTACCCAAATCTTTCAAGATTGGAATCAAGCCTTACGTAGCTCTTAACAGCCACATAGTCAAAGTCAAAGTCCATTAGTGCCAAGTCAAACAAGATAGCACAACTTTGTATTAAATCATAGAATAGGGAAAGACATATACATGCATCATAGTCAAGAAATTTCCACTTATGATCTCTTGTCTTTATTAGAAATATCTAAAATACTTTAACGTCTGCGACCCTCTGCTACAGTCCCGCAATCTTGAAATATTGTTCTTTTATGTATACTCAATCTCTTTGTCCATGCTTTTGTTTTGACTATTTTACCCCCTAGTTGTTTAGTAAATTGACAACATTGCCCTTAGGTTTTAAGCAAAACGCACAACGTGCGTGCATCCATATAGTTATTGTATAAAGCTTGCACATGTAGCTATACATAATAAATCAACAGTAGTACATATGGTCCAATTTATAAGTGGCTCATTTTGCTCTGTATCATTAATACAACAATAGCACTATTTGCACACTTAATGTATTACCATACCTAACCTGGTCCCTACTTAACTAAAAATAAGAAACCAGCCTCTAACTGCAAAAGAATTAACTTGATCAAGAACCGGCCCAATAACTTAATAGAGACTCAGACTATACAAACTAAACCAGTTCAAAGAAAGGCCCGTACATCTGTCCTATCAAACTAAGTAAAGGGATCCAAAACATAATTGGCCCATACGAAGTACTAACCCATATAAAATTAAAACTAACCAAAACAAAGGCCTAAGCCCAAAAGTTATCTAAAGCCTACTTATAATAAGTAGTCAAACCAGCCCAAACTTTATAACACTCAAACCCCAAAGCCCAACTAAAAGAAACTAAAGTCCGGCCCACTTAAAGTCGTCTTCTATCTCCTTCTTCTTCCCCCAATAGCCCACACCACCACCGAAACAACCACCACCAATTTCACTCCCCATGATAGAAACGCTCTTTACACACGTTTATTGGTTTTCAGTTACTTATTTTCTTAAGTCCGAGGTCCACAGTCCAAAGTCCGAAGTCCACAGTCCAAAGTCCAAAGTCCAAATTCCAATGTCCGTATAGTCGTACGTTTTAGTCAAGTTACCTTACTCACGTGGGTTTGGTAGGATAGGTCGAGTAAGGGATCGTCCAAACCTTAGGGCTCGGATAGGTTCACAACTGGAAATTACAACTTTAAGTGAGTAGGATTTTTAGGTTTCTTTTTAGTTGGTTTTTAATTAAAATAACGGTAATGCAAATAAAATAAATTACTACGGCGATTATATGTAGGTAAACAAAATATAGAGAAACAGGGAGAGAGTTAATCATGCTCATGCAAGGATAATTTTTTAACAGTTTTTATTACTAAATCACTACATCTCTAATTCGTCTCGTTTCGGAGACGACGTCGAGTATTGATCCCTAGTGCATTCCCACATCTCTAGGTCGCATTTCACTAGCATAAGGAGTTTCGATAATACCTCATCTCTGGTATATTATTTCAGCTCCTGGCACAAGTTCACATCAGCAGGACGAATTGGAGAGTTGTCTGACACCAAAGAGTCGTACGCGAGACATTTTGGATTACAGATCTGTTTCTCGAGCATCGCATCTAACTTTGTACGCCCTCGGTCATTTTGGGACCTGATGTTAATTCTATGCCTAATTCCTAAGTAGTGATTCTAGAATATTAACGAAGTCAATCCGGTTTTCACGAAGAAAGATATAACCCTCCCCACGAGGGGTTAGCTCATCATCATAGAAGGAATAATAAAACTTGTCGTGATACATTAAGTAAATAAATGCAGGACGAAATTAAACAAGAAAAGAAATCACTGTTATTAAGGGTAAAATAACTTACTGTATTAAGCTGCTGAAATAAAAATGGCGGAAGGTAAGTACTGAAGAAAGAAAACTAAATGTAGCTAAAGCATTAATATGCTGAAGGCCTCATAATGAAGGCGACCCCTTCATATTTATAGGCATCATAGGATGACCATCCGTGAATGATTTTAATTTGCTTTTGGCCGGTAGCTGATTTATTTGTTCAAAACTTTGAGAATCAAAGTTTTGTTTTGATATGTTTATCTTTTCGTCTTTTAGCTGTTTTAAGTTTCGTTTGTTAGCTAATTTCAATTCAAACCACCTGGTTTGAATTGGTACGTGTCTTCTTTCTTGCCAGGTGGTATCAATTTGAAACCATCATTTGCCACCTGCCTATGCTGACTCATCATGCCTTCTGGGCCCGCAGGGTGTGTCCACTTAGTGTGTCCAGTGGCGGCGCCGATTTTGGCGTTTTTACGACTTTTTGTCCTTGCGCAGAGTTTGTCGCCCAGGTCGCTATGGTAGCTTCACTAGCCAACGTCGGCACCTAGATTTATCCGATTTGAGCTTCGAAAGTTTCCTGCCTCTTTATATGTAGGCCGATCCCCGTGACCGGTTACGTTCTTTTGGAAACTTCGGCTCTAGTCAGGCTTTGTTGGGCTTCACGGGGATTGAGTGGGAATTCCAAATATTCCCTTATTCTTGTACTTGGTAGCTTCACTAGCCAACATCGGCACCTAGATTTATCCGATTTGAGCTTCGGAAGTTTCCTGCTTCTTTATATGTGGGCCTGTTCTGCACTGGTTCTGTTCTTTTGGGAACTTCGGCTCTAGTCAGGCTTTGTTGGGCTTCACGGGGATTGAGTGGGAATTCCAAATATTCCCGTATTCCTGTACTTGGCAGCTTCACTAGCCAACGTCGGCATCTAGATTTATCCGATTTGAGCTTCGGAAATTTGCTGCTTCTTCATATGTGGGCTTGTTCCGCACTGGTTCTGTTCTTTTGGAAACTTTGGCTTCACGGGGTCGACTGGGAAACTCCAAATATTCCCGTATTCCTGTACTTCGATGCATGTTTTATCACTATATTCATTTTAATTGCGGAAACCTACAAAAGTACGAAAATATAATTATTACATGATTATTAAACACATAATCGACCAAAATGCTATGTCTCTCGGGGTTTAATATTACAGTTTTGGGTGCTTATCACACCACCCCCTTAACAGCACTTTGCTTGTCCTCAAGCAAAGAAGAGACATTAAAACGATAAGTGATCAAAAATGTGTTGTCTAAGCTAAATCTCATTTCAGCAGAGTCGCGGTTGCATTAACCGTATGCAACAAGAGGCTTGAACCACTAGGAATTCCCTAGTGGGACGAGTTATAGCCTCGTGAGAGTTTTCCGAGAAGATACTCACAAACTTCATTTATACTACAACGACTCAAGAATAACAAAGGCTTGTTTCCTTAATTAATCTCGTATCTAGACATCTCACTAGCAAGGGAAATAAGGATTTTATTCTTTCAAATTCAAGTTAATATACATACAATAATCGAAACATCTACGCATGAGCATGCATGTAGTGATCTAATAATAAAATGTACGAAAGCGGGGCCGTTTTCGGATCCTTTGGATAACGCCCTTAAGTAGGTTCTCACGTGTATGTGTCAAAACACAATTTCTCTCTTATTTTTCCACTCAAGCTTTGCTATCTCCGGTGTCGCGGTGGGCACACGCGTTTCCTCACATACTCAATGATAGTCGAGGAGGAGCCGGGTTCGAGAAGTCACAACTACTACTTATTATCACACTATCCTATCCCTAATTGAGCTAGAGGTTTTATTAGGTGTTATGGGGCTTAGGTGGTAGTGTAGAAGAAAATGGAATGGAAAATTCAAAAAAAACGATAAGTATGAGAGAATAAGGTCTTCGAGATATTTATACTAGAGAATCCTTATTTTCCATCCTGCTTTTAACATGGTTTCCACACTTGGATTTTTCAAGCTTTTGTATTCCCTTTTGATTTGATCTTTGGGGGGAATTCTAACCTTGATATTTCTTTTGATTTTTGGAAACATATTTCTATTTTCTTTTTCTTTTCTTCTGGCACAGGTAACTGATTTTGATTTGTGACAAAGTTTTTCTCTTCATTTTTCTGCACTTCATCCTATTTCTCATACTCATCATCTAGGTAGGCTTATTTAATTGTGGTTACTAGATGGGTAATGATTTTTTTGTGAAGTAGAAAGGATTAATGAAAGGTTCAGTGGGGCGACTAGCGGTAAAAAAATTTTTACAAAAGTCGAAATTGTTGGCTATATCGATCCAAAGAAGGCCTAAATTCTCGCCTAGGATTTGGGTAGTGATCAAGTAAGTAGACGTGTGAACTTCTCTATTCGGAAGAACTACTCCTCTGTGTCATTACTCATATATCATACATTTTGAGGCTTTTGGTTAGATTCTTACAGGATATGGAAACTAAGTTGTCTAACCGTGGGTCCCAGAAACTTACTGCTGTGTATATTTAATGATAGTCAGTGCATGAATGCTCATGAAAAGATGTAAAAACTATTGCATAATGATTAAATTAAGTTTCTAAGGACAAATCCTCGCCTCGATGCTAGGGGAGATTTCTAAATATTTTTCATCATAGAAAGGGAAACGAGAATTTGTCACTAAATCGTTTATTTAGACATTAAGTAAACTATATACAACTATGCATGCCTAATTTTTGCAAAAGGTTCTCACCACCCCAAACAGTTCGACACCGTGTCCTCAAAGTGTTAAGAGGAAGAAAGAGTATACCCGGTGAGGCTTTGAGCAAAAATAAAGTGACATCTTCCACGAAATTTATTGTAACACACTATATATTATACATCATAAAAGTAGAAGCACACCTTTGTTAGAGTAGCACACCTGTTAGGTCATTTATTTATTTCACATCAAAACATAAAACAAATATGTACATGCATCAACTCACATAGCCCCAACCTTGAACTGGGGGATAGTCCTTCCTTGCCTCGTCCCTATAGAAATGCCATTCCTTCAAGATCCCGCCAATCTATCATAGCTCTCCGGACTTCACTCCACTTCCTTTTCTTTGCATTGTCTAGATGAGCTATCATTTTATCATCATTAGGGAAAAGAACGAACTTTCTTAAGATACCTTGCGTATGTGTCCATGTCCCAAATCGCAAGGAATGAATTATCTTGTTTGTTGGACACATAGAGTTCGACCTTTACCCGCCTTTGAAAGGTGGCTGCAAACTTCGAGGGAAGTACGTCCTCACTATTCGCATCTTTATGAATCGGCGGGGTGATATAGTCTTGCCGAAAAAGACCGAGCCTTCTTAAGATTCTCAATTACTAGTTTCAGAATGTCGAAGGTGGTACGTTCTTGGGCCAATGCATGGAATGTCTTACACGTTGCCTTTGATGCCGTGGAAAATGCCAATCTCCCATGATGTTCGAAGAATAAATAACATGGCAGTTCCAACATTCATGGTCATAATCTTGGCTAGTGGAATAGTGAATTATAGCCATCGGCCAGCTTCGGCACGTTCTTTGACGTGGGCAAGGCCATCGCCATAGCGGGCAGCAAAATCTTCCCTAGAGTAGTCATTAAGGTCATTCTCTATCATGTATTGGATGGGGAGATCTGGCTGAAGAGGAGGAAGGTCTAGAGCCATAGCCACTGTTGGCTCATAAAAGGCGTGTCGGGTGTTACCAATACGTAGTGTAAACCCATTCAAAGGGAAACCCTGGACAGCTGGTAGATCTTTCATGTGATTATAAAAATAAGTTGCCAAACCGGGGGAGTATGTCTGCTCCGGGTGTAGAATGAGAGAGTTCCATCCAACTTGAGTGATGTAGTCTCTGAAAAGATGTCCATATGCTGGAGAATTCAGCAAAGAATGGAAAGATTGTTCTGGAATCATCTTTGGAGCTTCCATTGTGTGAAAAAAATGTGACCTGTTTAGACAAGGATAAACAAATATTAGAGCATGATGAGAATAATTAAGTAAAAACAAATTACCATACGAAAATTAAAAACTAGAAAGAAGATGATAAATAATATAAAATTGCAAAATTTAAATGGTTTTATTGGCCCAAGTAACGGCGAGGATCCTTTTGTGGGAGGGATCCGTTTATAAGATTTTCTATGCCGTCAATCCGCAAAAAGAAAGATGTTGCAATATTTTGCTTTACATGCGGTAAATCTCGGTGGTTCTCCATTATGAGAGTGTGATTTGCCAAGAATTGGTTGTGGCTGTGCAAGAATTGTGCTTGTTCCTCTTCGTTTATTGTCCTCAGGTCCTGAAATTCAAGAAGGCTGGTGATAATAATGTTCTGACGTTTGAATAATGTCATCAGTCCTTGTTGAATTAAGCGAAGCCCTTCCATGGGATTAAATACGTTGCATAATGCATTTTCATGAAAGATGTTGTCGGTGGAACAATCTTCGTTGGTTCCTGCACCGACATGGTTCTTTGCAACGTCGGGGTTCCAGAATCCGTTCCTACATACTGAGTGAATGGTAAGAATGTTAGTTGTTCGAATAGGTGTATGAGGAGAAGTACTAGAAAAACCCCAATGTATCATGATAAGTGTCACAATGGTTGGTAAAGGGGCTGCCTTTTTCCTGGCACGTGCGATCGCATTCCAGAGAAATTTTATAATGCAAAAATCATTGCAGTTAGTCTGCAATACCCAGAGTAAATGGAGGAGTGGTTTGGTTATTTCGGAAGTCTTAGATGTGCCTAGGACATTATGAGCTACCCATTGGATCACAGATAATTGGTTCTTTTGTAAAGATCGCTGATAAACAATACGGTTTTTCCGGTTGTATTCGCCGTGAAGGATAGTTGCAAACATCAGATGCCGGATATTATCGAAAGGTGAATCCTGAAGGTGTACTCCTTGGTTTGTAATAGGAATTTGAAGTACCTCAGAGATGATTTCCATAGTCAATTCATGCTCAAGATCCGTTAGCACGGACAAAGAATTGTCCGTTTGGAAATAACCGCTTTTATAAAATAACAAGACCAATTCTCTGAATAAAATGTTTGCTTATGGTGTAAAAGAGGGTACCATCCTCGACGTAATATTTCAGTGTCAAAAAAAGGATGAAAAAGACCATTTTGAAAATTTTCCATAAAATTTTGCTCAGGCACGAAACTTCGAGTGAGGGCCATTAAAGATGGAGTGGTGAAAAATTATTTTGGAAAAAGGGAAGTTAAATTTTTGAGGTGTCTATCCTTGGTATAAATAGGCACCCATCCGAAAATGTAAAAGATACGTTTCGAGGTGTCACAGGGTAGTTAGACCACGTGTATCTTCTAAGATATGCGCAAAAGTGGATGAAGTGTGGATGAGAAGAATAGGGCATGTGACAAGGAGTGCCCCTTTGTTTGTTTGTTTGTTTGTTTTTTTTTTTTTTTTTTTTTTTTGAAACGTAAGTAGAAGGACAAGGAAAATGTAGATATACTATCATAATAGGATGTAAGAACGTACAATGGTATGGAAACACAACATAATGATACGATGACTTAACTACAAACCTAAATATTATATAGAATTATATGCCACATTAACAACATGACTATAATAAAACAACCGAGCATGAAAACTTGAGTAGCATATTCAAGCTGCTGCTGCTCAAACTTTTGTAGTGCATCCATGAGTCTTGAACTTGGAGTGATCTAAAAACGTTTTTTAGAATAAGAAATGTAGAGGGAAGAATATGAAATGAGTGAATATGGAGGAAGAGTTGAACTTATTTATAGAAAGAAAATTGCCGTTTTCTGACCGTTTCCTGACCGTTTTCTAGATGTGGTCATGACCGTTTTCTGACCGTTTTTTAGTTGTGGTTCATGACCGTTTTCTGACCGTTTTTTGATGCGTTACCACTATCGGTTTATGAACGTGTTAGTTACGTTAAAATTTGTTGTTTAAGTATGACATATGAAATATATTTATATATATATGTATATAATTTATTATTAGCAATATATGTTCCTACCTATATACTATAATATTAGATATAGCTAATATAAAACTATTTAGGAACCATCTACTATTAAGCTAGAAAGTGAAAACACGTAAATAAAATGTCTGATATAATATTATACAAGACCGGAAAAAATAAATCTAGCTACTGATGATTCTCAGTGTTTGTAGCGTAATCTTCGGGGCCGCAGAAGAAGAACCGAGAGTCCTGCGGACGTCGTGCGATCTGAGCTCCCCGTGGAGGCTAACCGCTCCCCGATATCACCAAGAGTATCCATCACCGAGCCTGAATCGATCTTTGGCTCGCCATGAACATTCGGCTGAAACCGGTTCTCGCGAGTAAGCATATTGTCTCCTCGAATGCGATCATGGAGGCTCTCATTTCTCTTTGGAATTCACCCATGCTGTCTATCATCGACTCGTGGCGAGTGGTCATATCTGTCCTTAACTTCGCCCAAAGGTACGTCTCATCGATACCGGCGAGTGTACATGTCTCTCGGACCAATCATTCCCCGCATCACCGCACGTAGGGCCTCTATGGGTTGGGTGATCTTACTCATGGCAGTCTCATCAAAGTATGGTAGGTGAGAGGATCCTACGCTAGCGTGCTCGGCAGCCCTAGGTGCTGTGGGTTCCCAAGGGTCTTGTATGCATTTCTTAAACACCAGCATATTCTCATATTGTGGTATAGGGAGTAGAGGGGTGGCAGACAGAAAGCCCAGATTAATCATGACTTGCGTTACTAGAACGGCAAGGGGGGCTGACCTAAGAGTGGCATGTGTGATAATATCAAAAAGAAAGGTAACGATGCAGAAGTTACCCTTTCGCTCCTGGAGGATCCAAAGAAGGTGGAGGAAGGTCTTGTTGATGTCGGAAGGCTTCGAGGTGCCAATGACGTTCAGTCCCAGCCATTGAGTTACTGCTAGCTGGTTCCGTCGCAACCGGCCCTTGATACGCGCATTTCCGTCGATGTTGTACTCTCCCTCGATAAACGTGTTGAGCATTAGGTCGTAAGTCCGTGGGTACCGCGGACTCTTCTTGAAATGTCGATATGTGGTCGATCAGTGGAATGCCCGTGATCCCGGAGAGCAACACCGGTGTGACTTCGTGTCGCACACCCTCGACGGTGACCCAAAAATGGTCGCCATTAAAGCTTCCATTGTCGTAGAATTTCATCACCAAATCCTTAGAATAAAGCCCTCCATTGGCATATAACAAACTCTCCCATCCTCTAGACTGAATTTCGTGATCAAAGAATGGAGCAAACATCCCATTTTCAAACAAATTCCCAAATTTTTTTTCCACACAAATCCGTCTGTTTCCAACCATTGCTGATCTAAGAGGGAGGATGGCTATAGATTATTGATGAGGGGGAGAATTGGGATGATCTGACGGAAGAAAATTTTGATCGGAGCTGTGAGGGTCTCGCGCGAGACTTGGTTTTAGTGTGGGCCTGTCTCGTGCGAGACTGATTCGAGAGGGGGCAAGATCCGGTTTTTTAGGAAGACGAATCGTGGAATAGTGACGCGTGTTATCGGGTTGTTTGGGTTTAAATGGGCCGAGAAACCGATATTTGGGTTGGGCCAAAAAATTTCTCGAAGCCCAAATCAAGCCTAAAGCCTGATTTAAACCTAAAAATCTAAATGCGTACCCATGACTCGTTTGGACTCCGAATTGGACAAATGAGATATCGAAACGATCGGCACGAAAAATTCCATCCAATTGTATGAGTCATTCTTGAAAGTCACAATTTTTTTTTTTTTTTTTTTTTTTTTAAGGGTTTAATTTACATACAAGGGAGATATACGTGAAAAACACTGGATGTCCAGGGGAGTCACCATCTTAAATCATAGACAACTGTCATCTCGGCTCTGGAGCGAACCCAATCCAGCCAGACTGTGGCTTTACCTCTATGTATTATGGGGTTAGGGGTAGGACGGTACCGTGCGCGCTACGGTCTAATAAAATTGCCCTTTTTACATACGGCTATCCTCAAACCGCCCCAAGGGACTCAAAGTAACCAATTATAGGGTTGGTCTGGTGGAATCCATTGCCCGTTTGTGTTCCAAGTATGCAACTTCTGAGGTTTGACACGAATCCCTTGTGCAAAACTTAATGCAAAGGGAAAAGGTAACAAAATAAACATATTTACAAGGTGAGTCTTTTAACGTCAGATCCTCAAGACGAATCTAGTCTTTTAACGTCAGATTCTCAAGACGAATCCCATCCTGTGGGAGAAACGGCGCGGCAACGAAGATTATCCTGCGCAGCTGGTGTTAGACAAAAGTATACCTTAAACTGGCTAGTATCGGATAGGAAGTCCGGGCCTAGACAGAAGGGTGTTTGGCAATGCATACACCAGCCCATCCTTCGCGCACGTCGTTTACGAGCAAAAAGAACTACGACCATTTCCTATTAAGTGATGAGTGAGACTTACACCAAATGATTAGCTGAAGTTCGCGAGGTAGAGAGTAGAAAAGGGAAGAGAAGGAAGGAGGTGAAATTTTAGGTACCCATCGTTTACACGAGAAGCACGCTTTGCTCGTGTTACGTATCATACATTTATACTCCGCTCGTAAAAGAGCTTTAGGTGGACTAAGGTTCCGCTTGCAACCACACACTTTAAAGAACTTTGGAGATCATAAGATAGAAGATGGCCCGGCTACCAAAATGGCATACCCTCTATAGAAACAGGATCGAAAGTAAGCACGCCAAACGAAACATCTAGTCAGGTGTATCTTGGATTAAAGAAGAGTCCGCTTCAACATCCGGTGGCGTAATTAATGGTAATGTTTTAGGCGTTGTCCATTGACTTGAAATTATTTGTTATCTTTTGGATTAAGCAAAGAGATTGCCCCATAATGTTTCACAGTGACCAATGAAAGGACCGGACCATCGTGTTTTCAATTTACCGGGAAAGATGTGTAATCTAGAGTTGTGCAATAAAACTTTTGGCCAATTTTGAAATCCTTACGCGAAAATGTGCTTGTCGTGCACTCTTTTCATATTAGCTTTGTAGGATTTCAAGAGATCATAAGCATCACTCGAATCTCCTCCACTCATTTAATTATAGTTTTAAACTTCTCACCTGCCTCGATGATATTTGTAATTGAGGCTTTTGATGGCCCAAAAGGCACGATGCTCAAGTTCAACCGGCGGATGACAAGGTTTTCCAAAAACAATGCGGTAAGGAGACATCCCTATAGGTGTCTTAAATGCTGTTCGGGTATGCCCACAAGGCATCCGATAAAGCGGAGACCGATCCTTTCTTGATGGGTTGGCCGGTTTTTTCTCGAATAGACTTTATCTCTCTGTTGGAGACTTCCACTTGGCCACTTCGTTTGTGGGTGGTATGGAGTAGCAACCTTGTGAGTAACTCCATATTTCTTCATTAAAACCCAAAATTTTTGTTACAAAATGTATACCCCATCATCGATGATAGCTTTGGGAACACCAAAACGCGAGAAAAATGTTTTCTTTTACAAATCTTACGACGTCTTTATGGTCATTTGAGCGACATCATCGAGTGCCTCAATCCATTTGGACACATAGTCTACAACAACTAAAATGTATAGAAAACCTTGAGAAATAGGGAAGGGTCCCATAAAATCAATGCCCCAAACATCAAAAATTTCCACAATCAATATAGGATGTAGGGGCATCATATTTCGTTTGGTAATTTGACCTAGGTGTTGACAACGAATGCAAGCTACGCAATGTTAGTGTGCATCGCGAAAAAGGGTAGGCCAGTAAAAACCACATTGTAACACCTTGGCCGCAGTTTTTCTTTCCACTGAAATGACCTCCATAAAGATTGTTTATGGCAAAAGGATAATCGTCGGTGTGTTCCCGGTCGGGAATGCAGCGGCGAATGAGTTGGTCGAACAATACTTAAAGAGGTAGGGTTCATCCCAAAAATAATATTTTACGATGGATAAGAACTTTTTTTATGATCGGCGTGACCAAAAAGGAGGGGACTTCCTCAAGAACTAGGTAGTTAACGATATCCGCCACCATGGAGATGAGAAAATATAGTACAAGTATTAGATGCAGGAAGGAATCACCGATCGCCCGGAGAATCACTATCGATGTCACCAACCAGCTCGATAAATGGTCGGCTACGACATTTTCGTTCCTTTCTTGTCTTTGATTTCCGGGTGAATTCTTGTAAGAGAAGGATCTAAGCGGAACAATCGTTGTTTTCGTCCTTTTTCGAGTAAGTACCGAATTGCGGCATGGTCGTCATATATACTATGGTTGATGTTCCAACTAGGTAGGGGTGAAACTTATCCAAAGCATAGACAACAGCTAGGAACTCTTTCTCGGTTGTGGTATAATTACGTTGGCGTCGTTAAAGAGTTTTACTAGTGTAGTAAATGACAACGGGTTTGTCGTCCACGTCGTTGGCCTAGCGGCACCAATAGCAAAGTCGCTAAGCGTCACACATCGATTCGAATGGTTGAGACCAATCGGGGGTTGAATAATAGGAGCGGTAGTCGAGGCGGTTTTAGAGTATCAAAAGCTTGTTTGCAATTGAAATTAAAGTCGAATCTGCATCCTTAAGCGGGGAGATTGGTTAAGGTCGAGCAACTTTAAAAAAATCCCGAATGAATCTCCTGTAAAACCCGGTGGCCTAAAAGGCACGGATATCCCGAATGCGTGGGAAGGGTAGCGAAGAAATTTTAACAATTTTAGCCTTATCAACCTCTATCCCGTCTTTTGAAACAATATAACCTAGAACAAGTCCTTTGGTAACCATGAAATGACACTTCTCCCAATTGAGTACCAGATTTTTCTCCTCGCAACGTGTTAAAACTTTGGAAAGGTTGGATAAACAGTCGTTAAAGGAATTTCCGTAAATGGAAAAGTCGTCCATGAAGACTTCCATATAACGTTCCACTATATCACTAAAAATGTGAAGCATGCAGCGTTGGAAAGTGCACGGGGCATTACAAAGACCAAAAGCATTCGATGCGTATGCAAAGGTTCCAAAGGGACACGTGAAAGTTGTCTTTTCTTGATCGTAGGGATCAATGACAATTTGGAAGTATCCGAATAGCCATCAAGAAAACAGTAGTAAGCATGACCGGCTAAACGTTCTAGCATCTGGTCAATGAATGGGAGAGGGAAGTGATCTTTACGGGTTCTGGCATTAAGTTTGCGATAGTTAATGCAAATTCTCCATTTCACAGGAATGCGAGTGGAGATGCACTCACCACTTTCATTTTGCACAACTTGAATGCCGGACTTTTTGGGAACAACGTGGACAGGACTAACCCGGCTCTTCTGAATCAGTTTGCACCGAAGCGTTAGGGTCAAATAGTGGTACTGACTCTAATAACGCATGGACATCCCTTATGTACGAGTCATCGTCAAACTCCGGATTATCAAAAGAAAGAAATTGGTGTAATTAGGGATTAGGAATAACCAGATTGTTCTGCGAAGCAGTTCAATTTGGATTACGACGATTCGTCGTTAGTGGATTAAGTTGAGCTAAGGTGGAATCAATCCCCCTTTAACTCCTTATCATAGAATCGACGTAGTATTCCCATAGTTGGTTAAATAGTCGACTAGTTGCATCTTGTGGGTAGTTGCATCATAGTCTAGTTATTATTTCGTAAATCTCTAATTAGACTTAGAGTAGAGTAATTAGACTAGAAAACACAGCATGCGGAAGGACTAGGAGTGGAACGAACTTCCTACTCCACTATATCTGTTCAATAGATCGAGAGTAGAACAATCTTTGATAAATTTAGGCACTTAATTAAGTTTTAGTTTACTTACGTTTTGAGTTTTATCGTTCATTTCGTAGGTAAACATAATCTTTTTATGTTTATCAAATGGCGCCGCTGCCATCTTAGTTTCACTTTTGCATTGTTTTCGTAGTATAAGTACTCTTTTTAAAGTCCCATTTCACCCACCCACCCTTGTTCGATTCTAACTGTGGTTGTCTTTTTCAGCATTAAACTTCCTCGAAAAAAATTGCCGCGGGCGCACTCAAAATGTAAATGTGCGCTAAAAGTTCTTGGAAAGCACCACCGACCAGCCCAAACCGAAGCGTGACCGGCTCAAACATCAGAACTTCGAAGTTTACACCGAGTGCACTGGCGCCCAAAGTGAGCGCACCCGCGCCCTGAGCTGAATTTTGCCGAATTTCCACACGTTTGATTCGAACCTCGATTTTTCAAGTTTTTCGTGTTCTAACTTGTTATATACACCGAACACGCGTAAACAAGATGCTATTCATAAACGAAGAAAGGGCCTTGTCAGGTATTCCTTTCTTCCACACCTCGCATCTCTCGTTAGAGGTTTATACTAGTATATCGGGATTGTTTGGAGTGTTGGCGTGTTTAGCTAAGTTTGGTCTTAGCCTTGTATGAGATTAAGGTATGGTCGAACAAAACACCGAACGTAATTACACGCGACAACATCACAAACAAGTCTATCTAGTATACCACCCACTACACCTCTAGCTACTATTTCACACACACCACCGATATAATGCCCAAGAAGGAGAGACTCCTTTCTCTCTGCTTCTACAAAAAACTTGGCGATACCCCCCAAATCTTGCATCGTTCTAGCGACCCGGTGGGGATTTTGAATCCCCCAAATATTTTAATTTGTTACCTGTTTTTCATGGTTTAGACCATGAAAAACCTTATCAGCACATGCGTAGGATTGAACGAGTCCTAACAACATTCCACCATCCTACGGTTGGTGCGAAACAAATTAAACTGAGGGTATTCCCTTTCACATTAGCCGATAAGGCGGCGTCTTGGTTAACTGCCCAAGCGCCTAATTCCATGGACTCGTGGGCTAAACTTGTTTAGCTATTTATGGAACATTTTTACCCACCCCTAAAGATGGATGAGATGCTTTCCAAGATTCATTTCTTTCGACAAAATCCTCATGAATCATTTTCAGAGGCTTGGAATCGTTTCACCGATCTCCTTATAGAGTGTCCACATCATAGCCTAGCGAAAGACACGTTAGTTCGTGCCTTTTTCAAAGGACTTCTACACCACCATAAAGAAGTCCTTGACATAATGAATGGGGGTAGTTTCTTAAGTAAAGGAGCCTCGGAGGCTTATAAATTTTTAGAGGATCAAACTAAGCGAAATAACAACTGGGGGGTAGTGACGATATCCACCGCTTTGCTAGTTCTTCTAATACAGTTAAGGCCGCCGGTATGTTTGAAATTAAACACGATCCCGAGCTTAAAACTCTAATCGAATCACTCACTAAAAAGGTAGAGGCCATTTCTGTTCAACAAAAGTCTATCCCCGTCATGAATGTAAGTTCAAATCCATGTAGTTTCTGTTGGAGTCCTGAGCATCCCGACTCCCACTATCCTATAGCCTATGAACAGGCTTGTTCCATTAATAGTGAACCTAACGCCCCTTGGAGACAAAATCCCAACTTCGGTTGGAGAAATAAAAAACACGTCACACCTCCAGGGTACAATAATCAATATGTTAGGCCAACGCACAGTTATAACCAAGCTCCACCACGACATAGACAGGGTCAGGGTAATTATAATAATTATAACAACCAAGTGCAACCTCGACAAGGTCAAGCACAAGGTCAAGGTAGTTATAATAATTATAATGCTAATAGAGATATCCTTCCGGTAAATAATAACTATCAAAATCCGCCCATAAATAATTCACGTGAGATAGTTCCAGTCACACCACCCGTGACTACTACACCCACACAACCGGATCGTCTTTACACCTTCATACAAGTGAGCCAAAAACTTTTCCAAACCTTGGCTCAATCTAACCAACAAACTTTATACAATCCAATCGTTTAATAATTTAAGCCAACAGTTGGCCCAAGATAAAGCCCAACCCAAAGGTGTGTTTCCAGGTCACGCAATACCTAATCCTAAAACAACAAACACAACCTTTGAGGTAACCGATAATATTAGTAATAAATATGAAAATATAGGTGAGCTAAATGCCTCACCACTCTCCGTTCTGGCAGAGTGGTTGATAACAAAGTAACTATGCCTATAGTTACCCACCAAGATAGCCCTACACCTGCTATTTTACTAGATACCGAAATAGAAACTGAAGAGCCTACCACTGTAGAGGTACCAGTTACAACACAACCTAAGAAACAGAAAGCCAAGGTTAAACATCCAGGTGATACATATGCTAAATATAGAGAGAAACCACCGTTTCCACAAAAATTAGCCATGTTAACTAGGGATACAAATTATGAGGAGATTAGGAACGTTTTCAAGAATCTAACTATAAACCTTCCCTTCCTCGAAGCTATTAAAAAGCTACCACACCATGCTAAGTTTCTTAAGGAGTTGTGTACTACTAGGCGTAAGACCAATATACCAAAAGACGCCTTTTTAACAGAACAATTCCCAACTCTATCTGAACATAATGGAATTGTTAAGTACAAGGACCCTGGTCGTCCTACTGTACAATGCACCTTAGGAGATTCCTATACGACGACCGCGTTATTAGACCTGGGGGCTAGTGTTAACTTACTCCCGTTTTATTTGTATAGACAAATAGGTCTAGACGAGATGCAACCCACTAAAGTGACATTGCAATTAGCTGATCGGTCTATTAAGTATCCTAAGGGTGTGGTTGAAAATGTACTGATAAAAGTTCAGGATTTCTACTATCCGGCTGATTTTGTCATCCTCGATACAGAAGTCACTAACGACTCTGTCCCGATCATCTTAGGGTGTCCTTTCCTAGCAATTGCCAATGCGCTCATTAATTGCCGCGATGGTTCGATGTCCATGTCTTTTGGCCATCTTGCTGTTGAAGTAAATGTTTTTAAAACAAAGACACATTTACCCGATTCGTATATGGTTGGAGAGGTTAGCATGATCGAGAGCTTCGCTCGAGATTATTTCAACAACACGTTCCCTGATAATCATATGCCCAAATTTCTTTTCTTTGGAAGTTCAAACTCCAACATTTTCATCCCTACACTAGTCGATACACATATTATGGATGAGGACGAGATAGATGACTCTCTCAAAGATATAGAGGACTACCATAGTAATGTGGATATGACCAATCTAGATGAGGAATTGATGAGTTTCTTAGAGCGGTGATGATTCACCCTATCAAGAACTACTTTGCACAACATCCACCTCGACTCCCCTCCTTCCACCCTTTCAAAGGAATCTCGAGTTTTGCACTTTCGATCCTTTTGTTTTTCTCCCTGTGCTTCATAATTTTTTAAATCCACCTAGTAAACAAATACTTCAGAAGGACAAACCATTTGACACCTTCATTTTCAGAATTGAGACAGTCCCTACCTACACAATGAATGAGTTTTGTGCTAAACCCACATCCTCATTTTTTCCATGCTTTCCTTTTATAACTAATCCATATCCACCATATCTTCCACAACCATTCACCTTTCCACACTTATTCACTAGGACACCCTCTCGTTTAAAGATGAAAAAGAAGGTGCATGCTAGGTTACGTTATAGGTATATCCAACTTCGCTTTCAGTTCACTAGGTTGTGTCATAGGAAATCTTGGTACTTGATTGTGTTTGGATATGTTTTCTGTGATATTTATTTATGGAATGATCCACAACTATTTCAATTGTTGATATATGATAAACAGCATGTTCATATATATGTTTAGATAAAGTCTCAAGAATCTGACTTTAAAGTCCCACTTTAAAAAAAAAAAAAAAAAAATTTCTAAACTCTGTTGTAAAAAATTTGTTTGGGGGTGGGGTGTTCGTGTTTCCGTCCAAGAATGTTTTATGTCCAATTAGAGTTTCTTAGGCCATTAAATTGTATTCCGATTCTAGTTGACATAATCTATGAATTTAGAGTTCATTCGTTCGCATAACTTACCTCATGCACGCACTTTGAGGCGTTTTCCACTATCTTATATGTCATCCATAGTCGGAATAGAGTGTTTTATGGATCATTGGATTGGAAATTCTCTCCTGATCATTTCCATATCTCATTCGCAAAAATCGGACCGGTAATGAAGCGGCAATGTTAGTTTGAAGTCGCGCTAAAAATCGACAAAAATTCGAAAAATTCGAATTGGGCTTGGGCCCAACTCACGCGCACCGGCAGCGCACCTGCGCCCCTATGTGTCCACCAACAGTCGTGCGTTTTCTTCTCCAAACTGCCATTAACAACCAACAAAGCTTCAAACCCTAACTAAAAAATAAAATTAAAAAGAAACCTAACTACACCACGCCACACATCCAAATCAATTTCAAATCTTCTCAAAAACCTTTCCACCACCACCTCCATCCTTTTGCAAAACCAAAAACCACCAAAAAATCCAAAGATTGGAACTGCCAATCCACCACCGCACCACCACCATTGTTGTTCCAGTGAGGTTGTTCCTCATTGCTTCCTACACCTTCTACAAACCCCAAATCAGTTCAAACTCCCAATGGCTCAACAACGCCGGATTTTGCCAGAGCAAGCATTTACTGTCGACCATTTCGCGCCGTTTTACGATGACGAAATGGTTAGTAGAGATTGGAATAGCTTATGGTACTCGACCGATGTCTTTTACCACGAAGAGTTAGTCCGACGGTTTTACAACACGAGGGAGTTGGATGGGAGTAAAATTTTTGTTATGGTGGCAAAGAGGAGGAAGGAAGTAACTACTGGGTTGTTGGCTGAGATTCTAGGCATTCCGCCTAGAATCCATCTTGATGCCACGTTACAGGAGTCCCAATATACTGGGGTCGAGCCGTTGATGAACGCGAATTTTTACAAAAGGGAACTACAATGTGAGCTCGCATTGTGTTCGCCAGGCATCCCTCAGAACCAACCAGCTGGTTGCAGCTCCGTGGATTGGTAGGAATGTCATAGGGAAGGAGAAGGTCAGCGATATCGGTCTGAACTACCTTCATATTCTATGGATACTCCAGGAGCAGAAGTATGAGTTCTGTATCTTGGAGTTTTTGCTTAACATGATTAGGGGAGTAGGGAAGTCTATTGCACCTCTCCCTGTTTTGATAACCAAGATCATGCTGAAGTTGAGAGTGACTCCGACGTCTGATAGGATTTACCTCACCCTACACCAAAATCCTCGTATTTATAAGGAGTGTATCCAACAAGTTTGGAGGTTGCCTGAGGATAGGGTAGTCGACGAGGAGGACTTGACATGTTTTGATGCTGATGCCTTGGAGAGGTGTTGGTCAGATGCAGAACGCATGGCTGTGATTCATCGTGGCATGCGTTCACTCAATACTATCTGCGAAGACCTCCGGACTCGATAGGCTACTATCCACCATAACTTCGAGATTCGTACCCAGCGAGAGGATGAGCGGTGGGAACAGATGAGGGCTGAGCTAGAAGCTCAGCGTAAGTTCCGGGCCGATATGCTTGCACGCTTTTCACTTCACGGGGATTCTCCTTCTGAGGATACATCATCGAGGCACGGCGTCATCGGGCCGAAAAGCGAATAATGGTGTTGCCTGATCGAGCTCGGGAGCCATCTCCCGAAGTGTGCCCTCCGCTACCGATGCAAGTGTTTAGGGATAGTATAGCTTGATGATTTTTATTTGTAGTTTTATTATTGTTAGTTATTTTAATGTCAGTTTTAATTCGGTAATTTGAATTTTGTAATGAAATGTACTTTGAATGAAAAATTTAATATAATGCGGTTATTTTCATTGTGCGTGGTTGTTTAATATTGATCCCACCTTCCCAAATTGTTTGGGGGTGGTATTATCTATTCCATCATAATTTCTATATGACCCTAGTTTTTAGAAGTTATTTCGGAGTTAGGGTGAGAATATTGCCGATATGGGCATATCTATGAATAAATATTGGTTAGGATGAAATCTCGATAAGTTAGGTAGTTTTATCCTAAATTCAACCTAAAAGATACTAGGGTTGTTTTAGAATCAAGAAGATGAGTTGTTTCCTTTTCGGGTTTGAAAATTTTAGTATTTCCGGAAATTGCCGTAAAAACTTTTTGGCAACTTCCCGATCCGTTTTAGCAACTTAAAACCTATAAAAACTTTATTCATTCTACACTCACAACCCACACTACACCTAACTTCCATCACTCACCTTTCACTCCCACGTTTCCAGTTGTTCTTCACCATTTTCAAAATCAAGCACCTCGAGGCTCAAGCTTCCTGGGAGCACACCCGCGTCTCTAGTCTCTGTCAGAAATTTAGCACTGAGCGCACCTGTGCCCAAGGTGAGCGCGACTCGTGCCCAAACACTGGAACTCGAAAATTATCAGAGCGCACCAGCCCCCAAGTGGAGCGCACTTGCGCCCTGACCTCCGTAAACACAAAAATTTCTAGTTTTCTGCAGTTGTTCCCGGATCATTTGCAGCTGTTCGAAGCATCGTTTTGAGATGACATCTCCTACAATAATACCGAATAGTATTTGAAGATTTGTTCCAAAGCACTACTTATGGTGCTTGGTTTCATGAGGGCGATCACATAATGTAAGGAACCTCTCATGGTAAGACCTGCTGAACTTTATTCTCCAACACTAGCATCTTATTTTTACAATAACTGTATTTTCTTTGAGAGACCAGATGGAGAACACACTTGTTCTCCATCAACATTGATGATGAACCAATGGAAATTACCAGGTTCTTGCTAGCATTTGTTCTTGGACTTGCTATGACCGCTGAAATACAAGACCCATGGTGCTATTGGGTAGATAATATGTATGTCTACACTTATGAGTTTTTGCATGAGTCGTATGGGGTAGGCATTTTCTGTATCGAGGACCAAGAGGAATATAACGTAGCCTTTGGTAGCCTGTCCATGAACATAGGAACTGTTATGTTTTGGATCATGCTAAACATTTTAGGGGAATAACGTTTTTCTTTTGTGAATGATGCCACTTGCAGCGTTTTCCTTGCTTTAGCCATGGGACGTATGTGTCATGACCTTCCCAGAACCTTGATGTCTAGTTTAGCTCGAGCCCATAGCATGAGGCATAAGTACCTTCTTATGCCTGTTCTAATATCCCGTATTATGCTATGTTTCTTTCCTGTTTTTTGTACACGTTTCACGGATTGGATTACGGTCGACATTGTGTGACCCACTAATAGTATTATTCGATCTTTCCGTGCAATGACTTGGCAAGGGTGGAGGATACAACCTCATCAGGTTGCACCCTACACCCCGTCAGACCAAGTGGCGCTTAATAGGTTAGCAATACTAGATGATAAATGGCGGGAAGGCTGGCAAATTATCATGGCATGGCAGGACGCGAAGGAACCTCACTTCTTTATAGAAGAAGAGGATGAGGAGGGTGAAGAATAAAAGAGGGACATAAGGTCAGTTTTTTAATTCCAGTTAGTGTCTGCTTATGTCCCAAGCAATTTTATTCTTGTCAACCCCATAATGGGTGGAACTCTTACAAAGTTGCGTCACTTATTATTTTCTATATTACTATGTTCTAACCTTGTTTTGCAGATGTTCCAGAATTTCACGAGTTTCCATGGTATTTTTCTACCCTCTTTATTTAAATGCTTTGAGGACAAAGCATGCTTCTTGTTTGGAGGGGGGGCATAGAAACACGTGTAATTAAGACATCTGTTAGGATATAGATATGTATAATATGCAATTATTTTCAAGTTAAAAATTTCAAAAATATAAATAAATAAGTTCATGCTATACACTTAGGAATATTGGTATTGTTTTCCTTCTCTATGCTCTTAATAATCTAGAAGTCTCATGTAGCTTTTGCATTAGAATAATTTTTAGAAACTTAGGTTAATATGTAGGTAATAATCTTTGCATCTATCTATAAATATATTACATGAGTATCTATGATTGTTAGCAGTAAGTTTCTGAAATCTAGGCTAGAGTACTTATTCTACAAATCCTGTAAGAATATAGCCTAAAGCCTTATATGAGTGGAACAATTGAGAAATGACACAAGGGAGAAGTAAAATCCGGATAGAGAAATCACACGTCCACTTGCTTGATCACTATGCCATATCCTAAGCGAGAATTTAGGCCCTCTTTAGATCGATATAGCCAGAAATTCAAACCTATGAATTATTTTCCCGCTAGTAAGCCCCTCGAGCCTTTCTTTAGCCTTTCATAAACCACAAATCCTTTACCCTGTTACAAAACAAAACAAAATAAAAAATTCAACCTACCCAATTTAGATAAGTCTGAGAATACAATGAGGAAGAAAGAAGAAGAGAAAAACTTGTGTAAACAAAAGTTAGTTAATTGCTTCAAAAATAAAGAAAAGAAGTTTCCATCCAAAGAAAAGAAAAATAAAAATAGAAATAAAATAAAAACTCCAAAAAATAGAATAAAAAGGAGTCAAAAGCCAAAGAAAAAGAAAAATAATATGGCTAAGGATGGAAACAAAGTGTAGAAGCAAAAGTAAATAACAAGGTTTTCTCTAGTTACATAATATGAAGACTCTATTATCTCAGACTTGTCCTTTTTGAATATCCATTTCCTTCATTCTTAAACCATCTCCTAATCCCCGCAACACCTAATAAAGACCTCTAGCTCAATTAGGAATAGGTTAGTGTGATAGTAAGTGGCAGATGTGTTTGATCAACTCCGACTTCCTTGTTGTCATTGAGATTGTAAGGTAAAGTGTGCCCACTGCATAATTTGGAGTAAATAAACTTGAGTGGAAAAATCGAGTGTTGTATCTTGACTATTATTGTGAGAACCTACTTAAGGACGCTATTCGAAGTTTCGAAAACTAACCTGCTAGGCATTTCATAGTATTACTCATTGTATATATGTTTATTGTAGATGATTGATTATTATGCATATATTAGCTTAGGTTTCACTTAATTACTCTATATGCATTGCTAGTGAGAGGTATAGTTAATTTAGAGCATGAATAAGGAAACAATAGTTTTATTTCTTAGTCGTTGTAGTATAGATGAAGTTTGTGAGTACCTTCACTGGAAAACTCTCATGAGGCTATAACTTCGTCCACTAGGGAATTCCTAGTGGTTTAAGGCCTTGTTGCATATGGTCAATGCAATCGCACTCAAATAAAACGAGTAGATAGAACTCCATTTTGGTCACTTATTCTAATTTCTCATCTTTGCTTGAGGACAAGCAAAATGCTGTTTGGGGGGTTTGATAAGAGCCCAAAACTGTAGTTTTAACCCCTTAACCATCATACTTTTAGACCAATTATGTGAGTAATAATTAAGAGTTAATCTTGATTCGATTTTTTTATGCATTTCAGGCTTCAAAGTCCATGATGTGCAGAAATGTGCCACTTTAGCGAGATAAAGGAGCAAAGGTTGGTTGCTAAGGAGTTCCATGATTAAAGGCCAAGATTTAAGAAGACAAAACCTTTGTAAAGCCCGGTCAAAGGCTGAAAAGTCGACGCTTGGCGTAAAACAAAGACACAAAGTCGTGAGAACTTCCGAAGGCCGTATCTTTGGACTCAAACCTCGGAATTGGGCCTACCTTATGTCAAAACGACCGGCTCGGAAAGAGATTTCCAATGGTCTAAGCATTGAACCAATCAGAGGAGTAGAAGTGGACGAAAAGTCTATTGAAGCCAAATCTAGCTAAAGAGCCCTTTTCGAACAGAAAGAATTGGGTTTTGGGCCCGATTTTCCGGCCCAAAACATGGCTCCAAGCCCATGAACGATTTTTGGATCTAAAAGTATAAAAACAAAAGTTTGACTCTTTGTTAATGGTAGCTAGTTAGACCTAAAACTATAGATAGTTAGGTTAGAAAATAAATGAGTTTAGAATAGAAAGTATCCATTAAACCTTAGTTCTAGATCCAGTTTTAGATTAAATTAATTAGTTTTTATTCTTGTTTTAAATTCAGTATTACATTATTGTATTGATTTTTATTAGATTAATAAATTAGTGTTCTTGATAGTCTAGTTCATTTCCTTTACTTCATTAGTTTAATTCTTAGATTCAATAGTTGTCTTAATTAGATTGAAATAATTCTTGCATGAGTAGTTGCTATTGAAGTTTAAATTAAGCAAATTTCAATCTTTATATCATGTCTTGTTAAATTTGATTGGGAATGATAAGCGTGATGATTCTCGGCTAAACCTCCATTAGAGGGGGTCTGCGAAGCCTTGATGAAGGCTTGATTAGGTGTTAATGTTGAATAGTCGTAATTTCCTTTCCACTCTAGAAATGATTAGTTCACCATGAGAATGGGTGTAATCGTTCACATGCTAGTTATGAATTGATAGAAATGCCATGTGTAATTAGGGATTAGGAATAACCAGATTGTTCTCAAGGCGATTCAATTCGGATTACTGACGATTATCATTAGTGGATTAAGTTGAGCTAAGGTGGAATCAATCCCCCTCTAACTCCTTATCATAGAATCGACGTAGTATTCCCATAGTTGTTTAAATAGTCGACTAGTTGCATCTTGTGGGTAGTTGCATCGTAGTCTAGTTATTATTTCGTAAATCTCTCATTAGACTTAGAGTAGAGTAATTAGACTAGAAAACACAGCATGCGGAAGGACTAGGAGTGGAACGAACTTCCTACTCCATTATATCTGTTCAATAGATCGAGAGTAGAACAATCTTTGATAAATTTAGGCACTTAATTAAGTTTTAGTTTACTTACATTTTGACTTTTATTGTTCATTTTGTAGGTAAACTTAATCTTTTTATGTTTATCACTAACCTAAGCTCCGATACCAAACTATCACACCCTAAATTTCCAGAAAAAATAAAATAGAGAATTATCAAAGATATAATTATCTCAATCGTCACCCTATTCAATTATCTGAAAACCCAAGATGAAACAAAACCCTAATAACATATTATCAACCACGATATTAAAATCTGAGATCAAATTTAAAACCAAAAGGAACAATATTTCAATCACATTATTAAACTACAAAGAAACTAACCAACTCTATTACATCTGTCTCAAAACAAAACCGTTCACTTTAGAAAAGCTTAAACTAGAAGACTCCAAGAGCAAATCCAAATCACGTGTCCTCATCCACTGTACTCCACCATCTATGTTTCTAAGAACACACCCACGTTGCAAAACGAAGCAAACTTGGGTCAGCAAATTGAATTTGCTTGTGTGAGTATGGTTAAATAAAAACAACATGTTCAATATTTCAAATAAAGGAATATACTATTACAATCATTTCAACTTGGAAGACAAGTTAGTTCCGTTATCTCAAAACAACATGTAGTTTCTTCCCAAGTAATATTTCACCCATAATATACAATTCCAAAAATCTTATATAACAGTATTCATCATTCCCACTTTCCAAAATAACTCACAACATAAATACCACTTACATTCCACTTATTAAATGCCCATATGATAACCTAATTAAATATGAGTTTGATACACCTTACCTTTAAGCCAACACATCGTCTTAGGATAGGATATTTACGTCCCTGCATAAAAGATTAATAGATCCTACCCTCTTACAAAATAGAGTTAGACATCACAATAAAATGATTTATCTCAGCCAGTCAAATTTCCATTCATAATCAAACCTCATTTAAGACATTTAGGTCTAATTCATACAACCTGGTTTGTCTCGCATATTCGGGGAATACCACTTACCATAATACCTATATCAAGGGTAGTCATTCACATGACATCATTACGTCATAAAGTTTCTGAGTGCATAACCATAGATCTCAGACTATCACAAGTCATTAATATTTTCGTAATAACATATCAAGTTATAGTCATTTCCCAATCACATAAAAGATCACAAGCATTCACTAATATTATTCACAGTCACAATTAACATCCATAACATCACACAAATTCACATACTTTTTGTTCATTCAATTCCATAATGTATCTTTTTTTATTAATCGGTTATTTACTGACCTCACCTTTAGTTCCTACTCCATGATTTGCACTTCACACATTTGCCAAATCACACATACCCGTGTGCCTCTCTCACACCGAGTACCACAACAAGACATATGTCACAAGCGGGGATATCGCCTCAAGGAACATATTTACATCTTGCAAACTCGTAACTTGTTAGTCACAACCATCTCTGGGCTTTCCATTCGCATAATCGCAGCCTCTTATGTGCATTCAATATCTCAGGTCATTCATGGCACATTCAATGAATACCTTGGGTCATTCCCACCACCTTCAAGGAATACCCCATCATACACTAACAGGTCATTCATGGCACATTCATTGAATACCTTAGGTCATTCCCGCCACATTCAAGGAATAATCATCATAACACTAATAGGTCATTCATGGCACATTCAATGAATACCTTCCTATCACATGACATCTCAAGTGATTATATATCATTACCAAATCCTGAGGCGTGGAGAGTTCTAAAGGTGTGGTCGACTCATTGAAAATATTATTCTCAGCTCACTTATCATTGTACTAGCATTAATTTTGCACAACAATTGATCACACGTGCATAAAGTTATTTTCACACAGCAATGTAAATCAATCACGCATTTAAATATCATTGAACATAACACAAATGATCATCAATCAAATACAATTCAAATAGCCACAACCACGTACACAATTAAATACTAACATTATATACATATAGTTATCACAAAAACTAATATATAATGTATAATATAATGACTACACTTTTACTCAAAGCTGCCTACGTATCCAAATCTTTCAAGATTGGAATCAAGCCTTTTGTAGCTCTTAACAGCCACATAGTCAAAGTCAAAGTCCATCAGTGCCAAGTCAAACAAGACAACACAACTTTGTATTAAATCATAGAACAGGGAAAAACATATACATGTATCACAGTCAAGAAATTTCCACTTATGATCTCCTGTCTTTATTAGAAATATCTAAAATACTTTAACGTCTGCGACCATTAGCTACAGTCCTGCAATAGTGAAATATTGTTCTTTTATGTATCTCTCAATCTCTTTGTCCATGCTTTTGTTTTGATTATTTTACCCCCTAGTTGTTTAGTAAATTGATAACATTGCCCTTAGGTTTTAAGCAAAATGCACAACGTGCGTGCATCCATATAGTTATTGTATAAAGCTTGCACATGTAGCTATACATAATAAATCAACAATACATATGGTCCAATATATAAGTGGCTCATTTTGCTCTGTAGCATTAATCCTACAATAGCACTATTTGCACACTTAATGTATTACCATACCTAACCTGGTCCCTGCTTAACTGAAAATAAGAAACCAGCCTCTAACTTCAAAAAAGAATTAACTTGATCAAGAACCGGCCCAATAACTTAATGGAGACTCAAACTATACAAACTAAACCAATTCAAAGAAAGGCCCGTACATCTGTCCTATCAAACTAAGTAAAGGGATCCAAAACAGAATCGGCCCATACGAAGTACTAACCCATATAAAATTAAAACTAACCAAAACAAAGGTCTAAGCCCAAAAGTTTTCTAAAGCCCACTTATAACAAGTAGTCAAACCAGCCCAAGCTTTATAACACTCAAACCGACCCAAGCTCAACTAAAAGAAACTAAAGCCCGGCCCACTTAAAGTCGTCTTCTACCTCCTTCTTCTTCCCCCAACAGCCCACACCACCACCGAAACAACCACCACCAATTTCACTCCCCACCATACCAAAACCGTTCGGTTTTTCTCCCCCTAAAAAACCCAACTCTTTGCCATTAACAAATTTCAATTCCATCACTTCTCAAAATTTCGATCTCGACGCCATGAACGACTATATGAGCTACTCCAACAGCACCCAAACAACAACCAGACATATACCCATTCCCTGACATCAACCCAACTTCAACCGATTACCAATTCAACCAACCAAACCAAACTACAACATAGTAACCTGCGAAACTCAATTTATTTCGCATAAACATTTTTCTGCAGTATATAACTCTTAGCTTATACAAGTAGTTTGAATTGTTATCAACACTTTTGTTCAACAGTATGCAGACAATTTGGTAGAGAATAAGAACCATAAAATGGCACAGAACTGAATATAACTTCTCCACAGTAGGGAGTTTAATTTTGTGTCTTTAGTTAACCTCTGAAAATTTTGTGGAAAGGAAAGGAAATAAATAGCTAGGGGCTTACTACTAGCACATCCAACAATATAATTATTCCTTTCCATAGCTTATGCAAACAAACATGATTATTCCTTTCCCTAGTTTTTAGTTTCCTTTCCCTAGTTTACCAAACACATACCATTTAGAATTATTTCCTTTCTATTCCATTCCATAGTGGACCACCCATTTTATTTCCTTTCCTTTCCATGAGCTAAAATTTAACAAACACACCCTAAGCATTCTAATCCTTACACAGTATATATATAATTTAAAACAATAAACTTAACTTTTTGTTTCGAGAGGAAATATTTCGTTTCAAGAGAAAACTTTCGATAAAATAAAAATTAGTGAAAGATAAAATCTACTCACTCGTGATATGCTCCTGTTGTCAGTTATCTATGAGTAGATTTCCAGCAAGAATCCTCCCTTCTCCTTTATGTGAAAAACTCTTTTTTTTTCTTCTCTGTATAAAATTCCTTCTATGTAAAAAAAAACTGTCCATGTGAACTCCTGTGTAAACTCCTCTATGTGTTCATTTTTGTTTTAACCCCGAAAAATAGGGATGAAGGTTTATCTCTTTACCTACGGGTTTCCTATCCTTAACTAATATTTATCCTATTTTTGTTTTATCTATTCTTATTATTTTTATTATTCTTATTATTTATGGTACTAGGAAAATATAAAAAATAAAACGGGGTGTTATATAAACACTGATCCATGTAATGTCTATTTTAATCCCAACCATACCAATTCCTTTAGTCCCTTACTCTATGCCTCTATGGCTCAACGCCACCACAACCCGTAGATAATTACGCTTTCACCAACCTTAACACACAATGTCTACAGAGGACATAGTAGTGACCTTGCTAGAAAAACAAAATCAAATTATGCAACAAAACTCCAACTTGATGAAAGATTAGCATGATAAAAACACTAACATGCAACAACAAATGATGCAAATGATGCAATCTTTGTGCCAAAAGGTTATTGACATGTCTCCTAACCAAAATAATAACCAACAAGGCATATTTTTAGGTCAAGTTGTGCCTAATCCTAAGTCAACAAACAGTGCCTTCGAAGTAAACAGTATTCAGTATAATTGTAATATAAACTAAGGGGAACTATAGGCAGTCACTACCCTTCGTTCAGGGAAAGTAGTTGATAACAAAGTGATTATGCCTAAAGATCGCACACAAACTAAGCATGAAAACATACCAAATACTATCATAGAAACTGAAGACCTACACCTGTAGAAGTTCCAGTCTAACCACAACCAAAAGGTAAAACCTTACAAGACCCAATAATAGAAATTGATGATCCTACACCTATAGAGGTTCCAATATGGAAACCTAGTTGGAAGATGGGAAAAGATAAAAACAAGGTTAATAATACTGTTTACCCATATGCTAAGTATAGAGAAAAACCACCGTTTCCTCAGAGACTAGCTAGTTGTGTCTAAAAAGGACGAGAATTTTGATGAGATTAGGAAAGTGTTTAAAAATCTGACTATAAACATACTTTTTCTAGATGCTATAAAAAGTCTACCTGGACACGCGAAGTTTCTAAAAGAGTTGTGCACCACAAAGAGGAAAACCAACATACCCAAAGAAACTTTCTTAACTGAACAATATCCGTCTTTATCTGAACAAAATGGAATTGTTAAGTACAAGGGCCCTAGTCATCCTACTGTACAATGCACCTTAGATGATAATTTCATAACAATTGCACTATTAGACCTAGGGGCGAGTGTTAACTTGCTCCCTTTTTGTTTATATAAACAGCTAGGTCTCCATGAACTAAAACCGACCAAAATGACTTTGCAGTTAGCCGATCATTCTATTAAGTATCCCAAAGGCGTAGTTGAAAACAATATAGTTAAAGTTCAAGATTTTTACTACCCAGTTGATTTCGTTATTCTTGACACCGAACTTGCTCATGATTCTATTCCCATCATCTTAGGGCATCCTTTCTTGGCAACTGCCAATGCCAAAATCAATTTTCGAGATGGATCAATGACTCTTTCATTTGTAAATCTTTCTGGGGAAGTTAACATATTTAGACTCAAGCATGAACAACTAGGTTTGCCTGTAGAAGGAGAAGTAAAATCCATTGAAAGTTTTGTATATCACATTAGTGCTTTCGACACTTTTCTTCCCACACTAGTAGATACCCCGCTTAGGGAAGAAAACAAATATCACAATTTTGACTCCCTGAACATAACTAAAATAGAGGACGAATTTTCCAACTTGCTTTCCGACCCTATGGGAGATGTAGTCAATCTCACAATGGACGAGATAGATGAATTTCTCAAAGATACAGATGAATACCACAATTATGTGGATGCGAACAACCTAGATGAGGAATTTAACGAGTTTGTAAGAGCTTATGATGATCAACCCTCTCAAGAACTACCTAAACCACCACCCAGCCAACATCCACCTAAGCTAATCCATCATAAATACCAATCATTTACCACCACCTCGATTCCCCTCCCTCACCTTTTTCAAGACACCTTCAGTTTGCACTAAACCTTCTTGTTTCTCTAGTGCTTTATGACTTTCTAAACCTATATGGTAAAAAAGTAATACATGATAAGAGCCCAAAACTGTAGTTTTAACCCCTTAATAATACTACTTTTAGACCAATTATGCGAGTAATAAATAAGAGTTAATGCTAATTACGTGCTTTTATGTATTTCAGGCATGAAACTCAATTATGTGCAGAAATGTGCCACTTTGGCGATATAAAGGAGCAAAGGGTTGGTTGCTAAGAAGTTCTGTGATAAAAACCAAGATTCAAGGAGACAAAGCCTTTATAAAGCCCGGTCAAAAGCTGAAAAGTCAACACGGGCAGACACATTGCACAAGTCAGCAGAACTTCCGAAGACCATATCTTTGGACTCAGGCCTCGGATTTGGGCCTACCTTACGTCAAAACGACCAGCTTGGAAAGAGCTTTCCAATGGTCAAAGCCTTGACCCAATCAAAGGAGCAAAAGTGGACAAAAAGTCTGCTGAAGTAAAAGCCAGCTGAAACGGGCTCTGTGGACTGAAGAAATTGGGCTTTGGGTTTGATTTTCCGGCCCAAAACATGGCTCCTCAGCCCATGCACGAAATTGTGGATCTGGTCTGCTCCTTTACATAAAACAAGACTTAGCTCTAAAGAAAATATAGTTAGATAGCTTAGAATAGAAAGTAGCCATTAGAATAGCTTGTGGATCTAGTTTTTGAATTTCAATTAGTAATTAATTAGTTTCATTCCTTATTTTAGATTAATTATTTGAATCATTGTTCTTTATTTCATTAGATAAATAAAATAGTAGTTCTTGTTAATTTCAATTTTGTCATTTAAATTTGTTTAGATCTAATTTCAATTAGTGTTTGTTATTCATTTCCTAGTTATTAATTTGGATTTCAATTCTTGAGTAGTTAAATTAGTAAAGTTCAAATCTTTATATTATGTCTAGTTTTAATTCAATTGGAAATGATAGTTTGATGAATCAAGGCTATACCTCCATTAGAGGGGTTTGATGAAGCCTTGATTGTGTAGTATAGAATCGTTGTAAGAATCTATTCCACTCTAGAAGATCGTTGATTCGCCATGAGAATGGGTGGACGACCTCACATGCTAGTTATAAATTGGTAGAAATGCCATGTATAATTAGGGATTAGAACGACTAATTCTTACCATAAGAATGTAAGAATTGGTTTACAACAAATCTATGCCAGTTTATTAAGTTGGATTCAAGGTGGAATCAAATTCCCCTAATTCTTTATCTAGATTCAACTCTTAGCATTCTGTCATTCCGCTATTTGTATCTTGTTATTTGAATTCACATCGTAGTAGAAATTCCCTTTGTAAATCTCTCATTGAACTTTGAAAAACCATAAATTGTAGAAAACTTTAATGCTAAAGGACAAGGAGTGGAACGAATCTTCTATTCTAACTCTACGTCAATAGGATCGAGAGTAGAAAACAAATATCTTTGATAAGTTTAGTATAAGTACAGTTTATAGTTTTACTTTCGTTTAGAGTTCATCGCTCTATTTGTGAGTAAGACTATCTTTTTACGTATATCAAATGGCACCGCTGCCATCTTAGTACTCTTTAGTATTGTTTTCTCTAGAATTGATAGTTTTTCAAAGTCCCATAACCCACCCACCCTTGTGTGATTCTCACTGTGGTTGTCTGTTTCAGCATTGAAATTTTCCTCGAAAAAATTACTCGGAGCGCGACCCATGCCCTGGGCAAGCCAACTTGGAGCACGATCTGCGCCCACACGCCTGGAATTCCATCTTTTGGCTGAGCGCGACCTGTGCCCTGGCAAGGCAAAACACGAGCGCGACCTACACCCACACGCCTAGAATTCCACTTTTTACCTAAGCACGACCTGCACCCTCCTAGGGCTAACTTGGAGCGCGACCTGTGCCCACACGCCTCGAACTCCAGCTTGACTTGAGCGCGACCTGCGCCCAGCCTAAGCCTATTCTGAGTGCGACCGCGCCCTCTGCTGAAACTGCCCGATTTCCACAGGTTTGATTCAAACTTCCATTTCTTCAAGATTTTCAGTGTTCTAACTTATTATATACACTGAGCACACATAAACAAGACGCTATTCATAAGCGAAGCAAGGAAGCTTTCATTTACTCTTTTCTTCCACACCTCGCATCTTCTGTTAGAGGTTCATACTAGCATATCAAGATTGTTTGGAGTGTTGTTGTGTTTCATTAAGATTGGCTTAGCCTTGCATGAGATTAAGGTAAAGCCAAAGAAAAATGACTAACGTAATCAACTGGCAACGTCAACAAACACGCCTTTCTAGTATACGATTGACTACACCTCTAACTAATATACCACACACACCACCTGAAGCAATGGCTGAAGAAACAGAGTCTCCTCTCTCTGACTCTTACAAAGCCTTGAGCGATAGCCCAACATCTTGAATTGTTCTATCAGACCCAGTGGGGGATTTCTGAATTCTCCCGAATATATTTAATTTGTTACCCATTTTTCATGGGTTAGACCATGAAAAGCCCTATCAGCACATGCGGTTCTACCAAGTCCTTACTACATTCCACCATCCTACGGTTGGTGCTGAACAAATTAAACTGAAGGTATTTCCTTTCACCTTAACTGATAAGGCAGCGTCTTGGTTAACTGCCCAAGCACCTAATTCTGTGGACTCATGGGCTAAACTTGTTCAACTATTCATGGAACATTTTTACCCACTACTGAAGACCGATGAAATGCTTTCCAAGATTCATTTCTTTCGACAGAATCCTCATGAATCATTTTCAAAGGCTTGGAATTGTTTCACCGATCTACTTATAGAGTGTCCACATCATAACCTTGTGAAAGACACGTTAGTTCATGCCTTTTTCAAGGGACTTCTACACCACCATAAAGAAGTCCTTGACATAATGAATGGGGGTAGTTTCTTAAGTAAAGGAGCCTCAGAGGCTTATAAACTTTTAGAAGATCAAACTAAGCGTAATAATAACTGGGGGTAGTGACGATTTCTCCTATTCCGCTAGTTCTTCTACAACAGTTAAAGCCACCGGTATGTTTGAGATGAAACTCGATCCGAAACTTAAAAATTTAATCGAATCACTAACTAAAAAGGTAGAGGCTATTTCTGTTAAACAAACGCTGATCCCGTCATGAATGTCAACACCAATCCATGTAATTTATGTTTGAGTCCAGAGCATCCCGACTCATATTGTCCTCTCGCCTATGAACAACAACAATCACAACAAGATAATGTTTGCTCGATTAATAGTTTTCCTATTCCTAACGCCCTTTGGAGACAACATCCCAACTTCAGTTGGATAAATAATTAACAAGTAACACCTCCAGGGTTTAATAATCAAAATGTTAGGCAAGCAAACAATTATAACCAAGCTCCACCACGACAAGGACAAGGTCAGGGTAATTATAATTATAACAACCAAGTGCAACCACGACAAGGTCAAGTACAAGGTCAGGGTAATTATAATAATTATAACAATAATAATTATAATGCTAATAGAGGTATCATTCCGATAAATAATAACTATCAAAATCCACCCATTAATAATCAACGTGACATAGTTCTTGTCACACAACCTAAAGCTAACACTCTTCCACAACCGGATCGTTTCGATACCTTTATGCAATCTCAACAATAGATTTTACAAGCCATCCAACTTTCCTTATAGCAGTTAGCTCAAGAGAACGTGCAACCCAAAGGTGTGTTTCCAGGACAAGCGATAGCTAATCCTAAAACAACAAGTACAGCCTTTGAGGTAAATGGTAATACTAGTACGGAAAATGAAAACGTAGGTGAGCTAAATGCCATCTCCACTCTCCGTTCTAGGAGAGTGGTTGATAATAAAGTAACTATGCCTATAGTTACCCCACCAGTTGTCCCTACATCGGAGATTATACTAGATACAGTAATAGAAACTGAAGAGCTTACCCCTGTAGAGGTACCAGTTAAACCGCAACCTAAGAAGCAAAAAGAAAAGGTTAGACATCCAGTTGATCCATACGCTAAATATAGAGAGAAACCACCGTTTCCCCTGAAATTAGCTATGTTAAACAGGGATACAAACTTCGACGAGGTTAGGAAAGTTTTTAAAAATCTAACGATAAACTTACCTTTTCTGGACGCAATTAAAAAATTACCTCACCATGCTAAGTTTCTCAAAGAGTTGTGCACCTTTAACGGAACAGAATGGAATCGTTAAGTACAAGGACCCTGGTAGTCCTACTGTACAATGCACCTTAGGAGATTCCTACATGACGACCGCTTTACTAGACCTGGGGGCGAGTGTTAACTTACTCCCGTATTATCTATACAAACAAATAGGTCTACAAGAGATGCAACCTACTAAAATGACATTGCAATTAGCGGATCGATCAATTAAGTACCCTAAGGGTGTGGTTAAAAATGTGCTTGTTAAGGTCCAAGATTTCTACTATCATGCTGATTTTGTTATCTTCGATACAGAAGTCGCTAACAACTCTGTTCCGATCATTTTAGGGCGTCCCTTCTTGGTGACTGCCAACGCGCTTATAAACTGCCGCGATGGGTAGATGTCCTTGTCTTTTGGCCATTGATAAACAAAAAAAGATAGTTTTACTCACAAATAAAGCTATGAAACTCTAAACGCAAGTAAAACTATAAACTGAACTGTTACTGCTCAAAGATATTTGTTTTCTACTCTCTAATCTATTGACGTAGAGTTAGAATAGAAGATTCGTTCCACTCCTAGTCCTTTAGCATTCAAGTTTTCTACAATTAACGAGTCTATCCAAAGTCTAATGAGAGTAATGATGGAATTTATACTATGATGTAAATTTAAATAACAAGTTACGAATAAGTGAAATGACAGGATACTAAGGATTTGAATCAAGATAAAGAATTAAAGGGAATTGAATCCACCTTAACTCGACTCAATCAACTAACAAAGACTCATCGTGATCCAAATTACAATGCTTCGTATATCAAAATGGTAGTTCTAATCCCTAATTATACATGACATCTCTACCAATTAATAACTAGCATGTGAGGTCGTCTACCCATTCTCATGGAGAATTAACGACCTTCTAGAGTGGAATAAACTCTCACAACGATTTCTAAGTTAACAAAGATCAAGTTTCATCAAAGCTTCTTCAACCCCTCTAATGGAGGTTTAGCCTTGATTCATCAAGCTATCATTTCCCATTGAATTAACACTAGACATAATATAAAGATTTGAACTTTACTAATTTTGATTAAACAATACTTCAAATCTAAATAATAACTAAGAATTGAATAACAACAAGAATTAAAATTAGATCTACAAATTTAAATGACAAAATCGAAATGAATAAGAATAAACTATTTTATTTATCTAATCAATGAAGAACAATGATTCAAAGAAATAATCTAAAACAAGGAATGAAACTAATTAATTTAACTAATTAAATTCAAAAACTAGATCTACAAGCTATTTTAATGGCTACTTTCTATACTAAGCTATCTAACTCTATCTTTCTTAAGAGCTAAGTCTTGTTTTATGTAAAGAAGGAGACCAGATCCACAATTTCGTGCATGGGCTGAGGTCTCATGTTTTGGGCAGGAAAATCGAGCCCGAAGCCCAATTTCTTCAGTCTACAGAGCCTGTTTCAGCTAGCTTTGACTTCAGCAGACTTTTCGTCTACTTCTACTCCTCTGATTGGGTCAAGACTTAGACCATTAGAAAGCTCTTTCCGAGCTGGTAGTTTTGACATAAGGTAGGCCCAAATTCGAGGCTTTAGTCCAAATGTATGGTCTTCGGAAGTTATGCTGACTTGTGCACTATTTCTGCCCGTGTTGACTTTTCAGCTTTTGACCGGGCTTCATAAAGGCTTTGTCTCCTTGAATCTTGGCCTTTATCATAGAACTTCTTAGCAACGAACCCTTTGCTCCTTTATATCGCCAAAGTGATACATTTCTGCACATAATTGAGTTCCATGCCTGAAATATATAAAAGCACATAATTAGCATTAACTCTTATTTATTACATGCATAATTGGTCTAAAAGTAGTATTATTAAGGGGTAAAACTACAGTTTGGCGCTCTTATCAAACCACCCCCAAACAGCATTTGCCTTGTCCTCAAGCAAATATGAGAAATTAGCATAAGTGACTAAAAATGGAGTTCAAACTAATCTCGTTTCGCCGAGTGCGATTGCATTGACCATATGCAACAAAGCCTTAAACCATTAGAAATTCCCTAGTGGACGAGTTATAGCCTTGTGAGAATTTTCCAGTGAAGGTACTCACAAACTTCATCTATACTACAACGACTCAGAAATAACTATTGTTTCCTTATCTATGTCTCAATTATCTATACATCTCACTAGGAATGAATATAGAATAATCAAGTCGAAACCTAAGCTAATATATGCATAATAATCTATCATCTACGGATAAATATATATACAATGAGTAATACTATGAGATAAACTAGCAGGTCCGTTTCTAAAAACTCGGAATAACGTCCTTAAGTAGGTCTTCACATAAATGTCAAGATAAAAACCACTCTGATTTTTCCGCTCAAGTTTCGCTACTCCAGTGTGCAGTGGGCACACTTTACCTTACAAACTCAATGACACACAAGGAAGCCGGAGTCGATCAAACACATCTTCCACTTATTATCACACTAACCTATTCCTAATTGAGCTAGATGTCTTTATTAGGTATTGCGGGGATTAGGAGGTGGTTTAAGAAGGAAGAAAATGGATATTCAAAGAGAATAAGTCTGAGATAATAGAGTCTTTATATTATGTAACTAGAGAAAACCTTATTCTTTACTTTTGCTTCTACACTTTGTTTTCATCCTTAGCCATATTTCTTTTTTCTTTTTCTTTGGCTTTTGACTCCTTGATTCTATTTTTAGAGTTCTAACTCTTTATTTTATTTTATTTTATTTTTTTTATTTGGATGGAAACTTACTTTTCTCTTCTGAAGCGACTAACGAATTCTTGATTTCAAAGGTTATTCTCTTTTCTATTATTTATCTCTATTCTTAAACTTATTCAAAGAATCGGGTAGGTTGATTTTTTATTTTGTTTTGTTTTGTAACAGGGTAAAGGATTTGTGGTTTATGAAAGGCTAAAGAAAAGCTCAGAGGGGTGAATAACAGAAAATAATTCATAGGTTGGAATTTCTGGATATATCGATCCAAAGAGGGCCTAAATTCTCGCTCAGGATATGTTATAGTGATCTAACAAGTGGACGTGTGATTTCTCTATCCGGATTTTACTTCTCCCTTGTGCCATTTCTCAAATGTGTCACTCATATAAGGCTTTAGCTATATTCTCACAGGATTTGTAGAATAAGTACTCTAGCCTAGATTTCAGAAACTTACTGCCAACAATCATAGATACTCATGTAACATATTTATAAATAGATGCAAGAATTATTACCTACATATGAGCCTAAGTTTCTAAAAACTATTCTAATGGAAAAGCTATGTGAGCCTTCTAAATTATTGAGAGCATAGAGAAAGAAAACAATACCAATATTCCTAAGTGTATAGTATACTTTTTATTTATATTTTTAAAAAAATTTGAATTTTTTAGCTAGAAAACAAGTGCATATTATACATATCTATATCCTAACAGATGTCTTAATTACACGTGTTTCTATGCCCCCCCCAAACAAGAAGCATGCTTTGTCCTCAAAGTATTTTAAATAAAGAGGGTAGAAAAATACCATTGAAACCCGTGAAATTCCAGAACATCTGCAAAACAAGGTTATAACATACTAATATAGAAAAAAAAAAAAAAAAAAAACTGACGCAACTCTATAAGAGTTCCACCCGTAATGGGGTTAATGAGAAACAAATTTGCTTAGGACATAAGTAGACACTTACTGAAACTAACACTTAACTGCACTCCCGTTTAAACAATTTCCTCCTCATCCTTAATGAAGAAATGAGGTTCCTTCGCATCCTGCCATGCCATGGTGATTTACCAGGCTTCACACCACTTATCGTCTACTATAGCTAACCTGTCAAGTGCCACTTGGTCGGATGGGGTGTAAGGCGCAACCTGATGAGGTTGTATCCTCCACCCTTACCAAGTCATTGCACGGAACGATCGTATAATACAATTGGTGGGTCTCACAATGTCGACCCCAACCCAATCCGTGAAACGGGCACAAAAAACAGGAAAGAAACATATCATTATACGGCAAATTAAAACAGGCATAAGAAGGTATTCATGCTTCTTGGCATAGGCTTGGGCTAAACTAGACATTAAAGTTTGGGGAATATCATAGAGTGTACGCCCCCCAGATAAAGCAAGGAAAATATCACAAGTTTCGCCATTCACAGAATAATAACGCCATTCCCCTCTAATGTTTAGCATAATCCAAAACATAACAGTGCCCACGTTCATAGACATTTTACCAAGGGCGGCGTTATAATCCCCTTGGTCCTCTATCCTAAAGATTCCTGCCCCTTAATGCTCATGCAAATCATCATAGTTATACATGTACATATTATCTACCAAATAGGCCCATGAGTTTTGTATTTCGGCCGGCATAGCAAGTCCAAGCACAAAGGCTATTAAAAACCTGGAAATTTCCATTGGTTCATCCCCGATGGTGATGGAGAACACTTGTTCTCCATCTGGTCTATCAAAGAACTTACAGTTATCATAAAAATAAGATGTAAGTGCGGGAGAATAAAGTTCATCAGGACTTACCAATAGTGGCTCCCATCCTGCTAGAATGATCACTTCGCGAAACCACGCACTATAGGTGTCACTTTGGAATAAATCTTCAAATGACTGTTCCAGTATGATACGAGGGAATGTCATCCCCAATAAACTTGCTGGAATAGATGCGAAGGATCCTGGAATAACCTTCGAAAAATTGGAAATTTTTGGTGGCCACAGGTGTCAGCGCGCGAAGGTGCTCAATTTATGCCTGGGATGGGCGCGGGTGGTGCTCTGGTGATTTTCGAGGTCCAGGCACTTGGGAGCAGGGTGCGCTCACTGTTAGCATGGGATGGGCACGGGTGGCGCTCCGGATGAAAACTGGAATTCCAATGTTTTGGGCAAAAGTTGCGCTCTGGTTTGGGCTAAATAGGGTGCAGGTCGCGCTCAGGGTAGGATTTCTTTGACAGGCTTAGGGAGCAGGTGGTGCTCCTCTGGGGCGCAGGTGCACTCGGGGAGCTGTGAGGTTGAAGTGCGAAGGAAAAATAAGGTAAAGTGGGAGTGAAACGTGAGAGATGAATGTGAGATGTAGTTGGGGTTGTAAGTGTAGAATGAATGCAATTTTTATAGGTTTTAAATTGCTAAAACAAATCGGGAAGTTGCCAAAAAGCTTTAAGGCAATTGCCGAAAATAATAAAATTTCCAAACCCAAAAACGGAAATAACTCATATTCTTGATTCTAAGACAACCCTAATATTTTTTAGGTTGAATTTAGGATAGAAACTGCCTAACTCATCGAGATTTCATCCTACCACAATATCTATTCATAGCGATGCCCATATCGGTCATATTCTCAACCCTCACTCCAAAACAAATTTTAAAATAGATAAACATATAAATGAATTATGCTAAGCTATTTAATACCACCCCCAAACAATTCGGGAAGGTGGGATTAATGATAACAACCACACACAATTCGAAAATAACCAAATTATATTAAATTTTAATTCAAACAACATAAATCAACCAAATTCAAATTTAATTACTTAACTAATATCCGACTAATAAAACAATAAAAACAACTAAATAACAACGAAACACAAAATTATTTGAAACACCTAGCCATGTGATGAAGAAGGGCCTTGAGATGGAGATTGGTCATGGGATGAAGAAGGGCTCGATCCATTCGCTCTTTGGCGACGACGCTCATGCCTCTCAGATTCATCTGAAACAGAACCCTCCAAGGGTGGCATGTGTAATGCCCGTATTTTTAAAATACGTTTTTATCTATTTATTAATTAATTAAATTATTTATTTTCAAAATTCATCGGATTGGACTCGGGATACGTGGGCCTGGTTTTGGGCCCGAGTCTGTGTTGGGCTTGGGTTTCGGACCCAAGTATATAAACACATTGTTCTGGAAAATAGGGTTCAGAGAATAATAAAATAATGAAAATGGAGGCAGAGAGAGAAGCTGGTTTGCTGGAGCGTGGAGCGCGACGACTCGGACTCGGAGGAATTCGTAGGAGCTGTTCATACAGGTGAGTAGCTATTTTGCTATTTCACCGGAATACAGAAACCGTTTTACTGTCCAATGTTTTCACTATATTTTACTGTTCATTTATTCGGTTATTGTTAATCGTTTGGTAGTTCTGTAGTTGTTAAAATGTGTTTGGACTGTCTTTGGAAAACACTGTTGAACTGTGCCTTAAAAACTGTCGAAGCTCTGTAAAGCTTGCCCGGTTCGTCAATGGCAGCCAAGGAATCGCCAGTGATAGTTTATGTTACTGTGATACTAGGAATTTGATTGTTTTGTATTTATGTAATGTTTGAACTGTTTTGGTGTATTAAGGGTTAGTGGTTTGATGCTGGCGGTTGTGGGCTGGTAAGGTGCTGCCAAAGCTTGGTTGGTGGCGTTAATGGCCGTGGTTGGTTGGGCTGTTTTTGGTTTAATTGGTTGTGTTGTTTTGCTTTGTTGGGTTGAGGTTAGGTTGTTGATGTAGGTGTGAATGTTAGGTTGTAAATGGTGTCGATTGGAGCTTGAAAGAAGCCATTAATGGCAGCCGAAAATTTTAGATCTAGGTTGAGAAGAGTTTGGATTTACTAGCATTGGGGGTTTTCGTTTTCTTTAAAGAGGTGGGGTTTTTCATTTGGAGTCAAACCGCTAGGTTGGAATGGGTAGGCGATTAGAATTTGTGGTGGCCGGATTTTGGTGGTGGTGGAGGAGAGAATGGGTGAGGAAGAAGAACTGTTGACGGCTTGGGCTTGGGCCTGGGTCGGTTTCAGTTTTTGGGCCGGTCTAATTTCATTAGTTGATGGGCCGGTTTATTTGGTTTGTTTTGGGCCGAATTTAACCTTTTGTTTTGGGCCCGATTATGTTCTAAATTGTTGGACCAGTTCTAATATTAGTCTATGGCCCGTTTCATTTGTTTTGTTGGGCCAGTTTCATTTGTTTTGTTGGGCCGGTTTCAGTTCAATTTTCGGGCCGAACTTAGTTGTGTTTTGGGCCAGTTCAGTCTAAAGTTTTTGGGCCAGTTCTAATATTGCTTGGGGCCAGTCCATAGGACTTAAAATAGATCTATTTGGGTTTTTAAATGTTTGGACTTTCGGGTTATAAGGTTTAGGCTTGGCCAGTTGGGTCTGAACCATTACCTTGGTCATGAGCCCATGAGCCATGCACCTTTGACCTTAGCCATGAACCATGGCTATTACCATGAACCTGTTGAACATAGAAACGCCAGTTTGACTTTGACTTTGACAATGACAGTTTGACTTCGACCATGACGTGTCGACTTTGACCATTGACTATTGACCATTGACCGTTGACATTAGACTTTGACTTTGACCGTTGACCTTTGAATGTTGACTTTGACTGTTGACTTTGACCTTTGACCGTTGACCTTTGACTGTTGACTTTGACCTTTGACCGTTGACTGTGGAATGTGGACTTTTCCAGTTTTTCACACATTTGATTATATGGACAAATATAATAATAAAATATTGTCGAACATTATATAACGTTGTTTGTCATTATCTAATTAAGATTTGACGTGAGTAGTGTGTAAAGCATATATATATTGGGCTTTGATTGTGGACTGTGGACTGTTTAATTGTGCTGCATTTGATGTTGTAAATTGTATAAATTTGGTGGTCATTATCTAATTAAGATTTGACGTGGATATTGTAATATTATATAATATGTTGGGATATATATAGAATGCAATAGTTTTGGAGAAATAAAGGTATAACCGCTCTATTATTATATATGTGAGATGTTACTATGAGCTAGCATAGTATTTGTGAATATTTCCCATGGGAGTGTGGTGTAGTGCAATAATATATTGGCACGTGAAAGTATGAAAGTGGTTATGAGATATAATTGAGATATTTCTAAATATTATGGCTTAGTGCAATAAGGTAATTGACATGCACGTGATATAGTGGATTTATTATGAGTCATTAATGTATGACACTTGAATAAATTACGTAACGAAAATCCTAGAACCTAGCTACCACAACTCATGTGATTGGCCCTTCTGGCGTTTCAGTTAATCTGAATGGCCTTCGGGCGGCCCTTCTGGCGTTTCAGTAATCTGAATGGCCTTCGGGCGTAAGTAATGTGATTGGCCCTCCTGGCGTTTCAGTAAAGCTGAATGGCCCTCCTGGCGTAGCCGAATAGTGGCTTGATTATTCCATTCGCAAAATAGAACGATGACACGCAATATTTTATGCCGAAAAGTGGCATTACTTATATAATTGCTTCCGTGTGAGGATTTACCTGGTGTGCGGCATCCCACTCAGGGTGGTTACGCACGGAGTGGTTCATTATGTAAGGGGAGGCATGTGGATGTACATGTTCGGCGTTGGGTAGCGATTGTGGTAGCCAGGGAAACTAGGTAAGACATAGATACGACGTGATTTTAGGGACACGCAAAGAAAGTCTGAAATAATCTTATTATGGTAATATGCTTGGTTGATTATTTGTTTAGTTGAACCTAAGACGCCTCGATGGAGGAACTACATGCCTTATTTATTATGCGTATAGTTTGTTGTGTGGTTAGTGGGAAGTTAAGGCGCCTCAGTGGAGGAACTACCTGCCTTTATTATTGTGCTTAAGGATGCTGTATTAGTCGTTGAAAGTTAAGGCGCCTCGGTAGAGGAACTAACTGCCGTATGGATTGTGTATATATAGGTATAATTATATGTTGTATTTTAGAGCTACTCACACCAGCATTTTTATAATGCTGACCCGATTTGCATGTTTGCTTATCGGGTGTGTTCATTAAATGAACATAGTTGATAAGTCTTGACAGGTTTAGTGATGAAGAAGATTGGTTGCGGCTTGTGGTTTGCGTTAGCGTCGCATTTCCAGATAGGCCTTGTTTTCCTTTGAGGTGATATAGAATTTCAGTTTAGACAATGTTTTTGTATTTTCATTTGTAAATTTTAATAAAGAGTTATTGGAAAGAGATTTGTAACTTAATCTTATTTGTGAAGTGTTGTAATGAAAAGGACATTTGTATAATAGAAATTTTTATTGGTTTTTAATTATCCGCATATTTTAAAACTGTTTATGGGTTTTTGGAAGTTGAGAGTGCGTCACACCTCGGAGATCAAAGAGTCGGGGACAAATAATGTTTTTCCGAATTCTGTTGAAATTCGGGGTCGTGACAGCATGCATCGTAGAATCTCTACTCGGAACAAGTGTTGTGCTTCCATCTCAGCCTTTATTACTGTATACTGGGCGTGGTGACGCTGGTGGATATTCTCCATGTTAATCAAGATATCTTCCTGACCCTTTTCGAGTATTCCCAAACTCGTGTTAAGGTTCGTTTGTTTATTTCGAACTATAATCTGTCTATCTCGTTTATCTTCACAAATAGCGTAAATACAACACACGCTAGTATGCAACACTGACATGCATTCTGAATCAGACGTACACCTCCAAGGCATCTTCATCCAACCATGTCATGTCCTCCCCTTCCTCATCCGAATCCACCACCCTTTCCTCTGGCAACATCCAAGTCTTTTGGATACACTCCTTATAACTACTTTCATTTGCATGCAATTTCAACATTATCCGCTCAGTTCTTGGTTTATTCCCCTAAGACAACATTATCTTCATAATTAAAACAGGAAATGGTGCGATACTCTTCCCAACTCCTCTAATTATATTTAGCAAAAACTCGAGGATACATAATTCATACCTCTTTTCTTGCAATATCCAGAGAACGTGCAGACATGTGAACCCGATGTCGCTCACTTTCTCCTTCCCAATGACGTTCTTACCAATCCACTGAGCTACAGCCAGTTGGTTGGTTCGCAGAGATGACTATTGAGCACAATGAGAAGTCGTATTATATTGACCCTCCAGAAAGGTGTCGTTTATCAATGCAGGAACTCCAGTATACTGGGACTCCTGCGCTGTGGCTTCTGGGTTTCGTCCAAGCGTAATGCCTAAAATTTTAGCTAATTTCGCTCTCGATAATTCTCTCCTAGTCCCAACCACTTTCATGAACATTTTCTGACCGTCCAACTCTCTCTTGTTATAGAATTGCTCGACCAAATCGGGGTGGTAGAATTCATGTGTCGAGTACCACAACCGATTCCAACCCCTCTTAATCATCTCGTCACCATAAAACGGCGCGAAGTGGTCGGCCTTAAATGCTTGTTCCGGCAACAACCTTCGTTTTTGAGCCATGATATCTTAGAACGATTTGGGGGTTTAACTGGAATGTGGGAATGGAGTTTGAGACTCCCTCACTAACAAAACAGTAGTGGTGGCGTGGGGGTGGCGCAGCAGTTCCAAATTCTTTGAGGTTTTGGGTGTTTTTCGGTGGTGGGAATTTTTGGGATTGGTGGAGGAGTATTTTGGAGAAGATTTGAATGTGGAATTGTATTGTGGGCGTGGTTGTATTAAGGTTTCTTTTTATTTTTATTTTTGGTTAGGTTTTTAAATTTGGTATTGGTGGAAATGGAAAGAATCGCAATTCTGTTTGATTTGGATGAAGGAGATGCACGTGCGTGCGTTGGGCCCAAGCCCAAATTGATTTTCCGATTTTTGTCGATTTTTTTTAAGCGCAACTTCAAATTTAAATTGCCGCTTCGTTACCCGGCCGATTTTTGCGAATGAGGTATGGAAATGATCAGGAGAGAATTTCCAATCCAATGATCTATAAAACACTCTATTCTGACCATGGGTGACATATAAGAAGATGGAAAATGCCTCATAGTGCGTGCATAATGTAAGTTATGCGAACGAATGAAATCTAACTTAATAGAAAATATCAACCTGAATCGAAATACGATTAAACGGTCTAAACAACATAAATGGAAAGTTTGACCATCAATGGAAGAAAACTCGAACACGCCATCCCCAAACAAATTTTAGACAACAAAGTTTAGAAAATTTGTTTTATCAATGGGTCTTTTAAAGTCAGATTCTCGAGACCTTTAACAATTAATTGGATATATTAATATCTATACCATGCAATTTTCCATATATTAACAACCTAAAGAGTTGTGGGTCTTTCCATAAATAATTACCATGGAATGCACCCCCAAACAGAATCAAGCACCAAGATTCTTTAAGACGCAACTTAATGACATGAAAACGAAGTCTGATAGACCTAGAAAGTAACCGAGCATACACCTTCTTATTCATCTTTGAACGAGAGGTTGTCCAAGTGAATGAGTGTGAAAAAATGGATGGTTGTGGAAAATATGGTGGATAAGGATGGAAAATGAATGGAAAGAATGAAAATATGGGTTTAGCACAAAACTCATTCATGGTGTAGGTAGGAACTGTCTCAATTATGAAAATGTAGGTGTCATGTGCCTTTTCTTTGGGAATTATTTCTATATTAAGAGGATTAATAAAATCATTAAGTACAAAAGAAACAAAAGGGTCAAGCGCAAACTCTAGGTTCCTTTGAAAGGGTGGAAGGTGGGGAATATTAGTGAGGGAAGATGAATGAGTGTCAGCTAGAGCTCTTAGGTCTAGATCATTAGAAGCCTTGAGATATGCCAGACATTCCTCAGTAGGAGGGTCAAAAGAATCACTGGGATAGAAGGTGAAAAATTCATCTTTCGTCATAGCGTCAAGGGATAAAGTGATGTTGGCAGGGTGGGACTCGCGAGGTGGTAGGGAAGAGTTGCAAAAGAATTGAAGGAAATCTTCCTCAATTTCCTCTACGTCCAAGGATTATTTGTTGAAGTTGGAACTTCCAAAGGAAAGGAATTTGTGCATCTGGTCATTCGGAAACGTGGTTTTGAAATAATCATGAGCTAAACTTTCGATCATGCTAACCTCTCCATCAATATTTGTATAAGGCAACTGTTTGATCGTCTTAAAAATGTTAACCGCAATGGAAAGATGGCTAAAAAACAAGGACATCGAACCATCGCGGCAGTTTATAAGCACGTTGGCAGTTGCTAAGAAAGGGCGGCCTAAAATGATTGGAACAAAATCATTAGCGATTTCTGTATCAAGGATAACAAAATCCGCAGGATAGTAGAAATCCTGAACCTTAACCAGCACGTTTTCCACTACACCCTTAGGATACTTGATAGATCTATCAACTAGTTGCAACGTCATTGTTGTAGGTTGCATTTCATGTAGACCTATTTGTTTATATAAATAATAAGGGAGTAAATTAACACTCGCCCCGAGGTCTAATAAGGCAGTGGTCGTGTGAGTATCCCCTAAGGTGCATTGTACAGTAGGACGACCAGGGTCCTTGTACTTAACTATTCCATTATGTTATGTTAAAGTTGGAAACTATTCCGTTAAAAAAGTGTCTTTAGGAATCTTTGTCTTACGCCTAGTAGTGCACAACTCTTTAAGAAACTTAGCATGGTGATGTAACATTTTAATCGCTTCAAGGAAAGGTAAGTTTATCGTTAGATTTTTAAAAACTTCCCTAATCTCGTCAAAATTTGTATCCTTGTTTAACATAGCTAATTTCTGAGGAAACGATGGTTTCTCTCTATATTTAGCGTATGGATCAACTGGATGTCTAACCTTTGCTTTCTGTTTTTTTAGGTTATGGTTTAACTGGTACCTCTACAGGGGTAGGATCTTCAGTCTCTGTTTCGGTATCTAGTATAATATCTAGTGTAGGGACTACTGGCGGGGTAACTATAGACATACTTACTTTGTTATCCACCACTCTACCTGAACAGAGAGTGGTGATGGAATTTATCTCCCCTACGTTTGCATTTTCGTTACTATTATTACCGTTTACCTCAAAGGCTGTGTTTGGTGTTTTCTGATTAGGTATCGCTTGTCCTGGAAACACACCTTTGGGTTGCACTTTCTCTTGAGCTAACAGATGTAAGGAAAGTTAGATGGCCTGTAAAATCTGTTGTTGAGATTGCATAAAGTATCAAAACGATCCGATTGTGGAGGTTATAATTGTTTGTTTGCCTAACATTTGGGTTAAATAACCTTGGAGGTTGTTGATTATTCCGCCAACCGAAGTTGGGGTTTTGTCGCCAAGCTGCGTTAGGTTCGCAATTAATGGAACAAACATTATCTTGTTGTGATTGTTGTTGCTCATAAGCGAAAGGACAATAGGAGTCGGGATGCTCTAGACTCAAACATAAATTACATGGATTGGAGTTGACATTCATGATGGGGATAGGCGTTTGTTGAACAGAAATAGCCTCTACCTTTTTAGGTAGAGATTCGATTAAATTTTTAAGTTCTGGATTGGGTTTCATCTCAAACATACTGGCGGCCTTTATTGTTGTATAAGAACTAGCGTTGCGGGAGATATCGTCACTACCCCCCCCCCCCCCCAGTTATTATTACGCTTAGTCTGATCTTCTAAAAATTTATAAGCCTATGAGGGTCCTTTACTTAAGAAACTACCCCCATTCATTATGTCAAGGACTTCTTTATGGTGGTGTAGAAGTCCCTTGAAAAAGGCACGAACTAACGTGTCTTTCGCGAGGTTATGATGTAGACACTCTATAAGTAGATCGGTGAAACAATTCCAAGCCTCTGAAAATGATTCATGAGGATTCTGTCGAAAGAAATGAATCTTAGAAAGCATTTCATCGATCTTCAGTGGTGGGTAAAAATGTTCCATGAATATTTGAACAAGTTTAGCCCATGAGTCCACAGAATTAGGCACTTGGGAAGTTAACCAAGACGCCGCCTTATCAGCTAAGGTGAAGGGAAATACCCTCAATTTAATTTGTTCAGCACCAACCGTAGGATGGTGGAATATAGTAAGGACTTGGTCAATCCTATGCATGTGCTGATAAGGTTTTTCATGGTCTAACCCATGAAAAACGGGTAACAAATTAAATATATTTGGGGGAATTCGGAAATCCCCCACTGGGTCTAATAGAACGATGCAAGATTTAGGGCTATCGTTCAAGGCTTTGTAAAAGTCAGAGAGAGGGTACTCTCTTTCTTCAGCCATTACCTTAGGTGGTGTGTGTGGTATGCTAGCTAGAGGTGTAGTGAGTGGTATACTAGAAAGACTTGTTTGTTGTCGTTGTCGGTTAATTACGTTAGGCGTTTTTCTTCGGCCTGACCTTAATCTCATGCAAAGCTAAGACCAATCTTAATGAAACACAACAACACTCCAAAAATCTTGATATGCTAGTATGAATCTCTAACAGAAGATGCGAGGTGTGGAAGAAAAGAGTACCTGAATGCCTCCTTGCTTCACTTATAAATAGTGTCTTGTTTACGCGTGCTCAGTGTATATAACAAGTTAAAACACTGAAAACTTTGAAGAAATGGAAGTTCGAAACAAACCTGTGGAAATCGGGTAGTTTCAGCAGAGGGCGTGGGTGCACTAAGAATATACCTAGATAGGGCGCAGGTCGCGCTCAGGCAAAAGATATGATTCCAGGCGTGTGAGGGCAGGTGGTGCTCCAAATTGGCCTTGGTAGGGCGCAGGTCGCGCTCAGGCAAAAGTTGGAATTCTAGGTGTGTGAGCGCCGGTGGCGCTCCAAGTTGGCCTTGGTAGGGTGTAAGTGGCGCTCAGCCAAAAGGTGGAGTTCCAGACGTTTGGTGCAGGGTGCGCTCCACTTTGGCTTGCCCAGGGCGCAGGTCGCGCTCCGAGTAATTTTTCGTGGAAACTTACAAAGCTGAAACAGACCACCACAGTGAGAATCCAGACAAGGGTGGGTGGGTTATGGGACTTTGAAAAACTATCAATTCTAAAGAAAACAATACTAAAGAGTACTAAGATGGCAGCGGTGCCATTTGATAAACATAAAAAGATAGTTTTACTCACAAATAAAGCTATGAAACTCTAAACGCAAGTAAAACTATAAACTGAACTATTACTTATCAAAGATATTTGTTTCCTACTCTCGAATCTATTGACGTAGAGTTGGAATAGAAGATTCGTTCCACTCCTAGTCCTTTAGCATTCAAGTTTTCTACAATTGACAAGTCTATCCAAAGTTTAATGAGAGTAATGATGGAATTTATGCTACGATGTAAATTCAAATAACAAGTTACGAATAAGTGAAATGACATGATGCTAAGGGTTTGAATCTAGATAAAGAATTAAAGGGAATTGAATCCACCTTAACTCGACTTAATCAACTAACAAAGACTCGTCGTGATCCAAATTGCAATGCTTCGCATATCAAAATGGTAGTTCTAATCCCTAATTATACATGGCATCTCTACCAATTAATAACTACCATGTGAGGTCGTCCACCTATTCTCATGGCGAATCAACGACCTTCTAGAGTGGAATAAACTCTCACAACAATTTCTAAGTTAGCAAAGATCAAGTTTCATCAAGGCTTCTTCAACCCCTCTAATGGAGGTTTAGCCTTGATTCATCAAGCTATCATTTCCCATTGAATTAACACTAGACATAATATAAAGATTTGAACTTTACTAATTTTGATTAAACAATACTTCAAATCTAATTAATAACTAAGAATTGAATACAAATTTAAATGACAAAATTTAAATGAACAAGAATAAACTATTTTATTTATCTAATCAATGAAGAACAATGATTCAAAGAATTAATCTAAAACAAGGAATAAAACTAATTAATTTAACTAATTGAATTTAGAAACTAGATCTACAAGCTATTTTAATGGCTACTTTCTATACTAAGCTATCTAACTCTATCTTTCTTAAGAGCTAAATCTTGTTTTATGTAAAGAAAGAGACCAGATCCACAATTTCGTGCATGGGCTGAGGTCTCATGTTTTGGGCCGAAAAATCGAGCCCAAAGCCCAATTTCTTCAGTCTACAGAGTCCATTTCAGCTGGCTTTGACTTCAGCAGACTTTTCGTCCACTTTTGCTCCTCTGATTAGGTCAAGGCTTGGACCATTAGAAATCTCTTTCCGAGCCGGTTGTTTTGACGTAAGGTAGGCCCAAATTTGAGGCTTGAGTCCAAAAATATGGTCTTCGAAGTTTTGTTGACTTGTGCACTGTTTCTGCCCATGTTGACTTTTCAGCTTTTGACCGGGCTTCATAAAGGCTTTGTCTCCTTGAATCTTGGCCTTTATCATAGGACTTCTTAGCAACCAACCCTTGCTCCTTTATATCGCCAAAGTGGTACATTTCTGCACATAATTGAGTTCCATGCCTGAAATACATAAAAGCACGTAATTAGCATTAACTATTATTTATTACTCGCATAATTGATCTAAAAGTTGTATTATTAAGGGGTTAAAACTACAGTTTTGGGCTCTTATCAGCCATCTTTCGGTTGAGGTAAATGTTTTTAAACTGATGAAACAATTACCAGATTCGTCTATAGATGGAGAGGTTAGCATGATTGAGAGCTTAGCTCAAGATTACTTTAATAACACGTTTCCAGAAAACCATATGCATAAATTCCTTTCTTTTGGAAGTTCAGATTTTGTCGATGACTCCTACATAGAGGAAGTTAACACCATCTTCGAGTCTACACAAATCGTAAACCCTTCGGTTTCTCCATATACAGAGTTTGAAGACCTACTGCCTAAGCAAGTATTCATTACTCAAGATGAGGACCCTCCAGAAGCATTTATCGATATTCCTCCCACCCCGGTGCTTAAACCTATTCCTCCTCAGTTAAAGTATATTCAACTTGATAGGGATGGTAGTCATCCGGTAATTATATCTTCTCTGTTACCTAAGGAGGAAGAGACACTGGTGATCAGGGTGATTAGGGAACATCGTTCTGCAATTGGTTGGTCCCTAGCCAACATTAAGGGAATTGACCCTAATGTGTGCACTCATTGTATCCATTTAGAGGATAACGCAAAGACTTCCCGCAAACCTCAACGACGTTTAAACCCTGCCATGAAAGAAGTGGTCAGGGAAGAAGTCTTACGGTTACTTGATGCGAGTATCATATACCCAATCTTTGATAGCGAATGGTTTAGTCCCATTCATGTAGTTCCAAAAAAATTAGGGATTACCATGGTATGTAATGCCAAGGGTGAATATGTTGCCATGCATGGTCCTATAAAATGGAGGATCTGTATTGATTACAAACGCTTAAATGCCATGACATAAAAGGATCATTTTCCTTTACCCTTTATAGATCAGATGTTTGAACGTCTAGTTGGTCATGCTTTTTATTGCTTTTTGGATGGCTACTCTGGCTATTTCCAAATTATTATTGATATTGATGACTAAGAAAAGACTACCTTCACATGTCCTTTAGGAACATACGCCTATAAACGAATGCCTTTGGGCCTTTGTAATGCTCCTAGTACCTTCCAGCGGTGTATGCTTCATATATTTAGTGACATGGTAGAGTGATAAGAGCCCAAAACTGTAGTTTTAACCCCTTAATAATCATACTGTTAGACCAATTATGTGAATAATAAGTAAGAGTTAATACTGATTACGTGTTTTTATGCATTTCAAGCTTCAAAGTCCATTATGTGCAGAAATGTGCCACTTTAGCGAGATAAATGAGCAAAAGTCAATAGAACTTCCGAATGCCATATCTTTGGACTCAGACCTCGGAATGAGGCCTACCTTATGTCACAACGACCGGCTCGGAAAGAGCTTTCCAATGGTTCAAGCCTTGACCCAATCAGAGGAGCAAAAGTGGACGAAAAGTCTGTGGAAGCCAACTGCAGCTGAAGAGGCCTTTTTGGACCGAAAAGAATTGGGTTTTGGGCCCGATTCTTCGCCCAAAACATGGCTCCAAGCCCATGCACGATTTTTAGATCTGGATGTATAAAACAAAAGCTTAGCTCTTTGTTAATGGTAGCTAGTTAGACCTAAATTAAGATATAGAATTATAGATCTAGTTTTATTAATTAAATTAAGTTTTAGTTCCATTTAAATTTTGTTTTAGATTAAATCTCCTAATCATTGTTCTTGATTGATTAGATAAATAAAATAGATAGTTTGTCAATTTCGAATTTGTCATTTCCATTCTAGATCTAATTTCAATTCTTGTTCTTGTTTCATTCCACCCATTAAATTAGATTCATTATTGTTCAAATTAAGTAAATCTAAATTTCTTACATTACGCTTAGTTTAGATTCAATGGGAAATGTTAGATTGATGATTCAAGGCTAAACCTCCATTAGGGGGTTGATGAAGCCTTGATGAAAACTTAGTTGTTTAGTATAGAAACGTTGTAGCATCTATTCCACTCTAGAAGGTCGTGTTTCGCCATGAGAATGGGTGAATGGAGCGACCTCACATGCTAGTTAGTACTTGGTAGAAATGCCATGAACACTAGGGATTAGACTCGAATTCTTGCCGTGAAAACGTAAGAATCGAGATACCACAATCTGTACTAGGTCATTAAGTTGGATTCGAGGTGGATTCAATTCCCCTCTAATTCATTTATCTAGAGTCAAACAATAGTATTTCCATAGCATTTGTAGTTAATTTCTAGTAATCATCTTAATTAAGTATCGTAGTATAATATTTCGTAAAGCTCTCATTGACTTAAGAGCTTACTAGTTAGACTTAGAAAACAATCCATGCTAGGGAACTAGGAGTGGAAACGAACTTCGACTCCATTTAGTGCAATGTTGATTGAGAGTAGAAGATTTGATAATTGAGTATAAAAGAATAGTTTTAGTTTACTTACGTTTTGAATTCATAGTTCATTTCGTAGGTAAACTATTCATTTTATAGTTATCATAGAGCGTTTCATGGAAGTGTTCATGGATGATTTTTCTATCTATGTAGACTCTTTCACTGAATGCCTGTCTAACCTGTCTAAAGTTTTAACGCGATGTGAAGAGAAGAGTCTCGTTTTAAATAGGGAAAAATATAACTTTATGGTAAAAAAAAAAAAGGCATAGTACTAGGTCACATCGTATCTAGTGAGGGCATCGAAGTAGATAAGGCCAAACTAGATAAGATAGCGACTCTACCTATACCACGGACTGTCCGTGATATTAGAGCATGTTTAGGCCATGCAGGTTTTTATAGGCATTTTATCAAAGATTTTTCAAAAATAGCTAGACCCTTAACTAACCTACTTTTAAAGGAGGCCATCTTTGATTTTAATTTTAACTGTAAACAGGCTTTTGAAACTTTGAAAGCCACCTTAACTTCCGCACCCATTATACAGCCTCCCGATTGGTCTAAACATTACGAACTCATGCGTGATGCTAGTGATTATGCAGTTGGTGCTATTGATAAGAGCCCAAAACTGTAGTTTTAACCCCTTAATAATCATACTGTTAGACCAATTATGTGAATAATAAGTAAGAGTTAACACTGATTACGCGTTTTTATGCATTTCAGGTTTCAAAGTCCATTATGTGCGAGAAATGTACCACTTTTTTAGCGAGATATGGGGAGCAAAGTCAGTGAGAACTTCCGAAAGCCGATCTTTGGACTCGGACACTGAATTGGGCATACCTTATGTCAAAACGACCGGCTCGGAAAGAGCTTTGTAATGGTCCAAGCCTTGACCCAATCAGAGGAGCAGAAGTGGACGAAAAGTCTGTGGAAGTCAACTGCAGCTGAAGAGGCCTTTTTGGACTGAAAGAATTGGGTTTTGGGCCTGATTCTCTGGCCCAACCCATGGCTCCAAGCCCATGCACGTTTTTTGGATCTGAATGTATAAAAAACAAAAGCTTAGCTCTTCATTAATGGTAGATAGTTAGGTTAGAAAATAAATTAGATTAGTTAGCCTCCATTAAACCTTAATTCTAGATCTAGTTTTCATTAGATTAATTAAGTTTAATTTAGTTTCAAATCCCTTATTAGATTAAACCTTTGATTCTTGTTCTTCATTTGATTAGATCAATAAAGTAGTATTCTTTATCCATTTCGATTTTTGTCAATTCCAATTCTAGATCTAATTTCAATTCATGTCCTTAGTTCAATTTAGTCATTAAATTAGATTTCATTATTGTTTAATTAAATAAATTTCAATGCTTTATATTATGTTTAGTTTTAATATAAATGGAAATGATTGCGGAATGATTCAAGGCTAAACCTCCATTAGAGGGGGTTGTGAAGCCTTGATGAAAGCTTGATTCCGATTATCGTAGAGTCGTCGTATTTTCTATTCCACTCTAGAAATGATTAGTTCACCATGAGAATGGGTTTAATTGTTCACATGCTAGTTATGAATTGGTAGAAATGCCATGTATAATTAGGGATTAGGAATAACCAATTGTTACGCAAGCGCTTCATTCGGATTACTGACGATTAATCGTTAGTGGATTAAGTTGAGTTAAGGTGGAATCAATCCCCCTCTAACTCCTTATCATAGAATCAACGTAACATTCCCTTAGTTGACTGATAAGCGACTAGTTGCATCTTGTGGGTAGTTGCATCGTAGTATAATTCCCTTCGTAAAACTCTCATAGACTTAAAAACGACTAGTTAGATTAGAAAACATCCATGCTAGAGCACTAGGAGTGGAACGAACTCTATCTACTCCCCTATATCTCAATTGGTTGAGAGTAGAATAATTCTTTGATAAACAAGAGAGCATCAAGTAAAAAGTTTAGTTTACTTACGTTGTGGATTCGTAGTTCATTTCGTAGGTAGACTATTCATTTTATATTTATCAAATGGCGCCACTGCCATCTTAATCTCGTTCATGACAAGAATTCAATTGCTTGAATACGAGGGGCAATCCCCCATTCTCTACCCACCCACCCTTTTAATTTTTCATTCTTGTTTCTTGAATTTTCGAACCCGTTTCAACTGCTTCAGGCATAAGGGCATGGATTTACTGAGAAAACACTGCGGTGAAGGTATTTCTAAATTTTCAAAAATTCTGAAAAATTTCATACATATTATTGAATGTGTTGTTGATTTACTGGAATATTTTCAGATTTTTCAAAGTTGGTTTACCTTGTGAAACAAATACGATCTTTACAGTGCTGCATTTCAGTTTTCACAATCGTATGTTCTTGAAAAACAGACGAATAAGGTTACTTAGGGAGTTATAAAAATTCTATAATTTTTACAGGAGTATCTATACTAAGTCAGAAGTTTTTAGTAAAAATTTGACAAGTTTTTTATTTGTTTTGACCTCCTAAATAGTAGAGTGTTTCCAGTGTGTTTCTGCAGTGTTGCAAACACTTAATATCTGGAACACCATCCAATAAGGAGAGGTTGTAGACATCCAATTGCTCTAAATTTTTTACAGGAACAACTAGAATCTGTCAGGAGTCTCCAGTAAAAATTTGGAAATTTTTGGATTTGTTTTGATGGGTTAACCATTCGGTTGTTTGTATTGTGTCCGAAAACGGTTTCGCAAACTTTGGAGGGCTGTAGAGGGACTTTCACTGCTCCGATCGATCTGAAATTTTACAGCCTACTTGATAGACGTCTTAGCAAATTACTGTAAAAATTTCAGATTTTTGGAGTACGATAAAAGGCCTAAAACTTGAAAACCCTGGAGCGCGCCCGCGCCCATGTTGAAGCGCGACCCGCCCTTATTCAACAATAATTTCAACTTACCTTGAGCCCGCGCCCTACCCGCCCCAACAAGGAAAAATTCATCCTAACAGCCCAATTTTCATAGGTAAATGCATATTTTTATTCCTTAAAGTTATTAAGTGTTTCTAACTTGTTAAATACACTTAAATCGCATGATACAAGACGCTTATTCAAACGCTGCAGCAAGGGGAGGCATTATCTGCTCATCCTTCTTCCACTCCTCTTCTCTCTTACGAGGAGTTTTAATTCTAGTATAATCAGGCTTGTTTTTCATAGAAATAAATACAACACGCCTATCTAGAATTTCACACACTACACTTGCATCAATGGCTAAAGAACAAGAGACTCCTCTCTCCTCGATTTTATAAAGCCCTAAACGATGGCCCTAAGTCGCATCGTTCTTGCAAACCTAGTGGGGATTTTCAATCCCCCTAATATATTTAACTTGTTACCGGTTTTCATGGTTTAGACCATGAGAAGCCTTACCAGCACATATCGCGTAGGATAGACCAAGTTCTCACTACATTCCATCATCCTAGCGTAAGTCCGAAACAAGTTAAACTTAGGGTGTTTCCTTTTACCCTACCCGACAAGGCTAAAAAGGTTGGTTAATTTTGCCCAAACGCCAAACTCGTGGACTCATGGGCTCAACTTGTTCAATTGTTCATGGAACAATTTTACCCACCACTAAAGACAGATGAAATGCTTCAAAAGATTCATTTCTTCCGCCGTAATCCCTCATGAATCCTTTTCGTGAGGCCCGAATCGCTTTCATCGATCTTCTCATTGAATGCCCAAGATCATAATCTTCGCGAAAGACACGCTTTGTTCGTGCTTTCTTCAAGGGGACATTATCATAAGGAGGTTCTAGATATCATGTGCGGGGTAGTTTTCTTAGTAAAGGAGCCTTAGAGGCTTATACATTCTTAGAAGATCAATCTAAGAGGAACAACAATTGGGGAGGTAACGATTCCTCCCGGCCTCCTCTCCTTCTTCTCGTTGAGGTTAAACATGATCTCGAAGCTTAAAACTCTTATCGATGCCCTCACTAAAAAGGTAGATGCCATCTCTGCTCAACAACAACCCACTCCAGCCATGAACATTAACTCTACTCGTTGTAATGTCTGTTGTAGTCTTGAGCATTCCAACTTCTATTGTCCTCTTGTCTATGCACAAACACCACCACAACCATCACATTTCAAATCCAGTTAACTCAACATCAAGGACAAGAGAACTTAGGTGACCGGAATAGAGCTTTAGTACCCATAACCCGTAACTATCAACATCAAGACATGAATGCTCAACAAGCTTTAATTCCAATACAACCATCTACGTATTAAAGTAGTAGTGACCTTGTTGGAGAAACAAAATCAAATTATGCAACAAAACTCCAACTTGATGAAAGATCGGATGATCAAAACTCTAATATGATGAAACAAACGATGCAAATGATGCAGTCTTTGTGCCAAAAGGTTATTGACATGTCTTCTAACCAAAATAATAACCAAACCGGCGTGTTTCCAAGTCAAGCAAAGGCCTTAATCCTAAGTCAACAAACACCGCCTTTGAAATAAAATAAAGATTTTACGGTAATGGTAATATAAACCAAGGGGACTTACAGTACTACTACCCTTCGTTCGAGCTTAGTAGTTGATAACCAAGTGGCTATGCCTAAAGATTACCTGCAAACTAAAAATGATACCATACCAAATGCTATAATAGAAACCAAGACCCTACAACCGTAGAAGTACCGGTTAAACCACAACCAAAAGTGGCAAACATTACAAGACCCAATAATAGAAATTGAAGACCCTACACTGTAGAGGTTCCAATATGGAAACCTAGTTGGAAAGTGATAAAAGATAAAGCAACGGTTAACAAATATGTTCCCCTCATATTAGGTATAGGGATAAAACACCGCATGAACAACTAGATTTTCCCGTAGAAGGTGAAGTTAAGTCTATTGGTAGTTTTGTACCTCACATTAGTCTTGGGTGACACTTTAGTCCAAGACACTAGTAGATACCCCTCTTAAGGAAGAAGACAAGGATCACAATTTCTACTCCCTAGGCGTAGATAACATCGAGGAAGATTTCCTTCGACTCCTTGAGTTCTCTCCTATGACATCCATTCATCTCTTGACGCCATGACGGAAGAAGAATTTTTCAGCCTCTATCCCAAAGGATTCTTCTTACCCACCTATTGAGGAATGTCTTGCATATCTCAAAGCCTCTGATGATATAAACCTAAGAACACTAGTTGAATACCATTCACCCACCTCACATCCTCATGTCACTCATTCACCTTCCATCACGAATGTTCCTCGCCCTCTACCTTTCAAAGAACCATTGAGTTTGTACTTGACCTTGGCGTTTCTCCTATGCTTCATAACTATCTAAAACCAACTGGTGAAGAAGTAACACCCAAGGATAAGCCACCTGACACTTTTTCATTCTTCCCACCCTTTTCTTCTAACACTTATCCACATTCCAAGTATTTTCCAAAACCATTCATTTACTCACGATCATTCACTTGACACCTTCTTATTCAACTAAGTTCGTGTAGAGAAAGTTTTGGAGCTTGATTCTGTTTGGTGGTGCATTCCATGTTAACTATTTATGGAAAGATCCACAATTGTTTAGATTATTGATATATGGGAAACTGCATGTAAATACATATATATCACTTTAAGTCTAGGAATCGACTTTAAAAAAGACTATCGTTTTAAAACAAATTTTTACAAACCTGTTTTCAAAAATTTGTTTGGGGGTGGGGTGTTTGGTTTCCATTCTTGATCACTCAAATTCCTATTCTTACCCCCACCTCACTCCCTTGAAGAGTAGCTAGATTTCTTCTTGTTTGTTGTTTTGATGTTGTTTTTATTATTTTTAGTAGATAGGATATTACGTTGTTAAATTCCGTAGTTAACTTTGAATTTGGTAGTTAAATGTTGTTTGAATTTCAATTTTAATATAATGTGGTTCTTTTCAAATTGTGCATGGATTTTAGTGTTAATCCCACCTTCCCGAATTGTTTGGGGTGGTATTATTTATTATATCATGATTTGTAGAAGATCCTCCATTTTAGAGTTTGTTTTGGAGTGAAGGTTGAGAATATTGTCGTAATTGGCATACCTATGATTAGATGTGGTGGTAGGATGAAATCTAAGAGAGTTTAGAAGTTACTAGTCTAAATCCAAAGATGAAAGATATTAGGTTGTTATAGAATCAAGAATATGAGTTGTTTCCGCTTTTTGGGTTGGAAATTTTATTGTTTCCGAAATTGCCTTAAAGTTTTTTTTTTGGCAACCTACCGATTCGTTTTAACAATTCAAAACCTATATAAACTTCCTTCTTTCTACACTAACAAACCACAATACATTCCACCATCATCCCGCACCATCCACTCCAAGTTTTACTTTCTTTTTCATCTAAACTCCGGTTTGTTTCTTCGTGCCCGGTTGTTCCCATCGAGGCTGGCGCTTCGCCTTCACATTTTTGAAAATTTAGTTAGAGCGCCACGCTTGCCGAAGCGCGACCGCCAAACACTGGAATTCTAAAATTTCAGAGAGCGCCAGCAATGCTTGAAGCGCCGACCGCGCCAAACACCGGAATTTAAAACTTCAGGGCGGCCAGCTTCAAGTCAAAAGCGACCAGGCCAAACACTGGAATTCAAATACGAGAGCGACTTCATCGCTTCAAGTAGAGCCCCAAGCCGACTCCGTGAACCAAGAAAATTCCAGTTTTTCTGCGGGGTGTTCCCGGTTCATTCGCAGCTATTCCAGAGCATAATTTTGAGATGACATCTCCTACATTAATACCGGAACAGTCTTTCAAAGATTTGTTCCAAAGCATTACTTATGGTGCTTGGTTTCATGAGGTGATCACACACGCGTGGCGGGAACCACTTATGGTTCTTGCTAGCATTTGTTCTTGGACTTGCCATGCCCACTGAAATACAAGACCCATGATGCTATTGGGTAGATAATATGCATGTCTACGCTTATGACTTTTGCATGAGGCTTATGGGTCCGCATTTTCCGTAGAGGACCCAAGGGACATATAACGTAGCCATGGTAGCTTGTCCCTTAATGTGATACGGTAATGTTCTTTATTATGCTAAACATATTAGGGGAGTGGCACTTTTCTTCTGCGAATGATGCCACTTGCGATGTTTTCCTTGCTTTAGCTAAGGAACGCCTGCTATATGACCTTCCTAAGATCTTAATGTCTAGTTTAGCACGAGCCCATAGCATGAGGCATAAGTATCTTCTTATGCCTATATTAGTTTGCCGTATTATACTATGTTTCTTCCCTATTTTTTGTGCCCGTTTCACGGACTGGGTTGGGGTCGACATTGTGAGACCCACCAATTCTATTATTCGATCTTTTCGTGCAATGACTTGGCAAGGGTTGAGGATACAACCTCATCAGGTTGCACCTTACAACCCATCCGACCAAGTGGCGCTTAACAGGTTAGCATCCGTAGATGATAAATGGCGGCAAGCTTGGCAAATTATAATGGCATGGCAGGATGCAAAGGAACCTCACTTCTTTATAGAAGAGGAGGATGACAAGTAAACGCTGGAGTGGAGGTAAGTTTTATTTTCTGTTAGTGTCTGCTTATGTCCCAAGCAATTTAATTAAGTTAACCCCATAATGGGTGGAACTCTTATAGAGTTGCGTCAGTTTTTATTTCCTATATTAGTACGTTCTAACATTGTTTTGCGATGTTTCGAATTTCCGCGCTTCAATGGTATTTTTCCTACCCTCTTTATTTACAATGCTTTGAGGACAAAGCATGTTTCTTGTTTGGGGGGGGGCATAGAATCACGTGTAATTAAGACATCTGTTAGGATATAGATATATATAATATGCATTTGTTTTCTAGTTAAAATTTCAAAAAATTTAAAAATATAAATAAATAAGTTTATGCTATACACTTAGGAATATTGGTATTGTTTTCTTTCTCCATGCTCTTAACAATCTAGAAGTCTCACATAGTCATTGCATCGTAATAATTGTTAGAAACTTAGGTTAATACGTAGGTAATAATCTTTGCATCTATCTATAAATATATTACATGAGTATCTATGATTGTTAGCAATAAGTTTTCAAATCTAGGCTAGAGTACTTATTCTACAAATCCTGTGAGAATATAGCCTAAAGCCTTATATATGAGTGAAACATTTGAGAAATGACACAAAAGGGAGAAGTAAAATCCGGATAGAGAAATCACACGCCCACTTGCTTGATCACTATACCATATCCTAAGTGAGAATTTTAGGCCAGCTTTTTGGATCGATATATAGCCAGAAATTCAAACCTATGAATTATTTTCCGCTAGTCGCCACTCTGAGCCTTTCATTAGCCCTTCCATACACCACAATTCCTTTACCCTGTTACAAAAACAAAAACAAAATAAAAAAAAAAAAAGAATAAATCAACCTACCCAATTTAGAATAAGTCTGAGAATAGAATGAGTGAAGAAAGAAGAAGAGAAAAACCTGTGTAAACAAAAATTGTTACTTGCTTCAGAAAATAAAGAAAAGAAGTTTCCATCCAAAGAAAAGAAAAATAGAAATAAAATAAAAAAACTCCAAAAAAAAAATAGAATAAAAAGGAGTCAAAAGCCAAAGAAAAGAAAAAGAAAAATATGGCTAAGGATGGAAACAAAGTATAGAAGCAAAAGAAAATAACAAGGTTTTCTCTAAGTTACATAATACGAAGACTCTATTATCTCAGACTTGTCCTTTTGAATATCCATTTCCTTCCTTCTTAAACCATCTCCTAATCCCCGTAACACCTAATAAAGACCTCTAGCTCAATTAGGAATAGGTTAGTGTGATAGTAAAGTGGCGATGTGTTTGATTGACCCCCGCTTTTGTTGTCATTGAGATTGTAAGGTAAAGTGTACCCACCGCATTAATCGGAGTAGCTTAAACTTGAGTGCAAAAATCGAGTGTTGTTTCTTGACTATTATTGTGAGAACCTACTTAAGGACGCTTATTCCGAAGTTTTCTAAACAAACCCGCTAAACATTTGATAGTACTACTCATTGTATATATGTTTATTGTAGATGATTGATTATTATGCATATATTAACTTAGGGTTTTGACCGGGTTATTCTTATGTAATTGCTAGAGAGATGTATAGATAGTTGAGCATGAATAAGGAAACAATAGTTTTATTTTCTTAGTCGTTGAAGATAGATGAAGTTTGTGAGTACCTTCATCGAAAAACTCTCACGAGGTTATAACTCGTCCACTAGGGAATTCCTAGTGGTTTAAGGCCTTGTTGCATATGGTCAATGCAATCGCACTCAAATAAACGAGATTAGGTAGAACTCCATTTTGGTCACTTATTCTAATTTCTCATCTTTGCTTCGAGGACAAAGCAAAATGTCGCTTTGGGGTGGTTTGATAAGAGCACAAAACTGTAGTTTTAACCCCTTAATAATCATAATTGTTAGACCAATTATGTGAATAATAAGTAAGAGTTAACACTGACACGCTGTTTTATGCATTTTCGGGTTTCAAAGTCCATTATGTGCGAAATGTACCACTTTTAGCGAGATACAGGAGCAAAGTCGCCAGAACTTCCAAAGCCGTATCTTTGGACTCAGACCTCGGAATTGGGCATACCTTATGTCAAAACGACCGGCTCGGAAAGAGCTTTGTAATGGTCCAAGCCTTGACCCAATCAGAGGAGCAGAAGTGGACGAAAAGTCTGTGGAAGTCAACTGCAGCTGAAGAGGCCTTTTGGATCGAAAGACTTGGGTTTTGGCCCGATTCTCCGCCCAACCCATGGCTCCAAGCCCATGCACGTTTTTTGGATCTGAATGTATAAAAAACAAAAGCTTAGCTCTTCATTAATGGTAGATAGTTAGGTTAGAAAATAAATTAGATTAGTTAGCCTCCATTAAACCTTAATTCTAGATCTAGTTTTCATTAGATTAATTAAGTTTAATTTAGTTTCAAATCCCTTATTAGATTAAACCTTTGATTCTTGTTCTTCATTTGATTAGATCAATAAAGTAGTATTCTTTATCCATTTCGATTTTTGTCAATTCCAATTCTAGATCTAATTTCAATTCATGTCCTTAGTTCAATTTAGTCATTAAATTAGATTTCATTATTGTTTAATTAAATAAATTTCAATGCTTTATATTATGTTTAGTTTTAATATAAATGGAAATGATTGGAATGATTCAAGGCTAAACCTCCATTTAGAGGGGGTTGTGAAGCCTTGATGAAAGCTTGATTCCGATTATCGTAGAGTCGCCGATTTTCTATTCCACTCTAGAAATGATTAGTTCACCATGAGAATTTGTTTAATTGTTCACATGCTAGTTATGAATTGGTAGAAATGCCATGTATAATTAGGGGATTAGGAATAATCAATTGTTCTCACTAAGCGCTTCAATTCGGATTACGATTAATTCGCCGTTAGTGGATTAAGTTGAGTTAAGGTGGAATCAATCCCCTCTAACTCCTTATCATAGAATCAACGTAACATTCCCTTAGTTGACTGATAAAGTTTACTAGTTGCATCTTGTGGGTAGTTGCATCGTAGTATAATTCCCTTCAAAACTCTCATAGACTTAAAACGACTAGTTAGATTAGAAAACATCCATGCTAGAGCACTAGGAGTGGAACGAACTCTATCTACTCCCCTATATCTCAATTGGTTGAGAGTAGAATAATTCTTTTGATAAACAAGAGAGCATCAAGTAAAAAGTTTAGTTTACTTTACGTTGTGGATTCAGTAGTTCATTTCAGAGGTAGACTATTCATTTTATATTTATCGCCTATCTTGGGGATTTAAACTAGATAATAAATCCATCGCTATTTATTATGCTAGTAAAACTCTAAACGATGCTCAAGGGAATTATACAACTACTGAAAAAGAATTCTTAGCTGTCGTTTATGCTTTAGATAAGTTTCGTCCTTATTTGGTTGGTTCTAAGACTCTAGTTTACACGGACCATGCAGCCCTTAGGTACCTTCTCGCAAAGAAGGATGCTAAGCAGAGATTGATCCGATGGATTCTTCTCCTGCAAGAATTCACATTTGAAATAAAGGACAAACAAGGGGTCGAACACATAGTTGCCGACCACTTATCTAGACTTACAAACGACGATGAAAGTGATTCTAACTCCATATCGGACTCTTTTCCGGATGAGCATTTGTATGTTATATTTTCTGCACCATGGTATGCTGACATTGTGAATTATTTAGTGTCTGATGTTATTCCTTATGACTGGTCAAGAAATGAACGTAAGAAGTTTTGGCCGAGTTAAGCTTATACTACCGGATGAGCCCTACCTTTTAAGTATTGGCGGATCGATTATTCGGCCGTTGTATTCCCCAGTGGGAATATAATGAGGTACTCTCATTCTGCCATGAAAAAGAGTGTGGTGGCCATTTCAGTGGTATGAAAACAGCTACTAAAATTCTATAATGGGGGTTTTATTGGCCTACTCTCTTTAAAGATGCCCAAGTGCATTGTAAGGCGTGCATTCGTTTCCAACAACTTGGGCGAATCACGAAGCGTAATATGATGCCATTGAATCCAATCGTGGTGGTAGAAATTTTGGACGTATAGGGCATTGATTTCATGGGTCCCTTTCCAGTTTGCCACGGTTTCATTTATATTCTAATTGCCGTGGACTACGTGTCTAAATGGATAGAGGCCATGGCTTGCCATAGCAATGACCATAAGACAGTTGTGTTTTTCGTAAAAGAGTATATTTTCTGTCGATTTGGCATTCCCAAGGCCATCATTAGTGATGGAGGAACACATTTTTGCAACAGAGTTGTTGCATCACTAGTAAAGAAGTATGGAGTTACACATATGGTAGCAACTCTGTATCATCCACAAACTAGTGGACAAGTTGAAGTTTCTAATAGGGAAATAAAAAAGATATTAGAAACAACTGTAAATCCTGATAGGAAAGACTAGTCGAAGCGTCTATCTGATGCCTTATGGGCGTATAGGACTGCTTTCAAAACTCCTATTGGTATGTCTCCCTTTAGACTTGTATTTGGGAAACATTGTCATTTGCCCGTTGAATTGGAGCACCGTGCTATGTGGGCTATAAAAAGCCTTAACTTCAATTTTCATGAGGCGGGTGTCAAGCGCAAGTTGCAATTGAATGAGCTTGAAGATATCCGTAGCGACTCTTATGATCTCGCAAAGGATTATAAAGCTAACATGAAACGTGTTCATGATAAGCAAATCTTGCGTAAAGAGTTTGTGGTAGGTCAAAAGGTCTTACTGTACAATTCCCGTCTACATATTTTTCCAGGGAAATTAAAAACCCGTTGGTCTAGTCCTTTTCTGGTTACTGAAGTCACCCCTTACGGGGCAATCACCTTGGTAAATCCCAAGGATAACAGTACCTTTCAAGTTAATGGCCAACGGTTGAAACATTTTCACGAGCTATTGTCCCCTGATGTAGAGGAAGTCCTTTTACAGGACCCTATCTATGAGGACTGACCTTTTTCATTAGTGTACTTCTTTTCATTTCCATATATTGGTAAGTGCACCACTCAGGTAATCGGGCCCTCCCTATGGAGTGTGTGGCTGTAAGTACCGAATCCTAAGTCCACGGTTAACATAATTCACCTATTCCACTGTTGCATGTTTTCTCGGTTTTTGAGTCATGTTCCTCTATGGTGTGAATTATGCATTTATTGCCTTCTTGTTTTTTCTTATATTAAATTTTATTCATAAAAAAAATAAAAAATTGTTAAAATCACAAACATAGTAATTTAAGAAGTCTCGGGGATCTGACTTTAAAAGACCCACTTTTTAAAATATATATATATATATATATAAACTCTGTTGTCAAAAATTTGTTTGGGGGTGGGGTGTCCGGTTTCCGTCCTGGATTGTTCAACTGTCCATTTGTGCTGTTTAGGCCATTTAATCGTTCGCATAACTTACGTCATACACACACTTCGAGGCATTTTCCATCTTCTTACATGTCACCAACGGTCGGACTAGAGCGTTTTATGGATCATTGGATTGGAAATTCTCTCCTGATAATTTCCATACTTCATTCACAAAAATTGGCTTGGTAACGAAGCGACAATTTAAGTTTGAAGTTGCGTGAAATATCGAAAAACAAAATCGGAAAATCAAGTGGGCATGGGCCCAACCTCGTGCGCACGTGCAGCGCACATGCGTCTCCTTCTTCCACCAACAGTCGCGTTTCATTATCTAAACCGCCATTAACAAACAACAAAGCTTAAAAACCTAACCTAAATAAATAAATAAATAAATAAATAAAAAAAAAAAAAAATACACCTACGCCCAAAGTTAAAACCCACCCCAAATCTTCTCCTAACTACACCCATCACCACCTCCACCAATTTCAACAACCAAAACCCACCGAAAATTCAAGAATTTCGAACTGCCACCACCACCACCGCGCCTCCTGCCATTATTTTTAGTTAGGGTGTTTCAAAATAAGTCTCCCTACCTTATTCAAACCCACAAATCTTATAAAAACTCCAATGGCTCAAAGATGTCGGATATTACCGAAGCACGCTTTTACTGCCGACCACTTCACGCCGTTTTACGGTGACGAGATGGTTAAGAGAGACTGGAGTGGTTTGTGGTACTCGACAGACAATTTTTACCACGAAGATTTGGTCCGAGAGTTTTATAAGACAAAGGAGTTGGATGGGAATCAAATTTTTGTTAAGGTGGCTGGGAGGAGGAGAGAGGTTATTATTGGGTTGTTGGCTGAGATTTTAGGTATTCCGCCTAGACACCATCTTGATGCCACATTAAAGGATTCCCAGTTTACTGCTGTAGTGTGTGTTCGCCAATCATCTCTCATAACCAACTAGCTGGTTGTAGATCAGTGGATTGGTAGGAATGTCATAGGGAAGGAGAAAGTCAGTGATATCGGTCTGAACTACCTTCACTTTCTATGGATACTCCAGGAGCAGAAGTATGAGTTCTGTATTTTGGAGTTTTTGGGTAACATGATTAGGGGAGTTGGAAAGAGTATTGCACCTCTCCCTGTTTTGCTAACGAAGATCATGATGACTTTGAGAGCGACTCCGAGGTTTGATAGGATTTGCCTGAAGGAGCACCGAAATCATCATATTTATACAGAGTGTATCCAGAGAGTTTAGAGGTTGCTTGAAGAGAGGGTAGTCGAGGAGACTGACTCGGAGAATGAGGATGACACGGCATGTTTTGATGTCGATGCCTTGGAGAGATGTAGGCCGGATGTAAAACGCATGGCTGTGATTCACCGTGGCATGCGTTCTCTCAATACTATTTGTGAAGACCTCCGAACTCGGCAGGCTACCAAGCATCATAACTTCGAGACGCGTGCCCGGCGTGAGGATGAGCGGTGGGAATAGACGAGGGCCGAGATGGAAGCTCAACGCCAATTTCGAGACGACATGCTTGCACGCTTCCTACCCTAGGGGGGTTCTTCTTCAGAGGAGCAGTCTGTGAGGCATGAGCGTCGTCGCCACAAGACGGATGGCCTGGCCCATCGGAAGCCCAAGAGCCATCTCCTTCTCAAGTGCATTCCACTACTAGCAGCGAGTGGTTTAGGGATCTAATGAGTTGATTTGTTTTATTGTATTTGTTTTTATTTAGTACGGATGTAAAAAGATTAGTTCAGTAATTAAATTTGAATTTGGTTGTTGTATGTTATTTGAATTCAATTTTAATATAAGTTGGTTAATTTCAAATTATGCGTTGTTTTTATCATTAATCCCACCTTCCTGAATTGTTTGGGGGTGGTATTATTTAGCCTAGCATAATTCGTTATATGATCATCTATTTTAAGAAGTTGTTATAGAGTGAGGGTTGGGAATATTGCCGATATGGGCATCGCTATAAATAGATATTGTGGTAGGATGAAATCTCGATGAGTTAGGTAGTTTCTATCCTAAATTCAACCTAAAAGATATTAGGTTTGTTTTGGAATAGAGAATATGGGTTGTTTCCGTTTTCGGTTTTGGAAATTTTTTATTTCCGGCAATTGCCTTAAATCTTTTTGGTAACTTTCCCATTCGGTTTAGCAATTTAAAACCTATAAAAACTGCATTCATTCTACACTCACAACCCCAACTACATCTCACATTTATCTCTCACGTTTCATTCCCACTTTACCTTAGTTTTCCTTCGTACTTCGACCTAACAGCTCCCCTCCCATTCCATTCAGATGGAAGCCCCGCCCTCTCTAAGCAATCGCCGAGAAATTCTACCCCCGAAAAACCTCACGCCCTCTTCAGCCCAAACTTGAGCGCCACCTGCGCCCAAAATACTAGAATTCCAGTTTTCATCCAGAGCGCAACCTGTGCCCATCCCAGGCTAAAAGTGAGCGCACCCTGCGCCCTATCCAGGCATAGGTGGAGCGCACCCCGCGCTCAGAACCTTGTAGGCAAGAAAAACTCCAATTTTTTGTGGGTTATTCCAGGATCCTTCGCATCTATTCCAGCAAGTTTATTGGGGATGACATTCCCTCGTATCATACCGGAACAGTCATTTGAAGACTTATTCCAAAGTGACACCTATGGTGCGTGGTTTCGCGAAATAATCATTCTAGCAGGATGGGAGCCACTATTGGTAAGTCCTGATGAACTTTATTCTCCCGCACTTACATCTTATTTTTATGATAACTATAAGTTCTTTGATAGACCAGATGGAGAACAAGTGTTCTCCATCACCATCAGGGATGAACCAATGGAAATTTATAGGTTCTTCATAGCCTTTGTGCTTGGACTTGCTATGCCGGCCAAAATACAAGACTCATGGGCCTATTTGGTAGATAATATGTACATGTATAACTATGATGATTTGCATGAGCATTACAGGGTAGGAATCTTTAGGATTCAGGACCAAGCGGATTATAACATCACCCTTGGTAGCCTGATCTATGAACGTGGGTACTATTATGTTTTGGATTATGCTCAACATTAGAGGGGAATGGCATTATTCTTTTGTGAATGACGAAACTTGTGATATTTTCCTTGCTTTAGCTGGGGGATGTACACTCTATGATATTCCCCAGACCTTAATGTCTAGTTTAGCCCGAGCCTATGGCAAGAGGCATGAATACCTTCTTATGCCTATTTTAATTTGCCGTATAATGCTATGTTTCTTCCCTATTTTTTGTGCCCGTTTCACGGATTGGGTTGGGGTCGACATTGTGAGACCCACCAATTGTATTATTTGATTTTTCCGTGCAATGACATGGCAAGGGTGTAGTAGACAACCTTATCAGGTTGCGCCTTACACCCCATCCAACCAAGTGGCACTTGGCAGGTTAGCTATAGTAGACGATAAATGGCGTGAAGCTTGGCAAATTACCATGGCGTGGCAGGATGCGAAGGAACCTCATTTCTTTATTAATGATGAAGAGGGAAATGAGGAGGACAATGTTTAAACAGGAGTGTAGGTAAGTGTTAGTTTCAGTTAGTGTCTGCTTATGTCCCAAGCAAATTTGTTTCTCATTAACCCCATTACGGGTGAAACTCTTATAGAGTTGTGTCAGTTTTCTTTCCTATATTAGTATGTTATAACCTTGTTTTGCAGATGTTCCGGAATTTCACGCATTTCAATGGTATTTTCCTACCCTCTTTATTTAAAATACTTTGAGGACAAAACATGTTTCTTGTTGGGGGGCATAGAAACACGTGTAATTAAGGCATCTGTTAGGATATAGATATGTATAATATGCACTTGTTTTCTAGCTAAAAAAATCAAAAATCAAAAATTTTAAAAATATAAATAAAAAGTATGCTATACACTTAGGAATATTGGTATTGTTTTCTTTCTCTATGCTCTCAATAATCTAAAAGTCTCACGTTGCTTTTGCATTAGAATAGTTTTAAGGAACTTAGGCTAATATGTAGGTAATAATCCTTGCATCTATCTATAAATATGTTACATGAGTATCTATGATTGTTGGCAGTAAGTTTCTGAAATCTAGGCTAGAGTACTTATTCTACAAATCCTGTGAGAATATAGCCTAAAGCCTTATATAAGTGAACATTTGAGAAATGACATAAGGGAGAAGTAAAATCCGGATAGAGAAATCACACGTCCACTTGCTTGATTACTATACCAAATCCTAAGAGAGAATTTAGGCCCTCTTTGGATCGATATAGCCAGAAATTCAAACATATGACTTATTTTATGCTAGTCGCCCCTCTGAGCCTTTCTTTAGCCTTTCATAAACCACAAATCCTTTACCCTATTACAAAAAAAAAATCAACTTACCCAATTCTTTGAATAAGTCTGAGAATATAGATAAAGAATAGAAAAGAGAAAAACCTTTGAAATCAAGAATTCGTTAGTCGCTTCAGATAGAAAAGGAAGTTTCCATCCAAATATATATATATATATAAAAATAATAAATAAAAATAAAGAGTTAGAACTCCAAAAAAAAAAAATAGAATCAAACGAGTCAAAAGTCAAAGAAAAAAGAAAAATATGGCTAAGGATGGAAACAAAGTGTAGAAGGAAAAGTAAAGAACAAGGGTTTCTCTAGTTACATAATATGAAGCCTCTGTTATCTCAGACTTGTCCTTTTTGAATATCCATTTCCTTTCTTCTTAAAACCATCTCCTAATCCCCGCAACACCTAATAAAGACCTCTAGCTCAATTAGGAATAGGTTAGTGTGATAGTAAGTGGCAGATGTGTTTGATCGACTCCGGCTTTCTTGTGTGTCATAGAGATTGTAAGGTAAAGTGTGCCCACTCGCTTAATCGGAGTAGCTAAACTTGAGCGGAAAAATCAGAGTGGTTTTTGTCTTGACATTTATGTGAGGACCTACTTAAGGACGTTATTCTGAGTTTTCAGAAACGGACCTACTAGTTCATCTCATAATATTACTCATTGTATATATGTTTATTCGTAGATGATAGATTATTATGCATATATTAGCTTAGGTTTCGACTTGATTATTATGTATTCATTGCTAGTAAGATGTATAGATAATTGAGACATAGATAAGGAAACAATAGTTATTTCTGAGTCGTTGTAGTATAGATGAAGTTTGTGAGTACCTTCACTGGAAAACTCTCATGATGCTATAACTTGTCCACTAGGGAATTCCTAGTGGTTTAAGGCCTTGTTGCATATGGTCAATGCAATCGTACTCGACGAAACGAGATTAGTTAGATCTACATTTTTGGTCACTTATGCTAATTTCTCATATTTGCTTGAGGACAAGCAAAATGCTATTTGGGGGTGGTTTGATAAGAGCCCAAAACTGTAGTTTTAACCCCTTAGTAATACTACTTTTAGACCAATTATGCGAGTAATAAATAATAGTTAATCCTAATTACGTGCTTTTATGTATTTCAGGCATGGAACTCAATTATGTGCAGAAATGTGCCACTTTGGCAATATAAAGGAGCAAAGGGTTGATTGCTAAGAAGTTCTATGATAAAAACCAAGATTCAAGGAGACAAAGCCTTTATAAAGCCCGGTCAAAAGCTGGAAAGTCAACACGGGCAGAAACAGTACACAAGTCAGCAGAACTTCCGAAAACCATATATTTGGACTCAGGCCTCGGATTTGGGCCTACCTTATGTGAAAATGACCAACTCGAAAAGAGCTTTCCAATGGTCCAAGCCTTGACCCAATCAGAGGAGGAAAAGTGGACAAAAATTCTGCTGAAATCAAAGCTAGCTGAAACAGGCTCTGTGGACTGAAGAAATTGGGCTTCGGGTTTGATTTTCCGGCCCAGAACATGGCTCCTCAGCCCGTGCACGAAATTGTGGATCTGGTCTCCTCCTTTACATAAAATAAGGCTTAGCTCTTAAGAAAATATAGTTAGATAGCTTAGAATAGAAAGTAGCCATTAGAATAGCTTGTAGATCTAGTTTTTGAATTTCAATTAGTAATTAATTAGTTTCATTCCTTGTTTTAGATTAATTATTTGAATAATTGTTCTTCATTTCATTAGATAAATAAAATAGTAGTTCTTGTTAATTTCGATTTTGTCATTTAAATTTGTTTAGATCTAATTTCAATTAGTGTTTGTTATTCATTTCCTAGTTATTAATTTGGATTTCAATTCTTGAGTAGTTAAATTAGTAACGTTCAAATCTTTATATTATGTTTAGTTTTAATTCAATTGGAAATGATAGTTTGATGAATCAAGGCTAAACCTCCATTAGAGGGATTTGATGAAGCCTTGATGAAAACTTGATTGTGTAGTATAGAATCGTTATAAGAATCTATTCCACTCTAGAAGGTCGTTGATTCGCCATGAGAATGGGTGGACGACCTCACATGCTAGTTACGAATTGGTAGAAATGCCATGTATAATAAGGGATTAGAACGACCAATTCTTATCGTAAAAACGTAATAATTAGTTTACAACAAATCTATGCTAGTTTATTAAGTTGGATTCAAGGTGGAATCAAATTCCCTTAATTCTTTATCTAGATTCAACTCTTAGCATTCTGTCATTCCGTTATTTGTATCTTGTTATTTGAATTCACATCGTAGTAGAAATTCCCTTCGTAAATCTCTCATTGAACTTTGAAAAACCATAAATTGTAGAAAACTTTAATGCTAAGGGACTAGGAGTGGAACTAATTTTCTATTCCAACTCTACGTCAATAGGATCGAGAGTAGAAAACAAATATCTTTGATAAGTTTAGTATAAGTACAGTTTATAGTTTTACTTTCGTTTAGAGTTCATCGCTCTATTTGTGAGTAAGACTATCTTTTTACGTATATCAATACCCAAGGACAAGCCACTTGACACTTTCTCATTTTTTTCCATCTCTTCCTTCTAAAACTTATCCATATTCCAAGTATTTTCCATAACCATCCATTTTCTTATGATCATTCACTTGGGGACCCTTTCGTTCAAAGCAGAAGCGACAACATGTTAGACTTGGTTCTAGATCCATCAGATCTCACTCTCATTCCACTAAGCCATATTATAGGAAATCTTGGTGCTTGATTATGTTTGGGGGTGCATCCCGTGTTAATTATTTATGGAAAGACACACAACTCTTTTGGTTATTGATATATGGTAAACTGCATGTTAATATATGTTAGATAAAATCTCGAGTATCCAATTATAAAAGACTCATAGTATTCTTCGGTGTACTCCATTCCAATCTTATATTATGGGAATACACCATGAGTTTCATTTTCATTTTATTTCTTTCTCGTAATTTTGTTTTTCCAAAAATCAAACATATAAAAATTTAAAAATTTAAGACATAAATATGTATTAGTAAGTCTAGGGAATCTGACTTTAAAAGACCCATATATTGTTTTGTAACATACCACCTTAATGGAGTATAGGCCACAAAATTTTTCACACTTAAAAAGAGTTTCAAATTTTGTTTAGGGGTGGCGTATTTTGGTCTTTCATTTCAAAAATTTTTTGCCACCTTTTGCCGGTCATATTTACTACAATAGAGTCTAGGTTAGTTAGTTAAGTAATTTAATTGTGCTATTGAATTATTTCATGAACCCCCTTCTCCCAAATTGTTTGGGGGTAATATATTTAATTTTAGCACATTGTATGTTCACGTATTAAAATTGCATGTATAAATATCGAAATATATAACCCATGGGCCATGCATAATGTAATTAGGTACCTTAGTTTCGTTAAATTTCACTATTTCACTGAATTTTGGAAGCTAATCCTATCAGACCCATGATATGCGCATGCTTGATTTGTGAACGTATGGTATTATTTTATTTATGTTAAGTGTCCTCTTATGTCTCAAGCACTATTTATTATTTCAAGGAACTCATATAGGAGTTGCGTATGTTTTTATTTATTTATATTGGTATAGATTAACCATTTTTTTCAGGTGCTCCCATTTATAAGCACGTTTCTATAGTACTCTCTATCCTTTATTTTTATTCAATACTTTGGAGACAAAGCATGATTCTGTTTGGGGGTGGTATATAAACATGTTGTAAATGTTTAAATACATATTAGGTTCTATATTACGTATTATTTGTCGTATAAAAAGTATATAATTATAAAAATAGTTTATACTATGCACTTAGTGATAATGATATTGTTCCCTTCTCCATGATGATATTAGTCTAGAAATTTCACGTAGTACTTGAGTTAGGATTTAATTTTTGAAACTTAGATTAATATGTAGGTAATAGTCATTGCATCTTTTCTTGAACATCTTGTATGAGCATCTATGATTGTACTTGGCAGTATTTTTCTGAGACCTAGGTTAGAGTATTTAATCCATATCCTGTGAGCGTCTAGCCTAAAAGCCTCATATGAGTGAAATATCTGAGTGATGACACAAGGGAGAAGTAAAATCCGAGTAAAGAAATCACACATCCACTTGATTGATCACCATACCATATTCTAAGCGAGAATTTAGACCCTTTTTGGATCGATATAGCTAGAAATTCTGACCTAAGTATATTTTCCTCTAGTCGCCCCACTGAGCCTTTTCATTAGCCTTTTCACAAAGCACAAATCCTTTACCCAATAAAACAAAATAAAAAATAAAATCAGCCTACCTATCTGGATAAGTTTGAGAAATAGGATGAGTGAAGAAAAGAGAAGAGAAAAACCTATGTAAACAAAAATTAGTTAGTTGCTTAATAAGAAAAAGAAAAGAAGTTTCCATCTAAAGAAAACAAATAAAAATAAAAACTCCAAAAAAATAGAATAAAAGGAGTCAAAAAGCCAAAATAAAAAAGCTAAGGATGGAAGCTAAGTGTAGAAGAAAAGTAAGAACAAGGTTTTCTCTAGTTACATATTTTGAAGACCCTATTATCTTAGACTTGTTTATTTGAATATCCATTTCATTTCTTCTTAAACCATCACCTCAGCCCCGTATCACCTAATAAAGACCTCTAGCTTAATTAGGATTAATTTGGTGTGATAGTAAGTGGTAGATGTCTTTGATCAACCTCGGCTTCCTTGGATTGTTATTGAGATCGTGAGGAAATGTGTGCCCACTGCACACTGGAGTTAGCAAACTTGAGTGGAAAAATCAGAGTGTTATGTGTCCTGACACATTCCTTGTGAGAACCTACTTAGGCACGCTATCCAAAAGTTTCAGGTCATTGCATTTCATAGCGTAGTTTATTATATAGTTGTTTATCTTAAGATGATTTGATTATTATGCATGTATTAATTTAGGAGTTAAATTGATGATCCTTGTTTAACTGCTAGTGAGATGTATAGATATCTAAGATAAAATTAGGGGACATTACTTTTATTTCTTGGTCGTTGTAGTATAAATGAAGTTTGTGAGTATCTTCTCTCGAAAACTCTCACGAGGCTATAACTCGTCCACTAGAGAATTCCTAGTGGTTTAAGGCTTTATTGCATATGGTTAATGCAATCGCACTCCGCGAAACGAGATTATTTAGGACCACATTTTTTGCCACTTATCTGTTTTTATTTCTCATCTTCGCTTGAGGACAAGCAAAATGTTGTTCGGGGGTGGTGTGATAAGTACCCAAAAGTGTAGTGTAAACCCCCTAATAGTATTCTATTTAGACCAATTATGTTTATAATAAATAAGAGTTAATAATGTTTACGTGTTTTTGTGTATTTCAGGTCTTGAAGCTGTTTATGTGCTTAAAGATGTCATTTTGCATGAAAAATGAGTCAAGATGATTGCTAGAAGAGTTCTATGTTTAAAGCCCAAGAATCAAGAAGAAAAAGCCTTTTCAAGCCCAGTCAAAGTTAATTCGGGTAGAAAAAGAACAAAAAAGTTAACAAAACTTCAAATAGGCGTATCATTAGACTCGGGCCACGGAATTGGGCCTACTTTATGTCAAAACGACCGACATGGAATAAGCTTTCCAATACCCCAATCAGAGCTATACAAGTGGTTGAAAATGATACTGAATTAATTTCTAGAAGTTGTGGCCTCTTTAGACTTAACCTAATGGACTTTGGACTCACATTAGAGGCCCAAAGTCCCCTTTTTTGGCCCATGCACGAAAATGTAACCCTGATGATAAAAGGTAAAACGATAGTTTTACCTACGAATAAATGATTAAACTTAAACGCAAGTAAAACTAAAACTGAACTAAGTCTGAATGTGTTGTTTATCAAAGTTTTCTACTCTCGATTCTATCGAAATAGAGTTGGAGTAAAAGATTCCTTCCACTCCTAGTTCTTTAGAATTCGTGTTTCCTAAGATTATCAATCTATCCAAAGTTAATGAGAGTTTTACAAAATTATACTACGATGCAAATTACACTAACGAGATACGATAATTCAACTATGAAATGCTAAATTGAATCTATGATAAGGAATTAGGAGGGATTGATTCCGCTTTAACTCGACTTAATTTTATAACGAAGAATCGTCGTAATCCAAATTGAACTGCTTTCGCATAATTGGTCTAAAAGTATTATTGTTAAGGGGTTAAAACTACAGTTTTGGGCTCTTATCAAACCACCCCCAAACAGCATTTTGCTTGTCCTCAAGCAAATATAAGAAATTAGAATAAGTGACCAAAAATGGAGTTCTAACTACTCTCGTTTCGCCGAGTGCGATTGCATTGACCATATGCAACAAGGCCTTAAACCACTAGGAATTCCCTAGTGGACAAACTATAGCCTTGTGAGAGTTTTCCAGTGAAGGTACTCATAAACTTCTTCTATACTACAATGACTAAGAAATAAAACTATTATTTTCTTATTTATGCTCCCAATTATCTATATATCTCACTAGCAATGAATAAACAATAATGAAGTCGAAACCTAGGCTAATATATGCATAATAATCAATCATCTACGAATAAACATATATACAATGAGTAATACTATGAAATGCACTAGCAGGTCCGTTTCTGAAAACTCGGAGTAGCGTCCTTAAGTAGGTCCTCACATAAATATCAAGACAAAAATCACTCTGATTTTTCAGCTCAAGTTTCGCTACTCCAGTATGCAGTGGGCACACTTTACCTTACAATCTTAATAATACACAAGGAAGTCGGAGTCAATCAAACACATCTGCCACTTACTATCACACTAACCTATTCCTAATTGACCTAGAGGTCTTTATTAGGTGTTTCGGGGATTATGAAATGGTTTAAGAATGAAGGAAATGGATATTCAAAAAGGACAAGTCTGAGATAATAGAGTCTTTATATTATGTAACTAGAGAAAACCTTGTTCTTTAGTTTTGCTTCTACACTTTGTTTCCATCCTTAGCCATATTTTTTTTTCTTTTCCTTTGGTCTTTTGACTCCTTTGATTCTATTTTTTGGAGTTCTAACTCTTTATTTTCTTTTATTTTTTTATTTTTTTATTTGGATAGAAACTTTCTTTTCTTATCTGGAGCGACTAACAAATTCTTGATTTCATAGGTCTTTCTCCTTTCTATTCTTCATCTCTATTCTCATACTCATTCAAAAAATGGGTAGGCTGATTTTTTTTTTTTTTTTTTTTTTGTAACAGGGTAAAGGATTTGTGGGTAATGAAAGGATAAAAAAAGGCTCAGAGGGGCGACTAGCGGATATAATTTCATAAGGTTTGAATTTCTGGCTATATCGATCCAAAGAGGCCCTAATTCTCGCTTAGGATATGGTATAGTGATCAAGCAAGTGGACGTGTGACTTCTCCATCCGAATTTTACTTCTCCCTTGTGTCATTTCTCAAATGTTTCACTCATATAAGGCTTTAGGCTATATTCTCACATGATATGTAGAATAAGTACTCTTGCCTAGATTTCAGAAACTTACTGCTAAACAATCATAGATACTCATGTAATATATTTATAGGTAGATGCAAAGATTATTACCTACATATTAACCTAAGTTTCTAAAAATTATTCTAATGCAAAAGCTACGTGAGACTTCTAGATTATTGAGAGCATAGAGAAAGAAAACAATGCCAATATTCCTAAGTGTATAACATAACTTTTTATTTATATTTTTGAAATTTTTGAATTTTTATTAGAAAACAAGTGCATATTATACATATCTATATCCTAATATATGCCTTAATTACACGTGTTTCTATGCCCCCAAACAAGAAGCATGTTTTGTCCTCAAAGTATTTAAATAAAAAGGGTAGAGAAATATCATAGAAACGTGTGGAATTCTGGAACATCTGTAAAACAAAGTTAAACATACTAATATAGAAAATAAAAACAGACACAATTCTATAGGAGTTCCACCTGTTATGGGGTTAATAAGAATTAAATTGCTTGGGACATAAACAGACACTAACTGAAACTAAAAACTTACCTTAACTCCCTCGTTTAAACATTATCCTCCTCATCTTCTTCTCCAAAGAGATGATGGTCCTTCGCATCCTGCCATGCCATGATAACTTGCCAAGCCCGCCGCCGTGTGTCATCAACTTGTGCTAACCTGTCGAGTGTTACTATGTCTGATGGGGTGTAAAGAGCAACCAAATGAGGTTGCACCTGCCATCCCGGACAAGTCATTACTCGAAATGAACGAACCACACAATTGGTGGGTCTCATGACTTCAACCCTTTTCCAATCCGTGAACTGGGTACAGAATTCAGGTAGACAACTGTGCATGATGTGGCAAACCAAAACAGGCATAAGAAGATAGTTATGCCTCATGCTTTGGGCTCTCTTAAGACTAGCCACTAATACTCAGGGAATGTCATATCGGCGACGTCCCTCAGCTAAAGCAAGGAAAATGTCACCAGCGGTACTATTTGTAGAAGTAAACTACCAATCCCCTAAAATATTCATCAGGATGAATAACATGGTGGTGCCTACATTGAGGGACAGGCTACCAAGGGCTATGTTATAACGCCCTTGGTCCATTATACGAAACACCCCTCCCCCATAATACTCATGGAAATATGTATAGTCATAGAGGTATGCATTATCGGTCATATATCCTCACGTGTGAATAGGATTAGGTATTGGTATTCCCGAAACTAATGCTACCAAATACTTATTGAATTCTAGTGGCGTGTCATCAACCATGATGGAGAATTCTTGTTCTCCATCCTGGTTACAATATAAACTAACATTATTGTAAAAATATTCAGTAAGCTTAGGTGAATACGAGTCGTCTTCACTTACCAGTAGATGCCTCCATCCTAATTGCAAGATCCTGTCGCGGAGCCAATGTCCATAAGTCTCGCTTCCCAACAAGTGTTTGAAAGACTGCTCCGGTATGACTATAAGTGATGTCATCACAAAACTACTCTCTAGAACAGCTGGAACGATCCTGGAACAACCCACAAAAAATTAGAATTTTTCGTGCCCACGGGGGTCAGGGTGCGGGGTGCGCTCAACTTAAGCCTTGTATGGGCACGGGTCGCGCTTTGGAGAATTTGGACTCACAGTGTTTTGGGCGCGGGTCGTGCTCCAGTTTGGTCTTGGGAGGGCGCGAGTCGCGCTCAAGGGAAAACTGGACTTACAATGTTTTAGGCACGGGTGGCACTCCATTGAGGCGCAGGCGCGCTCCGAGCTGCTTGAGTGCTGAAGTGAGAAGGAAAAGAAGGAAAATTTGGGAGTCAAAGGTGAAAGATCAAAGTGAGAGATTTGAGTTTTGTGTGGAGAATGAATGAAGTTTATATATGTTTTGAGTTTCCAAAATGAATCAGGAAGATGCTAAACAGTTTTAAGGCAATTGCCGGAAACAAAAAATTTCCAAAACCGAAAACGGAAACAACCCATATTCTTGATTCTAAAACAAACCTAATATCTTTTATATTGAATTTAGAATAGTAACTTCCAACTCTTTTAGATTTCATCCTACAACAACATCTAATCATAAGTATGCCAATATCGGCAATATTCCCAACAATCACTCCAAAACAACTTCTAAAATTGAGGTTCATATAAAAATCATGCCAGAATAAATAATACCACCCCCAAACAATTTGGGAAGGTGGGATTAACAATAAAAACAACGCACAATTTGAAAAGAACCACATTATATTAAAATTGAAATTCAAACAACATTTAACTACCCACTTCAAATTTAACTACAGAAGTCAAAAATTAACATACGAATTAAATAAAAACAAATACAAAACAACATCAACTCATAATATCCCTAAACAACGCACTGCTGGTAGTGGATGGCACATGAGAAATAGATGACTCCTGAGCTCCTGATGGGCCAGAGCCATCCATCCTGCGGCGATGATGCTCGTGCCTCACAAACGCCTCCTCAGAAGAGGAACCCCCCTGGGGTGGGAAGCGTTCACGCATATCTTCACGAAACTTTCGCTAAGCTTCCATCTCAGTCTTCATCTCCTCCCAACACTCATCTCCGTGCTGGGCGCGAGTTTCTTAGTTATGATGGATGGTAGCTTGCCGAGTCCGGAGATCTCCATAAATAGTGTTGAGAGAATGCATGCCACGATGAAGCACCGACATGCGTTCTGCATCAGACTTACACCTCTCCAAGGCATCGACATCAAAACATGTCGTGTCCTCCTCATCCTCTTCCACTACCCTCTCTTCAGGCAACCTCCACGTCTTTTGGATACACTCGGTATAAATCGTAGGATTTTGGTGCCTCTTCAGGTGAATCCGATCAGACTTCGGAGTCGCTTTCAACCTCATCATGATCTTTGTTATCAGAATAGGGAGAGGTGTAATACTCTTCCCGACTCCTCTAATCATAGTAATAATAAACTCGAGGATACAGAAATCATACTCTCTCGTCTGGAGTATCCAAAGCACGTGGAGACAATTCAGGCTAATGTCACTAACTTTGTCCTTTCCAGTGAAATTCCTCCTAATGCACTGAGCTACAGCCAGCTGGTTGGTTCGCAAAGACGACTGGCGAACATAATGCGAGCTCGCATTATAGTTACCCTCCAAAACCGTCTCGTTCATCAAAGGCTCGATCCCAGTAAATTGGGATTCCTGCACTGTGGCTACTAGAGTGCGTCCTTCCTCCATGCCGAAGATACGCGCCAACAAATTTCTATCCACTTCTCGCCTTACTTTTTCACCTTAACAAAAATATTATTTCCAACCAACTCCCTCGTCCTATAAAATTGTTCGACCAAATCTTCGTGATAGAAATCGTTCGTTGAATACCACAAATGCATCCAATCCCTACGAATCATCTCGTCACTATAAAATGGCCCAAAGTTGAAGGGCGTAAATGTTTGTTCCGGCAAAATTCATCGTCTTAGAGCCATTTGATGTTTGAATGAATTTGTGGGTTTGAATAAGGTGGGAAAAAAGTTTGAAACAACCTCACTAAAAAAAACAATGGTGGTGGCGTGGTGGGGGCGGTGGCAGTTCGAATTCTTGGATTTATTGATGTTTTCGGTGGTTGAAATTGTTGGGGATGGTGGTGGGAGATGGTTTGGAGAAGATTTGGGTTGGGATTGAACTTTTGGCGTGGGTGTAGTTAGGTTTTTCTTTTTATGTTTTTATTTTTGGTTACGGTTTGTAAAGCTTTGTTAATGGCGGAATGAAAAAGAAAATCGCGATCTGTTTTTGTTTGGAAGATGGAGACCCACGTGCATGGCACATGCGTGCGAGATTGGGCCCAAGCCCAATTCGATTTTCGAAATTCGTCGATTTTTCGCGCAACTTCAAACTAAAATTGCCACTTTGTTACCGGTCCGATTTTTGCGAATGAGCTATGGAAATGATCAGGAGAGAATTTCAAATCCAATGATCCATAAATCACTCTATTCCAACTGTGGGTGACATATAAGAAGATGGAAAATGCCTCAAAGTGCGTGCGTGACGTAAGTTATGCGAACGAATAAAATCTAAATTTATAGATAATGTCAATCCGTATCGAAATACAATTAAACGGTATAAGCAATACAAATGGAAAGTTGAACAATCAAAGATGGAAAACGAACACCCCACCCCCAAACAAATTTTTGGCAACGAAGTTTAGAAAATTTGTTTTAAAAGTGGGTCTTTTAAAGTCAGTTTCCCGAGACTTCCTAATTACTATTTTTATTATTTTAGAATTTATTTTTATTTTTTTATGAAAAAGATTTAATAGAGAAAAACAATAAAGCAATAAATGCATAATTCACACCATAGAGGAACATGACTCAAAAACCGAGAAAACATGCAAGAGTGGAAAACGTGAATTATGTTAAACGTGGACTTAGAATCCGGTACTTATAGCCACACACTCCATAGGGAGGGCCCGGTTACCTGAATGGTGCATTTACCAATATATGCAAATGGAAGGAAGTACATCAACCAACAAAGGTCAGTCCTCATAGCTCTTGAAAATGTTTTAACCGTTGGCCATTGACTTGAAAGGTACTGTTGTCCTTAGAATTTACCAAGGTGATTGCCCCGTAAAGGTCTCAGTAACCAGAAAAGGACCAGACCAACGGGTTTTTAATTTTCCTAGAAAAATATGTAGACGGGAGTTATAAAGTAAGACCTTTTGACCTACCACAAACTCTTTGCACAAGATTTGCTTATCATGAACACGTTTCATGTTAGCTTTGTAATCCTTCTCAAGATCATAAGAATCGCTACGGATTTCTTCAAGCTCATTCAATTGCAATTTGCGCTTGACACCTGCCTCATCAAAATTGAAGTTAAGGCTTTTTATAGCCCACATAGCATGGTGCTCCAATTCAACGGGCAGATGACAAGGTTTCCCAAATACAAGTCTAAAGGGAGACATACCTATAGGAGTTTTGAAAGCAGTCCTATATGCCCATAAGGCATCAGATAGACGCTTTGACCAATCTTTTCTATCAAGATTTATAGTTGTTTCTAAGATATTTTTTATTTTCCTATTAGAAACTTCTACTTGTCCGCTAGTTTGTGGATGATATGGAGTTGCTACCTTATGTGTAACTCCATACTTTTTCACTAGAGATGCAACAACTCTGTTGCCAAAATGTGTTCCACCATCACTAATGATGGCTTTAGGAATGCCAAATCGACAAAAAATGTATTCCTTAACAAAAAACACAATTGTCTTATGGTCATTGCTACGGCAAGCCATGGCCTCTATCCATTTAGACACGTAGTCCACGGTAACTAGAATATATATAAAACCGTGGGAAACTGGAAAATGACCCATGAAATCAATGCCCCATACGTTAAAAACGTCTACCACCATGATTGGATTTAATGGTATCATATTACGCTTCGTGATTTGCCCAAGTTGTTGGTAACGAACACACGTCTTGTGATAACCGTTAAATGTATAGTTTACCTACGAAATGAACGATGAATTCAATCCGTAAGTAAACTAAAACTTTTGTTTTACGAGTCTTAATTATCAAAGCTTCTACTCTCGATGCGAATTGCACTAAGTGGAGTAAGAAGTTCGTTCCACTCCTAGTTCCCTAGCATGGATTGTTTTCTAAGTCTAAGAAATCAGTCTTAAGTCAATGAGAGCTTTACGAAGGGAATTATACTACTACATGCAATATGAAATTGATTATTTGAATTTAAACTACTTAATGCTATGGAAATATGATTGTTTGAATCTAGATAAAGAAATTAGAGGGAATTGAATCCACCTCGACTCCAACTTAATAACCTAGCGTAGAATTTGTATCTCAATTCTCACGCTCTTCTTCATGAGAATTTCGAAGTTCTAATCCCTAGTGTTCATGGCATTCCTACCGGATACTAACTAGCATGTGAGGTCGCCCACCCATTCTCATGGCTAAACACGACCTTCTAGAGTGGAATAGATTCTACAACCAATTCTATACTAAACAACTAAGTCTTCATCAAGGCTTCATCAACCCCTCTAATGGAGGTTTTAGCCTTGAGTCATCAAAACATTATTTCCCATATTATTATAACTAAACATACTATCAAGATTCGAAATTTACTTAATTTAAACAATAATGAAATATAATTTAATGACTAAAATGAAATAAGGACAGGAATTGAAATTAGATCTAGAATTGGAAATGACAAAATCGAAATTGATAAAGAATACTACTTTATTTATCTAATCTTCATCAACCCCTCTAATGGAGGTTTTAGCCTTGAGTCATCAAAACATCATTTCCCATATTATTATAACTAAACATACTACCAAGATTCGAAATTTACTTAATTTAAACAATAATGAAATATAATTTAATGACTAAAATGAAATAAGGACAGGAATTGAAATTAGATCTAGAATTGGAAATGACAAAATCGAAATTGATAAAGAATACTACTTTATTTATCTAATCAAATTGAAGAGCAAGATTCAAAGGTTTAATCTAATACAATAATTTAAATGGAACTAAACTTAATTAAAACAATTAAATCTAGATCTAGAAGCTATTCTAATGGCTACTTTCTATATAAGCTATCTACCCTAATTCTCTACTAAATAATCTACCATTAACAATGAGCTTCCTAACCTAACTGCCATTAACAATGAGCTTCCTAACCTAACTGCCATTAACAATGAGCTTCCTAACCTAACTCCATTAACAATGAGCTTCCTAACCTAACTCCATTAACAATGAGTCAAGCTTTTGTTTTTATACATCCAAATCCAAAAATCGTGCATGGGCTTGAAGCTATGTTTTGGGCCAGAGAATCAGGCCCAAAACCCAATTCTTTCAGTCCAAAAAGGCCTCTTCAGCTAGATTCGGCTTCAACAGACTTTTCGTCCACTTCTTCTCCTCTGATTGGGTCAAGGCTAGAACCATTGCAAAGCTCTTTCCGAGACGGTCGTTTTGACATAAGATAGGCCCAATTCCGAGGTCTGAGTCCAAAGATATGGCATTCGGAAGTTCTGCTGACTTTTGCTCCTTTATCTCGCTAAAGTGGCACATTTCTGCACATAATGGACTTTGAAGCCCGAAATGCATAAAAACACGTAATCAGATTAACTCTTACTTATTATTCACATAATTGGTCTAACAAGATGATTATTAAGGGTTAAAACTACAGTTTTGGGCTCTTATCAAACCACCCCCAAACAAAGATTTTGCTTGTCCTCAAGCAAAGATGAGAAATTAGAATAAGTGACCAAAATGGAGTTCTAACTACTCTCATTTTCATTGAGTGCGATTGCATTGACCATATGCAACAAGCCCTTAAAACCACTAGGAATTCCCTAGTGGACGAAGTTATAGCCTCGTGAGAGTTTTCCAAAGAAGGTACTCACAAACTTCATCTATACTACAACGACTAAGAAAATAAAACTATTGTTTCCTTTATTCATGCTCAACTATCTATACATCTCTAGCAATTGAATAAGAATAACCAAGTCAGAAACCTAAGTTAATATATGCATAATAATCTATCATCTACAATAAACATATACACAATGAGTAGTACTATAAAATGTTTAGCGTGTTTGTTTCTCGAGAACTTCGGAATAGCTCCCCCCTAAGTAGGTTCTCACAATAATAGTCAAGAAACAACACTCTGATTTTTCCACTCAAGTTTCGCTTACTCCAAAGTAATAAAGCAAGTACTTTACCTTACAATCTCAATGACACACAGGAAGCCGAGTCGATCAAACACATTTGCCACTTACTATCACACTAACCTATTCCTAATTGAGCTAGAGGTCTTTATTAGGTGTTACGGGGATTAGGAAATGGTTTAAGAAGGAAGGAAATGGATATTCAAAAGGACAAATCTAAGATAATAGAGTCTTCATATTATGTAACTAGAGAAAACCTTGTTATTTACTTTTGCTTCTACACTTTGTTTCCATCCTTAGCCATATATTTTTTCTTTTCTTTTCTTTGGCTTTTGACTCCCTTTTATTCTATTTTTGGAGTTTTTATTTTATTTCTATTTTTATTTTTCTTTTCTTTGGATGGAAACTTATTTTCTTTATTTTCTAACTAATTTTTGTTTACACGTTTTTTTTTCTTTCTTCATCATTTTTCTCGGACTTATTCTAAATTGGGTAGGTTGATTTATTTTTTTTTTTATTTTGTTTTGTTTTTGTAACAGGGTAAAGGAATTGTGGTTTTATGGAAGGGGCTAATGAAAGGCTCGCTTAATGCTTAACTAGCGGAAAATAATTCATAGGTTTGAATTTCTGGCTATATCGATCCAAAGAGGGCCTAAATTCTCGCTTTTTAGATATGGTTTAGTGATCAAGCAAGTGGACGTGTGAATTCTCTATCCGGATTTTACTTCTCCCTTGTGTCATTTCTCAAATGTTTCACTCATATAAGACTTTTAGGCTATATTCTCACAGGATTTGTAGAATAAGTACTCTAGCCTAGATTTCGTAAACTTATCGCTAACAATCATAGATACTCATGTAATATATTTATAGATAGATGTAAAGATTATTACCTATATATTAACCTAAGTTTCTAACAATTATTCTTCCGCAAAATGCATTACACGGAGACTTCTAGATTGTTAAGAGCATGGAGAAAGAAACAATACCAATATTCCTAAGCCGTATAGCATAACTTATTTATTTATATTTTTGAATTTTTGAAATTTTAACTAGAAAACAAATGCATATTATACATATTTATATCCTAGCAGATGTCTTAATTACACGTGTTTCTATGCCCCCAAACAAGAAGCATGCTTTGTCCTCAAAGCATTTAAATAAAGAGGGTAGGAAAAATACCATTGAAGCGCGTGAAATTCGTAAACATCCGCAAAACAAGGTTAGAACGCATTTCTAATATAGGAAATAAAACCGACGCAACTCTATAAGAGTTCCACCCATTATGGGGTTAACAGAAATTAAATTGATTGGGACATAAGTAGACACTAACGTAAACTAAAACTTACCTCCACTCCCGCTGTTATTCGTCATCTTCGCCATCCTCTACTTCTATAAAGAAGTGAGGCTCCTTCGGCCCTGCCATGCTATGATAATTTGCCGTGCTTCACGCCATTTATCATCTATGGTTGCTAACCTATTAAGTGCCACTTGGTCCGATGGGGTGTAGGGTGCAACCTCGGTGAGGTTGTATCCGCCACCCTTGCCAAGTCATTGCAACGGAAAAGATCGAATAATACTATTGGTGGGTCGCGACCGTCTCTACCCTAATCCAATCCGTGAAACGGTACAAAAAACAGGAAAGAAACATAGCATAATACGCGAAATTAGAACAGGCATAAGAAGGTACTTATGCCTCATGGTATGGGCTCGTGCTAAACTAGACATCAAAGTTTTACGGGGGAAGGTCATAGAACCGGCCCCGTGGCTAAAGCAAGGAAAAAAACCGCAAGTGGCGCCATTCACGTAAGAAAAATGCCATTCCCCTAAAATGTTTAGCATAATCCAAAACATAACAGTTCCTATGTTCAATGACAAAGCTACCAAGGGCAACGTTATAGTCCCCTTGGTCCTCAATACGGAAAATGCCTGCCCCATAAGCCTCGCGTGCAAAAAGACTCATAAGTGTAGACATGCATATTATCGAATCCAATAGCACCATGGGTCTTGTATCTCATCGGGCATAGCAAGTCCAAGAACAAATGCTAGCAAGAACCGGTAATTTCCATTGTTCATCATCCATGTTGATGGAGAAACACTTGTTCTCCATCCGGTCTCTCAAAGAAAATGCAGTTATTATAAAAATAAGATGCAAGTGCCGGAGAATAAAGTTCAGCCGGTCTTACCATAAGAGGTTCCCACCAACGATGTGATCACCTCACAAAACCAAGCACCGTAAGTAGTGCTTTGGAACAAATCTTCAAAGACTGTTCCGTATTATTATAGGAGATGTCATCTCAAAACTACGCCTGAACAAATGCAAAACAACCGGCACAACTCGCGGAAAACTGGAATTTTTCTGGTCCACGGAAGGCGGTAGCTGCCAGGCCTTAACTAGGGCGCGAAGTCGCCTTTGTATTTTGGAATTCCAGTGTTTGAGCGCCGAAGTCGCGCTTTTGACTTGGCGCTGGCGCCTCGAGCAAAATTTTCTGTCGAAGTGTATGGCGCTGAAGCGCCTCCTCCTCCTGCAAGCCTCCGAAGGCGATTTTGCGAAAAAATGGAGACGAAACGGGGGAATCGGGTGTGAAGGGTGCGTGATGGAAGTTAGATGTAGTGTGAGTTGTGAGTGTAGAATGTATGAAGTTTATATAGGTTTTAAGTTGCTAAAACGGATCGGGAAGTTGCCAAAAAGTGTTTACGGCAGTTTCCGGAAATCCTAAAATTTCCAAACCCGAAAACGGAAACAACTCATTTTCTTGATTCTAATTCAAACCCAAAGATCTTTTAGGTTGATTTTATGATTGAATGTACCTATTTAATCTAGATTTCATCCTACAATGATTCTCACTCATAGATATGCCTAAACGGCCATATTTTCACCTTTACTCCGCAATAAATTCTAACACTAGGGTTATATAAAAATAAAGCTTGAATTGATAAAACCACCCCCAAACAAGTTGGGAAGGTGGGATCAATATGAAACAACCACACATACCGAAAATAACCCCTTATATTAAAATTTTCATTCGAGTACCTTTCACTACAAAAAATTCAAAATATGAAAATAAAAGTTACATTACAATAAAACAACAAAAATAAATAAAACAACAACCACTATCAATCCTCGACTTCTAAACACCTCGCCATCGGTGGCGGAGGGGCACACTCTCTAGTGGTGGCTCCCCTGGCTCCCCGGTCCAGCAGCAGCCGTCCTTCGCCGACGACGCCATGCCTCGTAGAGTGTCCTCGGCGAGTCTCAGATGAGGTGGGAAGCGTGCAAGCATGTCCACTCTAAACCGGCGCTGGGCCTCCATCTCACCGTTCCCCCATCTCTCATCCTCTCCGGGTGCGGATCTCGGTTGTGATGAATAGTCGCCGTCGAGTCCGGAGGTCTCTGCACAGATAGTGTTTAGTGAACGATGCCCCTATGAAGCATAGCCATGCGCTCGCGATCGTAACCAACACCTCCTCGAAGGCATCCGTGATCAAAGCAAGTCACGCCCTCCTCATCCTCCTCCTCAATCATCCTCATCCTCCTCCTCTACCTCATCCCCGTTCCCTATCCGCTGGCAATATCCAGCGTTGTTGGACACACTCCCTATAGATACGCGGTTACGGTGCGGTAATGTAAATCCTATCGACGCCGGAGTCGCTTTCATCTTCAAAGATGATCTTGGTAATTAACACAGAAGAGGTGCCAAAGACTTTCCGACCCCTAATCATGCTTCAAAAAACTCCAAGATACAGAAATCGTGACTTCTCGCCCCGAGTACCCATAAGATGTGGAGGCAGGGCAGACCGATGTCACCGACCTTGTCCTTCCCTAGGACATTCCGACCAATCCACCGAAATGCAGCCCACCGGTTGGTCCCGAGGATGCCTCGGCGCATAACAATGGGAGTTTGTATTGTAGCTCCCATTGATGACAGTCCATGCCCATCAAAGGCTCTACCCCACAAACCGGGCTCCCTGTAAAGTGGCATCAGATGGATTCTAGGCGAATGCCTAGAATCTCACCAACAAATCCCCAAAGAGTCAACTCCTTCCTCTTCTTCCTTACCAACACAAAAATCCTACTCCCTCCAACTCCCCTGGTGTTGTAGAACCGCCGGACCAAGTCTTCGTGGTAGAAGGCTTCGGTCGAAAGTACCATAAACTACTCCAAATTCCTACTAGCCATTTCACACCGTGAAAACGGCGCCAAGTGGTCGGCAGCGAAAACTTGTCTCGGTATAATTCGTTGTTGAGCCATCTAGTGTTTGGAATGGAGTGGGGTTTAAATATGATGTGGTGGTGGTGGTTTAACTTGACCGACTGGAAAGAACAAAGGTGGTGGTGGAGTGGTGGCGGCAGCAAGACCAAAATTTGTAAATTTCGGTGGTTTTAGTGATTTAAATCGGTGGGGTTGTGGTGGTTTGGTTTTAGAGAAGATTTGGGGTTAGGATTTGATTTTTGGGGCGGGTTTATTGTATTTTCTTTTTTTAATTTTTATTTTGTTTAGGTTTGGAGCTTTGTTAATGGCGGAATGGAGGAAAAACGATGAACTTTAACCGTTGTGGAGGGAGGTAAGGCGAAGCGTCGTCATGCGGGCTGGTTGCCCAAGCCCAAAATCGAAATTTTTGATTTTTTTTTTTTTTTTTTTTTCGCTAACTTCAAATCAAAATTGCCGCTTCAAGTACCGGGTCCGATTTTTGCGAATGAGATATGGAAATGATCAGGAGAGAATTTCCTATCCAATGATCTATAAAACACTCTATTCTGACTTCAGATGACATACGAGATAGTGGAAAACGCCTCGAAGTGCGTGCATGACGTAAGTTATGCTTAACGAATGAACTCTAAATTAATAGATTATGTCAATCAATCGTAATACAATAAAACGGCCTAAGCAACTCTAATTGGACATAAAACCTTTTAGTATCGAAACATTTAACACTTCACCCCCAAACAAATTTTTACAACGGCTTAGAAAATTTGTTTTTAGAAAAGGTCTTTTAAAGTCGATTCCCCGACTTCCTAGAATTACTATGTTTATTTTTTTTTTTTATTTATTTATTTTTATTTTTATTTATTTTTTTTTTATTTTTTTTTTTTTTTTTTTTTTAAGGAAAAACAATAAGCAATAAAACATAATTCACACCATAGAGAAACATGACTCAAAAATCCGAAAAAAACATGCAAGAGTGGAAAACGGACTATGTGAACCGTAGACTTAGGATCCGGTACTTATAGCCACACACTCCATAGGAGGGCCCGGTTACCTTAATGGTGCACTCACCAATATATTAAAGTGAAAGGAAGTGCACCAAACACGAAATTGAGTCGCTTATAGTCGATACTCGAGACTTTATCTAAAATATATGTATGAACATGCAAATTGATCATATATCAACAACCTAAATAGTTGTGGATCATTCCATAAATAAATATCACAGAAAACATATCCAAACACAATCAAGCACCAAGATTTCCTACGACGCAGCCCTAGTGGAATGAAAACGGTCGGATAACCCTATTGTGTAACCTATCATGCACCTTCTTTTTAATTTTTGAATGAGTGGGTGTTTTAGTAAATAAATGTGGAAAAGTGAATGGTTGTGGAGAATATGGTGGATATGGATAAGTTGTAGAAAGACCCCGCATAATAATGAGGATGTGGTTTTAGCAATCAACTCATTCATTGTGTGTGTAGGGACTGCCTCAATTCTGAAAATGAAGGTGTCAAATAGTTTGTCCTTCCTCAAGTATCTCGCTTTGCTAGAGGATTTAAAAAATTATGAAGCACGTGAGAAACAAAAGGATCGAAAGTGCAAACTCGAGATTCCTTTGAAAGGGTGGAAGGAGGGGAATCGAGGTGGATGTTGTGCAAGGTAGATCTTGATAGGGGTGAATCGTCACCTACTCGAAGAAACTCATCAAATTCCTCATCTAGATTGGTCATATCCACATTACTATGGTAGTCCTCTACATCTTTGAGAAAGTCATCTATCCCGGCCCTCATCAATAATATGTGTATCGACTAGTGTAGGGATGAAAATGTTGAGTCCGACTTTCCAAAGGAAAGAATTTTGGGCATATGACTATCGTGGAACATGTTGTTGAAATAATCTCGAAGCTCTCTCGATCATGCTTACCTCTCCATCCATAGATCGAATCGGGTAACCGTGTCCTTGTTTTAAAAACATTGACTTCAACAGCAAGATGGCCAAAAGACATGGACATTGAACCATCACGGCAATTAATGAGCGCATTGGCAGCCGCCGTGAAAGGACGCCTAAAATGATCGGACAGAGTCGTTAGCTTACTTCAGATCGAGGACTACAAAATCAGCCGGATAGTAGAAATCCCGAACTTTTACCAAAGACATTTTCGACTACACCCTTAGATACTTAATAGACCGACGACTAATTGCAACGCCATTTTAGTGGGTGCATCTTGTCTAGACCTATTTGTCTATACAAATAAAATGGGAGTAAGTTAACACTAGCCCCCGTGTCTAATAACGCCGTCGTCAGATAGGAATTTCCTAAGGTGCATTGTACAAAGGGCTACCGGTGGTCCTTGTACTTAACAATTCCATTATTTTCGATAAGGTTGGGAATTGTTCTCGCTAAAAAGGCCTTTTGGTATATTTGTCTTACGCCTAGTAGTACACAATTCCTTAAGAAACTTAGCATGATGTGGTAGCTTTTAATAGCTTCGAGGAAAGGAAGGTTTATAGTTAGATTCTTAAAAACGTCCCTAATCTCCTCGTAATTTGTATCCCTAGTTAACATGGCTAATTTTTGTGGAAACGGTGGTTTCGCCTATATTTAGCAATGGTATCACCCGGATGTTTAACCGCGGCTTTCTGTTTCTTAGGTTGTGTTGTAACCGGTACCTCTACAAAGTGGTAGGCTCTTCAGTTTCTATTTCGTATCTAGTAAAATAGTAGGTGTAGGGTTATCGGTGGGGTAACTATAGGCATAGTTACCTTTGTTATCAACCACTCTGCCGGAATGGAGAGTGGTGATGGCATTTATCTCACCTACATTTTCATATTCATTACTAGTATTATCGGTTACCTCAAAGGTCGTGGTTTGTTGTTTTAGGATTAGGTATTGCGTGACTCGCAACACACCTTTGGTTTGGGCTTTATCTTGAGCCAACCGTTGGGGTTAAATTATTAACGGATTGTAGAAGCTGTTGGTTAGATTGAGCCATGGTTTGGAAAAGTTTTTGGCTCACTTGTATGAAGGTGTCAAGGCGATCCGGTTGTGTGGGTGTAGTAGTCACGGGTGGTGGACCGAACTATTTCACGGAATTATTTATTGGTGGATTCTGATAATTATTATTTACCTAACGATACCTCTATTAGCATTATAATTATTATAATTACCTTGACCTTGTGCTTGACCTTGTCGAGATTGCACTTGGTTGTTATAATTATTAAAATTACCCCGACCCTCGTCCTTTTGTCGTAGTGGAGCTTGGTTAAAGCCGCTGCGCTGGCCTAACATATTGATTATTGTACCCTCGAGGTGTGACGGTTGGTTATTTCTCCAACCGAGTTGGGATTTTGTCTCCAAGGGCGCTTAGGTTCACTATTAATGGAACAAGCCCGTTCATAGGCTATAGGACAAAGGGAGTCGGGATGCTCGTGACTCCAACAGAAACTACATGGGTTTGAATTTACATTCATGACGGGATAGGCTTTTGTTGTACGAAATGGCCTCTACCTTTTTAGTGAGTGTTTCAATTAGAGTTTTAAGCTCGAATCGTGTTTAATTTCAAACATACCGCGCCTTTAATCGCTGAAGAAGAACTAGCGGAGCGGAGTAATCGCCACTACCCCCAATTATTATTTCGCTTTAGTTTGGTCCTCTAAAAATTTATAAGCCTCCGGGGCTCCTTTGCTTAAGAAACTACCCCATTCATTATGTCAAGGACTTCTTTATGGTGGTGTAGAAGTCCTTTGAAAAAGGCACGAACTAACGGTCTTTCGCTAAGTTATGGTGTGGACACTCTATAAGCAGATCGGTGAAACGATTCCAAGCCTCCTCAAAATGATTCATGAGGATTTTGTCGAAAAGAAATGAATCTTGGAAAGCATCTCATCCGTTTTTAGGGGTGGGTAAAAATGTTCCATAAACAAATTTGACAAGTTTAGCCCACGAAGTCCACGTGCATTAGGCTTTGGGCAGTTAACCAAGACACCCTTTATCGGCTAAGGTGAAAGGGAATACCCTTAATTTAATTTGTTCCGCATCAACCGTAGGATGGTGGAATGTTGTTAGGACTTGTTCAATCCTACGATGTAGCCGATAAGGTTTTTCATGGTCTAAACCATGAAAACGGGTAACAAATTAAAAATATTTGGAGGGATTCTCAAATCCCACTGGTCCGCTAGAAACGATGCAAGATTTGGGGCTATCGCCAAGGCTTTGTAGAAGTCCGAGAGGAGTCTCTTTCTTCCCCATTATATCGGTGGTGTGTGTGAAATAGTAGTTAGAGGTGTAGTGGGTGGTATACTAGATAGATTTGATTGTTGATGTTGTTGTGTATTTACGCTCGGTGTTTTTGTTCGGCCGGACCTTAATCTCATGCAAGACTAAGTCGAACTTAACTAAACATGCAACACTCCAAACAATTCTCGATATACTAGTATAAACCTCTAACAGAGATGCGAGGTGTGGAAGAAAGGAATACCTTGATTAAGGCCCTTGCTTCGCTTTATGAATAGCGCCTTGTTTACGCTTTGTTCAATATAGAAGCAGGTTAGAACACTGAAAAATATGAAAGATCAAAGTTCGAATCAAAACCGCCAAACCGATAAATTTAACACGCGATGCCAAGGCCAGATAGGGCGCGGTCGCCCGAAAGTAATTTTCAAATTACAGTGTTTTTAGCGCTGGTCGCTCCACATGGGGCGGGCGCGCGTGTAAAGTCAAATTCCAAGAACTTAGCTGGTCAAATTCTCTTTGGTCAGCTCCCATGGCTCGGTATATTTTCTCGAATTTGTCAAAGCTGAAATGGGCAAACCACAAGATGAAACAAACAAGGGTGGATGGGTTTAATGGGACTTAAAAATGATTACTTCTACAAGGAAAACAATGCTAAAGTGCAACTAAGATGGCAGCATTTGATTTGATAACCGTAAAATGTATAGTCTACCTACTTAAATGAACGATGAATTCAACCGTAAGTAAACTAAAACTTTTTGTTTTACGAAGTCTCAATTATCAAAGCTTCTACTCTCGATGCGGTGCACTAAGTGGAGTAAGAAGTTCGCTCCACTCCTAGTTCCCTAGCATGGATTGTTTTCTAAGTCTAAGAAATTAGTTTTAAGTCAATGAGAGCTTTACTGAAGGAATTATACTACGATGCAATATGAAATTGATTATTTGAATTTAAACTACTTAATGCTATGGAAATATGATTGTTTGAATCTAGATAAAGAAATTAGAGGGAATTGAATCCACCTCGACTCCAACTTAATAACCTAGCGTAGAATGTTGTATCTCAATTCTCACGCTCTTACCGCGAGAATTTCGAAGTTCTAATCCCTAGTGTTCATGGCATTCCTACCGGATACTAACTAGCATGTGAGGTCGCCCACCCATTCTCATGGCTAAACACGACCTTCTAGAGTGGAATAGATTCTACAACCAATTCTATACTAAACAACTAAGTCTTCATCAAGGCTTCATCAACCCCTCTAATGGAGGTTTTAGCCTTGAGTCATCAAAACATCATTTCCCATATTATTATAACTAAACATACTATCAAGATTCAAATTTACTTAATTTAAACAATAATGAAATCTAATTTAATGACTAAAATGAAATAAGGACAGGAATTGAAATTAGATCTAGAATTGAAATGACAAAATCGAAATTGATAAAGAATACTACTTTATTTATCTAATCAAATTGAAGAGCAAGATTCAAAGGTTTAATCTAATACAATAATTTAAATGGAACTAAACTTAATTAAAACAATTAAATCTAGATCTAGAAGCTATTCTAATGGCTACTTTCTATATAAGCTATCTACCCAAATTCTCTACTAAATAATCTACCATTAACAATGAGCTTCCTAACCTAACTGCCATTAACAATGAGCTTCCTAACCTAACTGCCATTAACAATGAGCTTCCTAACCTAACTCCATTAACAATGAGCTCCCTAACCTAACTCCATTAACAATGAGTCAAGTTTTTGTTTTTATACATCCAGATCCAAAAATCGTGCATGGGCTTGAAGCTATGTTTTGGGCCAGAGAATCAGACCCAAAACCCAATTCTTTCAGTCCAAAAAGGCCTCTTCAGCTAGATTCGGCTTCAACAGACTTTTCGTCTAATTTTGCTCCTCTGATTGGGTCAAGGCTTGGACCATTGCAAAGCTCTTTCCGAGCTGGTCGTTTTGACATAAGGTAGGCCCAATTCTGAGGTCTGAGTCCAAAGATATGGCATTCGGAAGTTCTACTGACTTTTGCTCCTTTATCTCGCTAAAGTGGCACATTTCTGCACATAATGGACTTTGAAGCCTGAAATGCATAAAAACACGTAATCAGTATTAACTCTTACTTATTATTCACATAATTGGTCTAACAGTATGATTATTAAGGGGTTAAAACTACAGTTTTGGGCTCTTATCATCTTGTAATGCACTTGGGCATCTTTAAAAAGAGTAGGCCAATAAAACTCACATTGAAGAATTTTAGCAGCTGTTTTCATACCACTAAAATGGCCACCACACTCTTTGTCATGGCAGAATGAGAGAACCTCATTATATTCCCACTGGGGAATACAACGACGAATAATCTGATCCGCACAATACTTAAAAAGGTAGGGCTCATCCCAGTAGTATAGCTTAACTCTGGCCAAGAACTTCTTATGTTCATTTCTTGACCAATCAACAGGAATCGTATCAGACGCTAAATAATTCACAATGTCAGCATACTATGGTGCAGAAAAAATAGCATACTCATGTTTATCAGGAAAAAGGTCTGGTATGGACTCAGAATCACTATCATCGTCATTTGTAAGTCTAGATAAGTGGTCGGCAACTACGTTTTCGACCCCTCTTTTGTCCTTTATTTCAAATGTGAACTCTTGCAAAAGAAAAATCCATCGGATTAATATCTGCTTAGCATCCTTCTCTGCGAGAAGATACCTAAGGGCTACATGGTCCGTGTAAACTAGAGTCTTAGAACCAACCAAATAAGGATGAAACTTATCTAAAGCATAAATGACAGCTAATAATTCTTTTTTAGTAGTTGTATAATTCTTTTGAGCATCATTTAATGTTTTAATAGCATAATAAATAACAGTGGATTTATTATCTAGTTTCTGACCCAAGACAGCACCAACAGCATAATCACTAGCATCACACATGAGTTCAAAAGGTTTAAACCAATCGGGAGGCTGTATAATGGGTGCAGAAGTTAAGGTGGCTTTTAAAGTTTCAAAAGCTTGTTTACAGTTAAAATTAAAATCAAAGATGGCATCCTTTAAAAACAGATTAGTTAAAAGCCTAGCTATGTTTGAAAAATCTTTGATAAAGTGCCTATAAAAACCTGCATGGCCTAGAAAGGCTCTACTATCACGGACAGTCCAGTGGTATAGGTAGAGTCGCTATCTTATCTCGTTTGGCCTTATCTACTTCAATGCCTTCACTAGATACAATGTGACCTAGTACTATGCCCTTTTTCACCATGAAATGACATTTTTCCTAATTCAAAACCAGACTCTTCTCTTCACACTGTGTCAAAACCTTAGACAGGTTAGACAGGCAGTCAGTGAAAGATTCTCCATAGATAGAAAAATCATCCATGAATACTTCCATAAAACGCTCTACCATGTCACTAAATATATGAAGCATACACCTCTGGAAGGTACTAGGAGCATTAAAAAGGCCAAAAGGCATTCGTTTATAGGCGTATGTTCCAGAAGGACATGTGAAGGTAATCTTTTCTTGGTCATCAATATCAATAATAATTTGGAAATACCCAGAGTAGCCATCCCAAAAATAGTAAATAACATGACTAGCTAGACGTTCTAGCATCGGATCTATAAAAGGTAAAGGAAAATGATCATTTCGTGTCATGTCATTTGAACGTCTGTAATCGATACAGATTCACCATTTCATAGGACCATGCGTTGCAACATATTCACCTTTGGCATTATGTACCATGGTAATCCCTGACTTCTTAGGAACTACATGAATGGGACTTACCCATTCGCTACCAGATATTGGGTATATGATACCTGCATCGAGTAACCGTAATACTTCTTCCCTGACCACCTCTTTCATGGCAGGGTTTAAGCAACGCTGAGGTTTGCGAGAAGTCTTTGCGTTATCCTCCAAATGGATACGATGAGTGCATACATTAGGGTCAATTCCCTTCATATCGGCTAGGGACCAACCAATCGCAGAATGATGTTCCCTAATCACCCTGATCAAACGTGTCTCTTCCTCCTTAGATAACAGAGAAGATATAATTACCGGATGACTACCATCCGGATCAAGTTGAATATATTTTAACTCAGAAGGAAGAGGTTTAAGCACCGGGGTGGAAGGAATGTCGATAAATGCTTCTGGAGGGTCCTCATCTTGAGTAATGAATACTTGCTTAGGCAACAAGTCTTCAAACTCAGTAGATGGACCAACAAAAGGTGTAAACTCAAAGATGGTGTTGACTTCCCCTAAGTAGGAGTCATTGACAAAATCTGAACTTCCAAAGGAAAGAAATTTATGCATATGGTTTTCTGGAAACGTGTTATTAAAATAATCTTGAGCTAAGCTCTCGATCATGCTAACCTCCCCATCTATAGACGAATCTGGTAATTGTTTCATCATTTTAAAAACATTTACCTCAACAGAAAGATGTCCAAAAGACAAGGACATCGAACCATCGCGGCAATTTATAAGCGCGTTGGCAGTTGCCAAAAAAGGACGCCCTAAGATGATCGGAACAGAGTCGTTAACGACTTCCGTATCAAGGATAACAAAATCAGCAGGATAGTAGAAATCCTGAACCTTAACAAGCATATTTTCAACCACACCCTTAGGATACTTAATAGACCGATCCGTTAATTGCAACGTCATTTAAGTAGGTTGCATCTCTTGTAGACCTATTTGTTTGTATAAATAATACGGGAGTAAGTTAACACTTGCCCCCAGGTCTAATAAAGCGGTCGTCGTGTGGGAATCTCCTAAGGTGCATTGTACAGTAGAACGACTAGGGTCCTTGTACTTAACAATTTCATTATGTTCTGATAAAGTTGGAAACTGTTCAATTAGGAAGGCGTCTTTAGGAATATTTTTCTTACGCCTAGTAGTGCACAACTCTTTAAGAAACTTAGCGTGGTGAGGTAACTTTTTAATTGCTTCAAGAAAGGGTAGGTTAATGGTTAGATTTTTGAAAACTTCCCTAATCTCGTCATAGTTTGTATCCTTGTTTAACATAGCTAATCTCTGTGGAAATAGTGGTTTCTCTCTATATTTAGCGTATGGGTCAACTGGATGTCTAACCTTGGCTTTCTGTTTCTTAGGTTGTGGTTTAACTGGTACCTCTACAGGGGTAGGCTCTTCAGTTTCTATTTCGGTATCTAGTTCAATATCCATTGTAGGGACTACTTGTGGTGTAACTATAGGCGTAGTTACATTGTTATCCACCACTCTGCCAGAACGGAGAGTGGTGATGGCATTTAGCTCACCTACGTTTGCATTATCTGTACTAGTATTACCGTTTACCTCAAAGACTGTGTTTGTTGTTTTAGGATTAGGTATTGCTTGACCCGGAAACACACCTTTGGGTTGTACTTTTTCTTGTGCTAACTGCTGTAAGGAAAGTTGGATGTCTTGTAAAATCTGTTGTTGGGATTACAAAAAGGCGTCAAAACGATCTGGTTGTGGAGTAGGATTTGTTACAAATTGTGTGACAGGAACTATGTCACGTTGATTATTAATGGGTGGATTTTGATAGTTATTATTTACCGGAACGATACCTGTATTAGCATTATAATTATTATTGTTATAATTATTATAATTACCCTGACCTTGTGCTTAACCTTGTCCTGTCATGGTGGAGCTTGGTTATAATTGTTTGCTTGCCTAACATTTTGATTATTAAACCCTGGAGGTGTTACTTGTTGATTATTTCTCCAACTGAAGTTGGGATGTTGTCTCCAAGGGGCGTTAGGAATAGGATAACTATTAATTGAGCAAACGTTATCTTGTTGTGAAGTTTGTTGTTCATAAGCTAGAGGACAATAGGAGTCGGGATGTTCAGGACTCAAACAAAAATTACATGGATTGGAGTTGACATTCATAACGGGGATAGGCTTTTGTTGAAAAAAATTGCCTCTACCTTTTTAGTGAGAGATTGGATTAAATTTTTTAGCTCAGGATCGGGTTTCATCTCAAACATACTGGTGGCCTTAACTGTTGTAGAAGAACTAGCTAAACGGGTGATATCGTCACTACCCCCTAGTTATTATTACGCTTTGTCTGATCTTCTAGAAATTTATAAGCCTCTTAGGCTCCCTTACTGAGGAAACTACCCCCATTCATTATGTCAAGCACCTCTTTGTGGTACTGCAACAGTCCCTTGAAAAAGGCACGAACTAACGTGTCTTTCGCGAGGTTATGGTATGGACACTCTATAAGAAGATCGGTGAAACGATTCCAAGCCTCTGAAAATGATTCATGAGGATTCTGTCGAAAACGAAATGAATCTTGGGAAGCATTTCATCGGTATTCAGTGGTAGGTAAAAATGTTCCATAAATAGTTGAACAAGTTTGGCCCACGAGTCCACAGAATTAGGCGTTTGGGCAGTTAACTAAGACGCCGCCTTGTCGGCTAGGGTGAAAGGAAATACCCTAAGTTTAATTTGTGTAGCACCAACTGTAAGATGGTGGAATGTTGTAAGGACTTGTTCAATCCTACGCATGTGCTGATAAGGTTTTTCATGGTAACAAAGTAAATATATTTGGGGGGATTCGGAAATCCCCCACTGGGTTTGCTAGAACAATGCAAGATTTTGGGCTATCGTTCAAGGCTTTGTAAAAGTCAGAGAGAGGAGACTCTCTTTCTTCATCCATTATTTCAGGTGTTGTGTGTGGTACATTATCTAAAGGTGTAGAGAGGGTATACTAGAAAGGCGTGTTTGTTGACGTTGCCGGTTGATTAAGTTAGGCGTTTTTCTTCGACCTGACCTTAATCTCATGCAAGGTTAAAACCAATCTTAACTAAACACAACAACTCTCAAAACAATCCTGATATGCTAGTATGAACCTCTAACAAGAGATGCAAGGTGTGGAAGGAAGAAGTACCTGGAAGCCTCCTTGCTTCGCTTATGAATAGCATCTTGTTTACGCGAGCTCAGTGTATATAACAAGTTAGAAACACTGAATAACTTGAAGAAATGGAAGTTTGAACTAACCTGCAGAAATCGGGCGTTTTCAGAAGAGGGTGTGGGGCGAGCTCTGGTTAAGCCTTGGGAGGGCGCGGGTCGCGCTCAAGTGAAACTCAAGTTACAGTGATTTGGACATGGGTGGCGCTCCACTGAGGCGCAGGCGCACTCTGGTAAAGGGAACTGATGTCCAGTGATTTGGGCGCGGGTGGCACTCAAATTTAGCCTACCAAAGGCGCGGTCGCGCTCCGTGTAATCCTGCGAGGAAAATTTTAGTTCTGAAATGGACAACCACAGTTAGAATCAAGCAAAGGTGGGTGGGTTTAATTGGACTTTGGGAAGACTAATTATACTAACGAAACAATTCTAAAGGGAACTAAGATGGCAGCGACGCCATTTGATAACAGTAAAATGATAGTTTTACTCACGAATAAATGATGAAACTTAAACGCAAGTAAAAGTAAAACTGAACTAAGTCTGAATGTGTTATTTATCAAAGTTTTCTACTCTCGATTCTATCGAAATAGAGTTTGAGTAAAATATTCGTTCCACTCCTAGTTCTTTAGAATTCGCGTTTTCTAAGATTACCAATCTATCCAAAGTTAATGAGAGTCTTACGAAATTATACTACAATGCAAATTACACTAACGAGATACGATAATTCAACTATGAAATGCTAAATTGAATCTATGATAAGGAATTAGGAAGGATTGATTCTGCTTTAACTCGACTTAATTTACTAACGAAGAATCGTCATAATCCAAATTGAACTGCTTTCGCATAACAATTGGTTCTTCCTAATCCCTAGTTGTTCATAGTAATCTCTACCAACTAACATCTAGCATGTGAAACAATCAAACCCATTCTCATGGTGAACTAATTGTTTTCTAGAATGGAATGGAAAATCACAATTATTCTACACTAACACAAATCAAGCTTCATCAAGGCTTCTTCAACCCCCTCTAATGGAGGTTTAGCCGAGAATCATTATGCTATCATTTCCAATTGAAGTTAAATAAGACATCATATAAAGATTATAACTTTACTATATTGATCTAATCAAGAATTCAAATCTAAATTAACAACTAAGAAATGATTAACAACTAAGAACTGAATTTAGATCTAAGTAATTTAATAAACCAAAATTGAAATTATGAATAACTCACTACTTTTATTAATCTAATGAAAAATAAAACAATGATTTCTAACACAAGAACACATATAGCAACCCATTATTGAATAAATGATTAAACTTTATAATCTAATTTAACAATAGTCTAAGATTCAAAATGGATTAAACCGAATTTAAAACTAATTTAGAACTAAGATTATGAATACTAATTATCAAATTAAAACAAACTAATTATGAATTTAAGATAACTAAATCTAAATAAGAATTGAATCAATAAACTAAATTGAAATGAAAAACTAATACTTTATTATAAAACTAAATCTGATTTTAAATAATAATCTACTTTGTTCTAAAACTAATTAATTGAATGTAAAAACTAGATCTAAAACTATTCTCTAATGGCTACTTGCTACCTAAACTAAGGGTTGCTTAAGAGTTAAGTCTTGTGTCTTGAAATGGAGGAGACAAGGTCCACATTTTCGTGCATGGGCAGAGGAGCCATGTTTTGGGCCGGAAAATCGAGCCCAAAACCCAATTTCTTCAGTCCACAAAGGCCTTTTCAGCTGGATTTTGCTTTAACAGACTTTTCGTCCACTTTTGCTCCTCTGATTGGGTTATAGCTTAGATAATTGGAAATCTCTTTCCAAGCTGGTCGTTTTGACATAAGGTAGGCCCAATTCCGATGTCTGAGCCCAAAGATACGATCTTCGGAAATTCTGCTGACTTTTGTATGCTGTTTTTGCCCGCGTTGACTTTGACTTTTCAGCTTTGACCGGGCTTTACAAAGGCTTTTTCTCCTTGAATCTTGGCCTTTAATCACAGAAGAACTTCTTAACAACCAACCCTTGCTCCTTTATCTCGCCAAAGTGATATATTTCTGCACATAATTGACTTCAATGCCTGAAATACCTAAAAGCACGTAATCAGCATTAACTCTTATTTATTACTCGCATAATTGGTCTAAAAGTATTATTGTTAAGGGGCAAAAACTACAGTTTTGGGCTCTTATCACTTAACCCTCTCCTATATAAAGAGGGTTAAGGCTAAACTTATTCTCTCCTTCCCCTCCTTAGTTAATAATTAGTTTAGTGTAGTTGTAGTTTAGTTTAGGGTTAACTAATTAGGGTTTATTCTTGTAGCCTCCACCTCCATTAAACCTCCATTAATAAAGCTTAGTTTTTTTTTTTCAATTTATTGTTTTAATGTCTTTTATTTACTGTTTTGATATTGTTCATCTAATGAAACAAGGCTAAAGCTCCATTAGAGGAGGTGTATGAAGTCATGTGAGGATGATTGATTAATAATAATGGTTGTTGTTTAGAATAGTGTTTTAAGTTTGATTCTCATGGTTGTTTAGAGATAAAAACCATAAAAGTTGAACAAGAGTTTAGAGCCACCATCAAAGAGATTTGTGGTGGAGCTAAACTCTCATGCTAGTGGAACCTTGATCGAAGAGGACTTGGTGTTCACTAGAGATCAATAGGCAATTCCTAATGATCCATTGAATTGCATAGTTGATTAAGTCTTCTCTAATTGTCTTTCTTACCTTTAAATCTACTGTTTTCAATTTTAAATTTACTGTTTTCATATTATAAATTGCCCTCTCATTAGTGATTAGTTTAATTAGTTTAGATACGTTACAAGTACGTACAAGCAAGAGTGGAGAGCACGATTACTCTTCCTTATATCACATGATTTAGAGAGTACAAATATAACTTGATTAGAATGATTTTAGCATGTTAGATTACAAAACACTCACATTAATTTAATTATCTTGTCATGAGGTATCTTAATTGTAGAGGGAGACGGCAAATCAGTCATTATAAAAGTATGAGTATAAAAGCAAAAAGTAAGGAGAGAAAGCATTATCCAATTTTTGGTTTGACAACCCGAAAATTAAGATCAAAGTTTATCATGCTTTCTTAGATAGATTTATATTATTGCAATTTATTTTCTTGTCTTGTTATTTATTTTTATTTCAATCTATTTGCTTTTCTTGTTTTCATTTTCTTCATTGCATTCAATACTTGCTTCAATCTTATCATTTTAATCAAACTTGTCTCTACACTTCATTGTCATTTAAATCTCAAGAACACAAGTTACACTCATTTGAAGACATCAAATGAGTGTGACTTGGTGATAAAGTTATTTTCTTTCCTCTCATTTTCATTTCATGTTTTTAATCCCACACAACTTTAATGTTTTCAATGTTTTCCATTCATTAGCAACTTGTTTTTCCATATCTCTTTAGTCTAGAACAATGAAGAAGAAAAGTTGACAAAGTTCTTATTTTTACTCATCAACCATTCCTCCCATCTTAAGATTTAGGATGAACTTCGACTCAATAGACACAAACAAAACTTCACCGCTATTTACCACTTCAAATGGCGTTGCCGTCATGGATATCAACTTAGGAAGAAGATGAATACAAACAACCATTTCTAAACTCTTCTTCTTCATTCTTTTTCATTTCTTTTCAAGTTTTTCAAGTTTTATGTTTTAGCACTTACTTACTCGTGTTTTCTTGTTTTATTGCAGATTCAATCAAACGGAACCCACCATTGGGACACGGCAGAGAAGCTGAAGAAGCTGTCAGAAGCTCGGAGTGAACGAAAAAAAATGACACATGACCGCGCCCGCGTCCACGCCTTCTCACTCCTGCAACCGCGTCCCACTTTGAACGGAACAAGATTCTGTAGGTACAAGTTATTTTTCGTGTCTAGTAGATTAATTTCATAGGATTTGATTAATCAAACTATTAGCCATTTGAAACTAGTTAGATTTTGAATGTTTAATGTTATATATATATATATATATATATATATATATATATTTTAAAATATAAAAAAAAATAGTTTATTTTTAGTCTTAGATAAATAATAGTTTTAGGATAATTATATATATATATATATATATTATATATATATATATATATATATATATATTATATATATATATATATATAAATATATTTTAAAAAAAAAAAAAATAAAAATAAATAATAGTTTTAGGATAATATCATGTTTTTACTTTACCCTTATTATTTTTCAAAAATATAAAAATAAAATAAAAAATAAGATAATACCAACTTAGATAAGGTTTAGGATAACTAGGATAAGGTTTAGGATAATACCAACCTTTTTCCTAAAGTGAAAAGTCACTTATCTTTTGGTTGAAGTTTAATACCTTACCAAGTGTTAGAAGTTTGATCAACTCAGACCATTTGGATGCATGAGGCGAGTAGTGCAACAATACGCTCACACATCTCAAGTCAACTTGAAGATTAAATTTCTAATCATTGACATTTTCCTTTTCATTAATATTTGTAAGTAGTTATATAGTTAAGTAGTTAGTCTTTTGTTTACCTTGTGTTAATTAAGTTAAGCCCACGAAGGCAAAGTTGTAAATTATTGGTTATGCAACATTTTCAACCCGACTTGTGGGTTTAGTTAATCAAAATTTGTAACCGAACAAAATGCTCAAACGGTTGGGATTTATTCTCAGATCACGTACCAACCAACGTCGACTACACCTTAAGCAGTGTGTAAAGATGACTTGAGAGGTAAGCTCTTAACCTCCTTGCAACTCCCAGTCAGAGGATACTTGGTGTTTACAAAAGCATGCTTGTGTGACTTTGTGTTTAACTTCCGCATTGTATTTACTGTAACACGGTAAGGCTAAACCCGAGCCAAATAACAACCATTGGGAGGTCATTATCCAATGTAGATAACCGGACGTTGCTTGTTACTTGAGGCCCAGACAAACAATAATTAAAATCAATCAACTAAAGCCTAAAATAGTCACGGTCCTCCAGAAAAGGACAAAAATATAGCCATGAGGATTTAGAGTAATTAATTACCATATTCCGGTAGACCAACTACCTTCCTCACTCCCCTCCCCCAGATTCACCGTGAGTGAGTTTCTTGGTAGCACACCACTTAGTGAAGTGATTACTTACTCTTCTAAGTCGTGTAATATATCCTACCTAGTTTCGCGCCCAACTGTTCGTTTGTTCCCTCCTAGTTGTTTAGACGTAACAGTTCACTAGTTTTAACAATTCTACATATATCAGTGAGAGCAATGGATTGGAATTTTACTAATAGGATAAGAATAACTAATTACGAAGATTTAATGATCTAGTTTATACTAAGGCAATTTACTACGAAGATTTTAGATGAGAATAAGGGATTAGGGGGATTTGATTCCACCTAAATAAATTCATAATATGCTAGTGTAGATTATTGCAACCTTAACCAATAAAAATTAAGAATTTGATCCCTAACTATTCATAGCATCTCTAATCAACTAATAATTAGCATGAGAGGAAGTTTAACCCATTCTCATCGTGAATAAACTAACCCCTAGATTGAAACTCTTTAATAAGCAATAAATCTAACTAACACATTAAGTCTTCACCAAAGCTTCATCAAACCCCTCTAATGGAGGTTTATCTAAGATTCATTAGACTATCATTAATAGAAAAAGAGTAAAACATCATGAAGACAATAACAATAACTTGGTTTTATTAAAGGAGGATAGGGTTTAGAACTAATAATTAGGTTACACTAAAAAGAGAAAGAGAAACTAATTTAATTAAGAGAGTTCTAATTAATGGGAAATAATCTAAAAACTAAAATCTATATATTTAGAGTTATGCCTTAGTCCTCTTTATATAGTAGAGGGATAGTTTTACAATTTCGTGCATGGGCTTTGGAGCTATGATTTGGGCCATTAAATCAAGCCTAAAACCTAATTACTTAAGTCCAAAAAGGGTTTCTCTATTGGAAATTACTGCAATAGCCTTTTCATCCACTTTTACTCATCTAATTTGATCAAGGTCTAGACCATTAGAACACTCTTTCCAAGCCAGTCATTTTGACATATAATATGCCCAATTATGAGGTCTGAGTCCAAAGATACAGCCTACGGAAGTTCTATTGACTTTTCTACTCTATTTCTATCCGCGTTGACTTTGACTTTTCAGCTTTGACTGGGCTTTAAAAAGGCTTTTTCTCCTTAAAACTTGATCTTTAAACATAGAACTTCTTAGCAACTAATCTTTGCTCCTTTCTCTTGCAAAAGTGACATATTTCTTCACATATTTGACTCCAATACCTAAAATACACAAAAACACGTAAACAATACTAACTCTTATTTATTATACACATAATTGGTCTAAATATAATATTATTAAGGGGTTAAAACTGCAGTTTTGGGCTCTTATCACCTAGTTAATGAATTCTCTCTCTTTGTCTTTTTCCTTTTTGTAGAGAACTTTACATGATTACATATTTGCCCTCTTCCATTCTCCTAGTGACAACACACCACTTTTGCTTTATGGATTTTGTTCTCCATTATTTTTTCTATTTCAAATACAAATACTAGATAAGATAAAATCAATTTATCTTGTAGACTTTTGAGTTGATGACAAATCTTCTAGGTCTTTGAGAAATAATCTATGGTCTTTAGTCCTTGGTCCTTGAGGTTTGACTTAGATTTAGACCGTTGACTTTTACTTTGACTTTGGCTTTGGTTTTTTTTTTTCCAATAAGTTTTAGACTTCATAAGATATCCTATTTGAGTTTTTTTTAGCACTAGAATTCATTTTTTAAGATATTTCATCCAAAATAGGCTTGTAACCTGAAAATGCAATAAGATTATGAGTTTTCCACATTATTGATCATATAATTTAACTAAATTGCAGCATTGTAAGGGGATAGAAATGCATATTTGAGTTGTGATCAACAAACTGCACCAAATATGTTTTAGCAAAATTTGCCAAAACACACCATTTGGGTCGGAAATGATGATCTTTTCAGAGGAGATTGCGAAGGAGATGGTTGTTGGGGAGAGTTGAGACTAGACTTCAGTGTGAAGTTGCCTATGTACCCAAATGTATTGTTTGGGATCAAGTCTCGATGTGTAGTTCTGGAGAATGATGAATATTGGATTTTATAGGTAGGATCGATGATCAGTTACTTCCTCGTTCTCCAATATTCCAATCTTGGGATGAAATTGGAGAACTGCTAGAGAACTGTCACACGATATGAAGTGGATGAAAGTTTTGCGAGTTAAGTTGAATGTGGACGAAGTTGTGGAAGTTGTTTGATTTAGTCAAACAACTTCCTCGCAAGTGTTCAAGACACGTGTTTAATTGAATAGACTTTGCATTGTGTAGGTAGGTAGGCTATAAATTGGGCTCTGACCATGGGTTTTATGGGCTCTGACCATGGGCTTTATTTTAGGTAGGTAAGTAAGTCAGTTTTGAGCATGGGATCTGAGCGTGGGCTTTTATTGGGCAGGCCGGAATAAGTACCTATTGTCATTTAATTTTATTTATTTTGCAATCCTTTAAAAATATAATATATATATATAACTTTCATTTGTATCAATAGAAAGTGTTTTTTTATAGTGAAAGTAGAGTCCTCTAGAAAGTTTTTTTTCCTTCATTTTCTTAGAGAAAAAAAAAGAATTAAACAGATAATTCTAAATAAATTAATAGATGAACACAACTCAAATTGTCGACAGATACGAATTGAAATTCTAATTACTAAATCAAAAAGAAACTGAAACCAGCAAAGTGTACGTTGAGCAGGAACTATGAAACACGTTAAGCACGTGCAACACACGTACGTGCTTTTTTGCTACTTTGCTAGGAGTAACATTGGTTCTTGACCCACTAAGTAACAAACAAGATGTGGACCAGTGACGTCATAGGCGATAGTAAGGGTGAATTCAAGGGCAATTCTATCACTTAGTCTCCCTCCCTTTTACGATAAGTTTTTCTAGGATTTCCTGGCTTTATCCACATCTAGGCTTTTTCTTTACCTTTTTTAGCTTTCTTCACCTATTACTCCATCAAAGACAACTCCTACTCTCCCTTTTACTAACTGTAAGTTAAGCTAACAACGTGGGTGAGAGAGTACTGCCATCCTTGTGAAGTAATACCCTTTCCCTAGTAGAGGAATCTCTCATTTGTTCACAATTTCACATCTTCTTAGGTGTGAGTTCGGGTACAAAGGGTTGTTCTCCTCGTTAGTACGATCGGGGATCTTTAAATGCCTGTTTAGTTTAGGCTCCTAAGGTAATAGTTATGGTTGAGGCATCGGGGGTTCAAGCTACTCAGGCTTATACTAGTCGAGTTCCTGCTTCTCGGAGCTCTTTGAAAGAGCATGGAAAACCAAAGATGATTATGAAATCTCCATAGATAAAGATGTGTTCTATTTTAAATTTAGAGAAGAAGAGGATAGACAAAAAGTACTGGACATGGGACCTTTGTTCATGGCTGGAAGGGTCTTCATGGTAAGACCTTGGACTGAAGAACTGGAAACACAAAGGACGAATATTAGTACCCTTCTAATTTGGGTGAAACTGTGGGATATCCCAAAACAAATGTGGATGAAAAGGGGTATTAGTCTAATAGGGAGCAGGATAGGCAAACCACATTGTTAGGATGCAGCAACCTAAAAGAAACAGAGGCTGGACTATGCTAAGGTTTGCATTGAGGTACCATTGAATGCTCAATATCCTGAAGTGCTAAGATTTAAAATGAGAAATGGTAATACTGTTGATGTTGGAGTAGAGTACCTTTGGATTCCTGCAACATGCTCACTATGTAAAAAGACAGGCCACAAAGACTCCAGATGCCCATCCATTACTACACAGAGGACCAATGTGGTAAGAAGGACTGTTACTGTGCCTAGGAATGAAAGACAACAACCACAACAAAGGCAGAGAAACCCAACGTGGGTACACAGAACCACTAATGGAGGGATACAGGGAACCTAAGGAGAGATCCTACTATCTGATAATATTGGGATTGAGCCAGTTGGTAATGGCACTGCAACAATGAGTGAAAACTTAAACCTCAATCTTATAGATCGAGAAAGAGATGGTCAATAGGATAGGATACTTGGAGCAACAATTAGAGTTAAAGTGCCAACCTCAAACCAATTTCAAGCTCTGTCTACAGAGGTAGAGGAAGAGGGAGTTGATGAAGAAATAGTAGAAAAGACTACCCAAGATGAACAGGCTAGTGAAAGTATTCCAGTGAATACTACAATGAGTATTGTGAGTAGAATTTATGCTAGTGTTAATAGAGAGAGGATGATCTCTAATGTAGGGGATACTACTTCAAATAATGAATTTATGGCTATTGTTAGTGTCCCTGAGAAACATACTACTAACCTGTCAGATGAGGTAGTGGAGTGCATGGACAATGTCCAGACAGTGGAAGCCATTTCTGCTTATGGAAATTTTTGTAGTATGGTACCAGAAATACAAGTAACTAAAACTGAGCAGGAACAATATGAGTCTAATCGTGAAGAGTTCACTGTAGTGATGGAAGAACTTACTTTTCATGAAGCTTGCAATGACTTTGAAGCAGAAAGAGAGGTATTTACTGATCATTTAATCCCTGAGCTTCTTCTGTTGGAGGAGTTACATTCTCAGCCTACACAAAAGAGAGAGACTCGATCGCAGAAACAACAACAGAAAACTAACACCCAAAGCCCTGAGAAAGATAAGAAGCAATCCACAAATGACATCCCTGCTCAAAGGAAGGCGAAACCGAAAGGTTCAGGTCCACCAAAACCTCCTCTTAAACATTAATGATAAAGCTGGGCACTTGGAATGTTAGGGGAATAAATGATCACTCAAAAGCTAGTGAAGTGAATAAGGTAAGGTTAGAAAATAAATTGTGTATGTTTTCACTCTTAGAAACTAAGGTCAAGAAGGATAAGTTTGATATTATAAGAAGTATTTGTTGCCCCTTTCGGTCCCACCTGAGTGATTATGAAAGTGATAAAGAAGGCAGAATTTGGTTTTGTTGGGATCATAATTTTGTCCAAGTCAAGATGATCAAGGAAACTTCCCAGTTGCTACATTATGAAGTCCAAGTGGTGCCTACTGGACAATCTTTTGAGCTCACATGTGTGTATGCAAAAAACTCAAGACAGGATAGACTCGTCTCATAGTCTGACTTGAAGTTGTTGCACAGTTCTATCCTTCTACCTTGGATTGTCTGTGGTGACTTTAATAGTATTTTGTACTCTTATGAAAGATTGGGATGTGAACCTACTAACCCAAGTGAGCTAGCTGAATTCATGGATTGTGTAGTGAGTCTTGAGCTATCTGATCTAAAGTTCATGGGTAGTTTGTTTACTTTGACAAATAACTCAGGTAAATACTCTAAGATCGACAGGTGCCTAGTGAATAACTTGTGGGTTAATGCCTTCCCAGCCTCAGAAGCAGAATTTCTTTCTAAAGGAGTTTTTGATCATACACCAATGATATTGTCGTGGTATTTGGATTTTAAAAAAAATCTACCCTTTTCGGTTCTGCAATGCATGGGCCCTGCACCCTGAGTTTAAGGGTACTGCTAGTAACAATTGGTAGGAACAGTGCCTAGGTAATCCAGTTTTTGTTTTGTCCTGTAAGCTAAAGAGATTGAAATATGTTCTAAAGACTTGGTCTAAGAAATATTTTTCCCACCTGACAAAAAGAACTGAGGAGGCTAGAGTAGAGATGTTTAAGGTGCAGAGAGACTTACAAAGCTCATCTGGTGATTTTAACCTGATTTATATGGAGAAACAAGTTAGAAAAGTGTATAGTGATCTGCTGATAATGGAATACGAAGAGATCAAACAAAGGTCAGGATGCACTTGGTACTTGTTAGGGGACAGATGCACTGCTTATTTTCACAATGTGGGGAAAAAAGGAAGGGCAGAAATAAGATTTGGTCCATCACAGATTAGTTTGGGAATAAGCACAATAATCAAAAGGAGGTTGTGAATTTATTCACCAATCATTATAGGAACTTGCTGGGAGTTACTATAAGGGCTGATATTCCTACTGGGTTTTATAACTCTCTGTAAGTCAGCTCCACCATTGATCATAAGATAGTTGAATCTATGGCAACTGATATTACTGAACAAGAGATAAAGGAAGCTCTATTTGGCATAGACGATTACAAAGCTCCAGGACCAAATGGGTTTAATGCATGCTTCTACAAGGTATGTTGGTCGATAGTATGAGTGGATTTTGTAAATGCTATGAGGTATGTCTTCTTTAATAGTGTTATGCCGAGAGGATTCAACTCAACCTTCATATGTTTGGTCCCTAAAGTCCTTAATCCTACCAATGTTACTGACTTCAGACCTATATCATGTAGCAATATCACCTACAAATGTATCTCCAAGGTTCTTACTACTAGAATGAAAGCAACAATGTCTCTCTTGATTTCTATGAACTAGTCGGCATTTGTGCCTGGTAGGTTGATAAGTGCTCAAAAAGTACATTTTAACCCTCGATTATACCTCTTGTTTACCCATCTTAGTGGACTAACAGTGCTTGTAAGTCATGTTTTATGATTCTACAGGTGAAAAAGAGAGTTTTGTGAAATATTAGAGAAAAAAGGGTAAAATGGAGCAATTCGGAGCATTAAGAATCATATGGGAAGCCTGTGGACAATCATGGAGAAGGCCAAGAAATTGAAGCTATTAAATATGCAACTTGGACCCATTTTAAAGCCTATTTGGAAGCCCAAGGCAAAAGGATTCGTTGCTTGGACCAAAGCCTGCAAAAGAGGATAGAAGGATAGAACAAAAGAGGGAAAATAGACTTCCGTGTCTGGGACGCAAGGATCGTGCGTCCAAACGCATGAACCGACACTGTAGCCACTTCTTTCTCAGTTTTGGAGATAAAGTTGGACTTTGAAAGAAGTTTATTTGTATTAGGAAACAAATGGCGGTTTGGAATGCTTCTAGAACTCATTGTAACCCCTATAAATAGAGGACCTAAGTGCCCTATGTAATTTGCCAATTCACTTACATTTTTGTCTCCATAACTTGAGGCAGAAAGAGATTAATAATAAAAGATTTGGTTTTAACTGGTTGAGTCTTAATAAATTAGTCTTTCTAGTCTTATGTTCTTCGACTCTTCTTCTTCTCGTTCTTCGTGTTCTTCCTTCTTTATGGAAGGCTAATCTTCTCCTTCAAGGGAGAAGATGAAGTCGGTGCTTAGGGTTCGTTGATTCTTCTGGTTCATGGTATTCTCCAATCAGGTTAGTTCTTTATGTTTTTAGTTATTAGTTCCATTGCCCAGACCAGGAGATGGAAGTATAGATTAAGGTTTTTATTTATTACAATCGAATATCATGCTAGTTTAGGGTTTTATTTATTGCAATTGAATATTTGCTAGTGACATACTTTTATTTATTGCAATTGAATATAATGCTAGAATAGAGTTTTATTTATTGTAATTGAATATTATACTATTATTCTCTACTTTTCTTCTAGTTGTGTAGTGTTTTAAAGTAAGAGAAGTATTCCTTGTGTTTGCCTTAGATGGTAATTCATTGAATAGCTGCCCAAGCTCACATAATAGGAAATAAGATATTAATAACATAAACATAGAAACAACCTTAAGTAGAGTTATTCGTTAACGATGTTTCATCTAAGAAGGCATCGGCACTCGCTCGATTACCTAATTGTAGTCTACTAGTGAGAACAACCATGAAGCAGAAAGTCACAGATCTAAGGTATTGGTGGATTCTAATATCTTGAATTCCCTCTCCTATAAATTCTCAATAGTTTAGTTAGTTTAGTTTAGTTTAGCATTAGAATCTAAATCTCTACAATCATAGTTTTTAATCCCTCAAACCCCCTTTCCAGTCTTGTCCTTCATATAACATACACTTAAAAGTGGAATAATACCCTACTCATCCTTTACTTATTGAGGGATAATTAGGTTTTGATACGCTTATATTTTGTTCAACAACCATCATCTATCTACATCATCCATTTACCATCTCTTACACACAAAAGGAGCGCGTTCTGGTAGGTCCATACAAGATCGCTTGCTCTTATCTCATGAACTCCTTAGAAATTATAAAAGGAAGTATGTGTCACCTAGATGCTCACTCAAAGTTGATATAAGTAAAGCATACGATACAGTGAGTTGGGAGGTTGTTGATGCTATGTTATGTAAGTTCTGCTTTCCAGGAAAAATGAAGAAATGGATTCAAATGTGTTATACAACACCAAGCTATTCATTACTTATTAATGGTTCTGCAGAAGACTACTTCCAAGGTAAAAGAGGATTGAGGCAGGGGGACCCCATCTCTCCCTACCTATTCGTTATAATCATGGAGGTGTTAAGTTGCATGCTTAATTAAGCAAGGGTTCATGAGTAAAACTATAGCTCCTCATCCAAAGTGTAAGAAAACAGAGGTGGTTAATTTATGCTTTGCTGATGATTTAATGCTATTCTTCAAGAGGGATAATGCCTCGATAAAAGCAGTCCAAGGTGTTCTGGAGGAGTTTGCACTAGCTACGGGGTTGAGGTTTAACAGCCAAAAGACTACTTTAATAGTGGCAGGTTTGAATCAAGGAGAGGGACAACTTCTAGCAGATACTATTGGTGTCAAATTGGTAACTCCACCAATCTCTTACCTAGGGCTACCACTAGTGACCTCTAGGATGGGTATCTCTGAGTGCCAACCACTAGTGGAGAAGGTTACAAAGAGGATACAGAATTGGAAGTCGAGAGTTCTTTCTTATGCAGGAAAACTACAGCTTATTCACTCTATTCTCTCGACATTCCACGTGTATTGGGCAAAAACCTTTATACTCCCCCTTACTGTGTTGGAGCAAGTAGCAAAAGTGTGCATGAAATTCTTGTGGAGTGGTCCAGATATGAAGAATAAGATGCATCATGCAGGGAAGAAGTGTACTAGCCTCACAAAAAAGGAAGGAGGGCTGGTATAACACCCCGTCTTTTTCCTTTATTTTTCCTAGTATAATAATAATAATAATAATGGATAATAGATAATAGATAAAATAAAATAGGATAAGTGTTAGTGGAAATAGGAGATGTGGGTTTATGGGATAAACCCTCTTTCCTATTTCAGGGGTTTTTAAAAACAGAGAAGAAAAAAATAGGGTTTGTAAAACACAGAGTTTTATAGAAAAGAGAGTTTCACAGAGAGGAAAGAGAGAAGTTTCTTGTTGGAGCTCTTGCTGACAACAGGAAGAGCAAATAAGTTTTGTATCGGTGAGTAGATATTTTACCTTTTACTAAACTATTGGATTTTCTGGTGGCGTACAACCTATTCTGCACTATACTAGATTTTTGTCAAGAATACAAGTTTTATACTCTGTCTTGTTTTGTAATTCTCGAACCATGCCGCATATTGTTATACTGTCGAAACCATATGCAAAAACTTTAGTGATAAAAGATTTCGAATCTGATTAATTAAACTAACCATTATAGTATTAGTATATATTGTCAAGGTCCTCAGTATCAGTAGAATTGTTGATTCTCTGTTGGAGTGTTGGCGTGTTAGCAAATTTTGTCTTGATCGGAATGTCGTTGTTTTGTTTTTGGGTTCTGGTTGAACTGTGCATGGTGAACGTCGAGGTGATTTCTTGAGAGTGGTAGTGTTGTGAAGCTTTGAACAGTCATTAATGGCGTTCAAACAAAAATCAAACCGTCCTGATTTTGGTGTGGATTGAACCTTTGTTTGGTTGGATTTTGTTGTATCATTGGGTTTGGGTTTTGCTAGGGAACGAAACCGAACTGTTAGGAGGTTAGTGGTGGTCCGGCAAGCTCTGTAGTGGAGGAAGATCGGTAGAAGAGATGATCTAGCAAGTTTTGGAGATCGCGATTTGTTGGTATGGTTATTTAGGGGTTTTCTCGAGTAACCAAACCGCTGGAGTGAGGGTGGCTGACTAGTGGTTGATTGGTGCTAGAGGTGCTGGAGAGTGTGAGAGAGGAAGATGAACAGTGATTTTTTGTTGTTGGGATTGGGCCGAATTTCGTGGGTGGGCTTGAGTGTTTTAATTTTTGAATTTCATTTTGGACTTAAGTTTTAGACTTTGGGCCTTTGTCTTTGGGCTTTTGGGTTAGAGGAGTTTAGGTCTGGTTGACTGCTGTTGACCTGACTGGTTGACTGCTATTGACCATTGGAAGTTTGACTTTGACTGTTGTTGACCATTGGCAGGTTGACTTTGACTGTTGACCAGAGTTGACTTTGACCAGTTGACCCAGCTTGACTTTTAACTCGGATTATAATTTGGGCTATTAGGATAGGTCTAGGGCTATTAGCATGTTTGGTTTTAGGCTAAGACCTTTCTATATATACGTGTGTACGTGTATTAACTACTATGTAATATTTCAGCCTTTTATGATATACAACGCTATGACACTTAGACATCGATATATTAATAACGCGTAAACAATAATACAAGAAACAAGATACTCCTCCTTTATCTAAAATAATATATACAATAAAGTTCAATAGTATTCTCAATAATTTACCACACCCTTTTAGAATCTCTCCACGCCTCAAGTTTTGGAAATGAGATTTTATGACTGAAGATGTCATGTGATAGGTGGGTGTTTATTGAATGTGCCATAAATGGCCCGTTAATGTTATAACTGGGTATTCATTGAATGTGTCATGATGACCCGGGTATTCATTGAATGTGGCGGGAACGACCTGAGGTACATAAGTACTAAAAGGTGGGTGTATAAGGGAACGACCTGAGGTACATAAGTACTAAAAGGTGGGTGTATAAGAAAAGTAATTGATTAATTTATAAGATAAATTAATTTGATTGTGCGAGTGTGCTTGGGTTTACATTTGAATACCTATAGGATATCTACACATGTTATATAAAATTTCTAACTTTCTTTTGCAGGAAGGTAGGACTTAATAATATTTTGTGCAGGAACTCGGTCCTATCCTTATACAGAAGTGGATATCGGTATGTTGTAATTCAATTAATTAGTTATTAAAACAAGTTATTATAACGAGTTAATATAATGGAAGTTTTGCTTGGGAAGAAACTATGCCGGTTGAAATGACGAAACTACTTGTCTTCCAAGCTGAGAATGATTAAGTTATGATATATTTAAAGTGTTAGTTTGATAAGTAAAGACTGGAAATGTTTATATGTGGTTAGTCTACTCATACCAGCAAATTCCATTTTGCTGACCCATGTTTGCTTTGTTTTGGCAACGTGGGTGTGTTCTTGGGAACATAGGTGGAAGGCAGTGGAACCACGACGTTTGATTTGGATTTATTTCTGGAGCAGTCCAGGAGTTTATTTTATTAGGTCTGATCTTTTTGGAAGTATGTAATAACGTAGTTTCATATTCATATGACATGAGAATACGATGTTGAAGATCTATTATTCTTAGAGTTTTATATTGATGTTTTATTGGGACGGAAGATAGCCTTTTAATAAAGTGATGGTTGATAAATTTTGGAGATTATTGTTGTTAAGTTGATTCCTTATGATGTGGGTTTTCGATTTTGGCATGTGTAGTATCCACCCCGTCATGGCCTGGGTTTTTAGACAATTGAACATAGCGATGTTTGAGATATTTATATTTCAAATATTCACTTTGTAATTGTTTAGAAATTCGGGCTGTGACAGCTGGGTATAATTGATTTGAAGTTGTGGAATATTGCAGCCTATTGTGGACTAGTATATAAAGTGATTTCGAAAGGAGAAAGCTTATGGGTGAAATGGATATGGAAGCAAAACATTAAGAACAAGTTCTTCTGGACTATGAAGATCCCAAAGGATTGCTCCTAGGTTTGGAGAGGTATCCTTGAGATGAGACCCATTGCAAGGCAGTATATCACCTACAGTGTAGCTACAGGGAAGAGTACCTTACTATGGCATGATCTATGGTGCAAGAGTTCTCCACTTTTAGAAGATCAGGAAGATAAGAACCTTTTTTACTTACTACTTGATGCCATTGTGAGTGATCTACTTACTCGTGGGAGATGGAATGCTCTGATTCACGCTCTTCGACAGGGCACTCTGAAGGATAACATCCTGCAGACTGAGGTATGTAGCAACTTGGCTGAGGATAGAACTATTTGGATCCCCCACCCTAATGAAGTTTATACTTCAAAATCTGCTTACTCTGCACTCAGAATTCCTAGGGAGACTGTGCAATGGTACAATATGGTCTGGGGGAAGCTAGTAGTGCCTAAACACTCTTTCACGTCATGGTAGTTGTTTTATGGTAGCTTACCTACACAGGATAGGCTGATTAAAAAGAAAGTGTTGCAGGGATCAAGATGTTGTTTGTGTAACAATTCGAGAAAGAATTCAAAACATCTTTTTTTTTTAATGTTCTTTTAGTAAATCCCTATGGTGTAGTGTTAAACAACACCTTGGGCTGGTTGTACAAGCTCAGAACACTAATAGAGAGTGGATGCAACTGATGAGGATATGTCAGAGGAATTCGTGTGAGGTAGAGGTGTATAAGGTGTATATATGCGCTGTTATCAGTTACATCTGGAGGGAAAGAAATTACTGAAGGTTCAAGAATACTTCACAAGAATGGCAAACTGTGAAGCAGAGGCTGATTACAGACATGGCAGTTTATTTGCAAGGGCAACTCAAGACCGTAAAGGACACTAGTCAGATTAGGGTTCTACTAGATAAACTAGGTCTTATAGTGTAGTTTGTCAGGAAGGAGCTTATTCAATGTATCTGGAAGAAGCCAGAGGAGGGTATAGCTAAACTGAACCCAGATGGAGCTATGTCAGAGAGTAGATGTGGTATTGGAGGAACTATTAGAGACTCGAATGGTGAAGTGCTATTAGCTTTTATTGGTTATGGTGGGATCAGAAGTGTACTATTCCAGGAGTTGAAAGCTATATTATGTGGTCTAAAGGGCAGCCTAAAGATCCAAATCTCAAGGATTCAAGTAGCTTTTGATTCAATGAGAGCAGTTAATATCTTGAAGGGAAAGGAGAGTACGTCCACCTTGGCAGTGTGCAAAAGTTACAGTATCGATAAAAAAGCTCCTGAGAGAGTTTGTTAGCATTAGTTTTGTCCATGTTTTTAGGGAAACAAATCGTGCTGCCGATCACCTGGCTTCTTTAGCTACAGATCATGAAGTGGAATTTTTTGTTCCTCCTCTTACTTCAGTGCTTATGTCTATTGTTGAGGAGGACAAAAATTAAACTATGTACTTAAGATTTTGATTGTTATGAATGCAGGTAGAGCCCATGCCATAACCTCAAATCTATTCAAAAAAATAACTAATAAAAAGAAAACAGATATACAAACCTTCAACAATCATGCGACTTAGTACATGAAGTATATATGTAGTTAGCGCAATGATTATTCCAAATCAACTTCTTTATTAAACTGAACGGTATTGGAGTATTTGATCAGTCGATCTTTAATCCCTGAAGCAAACAACGAAAACATAGCATTATAGCAAGCAGTACGTAACTAGCTACTTCATTACTAAACTCCTAATCAAGGGATTCTTCATTAAGCTCCTCCGAACTAGGAATCTCATGTTTGAGAAGTTGAATGCTAACTCCAGGAATAGTGAATAAACCACCTCGAGGAACGATACTAACAACCAATTCTTCAGATGCATCAGCTTCAATGTCTTCCACAATTCCAGTGATACCTATTTGCAAATCCGCCTGGTGGCTTATTCGATCAGTAGAGTGTGGGATATACACATAACCTCCAACATACTCCCCTAGATCTGAACTAACTATGCCTTCATCCAGTTTCGCAATGTATACATCAAACCTCGCCGGACGTGTACTGTCTTGAAGCTCGAAGTCGTCAATGACAACGACTTCTGTTTCCTCTTTTTTGTCATCCATGGTAAGCGAGGCCCTGGGTCTTTTTACTAGGGCACGTATGGTCCTGTACAGCACTCGAGGTTCAGTTCTAAATTCCTTGACTTCAGACATTTCCTCCTGACCAGCCTTCTTGAGAGTGGCTTGCTTGCGGTATTCTCTGTGTTGGAGTTATCCCTCACATGAGGAGAGAAAACAGAGCTGGACAGAAACGGGAGAATTCGGCGTTGGAAATGCCGAGCGCCACCGGCCAGATGAAGCGCGACTTCGCTTCGGGGTTCCAGAATAATAGGACCACCGCTCATAGAGGGGCCGACCGTGCTCGGCTTCCGTGTCTTAAGCGACTTCGCTCACATAAAGCGCGCCAAGCGCTCAGTCTATTTTTCGTGGGCTTGCTACAAGACCAGAAAGTTGGTTTTGGAGAAAAACCAAAAATCAAGGTTTTGGAAAACCTAACCGCACAAGTCGGAAGGATTGGAATCCGGACAAAACAAAGAGAGAACCTTTACGGAGATACAACCCTCAAAAGAGATAAGAGTGATCTAGTAAGGTGAGAGAAAGGAGAGATTGTAATCTTCCTTCCCACTTTATTAAGAACTGGCTCTTGTGGAAGTAGGCATCATTGGCGAACCACGGTAAATCTTTGTGTTGTGGTTTGCTTTTACCGCTTTACATTATTATCCGTTGTTAATAGTTGTTTTTAGCGAGTTGGGCATGTTAGTATAGGTAGTTTGTGATATTTGAGATTTATCCGAGTTGAAGTGTGTTCATACAAGTTATCCGTGGTAGTGGGGAACCGATTGGTATTGGTATAAACCCCACAAGTGGTATCAAAGCCTTGGTTAGAATAGCCTAGGGTGTTATCCGAATCTTAGTCGGGAAGGTGTTTGGCCAAAATTCACGAGAGAAGATTTGAGGTTAAATAACTTGTAGAGATGGACCATTCCGTGAACACTTTCGTATGATGAGTCCGAATAGGAAGAACTACACCATCCGGAAAGCCAAGATGGAAGACTTGCTATCTTGCAAAGGACTTGGCACTTCCCATTGAGAATGAGGGAGTAAAACCGAAAAGAAGGATGAGGCCGAAATTTGAAAGCTTGACGTAAAAAGCCGATGGATACATTCGACGGTGGATTGACGATGGTGTCTTTCACCATGTGGCCCCAAGAGACTACTGACCTTCGATCTATGGAAGAAACTTCGAAGACCTTTATGAGAGGAAGTCGGTGGAAACAAAGTGCTAGTCGTTAAAAGTTTGCGCATTACCACGAAGTACCAAGAAGGTTCTTCAATGTCCGAGCATCTTAATGAAGTACGAGAATATCATCAATCGATGCATTTGATGAAGATCAATTTGGGAGACGAAGTTGAGGCTTTGTTTCTATTAGGCTATCTACCCGAAAGTTGGGGAGACATTAGCGCTTCTCTACATGGAGCGACCAAGGATGGAATTGTTACCATGGAGATGGCTACCACGCCTTTGTTGAATGAGGAGACTAGAAGGAGTGCAAGAAGCGGCTCTTCTCACTCGAGATCCTTTTCCGCGAGAAACGGGGAGAGGTCAAAACAGAAAACCATCTCGTTCTAGAGGTGATGACAGTAAATCTAGGGGGTGAAGCTAGAACTCCTAAGACAGAGAGGCAATGTTACTATTGTGCCACAAAAGGCCACTTCATATATGAGTCACGAGAACAATCAAGAGGGATGAGAAGAATAACCGTGTACATGAAGACATGGTGCGGAGGAACGGAAACACAGCGAGATACTACCGCACTAGTCTCGGCGACCTAGTGGGAATTGTGTCGATTGTGGTGTGTCTTGTCTTAGTACCTCATGTCGATATCTGAGTGGGTGATAGATACAGAACATCCTATCCGCCACACCGCTATTGGGGATTCTTCACTACCTACAGCTGTGGTGAATATGGTGAAGTGAGGATGGGTAACAGTGGCGTCTCGAAGATTATAGGCATTGGAGATGTTCATATAGAAACCAATGTCGGCTACACCTTGACACTCAAGGATGTAAGACATGTCCCTGACATACGGTTAAGCCTAATTTCGGCTGGGAAATTAGATGACGATGGCTTTGTAAACTCGTTTGGTAACGGGGTATGGAAACTGAGCAGAGGTTCCATTGTAGCAGCCGAGGAAAAGGAAAACTTGCTCTCTTTTACAAAACACGAGGCTAGTTTGTGTAAAGCGTATTTCTGTGAGAAGAAGCTTCATCCGAACGTGGCAATGAAGAGACTGTGTCACATGGGCATAAAAGGGATGGAAGTTCTTGCTAAGCAAAAGGCCATGCCAGACATTAAAGGTACACATTTAAATACATGTACTCACTGTTTGGTAGGAAAGCAACACAGGGTGTCTTTCCAAAGATTCCCGTCTCACGAAAGGACACTATCCCTCGAGCTAGTGCACCACGGACTTATGTGGTCCTATGAGAGTGAAGTCCCACCGGGGAGCTTCATACTTCTTGACATTCATTGATGATCGTCAAAGAAAGATATGGGCCTATAGTCCGAAGACCAAGGATGAAGTACTTGGCGTGTTTGAGAAATTCCACACATGGTGGAAAGAGAGACCGGGAAGTTGTTGAAGTGTATTAAGCTCGGATAATGGGGGTGAGTACATTGGGCCATTTGAAGAGTATTGCCGTGAGTCATGGGATTCGTCATGAAGCGCACCGTTCCCAAGACACCGCATGACGAATGGAATAGCGAGAGAATGAACCGCATACCATTGTAGAGGGATGAGATGTATGCTATCTCACTCTAAGCTACCTAGAAGCTCTTGGGTAGAAGCAATCGTCTGTTAGTGCATGTGATCAACCTGTCGCCGCGGCAAAGCCTCTGAATAGTGATTATCCGAGAGAGTATGGTCGGCCGAGAGATGTTGATTATGGATACTTGAGGTATTTGGGTGCGGGGCATTTGTGCATATTCGAAGGATGATGAGAGATCCAAGCTTGATGACAAAGCCAAGCGGTGCATTTTTCCGGGTTATGGAGATGAAAAGTTTGGTTACAAACTCTATGATCCGATTAACAAGAAGGTAATCCGAAGTCGAGATGTTGTGTTCTTAGAAGACCAAACCATAGCGGACTTTGAGGGAGGTGAGAAGTTACAGGCTTTCACCAATGATCTTGTTGATTCAGAACCGAAGTTCCTACCGTGGAACGTTGCAGAAGGCATTGAGAATGCAGAAAACCATGAGTTTGAAGCTCATGATGAGAATCCTATTGCTCATGATGGGATAGAACCTATTGGTATAGAAGATGCAGATGAGATGCATGAACCACCACCAGAGCAAGCAGAAGTGCATACTCCTGAGGCACCAGCAGATGGGGCAAGGAGGTCTGACAGAGGGAGACTAGCTTCAACCAGGTATCCACCACATACGTACGTGCTACTATCGGATGGTGGAGAACCTATGTACTATCAAGAGGCACTTGAAGGTACAGACAAAGAAAAGTGGTTGAAGGCCATGCATGACGAGATGGATTCTTTGCATAAGAATCACACTTATGAGTTAGTTGAGAAACCCACAGGGAGAAAAGTTCTCAAGAATAAGTGGATATACAAAGTCAAGCATGAGGAGAACAATCCTCACCCAAGGCATAAAGCTCGCCTTGTTGTGAAGGGATTCGGTCAAAGGAAAGGAATTGACTTTGATGAGATTTTCTCTCTGTAGTGAAGATGACTTCTATCCGGGTGGTATTGGGTATGACCGCAAAGTATGAACCTAGAGTTTGAGCAACTAGATGTTAAGACGACTTTTCTTCATGGAGACCTTGAAGAAGATGTCTACATGGACCGCATTGAGGGGGTTTGAGGTCAAAGGCAAGGAGCACCTAGTATGCAAGCTGATAAAGAGCTTGTATGGGTTGAAACAAGCACCGAGACGATTGGTACATAAAGTTTGATTCCTTTATGGCGAAGCAAGGATACAAGAAGTCCGCTTCCGATCATTGTCGCGTTTGTTCGAGAGATTTCGGATGGGGATTTCATTGTGCTATTGTTGTATGTGGATGATATGTTGATAGTTGGCCCAAACATCAACAAGATATCAAAGCTGAAGAAAGACTTGAGTAAGTCCTTTGAGATGAAGGACTTTGGTCAAGCAAAGCAGATACTTGGGATCACGGATCACTCGTGGCGAGAAAAGAGTGGGAAGTTGTGGCTTTCAAGAAAGCTACATTGAGAAGGTGTTGAAGAGATTCAACATGGATCAAAGCGAAGCCCGGTCGGTTATCCGCTTGGTGGCGGTTCGCATGACCAAAGAGATGTGTCCTAAGGGTGAGCATGAGGCAGAGTCGGATGGAAAAGATTCCTTATGCATCCATGATGGGCGGTTTGATGTATGCCATGGTGTGTACTAGACCGGATATTGCTTTTCCCGTTGGGTTTAAGCAGATTTACATCAAATCGGGTAAAGAGCATTGGGAAGGTGTTAAGTGGATATTGAGATATCTCAAAGGCACTTCCAAATCATGTTTGTGCTTTGGTGGAAGTAAGCCCTTTACTTGAAGGCTACAATCGATGCAAACATGGCGGTGATGTTGACTTCGATGAAGTCCACCTCCGGTTATCCGGTTACTTTTGCGGGGAGGCGGTTTCTTGGCAATCTAAGTTGCAAAAGTGTGTTGCCCTCTCCACTACTGGCCGAGCAGTACATTGCAGCCACCGAGTGTTGCAAAGAGTTGCTATGGATGAAGAGGTTCTTCGACGAACTAGGGCTAAAGCGAAAACAGGTTTGTAGTTCTATGTGACGATCGGGCGCCATCCACTTGAGCAAGAATCCGAAGTTTTCATTCTAGATCCAAGCACATACACGCGTGCGTTATCATTGGATTAGAGAAATACTTCGAAGACAAGCATTTGTGTATCGAGAAGATCCATACCGACAAGAACGGGTCGGATATGATGACCAAAGTCTTACCGAAAGTAAGTTTGATGTTTGTTGTGCTATTCTTTGGAATGGCGACACACTCCTCCCGTTGATTTGGCAATTGCATGGAGGTATCCCCTCACCGCTCGAGGGGAGATTGTGGAGTTATCCCTCACATGAGGAAAAAAACAGAGTCGACGAAACGGGCGAATTCGTTGGAAATGCCGAGGCCAGCGCCAGCTCGGATGAAGCGCGACTTCGCTCGGGGTTCGATGAATAATAGACCATGACCAGACCAGCTTCGACTTCCGATGTCTTAAGCGACTTCGCTCACATGGGGCCGGCGCTTCAGCGCTCGAGTCTATTTTTCGTGGGCTTGCTACAAGATTCTGCGAAAGTTGGTTTTGGAGAAAAACCAAAAATCAAGGTTTTGGAAAACCTAACCGGACAAGTCGGAAGGATTGGAATCCGACAAAAAACAAAGAGAGAACCTTTACGAGAGATACAACCCCGTAAAGAGATAAGAGTGATCTAGTAAGGTGAGAGACTGAAGGAGAGATTGTAATCTTCCTTCCCACTTTATTAAGAACTGCTCTTGTGGAAGTAGGCATCATTGGCGAACCACGGTAAATCTTTGTGTTGTGGTTTTGCTTTTTACTTGCTTTACATTATTATCATTGTTAATAGTTGTTTAGCGAGTTGGGCATGTTAGTATAGGTAGTTTGTGATATTTGAGATTTATCTGGAGTTGAAGTGTGTTCATACAAGTTATCTGTGTAGTGGGGGAACCGATTGGTATTGGTATAAACCCCAACACTCTGTACACTGTACGAATATTCAACCATTCTGGGTTCATATTACTGTAGCTGTACTTTAGTTGTGAAGTATCAATACACTGACGAACCTGTACAGAATTATCAAAAAGATTCAAGTATTTGGACGATTATATATGCAAGTATGACGAACAATATGAGCTACGAAATTAAATGAACGAAAAATGCCGAGGATCCATCTCTTCAGAAGAACATATTTTCTTTTGGCCCTTTTGGTAGCGCGCGCGCACACACATATCGAGTTTGAATTTTACCTCTATGTCTGTGTTTAACTAAAATGCTCAATTGGAAGGGTAATTAGCATTAGTACTCGTGTTTGACTTACCTTACACTTGACCAATTGGTTTTCCTCATCCGAAAATATGAAGGACGCGTCAAGCCAATCATTATTTTGGAAATCACCGTACCATCGTCCAGTCTTGGGAGTACGGCCAGCTTGTTCTCTGTAGATGTTCCACAAGCGATCAATATTAGCATGGTGACCATAGAACATGGTGTCCCGAGCAGCAGTGTGGAAATTACCCATGTCCCAGAAAGGCACATCGAGTTGGCCAACCCACGCATGGTGTGAAGGCTCTCCATACTACCCGGACTGTCACGCACTTGTCCCTCCCTAATAGGTCTTCCATGGAAAAGTTCAGGATTACGTTTGCCGTTCTGAATCAAGTCATAAAGTTGCTTTTGATTATTTGTTATGACGTCATAAGTAGGAAGGTCATCGGGTTCGGGATCGGCATTGCAGGGGTCTTTGGGTGTGTCGTTGGGATTTATATACTTGTAGTCAAGCAAAGCATCGAGATGATCAGCATTGCGATTGGGATTGTACAAATAATTTAGACTACCCACTGTTTCCTTATAGATTAAAGGCATTTTCATTCCTGTTTTTGAATCCCAGTCCCAGTATGGTATAGCTAAATCTGTCCTCCCAACTAGCTTTCCCAGGATCCTCTCCCAGAAGTAAATGTAAAAACGGTGCCATGGGAGAAAAAGCCAGCTTCCATGGACCTGCACACTTGTTTTTGGGAAGTCCACTTGGCCGAAGGCGTCATTGCAATAAGCACAGTGAATTTGCGCTTGCTGCATGAAATTCCTAGGATCATCCTTTGGAAGTTCTTTCATTTTACGTACAGCCTCGTTAAACAATATTAAATCTTCATGGGCCATTTCCTGAACTGATTTCCGAATCCGCATGGGCTGTGATTTGTCAGGTAACTTAAAATCCTTGATGGTGTTGGTTTTGCCCTTCCCCGCATAAGGTGGACAGCATTTAACAGGGTCCTTGAGATAAGGATCATTAGCTAGGAGATGTTGGGTTGTTGGAACCGTCGAGCCTTGCTCCGGTGTCCGTATGCCACGTTTACGATTTTTCAGTCTAATGAAGAGGGCACACCCTGCGCTCATGCCTACCGAAATTTTTCACTGTTTCGGCCCAAGCCCATTTTCTCCCCTTTTTTCTATGTACACCTATATAAAGAAAATATATTAGGGTTTTGAGACAATTTTTTGAGAGATTCATTTCTTGGATATTGTGGGAGCTCTATTGAGCTAGGGTTTGAGTGAGGCTTTTTGTTCTTGATTCTTGATATCTCTTGTAAACTCTCCAATCTTTATTATAAAGGAAACTCGGCTCTTGTGTGGATGTAGGTAGCATTTACCGAACCACATAAATCTTTGTATCTCTTTGCATATTTACTTCCTTATTTATTGTTTGCTTGCTATGGGTGATGATAAATTAGTGGCTTTGTTTGTTTAAGTTTGTTGTGATAACTACCAAAGTCTTAGGTGGGTGATTTTATTGGTGTGAGCTCCAAGTTAAAATCATTTGGGATAGAAAGTAACTAGATTGAGGTGTGACTTTCTAGTGAAATAATCTCCCAACAAGTGGTATCAGAGCTACAGTTGAATCATTAGAACAAGGTGTGTGAGGAAAGTTTCCATCTTTAGCAGAGAAGGCTAGGTGTTTTAAGAAATTCCTCTGAGAGAGTCTCCACCATTGTGTTGGTTCAAGTGGAAGTCATGACAACCGAAAAGGAAAGCTACAAGATAGAGAAGTTTGACGGAACAAATTTTGGCTATTGAAATATGCAAATCGAGGACGTACTCTGTCAAAAGGATTTGATGGAAACATTAATATGTGAGAAGCCCTATGAGATTCCGCAAGACAAATGGGATTTGCAAGATAGAAAGGCATTGGCCACAATCCGATTGAGTCTCTCGAAGTCGGTAGCCTTCAATATTAAAACCGAGAAGACGGCGAAGTCTCTCATGGAGGCACTTACTACGATGTATGAACAACCCTCAGCCGTGAACAAAGTATATTTGATCACCAAGCTATTTAGTATGAGAATGTCGGAGGGGACCTTCTTCAAGGATCACCTAAATGAATTCAACCAAACTAAGAACCAATTGGAGTCGGTTGAGATTACATTTAGTGATGAGGTGCTAGGTTTGGCGATACTTGGACAATTGCCTCCAAGTTGGAAGGCGACTATGGCGGCTATTAGTGGCTCTGCGGGAATGACCAAGTTGAAGTTTGAGCACGTTGTTAGTATGGTACTAACCGAGAAAATCCAGAGACAGGATTGTCCTTCATCTTCGGGGTCAACTTCAGGGTCGGCATTGAGCACTGAAAGTAGGGGAAGAAATTCAAACAGGAATCGTAGTAAGAAAAAGTGGAGGGGGAGATCGAAATCTCAAGCCCCCCGATTACAAAGCGTTGAACACAATCCTCGAGACATAAGTGAAGTTGTATGTTACAATTGTGGTAAGCATGGGCACTATAGTAACAATTGTCCGGCACCAAGAAACAACAACATTAATAAGAACAAGAAAAAGAATCAAGAGGCTAATGTTGTTGAGATGGTAGATGATGTTTTGATATGTTCGATGGAGCACAAGAAGGAGTCTTGGGTACTTTATTCCGGCGCATCTTTCTATGCTACCTCACATCGAGAGTTCCTTGAGAACTACATGGAAGGTGACCTTGGAACGGTCTTTCTCGGTGATGACCAACCTTGTGACATTGTCGGCAAGGGTGAAGTGCATGTCAAGATGAATGGCTCGTCATGGTTATTGAGCGACGTCAGACACATTCCGGATTTGAGGAAGAATTTGATTTCTGTGGGGCAATTGGCAAGTGAAGGATTTGTTACAGTCTTCACCGGTGATACTTGGAAGGTCTCGAAGGGTTCAGTGGTTGTTGCAAATGGTAAGAAAGATGGTACTCTCTACATGACTGCACATGGTTGTGAGTCGATTGTCGTGGCACATGACAAAGAGGATCCGAATGTTTGGCAGCGCAGACTTGGCCACATGAGTGAGAAAGGAATGAAAATGCTTCACTCTTCTGGTAAACTCCCAAAGTTACAGTCGACTGAAATTGACTTCTGTGAGAACTGTGTATTTGGAAAGCAGAAGCGGGTGAGTTTTTAGAGAATGGGTCAGACTCTGAAAGCTAGAAGGCTTGAGTTGATTCATACAGATGTCTGGGGGCCAGCTAATGTCTCTTCACTTGGCAAAAAGTCATATTTTGTGACTTTCATTGATGACCATACTAGGAAGGTGTGGGTCTATTTCTTGATACACAAGTCAGAAGTATTTGAAGCGTTCAAGACTTAGAAGGCCATGGTTGAGAATGAGACAAGATTGAAAGTAAAAAAGCTGAGATCCGACAACGGTGGAGAGTATGAGGATTCAGGTTTTAAGAAGTACTATGCTGACAATGGCATCAAGATGGAAAAGACTTTGCCAGGGTCACCTCAGCAGAATGGGGTTACAGAGCGGATGAATATAACACTGACAGAGAGAACTAGGTGTATGCGTACACTAGCAGGCTTGCCCAAGCAGTTCTAGGCAGAAAGTGTTAGCACAACAGCTTACCTGATCAATAGAGGACCATCAGTACCTTTGGATTTTAAGATTCCAGAGGAAGTGTGGAGCGGGAAGGATGTGAACCTTTCCCATTTGAAGGTGTTTGGTTATGTGTCCTATGTTCACATTAGTGACCAAACTAGAAGCAAGCTTGATGCTAAGTCACTAAAGTGCACCTTCATCGACTATGGCGGTGATGATTTTGGATATCGCTTTTGGGATGATCAAAATTGGAAAATCATTCGTAGTAGAGATGTTGTGTTTAATGAGAAAGTGATGTACAAGAACAGAGATGAAGCCAAACCAAGGAATCAGGTACAGAGAGCGACACAGAGTATGTTGAGTTGGAAGACTTCGATGTAAATCGTGGTATAGTGGGAGCCCCACAGTCAGAGGATGACATTAGTAGTGACTCAGAGAATAATGAAGATACTACACCATCGAGTCCATCTCCACCTCGTGCCCTAAGGAAGACATCCAGGCCACATGTACCGAGTACGAGATATCCACCCTCCACCTATGTGAATTACTTGCTACTTACTGATGGTGGCGAGCCTCAATGCTATGATGAAGCATTGGAGGCGAGTGATGCAAGCAAGTGGGAGCTTGCTATGCAAGATGAGATGAAGTCCCTCATCTCTAATAGCACATAAGAGTTAGCCATACTACCCATAGGTAAGAAGGCTCTACAGAACAAATGAGTGTTTAGAGTCAAAGAGGAACATGATGGTTCCCAGAGATACAAAGTGAGGCTAGTAGTCAAGGGTTTTCAGCAGAAAGCAGATGTTGACTTCATAGAGATATTATCCCCAGTGGTGAAACTGAATACCATTCGGTCAGTGTTGAGTATTGTTGCAGCAGAAGATTTGTATCTTAAGCAGTTGGATGTTAAAACTGCCTTCCTCCATGGTGACCTAGTTGAGAAAATTTACATGCAGCAACCAGAGGGTTTCATCAAGAAAGGTAAAGAGAATATAGTATGCAAGCTCAGAAAGAGCTTGTATGGTTTGAAACAAGCCCCTAGGCAGTGGTACAGGAAGTTTGATAACTTCATGCAAGGAAATAGCTACTATAAGTGCAATGCTGACCACTGTTGCTACTTCAAGAGGTTTGACTCCAGCTACGTCATCCTGTTTTTATATGTTGATGATATGTTATTAGTGAGTTCTGATATGTCAGAAATTGGGAGATTGAAAGAGAAGTTAGCAAGTGAGTTCTCTATGAAGGACTTGGGTGCAGCGAAACAGATTCTAGGGATGAGGATCAGAAGAGATAGAGCGTAAAGGTATTCTAGAGTTGTCTGCCGAAGATATTTGAGAAGGTATTGAAGAGGTTCAACATGGGTAGTCTTAAACCGGTTTGCACACCTTTGGCGATCCACTTCAAGTTGTCCAAGGAACACTCTCCCAAGACTGTTGAGGAAAGAAACTTCATGGCTAAGGTACCATACGCTTCTGCCATTGGAAGTCTTATGTATGTCATGGTTTGCATGCGTCCGGATATAGCCCAAGTAGTGGGAGCTGTCAGTAGATTTATGTCTAATCCTGGCAAGCAACATTGGGAAGCCGTGAAATGGATATTGAGATATATGAGAGGTACTACAGAGAAATGCCTATGTTATGGAATGGGTGTTGTGAACCTGCAAGGGTATGTGGATGCCGATTTTGCAGGAGAAGTAGATTGCAGAAGAAGCACTACTGGTTATGTCTTTACAGTAGGTGCTACTGCAGTGAGTTGGATTTCTCAGTTACAGAAGATTGTTGCTTTGTCTACCACAGAAGCAGAGTATGTGGCTGTTACAGAGGCAAGCAAAGAGATGATCTGGTTACAGGGATTGATGGAAGAGCTTGGGATGAAGCAAGAGAGAAGTGTGTTACACAGTGACAGTCAGAGTGTTATACACCTTGCTAAGAATTCCGCCTTTCATTCTAGGACCAAGCACATTGGTCTCCGGTATCATTTTATCCGATCTCTGTTGGAGGATGAGGTTTTGGCACTTGAGAAGATCCAAGGGAGTGAGAATCCGGCGGATATGTTGATCAAGACCGTGCCTACTGAGAAGTTGAAGTTGTGTTCAACTTCGGTGGGTCTTCTTGCTTGAAGACCATGATGGATGAGCCGAGTATTTCATTAGTAAATTGGATTTGAATTGAGTTGTTACAATTGAGATGTGATGTGCATGAAGAATCTCGAAGGTTCCAAGTGGGAGATTGTTGGGTTATTGGAACCGTCGAGCCTTGCTCCGGTGTCCGTATGCCACGTTTACGATTTTTCAGTCTGATGAAGAGGGCGCACCCTGCGCTCATGCCTACCGAAATTTTTCACTGTTTCGGCCCAAGCCCATTTTCTCCCCTTTTTTCTATGTACACCTATATAAAGAAAATAGATTAGGGTTTTTAGACAATTTTTTGAGAGATTCATTTCTTGGGTATTGTAGGAGCTCTATTAAGCTAGGGTTTGAACGAGGCCTCTTGTTCTTGATTCTTGATATCTTTTCTAAACTCTCTAATCTTTACTATAAAGGAAAACTTCGGCTCTTGTGGATGTAGGTAACATTTACCGAACAACCTAAATCTTTGTGTCTCTTTGCATATTTACTTCCTTATTTATTGTTTGCTTGCTATGAGTGATGATAAATTAGTAGTTTTGCTTGTTTGAGTTTGTTGTGATAACTACTAAAGTCTTGGGTGGGTGATTTTCTTGGTGTGAGCTCCAAGTTGAAATCATTTGAGATAGAAAGTAACTAGATTGAGGTGTGACTTTATAGTGAAATCTCCCAACAGATAACACTGTGCAAATTCAGGTGGTTGCACTAGCTTAGCAACAACCATGTTACCGAACGTAGCTGTCGCACCATAGATACCACCTAAACCAACTAGAACATTTCGTCTATCTATACCCCTTCCCTCATCATTAACGGCGTCCACATCATATTGTTTTCCACTGCATAATGTATAAGAAGAACGCTTGCGGGTCAAATTAGGGGTTTTAATAACAGCGGGGTTTCTGAAGATCTTTGGTTAAAGATTGGATCGGTGATTGGGGTGGTCGTGGTCTTGGCTAAAAAAGATACAGACATGATTGATGGTATATTTTACTCGGGTCTTTGCTTTGGTTATTTGTGAATGAGATCGAGACCAAAGTGCTGTTCATAATATAGAGGAACCATTAATTAGACTAGTAGTTTTTTTTTTTTTTTTCGATGATAGTTAGACTAGTAGCCTAGTTGGTGCGTGGTATGGTAGTACATTTCTCTTTTCATTTTGGTTATCTGACACAGGAAAATATCTGCCTCCCGAGTCACCTCTTCTGTGCCATCCACATCATGCTGGTGCACTAATTCCGTCTCTCGGTAAAGTAGTGATATTCTTCTAAAACAAGTTAAAATGATCGAACTTTAGTCCTAATCGTACCATGTGGCCTCCTACCATGTGCAGTGCGCCAGCGCCGTAGGAATTCACGTGCTTTAGTTTATCTTTACAAAAAAAAACAAATCTAAAAAGGCTAAATCTATGGTGCGCGAGATGTATGGTGCGCCATTACATCTCGGCCACTCATACCAAGGAGTGCGTGTGTATTTAATGGCAAAAGTACTGATCCAAAGGCCCATATTACCTGCGCACCATACGACCTGCGCACTGAAGACATGCTCATCTAAAAAACCAAAAGAAAATAACAACACATCGATTTCTCGATCTTCCATCTGTACGTTTAGATTCAAATATTCAATAGCGTGAATGCGTAATTATCTCTAACATGGATTCAGCTACTATCCCTGTATACAGTCTCTCGTACCTCTTGAGGGTCACCTCAGGATCCGGCCTTTCAACTCTCTCCGGGCTAAACAACGATAGCAAGAGTCTTAAACAAAAAAAAAAAAAAAAAAATACACATTCCAAAGAAACAATTGAAACACCAGAATTCAAAAGTAGCCAAATATATACTAATTCATCAAAATATCTAATCAAGTTCGACTACAAATCTATTTAAAAAGTAAAACTATTTAAATGGTATTTTACGGGTCTTGTGGGCGTCAAAATAATTTCTTTCTACAATTTCGATTCTAACAAGCACCAAAATTCAAATCCAAAGAAAAAAAAAAAACAATACATCTCAACACGACGACACATTAACACATAACATACAAAATTTCATAACCAACGAACCATATTAACATTTCAATTTTCACATATCTAAAGCATACATTCCACCAAATCAAGCAATGCAATTTAAGGACCCGACTTGTCTGCATCTCATCGATAACTGTCATTCAAGTGAAATAAACTTAGGAGTCACTGAAATGTTATTGTAATTGAATGTGGTGTAGCTCAATCCATGGCCAAAAACAAAGATGGCATTTCCGTTGTAGAACTAACTTATATGTTCATCCAAGATAACTTTTTGCAGTATCTGGTCTGAGTTGCATTGAAATTATAGGGAGCTTGGTTACGTATTCTTGTAATCTTGTGGAAATCATGTGAGTGGAAATCGGTCAGCTAAAAGAACGATGAGAGAATACATAGTAAATATGATCTATCAGTATTGTCAGACCCTAGCTAGCTAGTTATGAAATGGTCTAGAAACAACAAAGTTTTATTTTCTCACCTGGGTGGGTTATATTTAGGTAGTATAGTAAAAAAAAAATTCAGCAAAAGGATTCCGGGTTGAAGCCTGATCCAGCGCTCTCCTAGGTCCGCCCCTAGTGGTGATCAAGACCTTGCCATGCAATACACCCTCAATTTGTGTGTACGAGTGACCCAGATTGGTAGATTCACTAGCTTTTTCTCTCTCCTGATGCACACTAGCTTTTCTCTTTAATTTTTTTGTTAGGTAATTGAGGACAATTTTTTTTTAGGTAAACGATCATAAATAGTTTCTCGTCCACTTAGCCAGTTATCACACAAACTAGTCTGACTTGGTCAACCGCATTGGGTTAAGTAACGAGTACTGTTATATGGACCTATTTTTTTTAGACCTAGTACTATTACGACTCACTATTTAGATAACGTTATTTTGCATTGTAATAGATACGGACACATATCTCTACGTAAATCAAAAATTACAATTAGTAGGTAATTGTATAATTACTGTTAAGTAACTCCCTTTTGTTACTTAACACGTGTATATGAGGAAAACATGAAACTTTTCTATTTTGTACGTACTGAAACACTCATTACATGTTTTTCTCTCTCCCCTCCACTGATGACTCTGAGAAAACAAAATAAAGATGAGTCGTGATAAGGAACGATCGATCCATTAGTATTAGTGCACAATCCAAAACAACACGTTACATCGGTTTGAGATAACCACTCTATGTGGGGACTGCCACTATCTCTCGTGACAAGATGAAAAGAAAAACGTGTGCATAGTCCATGACATCACTTTGTTTACTAAAAAAACAAAATAAAAATGATATAATAAAAACAAAAGTTAAATATTAAAATAAAATAAAAAAACTCTAAGAAACCGAGAGATGGAAGAACAAACTTTTCCAAACAAAAAAAAAAAAAAAAACAACGAAGAAGATGAACCGGTCTCCTTACAACCAAAAAAAAAGGAAAAAAGAAGAAAAATGATATAGTCACGCTCACTTTCATAATTCTTTTGTCTTTAATTAAATTCGTTGAATCCCCTTTGCTTTTGTTTTTGTTTTTTTTTCCTGTTGCTACACAAAAATCCTCTTGGTTAACATTGTTGTTGTAAGAATCCAATTGGTTATATTTTGTGATGTTGCACTTGGTACGCAATTCCCGAGTGTGAGTGGGTTCAATTAAATCTATTTTTTCTTAGTATGAATTGAAACTTGTAAAATTTAATTGGGATCTCAGATTGGATTTTCTTTATTTATTCGTTCATTCATATCATATCATTTAGTCCCATTTGTTGTACTATTGGGTGAGGAAAATAGGGGTACTAAGAAACAAATCAGCTTTAGAAAATCACCTATTTGCAGCAGCGCAATGGGCAGTAGCAAAATTTCAAGGGGGATCTTAAAGAAAAGGCAAAAAGAAAAAGGAAAAGTTCTGGTTGGTCTTTCTTTGAGTTATTGAAGAAGAAGAAACGACCTGTTTCAGTTTTGGTTATTCTTTTGTTTTTTATTTGTTTTTATTTTGATTAGATTTAGCCTTATTAATAGGCTAAATCTATTAATTATTATTTAACCAACAAGATGACATGGTCTGGGCACATGTTTTTCTTGTCATGATTGAAGGCAGTAGTCCCAAATCAAGTGGATATCTCAAACCAATCTAACGGTGTTGTTTTTTACTGTGCTATAATGCTAACAGATCGATCTGTTCATATCACGACTCAATAAAGATTTGAATCCTATCACAGTATCACTTCACACCCAAAAGTTCAAGAAGATTTTATTTGAAGTTGTAAATCGAATTATCAAAATTTAAAAAGAAAAAGAAAGAGAGTTTCTTCTTCATTGATTCATAGATAATTGTCATTTTTTCAGCAAAATGTTTAAGGTGTGTAATATGTTTTAAGGAGTAATTTGGTAGGTACGTAGCGTAAATTAGAAATAAACTCTATTATCTAATCTAATCTTATTCCCGTTCTTTAATTCAAACTCCTCAATTAATTAAATCGGTGTGTAGGCATGTTTTAGAAATATTTTTTCAATTAATTTATATATTTTTTTATTGAGTAATAACTGTAGAGAAGAAAGAGATCGAAAGATTGGACAGTGGAAAAGAATTTGAGGAAACTTTCAGATAGGATCACCGGAAATGAAAAAAAACACTAGAATTTGTTTTTTCCTCGCTCTATTTTATTGCCGGTTTCCAATTTGACCTTGGTTACAGAGATCGAAAGATTGGACAATAGAAAAGAATTCGAGGAAACTTTCAAATGGGATCATGGGAAAGGAAAATAAACACTAGAATTTGTTTTTTACTCGCTCTACTTTATTGTCGGTTTCCAATTTGACCTTGGTTACGTGGCAACAAATAAATGGGAGCATTTTTTCACAGATAAGCTTATCGGTTTGGGAAAACCATCAAAACAACAACAACCATGAGAATTTAGCAAGTCTACACGAACCTACTTTTTAGACCTATTATTGTGACTTACTATTTGGATATCGTTGGTTTGCATTGCAATACACACGAATCCAAACATGCACTAGATATGGTTAAGGTGGGAATTCTCAAAGTTCCAAATGTAAACATCGAGTCCTAACCATAGTTCGGAATTTTGGAATTTTTAAAATTTCGACAAATTCAAAAACCAAAATTTATTAAATTTCAACTCCTATTACATTTGGAATTTCGAATGATTTTGGAATTTTAGATATTTCGACTCTATATTTGGAATTCTAGTTTTTTAAAAAACCAAAATTTTGAACGGAATTCCGAAATTTCATTCGGAATCACGAACCATCGTCCTAACCATTTAACTATATATTTTTGGTAACTACTGAACTAGTTGCTTTAGAGCAACTTTAATCGTCCCAGTGCGTATACAGATAGCGATAGGGCGATAGTGAAATATGATTGATTTTGGCACGTTTTATTTTTCCTTCGTCCCAGTGCGTATACAGATAGCGATAGGGCGATAGTGAAATATGATTGATTTTGGCACGTTTTATTTTTCCTTCTTTTTTTAGGAGCGTTAATAGAGACAGATGGTTCAAAAACCAAATTATTTTTAGTCGGTTATTTCTATTAACTTTTAACTAACCACTCCTCATGTCAATTTCAAAAGTGGGGTCATATAGTTCTGAAATCACTTTTTCAGTGTACTGACTACTGACGGTTCAAAAAATAAATTGTTATAATTTCTCCTAGGGGTGACTTCGGATCGGATCGGATCGGATTAATCTCTTTCGGAATTTTTCCAAAATTTTTTCGAAACTTAATATGCTAGCCAAATCCGATCCAATTTTTTTTCGGATTCAAAATATATTTTCAATTTCAAAACTTTCGGAAATTTCAGAATAACTCGGAAATTTCGGAATACTTGGTAATTTTTAAAGATCTCTTTTACTTTCAATTATTTTTGGAATATCAATGCAATGTTTATTGTAGGGAGAAAACAATGTCCACAACACCAATGTACCAACAACAATACGCGACTTGCTTACCGAAAACCCATTTTCATTCAAACAAGTGATCTAGAAAAAAACGAAAAAGAACCTGCAGCCCACCAATAGCAGCGTGCATTGCATTCTCATTGAAGGTGCGGGTATTTGTAATGTTTCAATCTTTTTAGTGTGTAGAAATTGAAGCGTGAAGTGTCTGCGCGATAAATAATGGATTATGGTCTTGGACTAAGAAGCTTTACATAATATTCTATCCATTGGAATTTGGCTTTTGGATTGATGCGGAAGTCATTGTATGACTCAAATGACATTTTTTTCATATCATTGTTGTTATGGCGGTGACGGTGTAATGATGATAGAGTGGTCCAATTCAAGTGGGGAAGTAGCGGCTAGGTTATGCTTTTGTTTTATTTTTGGAAGTAAAAAACTAGAAAATGAATGAACGGTCGAGATCTAATCAAGTGGATAGTGAGAGAAGTATATATTTTCAGAATAAATTGGCAATAATATCGGAATTTTCGAAATTTTCGGATCGGATCGGATTTTAGAATTATATCCAAATCCGATCCAATTTTTTTTCGGAATTTTCGAAAATCGGAAAATCGGCCCATGAAAACTACACCCAGAGCCAGACCAATTTCGGGTCGGATTTCGGGAAAATCGGAAATTCGGCAAAAAGAGACACCCCTAATTTCCCCACACTAGTATTATGCACGCTCTATGAGCGTGTACTTGTACGTCGTGAACGAGTCAACCAAATTCTATCAAAAACCGAAATATATATTATTTATTATAGAAATTTATATATTAGATTAAATTTAATATATTTATACAACAAAAAACTTTGTATAGCAAAAAATATTACATTATTATTATTACTTCATTTTGGCTCCCGAAAAAAGTTATTATTTTTAAACATGAAATAAAAAGATAGTTAACAAAAAATAAATAAATAAAAATGGATACAAATAAAAATAGAAGAAAAAAAAAAAAAAAAAAAAAAAAAAAAAAAAAAAAAAAAAAATTGAGTTTTAGGATTTGTAAAATTTATTGAAATAGAAATGGTAAAATAATTTTTTTTTGTTAAAAAGTCAAAAATGACATCAGCACATGTGAAAGAAACATGATGTGCCGAAATGTTGATATGGAACCCACCTACTTTTTGCAAGCAACATGGCAACAAATAAAACAACTTAACAATCTTAATTACATGTTTGACCCTACGATAAAACAGTTATTACAATCATATATTCATAGTACTCTAAAAATTCATGATATAAAATAAGGATAAAACTGTCTAGAAAAAAAATGACTAAGAGTTTTTCACTATTATAGTATAGGTGGAGGTGGGATTTTTAAAATAGTAAATATTTAAAGTTGTAGCCCATTCACATTTAAAGAACAGTAGGTAACATTTTTTTTTTTGGCTTAAGATAATTATATTACATGTACATAGAATGGTTCAATTTTTTATGGCTTATGCATGGCATTCAGCTTTACATAATTTCAAAAGTTCAAAAAACTATAGTATGTTTGGTTATGGTGCTCAATCCTAGTTAGAAAGTGGGCTTTTCCATTCCACCATTGTGATTAGGGGTGGGAATATGGCCCTAACGACCCTAACCCGACCCTGACCGACCCGACCCTAAGCCCTATAAAGCCCTTACAACTAAAGCCCTCACAGAGTTTAGGGCAGGGCCGACCCGATAAATGCCTTCTAAAGGGCGGGGCGGGCTAAGGTTCTGAAACATAGGCCCGACCCTAACTAAGCCCTAACCAAGCCCTAGTTATAATTTCACTATAAAATATACAACTAAAACTATCCAACTCCTTGTTACATATTTTCAATTAAAATAATACTGTCATTTGTAATTTATCACTTACCGTATGGGTACTTCTAATAACTTGTCTTATATCATAAAAACTTGTAAACCTAATTGTTTCTATCTCACAACTCACGTACACCTCACAACTCCCCGTCTAACCTAGTCGCCAAGAACAATAATGAGCACTGGGCACTAGCCTAATGAAAAATAGGTTGACGTCAGTAAAAACTCATTCCATACTCTTATTTGTCTTTGTATTCTTCAATGTTAAATGTAATTTTGGTGAGATTTGAGTACAAGAAATGATGGATTTATGTTAGTGAAAGCTCATTCCAAAATGTGTCTTGTGCATTTTAACTGTAATTTTGAAATATAAATATAAGTCTCTATGTACTTCAGTTTATTAGATTGTGGATATGCATTTTAAATTGTTGGACTTATCAAGAATTATTACTAGATTGGTTGTTATTCAAATTTCAAAGTGGTGGGACTTTGAGTTTGCAAATCTTTGAAATTTTTTTATAATATAAATGAGTTTTAAAACGATCAAGAAAAAGAAGAAAATATATAGGCCCGCCCTAAACCTAAAAAGAGGGCTTAGGGTAGGGTCAGGGCTTGAAATTTAGAGTTATGACCCGGCCCTATGGGGACTTTAGGGCCGGGCTGGCCTGGCCCTAAAACTGAAAGGCTTTAAATGTTTAGGGCCGGGCTAGCCCGACCCGGCCCATTGCCCACCCCTAATTGTGATGCTCCCAATGGTGTGTTGATCCTTTTCTAGCACAATTATTTCCAAGTTGAGAAGACATGCAGCCAATCTACTCTGTTTTTCCATATTGGCCTAGCTTTCCAATGTACTTGATCCACATTAAATGCTTGGACTGATGTAATGGAGTATGGCACAATCCAGAGGTGAATCCACCTTGTTGTACGTATAGCCCTTGTTAAACGGAATGCAATTGTTTGACACTCAATTACATATATAGCTTAATTGTTTCCACACGCAATCCTCCAATCAAAGTATAGAGTACAACACCTTGGTTATCTCTAAATAGAGAACCCTAACCCACTAGACCTGGATTCATATGTTGTGACTTTGATTATTTTTTGTTGAGGATATGAGGAGCTAATCTCCCTTCTCTTAGAAGGGGAAATGAAACTTTTTTTTTTCATGTTTTAGTTTAGTTTTTCTTCTGTAATGTTTTAGTATAAATCCCCTATTGAGTTTCTTCTTATTTATCTATTGATCTAACACTCCTAGCGGATGTTACAAGGTCTTATGGCAATTCATGATTGTGTAGAGTTAAATACTACAAACCTTAGATTCTTTTCTTTTAATGTTTAGTGTTCTAGTGTGACAATTTGATTCATATGTATTTAAGTTAGAAAAGCTATCTTCAGGGTGCACACTTTTACCGAGTGGTCATATGGAGAACTCCATGGACTAAGGTCAGGGGCGGAACTAGGAGAGGGCTAACAAGGGCTATAGCCCCCCTAACTTTCTATGAAAAAAAATCTACACTATATACTACTAATAGCATAAATACTTACTAACATTTACTTTTATTTTTGCTATTGGAGAGAATGATTTCTTCTTTTCAAAAACATTTCCTCAAGTAGCCCCCTAATTATTACTTGAATCTGGTTTCGCCCCTGACTAAGGTTATCGGATGAGTAAAACTAGGGTTTTTGTGCCTTACATAATGGTTTACACGTTGATCTCATCTTCTCATGATTTCAGAATTAAGGCTAGGAGATTAGATTTAAGACTTTTCTAACTCAATTATTATCCTCTTTTAGAGTTCCACTAAGCTTGGCACTTTTAAAAACAAATAAGATGCTTTTACTTTTGGAATTTAGCTGTAATTCCCAATGGCTCTTTTTTTGACTTGTTTGACTTCTTTTCCCTCTATATTTAGCATATATGTTCTTTTACCTGCAAAAACTCATATTACATTATATTAGAATATAGAATGAAGACTAACATACACATAATTAGGGACTTAAATCCTTATTTTTTAGCATTTATCACTAGCGGCGCCATTTAATAACTATTTGTTTTGATAAGTTTGGAAAAAAACAAATTCCACTAAGCACAACTCCATTTAACACAAACAAGTTCCATCAAAATATTCCTTCAATTCTCTCTGGTTGTAATACTAACAAGAGTAAGGATTGTCTCAACTAGTTATGATGAAAAAGTTTGGAAAAGGGAATTAAAAGAGAAAAATGAGAGATGGAGAGAAGGGGCCTTTTTGAAATGAAGGACAACTATTCTAAAAACTAAAGAAAAAAAATGGAGATTTAAAAGTTGTTGAGAACTAGAACACTAAACTAAAAAAATTTAAAGAAGAAGTTATGAGAGTGAAGATTGAAGAGGATTCACTTTACCATTTGAGTGAACCCTCCATTTTAAGATGAAGTTTTGTTGAGTTTACTCCTCTTTGATTCATAGACAATTCAAAGAGGGTTTGTAAACTTTTAATGATCCCTAATGATGTCATACATATCTATATTCAACACCATTAGCATGTGAAGCCTCATGAATTGACATCCATTATCTCTACGTGGATCCAAGAGGCCTCGATATAACTCGTCTTTGATTCCCCTTTAAACTATTTTGGAGTTAAGTGAGGGAGATGAGTTCTTGAAGCTCTTAAAAAAAACCAACCTCCATCAATGGAGGGTTTTCCATGGGCGGATCCAGGATTTGAATAAGAAAGGGGGGGGGGGCTGCTAGTTCAAATTTTAAAAAAAGATAATAGCTATAATAATACACCCCAGCTCCTAGGGTTTTCCTCAACTTTGGCATTCAATGAACCCTCCCCAAATTTGGGGAGGTTAGCCTTGTCTCATAGAAAAAAACTAAATTAAAAGAAGAACTTAACAAAGATGAAAAATTGATTAAAGAAGAAAAAAACTAAATTTTATTGATTTATTGAAAAGTTGTTACAAAACTTAGTGAAGAAGAAAGAGATATCGGGGTAGAGATAGAGAGAGATCGTTTTGTATTCCTATTCTACCCTATTCTCCTCCCTTCTCTACTCTTCTCTACTCTTCTATTCATTTCCTACTACATGACAACTTCTTATTTTGTCTTTACCTACTTTTGCATTTGAATACAAATGGATATATAAGATCAAGTATGCTTCCTAATCTTGGGTCTTTTAAGCTTATCTCCAAAGCCCATGTCTTGAGTTTTGCTTGATTGGCCCATAGGCCCTTGCCAAGCTTTGTCTAACTCCTTTTGACCTTAAAGATTCTTTGATTTGACCTTGAAGTTTTGACTTTGACCATTTACTTTCACCAAGAATCATTCCATAGCTATTTTTTTTAGTATAAATTTGCTTATTTAGCATGATTAGGCTTGTGACCTACAAAAACAAACAAGTAAGGATTAATTCACATTATTAAACACAAAATTGGCTAAAATGAAATACTATATATTAAGAGGTTTGAAATATAGTTTTGGGTGGTTATCAGTTTATCACTGCTCTAGAGAGTTTTTTTTTGAAAAGGTTATAGGGTTAAGGTAGACCCTACCTGTTGATTAGACTTCAAAAAGTTACATACCTCCCTAAGAGTATGATAATTTATGGGGAGAATCTTCACTACAACACTAGGCTATGATCGTTACAATCATGAAAAACTCATGAACAAACCCCACTCGGGTACACACATAGATAACAACATAAAACACCTAACGTCTGCCACCAAACAGATTTCAAAGTTTATCCCTTAAGACTAGATAAACACAAAATTGGCTCAAATAAAATACTATTAAGGGGTTTGAAATACAGTTTTGGGTGCTTATAACTGCTCTAGAGAGTTATTTTAACCTAAAATTGATTTTTTTTTAATACCTATTTCTTGATATTCTTTTGCAGTTATACACGTGGTAATATTTTTGGTCTTGGTTGGGAAAATGACAAACATATAAAAAATCTAAAATATTCAAAGAAGTTAAAAGAAAATGAAATGCATTCCCCTTCAATCTAAACCAATCAAATTGCATTAATTCACACAAATGACGATGTGTGTGGAAACAACGATATACTAGAAACCTGCAATGCGGTGGTGACCGACGTTAGGTTGCAAAGATCAACATTAAAACTTCAATAGACGGAGAAGAAAATGATGATGGAGGAAATTTGTTGATTTGATTTTAGCTAGGGAGAGAGAAAAAAATAGTGATTGGGGACTTTTGGCGTAGTCGAATTGTGTGGAAAGGAGAAAGAGATAAGAAACGAGAGGAAAGAGAAGAAAATGAAGTACGACATTTATTTTTTTATGACGGACTGCATTGTAATTTTGGTCCTCCTATCTCAAGAGACCTCCTAACGTCGGTAAAAAAAGAACCATCAATTTCAATTATCATAATAAACCAGTGTCCCCAACAATTGGAATTGACACCATATGTCCATATTTATGTATAGGCTATACATGTTCGTTCCTTTCCTGCTTGATATGTACATTTCTTCATCTTAAACTTTTTTATTTGTGATTGCTACAAAAATGGGGTATACACTACACCATTTTGGGCCTAATTGGCCCGTCTCGTCTCAAAATTAAGCTAAAAGTTGGACAATTTTTTTCACAATTTTGAGACGGGACTAACTGGAACAGGACCAATCCAATGATCCAAATACCATTTTTTTTGTACGACATTTTTTTTCAATTCATTTCATGCCTTTCTTATGACAAATATTCGATGTAGTCATCATATTATTTCAATGATTGGCAGTTTGAGATCGCCCATATGCGATAAAGTAATTACTTACGATACAACTGGTAATCATACATATATTAACATTTGGGTATTTTCTGAACAGAGCCTGGATACTTCATTTTTTTTGTCCAGCCAAGCCAACAATAAATTTTTATAATGGAAAATAATCATATTAATATAATGCCGTATTTTACCACTGAATTGGAAAGTTCATAGACTCAAACGAAATGAATAGAGGAAAATTATTACGAATAGGTCAAGCTGTTCAAATGATGAACACGTATCAATGCATTCACTCATAGAAAACGGGAGCAACCTCCCATTGCGTATTGGCTGTACTTATTTGGTATAGAATAGATCTGCTTATCTTTGCTCCTACGAACAAAATTGCTCTATTATTACCAACGAAATGAAATAAAATAAATACTAGCTTTCGAACCCGTCCTACGAACTATGCAGATTTATGAGATTTGAAAATTGTTAGAAGTAATGCTAGGAGAGTTGTGACATTGTTGTAATAGGGAAACCAGTAAGAAAAAGAATGGAGAAGAGTGGAGGCTGGGAGAATAAGGCTAGAGAGTTATTTCTCCACCTTAGTTTATATATTTATACTTAACTTACTTAGGTGTCAAGCTACTCAAAACAGCAACTACTAATTATGTATCCACAGTTATAGAAACATGAGATACTTTACATACATCAACAAAAATTATATTAATCACTCATTAAAATTTCTTGCACCACTCTCTATAAAAAGAAAGCATCAAACCTTGATAAACCCCATCGACTTCTTTTTGTTGTTAGGTTTAATAATAGAAGTTTGATTAAAGTTTTGTGAAGATGCCTAATGTGGCGAATATGATATTGAAACTATTTAAATAGCAATGCATCCCAATCATAATAAATGAATTATGATAAACACTACTTAAAATGCAAAACTATACTTGTCGTGACATTATATTCTTCCTACATATATATAATGCAACTATGTTTCAGGGTTAGTTCAATGCATTTGCATAAGTTTCCGATTTTATGTTAATTATTCTTTGAGGCTAGTTCAATGTAGTTGCATCTAGTTTTCGATTTCCTATTAATTATTCTTTGAGGTTAATTCAATATAGTTGTATCAAGTTTCTGATTTCCCATTAATTATTCTTTGATATTAGTTCAGTGCAGTTGCACCAAGTTTATGATTTCCTGTTAGTTATTCATTAAGGTTAATTCAGTGCAATTGCATCCAGTTTTCGATGTTTCGCTAATTACTCTTTGAGATTAGTTCATTACATTTGCATCAAGGTTCTAATTTCCCATTAATTATTATTTGAGGTTAGTTCAATACATCTACATCTAGTTTTCGATTTTCCATTAAATATTTTTCGAGGTTTGTTCGATACATTTGCATCTAGCTTCCAATTTTTGATTATTTATGCTTTGAGGTTAGTTCGATACAGTTACATCTGGTTTCCAATTTCCAGTTAACTATTCTTTGAGGTTATTTCAATGCATTTGCATCCAATTTTTGATTTTCTGTTAAATATTCTTCAAGGGTATTGCATCCAATTTTTGATTTCCCATTATTTAATCTCTTATTTTAGTTTAATGTAGTTGCATCTAGTTTCCAATTTTTCGTTAATTATTCTTTAAGGTTAGTTCGTTTAATGCAGTTGCATCCAATTTCCGATTTCTCGTTAATTGTTCTTTGAGGTTAGTTTAATGCATTTGCATCAAATTTTCGATTTCCAATTAATTATTTTTTGAGGTTAGTTCAATGCAGTTGCATTAAATTTATGATTCTCGTTAATTATTCATTGAGGTTAGTTTAGTGCACTTGTATCCATTTTTTGATGTTTCATTAATTAGTCTTTGAGATTAGTTCATTGCATTTTTTAGTTTAGTTTATTGCATTTGCATAAAGTTTTCAATTTCTCGTTAATTACTCTTTGAGCTCAGTTCAATATATTTAAATCTAGTTTTCGATTTCATTTTAATTATCCAATATGATGTGTAATATCAACTTCTACTGATCCATCTATAGTATCTTTGTAAACATGACATAAAAATAAGTTATGTTTGATTTACCATATGGGATCCTTTATCAAAGATTATCACGTTCCTGATTTTCTGTTAATTATTCTTTAAATTATACCTAACTCATTGTGTGGGATCTTCAAATATTATCTACGAACGGGCACTGTCATATTAATTATTCTGAAAAATATATGCAACTATATATGTAGAACTATTATATAGAAATATTATATTGATCACTCATCCAAATTTCTTATAACGTGAAAACCCCACTCTCCATTAAAAATAAAACTCACCCTTGATAAAACTCTTCAACTTCATTTTGTTATTTAATAATAGAAGTTTGATTGAAGTTTTGTGAGATTGTCTAATAAGGAAAAATTCATATTGAAGCTACTTACACTACTAGAAACTATAAATAGATAGCATTTATTTAATAGCACTTATAAAAAACTGCTAATATTTTTTGGAGGATAGCGTTTATCGTCTAGTGCTATCCTACGGTTTGTAACTAGTACACTAAGTATTGCGTTTGGACAAAAAATGCGATCAAATTCATTGTGTTTGTTGCGTACATAAACAACGGCAAGCCTTTGTTGGACTTCAACACATCTCTAAAATTTATTTTGGATTCACCCTCTCTCCAGCACTACCATCCACCCTCTCTCCATCGACCACCCCACAACCATGTCTACCATTACCGCCCCATCACAATTCCTTCGTTCTCTAAAACAAAGCAAAAACTTCGTCTATCGGTACTTTCTTCTCTTTCTTGAAAAACCCCATATCCAATTTTCAGTGAATCTATATGTGAACTCGATTTTAGTGGATTCAATTTTATTTTATTTCATTTTATGTACCATTTCATTAATACTTTATTCTTTAGTGTAGAAAAGATGGGAGTCCTATTTTAGGCAAGGAACAAGGTAATCTAAATATTGCTCCTTCAGCAACAGATCGCAGAGGTATACCTATCAATTTGAGCTTCTCCATTTCCATTCAGTAAGTTTTTCGCTTCTAAATGTTGATGTATACTGGTGCCTTTCTCTAAAAGATAATGGATATTATTGCTTATTTTTTATTGAGTTATTTAACATTCGAATCTTTTGGTGACACGCACACACACACTAGCTCCTCTGAAAGCCACAATCTCAATCTATAAGGTAATTCTATTAAATAGCTTGCTCTAATAATATCCAGTGAGAGAAAAAATTGGAAACCTTGAAGATATTGCTTTTTTGCTTTGATTTCTAACTATATGGTTGATTTCCGTGCAAGATGTGATTTTTTTGGATCGGTAAAATAGTCACTCGATAAAAGAAAATGGTGTATATGAAGAGATGTGGTTAGTGCAACACGATTTTCTACAGGATCTCTGTATAATTTTTGGTTTGTTTAGATATTTGTGTTTGTAAGTGTAATACTGATTATTGTTGATGTTTTCGGTAGTCATAAGGAATCATATAGCTAGCTATATGGTGATTTATTTCTTGTGTGATATAGTTTAACCTCTTGTTATTGCATTACTGTGCGATATTGTATCTAAGATTTTCTTGTATCCAAGATATTCTATGTGTTATGTGAGGGAGTAATATTATCATCTAGAGATATCGGACACGTGTCCAACATAAATAGAAATACCGCACCGACCTCATGACTTCAGTTTGCTTCCGAACGACTCACATCATCAGCTCGCACATCCAATCTAAGATATTATCGTCCTACGAGATCGCTCCAGAGTAACTCAACTCGCATACCTTCATATGGAAGGTTCCATCTAGTGACATCATCCATTATCTAGATGTAATCATTACCAGAGTCATACTTGTACAACCCCTCACCGCATTATAGGAACTACTATAACCACTCCCCATCATTGCAAGGCTCCTACCTACACCAACCCTACACGCATCCCAGATCTCAACCACACATCTGTACTGGCCAGTACACGTGTTACGTAGATCTTCTTGCTCCACAACTATAAATACCCCATGCTTGAACTATGTTAGACCTGATTCAACTCTCCCCCCCAGAAGTGAGAGCTTGATACGTTGGCAGTTCGCTCCGAACGAACTCAATCTTTCCAATCTACTAACCCCTTCTCCTCCACCTTAATCACATTTGTAAAGCCCAGACTAATTCACACCTTTACATTGGTGCCATTTGTGGTCTCGATTTCTTGAGAAACCACTTTACATAAGAAAAACTCTCAAGCCCACGAACCATGGCAAGCCTCGAAGCTCAAATCCAGAGCTTAGCAAACTAACTAGGCACAATGAATGAGCACATCACCCTACTCAGGCAGGAAAATGTTGCATTGCGAGCACAAGTGCAAACACAAAACCGAAATGGTGCCATAGCCGAGGACGACATCAATGAAGTTAATAAGAAGATTAACGAGCTGTCACAACGAATCGATCAGAGTGCAGTCAAGAAAGACGCCACACAGATCGTGCAAAAGATGCTGAAGACGTATCGTGCTTCCCCCTTCACACTTGAGGTACTCAGTAAACCCTCCCCTCTAGATTTCATCCAACCACGCTTTGCAATGTACGATGGCAGCACATGCATGTCTCGGTCAACACGTGGCTCGCTACATTCAGAGCCTTGCACTCTATAGTGCCTAGGAGTTCGACCATCTCCACTGCCCTTTGTTTCCTGCAAGCCTTAAAGATGGCGCTCTCGATTGGCTCTTTTCACTCGAGCCAGACTCGATAAAGAACTTCGAGAATTTCACTAATCTATTCGCTAGCCAATACGTCCACAACAGGCATAAAAAAGCTGACCTAGATTCACTTTTCCAGCTAACCCTGGGCAAAGATGAAGACATCTGCTCCTTCTTAGGACGGTTCAAAACCGAGCTGCTATGTATAGGGAGCGGCCTCAACGAGTTGTTCGCCACATTGGCGTTCACCAATGCCTGCCATGTATGCAACACAGCATTGTCCAGATCGCTATTGAAAGAATGTCCATAAACTTTAGTAGAGCTGTACGCCCGAGTAGACAAATATATCAAGCTACAAGAAGGCCTGAAACGTGAAGGCCTCACCGAAGAACAACAAGTGGCAGCAATCTCTGATGATGCCCCACCTTTTATTCCTTCTAAGAAGCGACCCCCCCCCCCCCGGCAGAATGGATAGAGATCAGGAGACAGAACGCACCGCAACCGTGAGTTCACTGTACTTACCCGATCTCCCAGTTACATACTGGAGAAGATCAAGAAAGCTGCCTATTTCCGACCTGAGGTACGGCAACCAGAAGATCGACCAGGGAAGCCATACTGCGCCTTTCATAGAGCTAAGTGTCACGACACCAATGAGTGCTGGGGGATCAAGCACTACCTCCAAGACCTCGTTGAATCAGGACATATAAAACATTATACCAATATAGCTGATGGCGACCTGCGCCATAAGCTCATGGCTCGCAGAGAGTGTATGTAGCAGATCTCCAGCTCGCCACCATGGCCAAGCTTGCTCTCAACCAAGAGGATGTCCCAACGACCGCTCCCGTCATGACCGCCATCAACACTTATCTGACAGAGACAACGACAGGATGATCAACATGATTATGTTCTAGGACGATTCTGTTATGTCTACCAGGGTAAAAAGGAGACGCGTAGGCGTTCTCCAGGAAGTCTAATAGTTCTCCTCGCAGGCAGCACCTACCCCACTCAATTCAGGTTGTAGTTCAGGCGACATAACTTTCACTGAGGTCGACCTCAAAAAAGTTTGCCTCCCCTATAATGATGCCCTAGTCGCCCACCACCAAAATCGGTGGCCCGGGCGATCAAAGCGATCTGGTTGACCCAGGCAGCTCATGTGACATCTTGTTCTATCAGACCATCAAAAAGATGAACTTGCCCAGGTCGGTCTTCATAGATCCAATCGCCCCTCTCTATGGATTCAATGGGTCTCGAGCTGATCCAATTAGTGACATCATACTCCCCGTCTCCGTTGGATCCAGGGAAGACAAAGTCAGCATCAACACGCATTTCAGTGTTCTGGATGTTAGCTCGTCCTATAATGCCATCCTAGGACGTCGCTGGATCCACAAGATGCAAGCGATACCATCAACACTCCATTAGGTACTCCGCTTTCCTGGCCCCAGAGGTATGATGGAGCTTCATAGCAACCAGCTTGAGGCTTACAACTGCAATAAGATCCTCTCAGTGAACAAGCCTATTGAGGCTTCAGTTAAACCCAAGGGAGAGTTCGCCAGCACCAAGAGGGTAGAAGACTTCATCGTTGAGGTCAAAACCAAAATGCCAAAGGAGAACGCTGAGGGCTTTGCCAAAAAAGTCACTCCACCAGTCAATACCCCAGAGGTCGCCCTAGCCCCTGTTTCCAAGACCTTAGAGGTCGCACCAATTCCTGTTGCTAAGATCTCCATTCCTCAGGTCGAGAAAACATCACCCGAGACCAGCTCCACGGAGGTAGCTTCATCTTCTAAAGCAGCAGTTCAGACTAAGGAAAAGGAGCGAGTGAACCTAGGAACTGAAGACGATCCCAAGTTTGTTTATGTAGGAGCTAACCTTGATCCTACTTTAAAAGCACAACTTGTAAGCTTTTTATCATTGAATAAAGATGTTTTTGCTTGGTCGTACATCGATATCCCTGGTATAGATCCTAGTATTGCATGTCATACCTTAAATGTCAACCCTAATGCTAAACCTGTTCGTCAGTGACCTAGGAAACTATCCCTGAGATTTCAAAAAGTAATTAATGAGGTGGTTGACAAACTAAAAAAAGTAGGCTTCATCAGAAAGGTAGACTACCCAGAGTGGATCGCTAACATAGTAGCAATCCCTAAAAAGAACGTCACAGTTCGCCTCTGGGTAGACTTCACTAATCTCAACCAAGAAACACCTAAAGATAGTTTCCCCCTACCAAGAATCGACCGACTTGTGGACCAGACTTGCGGCAACGAGCTCTTGTCATTTATGGATGCATATAGTGGATACAACCAGATCCCACTCGTAGAAGAAGACCAAGAGAAAACTTCATTTATCACAGAGCAAAGGATTTATTGCTACAACGTCTTTCTATTCGGCCTCAAGAACGCGGGAGCGACCTACTAGTGGCTCGTTACTGACATGTTCCAGGACATGTTAGGCGACACCATGGAAGTCTACATAGACGATATGGTGGTCAAAAGCAAGAAAGCGGTTGACCACTTAGGTCACCTTGAGAAGGCGTTTTCTAGATTACGCCGAACTCAAATGGAACTCAACCCGGAGAAATGCCTCTTTGGAGCGTCCTCTGGGAAATTACTGGGTTATCAAGTCTCACAGCGAGGAATCGAAGCTAATCCAGACCAGATCCGAGCATTCTTGGATTTGCCTGATCCAACGACAAAGAAGCAAATACAGAAGCTATCAGGAATGGTGGCAACTCTAAACCGCTTCATATCGAGAGCGTCAGATAAATGCCGACCATTCTTATAGATTCTTAAAAAGGGCTAACAGTTCTCATGGAGCGAGCAATGCCAGCAAGCGTTCTCTACTCTCAAAGAATACCTAACAACACCACCCGTCCTGGCCAAACCAACAGATGGTGAAACATTGGGGCTCTACCTCGCAGTATCTGACTTTGCCATCAGTTCGGTTCTCTTCAAAGAAGACAACGACTCAGAAAAGTCGATCTACTTCACAAGCAAGATGCTAACACCAGCTGAAAAGAACTACTCCTACATTGAAAAAACAGTACTCGCATTGTTGTACTCTGTAAGGAAGTTTAGGCCTTACTTTCAAGCACATCCACTCAAAGTACTCACCGACCTCCCGCTGAAGAAGATTCTTCTTGAAGACAACAAGATAACTCGCATTGCTGTATGGTCAGAAGAACTCGGTGAACATCACATCGAGTTCATCCCGCGCACTTCTCAGAAAGGACAGGTCGTTGCCGACTTTCTAGAAGACTTTCCTGTCGACGACCTGAACTGGGAACCAGAAATAGATATCCCACCCACTAAATAACAAGACAAGTCAACCTGGTCACTCTTTGTGGATGGTTCTAGCAATTCCGGAGGAAGCGGGATCGGAGTCGTCCTAGTGTCCCCAGATGGCACTATAGTTGAGAAATCAGTTTGCATCGACTTCGCGACCTCTAACAATGAGGTGGAGTACGAGGCTCTAATCATGGGACTCAGAATGGCATTACAACTCAGTGTCCAGGAACTTAAAGTCTTTAGTGACTCGCAGCTGGTTGTTCGCCTGATTGCTAAAGAGTACACTACTCATGAAGGTAACCTTTCTAAATACCTTAATGTTGTTTATCAGTTATTTCCTTCTTTCAAGAAAGCCACCATACACCATTTCTTGCGTGATGAGAATCGCCACGCAGATAGTTTAGCTTATCTTGGTACTCAAACACCGAACTGCACCCCTAGACAATTACTCATCGAAGTAACTGACCGACCTGCTTACCAAGCTGAGCACGTCATGGAAATCAATAACTTGTGCCCACTCTCTGACATTCAGATGAGTCAAACATGGATGCAACCCATCATAGAAGGCCTCCAACATGGAACAACACCAGTAGACTATACCACAGCCAGACAAGTTCAATACCTGGCACGTCGCTACTGCCTGATAAACAACAAACTTTTCAGAAAGTCTGCAGGTGGACCTCACTTGAGGTACATAAGCCCAGAACAAGGTCAGCTAATTTTTGCAGAAATCCATGGGGGCGAATGCGGGAACCATGCTGGAGGTCGCTCCTTGGCTCACAAAGCGGTCTCCCAAGGGTACTTCTGGCCACGGATGCAGATCGACGCCAAAAAGTACGTACTTAAATGCGTCAAATGCCAAACATTTGGCCACAATATCATCCAGCCCGCTCGCGAATTAATCAACATTGCCAACCCTTGGCCATTTTACATGTGGGGCTTGGATATCATGTGACCATTCATCCCATAGAAAAGCACCAGATTTCGATTCGTCCATGCTGCCACTGATTACTTCACTAGTGAGTGGAAGCGGTTTCCTTAGCTCATGTCAAATAGTCACACGTCAGAAACCTTATCTGGACACACATCTCACCAGATTTGGTCTACCCCACACACTAATGATGTACAATAGCTCCCAGTTTAAGGGAAAAACAATCAAGGAGTTTCTAGGCAAAGTGGAAGATCGTTCATGCATTCTCCACTCTCCAGTACGCCCAAAGCAACGACTAAGCAGATGCCAACAACAAAGCAATTTTGGAAAATTTGAAGAAGAAGATTGAAAAGAACAAGATCCAATGGCCGAATCAGTTGGAGAACATCTTATGGGCTCACCGCACTACAGCTCGCTCTAGCACAGGCGAGTCACCATTCTCACTCTACTATGGCACGGAGCCCGTTATTCCTACCGAACTGACAATCACCACAACTTGGTCCGAGATCGTCGAATCAGGACAGAATGACTCCATTCTCACTCGAGAGGTCGGCTTACTTGAAGAATGACGTGACCTAGCAACCATCAGAGTGGCCTCTTATCATCAGACTCTCAAAAAGTCATACAATAAGCGAGTCAATCCTCGATCTTTTCAGATTGGCGACCTAGTCCTGAAAAAGACTAAGGATGACTCCAAACTGGCACTAACATGGGAAGGTCCCTACATAGTAGAGCGAGTTGTTGGAAATGGAGCCTATTGGATCAAAACACAGGACGGTCAAGCATTGCCAAGTCCATGGAACACTTACTCTTTAAAGAAGTTTTATGGCTTAAATACAGAAATATGCAACGTACTTAGGTCCTATTAACACTTGTATCAACATATAATTTTTTTTCACAGACGTATCAATGTACTATGCCCGATTTAACAAAAATAGTAATCCGTTAAGTTCCGTCAGTTAAGTGATGATGTGTCATTATTTTTTCAATTTCATTTTATTTGTATTTTCCACTTGGCATGCCACATCAGCATTTTCTACCAACTCAGCATTTCCACCTCAGCATTGCCAACTCAGCACTGCCAACTCAGCATTTTCGTTTTTTTTAAGTGACTAAAAAATAAATAAATTTTTTTTTGAATTAATAAATATATATATATAAATAAATTAATAATTATATAATAATAATAAAATAATTATATAAAAAATAAAGAAATATATAAATAATATATTATTTTATTTATTATATATATTTGAAAATTATAAAAAAACTATAAATAATAAAAAAAAATTATAATATAAAATATATAAAATAATATATTATTTTATATATTATTTTATAATAAAATTTTAAATAATATATTATTTTATTTATTATATATATTTGAAAATTACCAAAAAACTATAAATTATAAAAAAAATATTATAATATATAAAAAAGAAATAAAAAAATATAAATAAAGAAATATATAAATAATATTTTTATTATATATATATATATATTATATTATAATCTTTTTTTTTATTCTTTATAGTTTTTTATAATTTTCAAATATATATAATAAATAAAATAATATATTATTTATATATTTCTTTACTTATATATATATATATATATATATATATATATTTTATATTATAATATTTTTTTATAATTTATAGTTTTTTTATAATTTTCAAATATATATAATAAATAAAATAATATATTATTTATATATTTTTTTTTATAAAATAATATATATTTTATATTATAATATTTTTTTTTTATTATTTGTAGTTTTTTTTATAATTTTCAAATATATATAATAAATAAAATAATATATTATTTATATAATTATTTTATTATTATTATATAATTATTAATTTATTTATATATATATATTTATTAATTCAAAAAAAAATTTAATTTATTTTTCAGTCAATTAAAAAAAAAACCAAAATGCTGAGTTGGTAGTGCTGAGTTGGCAATGCTGAGGTGGAAATGCTGAGTTGGTAGAAAATGCTGATGTGGCATGCCAAGTGAAAAATACAAATAAAACGAAATTGAAAAAATAATGACACATCATCACTTAACTGACGGAACTTAACGAATTGATATTTTTGTTAAATCGGGCATAGTACATTGATACGTTTGTGAAAAAAAATTCTATGTTGATACAAGTGTTAATAGGACCTAAGTACGTTGCATATTTCTGTATTTAAGCCAAGTTTTATCAATAAAGTTCTTTTTCATTTCCATTGCAATTTTTTTACTATTCTTGCTATTATCATGTATACACGACTCTTCAGTATCAAAGTTGGTAATTACAATCCCCAAACATACGCAGAACTCGCTCTCTACAAACCCAAACACTCACAGGCGTTCAAACGCACTCAAGCACCACGCGCTCACTCGAGCTCGTAGGCTTCTTAGCCTCTACAGTTCTTACTAGTTGATGACCTACAACTCTAGGCTCAACTCAGCGAGAACGCTCTCCGTGAGCAACATGCTTTCTTAAGCTAACACGCTCACTCGAGCTCATAGGCTTCTTAACCTTTACAATTATTACTAGTTGATGACCTACAACGCTAGGCTCAACTTAGCGAGAACTCTCTCCATGAGCAACACGCTTTCTTAAGCTAACATGCTCACTCGAGCTCAAGGGCTTCTTAGCTTCTACAGTTCTTACTAGTTGATGACCTACAACTCTAGGCTCAACACATCGAGAACGCTCTCCGCGAGCAACACGCTCTCTTAAGCTAACACGCTCACTCAAGCTCATATGCTTCTTTGCCTCTACAGTTCTTACTAGTTGATGACCTACAACTCTAGGCTCAACTTAGCGAGAACGTTCTTCACGAGCAACACGCTTTCTTAAGCTAACACGCTCACTCGAGCTCATAGGCTTCTTAGCCTCTACATTTCTTATTTGTTGAAGACTTACAACCCTAGGCTGCAACGATGAAATGCCAAAACAATATGTGAAAGTAGTTGGACGTAAGCAAAATACATGCATTCTATAACGTACAAGATAAACGAATTGCCTGAACAAACTCAGGACACCAGTTCCTCAAATCAATGAACGACCACTCATGTGGAAACCAATTCGCCAAGTATTAATAATATGAACTGTTGAGGTTTCCCCATGGTAACAGCTCTTAACATATCTGGGCCATGCCCCAACTACTTCAAAAAGCGAACTGCCAAGGCAAGCCCAGGAAACCAGTTCTATTGTTATACAACCAATTAAAAGCTGAAATCAGTAAAAATAATTCAAAAACAACCGCACAACTTATACCAAGGAAGAAGACATCCATAAGCAATGGTCAAGCATCAAGAGTAATGTGTTTATCGTCAGCAGGCATATTAGCTCTCTCAGCAGGAGCAACACTTGTCGACGGAGTGTTACTAGCATCTCCTGGTACGACAAGCACACTTGTACCTAGAGCCCCACGATCACACTCTTTTTTCAACTGAAAGTACGTCTCCTCCAGCATTGCATAGTCTCCACACACTCGGTCATACACCCCCTGAGCCTTTCGTGCAACTGACTGACAATGCTTAGCTTACTCTATCACTACAATAAGTTTTTCCCGCAAATCAATCATCGAGCTGACCAGCAACGACTTCTCATCTACAATGTCCAGATTTTTTTTCATCAAAGCCATAAGTTCCTTCATATCAGCCTCCCACGCGGCTCGCATGATCACCAACTCTTCCTTGGCCTTGCCCACATTACTTTTGACATTATCAACACGTTGGACGGTATGCTTCAACTTGTCATGCCCAACAAGGAACTACAAACAGAACATCAACGTTACGTCCGCCAATAAAACAACAAGAAACCAAAAAAGGTGAAGAGCTTACCAAGCAACATGCCATGTCCATGGTCTCCAGAGTTTTCCCCAAGTCTTCATCTCCAAGCTCTTCTTTGCCATCATCCAAAACAATCACTTCCAGAAGACAAGTCGCTATGGGTGCTGAGTGGAAGTTACAGTCAAAACGTTTAACCATATGCTTCTTCCCCGTTTTCCCAATATAGAAGAACTTGCTTCCCAGGTCGTCAGCACGCTTCCCTAAGGACCCAATCGCGGAGCTCTCACCAGCAACACCTTTTCCCTTACCCAGTACACCACAGTCCTTCGTGTTCAGATCGCCCCTACCCCTATGACTAGGGGACCTGAACACCACACCTCCAGTTCGTTCGCGCGAACCAGAAGTAAAGTGTTGGACCGTTTGGTACTCCTCGAGCCAGAAACAACTGCCTTCCGCTTACCATGATCACACCAACGACGAGGCACAAATTCAACCTCATTTATCACAAGAGGGGAGGCCTCCCTCACCCCTTCATCGTCATGAGCATTTCCACATCGCTTGGCCATCGTGCACTCTAAAGACAACCCAACGTTCAACAAGTTAACAAGAAGGCAAACCCCTCTTATTAAAAAGAAAGGAAAAACAATTAAAAAACCAACCTAGAACGATCAAAGAGCTTGGACAAGAACCTTGGAGAGTAACTTGAAGAAAATGCATAACAAATACCCCTGAACTTCTCACAAAAGTTCATTTTATGTTCAATTGTGTCCCTTCCCAAGACACACCATCAATGCATCGAAACTCTAAACGACGCACCACATGGCTCACCACCTCTTCAAATTCCATAAACCGGGTGCCTACCATTGTTGGCTATCTAACTATTCGTATCCCCACACGTGCCATGGGCATGCTAAGGTCCTCTCTCAGCAGAATGCTTTGACATGGAAAGTGCTTCATATAAGCAAGCCGTTCACCCGACCTCTCAGGTTATATAGTCTTAGCACTTCTCTCTATTCGGACCTACAACGCTAGGACCGATTAAAGAGTGGGACGCTCAGTCAGAATCACAAGCTAATTAGCCTCACCAACTCTTACTAGGGGAAGCCTACAAAGCTAGGCAAGTACAACAACATCAGGAAAATTGCATTCAAAACATCACAGAAATGAGCAAGAAGAAGAAACATGCATTTAATAAAGGCAAAAGAACGAACTGCCTAAACAAACTCAGGCACCAGTTCTTATACTAACTGAGCTACTGGGACATCCCAGAAAACCTAACTTGGTTAGCCAGCATTCGTCACACCACGAACTCCCCAAAACAATCCAGGAAGCTAGTTCGTTCAAGGTACAACAAAGAAAAACCACTATGTAAAGTGAACTGCCTAGGTTTCCCCAAGAAACTAGCTCTAATGTATCACAACTTACAAGATCAGCACAAGAAAAAACACTCACAGCTCTCCAATTCAAAAAACATCAGGCAAATTTTCAGAGACCAGAGGCTCTAATCCACCCTCTGCGGTGCTCCTATCACCAACAACATATGACGTACCCACAACATTCAACTCTACAACTGCACCAGGAGCGACCTCATCAGTATGGGGCTCAACGACCTCCACAGTAGTAGCACCTTGGGCAGGAACATCACATGCATTTTCCAGTTCGGGTAACACTGGTGTACTGGAAGCTCCGTGTTCATGTTCCTCCTTTAAGGCCTTGTACTCTGCCTCCAGCTCGAGATAATCAGCATCCAGAATGTCATAAGCTTCAGTCGCTTTCTGGGCGACGTCCTTACAATGATGGGCATAACCAGTCACCCTAGCCAGCTCCGCTCTCACAACATTAAGCTCCAGGTTCGCCCCCGCAAGCTCGTTGCTCATCATGATATTCTCTAAGCAAACGTTCTAATGTTGTGCCTTTAGTTCCTCGAGTTCCTTGTGGTTGATGGCGTGAACGTCCTTGACATTCCCCAACTCTTCCTTCAGCTTTGCAACGGACTTATTTTCTGACTCAGTGATCTGAGCAATCTCCTTCAACTTCTGGTACCCGCTCACAAGATGCACAAGTAAAAATACCACAACAGTAAATTCCTGAAGTTCAAGTAAGGCACTAACGAGTAAGCCCCGTAAAGCGTCACTTACCAAACAATGAGCCAGGTCCATTCACCTCAGATTCTTCGCCAGGTCTTTAGAATCTTGCTCCCTACGGTTGCCATTGAATGCCATATGATCAATCATGTAGGCCGCAATCTTACTCGACTAGTAGCTCACATCAGTTCATTTCACCTTTTGCTGCACCCCCTGGTCATCCACATACACCAGCTACCGGTCCAAATCATCATCAGCTACAACAGACTACCCACTTGTCTTACTCGGGACCCTCACCTTCACTATCAAAATGCGATCTCGAGTCGCTTGTGGTTGACTCTAACTGACCTTAAAGGTCTCCAGATCCATGATATCCAAGTTGGGAGCAGCCCTCAACCTGGAGCCACGAGATGTTTTACCCCAAACTCGTTCCCCACCAGCTACACCACCAGCATTAGGGTTGTCCCCCACAACAAGCTCCGCCACCCTAGCCACCTTCGTAGCCCTCGACTTCACCGCATTCGCCTTCCTCTTCAGTGACCTGCTTCGCTCACGAGGCATGAAGTTGATCTCCTCCAAGTCAGAGGGAACGCCACCGAACCCCCTTCCCCCGTTAGGTCGTCTACTCGACCCATCAGTCTCATGAGCCCCAGCACCCCCTGCAGATCGCACATGACTAGAACGAGTTCAATTTCTTTCTTCCCTAGTCACCATCTCGCTCTTGTTCTTCTCCATCCCTAGCGCATTGGTAGACTCACAAACAGCTAGGCCTCGAGTCCTTTTCTTCTGATTCTTCCTCTTCTCCCTGATCCCGCGACCTCCTCTTTCCATAAAATAGTTTGCTACCTCGGGCAGTTTCTCCTGTTTCTGCACTCGAGTTAGCTTCGCAAATTCCTCTATCACCCCACGCTTGGTTCACCTTTTGATAACAACCTCTACAAAAACAGCACAACAACGTATCAGCCACAAAGTCAACAAACACAACATCAAACCAATAAGACAATACACTAGTACCCACCTGAAAATTTACAAACCCTAGTGTTCACACCAACTCCTCTGGCACAGAAGTTCCCAACTAACAACAACGACCTTCTCTCCCAAGGCTCATTGCTCACACCGTCCAGCACGCTAGACTTTTTCGTCACCGTATGCAAGCTAAAGTTATGAGCGCAAGATCACTTTACAGAGAAGTGCTCAATAATGTTAGCGACCCCTATGCTATATTCACCACTCACATTCAGCAGGTCGAACACCCTAAGCAGCCGCCAGGTATTACCCACAAACTGGCAGGGCACTTTCTCACAGAAGTTCAAAAACTTACAAGCCAGCTTTGAGAACGGTATCCTCATACTAGCCCTCAGCTGCCCCTCGCAGACTACTATCCTGTAGTTCGATGGTGTGAACCTCTCACTAAAAACGTTTGCGTCCTCTCCCAGTTTGTGTATCTCCAGGTCACTTACGTTTATACCATAAGCTTCCTTTAGATCGGCGAATGCTTTCATCGCATGTTTATCTATAGCCCTAGGGGGTAACTTACTAGAAGATGACCCCTCGTCATGACCAGAAGTGCTAGCTACAGCAACAACATAATCAGATCGTACATCCCCTTCCTCATCATCACTCTCCAACCCCACTATGCTCTCTCTCTCTTCCTTTAACTCCTCACAACTCAACAATACTTCTCAAATCTCATCAGATCGAGTATCATCCGAATCAGACATCTCCCTTTTTCTTAGTAATTACCAACCCTAAACAAGAAAAGCTACACCCGACTTAATAGCTGAACAAAAAAGCAAGGGCAGAAGAAAAATGCAGCGCAACAATGGCAGAAGAACTAACTTGAGTAACCCTAGCCTTGCATTTTTCTGGAGGTGAAACAAAAAATTACTTTTCAGATCTCCAAATTTGGTTTTATACAACCGACCCTTCAGTTCCTAACGCATGTCATGATTACACCCTCAACCCTATATGCCACACCCCTACAGCGCTGTCTTTTCAAATCCTGAAAAACGAGGTGGTGATTTGTCTCCTCACAACTGTTCAGCGTCACCCATGTGCCAGCCACGTGCCTGATAAAGTCTCACATCAGTTTGATGTACAACAAAAACCATCCTCAGTAACACGGTTGATATTTTTGATCACGTCTGGTCACCTCCTCGCATATGCTAAATATGTGCCACCGTTCTCTCTCATCAGATCGCTTCTATGTACAAAATGACCTAATGAGAAGGGGCACTGTGACGGATTAATATTATCATCCAGAGATATTGGGCACGTGTCCAGCATAAACAGAAATATCACACCGATTTCATGACTTCAGTTCGCTTTCGAATGACTCACATCATCAGCTTGCACACCCGATCTAAGATATTCGTCCTATGAGATCGCTCCAGAATAACTCAACTCGCATACCCTCATATGGAAGGTTCCATCTAGTGACATCACCCATTATCCAGATGCAATCATTACCAAAGCCATACTTGTACAACCCCTCACCGCATTATACGAACTACTGCAACCACTCCCCATCATTGCAAGGATCCTACCAACACCAACCCTACACGCATCCCAGATCTCAACCACACATCTGTACTAGCCAGTACACGTGTTACACAGATCTTCTTGCTCTACAACTATAAATACCCCATGCTTGAACTACGCTAGACCTGATTCAACTCTCCCCTAGAAGTGAGAGCTTGATACGTAGGCAGTTCGTTCCGAACAAACTCAGTCTTTCCAATCTACTAACCTCCTCTCCTCCACCTTAATCACATTTGTAAAGCCCAGACTATTTCACACATTTACAGGTCACATGCAATTATGTGCTTAATTTAAATGTGTGTGTCATGTTCAGGGAGTGTTTTCTTGCTATGTTTTTCTAGATTTCCTTGCTTAGGGTTAATGCAATCGGAGTTAGGGAGACCGAGTTTGTTAGTTGAAGTAGAAATATTATACTAGTTACAGAGCATCAAGGGTTATATGTTAGGTGAGCCACTGAGCCTACTACTCTTTGATTTCATATCCACCTTGCATATGTAGTTTTTTTTTGGTAGGTAAGCAGGGTGTTGCATATGTAGTTAATGTTCTAATATTGTTAATACTCTCTCTTTCTCTCTGTGTGTGTGTGTGTGTGTGTCTGCCCATTTTTCTTTGTTGCTAATGAATTCCTTTCAGGTGGAGACTTTAGAGGATCAACGTTCTTCTAAGAGGTTTGTAGATGAAATCAATATATCTTATTTGTTTGTTTGTTCACTTACTTATCTTTTGTGGTTATTCAGTTAGATTTTAAAGTAGAATGAGGTTAACTTGTGGTATATCGTGGAGCATCCTAGTTAGGGGTTGGGAGGATTGGCTTATTGTGTGAAGTGTAGGAAAGGTAAATTTTGAACAATTGAAGTATTCATGTGACTTTTGTTTGATAGTTAATCTTATTGTGTGGACTTTCATCAATTTTTCAGTTCAATATCTACTTGAATCTAATTTCACATATTCTTTCATCCTTGGGTGACATTGTTTAAAATCATTCAACTATTTTGCGTATTGTTATTTTGGCTACTTGTTGATTATATGCATGTGCGGAAATATTCTATTGATTGTTAGTCCCTTCACGAAGGATGTTTATTTCATTGTATATTGATCTTATTCAGGTTTTGTTTAGTTTAATATGATTTCAGATAGGTAGTGGCAGTGTCCATTGCCTAGGTCCTATCAGGTAATAGCATCTCTCCAAGTATCACGTATGCATTTGTTATAGCTTTTATGTGGATGGGTTTATAATAGTTTAATCTTGTCAAGCAACAGGGGGATCATTTCTTCTAGCCAATTTTTTGCATCTTTGTGCCTCTAACCCCTTATAGAATTGATCATAGCAAGTAGAAAGATAATGCTTGGGTTGCTGAATATGTTTTTGAATGGCTGCTTGGTGGAAGATATTGTCCAGCAAGCTAGTTTTTCCAACCAAGTGTTTGGATGCATTCCCACTTGAATATCACTCTTAGTAATAGAAGTTTGTTTATGTTATAGGAATGATAGTTGAAGAAAGATGCCCATTTGGACTCTTCATGTAAGTGTGGATATTTGGTTTCATGTTAATGGAAGAGAGTCAGTATCTACTTAAGCATTGGATAAGTCTCTACTAGTAACAATTTCAACCATATTAAGATCATCAGAGTAAGTCAATTTTCATTTTTTCTTGTAGTGTTATTGTGCTATTTTTTCCTAACATAGTACTTTGATTTTTTTCAATTATTCGGTTTATTAATTTAATCACTAGTTATTTCGTTTACTTTAAAATCATTGTACAATATACTCAAGAAGTATTTTATACGAATATGTAGTTAGGCTGGTGGATGTTTTTTGAGCAAACAATATTGTATCTAAACTTATGTATGTCATATTTCGAGGAGAAATTTACTATTTTATATCGCTTTTAACTGGTTTTCTGCGGAATTTGTGAAGGGGGTTCAGAAAGGATAAAGCTTAAGTAGTTGGTGGTTCTACAGAAGTTTTTGATGATGTTCCACAAGGACTCATGTATACCTTTTTATATATATTGTTGGCCTCAACTGGTTAGTTTGTTTGAAAATGTTTGTTGATGCTAAGTGATGGTCAAGAACACTTCCTAATTGAGCTCTCCTATCAACTCTTGGTTTTAGTTTATATTATATTATGATCTGACGGAAAGGTTTGGTGCTCATTATCAGTACTTGAACTTTTAATTTTATAACTATATCTTCACTTTAAAAATGATTTTTTGAGCAAAAAATAGTAATCAATAGTCTTAGTTTGTTGTTGGCTGTTTTATTTCCAGGGAAAAATATCTGGTTGACCTGATCTTGTAGGACTTGTGTTGTATTATTCGTACATGAAGAATAAGTTTTCATGCTAGCTAGCCCTTTCGACTTTTGTTCAGGTATTCATTTTCTTAAAAATCTTCTACTTAATTGTTCTCAAATGGGTATGTTTACAGACGAGTAACTTGGCTAATATTGACTTAGTTGAAACCTTATAGTTTGTATAGGATTTTCGCTTCTCTACATTAATTTTATGCATTCCTACGTTTCCTTAAGTATAATGAAGATTGTGTGATACAATGGATCCATAATTAAGCTCGAAATGTAAGAGTGCTCAAATAATTGAGAGGTTGATGGTTCAAATCCATCTTGATCCAATTCTTTTTTCATTTACTAATTTAATAATTTTAATATACACTTGTATTTTCTGATTTTATATTAACAAAAACATAGCATTTTCCTAACGCTATAGAAATTTAATAGCATGAAAAAAAATGTTATCATTTTGAGCAGAAACATTATGGATTCTATTGCATTTTTAACAAACACTATAATTTTGATAGCGTTTTTGGACACAAACGCTACCTTCAAAAGCATATATATCATGACCATAGATAACATTTTTGAAAACGCTATTGAGTATATTTGATAGCATTTTTTGAGTGCTATCTATAGTTTTTTGTATAGTAGTGTTAAATAGCAAAGTGTTCCCAATCATATGAAAAGAGATAAGATAAACACCATTTTAAATGCAAAATTATGCTTATCGAGACATTTCTACAACATATAACACAACTATATTTTAAGGTTAGTTCAATGCATTTGTATCCAGTTTCTGATTTTATGTTATTTATTTTTTGAGGTTAGTTCAATGCAATTGCATCCAGTTTCCGATTTATTGTTAATTATTCTTTGCAGTTAGTTCAATGCATTTGCATCTAATTTCTAATTTTCTATTAATTGTTCTTCGAGGTCAGTTCAATGCATTTGCATCCAGTTTCTGATTTCCTATTAATTATTTTTTGAGATTAGTCTAATGCATTTTCATCCAGTTTTCGATTTCTCATTTATTATTCAATAAGGTTACATTTGCATCTAGTTTCTGATTTCCCGTTAATTATTGTTTGAGGTTAGTTCAATGAATTTGCATCCAGTTTCCAATTTTTTGTTAATTATTTCTTGGGTTAGTTCAATGCATTTGCATCAAGTTTATTTTTTGAGATTAGTTCAGTGTAGTTGCATCCGTTTTCTGATTTTTCGTTAATTATTCTTTAAGATTAGTTCCACGCATTTGCATCATGTTTTCAATTTATAATTATTTTTTTTTAGGTTAGTTCAATATAGTTGCATCCAGTTTTCGATTTCCTGTTAATTTAATCTCTGAGGGTTAGTTCAATGCATTTGCATCAAGTTTCCGATTTCCCGACAATTATTTTTTTATGTTAGTTTGATGTATTTGCATCCAAATTTTGATTTCTCGTTAATTATTCTTCGAGGCTAGTTTAATGTAGTTGTATCCATATTCTGATTTTCCATTAATTACCTTTTAAGATTAGTTTAATTCTTGCATGTGCATCCAGTTTCTGATTTCCTGTTATATATTATTTGAGGTTAGTTCGATGCATTTCCATCTAGTTTTTGGTTTTCGGTTTTCGGTTTCTTGTTAATTGTTTTTTAACGTTAATTTCATGCAGTATTATATATTTTTTAAAATATTTGTTATTATTAGTTTGCCGTTATTTTTATTTTATTTTTCATTTTCTATTATATATTTTGTGATATTATTTTTTGTATAATTTAATTTTCCACTTGTAATTTATTTTGGTTTGGTATATAACTTATTTAAGCCCAATACCCACTTTAACTAAATCGATAGTTATATAATTCATTTAAGCCAACGTTCACTTTAACTAAATCTCGTTAAAGTGAACACTATATAAGCTTTTCAAGACACTATATTTAAGCCAATGTTCACTTTAACTAAATCTCGTTAAAGTGAACATTATATAAGCATAAATCAAAAAGTTGTTCAAGACACTATATAAGCTGTTCAAGACACTGAATAAGCTGTCCAAGACACTATGTCAGCTGTTCAAGACACTGAATAAGCTGTCCAAGACACCATGTCTGTTAACATGTTATAAAGTGTCTTGAACAACTTTTTCATTTATGCTTATTATATGGTTGTGGGTAAGACACCAAATAAGCTGTTCAAGACATTAAATAAGATGCGTCAAGACACTATATAACGTGTCCGTAAACGGATAATCCATTTAAGATGGAGTTATATGAACTCCACTATATTAGAAACCTGCTCGTTATATGAACTCCACTTATCCGAACTCCAAAGAAACTCCACCATGAAAAACAATGAATTAGAAGCTGATTTTTGGTAGAGATGTTGGTCCCACAATATAGATTATCCTTAGAAAAAATTAGCACATTTGAAGATGTCTAGTGTATCCAAATTTGCTTGCAATGTTATAAAATTATCCAACGGTCTAGATTTTTTAAATTTCAAAACAACTTTTAACAAAGTTAAACATTTTCGTTTGGGATGATTTTTTGTAGGAATATTCTATATTATGAGAAAACTATCTTCACAAAAAATCAACCCTCAATTGATCTTATAAATCCACTTCTAGTGGCGGAGTTCATTTGGAGTTCATATAACGAGCTCGAATTAGAAATTACATTATAGTGTTGAAAAATTATAAATTCAGAAATTTAATTAGAATATATCATAATTATTGTGGTCAGAATTGTAGTTTTTGAAATCCTTAACTAAGACTAAATGTCTAAATCTCACAGTGGATGACACAACAAATCGATCCAACTTTATTTGTTTATGCCCATATGGTGCATACAATACAATTTTATTTGTTTTGGGTGTACACTGTTACTTATTTTGTGATTAGTTGATTGATAAACGTAAAAATGATAGTTTACCTACGAAATGAACGATAAAACCCAAAACTCAAAATGTAAGTAAAACTAAACGAAATTACGTGCCTAGTTTATCAAAGATTATTCTACTCTCTATCTATTGAACAGATATAGTGGAGTAGGAAGTTCGTTCCACTCCTAGTTCTTTCACATAGTAATGTTCTCTAAGTATAAATAATCTTAACTAAAGTCTAATGAGAGATTTACGAATTATAAACTACGATGCAACTACCCACAAGATACGACTAATTAACTACTGAATGCTGCGTTGATTCTATGATAAGGAATTAGGGGGGATTGATTCCACCTTAACTCAACTTAACTTACTAACGACGAGTCGTTGTAATCCGAATTGAACTACTACACAGAATAATTGGTTTTTCCTAATCCCTAATTACACATGGCACTTCTACCAATTCATAACTAGCATGTGAACGATTAAACCCATTCTCATGGTGAATTAATCGTTTCTAGAGTGGAATAGAAATTACGACGACTCTGCGATAATCGGAGTCAAGCTTTCATCAAGGCTTCTCAACCCCCTCTAATGGAGGTTTAACCGAGAATCATTCCGCAATCATTTCCATATAAATCTAAACTAAACATAATATCAAGATTCCAACTTTACTAATTTAACAAACAATAATTGAAATCTAATTAATAACTAAGACATGATCAACAACAAGAATTTTAACTAGATCTATAACTGTTATTGACAAAATCGAAAGGACTAATAATAATACTAATTTATTTATCTAATCAATGAATAACAATACTTTTAAAGGTTTAATCTAAAACAAGAAATGAAATGAACTAAACTTAATTAAAAAAACAATTAAAAACTAGATCTAGAAGCTATTCTAATGGCTACTTTCTATCCTAAGCTACTAGATATCTTCAGAGTTAAGTCTTCTTTTTTGATATGGAGGAAATCAGATCCAAAATCATGCATGGGCTTGGAGCCATGTTTTGGGCCAGAGAATTAGGCCCAAAACCCAATTCCTTTAGTCCACAGACCCCTTTTTAGTTGGATTCGGCTTCAACAGACTTTTCGTCTATTTTTACTCCTCTGATTAGGCCAAGGCTTGAACCATTGGAAAGATATTTCTGAGCCGGTCGTTTTGACATAAGGTAGGCCCAAATCCGAGGTCTGAGTCCAAATATACGGTCTTCAGAAATTCTGCTGACTTTGTGCACTGTTTCTACCCTCGTGGACTTTGACTTTTCACCTTTTGACCGGGCTTTACAAAGGCTTTGTCTTCTTGAATCTTGGCCTTTAATCATAGAACTCCTTAGCAACCAACCATTGCTCCTTTATATCATCAAAGTGGCACATTTCTGCACATAATTGACTTTGAAGCCTGAAACGCATAAAAATACGTAATCAGTATTAACTCTTAATTATTACTCACATAATTGGTCTAAAAGTATGATTATTAAGGGGTTAAAACTATAGTTTTGGGCTCTTATCAAACCACTCCCAAACAGCATTTTGCTTGTCCTCAAGCAAATATGAGAAATTAGAATAAGTGACCAAAAATGGAGTTCTAACTACTCTCTCGTTTTCTTGGTGCGACGATTATTGACCATATGCAACAAGGCCTTAAACCAGTAGGAATTCCCTAGTGGACGAGTTATAGCCTCGTGGGAGTTTTCCAGTGAAGGTACTCACAAACTTCATCTATACTATAACGACTAAAAAATAAAACTATTATTTCCTTATTCATGCTCTAAATTAACTATACATCTCACTAGCAATGCATATAGAATAATCAAGTCGAAACCTAAGCTACTATATGCATAATAATCAATCATCTACAATAAACATATATACAAGGAGTAATACTATGAAATGCAGTAACAGGTTCGTTTCTAAAAACTCGAAATAGCGACCTTAAGTAGGTTCTCACATATAAGTCAAGATACAAACACTCTGATTTTCCCGCTCAAGTTTCGCTACTCCAGTGTGCAGTGGGCACACTTTATCTTACAATCTCAATGACAAACAAGGAAGCCAGAGTTGATCAAACACATCTGCCACTTACTATCACACTAACCTATTCCCAATTGAGCTAGAGGTCTTTATTAGGTGTTGCGGGGATTAGGAGATGGTTTAAGAAGGAAGGAAATGGATATTCAAAAAGGACAAGTCTGAGATAATAGAGTCTTCATATTATGTAACTAGAGAAAACCTTGTTATTTACTTTTGCTTCTACACTTTGTTTCCATCCTTAGCCATATTTTTCTTTTTCTTTTCTTTGGCTTTTGCCTCCTTTTATTCTATTTTTTTGGAGTTTTTCTTTTATTTCTATTTTTATTTTTCTTTTCTTTGGATGAAACTTCTTTTCTTTATTTTCTGAAGCAACTAACTAATTTTTGTTTACATATGTTTTTCTCTTCTTCTTTCTTACTCATTCTATTCTCAGACTTATTCTAGATTGGGTAGGTTGATTTTTTTATTTTTTTTTATTTTGTTTTTGTAACAGGGTAAAGGAATTGTGGTTTATGGAAAGCTAAAGAAAGGCTCAGAGGGGCGACTAGCGTTTAATAATTCATAGGTTTGAATTTCTGGCTATATCGATCCAAAGAGGGCCTAAATTCTCGCTTAGGATATGGCATAGTGATCAAGCAAGTGGACGTGTGATTTCTCTATCCAGATTTTACTTCTCCCTTGTGTCATTTCTCAAATGTTTCGCTCATATAAGGTTTTAGGCTATATTCTCACAGGATTTGTAGAATAAGTACTCTAGCCTAGATTTCAGAAACTTACTGCTAACAATCATAGATACTCATGTAATATATTTATAGATAGATGCAAAGATTATTACCTACATATTAACCTAAGTTTCTAACAATTATTCTAATGCAACACTACATGAGACTTCTAGATTATTAAGAGCATAGAGAAAGAACAATACCGATATTCTTAAGTGTATAGCATAAACTTTTTTTTTATTTATATTTTTGAATTTTTTTGAAATTTTACTAGAAAACAAGTGCATATTATACATATCTATATCCTAACAGATGTCTTAATTACACGTGTTTCTATGCCCACCCCAAAACAAGAAATATGCTTTGTCCTCAAAGCATTTAAATAAATAGGGTAGGAAAAATACCATGGAAACGTGTGAAATTCTGGAACATCTGCAAAACAAGGTTAGAACATACTAATATAGGAAATAAAAAAAATTGACGTAACTCTATAAGAGTTCCACCCATTATGGGGTTAACAGAATAAAATTGCTTGGGACATAAGCAGACACTAACTGGAATTAAAAACTGACCTTATCTCCCGCTTTTATTCTTCATCCTCCTCATCCTCTTCTTCTATAAAGAAGTGAGGTTCCTTCGCGTCCTGCCATGCCATGATAATTTGCCAGGCTTCCCGCCATTTATCATTTATTATTCCTAACCTATTAAAGCCACTTAAATGACAGGGGGTGTAAGGTGCAACCTGATGAGGTTGTATCCTCCACCCTTGCCAAGTCATTGCATGGAAAGATCGAATAATACTATTGGTGGTGGGTTGTGCAAAGGTCGATCCGTGATCTAATCCGTGAAACGCGTGTACAAAAACAGGGAAAGAAACATAACATAATACGGAAATTAGAACAGGCATAAGAAAGTACTTATGCCTCATGCTATGGGCTCGAGCTAAACTAGACATCAAGGTTCTGGAAGGTCATGGCACATACGTCCCGCGTGGCTAAAGCAAGGAAGACGCTGCAAGTGGCATCATTCACGTAAGAAAACGCCATTCCCTAAAATGTTTAGCATGATCCAAAACATAACAGTTCCTATGTTCATGGACAAAGCACCAAAGGCGACGTTATATTCCCCTTGGTCCTCGATACGGAAAATGCCTGCCCCATATGACTCATGCAAAAACTCATAAGTGTAGACATGCATATTATCTACCCAATAACACCATGGGTCTTGTATTTCAGCGGGCATAGCAAGTCCAAGAACAAATGCTAGCAAGAACCTGGTAATTTCTATTGGTTCATCATTAATGTTGATGGAGAACACATCCGGTCTCTCAAAGAAAATGTAATTATCATAAAAATAAGATGCAAGTGCTGGAGAATAAAGTTCATCAGGTCTTACCATAAGCGGTTCCCAGCCTACGTATGTGATCACTTCGCGAAACCAAGCACCATAATTAGTGCTTTGGAACAAATCTTCGAAAGACTGTTCTGGTATTATTGTAGGAGATGTCATCTTAAAACGACCCTTTAGAACAGCTGCAACTGATCCGGGAACAACCCACAAAAAACTGGAAATTTATGGTCTACTTGAGGTCGGTATGCTTAAAGCGCCGGGTGCTTTTGGATTTACATGATTTTTGAGCGCAGTACGTGCGCCTTTGAAGGTGCTTTCGGTGTAAAATTTCTAACAATGGCTTAGGGCGCAGGCGCGCCCATCAAGCGCAAAAGTCGCCCGAGGAGCTGATTTGTGAAAATGGTGAAGAACAACGGGAAACGTGGGAGTGAAAGGTGAGAGATGGAAGTTAGGTGTAGTGTGGGTAGTGAGTGTAGAATGAATGAAGTTTTTCTAGGTTTTAAGTTTCTAAAAAAAAATCGGGAAGTTGCCAAAAATCTTTTACGACAATTTTCGAAAATACTAAAATTTTCAAACCCGAAACGGAAACAACTCATATTCTTGATTTTGAAACAACCCTAATATCTTTTAGGTTGAATTTAGGATAAAACTACCTAACTTATCAAGATTTCATCCTAACCAATATTTATTCATAGATATGCCCAGATCGGTAATATTCTCACCCTAACTCCGAAATAACTTCTAAAAATGAGGGTCATATAAAAATCATGCTGGAATAGATAATACCACCCCCAAACAATTTGGGAAGGTGGGATCAATATTAAACAACCACGCACAATGAAAATAACCGCATTATATTAAAATTTTCATTCAAAGTACATTTCACTACAAAATTCAAATTACCGAATTAAAACTTACATTAAAATAACTAACAATAATAAAACTACAAATAAAAATCATCAAGCTATACTATCCCTAAACACGTCGGTACTGGTAGCGGAGGGCACACGCTCAGGAGATGGCTCTTGAGCTCCCGATGGGCCAGCACCATTCGTCTTTCGGCGACGATGCTTGTGCCTCGATGATGTATCCTCAGAAGGAGAATCCCCGTGAGGTGGAAAGCGTGCAAGCATATCGGCTCGAACTGGCGCTGAGATTCCAGCTCAGCCCTCATCTGTTCCCACCGCTCATCCTCTCGCTGGGTACGAATCTCGAAGTTATGGTGCATAGTAGCCTATCGAGTCCGGAGGTCTTCGCAGATAGTATTGAGTGAACACATGCCACGATGAATCACAGCCATGCGTTCTGCATCTGACCAACACCTCTCCAAGGCATCAGCATCAAAACATGTCAAGTCCTCCTCATCCTCCGAGTCATTATCATTTCCGACGTCCTCCTCGTCGACTACCCTATCCTCAGGCAACCTCCAAACTTGTTAGATACACTCCTTATAAATCCGAGGATTTCGGTGTAGGGTGAGGCAAATCCTATCAGACGTCGGAGTCGCTCTCAACTTCAGCATGATCTTGGTTATCAAAACAGTGAGAGGTGCAATAGACTTCCCCACTCCCCTAATCATGTTAAGCAAAAACTCCAAGATACAGAACTCATACTTCTGCTCCTAGAGTATCCATAGAATGTGAAGGCAGTTCAGACCGATGTCGCTGACCTTCTCCTTCCCTATGACATTCCTACCAATCAAATGAGCTGCAGCCAGTTGGTTGGTTCTGAGGGATGCCGGGCGAACACAATGCGAGCTCACATTGTAGTTCCTTCTCGGTAACGATCGCGCGTGCATCAAAGGCTCTACCCCAGTATATTGGGACTCCTGTAACGTGGCATCAAGATGGATTCTAGGCGGAATGCCTAGAATCTCAGCCAACAACCCAGTAGTTACTTCTTTCCTCCTCTTTGCCACCGTAACAAAAATTTTATTCCCCTCCAACTCCCTCGTGTTGTAAAACCGTCGGACTAACTCTTCGTGGTAAAAGTCGTTGGTCGAGTACCACAAGCTATTCCAATCTCTACTAACCATTTCTTCACCATAAAACGGCGCGAAGTGGTCGCCAGTAAATGCTTGTTTTGGCAAAATTCGACGTCTTTGAGCCATTGGAAGTTTGAACTGATTTGGGGTTTGTAGAAGGTGTAAGAAGCAATACGAAACAACCTCACTGGAACAACAATGGTGGTGGTGCGGTGGTGGCGCGGTGGTGGATCGGCAGCTCCAATCTTTGGATTTTTCGGTAGTTTTTTGGTTTTGCAAAATGATGGAGGTGGTGGTGGAATGGTTTTTGAGAAGATTTGAAATTGATTTGGATGTTTGGCGTGGTGTAGTTAGGCTTCTTTTTAATTAATTTTTTTTTTGTTAGGGTTTGAAGCTTGGATGTTTGTCAATGGCGGTTTGGAATTGAAAACTCACGACTGTTGGTGGAAACAAAGGGGCGCAGGTGCGCTGCCGGTGCACGCGAGTTGGGCCCAAGCCCATTTCGAATTTTTGTCGATTTTTAGCGCGACTTCAAACTAACATTGCCGCTTCGTTACCGGTCCGATTTTTGTGAATGAGATATGGAAATGATCAGGAGAGAATTTCCAATCCAATGATCCATAAAACACTCTATTCCAACTGTGGATGACATATAAGATAGTGGAAAATGCCTCGAAGTGCGTGCATGACGTAAGTTATGCAAACGAATGAACTCTAAATTCATAGATTATGTCAACCCGAATCGGAATACAATTAAACGGCCTAAGCAACTCTAATGGGACATAAAACATTCTAGGACGGAAACACAAACACCCCACCCCCAAACAAATTTTTTACAACAGAGTTTAGAAAATTTGTTTTTTTTTGTTTATTAAAAGTGGTCTTTTAAAGTCAGATTCTTGAGACTTCCTAGATTACTATGTTTATTATTTAATATATATATATATATATATTTTTTTTTATTATTATTTTTATAAATACGGATTAATATATAGAAAAACAATAAGCAATAAAGACATAATTCACCCCATAGAGAAACATGACTAAAAAACCGAGAAAACATATATGCATGAGTTTAAAACGTGAATTATGTTAAACGTGGACTTAGGATCCGGTACTTACAGCCACACACTCCATAGGGAGGGCCCGGTTACCTTAATGGTGCACTCACCAATATCTGGAAATGAAAGAAAATGCACCAAACACAAAAATTGAGTCGTTTATAGTCAGATACTCGAGACTTTATCTAAACATATGTATGAACATGCCGTTTATCATATATCAACAACCGAAATAGTTGTGGATCATTCCATAAATAAATATTACAAAAAACATACCCAAACACAATCAAACACCAAGATTTCCTATGACGCAACCTAGTGAAATCAAAGCAAAGTCGGATAAACCTATAACGTAACCTAGCATGCACCTTCTTTTTCATCTTTGAACGAGAGGGTGTCCTAGTGAATAAGTGTGGAAAAGTGAATGGTTGTGGAGAATATAGTGGATATGGATAAGCTGTAGAAGGAAAGCATGGAAAAAATAAGGATGTGGGTTTAGCACAAAACTCATTCATGGTGGAGGTAGGGACTATCTCAATTCTGAAAATGAAGGTGTCAAATGGTTTGTCCTTCTGAAGTATTTGTTTTCTAGGAGGATTTAAAAAATTATGAAGCACAGGAGAAACAAAAGGATCGAGTGCAAACTCGAGATTCCTTTGAAAGGGTGGAAGGAGGGGAGTCGAGGCAGATGTTGTGCAAAGTAGTTCTTGATAGGGTGACTCATCACCTGCTCTAAGAAACTCATCGAATTCCTTATCTAGCTTGGTCATATCCACATTACTATGGTATTCCTCTATATCTTTGAGAAAGTCATCTATCTCGTCCTCATCCATAATATGTGTATCGACTAGTGTAGGGATGAAAACGTTGGAGTCCGAACCTTCAAAGGAAAGAAATTTGGGCATCCGATTATCGTGGAACGTGTTATTGAAATAATCTCGAAATTAAGCTCTCATCATGCTAACCTCTCCATCCATAGACGAATCGGGTAACGCGGTCTTTGGTTTAAACACATTTACTTCAACAGAAAGATGGCCAAAAGACATGGACATCGAACCATCGCGGCAATTTATGAGCGTATTGGCAGTTGCCAGGAAAGGACGCCCTAAGATGATTGGGACAGAGTCGCTAGCGACTTCTGTATCGAGGATGACGAAATCAGCCGGATAGTAGAAATCATTAACCTTTACCAGGACGTTTTCAACCACACCCTTAGGATACTTAATAGACCGATCAGCTAATTGCAACGTCATTTTAGTGGGTTGCATCTCCTCTAGAACTATTTGTCTATACAAATAAAACGGGAGTAAGTTAACACTAGCCCCCAGGTATAATAACGCGGTCGTCGTATAGGAATCTCCTAAGGTGCATTGTACAGTAGGATGACCAGGGCCTTGTACTTAACAATTCCGTTATGTTCAGATAGAGTTGGGAATTGTTCTGTTAAAAAGGCGTCTTTTGGTATATTGGTCTTACGCCTAGTAGTACACAACTCCTTAAGAAACTTAGCATGGTGTGGTAGCTTTTTAATAGCTTCGAGGAATGGAAGGTTTATAGTTAGATTCTTTAAAACGTCCCTAATCTCCTTATAATTTGTATCCCTAGTTAACATGGCTAATTTTTGTGGAAACGGTGGTTTCTCTCTATATTTAGCATATGTATCACCTGGATGTTTAACCTTGGCTTTCTGTTTCTTAGGTTGTGTTGTAACTGGTACCTCTACAGTGGTAGGCTCTTCAGTTTCTATTTCGGTATCTAGTAAAGTAGCATGTGTAGGCGCTACTGATGGGATAACTATAGGCATAGTTACTTTGTTATCAACCACTCTGCCAGAACGGAGAGTGGTGATGGCATTTAGCTCACCTACGTTTTCATTTTCATTACTAGTATTACCGGTTACCTCAAAGGCCGTGTTTGTTGTTTTAGGATTAGGTATCGCGTGACCTGGAAACACACCTTTAGGTTGGGCTTTATCTTTGGCTAACTGTTGGCTTACATTATTAACGGATTGTAGAAGCTGTTGGTTAGATTGAGCCATGGTTTGGAAGAGTTGTTGGCTCACTTGTATGAAGGTGTCAAGACGATCCGGTTGGGTGGGTATAGTGGTCACGGGTGGTGTGATTGGAACTATCTCGCGTTGATTATTTATGGGGGGATTGCGATAGTTATTATTTACCAGAACGATACCTCTATTAGCATTATAATTATTATAATTATCTTGACCTTGTCGAGGTTGCGCTTGGTTGTTATAATTATTATAATTACCCTGACCCAGTCCTTGTCGTGGTGGAGCTTGGTTATAACTGTGCGTTGGCCTAACATATTGATTATTGTACCCTGGAGGTGTGACTTGTTGGATATTTCTCCAACCGAAGTTGGGATTTTGTCTCCAAGGGGTGTTAGGTTCACTATTAATGGAACAAGCATGTTCATAGGCTATAGGACAGTGAGAGTCGGGATGCTCAGGACTCCAACAGAAACTACATGGATTGGAATTTACATTTATGACGGGGATAGGCTTTTGTTGTATAGAAATGGCCTCTACCTTTTTAGTGAGTGATTCGATTAGAGTTTTAAGCTCGGGATCGTGTTTCATCTCAAACATACCGGCGGCCTTAACTGTATTAGAAGAACTAGCGGAGCGATGGATATCGTCACTACCCCCCCAGTTGTTATTTCGCTTAGTTTGATCCTCTAAAAATTTATAAGCCTCCGAGGCTCCTTTACTTAGGAAACTACCCCCATTCATTATGTCAAGGACTTTTTATGGTGGTGTAGAAGTCCTTTGAAAAGGCAACGAACTAACGGTCTTTCGCTAGGTTATGATGTGGACACTCTATAAGGAGATCGGTAAAAAGCGATTCCAAGCCTCAAAATGATTCATGAGGATTTTGTCGAAAAGAAATGAATCTTGGAAAGCATCTCATCCGCCTTTAGGGTGGTAAAATGTTCCATAAACAAATTGAACAAGTTTAGCCCACGAGTCCACGTAATTAGGCGCTTTAGGCAATTAACCAAGACGCCGCTTTATCGGCTAAAGTGAAGGGAAATACCCCTGAATTTAATTTGTTCAAAGACTCACCGTAGGATGGTGGAATGTTGTAAGAACTTGTTTAATCCTACGATGTGTGATAAGGTTTTTCATGGTCTAAACCATGGAAAACGGGTAACAAATTAAAATATTTGGGGGATTCAAAAATCCCCAATCGGTCCGCAAGAACGATGCAAGATTTGGGGCTATCGCCAAGGCTTTATAAAAGTCCGAGAGAGGAGTCTTTCCTTCGTTGGGCATCAGGTCGTAGAGTATGTGGAATAGTAGCTAGAGGTGCAATGAGTGGTATACTAGATAGGCGCTTTGTTGACGCTGCCGCCGTAATTACGTTAGGTGTTTTGTTCGACCAGACCTTAATCTCATACAAGGTTAAGACCAAACTTAACTAAACACGACGACCTCCAAACAATCCTGATATTCTAATATAAACCTCTAATAGAAGATGCGAGGTGTGGAAGAAAGGAATACCTGATTGCGTCTTTGCTTCGCTTATGAATAGCATCTTGTTTACGCGTGCTTAGTGTGTATAACAAGTTAGAACACTGAAAACTTGAAGAAATGGAAGTTCGAAACAAACCTGTGGAAATCCGGCAAAAATCAGCTGAGGGCGCAGGTGCTTCGATGTAAACTTCGAAGTTACAAATGTTTTGAGCGAGCTGGTCGCTTCTCTGTTTGGGCACGGGTCGCGCTCAACTTCCAGTAACTTTAGCGCAGTCGCTCCGCGTAATTTTTATGAGGAAGTTTAATGCTGAAAAAGACAACCACGCTTAGAATCGAACAAGGGGTGGGTGGGTGAAATGGGACTTTAAGAAGAGTACTTATACAACGAAAACAATGCCAAAGTGAAACTAAGATGGCAGCGGCGCCATTTGATAAACGTAAAAATGGTAGTTTACCTACGAAATGAATGATAAAACTCAAAACGTAAGTAAAACTAAACGAAATTACGTGCCTAGTTTATCAAAGATTGTTCTACTCTCTATCTATTGAACAAATATAGTGGAGTAGGAAGTTCGTTCCACTCCTAGTTCTTTCACATAGTAATGTTCTCTAAGTATAAATAATCTTAACTAAAGTCTAATGAGAGATTTACGAATTATAAACTACGATGCAACTACCCACAAGATACGACTAATTAACTATTGAATGTTGCGTTGATTCTATGATAAGGAATTAGGGGGGATTGATTCCACCTTAACTCAACTTAACTTACTAACGACGAATTGTCGTAATTCGAATTGAACTGCTACGCAGAACAATTGGTTATTCCTAATCCCTAATTACACATAGCACTTCTACCAATTCATAACTAGCATGTGAACGATTAAACCCATTCTCATGGTGAATTAATCGTTTCTAGAGTGGAATAGAAATTACGACGACTCTGCGATAATCGGAATCAAGCTTTCATCAAGGCTTCTCAACCCCCTCTAATGGAGGTTTAGCCGAGAATCATTCCGCAATCATTTCCATATAAACCTAAACTAAACATAATATCAAGATTCCAACTTTACTAATTTAACAAACAATAATTGAAATCTAATTAATAACTAAGACATGATCAACAACAAGAATTTTAACTAGATCTATAACTGCTATTGACAAAATCGAAAGGACTAATAATAATACTAATTTATTTATCTAATCAATGAATAACAATACTTTTAAAGGTTTAATCTAAAACAAGAAATGAAATGAACTAAACTTAATTAAAAAAATAATTAAAAACTAGATCCAGAAGCTATTATAATGGCTACTTTCTATCCTAAGCTACTAGATATCTTCAGAGTTAAGTCTTCTTTTCTGATATGGAGGAAATCAGATCCAAAATCGGGCATGGGATTGGAGCCATGTTTTGGGCCAGAGAATCAGGCGCAAAACCCAATTCCTTCAGTCCACAGACCCCTTTTTAGCTAGATTTGGCTTCAACAGACTTTTTGTCCACTTCTGCTCCTCTGATTGGGCCAAGGCTTAGACCATTGGAAAGCTCTTTCCGAGCCGATCGTTTTGACATAAGGTAGGCCCAAATCCAAGGTCTGAGTCCAAATATACGGTCTTCAAAAGTTCTACTGACTTTGTGCACTATTTCTGCCCGCGTGGACTTTGACTTTTCACCTTTTGACCGGGCTTTACAAAGGCTTTGTCTTCTTGAATCTTGGCCTTTAATCATAGAACTCCTTAGCAACCAACCATTGCTCCTTTATATCATCAAAGTGACACATTTCTGCACATAATTGACTTTGAAGCCCTAAACGATAAAACACGTGAATCGCGATTAACTCTTAATTATTACTCACATAATTGGTCTAAAAGTATGATTATTAAGTGGTTAAAACTACAGTTTTGGGCTCTTATCATTGATTTTCTTCCTTTTTTCCCTGTCACATGTGTGGTTAACAAATGCATAAAGTAAATGTTCAAGCAATTCAATTCATTTTTTCCTCCTGAGATTAGTGTGGAAATTATTCTTTGTATGCAGGGTTTTAGGAAAATCGTTTTTAGTTGAAAATATTGTTTTTAGCAATTTAGTTTTTTGTCTTTTTTTTCCCGTAGTGTGAGGGAGTAATATTCATATCCAATGAATATCAAGCACGTGTCCAGCACAAACATGAATGCAGATTGACCCTCGATCCTCGTCCTCATAGCTCGCTTCATAGCGACTCAACTAGGGCAATCAATCTGACTAATTTGTAGTCAACCGGCCCGGAAGTTTTTGTCACACAAGCTTACTTCATAGTGACTTGCTACACACGAATGACCTCTCATGGTAGTGATCTCCCAGACTCTCACTCACCTGAACGGTCAGTAATGTATGTCTTTATTACTACCATAAAGACCGGAGCTGTAGGCACGCTTCGTAATAACTCGCCATCATGGCTCGAAAGTGACCTGAAGACCTGGATCTGACCTGACACGCGAGAGCAGGAGGCGTAACCCCTTGCATATATAAAAAGGATGAGGAACTACGTCTGACCTTATTCAAGTCTCCCCCCAGAGAGAGAACTTGATACATAGGCAGTTCGTCCAAATGAAGGTCAAACCCAATCAATCAACCTATCTCCTACGAATTGTTTACTGTAGTAAGGTTAAACAAAATATAACCTTTACATTGGCGCCGTCTGTGGATCGAATTTCTTGAAAATTTATCTACTCAAAAATAGTAGTTCTTCCAACCATCTTCCTAGAATCTCCAATTTTCAAGCCCACAAAGCAAGGACAACCTCCAAGATCAAATGAAGGCTATGGCTACCTAGATGGAAGCTTTGAACTGCAGCATCACCCAGCTCCGACAGGAGAACGCTGCTCTCAAAACCCAGGTCGAATCCCAGAAACCAAACGGGGTTACTGCTGAAGACGAGATCAATGAGGTCAACCAGCAGATCAACAGCCTCTCCCAGCGGATGAACAGAGCAATGGGAAGAAGGACGCCACTCAGGTCGTCCACAAGATGCTAAAGACGTACCGGGCATCACCTTTCACACTTGAAGTACTCAATAAATCCTCCCCTCAAGATTTCATTCAGCCTCAATTCTCAATGTACGACAGTAGCACGTGCCCTGGTCAGCACGTAGCTCGCTACATTCATATCCTTGCACTCTACAGTGCGCAGGAGTTCGACCACCTGCAATGTCGCTTGTTCCCAGCAAGCTTAAAAGACGGAGCTCTAGACTGGTTCTACTCGCTAGGACCAAACTCAATCGACAGCTTTGAAAAGCTCATCGACCGGTTCATTAGCCAAGACGTCCCGCGAATGCGTAAGAAGGTACCGACCTCAATTCAATCTTCCAATTGTCTCAGAAGAGTGACGAACCAATTCGCACCTTCCTAGGACGTTTCAAGACAGAACTATTGTCCATGGAGAGCGGCCTCAAGGAGTCATTCGCCACAGTAGCCTTCTCAAATACGATCAGGAAAAACACTGATCTGTCTAGGTCGCTCATGAAAGAAACCCCTGAAACACTAGCTGAACTGTACTCACGTGTGGAGAAGTACATCAAGCTTGCTGAAGGCATTGAAAAAAAAAGGCTAAAGACCGTAGGCGAGGTCGCGGCGATCTCAGATAACGCCCCTTCTTCCAACAAGCGACCCAGGTAACAGGGTCAGCAGACCAGCAACCGAAACCAAACCAAAAGAGAGTTCGCTGTGCTTACAAGATCTCCAAGTTACATACTGGAGAAAATAAAAAACACAACCTATTACCGACCTGAGGTAAAACAGCTAGAGGACACACTAGGGAAGCTGTACTGCGCTTTCCATAAAGCAAAATGCCATAAGACCAACGAATGTTGGGGGCTCAAGTATTACCTTCAAGACCTTATCGAGGCAGTGCATCTCAAGCATTATACTGATATACCCGATGGCGACCTGTGTCACAAACTCATGGCTCACAGAGATCGAAGCCGAACTCCACCACGCCCAAGTAGCCAAGCTCGTTCTCATGCAAGAGGACGTTCAAAGGAGCAATCGCGTCACGAGCATCGCCGACACTACTCTGACAGAGACACCAACAAAACCATCAACATGATCACCTTCCAAGATGACTCAGTTACATCCTCCATAGAGAAAAGGAGACGAGTGGGCGCCTTACACGAAGTCTACTAGTTCTCCTCACAAGCGGCCCCCACGCGCAGCTCAGGAGATATCACCTTCATTGAAGCTGACCTTAACAAAGTGTGCCTCCGACATAATGATGCCTTGGTAGTCCACGTCAAAATTAGTGACTAGACTATCAAACGCGTCCTGATCGATCTAGGCAGTTCATGCGATATCCTATTCTATCCTACTCTGAAGGAGATGAACTTGCCCAAATCAGTTATGGTCGATCCAATAGCCCCCCTCTATGGCTTTAACGGATCACGAGCTGATCCAATAGGTGCCATCATTCTACCTGTCTCGGTGGGATCACATGAAGACAAAGTCAGCATCAACACACACTTCAACGTTTTGGATGTCAACTCATCCTATACTGCTATACTAGGATGCCGTTGGATCCACAAGATGCAAGAAGTCCCATCAACACTTCATCAAGTGTTGTGTTTCCCCAGCCCCAGAGGCATGATGGAGCTCCGCAGGAACCAGCTCGATGTTCACAACTGTAATAAGATCCACTCAGTTAGCAAACCCGCTAGGGCTTCACTAAAAAACAAAGGCGAGATTGCCAAAACCAAGCTGGCAGAAGACTTCATCTCTGAGGTCAAGACCTTGACTAACACCCTCCACAGCGACCTCACTAAAGAGCACACTAGGGGCTTAGTAAAAAATGTCCCTCTCATAGTCCAGACCCCAGAGGTCCTTCAAGTGAAAGAGACACTGCAAGAGACCAAGACCCCAGAGGTTGCTCAGCCCACTAAAGCCGCTACTCAGACCGAGATAAAGGAAAAAGTCAACCTTGGAACTGAGGACGACCCTAAGTTCATTTATGTATGAGCTAACCTTGATCCTACTCTCAAGGCACAACTTGTAAGCTTTTTATCATTAAATAAAGATGTTTTTGCTTGGTCGTATATCGATGTGCCTAGAATTGATCCTAATATTACATGTCATAAGTTAAATGTTAACCCTAATGCAAAGCCAGTTTGCCAATGACCTAGGAGACTATCTCTTAGGTTCAAAAAAGCAATAAATGACGAGATCGACAATCTAAAAAAAGTAGGCTTCATTAGAGAGGTGGAATACCTTGAATGGATTGCCAACATAGTAGTAGTACCAAAAAGGAACGGCACAGTTCGCCTATGTGTCGACTTCACCAATGTCAACCAAGAAACCCCTAAAGACGGCTTCCCTTTACCAAGAATCGACCAACTCGTAGACCAAACCGCTGGCCACGAACTCATGTCATTCATGGACACCTATAATGGCTACAATCAGATCACATTGGGCGAAGAAGACCAAGAGAAAACATCGTTTGAAATAGAACAGGGCATCTACTGTTACAACATCCTCCCGTTCGGCCTAAAGAACGCTGGAGTGACTTACTAACGATTGGTCACTGAAATGTTCCAAGACATGTTAGGAGACACCATGGAAGTCTACATAGACGACATGGTTGTAAAAAGCAATAAATCTGGAGATCACTTAGATTATCTCGAACAAGCGTTCTCCAGACTCAGGCGAACTCAGATGAAGCTCAACCCAAAGAAATGCCTCTTCAGCGTCTCCTCCGGGAAATTTCTGGGGTATCAAGTATCTCTGTGAGGGATAAAAGCGAACCCAGACTAGATTCGAGCGTTCTTGGATATGCCAGATCTAAAAACAAAGAAGCAGATACAGAAACTGTCAAGAATGGTGGCAGCTCTAAACCGATTTATATCGAGAGCGTCAGACAAATACCGACCTTTCCTACAGATTCTTAAGAAGGGTGAACAGTTCTCATGGAATGAACAATGCCACCAAGCGTTCTCCACCTTCAAAGACTACCTCATAACACCACCTGTGATGGCAAAACCGATTGATGGTGAAACACTGGGGCTGTACTTAGCTATTTCTGACTTCGTTATCAGTTCAGTTCTCTTCAAAGAAGAACGGAACGCAGAGAAACCAATCTACTTCACCAGCAAAACGCTATTGTCAGCCGAGAAGAACTACTCACACATTGAAAAAGCAGTACTGGCATTACTTTATTCAGCAAGAAAGTTCAGTCCTTATTTCCAAGCACACCCAATCAAAGTGCTCACCGACCTGCCACTAAAGAAGATATTTCTTAAAGCCAACAAAATGAGTCGCATGGTAGTATGGGCAGAAGAGCTCGGTGAACACCACATTAAATTCACTCCAAGAACCTCCCAGAAGGGTCAAGTCATTGCTGATTTCTTAGCAAATTTCGCAGTTGACGACCTGAACTAGGAACCATAAGAGAACGCCCCGACCTCTAAACAACTAGACCCATCGGTATGGTCAATATTCGTGGATGGAGCTAACAACCCAGGGGGCAGTGGAGTCAGCATAGTCCAAGAATCACTAGATGGCTCTATGGTGGAAAACTCAATTCGCATCAATTTCACGACCTCTAACAATGAAGTGGAGTACGAAGCCCTAATCATGGGACTCCGTATGGCATTGAAGCTCGATGTTCATAAGCTCAAGGTCTTTAGCAATTCAGAACTTGTTGTTCGCCAGGTCGCTCATGAGTATACCACCAATGAAGGTAACCTTTCTAAGTACCTTCAAGTTGTAGATCAGTTATTACCGTCTTCCAAAAGAGTCATTATACAACATTTTCTACAGGACGAGAATCGCCACGCTGATAGCTTGGCATACCTCATAACCCAAACACCGAACTGTGACCCAAGGAAATTTCTTATCGAGGTAGTCGACTGACCTGCTTACCGAAATGAGCATGTCCTAGAAGTTACCGACCTATGCCTACTCTCTAAAACTCAGATGAGTCAAACATGGATGCAACCTCTTATAGATTACATCCAGCTCGGCAAATCACCAGAAGATCGTACAAAAGCCAGACAGGTTCAGTATCAGTCAAGTCGTTACTGCCTTGTCAACGACAAACTTTTTAGAAAATCCGTCGGAGGACCCCATCTGAGGTGCATCAGCCCAGAACAAGGTTAGATGATTTTCGCAGAAATCCACGAGGGAGAATGCGGAAACCACGCAAGAGGTCGCTCTCTCGCCCATAAAGCAATCTCACAGGGATACTTATAGCCACGAATACAGATCAATGCCAAGAAATATGTACTCAAATGCATTAAGTGCCAAACATTTGGCCACAACATCATTCAGCCAGCACGTGAACTGATCAACATTGCTAGCCCTTGGCCATTTTACATGTGGGGCTTGGACATCATGGGTCCATTCATTCCACAGAAAAGCACAGACTTTCGATTTGTCCTAGCTGCAACAGGCTACTTCACCAAATGGGTGGAAGTGATTCCCTTGGCTCATGTCAGAGAGTCTAATATCAGAAACTTCATTTGGACCAACATCATTACCAGATTTGGCCTCCCCCACACATTGGTAATGGAGAATGGCTCTAAGTTTAAAGGAAAAACAGTCAAAGAATTTTTGGCCAAATGGAAGATCGTTCACGCATTCTCCATTGCCCAGTACGCTCAGAGAAACAGTCAAGCGGAAGGTAGTAACAAAGTAATTCTAGAAAACTTGAAAAAGAAAATCGAAAAGAACAAAAGTCAATGGCCAATGCAGTTAGAAAACATCCTATGGGCTCATAGAACGACATCTCGTTCTAGTACATGTGAGTCACTATTCTCACTATGCTACAGTACTGAGGCCGTCATCCCTACCGAGCTGACAATTACAATGACTCGATTGGAGATCGTCGAATCTGGACAGAATGACTCCATTCTTGCTCGTGAAGTCGACTTACTTGAAGAACGACGCGACATAGCAGCCATTCGAGTGGCATCTTACCAACAAACTCTGAGGAAGACATACAATAAGCGAGTAAACCCTCGCAGTTTCCAACCAAGCAACCTAGTCTTGAAAAAGACTAAGAATGACTCGAAACTGGCACCGACTTGGAAATGGCCTTATATAGTGGAACGAGTCGTTGGAAATGGAGCATATTGGATCAAAACCCAAGATGGACAGGCACTTCCACGTCCTTGGAATACTTTCTTGTTAAAGAAATTTTATCAATAAAAATTCCATTTCCATGAATTCTTTCTCTTAGTATTATCCATATTATTCAGCATTAATGAACTTCAGTATCCTAATGCTATCAAATCTACGAACTAAAACACTCTACAGAGCTTAAACGTTCTCCTCAACAAAATGCTCACTTGAGCTTAGGGCTACATAGCCCACATGCTACTTAGCCTTAACACTTCTCGCTGGTTGGAGACCTATATTTCTAGGGTCAACTAAGTGCATAATGTTCTCTAAGAGCAAAAACATTCAAACGAACTCAAGTGCTGTCCAAAGCTCAAACGTTCTGAATGACTTAACGCTCACTCGAGCTCAGGGCTACATTGCCCACAAGCTACTTAGCCTTAACACTTCTCGCTAGTTGGAGACCTATATTCTTAAGATTAGCTAAGTGCAAAACACCCTCTACAAGCAACACGCTTACTTAAGCTACAATGCTCACACAAGCTCAAACGCTTCATAGTACCCTATGTCTCCCTAGACAAACGGGATATACATTTCTAGGTCATACTCCTTCGAAAGTATATGCAGCAAACATTCAGACAAAAGTAAGATCATACTTTAAAGTACACATACATTTCATAAGTGCAAATACGAATTGCCTGAACATACTCAGGAAACCAGTTCTTTAAAGCTATCGAACTGCCACTTATGTGGAAACTAGTTCATCCCAATCTCAAAGCTAAAGCAATAGATAAAGCGAACTACCCAGGTTTCCCCAGGTTATTAGCTTTTAATGTATCTGGGTCGAGCCCCAACCATTTCAAGAAGCGAACTGCCTAGGCAAGCCCTGGAAACTAGTTCTATTATTTTACAACCACTCAAAAATTAGAAAAACATTTAAAGAAACCTCACCAAGGAAGAAGAAATGCGGAAGCGATAGTCAAGCATCAGGAGTAACATGCTTATCTTCCATAGGCGCAGAAGCTCGATCAGCAGGAGTAGTACTAGTAGACGGAGCATTACTGGCATCTCCAGGTACGACAAACACACTCATACCTAGAGCCCCACGTTCATGCTTTCCTTTCAATTCAAAGTACATTTTCTCCAGCAACGCGTAATCTTGGCACACTTTGTCTTATGCCTGCTGAGCATGAAGAGCAACCGACTTGCATTACTTGGCGTACTCAGTTACTGCTCCCAGTTTTTTTTGCAAATCAACCATCGAACTGACCAACAACGACTTCTCAACAACATCCTAATGCAGCTTCCTTAATTCAACTAGTTCCTTCCTCTCAGTCTTTCGAGCGAGTTGCAAGCTCAATTGGTCCTACTTCATCTTGCCCACATCATTTTCCACAATTTCCATAACTCGGGCCGTATGCTTCAACTTATGATACCCAGTAAGAAACTTCAAGAAAAACAGACATGTTACTCCCATCAATAAAAGAAAAAAGAACCAGAGAATAGTAAAAGCTTACCAAACAGCAAGCCATATCCATGGTCTCCATAGTCTTATCCAAATCTTGGTTTTCCAACATCTCCTTGTCACCATCCAAGACAATACCTTCCAGAAGACAGTTCGCTATGGGTGCCGACCCAAAGGCTCTCTGATCGGTCGTTTTACTACACTTCTTCCCGTCTTCCCAAAGATAGGCGGCTACTGTCTCCCTAGATCGCCATCCTGCCCCCCCAATGCACCAGCCCTAGAGCTCTCCCCAGCAACAGCTTTTCCCTTTCCTGCCATAGCACGATCGGGAGTACTCAGGTCGGCTCCACCCCTTGAACGCGGGTTCCTGAACACCACACCTCCAGTTCGCTGGCGCGAACCAGAAGTAGAGCAACCCATAGTTTTAGATCGTTTTGTGGCTCTCGTGTTAGAAGAGACTGCCTTCCGCTTACCTAGATGAGCGGAGATGTCTCCCTCACCCCTCCCATTGGAGGAACCAAAGAGTTAAAATCATCACCATCTGCCCTCGACATTCTACACTCCGTTGACAACATAAATTTCAACAAAAGAAGTGTACTAAGCTTACATATCACAAATAAGAGAAATGAAAAGAAGTTGGAACAAACCAGAAATGCTAGAGAACTTGGGCAAGAGCTTTGAAGAGAGCTTTGGCAAGAACTTTGGCAACAAGGTTGAGGAAGGTGACGAACCAGTACCCCCAAACCTCTCACACAAAGTCTTTTAGGGTGAACCGTTTCACTTCCCAAGACATACCATAAATGCATTGAAACCCTAACTGACGTGCTGCGTATACCGCCATCTTTTCAAATTCTAAAAAACAGGGAGGTTACCATTTCTGTCTCTTTTAAACGGTTCAAACCCTCACGCGTGCCACACACGTCCTAAGACCCGCTGTAAACCAGAATGCTCTACTATGAAGAACACTCACTCGAGCTCACCGGCTGCATAGTTTTAGCAATCTTTACTAGTGTAGCCCCATAACGTTAGACATGACTCAGTGAAAAACGCTCTACAGGAGCAAGACGCTCACTTGAGCTAAAGGCTACATAGCCTGGACATTTCCTACTACTTGGAGCATGCAATGCTATACAATGCAACAACATCAGACAATATACATTCAAGTCATCAAGGAAAAGAGCAACAAGAAAGAGCATGCATTTCATAAAGGCAAAGGAACAAACTGCCTTAACAGGCTCAGGAAACCAGTTCGTCTGCTAGCCGAGTTGCTGGGACATCCCATAAAACCAACTCGGCTAGCAAGCATTTGTCACACAATGAACTGCCCAGAATAATCTGGGAAACCAGTTCGTTAAGTTCTAGCTCAAACACTTCACAGAGGCGAGCTGCCCAGGTTTCCCCAGGTTACCAGTTCTAATGTATCAGGCCCAAGGCTAATTAAAGAAACTCAAATTTTTACAAAGGGTGGATTAACTCATCAACTTGAAGCGGATCTAATAAAGAGCCAGAGGTGACCTGGAGCGAGGTCAAGATAGGAGGGACTTCAGAGTTCGTTCTCACCTCAGTCTCCCCAAGCAAATCAGCAACTGGAGCAGTAGTAGAGGGTACCATAGCATGGACGACACTAGCATCTCCGGAGGGAGCGACCTCCTTCTGGCCCGCAACCACACGAGCATACTCCTCCTTGAGTTGTTCATGATCTACCCCTAGCTGCTAATGCATTTCCTCCATCTCCTCTAATTTAGTGAACATACGCTTGTACGCCTCCTTAGCCTCTACCGCCACACTCTTACACTTATCAGCGAAGTCATTTATGGTGGCCAACTTCCCTTCCAGCTTGTTCGCCTAGTTCTCTACGATCGTGCTCTGCAAGGAAAGGGTAACGACTTGCCCCCTAAGGTCATCCAACTCCTTCTGTTCAGCTTGTTGCACCTCACGAACACTGGCAAGCTCGTCCTTCAGCTTCTCCAACTCGCCTTTCTCTATCTCAGTAAACTAAACAACAATTTTCATCTTCTGGTACCCAGCTATAATCTGCAGCGAACACGGTTAGATACACAAATAAAGCTCATACAAACAAAGCCTCATCTTCAGATCAGAGTTTGGCACTTACCAAGCAGTGAGAACGGTCCAACGCTCGCAGGTTCTCACCCATATCCTTTGAGTCCAGATCCTTACGATCACCATCCAGCGTAATCCCTTCCAACAAGCATGGCGCTATAGGTGTGGACTTATAGCTACAGTCCGACCTCTTCACGGTCACCTCCTGGCTATGTGCTCGTTAACATAAACAAGGTTACGCTCCAGGTCATCCCCACTAGCACTAAGATGACCCTTCCCAACTTTCACACTAGGAGCTTTCTCCTTCACCCTCTCAGTAACAGTACCAGCATCCTCGAGACCCAGAATGCTAAAGTCCACCAAGGGCCTAGATCGGGAAGATCGAGCTATCTTCCCACCAATGTGCTCCCTACTAGCAGCACTAGAACTACTATCGAGGATGACCTCTGCCACTCTAGCGACCTTCACCGCCCTAGAAACAGGCTCGTCAGCCTTCCTCTTCAAGGAACTCTTTTGCTCACGAGGAACGAAAGAGATGTCCTCCACATTAATGGGGAAACTCTCTTGTCCTCTCCCCCTTCCACCAGTAGCAGACCTATCCACTTCAGGTCGCTTCCCGCTACCACCGGCTCCCCCACTAGGTTGCACTGACCCACCGCCGTTCTTCCTCCTCTGCTCCCTACTCACTATCCCGCTATCTTCATGCTCCATGCTTGAATTGCTAGATGACCTGGTGATGTCCTTACCTCTTGACCTCTTCTCCTGCTACCTCCTCTTTGCCCTAATTCCGCGTCCTCCTCTTTCAACAAAATAGCTGGCTACTTCAGGCAACTTCTCTTGCTTCTTAAAACGAGTCAGACAAGCGAACTTCTCTATCACACTACGACCCTTCTTTCTGGCAATAGCGACCTTTGCAAACATAAGAAAGTCAAAGGTTAGTTCGTTATTAGCACATACTTCTCAACATACAAAATAGAGGCATGATTCACTATACAGCCTAGTACATACCAGTAAAATTACAAACCCTAGTCTCCACACTATAACCAGAGGTGCAATAATTCCCATCTATCAAAAAAGGCCTATTCTCTTAGGGTTCGTTGCTAACCCCATCCAGAATGCTAGACTTTTCAATCAAAGTCTGTAAGCTAAAATTGTTCGCGCTAGAGTGTTTTACAACAAAGTGCTCAGTAATATCCACAATACCAATGTTGTACTCTCCACTCTCATTCAAAAGATCAAATATCCTAAGTAAACGCCATGTGTTCCCAATGAACCAGCAGGGTGCTTTCTCACAAAAATTTAAAAACTCACATGTCAACCTGGAAAATACCAATCTCAACCCCGCTCTCAATTGCCCCTCGCAGATAACTACACCATAATCACGGGGGACCGAACGCGCTACTAAAAACGGCAGCGTCCTCACCCATTTCATGAATCTCCAGATCGCTCACACAAATATCGTAAGTGCGCCTCAATTCACCAAAGCTTTTCAGTGCTCGCTTATCTACTACCCTAGGAGGCAAACCACTAGAGGAGGAGGCACCAGGACTGCTCGCCACCCCAACCGCAGATTCAGAACCAACATCCTCTATATCCTCACTCAAATCAACTTCCCTAACCTCCTCAGATCGGGTATCATCAGAATAAGACATTATTCTTCCTCTTTTCAAGCCCACAACAACTACTCAATCAAGATTAAAACTAGAAACCGAGCAAAGGTAAAGCGAGCAGAAAGGAAAGTACAAGAAACAAAAATGGTAGAAACTAACCTTAGCTCTCGTTCTCAAGGGAAGCAAATGAGGAGTCCCACAACTCTCCAGGCGTACATTACAAGCCACCCACCGATTAGTTTTTCAAAAATAAAACACAATCATGTTATATAACCCTAGTGTGCCACATAGTCACGCAAAATGAGGCACCTCAGCCGCGACTTTTCACATCAAACGTACCATGTGCCATCCACGTGCAAGCTTAAATCTCTCAGCAGATCGCTCACATGAACAGAACGACCTACTGAGATGGGGTTGTGTGAGGGAGTAATATTCACATCCAATGAATATCAAGCATGTGTCTAGCACAAACATGAATGCAGATCGACCCTCGATCCATGTCCTCATAGCTCGCTTCATAGCGACTTAACTAGGGTAATCGATCTGACTAATTTGTAGTCAACTGACCCGGAAGTCTTCGTCACACGAGCTCGCTTCATAGTGACTCGCTACACATGAACGACCTCTCATGGTAGTGATCTCCCAAACTCTTACTCACCTCAATGGTCGGTAACGTATGTCTTTATTACTACCACCAAGACCGGAGCTTCAAGCATGCTTTGTAATAACTCGCCATCATGGCTCGAAAGTGACCTGGAGACTTGGATCTGACCTGACGCGCGAGAGCAGGAGGCACAACCCCTTGCCTATATAAGAGGATGAGGAACTACGTCTGACCTGATTCAAGTCTCCCCCCAGAGACAGAACTTGATACGTAGGCAGTTCGTCCAAACGAACTCGGTCAAACCCAATCAATCAACCCATCTCCTTTGAATTGCCTCTACTGTAGTAAGGTTAAACGAAATATAATATTTACACGTAGCTATAATGTTTAGAAAAAGTTGGAGACTTTGTGAAACTCTAGATGTGATTATTTTTTTTATTTATATTCTATTTTTTTGAAATTAGTAATAGAGTTTAGAAAAAACTGGAATCTCTGTGAGTGCTTCAAAAAATAGTTTGGTGAGAGAATAGCTATAATATATATCTAAAGATTAACCCCCGAAATCCCGAACTATGATTTTACCCCTAGATTTGAAAGTTCATACAGTCAAACGAAATGAATAGAGGAAAATTATTACGAATAGGTCAAGCTGTTCGAATGATGAACAAGTATCGATGCATTCGCTCATAGTCATAGAAAACGGGAGCAACCTCCCATTGCATATTGGCGGTATAGAATAGATCTGCTTATCTTTGCTCCTAGGAACAGAATTGTTCCATTATTACCAAAGAAATTAAATAAAATAAAAATTAACCCCCGCTCCAAAATAATCCACCGAAAAGGAGAGGTCCATAGCGAACGGATGTTCCAGTTTGGGCCCAAATTGGGTTATGTCCGGAAGAGAAAATATTTTGTTAGACATAGCAAACCTTGCCTGGAACTACAATACTAAAGGAAATAAGTAAACAACACTATTGCACTCTGATTACTCAAATACAAACAGATTATACATAATTATTGCCCCAAGACATAGTTGAACCACTCATATAGATGATAAAAGATCCATTCCACGGGCAAAAGCAATTGGACTTCGAACGTTATGATGCCCATCAGTCCATTCAATCCAACCAAATTGTGGAAATGTGCCTTCCTTAAGATCAACTAATGCAGAGAATGTAACCTCATATGACAAGCTATGATTTTCTGGACTAAACACTAGTTTACTTGGCAAAACCGTAGTCTCAATGAAGGAGGGACTAGATACCTTCACGTCATACACAACATTTTCTGATTGCCCTACATTTTTCAAAACTCTTTTGATGGTAATCTTGTTGTTGGAAGCCTTGAAGACAATAGAAAAGGATGGATAGTTCAAGTCACCAGGACTAGCTAAACCCATTGTGGAACAATCAACAGTTTGATCCTGGACTATCTGTTCTATCTGCCTTTCGTTGTATCCAATTGAGCATAGGAATCCAATATAATCATTGACGCCAAGATCGTAGACTAAACCCGGGTCAAGTGCTCTGTTCGGATCAACATGTCCGGATCCATGATCGAAAGGCGTGGACGGATTGCCTGTAGCAAGATCTCTAATACCATTCCCGGTATTGTCTACATTGTAGGCAGTTGTCATGAGAGCGGATTTTATTGCTGCAGGGCTCCAATTAGGGTAGACTTTATGGAGCAATGCAGCTAAGCCGCTCACATGTGGGCAAGCCATGGATGTACCATATTTAATATTGAACTTCACTTGCCGCCTTGTATCGAATGATAACCCTGATGGGCTATTAACTCCAGTCCAACTGGCTAAAATGTTGACCCCAGGAGCCATGAAGTCCGGTTTTAGAATTCCCGGAGTGACCCTATTTGAACCCCGACTTGAGAATTGAGCAACTTGTGGGGCTGGAATCAAAGGATTTCCACCAATAACCGTTCCTTTAAAAATAATCCTGGCTTTTGCCGAAGACTGATTAGCGTAACTTCGAATAATGTTTCCAGCCATTGGATCAACCATAGTAGCAGGAAGAAGATGTGGATCCGCAGGACCACCTGGACCTGTATTATAATCACTAGGAACTATCATACCTGCCCCTCCGGCACGCCTCACTACATCCCCCTTTTGAACATTATTATTTTTTCCAACCGTCGCAAAAGACAATTTTACCTTTGACAGAAGGTTTTAGTGTTGATACGCACAACCTATGACCATGATTCTTTGAATACACAAGAGGCAAATAAGAGGATCCCAATGGTTCCCCCCAGAATAAAGAGAAACTCCACTATACACACTACCATCACCAAGAATCGCGTCAGCCCGAAAATCTCTATCGATCGATGAAGCACCAACGGTCAAGATCCACGGGGCAAGATTTTCAACAGTTGATTCTCTTGGCCCATCATTTCCAGCTGAACAAGATACTGTTATTCCTTTTTTCACGGCCGCAAATGTGCCAATGGACATAGAAATCACATTGACACCATCACTGATTGCATCTTCCAGTGCAGCTAAAATATCTGCATCTGAACATGAAATTTTGCTTCCATATTCCCAACAGACCTTATAAATTGCTAGCCTTGCCTTTGTAGCCATACCCCTTGCATCACCTCTAGCCAAACCGTAAAATCCAGCATTTTTAACAACTGACCCAGCTGCCGTGGAAGCGACATGAGTCCCATATGCCCATTAGTATCTCTAGGTGATGGTGATGTGGATGCAACCATAACACCGTTTTCAGCTTCGTTGGCACGATTGAAAGATTTAGCACCGATAAGCTTCTTGTTACAAGCCGAAATGTTAAAATCCGAACTAGTTTCACATTTATTTTTCCACTTTTCCGGTATAGGCGCATACCCATCATTTTGAAGCTCTCGCTTTCGGGCCAAATACCACTATCTAATACCCCGATGATCATGTCATTGCCGTAATCTGACTTGGGCCAAAGCCCAAACGATTGTGAGAGTTGTAAGAAATCCGGTGTTCGTGTAGTGTGGAGGTGACTTACAGTTTCCGGCACAACTTGGAGAATACCAGGAACGTTTCGGAGTTTTGATACTTGGGTTTCGGTTAAACGAGCTGCAAAGCCATGGAAAGTGTGTTGGTATGTGTAAAGAAGTTTTTTCGTGTTATGGGGTGGAGGAAGAGAGGCAAGTGTTGAAGTGTACCAGTGTTGGTGAGTTGTGAAGATGATGTGTGTCGTAGATGATGACGTTTTGGTGTCTATCTTCGCCAAGAGTTAAGGTAAGAAGAGAGAAAAAGAGAAGGGATCTGAAGCTGCAGATCAACACTGTAGTATGATCTTTTCTAGCTTATCATGTTTTATTCTCCAATTGACAACTGCACTGGGCGAGAGTTAAATAGAGAAACATACTAGAAGGGTCAGGGGTGTATGCATCATGCACGATTTTCTTGTGAAAATAATTGCTTATATAAGCAATACTGATGCCACATAGGAGTGTCATTTAAAATTTAAAATATGTCTTTTCAGTTGGAGAATACCTTTTGCTGTAGAGGCAAAATATAACCGTAAAAACTTCGATGGATACATTAACGAGATTTGGGACAACAATCTTGGTTTAACATTAGCTTGTTGTGAATTTGGGACTTTTTTCAATAAATTTGAGAATGCACATAAACATTTGACGAATGACCATCCGGTCTTAAAAGATAAACTCTTGTTCGGTGGCAAATGATAGATGTTTATTTATTGATATTATGTGTTTACCCGGGTGGGTTATGTTCACGGGTGTTCATGATTATAAGGCTTATAGCCAAGTGTTGTATTAGTGTGGATTCTCCCTCTAATGATCATATTTTTATAGGGAGGTATGTAAACTCTTGGAAGTTTAATCTACTGGTAGGAGTCTGTCTTAACCCACAATTTTTTTTAAAAAAAACATGTATGTGTGTTCGTGTCTCCGTAGTTATTTCAATTTCGCCATATGAATCATATCATTATATTTCAATGCAAATCGATCAACAGAAAAAATGAATTTATGGACATCTAACTATAGCCAAAGTCCCATAATGGGCAATAAACTTTTTTTTTTTAACATTTTGGGTATTGTGGTTTCCAATTTTAACAATGTGGGTATTCTGTCTATTTGGCTATCCAAATCAAGTAACATAATTAAGGTTTGATGGAGAAGGGCAAATCTGTAAAAGATAAAAGTAGGGGTATATACCCCAAAAGTAAGGGAGAGAGAAACCATCCACTGTCTTAGGATCCAAATCATTTGGGTTGTTTAATTTCTTGTCTAGTTTTTCAATTCAAATTTTTACTTTATTGTTTGTTTTATTTCCTTTCAATCAAAACTTGTTATTTTATTTGTTCTTATTTCAATCTTTAATTTTATTTTACTTGTTTCTATTTCAATCTTCAATCAATCTTTGTTTCAATGTTTTCAAGTCATTTCAATACCAATAACTAAAGGAAATAATGACTATTTAGTACCACGAATTTTCACATTTTTTTCTAAATGGTACCCGAATTTTGTTTCTCGCGTATTCGTACCACGAAGTTTCAATTTGTTTTAATTTAGTACCTCAGTTAATTTTCCATCCAATTCCGTCCAATTTCACTAACGGCGTTAGCACTATTCACACATCACTATTCACGAGAACAATGTTTTCACTATTCACATGAACAATGTTTTTTCAAAAATTCAAATTTTGAAAAAACAAAAAACACTATTCACGTGAATAGTGTTTTTTTTTGTGATTACCTAATTTTTAAGATTGATTAAAGATTGTCACAAAAAGAACAAACTGTTCACGTGAATAGTGTTTTTTAAATTATTTTTCATTAAAGAATTAATTTTTAAGATTGATTAAAGATTCTTAAAAAAAAAAAAAAAACACGCGAATAGTATTTTTGTTGTTTGAAATTTGAATTTTTGAAAAAAAACACTGTTCACGCGAAAAGTGCTGTGTGAATAGTGCTAACGATGTTAGTGAAATTGGACGGAATTGGATGGAAATTTAACTGATATACTAAATTGAAACTAATTGAAACTTCGTGGTACGAATATGCGAGAAACAAAGTTCGGATACCATTTAGGAAAAAAAATGAAAGTTCGTGGTACTAAATAGTCATAAACTCATAACTAAAGCTTTCATGTTTTCATTAGCTTAAAACCAATCTAATCTATACAAGAGTCTACCTTTCTTCTTCACAACTCCCACACTCAAACTCTAAACAATTTAAGATGAACCTTACTTCTAAAACAAACTCTTTTGAAATTACCACCACTATCTAAAGCTTCAAATGGCGTCACTGTCATGGATTGAATGAGTGAGAGTGTTTGGTTGAGAATCTAAGAATGGAGCATCATTCTCATATTTCCATTTCTATTTTTTTTTTCAATTTTTCGTCATTTTATTTTATTGTTTTTCAGTACTAATCTACTTTCTTGCAAATCAAGGTGCGGGACAACAAAGCTGGAGAGGAGCTGAAGTTACAGCCAAATGGTGACCGAACTTCACCGGTGCCGGCGGGTGACCGCAAGTTGGCAAGGGGGCGACCGCCCAGTCACCTCCAGAGACGTGGGTCTAGTTTTTTGGTAGCTCAGTTGGGTTTTGATGAATAGTTGTATTCCGAGCCCAGATTTTGTAATAGAGTAGGAGAAGTCAGTAGAACTTATTTGTAATAGTTAGAGATAAAAAGAAAAATGAAAAAAAATAGGAAAAATTGGGTTTTGATTGATTCTTTATGATGAACATGAGTTAAACTTGGTTTAAGTTGTATACTTACCAAGGGATTAGAGTTTTAATTGCATTGGGAAGTTTAAGTGTGTGAGGCAAGTTGTGGATCATAGCTCACTACAACAAAAGGGGTTTTTTGCAGCGCACTCTTTTGCAACGCCAAAAAATTGTTGCTACAAGTCACCAATTGCAACGCCTTTAGGGGCTGCTAAAATTTCACCGTGTTATGAGTTTGAATTTATCAATTGCAGCACCTCGTGCGTGGCAACTAGTGTAATTAAATTTTTAGAAATAAATAAATGCAATTTTTTTATTAGGACTTTATCAATTAGGACGCCACTTTCGCTGCTAATGTTACAGCTTATAATTTACCGCGCCTTCTTCGTTGTTACAAGGATGTACAAATCTAAAAGGGGTATTTGGTATATCCTTTATTGTGACGAGAATGGTGTTGCTCTTGGGCATTCTTAAGAGCGGGGTATTTTCATTTTTTGGCTCTCCAACAAAAAACTAGAAATTGAAAAACCCTAAACACTTTCTTTTCTCAAACTTTTCCTCCAACCACCAAAGCAACAAAATTGACCACGCTTTATTTCTCTCTCTTTTTGCGGTGAGCAAGTTTTTTTTATCTTTTTTTTTTTGCTTGAGAAGCTTCAAATTGTGGGTGTATTGCAAAGCTTAATTTTGATTTTAGATTTCCTTCAAAGCTTCGACTTTTGGGTTGAGCTTCAAAAAATTTCAGGTTGGCTTAATTATCTTTGGCTCTTAATTGATTTATCAGGTTCGATGCTGAAATTTCTACTAAAGGAAAAAAGTTTGATGCTTTAATTTTTCAGGTTCGTATTCTTCTCATTTGTAATTGTTTGATTGTAGATGGTTTTGATTCTTTTCCCAAATGGTGTTGTTTTGATGTTCCTTTGTTTTTCCCCTCTGCTTCTTATGTTCCTTTGTTTCCCCCCTTTAGTAAAACATAGCTTTTGTTAGTGGAAAATTTGTTGTTATGCGCCATTTTAGTGGAAAATTTTCCTTGATTAAGTGTTGTCAATTAAAGTAATTAGATCTTACTTCCAAAGTTTTATGTTCCATAGTTGCTACTAAATCTGTTCCCGACTTATCTGACTTCAACCTTTTTTTTTCTTTACCATTTTGCAATGTAGTAGGATTTGAACTTTTTTTCTTTGCCATGTATTGTATACAAACCTTTAAGTTAATAAATACATTAATGGAATGTTTGTGCCATTTGTTTGGTGGAATTTGTTTCACCTTGTTGTAGTTGTAATCAAGTGTTCCCTCACTTCTATGAACTATGAAAAATATCATCAGAGGCGTGTCCGGACCTTTGATTATGTACTTGTTAATCTTTAGAATAGGAAAAATATCACTAGACTGTGTCTAGACCTTTGAGTGTACTTTTTAATCTTTAGAATAGATAAAATTCAGTCTCGTTGTTTCTTAAATTTTTGTGTGGCTGTACTATAAGTTATGGGTTGATAGTTACATTATGAGATATTCTACTGGGTAAATGTTTGGGTTGATAGTTACATTGCCTTATCGGTAGTTCATTTTGTTACGTGGATGTAGTGGTTAGATTGGTGTTAAAGTTCTGAATTGTACGTAGGTTAGTTTATACTTGACATGGGGTAAGTTGCTTTTATACTAAAGTTCTATGTACGTACAGAAGTTGTAACCTGGAATGTTTTAAACACACAAATGATGCTTGCTTCATTTTAAATGCTAACACATCCAAAGCCAGCACTACTCTAGATCTTCTTTTGGCTAGTCTTAGAACTTGCCTCAACATTTAATTTAGACTATTAGGTGTTTTGGTGGTTCCCATGTTGTGTTCTGTGGACTTTTGGTTTTCTGATTTCTTTCCCCATGTTTATGTCAGTAAATAGTTCTGGTAAAAACTAAACTTATAGGTGAGTAGTCCAATCTTCATTTTCTGGTGGTAGAAACTAGTGTTAAACTTATAACTAGGTGAGTATAAACCCTAGTCCCAGTAACTAAACTTATAGATTTTTTTTACTTGTCTCACTAAAGAGATTATCTTAACCTGGTGCTGATTTTCGGACTTCTGACTCAGATATATCACCTACTCAAAAGAGGAGGAAGCAGTTCGATGCATTCAAGTAGTGCATAATTATAACTTACAAGGTCAACCTTTAATGTATGCTCATGGTCATTTCTTCAATGGGTTTGCTTCGTAAGAAATGTCTCAGTTTAAATGTTAATGGCTATTTATGGGTTCTGTTTGCAGAGCTTGCTTTGGAACCACAAAGTACTGCCACACTTGGTTGAGAAACATGGTATAAATGTGCTACTTGGTGTGCTTTTGGCTGTCATGTGCAATTTTCTTGTGTTAGCTTGAACGTTTTTTGATACAATGTCTTTCCTGATCCAGCCTTGTAGTAATCACAACCGTATATTTTTGCATGATATTGGAACCGAAGAAGATAGTTTCCTTAAAGATGAGATCAAGTTTCGCATATACAAGGTATAGTATTTACGGTAGAACAATGCATTTGTTTCTGCTTATTATATCTTGCGCATTGTACTTTTAAAAACATGTGAGTACATCTGAGGATGTATGGGTGTGTATACATACATAGGTATTTACTTTGGTCATAGCAGCAAACTATGTGTTTTTTTTCTTTTTTCTTTTTCTCTTTTTATTTTTATTTTTTTTAGTTCTTGTTCTTTGAGTAATTATTCTACGCTGTGGTTTGATTTGTGTAACATTTTGTTGTTTTTCTCTTCATTATGTTCTCTCCTACTGTCTTTTACTTTTCTTTCTAGCAGGCTTTCTCACTTTACAACCTTCTCTTTGAGTAAGATATAACTTTTTAATGTTTTTAAAATTTGAAATGGGTTGCGACTAGTTCTCACCGAGGAAGTGGTCCACACTGGAGACCAGCGAAAGCCGAAACGCATTGGCATCTAAAATCCATCTATTCTATTACAAGTATGTGTTTTGTTCGCTGATACTTGTGTTGTTTTCTTGGTGCATACTGGATATGCAAGAATGTGTCAGAAATCCCACGCCCGATACCTTTACATCTGACTGCCATCTGTTGGAACTGCCTTATCCCACACGGGATAACCAGTCCCAAAGCGCTAGTTATAAAACCGAAAAGGAGACATTGGGAGGGTCTATTTAGAGCATCAAATGGCTTTATGCTAGTAATAGGATCAAATGAATGGTGGTGAACAGCTGGTTATTCAAGTCTTACTCACTTAAAGTTTGCTTGTGATCTTCCTTATCACCAATGCTAGCAAAAGAATCCTGGGGAATGTGTCTGGCTTCTTGGAGAGAGACCTAACAATCTATTGGAAAAATCATCGAATGAGAAATGTAATACCTTCATGAATGACATCTCTAATGCCAAAAGGTGGAAGTTCGAATACATTTGGAATTAAATGGGGAACTCTACTTGAGAGGTATTTGGGTGAGCCCTAGCTCGCTAGTTGAGACTTACTTTCGAAAAAATCATTAAGGCTGGGCTGTTAGAGCAACTTTGTTTCCAAGGGAGATCCGATTAGCTAAACACATGCTTACTAGTGTAACAATCCATAATATGGCGGACTACTAGTGACCGACCTCGGTTTAAAAAAAGAATATGTAACCATGCTTAGGAATTTTCTTTTGTCGGGTAATCCGTCTGAAAAAAGTTGATTGTCTTTGTTCGGGGATAATCTTGCGGATGCCAAAAGATGAAGGGGCATAGGAATGAAGAATTCACAGGCATCAACATGGATATGCTAATAAAGCAAGCATGGGCATTGCGAGAATGAAAATGCCCATGTGCCGAATGTTAAGAAAGGGGATCCAAACATCAAATGTTTGAACCGAAGTTGAGTTAGCGGAAAGAACTCATTGAACCACTAGTCATGGGTCTCTAGAAATGGAGATGATGTTCATGTTAGTTTATTTTACTGGCTGGAAAGATGGAATAGAAAGTGACAACAGATTTGGGAAGGCAATCAAATTGTCTCTTAGTAAGTACATATGCGAGAGGAGGGGAGGGGAGGGAAGGGATACTTAAACAAAGCAGGGATCTGAAACACAAAACATCAACTGTTTGAAGTGAAGAGAAGTGAAGTTAAGATGAAGAACTGCCCAACCACTACTCATGATCAAATGGAGATGATATTCACGTCTTAGAATTTTATTGGGGGCTGGAAGGCAAGTCGTCCTTCTCTTAGAAAGTACGTCAATATGAATGGATGGAACTTCTTTTGCATCATGAATCAGGTGTACCTGAATCAAGTCAGGGTATTTATATTTAGAACTTCGGCTCCGATTACTGAACAAAAATGAAACAAGTGTTATAGATGAATTCAACCAATGGCCTCTTCTCTGTTAAAACGACTTAAGGTTGTCATAAAAGGCCAAAACCTCGTTTATACGACTTAATATACACCGGCGAGGTGGAGCATCCTTTTCGGTTTGCCTCTAGAGTTGGGTCATACTTTCGACTTTCGATCCCGGTCTGTCGACCTAACCTTGATGAAGGAGTGGATAACCACGACCCTAGAGAGTTTGAAGTGAGGAGCCAAAGGAGTGACAACCGATTCAACTTCACCATAGCGGTTTCGCATCGCGACGAGCAAAGGCGGCGGCCTCCTCGCGTCGCGGTCATGTTTCTCAACTTTGCAATCTGTGCATCGACTTGGGATTACGTAACATTGCTTTGCTTCAGCAAAAGCTTGTCTTTGCCTCTGCATCAACAACGCTCCCTCTGCTTCCTTTGCGACCTCTTGACTTCATTTATAGCGGTTTCGCATCAAACCGATCGCGGAAATACCGTTCAAAGACGCAAGAAGGGCTTTGGCCCCCTCGGAGACGATAAATAAAGCTCACCGCCCCGAGTAGAGTCTCGGGTCGGCCGCCTGTAGCAAGTGCCTAGCTCAGCTCCGATCAAGCTATGTCACTGTAGACAACTCTGGAATTTGGAGAAAGAGAAAGACGTTATGGGTTAATGGGGTTTCTGCCTTAGCTGCTTGTTAAGATGCGGGGTAAGCTGCCGGTAGATCTGGTTAATCAATGGGCTTTGGCCCTGCCTCTCAATCTACTCGAACTCAAAAAGTAACAGCACTTGGATTTGCCCCTGCACCTGGAGCTGGAGCAAAAACCGCTACACGGCCGGTAGAGCGCGTAGCAAGTAAGAAAGCCATAACAGTTCAGAGATAGTAAGGGCGAGTGCCTTGTGCTCTGCTTCGGCACTAGACCTGGAAAGAGTCGGTTGCTTTTTGGAAACCAAGTTGAGGTCCCATCTGGTCTACAAAAATAGAACTAGAATGCGAACTACTGCCTTTAGCTACAGGGACAGTTTCACCGACCTAATAGCCAATAAACTACGGCTGGAATCATCCTATTTATTTTCACTTCCTTATAGGCACCTCTAGAAAGCTTTGGTACGGACTCCAAGGATGACTCCCATAGCCCCAAAAAGGCGAAGGGAGTAATCCATTGAGAGTCAGTGAACGAGTAAAAGAATGTATGTAGCTCCGGATTGTTCTTGTTCTCTCGGATCATGCATCTGTCGGACAAATAGGTTTACTTTGAGTACAGGTTCCACACAAGCCTAGGTTAGGGCAAGAAAAGGATAAGTCAACCCCTAAGGGATATTCTATCTTAACTTGCCAGTCTAGGGGTATGGGTTTAACGTCACAGTACACAACAGTGATATCTTGGCTTCGATGCTCGTTGAGGAGTGCCACCGTATCCGCAGGCTATAGCCAAGAGTTAACGGAGCCAGGTTATTGCATGTCTACGGGCCCTAAACGAGACTTCGAATAGAAGGTAATAGAGTGAAGGACAACTGAAGCCCTAAACGAGCTAGAAGCCCATTTCTACAACGAGAAATATCTCGTTTTCAGACTCTAATGATAGATGGGACCGATAAGGTCAAAAACGTGTTCTAACGATAAGAAAGCAGTTATTGAGTCAAACCAATGCATGTAGCAACGTGTTGACAAATATACCACACCTCCCTCTTATGTTGTGCCTGGAGTTGGGAATGAGCTGCTATGCCCACAACTCTTATTTGAGTCCTTTTATTTTGAGTATACAGGAAGCATCCCACGCCCGATACCTTTACATCTGACTCTGCCATCTATTGGAACTGCTTTTTGTAGTTGAGCTTGTTTGCTTGATTTACTTGATGTTTAGCCTTGTTTATTTTATTGTTTCATTGGTGATAACTTTATGACATGAGGTTTTTTAATGGTTTGGCATTTACATGTACAATTTAGTTCAAAATTCATTAGCTTTTGGCTATTTTTGTCTTCTTATTTGATCTGTACCTTCATGAATGTGATCGAGTTATAACTTTGATAAGTTATTTCTAAGCTTTTGGCTATGGGCACCAATTTACGCACGCATATAGGAGGTGCATAGTTTCACATGCATTGCCAACTTGTGTATATTAGGTTTATTAATATTTCTAATAAATTTACTAAAGTGATTTTTTTTTTTTTTAAATTTGTTGTGCCAGATTGGTCGATTGGTTGCCAGAAGTAGTAGAATCAAGAAGAAGCTCCGAGTGGATGCTGCTCAAATTACCATGCTATAGACATTATTTGTGGAATTTTAGTTTTGAATAATTCGTCTAAATTTAGTTGAACATTGTTAAGATTATGTGAGACGATATTTTTTCACAAAAAATAGTTATGTGAATTCTTTAAGATCTTTTGTATTGAATGATTTGGTAATGAAATTCATTTTGTTATGATTTGTGGTGAATTGTTATAGGGTTACTGTGTTCTATAAAAATTGTTTTAGGCAGGATTATGTAAATGAAAATGTACAGGTATATATATGAATTGTACCATTTGTAATGCTAAATGCGTCCCAAATAAAGCGTGTGTTTTTCTGGAATTTATATCATTCGCAACAATTTTGGTGTAGCTAAAAGATTTGATTCTACCGTAACGTAGACACTTTTTGCCACACTTAGTGTGTCGCTAAATTTATGGACGTCTGTTGCCACGCCAAATGTACAACTAAAAATTCAAACTTTGTGCAACGGAAATAGTGTAGCAAAAGGTTGCCTTTTGCGATGCCTAGTTGTGCAGCTAAAGGTCACTTTTGCAACGCCATCCTAGTTGTTGTAAGCTCTTTTTTGCGACGCCAAGCGCTGCAAATAGTTTGAAATAAATTTGCAATTAATTTATTTTTCATAAATGAATTAGCAACGGAATTAGTGTATTAGCAGCGCCCATAAGCGTCGCAACAAACTAGGAACATTTGCCACGCCACTTTTGGCGTTGCATTTGAGTATTTGAGACGCACTTTTTAGCCACGCCTTTGCAACGCCATCTGGTGCGTTGCGATAGATCTTTTGCCACGCTCAAAGGCACCTTTAGCGATGGGGTATGGCGCTGCTAAAACCATGCTCTGTTGTAGTACACACTATGAAACAACTTGGTAATAAACACTCTAAGTTCATTTGACTCTAGTTAATCTAGCTTATCAATCTAAAACTAGTTAATTTATTAGATTAGTATAATATTAGTCTAGTTTTAAGTTCGGGCCATTGAAGGCAAAGTTGTATAAATTATCAAAAATCCCACTTGTAGATTTTTAAGTGGGCCTTTATTGTAACTTAAAATAGGGGAAAGCTCAAAAGTTTGGGCCTAATTCTCTTTAAGTAGCGTGTAAGCACGGCTTGAGAGATAAGTTCTAAACCTCCTCAAAGCCCAAGTAAGAGGATACCTTGTGTGTTCAAACATGCTTACGTGATTGTTTGAAATTTACTTTCCGCACTGCAATTTACATTTGCACATAAGGCTGAACTCGAGCCACATAACAACCATTGGGAAGTCATTACCCAATGTAGGTAAATTGGACGTTGCTTGATTTTTGAAGCCTTAGACAAAAAAAAAGAAATAAAATCAATCAACTAGAGCCCAAAGTAGTCACACTCCTCCAGAAAATGGCAAAAATATAGCCACGAAGATTTAGAGTAATTAGTTACCAGATTCCGGTGGACAAACTACCTTCCTCACTCCCCTCCCCAAGATTCATTGTGAGTGAGATTCTTGGTAGAACACCACTTAATGAAGTGACTACCTACTCTTCTGAGATGTGTAGTAGAGCCATCCTAGTCTCCTGCCCAGTTGTTCCTCTGAACAGGGCATAGTAAAATATAGCACAAAAGCAAAGTTTTCAAAACTCCACACTTGCAAAAATGAATTTTGAATTTTTGAGCATACATTGCACTGTTTGCGCATGTTAGGATAGTTTTGGGGTCTTTCTAAAAGTGTATGATACTGTGTTCATGCACTTTTAGTATTAGCAAGAATAAAACTTACTCACGTAGGAGAGCTAGTCACCCTAGACAATCTCCTGTTTCTAGTCCTCCATCTTATAAGATGGCTAACGAAGTAGTGCAAGCTGAAGAGTCTCTCTCAAACTTCTACGCACAGTTGCAAGATGGGCCTCCATCTTGTATATGACTTACACTGCTCACGAGCGATTTTCGAATTCCACCGAATGTGTTCAATCTTCTACCCATCTTCCATCGGTTAAAACATGAGTTACCGTACGAGCATCTAAGCCAGATACATGAAGTATGTAATACTTTTCATCATTCGGGCGTCACCGATGATCAGGTTAAGCTACAAGTGTTTCCTTTCACTCTAGCTGGTAAAAGTCACGCTTGGCTTCTTTCACAGAAGGCCGACTCTTCGATTCATGGGAAAAGGTTGTGTTCTCCTTCATGAAGAAGTACTTTATGCCGAAGAAAACAGAAGAGATAAGAAGCAAGATACAGGTCATCAAGTAGAGTCCGAGTGAGAAATTTTTCGAAGCATGGGATAGATTCTCTGACCTACTCCATTCATCTCCTCACCATAAACTAGAAAGATCCACTCTTGTCTAATGTTTCTTCAAAGGCCTTCTCCCAAAACACAAAGTAACCCTCGACATCATGAGTAATGGTAATTTTTTGGATAGAGATGCAACTGAAGCCTTAACATTTCTTAAAAACCAAGCTGAAAATAGTACCCATTGGGGTGACATAAACAATTCAAGAACAGTGCAACCTAGTACATCTAAGGCTAGTGGTATTTTTGAGGTGAAATCAGATCCAAAAATCAAAACCTTAATCGAAACCCTCACAAGAAAGATAGATGCCCTCATAACCATACAAAAAAACCAAACCCCTCATCATGTCATGAATGTAAATACCTCACCATGTAATTTCTGTATAAGCTTAAATCATATAGATGCCACATTTCCTTTGATCACAAACCTATCATCACTTCAGCCAGAAGAAGTATGTCCTTTCAATATACCAAATGCACCATGGAGACAACATCCAAACTTCTCATGGACTAACATTCCACAAAACCAAACACTACCAGGTTTCAACAAACCAACAAATACATTTAGATAAGGACACAGACAAGGTACTTATAACAATCAGAACAAAGCATTGATTCCATCCCAGTTTAACTAGACTATCAAAGCCCACCTATCAACAACCAAAGAGACCTAGTCCCCGTTACACCATCAACTAGTGTCCAAACAGATAAACCCACTGAAATAATGATATCTGTCATGCAATAGCAAACCCAAATCCTAGCATCCATACAACAATCTCTGAACTTGTTAGCCTAAGATAAAACCCAGAAAGGTGTGTTCCCAGGTCAAGCTATTCCTAATTCTAAACCGACAAACATAGCCTTTGAAGCAACAAGTGACATGAACGAAGCTGGAGTGCTAAAATCTCTTTCTTAATCATCCCATCTACAAGGATTGACTCTTCTTTTTCGATGTATTCTTTTCCCATTCTATTCCATCTTTTGTTTTAAGGGGATACATCAATAAGATAACCAGACCTCTCCACTTGGAGGGTGTGGTTGTAAGTGTCGGAGCCTTAGTCCACAGTATATCTCGCATATTCTTTGTAAAACACTTTTTACTCGTCGTTGGAGTAAGTGTGAACCTATGGAGCGAGTATAGAAATTTTCTTTTCTCTATTTTACACTTTTTTTTCAAAAATATTTGTTTTCTTTGTGTTGTTAATGATAGATTCTCGATACATCAATAGTTAAGTGATTTTTCAAAACGGGCAATGGATTTTACACAGACTAACCCCTAGAACAACGCAATCTATGGGGTGGTTTGAGATCAACTTTGATTACTAAGGGTTGCCTATATCACTGAGCTATTCGCCTGGGTCAGGACATTTCAAGTTTTAATTGAGTAAATCCCCAACTTCATATAAATTTGAAGCTCTGTCTGTCTAGATTGGGTTAATGCCACGAGCCCAATTTAAAGTTGCCTAGCTAAGATTATCTGTTATGATTTGTTTTTAAGTAGTAACATCTAGAATCACAACTTTTGAGTACGAGTTTCTTAAAACATCTCTCCATAGTTTTCAAAACCAAAGGATATAAAAATAAAAGTTATACGCCCAGAGTAACCAAAATGATACTGGATTAACGTATAATTTTATCTTCTTGGCAAAACCTCTATATGGATAGAGATATATTTTGAATGAGAAAACCAACTTAAAAAAATAAAATAAAATAAAATAAAAAAACTAGGCGTCTCCAAACGAGAATTGAACAAATAGAGTAACCCAAAGTGATACTATTCTCTATTTAATTCTATCTTTTGTCTCCACTTCTCTATTTTGTCTCGAGAATCTGACATTAAAAGACTCACAAATTTTCAAATTTTCTAAATTTTCCTTTCTTAAAAGTCTTTCCCCTTTCGTTTAAATCTTTTCCCCTTCTAAATCTCTCTCGTTTCTGAAAAACTTTTCAAAAATGTCTTCTGTAGCAAACAAAAACCCTCCACTTAGCAAGACTAGATGGATCAGTTTCAATGATCGTATACAAGTACTTCCTAGAGAACTACAGCTTAAGATATGGACACATATACCGAAAATCATTCTTGGTTTAGGTAAGAGTTCATACACAAGTAAGAGACGAGCTATGAGAGAAGGCTAGTGCTCGAATTGTCAAACATCAACTTGCCCCAGTCTTCAACCTCATAGTGAAAATTCAGTTTTTACAGTTTTCATGTGTCAGCCACCTGCTCATCGAGCACAGCTGAAGAGAGTAATTCGGCCATCTGGTTGGGATTGACTCAAGTTTTCAAAAACTTTCAAGTCTTGGAGATCGGACTTAAAACGACCCATATTTTTAAAATTTATTTCAAACTTATTCAAAACCCAAAAAAATTAATTAAAATTTTCCTTCTGTTATCTGTACATATTTTCCAACAGTTTCTGTATAGTTCTTTCCATCATAAGTTTTTCATCCACTGTTGGATGTGAGTTTACCCTATACCGTTACATTGCATTTTCGATGCTGATTGTTTTAGTAGCTCACGGGTCAAGATTGGACGAGAAATGAAGCGCGGATCAGCTCTTAATGTTGGCGAGGCACTGAGGATAAGATCGGAATTTCCTAATTTCATTTGGGCTTGGGCCAAAATTTCAATTTCATTAAAGAGGCACGTGCCATCAAACTATTTAGCCCATTCACACTCCATCTTCTCTATCACGAAAATCCCCAACCCTAGCCGCCCACACCAGCTCACGATCGCCCCTATCCAACTCGCGCTCGTGACCTCACCTCAACACACCTCCACCCATTTTTTTTTTACAACCTGCTCCATTTTCAACCCCCATTCCAACTCAAAACCCTAATTTTATAAATCCCTACTCTAAATGGCTCGAGTTCTTAAAATCGTGCCAGAGCAAAATTTTCAAGACCTCTTTTATTCCGATTTGTTTGAAGTGCACTTCAGGGCTGAGATTAGAAGAAAAGGATGGGAACCCTTAGTTTTGTTGGAAAGTGCGGATTATTCTCCCTCTCTTACTATTTCATTTTATAACTGCATGCTTAGAAGGGAAGATGACCGCATCATGGTTGTCAAGGATGGCCGCTTGCTGGAGCCACCAAGGAGGTGGTGAGTGGAGTTTTGGGGATTCCTCTGAAGGCTTATGTTCAGATGGAACAGTCCCCAGACCAATAAGACCATCGACGTGATGATGGTAGAGACACTTCTTGAGGCGGGTTAAAAACCCCAAGTTTCACTGTGCGTTTCAGTGTTCGCTATGAAGGAACCAGTTAGCAGTATCTCAGTGGACAACCTACAACTTATTAGGCTCAGCCAAGCCTTCGGATATAGTTAAGGCGATGCTTCATATTTTATGGATTCTTCAAGAGCAGAAGAACAGTTTCTGCATCGTCTCCTTTATCTTTGAGCAACTTTGCAAACCGAAGAAGTCAACCGCCCCTCTACCAGAGCTGGTCACCAGGATCATGCAACACTGGGGGTTCGAGGCCACAAATGTCCTAGTGGAGGTCAAGGACACTACCACAGGTCCTATCTATGCCCACTGTGTCGGTCCGTTATGGCTTCCACCGAAGTAGAGCGGTGAGCAAAAAAGCCGCCCGAAGAAGGTGGATTACTTTGCTGAAGATGCCACTCGACAATTCACTCAGCCCATTGATAAAAGTAAAATGTATAGTCTACCTACGAAATGAACGATGAATTCAAAACGTAAGTAAACTAAACTATTTTTTTGTTGCTTATTTATCAAAGTTTTCTTCTACTCTCAATCCTATGAGATAAAGTGGAGTAGGAAGTTCGTTCCACTCTTAGTCCTTCCGTATATATGCTTGTATTCTAGTCTCAATACTCTACTTAAAGCCAATGAGAGCTTTACGAAGGGGCAACTAAACTATGGTGCAACTACCCACAAGATGCAACTAGTCGATTCTCAGACAACTATGGGAATGCTACGGTGATTCTATGATAAGGAGTTAGAGGGGGATTGATTCCACCTTAACTCAACTTAATCCACTAACGACGAGTCGTCGTAATCCGAATTGAACTGCTACGCAGAACAAGCGGTTCTTCCTAATCCCTAATTACACATGGCATTTCTACCAATTAATAACTAGCATGTGAACAATTAAACCCATTCTCATGGTGAACTAATTATTTACGTGGAATAGAAATTACGGCGACTCTACGATAACTTAGGAATCAAGCTTTCATCAAGGCTTCTCAACCCCTCTAATGGAGGTTTAGCCTTGAATCATTCCATAATCATTTCCATTTAAATTAAAACTACACATAATAATAAGCATTAAAATTTACTAATTTAAACAATAATGAAATCTAAATTAATGACTAAAATGAAATAAGAACAAGAATTGAAATTAGATCTAGAAATGGAAATGACAAAATCGAAATTGATAAAAAATACTACTTTATTGATCTAATCAAATGAAGAACAAGATCCAAGGGTTTAATCTAATAAAGGATTTGAAACTAATTAAATAAAACAATTAAATCTAGATCTAGAAGCTATTTTAATGGCTACTTTCTATTCTAAGCTATCTACCTAACCTAACATCCATTGACTGCCATTAACACTGAGTCAAGCTTTTGTTTTTATACATCCAGATCCAAAAATCGTGCATGGGCTTGGAGCCATGTTTTGGGCGGAGAATCGGGCCCAAAACCCAATCTTCGATCCAAAAAGGCCTCTTCAGCTGCAGTTGGCTTCCACAGACTTTTCGTCCACTTCTGCTCCTCTGATTGGGTCAAGGCTTAGACCATTGCAAAGCTCTTTCCGAGCCGGTCGTTTTGACATAAGGTAGGCCTCAATCCGAGGTCTGAGTCCAAATATATGGCATTCGGAAGTTCTCACTGACTTTTTGCTCCTTTATCTCGCTAAAGTGGCACATTTACGCACATAATGGACTTTGAAGCCGAAATGCATAAAACACGTAATCGGTATTAACTCTTACTTATTATTCACATAATTGGTCTAACAAGATGATTATTAAGGGGTTAAAACTACAGTTTTGGGCTCTTATCAAACCACCCCAAAAGGCATTTTGCTTGTCCTCAAGCAAAGATGAGAAATTAGAATAAGTGACCAAAAATGGAGTTCTACCTAATCTCGTTTTATTGAGTCGCGATTGCATTGACCATATGCAACAAGGCCTTAAACCACTAGGAATTCCCTAGTGGACGAGTTATAACCTCGTGAGAGTTTTCGATGAAGGTACTCAAAACTTCATCTATACTTCAACGACTAAGAAAATAAAACTATTGTTTCCTTATTCATGCTCCAAATTATCTATCGTCTCACTAGCTATGAACAATAATAACCAAGTCAAAACCTAAGCTAATATATGCATAATAATCTATCATCTACAATAAACATATACCTGATGAGTAGTACTATAAAATGTTTAGCGGGTTTGTTTTCGAGAACTTCGGAATAAGCGTCCTTAAGTAGGTTCTCACAATAATAGTCAAGAAACAACACTCTGATTTTTCCACTCAAGTTTAAGCTACTCCGATTAATGCGATGGGCACACTTTACCTTACAATCTCAATGACACATAGGAAGCGGTCAATCAAACACATCTGCCACTTACTATCACACTAACCTATTCCTAATTGAGCTAGAGGTCTTTATTATTAGGTGTTCTGACGGGGATTAGGAGATGGTTTAAGAAGGAAGGAAATGGATATTCTAAAGGACAAGTCCGAGATAATAGAGTCTTCATATTATGTAACTAGAAAAACCTTGTTATTTACTTTTGCTTCTACACTTTGTTTCCATCCTTAGCCATATTTTTTTTTTTTTTTTCTTTTCTTTGGCTTTTGACTCCCTTTTATTCTATTTTTGGAGTTTTTATTTTATTTCTATTTTTTTTTTTTTTTCCTTGGATGGAAACTTCTTTTCTTTTTCTGAAGCAACTAACTAATTTTTGTTTACACATGTTTTTCTCTTCTTCTTTCTTCACTCATTCTATTTTGGACTTATCTTAATTGGGTAGGTTGATTTATTATATATATATATATATATATATATATATATATATATATATATATATATATATATATATATTTTTTTTTTTTTTTTTTTTTTTTTTTTATTTTGTTTTTTGTTTTGTAACAGGGTAAAGGAATTGTGGTTTATGGAAGGGCTAATGAAAGGCTCAAAGGGCTTACTAGCGGGGAAATAATTCATAGGTTTGAATTTACGGCTATATCGATCCAAAGAGGGCCTAAATTCTCGCTTAGGATATGGTTTAGTGATCAAGCAAGTGGGCGTGTGATTTCTCTATTTGGATTTTACTTCTCCCTTGTGTCATTTCTCAATTGTTTCACTCATATAAGGCTTTAGGCTATATTCTCCACAGGATTTGTAGAATAAGTACTCTAGCCTAGATTTGAAACTTATTGCCAAACAATCATAGATACTCATGTAATATATTTATAGATAGATGCAAAGATTATTACCTACATATTAACCTAAGTTTCTAACAATTATTCTGATGCAAAAGCTATGTGAGACTTCTAGATTGTTAAGAGCATAGAGAAAGAAACAATACCAATATTCCTAAGTGTATAACATAATTTATTTATTTATATTTATAAATTTTTGAAATTTTTACTAGAAAACAAATGCATATTATACATATTTATATCCTAGCAGATGTCTTAATTACACGTGTTTCTATGCCCCCCCCCCAAACAAAAAGCATGCTTTGTCCTCAAAGCATTTAAATAAAGAGGGTAGTAAAAATACCATTGAAACGCTTGGCGTGAAATTCAGAACATCGCAAAACAAAGTTAGAGCGTTACTAATATAGGAAATAAAACTGACTCAACTCTATCACGAGTTCTACCCATTATGGGGTTAAAAGAATGAAATTGCTTGGGACATAAGCGGACACAAACATAAACTAAAACTTACCTCCACTCCAGGCTGTTATTAGTCATCTTAGTCATCCTCCACTTCTATAAAGAAGTGGGCTCCTTCAGCGATCTGCCATGCTATGATAATTTGCCGGGCTTCACGCCATTTATCATCTATGGTTGCTAACCTATTAAGTGCCACTTGTTCTGATGGGGTGTAGGGTGCAACTGGTGAGGTTGTATCCGCCACCCTTGCCAAGTCATTGCGGAAAGATCGAATAATACTATTGGTGGGTCGCGACGTGTCTACCCTAATCCAATCCGTGAAACGTGTACAAAAACAGGAAAGAAACATAGCATAATCGTGAAACTAGAACAGGCATAAGAAGGTACTTATGCCTCATGGTATAGGCTCGTGCTAAACTAGACATCAAAGTTACGGGAAGGTCATAGAACCGAAGCGTCCATTGGCTAAAGCAAAGGAAAACGCAAGCAGTGGCGTCATTCACGGAGAAAAAACGCCATTCCCCTAAAATGTTTAGCATAATCCAAAACATAACAGTTCCTATGTTCATGGACCCGGGCTACCAAGGGCAACGTTATAGTCCCCTTGGTCCTCAATCTGAAAAAATGCCTGCCCCATAAGCCTCATGCAAAGACTCATAAGTGTAGACATGCATATTATCGACCCAATAGCACCATGGGTCTTGTATCTCAGCGGGCATAGCAAGTCCAAGAACAAATGCTAGCAAGAACACGGTAATTTCCATTGGTTCATCGTCAATGTTGATGGAGAACACTTGTTCTCCATCCGGTCTCTCAAAGAAAATGCAGTTATTATAAAAATAAGATGCAAGTCTTTGGAGAATAAAGTTCACCGGTCTTACCATAAGAGGTTCCCAACCAACGTATGTGATCACCTCATGAAACCAAGCACCGTAAGTAGTGCTTTGGAACAAATCTTCAAAAGACTGTTCGGTATCAATGTTGGAGATGTCATCTCAAAAATTACGCTTTGGAATAGCTGCGAAAGATCCGGATACTACTGGCGAAAAACTAGAAAATTTCTGGTCCACGGAAGTCGGTTAACTAGGCGAAGTCGCTCTTTTGTAATTTGGAATTCCGGTAAAGTAGGGCGGTCGCGCTTTGACTTGAAGCGCCGGCGCTCTTAGTATTTTGAATTCCAGTGTTTTAAGCGAAGTCTATGCTTAAGCGCGGTGGCGCTCGAGTAAAATTTTTGTCGAGTGTAGTAAGGCCCAGCCATCTTACACAGAAGCGCACGCTCGAGTTCTGATTTGCAAAATGAAGTTGAAACGTGGGAATCGCGGGTGTGAAGGGTGAGTGATGGAGTTTAGGTGTAGTGTGAGTTGTGAGAATAGTTTGTATCAAGTTTATATAGGTTTAAAGTTGCTAAAAATGATCGGAAAGTTGCCAAAACTAATTACGGCGGTTTCGGAAATCCTAAAATTTCCAAACTTCAAAAGGAAACAACTCATAACTTGGATTCTAATTCAAACCCAGTATCTTTTAGGTTGATTTTATGATAGAATGTACCTATTTAATCTAGATTTCATCCTACAATGATACTTGATCATATTTCTGCCTAAACAACCATATTTTCACCTTGACTCCGCAATTAATTCTAATCTGAGGGTTATACAAAAATCATGCTTGAATTGATAAAACCACCCCCAAACAAGTTGGGAAGGTGGGGTCAATATGAAACAACCATGCATAATGAAAATAGGCCCTTATATTAAAATTTCATTCGGAGTACCACTACAAAATTCAAATTACGGAAATAAAAGTTACATTACAATAAAACAACAAAAAAAATAAATAAAACAACAACCACTATCAATCCTCGGACTCTCTAAAACAAATCGCCACTAGTGGCGGAGGGCACTCTCTAGTGGTGGCTCCTGGGCTCCGAAGGTCCAGCAGCATCCTTAAATGCGGCGCTCATGCCTCAATAGCTGTGTCCTCTCGAAACCGAATCAGATGAGGTGGGAAGCGTGCAAGCATATCCACTCTAAACCATTTGGGCTTATGGTATTTTCTTTTTAATTTTTATTTTTCTAGGTTTGGAGCTTGTTAATGGCGGTGGAAGATGAAAAACGATGAACTGTTGCTGAAGAAGGTAAAAAGGCGAGCCTTGGTCGTGGTGGCTGGTTGGGCCCCCCAAAATCGAAATTTTGATTTTTTTCGATTTTTTTTTTCGCCAATTTCAAATCAAAATTGCCGCTTCGTTACCGGGTCCGATTTTTGCGAATGAGATATGGAAATGATCAGGAGGAAATTTCCTATCCAATGATCCATAAAACACTCTATTCCGACTTCGGATGACATACGAGATAGTGGAAAACGCCTCGAAGTGCGTGCATGACGTAAGTTATGCGAACGAATGAACTCTAAATTAATAGATTATGTCAATCCGAAGCGTAATACAATAAAACGGCCTAAACAACTCTAATGGGACATAAAACATTTATTACGGAAACACGAACACCCCACCCTAAACAAATTTTTTTACAACGGCTTAGAAAATTTGTTTTTAGTAAATGGGTCTTTTAAAGTCGATTCGAGACTTCCTAGATTACTATGTTTATTTTTATTTTTTTATTTTTTATTTTTATTTTTATTTTATTTTTAGAAGGAAAAACGATAAGCAATAAAGACATAATTCACACCATAGAGAAACATGACTCAAAAATCCGAGAAAAACATGCAAGAGTGGAAAACGTGAACTATGTGAACCGTGGACTTAGGATCCGGTACTTACAGCCACACACTCCATAGGGAGGGCCCGGTTACCTTAATGGTGCACTCACCAATATATTAAAGTGAAAGGAAATGCACCAAACACCGAATTGAGTCGTTTATAGTCGATACTTTCGAGACTTTATCTAAAACATATGTATGAACATGCGGTTGTTCATATATCAACAACCAAAATAGTTGTGGATCATTCCATAAATAAATATCACATAAAACATATCCAAACACAATGAAACACCAATTTTCCTATGACTCAACCTAGTGAAATGAAAGCGAAGTCGGATTACCCTATATTGTGTAACCTATCATGCACCTTATTTTTCATTTTTGAATGAGTGGGTGTTCTAGTAAATAAGTGTGGAAAAGTGAATGGTTGTGGAGAATATGGTAGATATGGATAAGTTCTAGAAAGACGGCTTGTACAATGATGAGGATGTGGTTTTAGCACCTAACTCATTCATTGTGTGTGTAGGACTGTCTCAATTCTGAAAATTAAGGTGTCAAATAGTTTGTCCTTCCGAGTATCTGTTTGCTAGGAGGATTTAAAAAATTATGAAGCACGGGAGAAACAAAAGGATCGAGTGCAAACTTCGAGGTTTCTTTGAAAGGGTGGAAGGAGGGGAATCGAGGTGGATGTTGTGCAAGTTAGTTCTTGATAGGGTGAATTTTCACCTACTTCGAAAAAAACTCATCGAATTCCCCATCTAGATTGGTCATATCCACATTACTATGGTAGTCCTCTACATCTTTGAGAAAGTCATCTATCCCGGCCCCTCATCAATAATATGTGTATCGACTAGTGTAGGGATGAAAATGTTGAGTCCGACTTTCCAAAGGAAAGAATTTTGGGCATATGACTATCGGGAACGTGTTGTTGAAATAATCTCGGCGAAGCTCTCGATCATGCTAACCTCTCCATCCATAGACGAATCGGATAACTGTGTCCTTGTTTTAAAAACATTGACTTCAACAAACAAGATGGCCAAAAAGACATGGACATTGAACCATCACGGCAATTAATGAGCGCATTGGCGGTTGCTAGGAAAGGGCGCCCTAAAATGATGGGACAGAGTGGTTAGCGACTTCGTATCGAGGACTACAAAAATCAGCGGATAGTAGAAATCCTGAACTTTTACCGGCACATTTTCGACTACACCCTTAGGATACTTAATAGACCGATCGACTAATTGCAATGTCATTTTAGTGGGTTGCATCTTGTCTAGACCTATTTGTCTATACAAATAAAATGGGAGTAAGTTAACACTAGCCCCCAGGTCTAATAACGCGGTCGTCGTATAGGAATCTCTAAGGTGCATTTTACAGTAGGACGACCAGGGTCCTTGTACTTAACAATTCCATTATATTCAGATAAGGTTGGGAATTGTTCTGTTAAAAAGGTGTCTTTTGGTATATTTGTCTTACGCCTAGTAGTACACAATTCCTTAAGAAACTTAGCATGATGTGGTAGCTTTTTAATAGCTTCGAGGAAGGGAAGGTTTATAGTTAGATTCTTGAAAACGTCCCTAATCTCCTCGTAATTTGTATCCCTAGTTAACATTCCTAATTTTTGTGGAAACGGTGGTTTCGGTCTATATTTAGCTATGGTATCAGCTGGATGTTTAACCGTGGCTTTTCTGTTTCTTAGGTTGTGTTGTGGCGGTACCTCCCTACGGTGGTAGGCTCTTGGGTTTCTATTTCGGTATCTAGTAAAATAGTAGGTGTAGGGGACTCTTGGTGGGGTAACTATAGGCATAGTTACCTTGTTATCAACCACTCTGCTGCCGAACGGAGAGTGGTGATGGCATTTATCTCACCTACATTTTCAAATTCATTACTAGTATTATCCGTTACCTCAAAGGTGTGTTTGTTGTTTTAGGATTATGTATTGCGTGACTTGGCAACACACCTTTGGTTTGGGCTTTATCTTGAGCCAACCTGTTGGGTTAAATTATTAACGGATTGTAGAAGCCGTTGGTTAGATTGAGCCATAGTTTGGAAAAGTTTTGGCTCACTTGTATGAAGGTGTCAAAGGCGATCCGGTTGTGTGGGTGTAGTAGTCACGGGTGGTGTGGATGGAACTATTTCACGTGAATTATTTATAGGTGGATTCTGATAATTATTATTGACCGAACGATACCTCTATTAGCATTATAATTATTATAATTACCTTGACCTTGTGCTTGACCTTGTCGAGGTTGCACTTGGTTGTTATAATTATTAAAATTACCACGACCACATCCTTGTCGTAGTGGAGCTTGGTTAAAAGCCGTGCGTTGGCCTAACATATTGATTATTGTACCCTTGAGGTGTGACTTGTTGGTTATTTCTCCAACCGAAGTTGGGATTTTGTCTCCAAGGCGTTAGGTTCACTATTAATGGAAGAAACCTGTTCATAGGCTATAGGGCGATTAAATCGGGATGCTCGGGGACTCCAAATGTAAACTACATGGGTTTGAATTTACATTCATGACGGGGATAGGCTTTTGTTGTACGAAATGGCCTCTACCTTTTTAGTGAGTGATTCGATTAGAGTTTTAAGCTCGAATCGTGTTTAATTTCAAACATACCGGGCCTTAACGTATTAGTAGAACTAGCGGAGCGGGGATATCATCACTACCCCCAATTATTATTTAAACTTAGTTTGGTCCTCTAAAATTTATAAGCCTCCGAGGCTCTTTTGTTAAGAAACTACCCCATTCATTATGTCAAGGACTTCTTTATGGTGATGTTGAAGTCCTTTGAAAAAGGCAATGAACTAACGTGTCTTTTTCGCTAAGTTATGGTGTGGACACTCTATAAGCAGATCGGTGAAACGATTCCAAGCCTCTGAAAATGATTCATGAGGATTTTGTCGAAAAAAATGAATCTTGGAAAGCATCTCATCCGTCTTTAGGGGTGGGTAAAAATGTTCCATAAACAAATTGAACAAGTTTAGCCCACGAGTCCACGAAATTAGGCGCTTGGCGCTTAACCAAGAGACGCCTTATCAACTAAGGTGAAAGGGAATATCCTTAATTTAATTTGTTCCGCACCAACCGTAGGATGGTGGAATGTTGTTAAGACTTGTTCAATCCTACGCGTATAGCGATAAGGTTTTTCATGGTCTAAACCATGAAAAGCGGGTAACAAATTAAAAATATTTGGAGGGATTCTGAAATCCCCATTTGGGTCTGCTAGAGCGATGCAAGATTTGGGGCTATCGCTCAAGGCTTTGTAGAAGTCCGAGAGGAGTCTCTCTTTCTTCCCCATTATATCGGTGGTGTGTGTAAAATAGTAGCTAGAGGTGTAGTGTGTGGTATACTAGATAGATTTGTTTGTTGGTGTTGTTGTGTATTTCGTTAGGTGTTTTGTTCTACCGGACCTTAATCTCATGCAAGACTAAGTCGAGCTTAACTAAACATGCAACACTCCAAACAATTCGATATACTAGTATAAAACCTCTAACGAGAGATCAGAGGTTTGGAAGAAAGGAATACCTGATTCGTCCTTGCTTAAACATAAATAGCGTCTTGTTTATGCTTGTTCGATTGTATATAGCGGTTAGAACACTGAAAAATATGAAAGATCAAAGTTCGAATCAAAATTGTCGAAATCCGAAAAATTTAACCGCAGTAGCAAGCTTCAGCTCAGAAGTATTTTCAATTTACAGTGTTTTTAGGGCGGTCGCTCCACATCGGTGTCGTCCAAAGAAGTGTCCAATAACATAGGCGTGGTCGGCTCAAGGAGGAGGTAGTTCGATTAAAAATTTTGCTCTCGAATTTTTCAACTCTAAAATGGACACCCACAAAGTATGATTCAAACAAGGGTGGGTGGGTGAAATGGGACTTTAAAAGCAGTACTAACACTATGAAAACAATACGAAAAGTGAACTAAGATGGCAGTAGTATTTGATAAAAGTAAAATGTATAGTCTACCTACGAAATGAACGATGAATTCAAAACGTAAGTAAACTAAACTATCTTTTTTGTTGCTTATTTATCAAAGTTTTCTTCTACTCTCAATCCTATGAGATAAAGTGGAGTAGGAAGTTCGTTCCACTCTTAGTCCTTCCGTATGCTTGTATTCTAGTCTCAATACTCTACTTAAAGCCAATGAGAGCTTTACGAAGGGGCAACTAAACTATGGTGCAACTACCCACAAGATGCAACTAGTCGATTATCAGACAACTATGGGAATGCTACGGTGATTCTATGATAAGGAGTTAGAGGGGGATTGATTCCACCTTAACTCAACTTAATCCACTAACGGCCAAATTAAAATCAGTAATCGAATTGAACTACTACACGAACACAAGCGGTTCTTCCTAATCCCTAATTACACATGGCATTTCTACCAATTAATAACTAGCATGTGAACAATTAAACCCATTCTCATGGTGAACTAATTATTTCTAAGCGTGGAATAGAAATTACGACGACTCTACGATAACCGAATCAAGCTTTCATCAAGGCTTCTCAACCCCCTCTAATGGAGGTTTAGCCTTGAATCATTCATAATCATTTCCATTTAAATTAAAACTACACATAATAATAAGCATTAAAATTTACTAATTTAAACAATAATGAAATCTAAATTAATGACTAAAATGAAATAAGAACAAGAATTGAAATTAGATCTAGAAATGGAAATGACAAAATCGAAATTGATAAAAATACTACTTTATTGATCTAATCAAATGAAGAACAAGATCCAAGGGTTTAATCTAATAAAGGATTTGAAACTAATTAAATAAAACAATTAAATCTAGATCTAGAAGCTATTTTAATGGCTACTTTCTATTCTAAGCTATCTACCTAACCTAACTGCCATTGACTGCCATTAACACTGAGTCAAGCTTTTGTTTTATACATCCAGATCCAAAATCGTGCATGGGCTTGGAGCCATGTTTTTGGGCGAGAATCGGGCCCAAAACCCATTCTTTCGATCCAAAAGGCCTCTTCAGTTTGTAGTTGGCTTCCACAGACTTTTCGTCCACTTCTGCTCCTCTGATTCGGTCAAGGCTTAGACCATTGCAAAGCTCTTTCCGAGCCGTCGTTTTGACATAAGGTAGGCCTCAATCCGGTGGTCCGAGTCCAAAGATATGGCATTCGGAAGTTCTGGCGACTTTTGCTCCTTTATCTCGCTAAAGTGGCACATTTCGCATAATAATGGACTTTGAAGCCCGAAATGCATAAAAACACGTAATCAGTATTAACTCTTACTTATTATTCACATAATTGGTCTAACAGTATGATTATTAAGGGGTTAAAACTACAGTTTTGGGCTCTTATCACCCATGGACGGAGTTCACTTCCTCCATGGAGGCCAAATGATTATGCATTCGTATCTCCACAAGTTTAGGGAAACTCAGGGTAACATTATAGCATAACAGCGGACCATCAGAGAGGAGCAGCGGTCCTTCCAGCAGGAGCAACAACGTTTTCAGCACAATGTCACTAGAACACTGCAGAGCATTAGAGACACGCTCCCATGTAATGATAGACATGCTAGGTCTCGACGTTAACAAGGAAAAGGATCTTCTAGACGTCGAGAAGAGTCACGCACGGATTCTGACTAGGATTCTCCCTAGTGTCCGTATAGTTGGATTTATTTATTTTTCTATTTCTTTCTTATGTGTATGACGTAGTATAAGTTTAATTATATGTTTAATATTATTTACTTGTTTATTTTGTTTTTTTGTGGAATTTGGTATATGAGTAAAAGGTAAAACAGATACATCATGCCAAAATTTTCTATTTTTCTTTCATGCATTTCATATATGTTTTAAAAAAAAACAAAACACAAAAAAATTTTTATAGCAGAATAATTATCCTTAGTATAATAAACCATGTATTTCTCGTTCTATATCAAACAACCCACACCCCAAACTTATTTGGGGTGTGGTGTATTTTCATTATGAAGAACAGAATACATGTGTATCATCGTTTTTGCTCATGTTTCTATGTTAATATTTTTACTTATCTCTTCATACTTTGAGAACAAAACATAGTTCTATTTGGGGGTGGTACAGTAACATTTTGCAAAAACTATGTATTTTATACATAGTAGATATAATAGTATTTTTCTTCCTTTCTAAATATTTTTTTTGAAAAAGACCAAAAATATTTTTTCATTTAGTATATATTAAAAGGGGTTTTTAGGTTTTAGTCCAACATATAATAATGATATTAGGCCTTGATATATTTATACTTGAAAATTAGACTTTAGTCCAAATTTTGCCTTGTATTTTGCTTAATACCTAAAATACCCTTACAGGTGTGTCTCACGTGCGAACCATAAATTTTGGTTTTAGGCTTGCTAAGTGGCAAACATCTAACGCGTGTAGATCTACCAAAGCACCACCGTTGATTTCCACTTTCGCGTATCTAAAAAATGTGGCCATAAATAATGAGGGAAAACATTTTCCCTCCTTCACTTGTGCTCACTCTCACTCAACTCACAGTCGTCCTTTCTCTTACTCTAACCCTAACCTTTCTCCACTGAACCATAATTCGCACTCATTTCAACTTAATCTTCTCAGTCGAACCCAACTTGAACCATAATTCTAACTCATTTCAACCATAATTCTTTTCAGTTCTCTCATTTTCATTTAACCCTTAAAGGTCTGACCTTTACCATCCAAGGTCGTTTGGGATGGAATATTTGTGATTGTTTGAGGTGACCATTTGAGGTGATTGCATTGATCAGGGAATTTTCTTCAAGGGACCATTATTGTTTTACATCGTTGATCGAGGAAGTTCTACGCAAGTGTTATTGCATGTGTTAGGATCAAGCTCTATTTTTTCATTATGTTCTAGTACTATAAACTAAATTACTAGTATAAAGTGATACCTAATCCTAACTTTACTGAAAATTTGGGCTTTTGTTTGCCTGTTATCTAATTGTCTATTTTTCGTTAAATATTTTGGTATAGTATGGCTTCTCATTTACTGGGTGTGAAGGAATTTGTGGTTCATTATGGTGGTTGTTGGGGCATAACTACCCCAGGGAAGCTTAAGAGAACCGATTACAAGGGTAGGAAGAAATAAAAAATGCAAATTGATGGTGATGAGTTATGTATGCTTGATATGATGTTAACAAAGATGTAAGGAAGTTGGTTGGTGGAGTTGACTCTGTTGAGATTGCTTGTTTGATTGAAGGGTTCATGTGTAAGATATCACAAGATGCACACCTGTTGCATATGTGGGATGAGTTAAAGCCTGAAAAAGACAAAAAGTATCACTTATTTGACTCCGCAGCCCCAAAAGCCACAAAGTTTACTAGAAGCCCTCCTATTATTACCACCTCAAGCAGTAACACTCTCCCAATAGTTAAGTCTACACCCAAACTACCTAGTACACCTACTAAAGCAAAAAAAGTTCAAGAAAGTTGTAGAAGATCACCCAGATTAAGTCAAAGTTGCTCAAATGTCCCCACAACACTACCTACTACATCTCAAAATCCCAAAAAATCAGTTAAAACTAGACATGTTCCCACTGTAGCAATGACACCTATAAGAAGGTCCATGAGACATAATAGAGAGCCATTGGTACTTGAAATTTTTGATAATGAGGGTGACAATGTTATGAAGGGGCCTGAAGAAGTGATTACTCAGTCTAAGCTAGGTGATCTAGATAGTGATGGTGTGTTGAAGGCATTTGAGAACATTGAGCAGTCTCAGTTAGATGAGTTGGAACATGACTTTTGTACTCAAAATATTCATGAATACATGGAGGCATTGGATCATGAAGTGCATGATGTTGGAGATGTGGAATTGGATGGTGTTCCTGATGTGGAATTGAATGATGTAGCAGTGGATGAAGTGCTAAATGGTGACAGTGACAATGACTATTATTATGGTGAAAAGTTTGGTCCCACTGTTGGAGGGAGAAAAGAAGCTGACAATGCATTTAACTATGAATCTGATGATGAGGATGAGGAGTACTTACCTGAGAATTCAGAATGTGGAGATGACTTTAACTTGGAGGATTGTGGTGAGGCATTTGTGTTGGAAGAAGAAATGAAAGATTTAGAAGAAGAATTGCAAGGTTCTGTGTTGGGCAATGTTGTAGTTAGGGAAACAAAGAACATATATGAAGCAAAAGAGATGGAAAAGGTTTCAGACCCACCAGTTTTCAATGAACTATGTGACTTGAGGCCCAAAATGACTTGGCCTACCTTAGAAGATTGCAGAGATTTCTTCAAGTTCAAGGCAATTAAGCAGACGTTCCGTTTTAGGCAACATAGGAATGACAAGGTCAGATACGTTTTGTTATGCAAGGATGAGGAATGTAAGTGGACAATAACAGCCACTATCGCAAGGGATGGTAACACTTTCATTTTGAGAAAATTCAATAATGAACACACTTGTAAAGCAAATGAGAATAACAAGTATTGTCAGGCCACATCACCTTGGGTTGCCAAACATTTTCAAGATAAGGTGAGAGATCATCCAAATTACAAGCCAAAAGATCTTGAAGCTGATATGTTTACCAAATTTGGTGTTAAAATCTCATATTGGACTACTTGGAGTGCCAGAACACTTATTCTTGAAAAATTGAATGGAAATTATGAGGAAGGGTTTGCTCTTGTCCCAGAATTGTGTAGGCAAATAAAGAAAGGCAATCCAGGAAGCATTGCTGAGTGGTCTAAGAAGGATGGGACTGATGAGTTCATAGGTGTTGTGATATCATTTAAGGCTTCTTTTAATGGGTGGTTGAATGGGTGCAGACCAGTAATTGGTCTTGATGGGTGTTTCCTAAAAGGAAAATATGGTGGATGTTGTTTAACAGCTATAGGGTTGGATGCCATGAATGGTATATTTCCTCTTGGGATTTACATTTGTCAAGGTGAGAATAAAGCTACTTGGATGCAATTATTAAGTCAGCTAAAGCCATTTCTGATTCAGCACAAGGATCCTTTGACTTTTATCTCAGACAGACAAAAGGGATTAATACCAGTTATGGCACATTACTTCCTAGATTCAAATCACAGGTATGAACTTGATTACTTAATACCAGCTGTGGCAAAAAATTACTTCCCTTATTCACTATGCTTGATTAATACTAAACTATAACTTCTTGTTGCAGATTTTGTTTCAGGCACATGTACAAGAATTTTAAAAAAGACTTTTAGTGGTGAATTATGGGAAAATTTAGCTTGGGGAGTAGCCAGAGCATACAAGTTACCAGAGCATACAAGGATTTTTGGCACAAATTCTTAAGACTGACAAGGTTGCTTTAGATTGGTTGGACAGAGAGGATAGGCACACATGGGCTAGGGCACACTTTGATTTGACATCAAAGTGTGATGAGCTTACAAATAACTTCAGTGAGTCTTTCAATTCATGGATATTGGAGTATAGAGATAAACCATTGATTCAATTTGTAGACAAGTATAACCTAGCTCTATTGCACATCATGTATGATAGAAGGATGTTGTCTATGGAGTTACCAGAGGAGGGTTTAGTGCCTAATATTAAGTTTATGATAGAAAAAAGTGAGCAGAGATATATGAGGTACAAGGTATCTGGTGTGTCAGACACTGCTTTTTTGGCTATGAACACCCAGACTGGTACAAAGTATGTTGTGGATATAGTGAAGAAGACATGCACCTGCATTGAGTGGCAAACGTCAGGAGTGCCATTTGTACATGCTATTATAGTTATCAGGGAAAGAAGAGAGCCATGGATAAGGTAATTTAGTTATTTGCAGTGTTATCATGTATTTAGTTATCAAGTGCAATCATCCTTTGATATTTGCAGTGTTAGATAAGGTAACTTATTGACTGAGACTTGTCTGCTCTGCCAATGTTAGAGATGTGAGTCCACACTTCAGTGTTCAAGCATTAAGGGCAACATATGCAAATTACTTGTATCCAATTGGTAACAAAGAGGACTGGGATCCAATAGTAAGTTTATTACTTGTATCAAATTTAATCTTTTAGCAATATTAACTTATTAAATTAGTTTAAATTGGTTTCTAAAGTGTTTTCTTTTGTTTTCAGGTTTCATTCAAAGACTTGGTTGAACCTCCTGAGCTCTCAGTACAACCAGGTAGACCTAGGAAGCAAAGAATTAGAGATGAAGATGAAGCACCAGCAAGCAGTAAAATCATTAGAAAATGTAAGAAGTGTGGTGAGGTGGGCCACAATAGCACCACATGTGAAGCAAAGAAGCAAGCAAACTACAAAAAAGAAAAAAAAAAAGAAAAGGTATTAAACTATTTATTAAACAATGTAATGTGCTTGTGTTTTTTCTAATTATGGATATAATGCTTAAATTTAAAGGTGCCCTAGTGGATGATGGAGCTGAAGTGCAGCAATCACAACCAACTCAAGTGCAGCAACCAACTGAAGTGCAACAATCATAAACAACTCAAGTGCAGTAACCACTTGAGTTTCCAGTGCAGCAGCAGGAAGCACCAACACAACAAGATGGAGCAAGTGGAGGGACTAGCAGGGGTAGAGGTGGAAAGGGAGTATAAGAAGCACCCCCATCACCACCACAAGGTAGAGGTGGTAGGGGTAAAGGAGAAGCACCACTAGTGTAGCGGGGCACCCGGCCAAGACCACTAGTCAAAGAGCACCAAAGAACACCACCACCACCGCAGCCGAAGGCTCCAAAGAAGCACCACCACCATTACCACCACAAGGTAGAGGTAGGGGAGGCAGTAAGAGAACAAAAGGAGCACTAATGCAGCAAGTACCACCAGCACAGTAGGCACCAGCAACACCACCACTATCACCACCACCACAAGGTAGAGGCAGGGGAGGCAGTAGAAGGCAAAGAGGACCCACATAAACCAGTGGATGCAGGACAAGGGGTATGTATCATTTGATGATTGGTGAATACTCACCTTCAACTCCTCCAGTGACTTCAACTCAATGACCTAGGGAGCATCTTAGTCAAACATAATAAATAGTTCGTCAGTTGGTACTTTTTATCACTCAAAATGGGCATCATAGCCAGACACAATGTGGCATATTTTGTTATGTTTTGGATATTCTAGTTCACTTATGTGATTTTGTTGAATTGATGTTGTTATAGTGAACTTGCTTGGTTATGTTTTAGTTATGTCTTGATGGTGGACTTGTTTTGTTAGTGAATGAGACTTATGTTTGCTTTTGTGATGCAATACAGTTGTGGTGTTGCTACTATAGTATATATGACAGAATTTAAAGTTTCTTTATTAAGAGGGAATATCACCCTTACAGGACACAGATTCACACACCACACTTAGAATCACTTGGGATATTCAACAACACAACAACACTCAGCCTCACACACATGACAATTGAACACAAATTTGGTATTCATATCTGTAGGTAGCATTGGTTTAGCTGTAGTTAGTCTCTCTTTTACCACATCCAACCCAATCATAATGGAGCCACAATTCAACCACCTTGTAGCATTGGTTTGGATTAGGGTCATTATCCATAACCCTTCTACATCTCTTGTGCGTCTCTCTTTTTGTTTACCACATCCTTAACCCAATCATAGATTTTAGTCGATTAGCTAGTAAGGTTTGAAGAATGTATACCACCTATGTGATCCACCCATATTTGAATATTACTTGCAACCTCTTGACAAGATATGTTCTGAAGAAGTAGTGGAGAAGATGACTTCTACCTCTCCATTTATAAAGGGTTGTACCGACTTGTAAATGTTTCTATTTGTTTGACCATTGGATTATTTAGATCAAGTTGGTTGCAAAATGTGACAAGTGTCATTTATGCTCAATTTTTATGACCGTTGGGTTTCAAGCCTAACTTATGGTTTACACATTGATAAGAGCCCAAAACTGTAGTTTTAACCCCTTAACAATAATACTTTTAGACCAATTATGCGAGTAATAAATAAAAGTTAATGATGATTACGTGCTTTTATGCATTTCAGGCATTGGAGTCAATTATGTGTAGAAGTGTGTCACTTTGTTGAGATAAAGGAGCAAGGGTTGGTTGTTAAGGAGTTCTGTGATTAAAGGCCAAGATTCAAGAAGAAAAAGCCTTTAAAAATCTTGGTCAAAGCTGAAAAGTCAAAGTCAACGCGGGCAGAAATAGCGCACAAAAGTTAGCAGAACTTCCAAATATCATATCTTTTGACTCAAACCTTGGAATTGGGCCTACCTTATGTCAAAACGACCGGCTTGGAAATAGCGTTCCAATGGTCCAATTATTGACCCAATCAGAGGAGAAGAAGTGGACGAAAAGTCTATTGAAGCAAAATCTAGATGAAAAGGCCTCTGTGGACTGAAGAAATTGGGTTTTGGGCTCGATTTTCCAGCCCAAAATATAGCTCCTCATCCCATGCACGAAAATGTGGATCTTGTCTCCTCCATTTCAAGACATAAGAAAAAAACTCTTAAGCAATCCTTAGCTTTAGGTAGCAAGTAGCCATTAGAGAATAATTTTTAGATCTAGTTTTATGTTCAAGTAATTAGTTTAGAACAAAGTAGATTATTAATTTAGTTATTGAATCATTGTTTTATTCTTCATTAGATTAATAAAAGTAGTGAGTTATTCATAAATTCAGTTTTGATTTATTAAATTACTTAGATATAAATTCAATTCTTAGTTGTTAATTTAGATTTGAATTCTTGATTAGATCAATATAGTAAAGTTATAATCTTTATATGATGTCTTGTTTAAATTCAATTGGAAATGATAACATAATGATTCTAGGCTAAACCTCCATTAGAGGGGGTTGAAGAAGCCTTGATGAAGCTTGATTTGTGTTAGCGTAGAATAGTTGTGATTTTCCATTCCATTCTAGAAAACGATTAGTTCACCATGAGAATGGGTTTGATTGTTTCACATGCTAGATGTTAGTTGGCAGAGATTACCATGAACAATTAGAGATTAGGAAGAACCAATTGTTATGCGAAAGCAGTTCAATTCGGATTACGATGATTCTTCGTTAGTAAATTAAGTCGAGTTAAGGCGGAATCAATCCTCCCTAATTCCTTATCATAGTATCAATTTAGCATTTCGTGGTTGAATTATCATATCTTGTTAGTTTAATTTGTATCGTAGTATAAATTTCGTAAAACTCTCATTAACTTTGGATAAATTGATAATCTTAGGAAACGCGAATTCTAAAGAACTAGGAGTGGAACGAATCTTTTACTCCAACTCTATTTCGATAGAATCGAGAGTAGAAAAGCTTTGATAAACAATTTAGAGAGACAAGTTTAGTTTTAGTTTTACTTGCGTTTGAGTCTTATCATTTATTCGTAGGTAAAACTATCATTTTACGATTATCACACATTTTTGAGATACGCAAAAGTGGAAATCAACGGTGGTGCTTTGGTAGATCTACACGCGTTAGATGTTTGCCACATAGCAAGCCTAAAACCAAAATTTATGGTTTGCACGTGAGACACACGTGTAAGGGTATTTTAGGTATTAAGCAAAATACAAGACAAAAGTTGGACTAAAGTCTAATTTTCAAGTATAAATGTATCAAGGCCTAATATCGCTATTATAAGTTGGACTAAAACCTAAAAACCCCATATTAAAAAGTCTTCTTTCTTTTTTCTATGATGAATAAAAAGTTTAGAAGTTTCATTATAACAATAGAGTAAAGACTTGTTCTTCGTACTTAGACTAATATACGTATAATAGTTTCTGCATCTTTTCATGAATGTCATGCATCATCATTTGTTTGTATATAGCAGTGAGTTTCCGAAGCTAAGGTTAGAACAATTAAGTTCCATATCCTGTGAGAATCTAGCCAAAAGCCTCATCTAAATGATTATTGAGTGATGACACAAAGGATGTCTGGATAGAAAGACCACACGTCCACTTGCTTGATTACCATGCCATATTCTAAGAGAGAATTTAGGCCCTTTTTGGATCGATATAGCCAAATAAATGTTAAAAACCCAAAAAGATAGTTTTCTTATAATTATCCCTCTTGAGCCTTCACCCTTTCTAAAAGCTTTTTATTCTTCACCAAAAATTCCTAACCCATTACAACACACAATAAAAAGCTTACTTAGCTGATAAGTTGAGAACTGGATGGATATCAGAAAAAGAGAAGAGAAGATCTTGTATAAAAATAGAATCGTTATTTGCTTCAAAAAGAAAAGGAAAGAAAGAGATTGAAGAAAAGAAAGTCCCATCCAAAAACTAAAACTCCAAAAAAATCAAAGGAGTCAAAAAAATAGAATCTCCCAAAAGTTCAAAATCAAAAGGAGACGATATCAGAAACAAAAAGAAACAAACGCAAAGTTAGAACTCCCAAAATTAAAAATCATATGGAGTCACAAAGCCAAAGGGATAAAAGAATGTATCACAATTCAGAAGCAAAAGATCAAAACGAGGTTCTTCTCTGCTTACAAGTATCATGAAGGCCCAGTTTCTCGACTTATAAAATTTTGTTTTTCCCTTCCTTTTTCTTTCTAAACCATCACCCTAGCCCCGTAACTCTTAATAATTAAAATAGACCTCTAGCTCGATTAGGAATAGGATGGTGTGATAGTAAGTGACAAGCGTGATCAATCGAACCTTGAGTGAATCTATCAGAGAGTTGTGATTGCAACACACCCCTGTGAGAACTCATCTTAAGGACGCTCTCCAAAAGCCTCGGAAAACAACTTTGCTTTTGCATTTCATTACTCATGTTTTGCGCATTTATCTTTAGATGATTAAATTACTGTATATATGTTATTCTAAGTTCAAAGGAGTTTGTCCTTATTCACCGCTAATGAGATGTATGAACTTCTAAGAATAAATAAGAAAATAAGACCCTTTGTACTAAATAGAAAAAGTTTGTGAGTACCTTGTGTTAGCCTATTTTACGACAACCGAGGTGGCATGCCCGCTGGCCCAAAGTAGGATAAGAGAGCAAAGGCGCGAAGCACCAGATCGTATCCGCGGCACCCTAAAAAGGGATAGGCCATACAGGGGCCTGTGAGAAAAGTGCGGTTAGAGTCAAAGAAGAGGCAACTTAATGGAGAAGGAACGTGGGGTACAACAACAAGGCCGCAGAACCTTAAGAAGACAGGTGTGTCAAGGTGGACCAAAGGATGGGAGGGAGATCAACGGATAGGAAGGAAGGAGGGATGATATAAAAAGGAACAGTAGAGCAAAAAGAAAGGAGAGAGAGAGAGAGAGAGAGAGAGAGAGAGAGAGAGAGAGAGAGAGAGAGAGAGAGAGAGAGAGAGAGAGAGTGGACTAAGACATTTGATCTTAGAGGTTGTAACGTGTGTTCATACATTTGGCGCAGTCTGTAGGGAAGAGGTAGGTCCATGATTTGGGAAGAAGGGGAAGTTGTAAAACATGGCTCCAGCTAAGAGAGGAAGAGGTAGAGGAAGGCTGACGAGGGAGGAGGCCGTTCAGAATGAAACGGCGAGCGTGGAAAACATAAAGGTGGGAGAAAAGGAAGTCGAAGGTTTGGTGGCTAAGGCGACTAGGTTGCTTCAGGAGGAAGTAGGTAGATTTAGAGAAGAAAATGAGGAGTTGAGGAAAGAAAGAGAAGATAGTTAGGGAGGAGCGGAAACCGCAGTACCTGCGGGTAGGGAGGTGAAAGTGCAAAGCGAGAAACTTTATCAGGGAGACGGGGTGAACCATGCAGGAGGCATTACCATGGAAATGGTGCAGGCAATGATCGAAAGAGACAGAGAGGCTAACCGCGTGGTGGAAAAGGAGAAACACATCGTGGCCAAAAAGGTGGTGGATAGCCTGAATCAGAATCCACTTGCTGACTCGGTCTGGAATTCGGAGGTACCCAAGAGGTTCACACAGCCGCGGTTTGAAAGGTACGACAGAAAAAGAGATCCGGCGGACCATTTGCATCACTTCCGGCAGCAGATGCCGCTGTGGCAAGAGGCAAAGTATGATGGCCTCCGTTGTATGATGTTCCCTGCCAGTCTGAAAGGGGGAGCATTTGACTGGTATTATCAGTTGGCATCGTGGAGCATACAAAGGTTCGAGGAATTGGAGCAAGCTTTCATGAATCACTTCATCCATCAAAAGAAAAGAGTAGTAGACGTAGCGGATCTCTTTAACGTCAAGCAGAAGTCAGCCGAGACACTCAGAGACTTCTTGTGTAGATTCAAGGAAGAGACACTGCGAGTGGAGAGTTTGGACGAGCGCACCGCGGTCATAGTCTTCCAACATGGATTGAAGCAGGGAACCAGGGTGCACGAATCAGTATCGAAGATTGAAGTTACCACCTTACATGCTTTGTATTTGAAGGTAGAGAGATACATACTGATAAGAGCCAAAAACTGTAGTTTTAACCCCTTTAATAATATTACTTTAGACCAATTATGTGATTAATAAGTAAGAGTTAGTACTGTTATCGTGCTTTTGTGTATTTCAAGCTTTGGAGTTGAATAAATGTCAATTCGTTACTAAGTAGGAACTAAAAGGAGCTAAAGTGATTGCTATGAAAGTTCTTTGAAGAAAGCCCAAGTTTCATGGAGAAAAAGCCCAAGTCAAAGCTGTTAAGTGAAAGTCAAACCGGATTAGAAAGTTGAAGAAAAGTCAACAGAACTTCAAAATGCCATATCTTTAGACCCAGGCCTCGGAATTAGGCCCATTTTATATCAAAATGACCAGCTCAGAAAGCTCTTTCCAATGGTCTAGACATTGACTCGATTAGAGTAGTATCAGTTGGTGAAATCACGTCCTACAGTAACACGACCAGAATTGGATGTCTTGGATTTATCTAATTGGGTTATGGACTTGATTTATGGGTCCATAACCTAGCCTAAAAGCTCATGCATGAAATTGTAACCAAACCCTCTTCTATATAAAGAGAGTTAAGGCTAAAACAAAGGGCTACTCCCACTTTAGTTTAATATAGTTTAGGGGTTTTCTCTCTCTCTCTCTCTCTCTCTCTCTCTCTCTCTCTCTTTTGTAGTTTAATTTAGGTTAGAATAATTTTTTTTGTAGCCTCCATTAAATCCTTCAATAAAAACCCTTAGTTTAATATTCAATTTTTGTCTATTTAATTTAATGTCTTCATCTTATTGTTTTGATATTGTTCATCTAATGAAACTAGACTAAAAACTCCATTAGAGGAGGTTAAAGAATTCATGTGAGGATGATTGCTTGTTAGATTAGTTGTTATTTAGAACAGAATGTCAAGTTCATTATTATGAGGGTTTAGAGATAAATCTCATAATGATGAACTAAAGTTTAGAGCCACCATCAAAGAGATTTGTGGTGGAGTTAAACTCTCATGCTAGTGGAACCTTGATTCGAGAGGACTTGGTATTCACTAGGGATCAATATTCAATTCGATGACTAACTAATAGGCATTCGAATTGCATGGTGGAATTTTTCCCCTCTATGTTCTTCCAATTCATTAAATTCACATTTTAATTCTTATTTTAATTAGTTTAATTTAAATTAGTTTTAGTTTAAATAAATCACTTCACACATTACTCTCACCATTGTTCTTTGTGTTTGATTAGTTGAATTCGTTTAAGTCTAGAGAGTTAAGAGTGGAACGATTCCGTACTCTATATATTGCATGAATATATATGTGAGAGTAGGAAATAAATAGTTGATACCGTAAGAATGAGGCTAGAGTAATCTAGTTTAGTTTTTACGGTTATCACATACGCAACGACGATTTTTGGATTGGTTAACCATTCGGTTGTTTGTATTGTGTCCGAAAACTGTTTTGCAAACTTTGCAAGGCAGTAAAAGGATTTTCATAGCTACGATTATTTTGAAATTTTACAGGCTACTTACTGGACGTCTTAGCAACCAACTATAAAAATTTCAAATTTTTTGGAGAGCGCGACCCACGCCCATACAAGGCAAAGTTTGAGTGTGACCTGCGCTCAAAACACTGTAACTCGAGTTCCACTTGAACGCGACCCGCGCCTTTCACAGGCAAATTCTGAGCGCCCCCTGCGCTCAACTCACTAAAAATTGCCTCAGGAACGAGTGCGACCTGCTAACGCCCTTCACGCAAAATTCTGAAACCGCCCACTTCTTTCCTCGAGCAACCCAATTTTCACAGGTCAGTCCAAACTTCCATTTCTTCAAGTTATTCGGTGTTTCTAACTTCTTCAATACACTGAGATTACGTATACAAGATAATATTCATACGCGTAGCAAGGAGGCATTCAGGTACTCCTTCTTCCACTCCTCGCCTCTTCTTTCAGAGGAGTTTCAATTCTAGTATAATCAAGCTTGTTTATCGTAAACATCAACATATATGCCTATCTAGAAATTTATAGTTAGAGTTTTGGTTGCATATTAATTGTCCTTAATATATTTGTAAAACCAATATGGCATAATCAATATGTAGACTGATAAGACTGTAAAAGTAAATATAATTCTACTCCGAATAAACGAAAGTAAAACTAAAACTTTATCGTAACTTGTGATTATCAAAGATTTCTAGTCTCGATACTATTAAAGTAGAGTTGGAATAGAAGATTCATTCCACTCCTAGTTCTTTAGCATTCAAGTTTTCTATAATTGGGAATCTATCCAAAGTCTAACGAGAGTTTTACGAAGGGAATTCTAAGAACAAGATACTAACTATAATGATTCAACTACGAAATGCTACAGAATACTAAAGTTTGAATCTAGAATAAAAATTAGGGGGGAATTGAATCCATCTTGAATCTAACTTAATAAACTAGCATAGATTGTTGTAATCCAATTCTTACCGTAAGAACGTAAGAATTGGTCGTTCTAATCCCTAATTATACATGGCATCTCTACCAATTCATAACTAGCATGTGAGGAAGTCCTCCTATTCTCATGGTGAATCAACGACCTTCTAGAGTGGAATAGACTCTTATAACGATTCTACATTACACAATCAAGTTTTCATCAAACCCCTCTAATGGAGGTTTAGCCTTGATTCATCAAACTATCATTTCCCAATGAAATTAAACTAGATATCATATAAAGGTTCAAACTTTACTAAATTGAACTAAACAATAATTCAAATCTAAATTAATAACTAAGAAATCATTAACGACTAAGAAGCGAAATTAGATCTAAGCAATTTTAAATAGCAAAATCGAAATTATCAAGAACTAACTATTTTATTTATCTAATGAATGATAAACACTGATTCAAATAACTAATCTAAAACAAGGTATTAAAAAAACTAATTAATTAACTAAATAAAAATTCTCAAAACTAGATCTAGAACTAAGCTTTAATGGCTACTTTCTATCCTAAGCTAATTGATCCTTAAGAGCTAAGTCTTGTGTGTGGAAATGGCAAAGAACAGATCCATATTTTCGTGCATGGGCTGAGGGTCCATGTTTTGGGCCGGAAAATCGAGGCCAAAGCCTAATTTCTTCAGTCCACAGGGCCCTTTTCAACTGGCTTTGACTTCAACAGGCTTTTCATCCACTTTTGCTCCTCTGATTGGGTCAAGGTTTAGACCATTGGAAATCTCTTTCCGAGACGGTCGTTTTGAAATAAGGTACGCCCAATTCCGAGGCCTGAGTCAAAAGATACGGTATTCAGAAGTTCTGCTAACTTTTGTGTGCTGTTTCTGCCCGCGTTGACTCTGACTTTTCAGCTTCTGACCGGGCTTTACAAAGGCTTTTTCTCCTTAAATCTTGGCCTTTAATCACAGAACTTCTTAGCAAAAAACCCTTGCTCCTTTATATCTCCAAAGTGGCACATTTCTGCACATAATTGACTTCAATGCTTGAAATACATAAAAACACGTAATTAGCATTAACTATTATTTATTACTCGCATAATTGGTCTAAAAGTATTATTGTTAAGGGGTTAAAACTACAGTTTTGGGCTCTTATCATAGACCAACAATCATATGATTATTATGCAAAACCTTCACCATGTTTATGTTGTGGTAGTCCTTACCATTGGGTTTCTCATTGCCCATCATATGAAAAGTTTGAACCTACTATAGGATATAATAATAATTATGAACCTCAATTTTCAAAATTTTATAGTGACCCATGCAATCAAGAGTTTTCTAGTCATCCAAACTATACAAGGAGTCAACCGATTAATCGTATAATTCTAGTTCCGTAATGAGTGTGTATAACGAACCAAACACTTTTCCGTGCACAATTTGGTCAGATCTAGACCACACTGCCCATTCATGTCCTATATTTCTTCAACCTCAACCTAACCCAGCACAATACGAAATTAACCAGAGTTACTCAAACGCCAATAACTATGACTATCAAACACCGTACCAACCAGAACCACACCACCAAGCTTCCCCTCCGCTAACAACATTTGGTAAAATAATGGCCCAAAACAAAATAATACTTAAGAACCTAGAACGGACAAGATTGATGCTAACCTCACCTACGCCAGACCTTTCCACCATGCCAGAAATCACCCACCTATTTAGCTTGCCACCCTTCCCAGACCAAATTTCCCAACAAATAGCCAATAATGGAAAAACGTTTAGAGAACAAAATGCAGAAACCCAAACTATGCTTCAGAATCTAGCCAAAATGATTTCCATGATCCCCTTATCTAACACAGAAATTTCAACCTTGCTAGAGATCGACACACAAGTAGAACAACCTATTCCCATAACCAAACCATTCGACCTAGTTAAGACCTGCCATGAATTTCATGAACCAACCTTCCCATGACCCTCCTATTATATTAACTACACACACAACCTGGATGAGAAAAATTCTTGAAGACGACTCTGTAGGACTTGTTTCGGATGACCATGATGCCATTGAGGAAACTTATATTGTTTTAGAGGACGAGAGTGAGGAAATAGAAATCAACAATTCTAATCTAAGGCATGAACAAGGTAATGTGCAAGAATTAAAGGAAGTAGCATCTTTAGAGCAATGCGAATCTAAATTTAGTTTGCCAGCTGAGGAAATAACAATGGAAAACATAGATGAAATTCTTATAGATAAAGCCACGAACCACAACTTTATAAATTCAGCTAAGCTAGATGAAGAATTATATGATTTCTTAAGAGCATGTGAGGATCCACCAACTGATGAACCATCAACTGACCACCATCCACCTGAGTTACCACCTCCTACAATCCAACCATCTAGCATAACTAAGCCATCCATTCACCCACCATTTAAGAAGAACCTCGAATTTGCACTTGAGCCTATTGCCTCAGAGACCCTCTATAATTTTTTCAACCCTCACTATGAAGAGTGTTTGCCTAGTACACAATCCCATGAGTACATTATTCCTGTAGTTGAGAGCCAAGCTTTGACCGAGTGTAGTGAGAAACCTAGGTTGTCTTATTTTCCCTCATCTAAGCCTCATGAAAGACATCAAGATCCATACTTCATTCCTTTCTCACTTAAAATATCACTAATTCATCTTTTGGGTCATTCTAACTCTTTAAAATAGCTACAACATGATGGTTTGCATATGTTCTTTGATGAGTTACTAAGTTTTCTTTCATTCTTCTACATAATTGCTTCCAAGTATATAACTTCATTCTGTTTGGGGGTGCATTTAGTATTTTGTTTTTATGGCTAGACACCCAACTCTTTCGGCTATTAGTTTATAGTTGACCACGCATCATCCATTTTGTGTCACCCCAGTTCTTGCTTGTTTAGGGGTGTGCACAGTCTAGGAGAATCTAACTTAAAACGACCCCACATTAAGTCTAGAGGAATCTAACTTTAAAAGACCCATATAATTTCTTGTAAAATACCACCTTAATGGAGTATAGGCCACAACATTTTTCAAACTTCAAAAGAGTTTCAAATTTTGTTTGGGGGTGGGTGGCGTATTTTGGTATTTCATTTCAAATCTTTTTGCCACCCTTTGCCTGTCATGTTTACTCCAGTAGAGTTTGTGTTAGTTAGTACGTAATTGTTTAATTGTGCTTCATGTTATCATATCTTCTTTACAATATTTCTGTTACAGGTATTGCCAATTTTTGTCATGTTTCTATGGTAAATTCTTTCCTTATCTCTTACACTTTGAGGACATATCATTCGATTGTTTAGGGGTGGGATAGAAATATTTGCAAAAATTAGGCACTTTTAGGATGTAAATTATGCATGATAAACATAAAAAGATAGTTTTACTGACAAATAAAGCTATGAAACTCTAAACGCAAGTAAAACTTTAAACTGAACTGTTACTTATCAAAGATATTTGTTTTCTACTCTCAAATCTATTGACGTATAGTTGGAATAGAAGATTCGTTCCACTCCTAGTCCTTTAGCATTCAAGTTTTCTACAATTGACGATTCTATCCAAAGTCTAGTGAGAGTAATGATGGAATTTATACTACGATGTAAATTTAAATAACAAGTTACGAATAAGCGAAATGACAGGATGTTAAGGGTTTGAATCTAGATAAAGAATTAAAGGGAATTGAATCCACCTTAACTCGACTTAATCAACTAACAAAGACTCGTCATGATCCAAATTGCAATGCTTCGCATATCAAAATGGTAGTTCTAATCCCTAATTATACATGACATCTCTACCAATTAATAACTAGCATGTGAGGTCATCCACCCATTCTCATGGAGAATTAACGACCTTTTAGAGTGGAATAAACTCTCACGACGATTTCTAAGTTAACAAAGATCAAGTTTCATCAAGGCTTCTTTAACCCCTCTAATGGAGGTTTAGCCTTGATTCATCAAGCTATCATTTCCCATTGAATTAATACTAGACATAATATAAAGATTTGAACTTTACTAATTTTGATTAAACAATACTTCAAATCTAATTAATAACTAAGAATTGAATAATAACAAGAATTGAAATTAGATCTACAAATTTAAATGAAAAAATCGAAATGAACAAGAATAAACTATTTTATTTATCTAATTAATAAAGAACAATGATTCAAAGAATTAATCTAAAACAAGGAATGAAACTAATTAATTTAACTAATTGAATTCAAAAACTAGATCTACAAGCTATTTTAATGGCTACTTTCTATACTAAGCTATCTAACTATCTTTTTCTTAAGAGCTAAGTCTTATTTTATGTAAAGAAGGAGACCAGATCCACAATTTCGTGCATGGGCTGAGGTCTCATGTTTTGGGCCAGAAAATTGAGCCCAAAGCCCAATTTCTTCAGTCCACAGAGCCCGTTTCAGCTGGCTTTGACTTCAGTAGACTTTTTGTCCACTTTTGCTCCTCTGATTGGGTCAACGCTTGGACCATTGGAAAGCTCTTTCCTAGCCGGTCGTTTCGACATAGGGTAGGTCCAGATCCGAGGCTTGAGTCCAAAGATATGTTCTTTGGAAGTTCTGCTGACTTGTGCACTATTTCTGCCTGTGTTGACTTTTCAGCTTTTGACCCGGATTCATAAAGGCTTTGTCTCCTTGAATCTTGGCCTTTATCATAGAACTTCTTAGCAACCAACCCTTTGCTCCTTTATATCGCCAAAGTGGCACATTTCTGCACATAATTGAGTTCCATGTCTGAAATATATAAAAGCACGTAATTAGCATTAACTTTTATTTATTACTCGCATAATTGGTCTAAAAGTAGTATTATTAAGGGGTTAAAACTACAGTTTTGGGCTCTTATCAATGCACTTTTCTTTATATAAAAAAAATTAAAAATCATAAATATTGTTTATACTAGGCACTTAGTGATAATAGTATTGTTCCCTTCTCCATGATGATATTAGTCTAGAAATCTCACGTAGTACTTGAATTAGGATTTAATTTTTGAAACATAGATTAATATATAAGTAATAGTTATTGCATTTTTTCATGAACATCTTGCATGAGCATCTTTGATTGTACTTGGCAGTATTTTTCTGAGACCTAGGTTAGAGTACTTAATACATATCCTGTGAGCATCTAGCCTAAAAGCCTCATAAGAGTGAAATATCTGAGTGATGACATAAGGGAGAAGTAAATTCTGAGTAGAGAAATTACACATCCATTTGCTTGATCACCACACCATATCCTAAGCGAGAATTTAGGCCCTCTTTGGATCGATATAGCCAGAAATTCACACCTATATGAAATTTATATCCGCTAGTTGCCCCACTGAGCTTTTCATTAGCCTTTTCACAAACCACAAATCCTTTACCCAATAAAACACAAGAAAAAATAAAATTAGCCTACCTATCTAGATAAGTCTGAGAAATGGGATGAGTGAAGAAAAGAGAAGAGAAATGTAAACAAAAATTAGTTAGTTGCTTCAGAAAAGAAAAAGAAAATAAAATAAAAACTCCAAAAATAAAATAAAAGGAGTCAAAAAGCCAAAATAAAAAGGCTAAGGATGGAAACAAAGTGTAGAAGCAAAATAACAAGGTTTTCTCTAGTTACATAATATGAAGACCCTATTTTCTTAGACTTGTCTTTTTGAATATCCATTTCCTTCCTTCTTTAACCAATACCTACGCCCCGTATCACCTAATAAAGACCTCTAGCTTAATTAGGAATAGGTTGGTATGATAGTAAATGGTAAATGTGTTTGATTGATCTTGGTTTCCTTGGATTGTCATTGAGATTGTGAGGAAACGTGTGCCCACTACACACTGGAGTTAGCAAATTTGAGTGGAAAAATCAGAGTGTTATGTGTTTTGACACATTCCTTGTGAGAACCTACTTAGGCACGCTACCCAAAAGTTTCAGAAACGGACCTACCATTGCATTTCATATCATAGTTCATTGTATAGTTGTTTATCTTAAGATGATTTGATTATTATGCATGTATTATTTTAAGTTTTAGAATGATCATTCTTGTTTAAATACTAGTGAGATGTATAGATTATTGAGGCATAAATAAGGAAACAATAGTTTTATTTCTTAGTCGTTGTAGTATAGATGAAGTTTGTGAGTACCTTCACTGGAAAACTCTCACGAGGCTATAACTCATCCACTAGGTAATTCCTAGTGGTTTAAGGCCTTGTTGCATATGGTCAATGCAATTGCACTCGGCGAAACGAGATTAGTTAGAACTCCATTTTTAGTCAATTATTCTATTTTCTCATATTTGCTTGAGGACAAGCAAAATACTATTTGGGGGTGGTTTGATAAGAGCCCAAAACTGTAGTTTCTTTAGACTAATTATGTGATTAATAAGTAAGAGTTAGTACTATTATCGTGCTTTTCTGTATTTCAGGCTTTGGAGTTGAATAAATGTCAATTCGTTACTAAGTAGGCGCTAAAAGGAGCTAAAGTGATTGCTGTGAAAGTTCTATGAAGAAAGCCCAAGTTTCATAGAGAAAAAGCCTTTAAAAACCCCAAGCCAAAGCTGTTAAGTGAAAGTCAAACCGGATTAGAAAGCTGAAGAAAAGTCAACAGAACTTCAAAAGGCCATATCTTTGGACTCAGGCCTCGGAATTAGGCCTATTTTATATATAAAATGACCGGCTCAGAAAGTTCTTTCTAATGGTCTAGGCCTTGACTTGATTAGAGTAGTATAAATTGGTGTAATTGCGTGCTACAGTAACACGACCAGAATTGGAAGTCTTGGATTTACCCAGTTGGGTTATGGACTTGATTTATAGGTCCATAACCTAGCCTAAAACCCATGCACAAAATTATAACCTAACCTTCTCCTATATAAGGAGGGTTAAGGCTAAAACATAGGGCTACTCCCACTTTAGTTTAATATAGTTTAGGGTTCTCTCCCTCTTTCTCCTTTTGTAGTTTAGTTTAGGTTAGAATAATTTAATTCTTAGCCTCTATTAAATCCTTCAATAAAAACCCTTAGTTTAATATTCAATTTTTGTCTCTTTAATTTAATGTCTTCATCTTATTGTTTTGATATTGTTCATCCAATGAAACTAGGCTAAAAACTCCATTAGAGGAGGTTAAAGAAGCCATATGAGGATGATTGCTTGTTAGATTAGTTGTTATTTAGAATAGAATGTCAAGTTCATTATTATGAGGGTTTAGAGATAAACCTCATAATGATGAACTAAAGTTTAGAGCCACCATCAAAGAGATTTGTGGTGGAGTTAAACTCTCATGCTAGTGGAACCTTGATTCGAGAGGACTTGGTATTCACTAGGGATCAATATTCAATTTGATGACTAACTAATAGGCATTCGAATTGCATGGTGGAATTTCCCCCCTCTATATTCTTCCAATTCATTAAATTCACCTTTTAATTGCTTAGTTAAATTAGTTTAATTTATAATTAGTTTTAGTTTAAATAAATCACTTCACACATTACTCTCACCATTGTTCTTTGTGTTTGATTAGTTGAATTCGTTTAAGTCTAAAGAGTTAAGAGTGGAACAATTTCGTACTCTATATATTGCATGAATATATATGTGAGAGTAGGAAATAAATAATTGATACTGTAAGAATGAGGTTAGAGTAATCTAGTTTAGTTTTTACGGTTATCACATATGCTACGAGGACATTTTGCGGAGAAATAGTAAGGAACCCAGGAAACCCGACAAGTCAGTGCATGTCGTGGCCGCATAAGATAGGAGGAACAGAGACATAGTCGCGGCACGAGATGGAGGAGCCTACAAAGGGGAGACACAGAGAGCGGAGAGGGGCAGGGCAGGGGGAGTACAGGGAGAGAAAACCCTATCGCGAGATAGACTTTACTCCACTGAACAAGCCGTTGGAGGAAATCCTTCCCCTGATCAAGGGACAGTGGCATTACTAAGAACCGCGGAGCTCACCTAAGGAGATAGAGGGAAATCCATTTTGTGCGTACCATCAGGTCAGGAATCATGCTACCAATGAATGCTTTGCTTTACAATGGTTAGTGGAGAGAATGATTGGGAGAGGATAGCTAAAGAACGGAGGCAACAGAAAAGGAAGCTGTTATTCCAGGACCAGTTCCTAATGCTAGGAAACTTAACAAGAAGAGAAGGAGAAACAAGGATAAGCAACATGCCGGAACAAGTGGTACTAAGGACTCAACTGGAAACTACATCTCTACTCCTCCAATAGCAACACAACCAACTGCTATTGATGTAGAGCCTATAAATATGCAAGTAAATGCTACAGTAAATGAGGATAATAATGTTGGGGAACAAGACTTGCAAGAGGCTCAAGCAGCTCAACTGATGGCAGAGGCTACACGAGGCAATCGCATACTGTACAGAATGTGGTTGAGGTTGGGACTGGGACTGGTATGGCTGAGCAAGAGGTCCATCACATGGCTGGGGAGTCTGCTAGAGGTACGGGCCAGAATGAGGCGGTTCAGTGGACTGGGGTGGCTTGGATGGGAATCGGGCCTCGGGGAAAGAAATGAGACACTCTTAGAGGGGGAAACTAGGGCAATATCTCCCGTCATGATGACCCCAGCAGTTTTAGTTGTTGAGACATCCATCCCATTTTCTGGAGATGGAAACAAGCTAACATTAGTAAATGAGTGTAATGATCTTCGAGATCGGTTAATTGGGCTGATTTAGCGGATGATGAATCGGACGAAGTCCGTCCGAGGACGATGAAAACGCCATGGCAGACGATAACTAAGAAAAAGTCTAAGACGGAATGGATGTTGCAGAAGTACTCACCTCCATCTACAAGGGCAAGGAAAGGAACTCGGCATAACCAACGATGAATGTCGATCCTAACATTAGGACCTTATTTTGTAATCAAAATCGACAGTGCAGTCAAGTCGTACTTTAGAGTTCTCTAGAGTACGCTCATTATTTTGCTTCATGGTGGGAACCTATCCTATAACTTGAAGACTTTGTCTCCTCGTGTACTCTTATACTTATATTAATAATATATTCACATTTTGCCTGCAAAAAAAAAGCTAAAGGAACATGTCGAGGAAGTTCAGCCGATCGAAAGGGTTCCTGCCGCGGCCAGAATCCTGGGCACGATAAATGTTATATTTAGCGGAGAAACGCTGGGAAGGAACGCCCACAGGGATAAGGTGAGGAGGACAACCAGTCTGCAGCAGATAAACGAACTTGTGAGCAGTCCGCGGTCAGTTCCAGGAAGTAGCAAAGGAAATGACTGGATAGAGTTTACTCCAAAGGATTTGGAGTCGGTGAGCTCGCCACACGAAGATGCGCTGGTGATTACCTTAGCAATGGGGAATTACATGGTGAAAAGGGTGCTGATAGACTGCGAAAGTTTAGTGGATTTGCTGTTTCAGAGTGCGATGGAAGAAATAGGTATAGAAAGGGAGCAGATGAAGCCTCCATGGACTAACTTGTTCGGGTTCAACGACAGCATGATTGAGCCATTGGGGGAGCTAGTACTCCGGGTGACTGCGGGGCCGGTGACCATTTTCACCAAGTTTATGGTAGTAGACACTAACTCGCAATACAACGCGATCCTGGGAAGAAAATAGATTCATGAGATGAAGGCAATTCCCTCTACTTATTACCAGGTGATCCGTTTCCCGATGAATGGGGGAATGTACGAGATAAGGGGTGATCAGGTCGCGGCTCAGAACCTCCACCAGGTGACAAGGAAGGGTCTTGTACGCGCACCTGGTAAGGGGACGCCGAAGATAGGGGGCAGCCTAGCATAGCAATTGCAGACCGCGACCGAAGAAAAGAGGCCGCTCGTTGGGGGCAAGACAATGGATGAGATTGAGGTTGTGACCATCGGAGTGGCCGAGGACGAGAAGTTTGTGAATGTGGGGGCTAGTTTGTCAGAGGATTGGATTGCCTTGTTGACTGAGAACAGTGATGTATTTGCATGGACAATCGAGGATTTGGTGGGATTGGACCCGGAGTTTGTGTGTCACAGATTACATATGTGAGAAAGGGCCCGCCCAGTCCAGCAGAAAATGAGGGGCATGAAACCACAGTATGCACAAAGAATTCGAGAGGAGGTAAATAAACTGAAGGATGCGGTATCATCCGTGAATGCAAGTTCACTGAATGGCTGTCGAATGTGGTAGCGGTGCCTAAAAAGAATGGGAAAGTAAGGATGTGCGTGGATTTCATAGACATCAACAAGGAGTGTCCAAAGGATTGTTACCCGATGCCGCGGATAGATGAGTTGGTGGACCGAACCACAGAGTATAAGTTCTTTTCATTCATGGACGCGTCGATGGGCTACAATCAGGTGGTGATGTACGGCCCAAACCAAGAAAAGACGGCGTTCATAGTGGAAGGGGGAACGTACTGTTACACCAGGATGCCATTTGGTTTGAAGAATGTGGTGGCAACATTTCAAAGGGTGGGGGAGAAGATGTTTGAGAGTAAGATTAGAAAGCGGATGGAGTTTTATATAGATGACATGGTGGAAAAGAGTATGACTGAAAACGAGATTTAGCAGGGCTAAAGGAGACATTCTATATACTGCGGAGGCACAAACTGATGTTGAACCCGGAAAAGTGTACATTTGGGGTGACATCCGGGAAGTTTCTGGGGTGTATAGTCATGTACTGCAGAATAGAAGCAAACCCAGATCAAATAAGGGCATTGTTGGAAATGCCCACTCCGCAAAACGTGAAGGAGGTTCAACGGCTGGCTGGAAGACCGAGGCATTCAATAGGTTCATATCTAAGTCCTCGGATAAGTGCCAACCCTTGTACCTGCTGTTAAGAAGGAAGACCGACTTTTAGTGGACCGAGGCATGTGAAAAGGCTTTCCAGGAACTGAAAGAATACTTAGGCAAGGCCCCAATCCTATCGCGGCCAGGGTAGGGGGAGAAGCTGTATTTATACTTGGGGGTGTCAGAGGGTGCAATCAGTTCAGTGTTGATAAGAATAGTGGGCAAGGAAGAGAGAGCAGTGTATTTCCAAAGCAAAACAATGTTGGACGCCGAAACAAGATATAGTAAGATTGAGAAGTATGCCTTGGCTCTGGTTTTCTCCGCACTCAAGTTGAAACCCTATTTTGATGCTCATTCAGTGGTAGTGGTGACCAATTTGCCACTCAAGCAGGCATTGAAGGTAGAGAAGTCGGGGAGAATGTTGAAATGTGCTGGGCTGCTGAGCTCATATGACATTGAGTACCAAACTAGAACCGCAGAGAAGGCCCAGGCAATGGCGGAATTTTTGGCCAAGTTTTCAGCCGAGGAGATGGTCATGGAACAGGAGGCGGACCTGAATCATGACCCCCTGGACCCGTGGGACATACGAAACGGATGGAGGGTCTTTCTAGGTAGGTCCGCTACTGACACAGGTAGAGGACCCACCTGCGAAGACCCACTCATAATTTTTGTTTCCATTTCTCTTCTCTTTTCTTCACTCATCCCATTTCTCAGACTTATCCAGATAGGTAGGCTGATTTTTTTTTTTATTGGGTAAAGGATTTGTGGTTTGTGAAAAGGCTAATGAAAAGCTCAGTGGGGCGACTAGCGGATATAAATTTCATATAGGTTTGAATTTCTGGCTATATCGATCCAAAGAGGGCCTAAATTCTCACTTAGGATATGGTATAGTGATCAAGCAAGTGGACGTGTGATTTTTCTATCAGGATTTTACTTCTCCCTTGTGTCATTTCTCAATTATTTCGCTCATATAATGGTTTAGGCTATATTCTCACCGGATTTGTAGAATAAGTACTATAGCCTAGATTTCAGAAACTTACTGTCAACAATCATAGATACTCATGTAACTTATTTATAGATAGATGCAAAGATTATTACCTACATATTAACCTAAGTTTCTAAAAACTATTCTAATGCAAAAGCTATGTGAGACTTCTAGATTATTGAGAGCATAGAGAAAGAAAACAAAACCAATATTCCTAAGTGAATAGCATAAACTTTTTATTTATATTTTTAAAAATTTTGATTTTTGATTTTTAACTAGAAAACAAGTGCATATTATACATATCTATATCCTAACAGATGCCTTAATTAAACGTGTTTCTATGCCCCCCTCCCCCCAACAAGAAGCATGCTTTGTCCTCAAAGTATTTAAATAAAAAAGGTAGAGAAATACCATGAAAACGCGTGAAATTTTGGAACATCTGCAAAACAAGGTTAAACATACTAATATAGAAAATAAAAACTGACGCAACTCTGTAAGAGTTCCACCCGTTATGGGGTTAACAAGAATCAAATTGCTTGGTACATAAGTAGACACTAACTAAAATAAAAACTAACCTTAAATCCCGTTTAATCCTCAGCCTCATTTGCCTCTCCAAAGAGATGAGGTTCCTTCACATCCTGCCATGCCATGATAACTTGCCAAGCCCGCCGCCGTGTGTCATCAACTTGTGCTAACCTGTCTAGTGTTACTATATCTGATGGGGTGTAAGAAGCAACCAAATGAGGTTGCACCTACCATCCCGACCAAGTTATTACTTGAAATGAGCAAACCACCCAATTGGTGGGTCTTATAACTTCAACCCTTTTCTAATCCGTGAACTGGGTACAGAATTCAGGTAGACAACTGAGCATGATTCGACAAACCAAAATAGGCATAAGAAAATACTTATGTCGCATGCTTTGGGCTCTCTTAAGACTAGCCACTAATACTCGGGGAATGTCATATCGGCGACGTCCCTCAGCTAAAGCAAGGAAAACGTCACCAGCTGTACTATTTGCAGATGTAAACTGCCAATCCTCTAAAATATTCATCAGGATGAATAACATGGTGGTGCCTATATTGAAGGACATGCTACCAAGGGCTATGTTATAACGCCCTTGGTCCATTATACGAAACACCCCTCCCCCATAATACTCATGGAAATTTGTATAGTCATAGAGGTATGCATTATCTGTCATATATCCCCACGTGTGAATAGGATCAGGTATTGGTATTCCTGAAACTAACACTACCACATACTTATTGAATTCTAGTGGTGTGTCATCAACCGTGACGGAGAATTCTTGTTCTCCATCCTGGTTACAATAGAGCTTAACATTATTGAAAAAAAAATTCAGTAAGCTTAGGTGCCTACGAGTCGTCTTCACTTACCAGAAGATGCCTCCATCCTAACTGCATGATCCTTTTGCAGAACCAATGTCCATAAGTCTCGCTCCCCAACAAGTGTTCGAAAGATTGCTCCGGTATCACTATAGGAGAAGTCATCACAAAACTACTCTCTAGAACATGTGCAACGATCCTGGAACAACCCACAAAAAATTGGAATTTTTCGTGCCCATGGGGGTCGAGTCTTTGGAGTCGCTCAACCTATGCTGGGTAGAGCGGGGTGCGCTTTGGTGAATTCGAGTTCCAGCACTTGGGCTCACTTTTGCTGCCCTGATGGGTGCGGGTCGCTTTAGGATGAAAACTGGAAGTCCAGTGTTTTGCCAGGCGCAGTCGTGCTTTCGGTTTTAGGCTTGGTAGAGGCTGGTCGTGCTCAAGAAATTTTTTGATTGGCGTTACTAGGGCACAGTGCGGGGCTCCACTGGGTTCCAGTTGGGGTGCGAATGTGAAGTGAAAGGAAAAAGATGGGAGTGAAAGGTGAGAGATGAATGTGAGGTGTAGTGTGAGTTGTGAGTGTAGAATGAATGAAGTTTATATAGGTTTTAATTTTCTAAAACGAATCGGGAAGTTGCCAAAAAGCTTTAAGGCAATTGCCGGAAACAAAAAAATTTCAAAACCGAAAATGGAAACAACCCATATTCTTGATTCTAAAACAACTCGAATATCTTTTGGATTGAATTTAGAATAGTAACTTCTAAACTCTTTTAGATTTCATCCTATCACAACATCGACATAGGTATGCCCATATCGGCAATATTCTCAACCATCACTCCAAAACAACTTATAAAATGGAGGATCATATAACAAATCATGGTAGAGTAAATAATACCACCTCCAAACAATTCAGGAAGGTGGGATTAATAATAAAAACAATGCACAATTTGAAAAGAACCATGTTATATTAAAAATGAAATTCAAACAACATTTTAACTACCAAATTCACATTTAACTTTGGAATTCAAAGTTTAACATCCGAACTAATAAAAAGAAATACATAAAATATAAAAGGAACAAGAAAAACAACATCATCCATAAGAGCCCTAAACCATTCGCTGCTGGTAATGGAAGGCACCTAAGAAGGAGATAGCTCCTGAGCTCCCAATGGGCCAGAGCCATCCGTCCTACGGCGACGACCCTCGTGCCTCACAGAAACCTCCTCAAAAGAAGAAATCCCCTAGGGTGGGAAGCGTGCAAGCATATCTTCTCGGAACTTGCGCTGAGCTTCCATCTCGGCCTTCATCTGTTCCCAACGCTCATCCTCGGGCTAGGCACGAGTCTCGAAGTTATGATGCATGGTAGCCTGCCAAGTTTGGAGATCTTCACAAAAAGTATTGAGGGAACGCATGCCACGATGAAGCACCGAAATCCGTTCTGCATCCGACCTACACCTCTCCAAGGCATCAGCATCTAGACATGTCGTGTCCTCCTCATCCTCCGAGTCATCCTCTTCAACTACCCTCTCTTCAGGCAACCTCCAAACCTTTTGGATACACTCCATATAAATAGTAGGATTTCTATGCTTTTTCAGCCAAATCCTATCAGACGTCGGAGTCGCTCTCAAAGTCATCATGATCTTCGTTATCAAAATAGGGAGAGGTGTAATACTCTTCCCAACTCCCCTAATCATATTAGTCAAAAACTCCAAAATACAGAATTCATACTTCTGTTCCTCGAGTATCCATAGAACGTGAAGGCAGTTCAGACTGATGTCGCTGACCTTCTCCTTCCCGATGACATTCCTACCAATCCAATGAGCTACAACTAGCTGGTTGGTTCGCAGAGACGACTGGCGAACACAATGTGAGCTCGCATTGTAGTTCCCTTCCAAAACAGTCGCGTTCATCAAAGGCTCTATCCCAGTAAATTGGTATTCCTTTAATGTGGCATCGAGATGGCGTCTAGGCGAATGCCTAAAATCTCAGCCAACAACCTACTAGATACTTCTCTCCTCTTCCCGGCCACCTTAACAAAAATTCTATTCTAATCCAACTCCCTCGTCCTATAAAATTGTCGGACCAAATCTTTATGGTAAAAATCGTCTGTCGAGTACCACAAACCACTCAAATCTCTCCTAACCATCTCGTCACCGTAAAATAGCGTGAAGTGGTCGGCAATAAACGCGTGCTCCGGCAAAATCCTCCGTCTTTGAGCCATTGGAAGTTTTGAACTGATTTGAGGGTTTGTATATGGTGTAGGAACAATGTGAAACAACCTCACTAGAAAAACGATGGTGGTGGCATGGCAGCTCCAATTTCTTGGATTTGTTGTGGTTTTCGATGGCCTAAATTGTTTGAAATTGGTGTGGGAGAGGTTTGGAGAAGATTTGAAATTGATTTGAACTTTGGGCGTGGGTGTATTTAGGTTTTTCTTTTTCTTTTTATTTGGTTAGGGTTTAAAGCTTGTTAATGGTGGTGGTGGAAGATGGAAATCGCGAACTGTTAGTTTGAAGGAAAGGGACGCACGTGCGCGCGAGTTTGGACCTAAGCCCAATTTGATTTTTCGATTTTTGTCGATTTTTCGCGCAACTTCAAACTAAAATTGCCGCTTCGTTACCGGTTCGATTTTTGTTAATGAGCTATGGAAATGATCAGGAGAGAATTTTCAATCCAATTATCAATAAAACACTCTATTCTGACCGTGGATGACATATTGGAAGATAGAAAATGCCTCAAAGTGCGTGCATGACGTAAGTTATGCGAACGAATGAACTCCAATTTCATAGATAATGTCAAACCGAATCGAAATACAATTAAACGGCCTAAGCAACATAAATGGAAAGTTGAACAATCCAGGATGGAAAAACGAATACCCCACCCCCAAACAAATTTTTGGCAATGAAGTTTGAAAATTTGTTTTAAAAGTGGGTCTTTTAAAGTCAGATTCCCGAGACTTCCTAAATTACTATGTTTATGATTTTAACAATTTTTATTTTTTATGAAAAAATTTTAATATAAGAAAAACAAGAAAGCAATAAATGCATAATTCACACCAAAGAGAAACATGACTCAAAATCCGAGAAAATATGCAAGAGTGGAAAACGTGAATTATGTTAACTGTGGACTTAGGATCCGGTACTTACAGCCACACACTCCATAGGGAGGGCCCGGTTACCTGAATGGTGCACTTACCAATATATGGAAATGAAAAGAAGTGCACCAACGAAAAGGTCAGTCCTCGTAGATAGGGTCCTGTAGAAGGACTTCCTCTACATCAGGGGACAAAAGCTCGTGGAAATGTTTCAACCATTGGCCATTGACTTAAAAAGTACTGTTGTCCTTGGGATTTACCAAGGTGATTGCCCTGTGAGGGGTAACTTCAGTAACCAGAAAAGGACCAGACCAACGGGTTTTTAATTTCCCTGGAAAAATATGTAGACGGGAGTTGTAAAGTAAGACCTTTTGACCTACTACAAACTCTTTGTGCAATATTTGCTTATCATGAACACGTTTCATGTTAGCTTTATAATCCTTTGCTAGATTATAAGAATCACTACGGATTTTTTCAAGCTCATTCAATTACAACTTGCGCTTGACACCCACCTCATCAAAATTGAAGTTAAGGCTTTTTATAGCCCACATAGCGCGGTGCTCTAATTCAATGGGAAAATGACAAGGTTTCCTAAATACAATTATAAAGGGAGACATACCTATAGGAGTTTTGAAAGCAGTCCTATATGCCCATAAGGTATCAGATTGACGCTTTGACCAGTCTTTCCTATCAGGATTTACAGTTGTTTCTAATATCTTTTTGATTTCCCTATGAGAAACTTCTACTTGTCTGCTAGTTTGTGGATGATACAGAGTTGCTACCTTATATGTAACTCCATACTTTTTCACGAGAGATGCAACAATTCTGTTGCAAAAATGTGTTCCACCATCACTAATAATGGCTTTGGGAATGCCAAATCGATAGAAAATATACTCTTTAACAAAAAACAAAACTGTCTTATGGTCATTGCTACGACAAGCCATGGCCTCTATCCATTTAGACACGTAGTCCATGACAACTAGAATATAAATGAACCCGTGGGAAATTGGAAAGGGACCCATGAAATCAATGCCCCATACGTCAAAAATTTCTACCACCATGATTGGATTTAATAGCATCATATTACACTTCGTGATTCGCCCAAGTTGTTGGCAACGAACACACGTCTTGCAATGCACTTGGGCATCTTTAAAGAGAGTAGGCCAATAAAACCCACATTGAAGAATTTTAGCAGCTATTTTCATACCACTAAAATGGCCACCACACTCTTTGTCATGGCAGAATGAGAGAACCTCATTGTATTCCCCAATGGGAATACAATGACGAATAATCTGATCCGCACAATACTTGAAAAGGTAGGGTTCATCCCAGTAGTATAGCTCAACTCTGGCCAAGAACTTCTTACGTTCATTTCTTGACCAATCATAAGGAATAACATCAGACGCTAAATAATTCACAATGTCAGCATACCATGGTGCGGAAAAAATAGCATACAGATGCTCATCAGGAAAAGAGTCCGGTATGGACTCAGAATCACTATCATCGTCGTTTGTAAGTCTAGATAAGTGGTCGGCAACTACATTTTCGACCCCTCTTTTGTCCTTTATTTCTAATGTGAACTCTTGCAGGAGAAGAATCCATCGGATTAATCTCTGCTTAGCAAGGGTTGCATGGTCCGTGTAAACAAGAGTCTTAGAACCAACCAAATAAGGACGAAACTTATCTAAAGCATAAACTACAGCTAAGAATTCTTTTTCAATAGTTGTATAATTTCTTTGAGCATCGTTTAGAGTTTTACTAGCATAATAAATAACAGTGGATTTATTATCTAGTTTATGTCCCAAGACAACACCAACTGCATAATCACTAGTATCACACATGAGTTCGAAGGGTTTAGAGCAATCTGGAGGCTGTATAATGGATGCCAAAGTTAAGGCGACTTTTAAAGTTTTAGAAACCTGTTTACAGTTAAAATTAAATCAAAGATGGCATCCTTTAAGAGAAGATTAGTTAACGGCCTAGCTATTTTTGAAAAATCTTTGATAAAGCGCCTATAAAAACCTACATGGCCTAGAAATTAAAGGCTCTAATATCACGAACAGTTCGTGGTATAGGTAGAGTCGCTATCTTATCTAGTTTGGCCTTATCTATTTCGATGTCATCACTAGATATAATGTGACCTAGTACTATGCCTTTTTTCACCATGAAATGACATTTTTCCCAATTTAAAACTAGACTCTTCTCTTCACAGAGTGTCAAAACCTTAGGTAGGTTAGACAGGCAGTCCATGAAAGAGTCTCCATAGATAAAAAATCATCCATGAATACTTCTATGAAACACTCTACCATGTCACTAAATATATGAAGCATACACCATTGGAAGGTACCAAGAGCATTACAAAGGCCAAAAGGCATCGTTTATAAGTGTATGTTCCAAAAGGACATGTGAAAATAGTCTTTTCATGGTCATCAATATCAATAATAATTTGGAAATAGCCTGAGTAGCCATCCAAAAAACAATAAAAAGCATGACCAGTTAGACGTTCAAGCATCTGATCTATAAAAGGTAAAGGAAAATGATCCTTTCATGTCATGGCATTTAAACGTCTGTAATCAATACAGATCCTCCATTTCATAGGACCATGCGTGGCAACATATTCACCCTTGGCTTTACGTACCATGGTAATCCCTGATTTCTTAGGAACTACATGAATGGGACTGACCCATTCGCTATCAGAGATTGGGTATATGATACCCGCATCGAGTAACCGTAAGACTTATTCCCTGACCACTTCTTTCATGGTAGGGTTCAAACGATGCGTGAGGTTCGTGAGAAGTCTTTGCATTATCCTCCAAATGGATACGATGAATGCATACATTAGGGTCAATTCCCTTAATATCGGCAAGGGACTAACCATTTGCAGAACGATGTTCCCTAATCACCCTGATCAAATGTGTCTCTTCCTCCTTAGATAACAGAGAAGATATTATTACTGGATGACTACCATCTAGATCAAGTTGAATATACTTTAACTCAGGAGGAAGAAGTTTAAGCACAGGGGTGGAAGGAATATCGATAAATACTTCTGGGGGGTCCTCATCTTGAGTAATGAATACTTGCTTAGGTAGCAGATCTTCAAACTCTATATATGGAGCAATAGAAAAGTCAACGATAGGTGTAGACTCAAAGATGGTGTTGACTTCCTCTAAGTAGGAGTCATCGGCGAAATCTGAACTTCCAAAAGACAGGAATTTATGCATTTGGTTTTCTGGAAACGTGTTATTAAAATAATCTTGAGCTAAGTTCTCGATCATGCTAACCTCCCCATAAACAGACAAATCTGGTAACTGTTTCATCATTTTAAAAATATTTACCTCAATAGAAAGATGGCCAAAAGACAAGGACATCGAACCATCGCCGCAGTTTATGAGCGCGTTGGTAGTTGCCAAGAAAGGATGCCCTAAAATGATTGGAACAGAGTCGTTAGCGACTTCTGTATCGAGGATAACAAAATCAGCAGGATAGTAGAAATCTTGGACCTTAACAAGCACATTTTCAACCACACCCTTAGGGTACTTAATAGTTCGATCCGCTAATTGCAACGTCATTTTAGTAGGTTGTATCTCTTGTAGACCTATTTGTTTATATAGATAATACGGGAGTAAGTTAACACTCGCCCCCAGGTCTAGTAAAGTGGTCATCGTATGGGAATCTCCTAAGGTGCGACGACCAGGGTCCTTGTACTTAACGATTCCATTGTGTTCCGTTAACATTGGAAACTGTTCAGTTAAAAAGGCATCTTTAGGAATATTTGTCTTACGCCTTTTAGTGCACAACTCTTTGAGAAACTTAGCATGGTGAGGTAATTTTTTAATTGCTTCCAAAAAAGGTAAGTTTATCGTTAGATTTTTAAAAACTTCCCTAATCTCGTCAAAGTTTGTATCCCTGTTTAACATAGCTAATTTATGGAGAAACGGTGGTTTCTCTCTATATTTAGCGTATAGATCAACTGGATGTCTAACCTTTGCTTTCTGTTTCTTAGGTTGTTGTTTAACTGGTACCTCTACAGGGGTAGGCTCATCAGTTTCTATTTCGGTATCTACTTCAATCTTCGGTGTAGGGACTACTTGTGGGGTAACTATAGGCATAGTTACGTTGTTATTAACCACTCTCCCAGAACAGAGCGTGATGATGGCATTTAGCTCACCTACGTTTACATTTTCCGTACTAGTATTACCGTTCACCTCAAAGTCTGTGTTTGTTGTTTTAGGATTAGTTATTGTTTGAGTTGGAAACACACCTTTGGGTTATACTTTCTCTTGAGCTAATTGCTGTAAGGAAAGTTGGATGGCTTGTAAAATCTGTTGTTGAGATTGCATAAAGGTATCTAAACGATCCAATTGTGGAGGAGTGTTAGCTATAAGTTGTGTGACGGAAACTATGTCATGTTGATTATTAATTGGTGGATTTTGATAGTTATTATTATTAACCGGAACTATACCTCTATTAGCATTATAATTATTATTGTTATAATTATTATAATTATCCTGACCTTGTCCTTATCGTGGTTAAACTTGGTTGTTGTAATTATAATTACCCTGACCTTGTCCTTGACTTTGTCGTGGTGGGCCTTGGTTATAATTGTTTGCTGGCCTAACATTTTGATTATTAAACCCTGGATGTGTTACTTGTTTATTATTTCTCCAACTGAAGTTGGGGTGTTATCTCCAAGGGGCGTTAGGAATAAGATAACTATTAATTGAGCAAACGTTATCTTGTTGTAATGTTTGTTGTTCGTAAGCGAGAGGACAATAGGAGTCGGGATACTCTGGACTCAAACAAAAATTACATGGATTGGTGTAGACATTCATGACGGGAATAGGCTTTTGTTTAACAGAAATAGCCTCTACCTCTTTAGTGAGAGATTCGATTAAATTTTTAAGTTTAGGATCGGGTTTCATCTCAAACATACTGGCGGCTTTAACTGTTGTAGAAGAATTAGCGAACGGGAGAAATCATCACTACCCCCAGTTATTATTACGCTTAATTTGATCTTCTAAAAATTTATAAGCCTCTGAGGCTCCCTTACTTAGGAAACTACCCCCATTCATTATGTCAATGACTTCTTTATGGTGATGTAAAAGTCCTTTGAAAAAGGCACGAACTAACATGTCTTTCGCGAGGTTATGGTGTGGACACTCTATAAGAAGATCGGTGAAACGATTCCAAGCCTCTGAAAATGATTCATGAGAATTCTGTCGAAAGAAATGAATCTTGGAAAGCATTTCGTCGGTCTTCAGTGGTGGGTAAAAATGGTCCATAAATAGTGAACAAGTTTGGCCCACGAGTTCACAGAATTAGACGCTTGGGCAGTTAGCCAAGACGCCGCCTTATCGGCTAAAGTGAAGGGAAATACCCTAAGTTTAATTTGTTCAGCACCAACTGTAGGATGTTGAAATGTAGTAAGGACTTGGTCAATCCTACGCATGTGCTGATAAGGTTTTTCATGGTCTAACCTATGAAAAACGGGTAACAAATTAAATATATTTGGGGATTCGAAATCCCCATCAATCCTGATAGAACGATGCAAGATTTAGGGCTATCGTTCAAGGCTTTGTAAAAGTCAGAGAGAGGAGACTCTCTTTCTTCAACCATTGTTTCAGGTGTGGTGTGTTGTATATTAGCTAGAGGTGTAGTGAGTGGTATACTAGAAAGGTGTGTTTGTTGACGTTGTCAGTTGATTACGTTAGGTGTTTTTCTTCGGCCTGACCTTAATCTCATGCAAGGCTAAGACCAATCTTAACTAAACACGACAACACTCCAAACAATCCTGATATGCTAGTATGAACCTCTAACAAGAGATGTGAGGTGTTTAAAGAAAGAAGTACCTGAATGCCTCCTTGCTTCGCTTATGAATAGGGTCTTGTATACACGTGCTCAGTGTAGATAACAAGTTAGAACACTGAAAACCGTGAAGAAATGGAAGTTTGAAACAAACCCTGTGGAAATCGGGTTGTTTCAGCAGAGGGCGAGGGGCGCGCTCAGAATAGGCCTAGGTAGGGCGCGGTTTTCGCTCAGGTTAAGTTGGAGTTCCAGGCGTTTGGGCGCGGGGGGTGCTCGAACTTAGCCTTGGTAGGGCGTGGGTCGCTCTCAGGGAAAAACTCAAGGTCCAAGCGCTTCAGCACGGAGGGCGCTCGAGTTTTGCCTTAGCAAGGCGCGGGTCGCGCTCAGCTAAAAGCTGGAGTTCCAGGCGTTTGGGTGCGGGTCGCGCTCCGTGTAATTTTGCGAGGAAAATTTCAATGCTGAAATGGACAACCACAGTTAGAATCAAATAAGGGTGGGTGGGTTTTGGGACTTTGGAAGACTAACAATTCTAAAGAATACAATACTAAAGGGAACTAAGATGGCAGCGATGCCATTTGATAAAAAGTAAATGTGATATGTTTACTCACGAATAAATGATAAATATTCAAACGCAAGTAAAACTAAAACTTTATGAAGAATAATTTTATCAAAGATTTCTACTCTCGAATCTATCGAAATAGAGTGGAGTAAAAGATTCGTTACACTCCTAGTTCTTTAGTATCCAAAGTTTTCTATATATTATCAGTCCTAGCCAAAGTTAATGAGAGTAATGGTGTGTAATTATACTACGATGTGAATTAAAATAACAAGATGCGCTAATTCAAACTATGGAATTTCTAAATTGACTATATGATAAGGAATTAGGGGGGATTGATTCCACCTTAACTCGCCTTAATCAACTAACAACGATTAAATCAAGTGATCCAAATTTCAATGCTTTTCGCATATCAAAATGGTATTTCTAATCCCTAATTATACATGGTAATCTCTACCAATTAATAACTAGTATGTGACGCAACCAAACCCATTCTCATGGTGAACTAATTACTTTCTAGAATTGAGTAGATTATCACGACGATTTCTAAGTTAACAAAGATCAAGCTTCATCAAGGCTTCTTCAACCCCCTCTAATGGAGGTTTAGCCTACAATCATTATGTTATCATTTCCCAATGAAATTGAACAAGACATCATATAAAGATTCTAACTTTTCTAATTTAACTAATCAATAATTCAAATCCAAATTAACAACTAAGAAATGATCTACAACTAAGATTGAAATTGATTATAATGAATCTAATAATTAAACTAGAGTATGATTAACTAATTAGGAAATAAAGACAACTAATTTATGAATTTAACAATACTAAAACTTAACAAGACTTAAATCAATAACTAAATTGGAATGAAATTGAATACTTTATTATAAACTAATATTTGATTCTAAAATAATAATCTATTTGTTCTAATACTAATTAATTGAAAGTTAAAACTAGATCTAAAACCATAATTGAAAACTAATTAATGGAATAAAACTTCGAAACTAGATCTAGAATTCTCTAATGGCTATTTGCTACCTAACCTAATTGATGCTTAAGAGTTAATTCTTATGTGTGGAAATGGAGGAGACCAGATCCACATTTTTGTGCATAAGCTGAGGGGCCATGTTTTGGGCCAGAAAATCGAGCCCAAAGCCCAATTTCTTTAGTCCACAGATCCCTTTTCAGTTGGCTTTGACTTTAACAGACTATTCATCCACTTCTGCTTCTCTGATTGGTTCAAGGTTTAACAGACCATTGGACCATTGGAAAGCTCTTTCTGAGCCGATCATTTTGGCATAAGGTACGCCCAATTCCGAGGCTTGAGTCCAAAGATACGGTCTTCGGAAGTTCTGCTGACTTTTGTGTGTTGTTTCTGCCCGCGTTGACTTTGAATTTTTAGCTTTTGACCGGGCTTTACAAAAGCTTTTTCTCCTTAAATCTTGGCCTTTAATCACAGAACTTCTTAGCAACTAACCCTTACTCCTTTATCTTGCCAAAGTGGCACATTTCTGCACATAATTGACTTCAATGTCTGAAATACATAAAAGCACATAATCAGCATTAACTCTTATTTATTACTCGTATAATTTGTCTAAAAGTATTATTATTAAGGGGTTAAAACTACAGTTTTGGGCTCTTATCAGAACTCGAGTTAGACTTGAGCGCGACCCACGCCCTACCTAGTCTATTTTTTAGCGCGACCCGCGCCCTCTTCTTGAACCGCCCAATTTCCATAGGTTTGTTTCAAACTTCCATTACTTCAAGTTATTTAGTGTTCTAACTTGTTATATACACTGAGCACGCGTATACAAGACGCTATTCATAAGCGAAGCAAGGAGACATTCAGGTACTTCTTTCTTCCACACCTCGCATCTCCTGTTAGAGGTTCATACTAGCATATCAGGATTGTTTGGAGTGTTGTCGTGTTTAGTTAAGATTGGTCTTAACCTTGCATGAGATTAAGGTCAGGTAGAAGAAAAACTCCTAACGTAATCAAACGTCAACGTCAACGTCAACAAACAAGCCTATCTAGTATACCACTCACTACACCTCTAGCTAGTATACCACACACCACACCTGGAATAATGGCTGAAGAAAGACAGTCTCCTCTCTCTGACTTTTACAAACCCTTGAACGATAGCCCATAATCTTGCATTGTTCTTGCAGACCCAGTGGGAGATTTTTGATTCCCCCCAAATATATTTAATTTGTTACCCGTTTCCTTATCAGCACATGCGTATGATTGAACAATTCCTTACCACATTCCATCATCCTACGGTTGGTGCTGAACAAATTAAACTGAGGGTATTTCCTTTCACCCTAGTCGACAAGGCGGCGTCATGGTTAATTGCCCAAACACCTAATTATGTGGACTCATGGGCAAAACTTGTTTAACTATTTATGGAACATTTTTACCCACCACTGAAAACAGATGAAATGCTTTCCAAGATTCATTTTTTTCGACAGAATCCTCATGAATCCTTTTCAGAGGCTTGGAATCGTTTCACTGACCTTCTTATAGAGTGTCCACATCATAACCTTGCGAAAGACACGTTAGTTCGTGCCTTTTTCAAAGGACTGTTACACCACAATAAAAAGGTCTTTGACATAATGAATGGGGGTAGTTTCCTCAGTAAAGGAGCCTCAGAGGCTTATAAATTTTTAGAAGATCAAACAAAGCGTAATAATAACTGGGGAGGTAGTGACGATATCTCTCGCTCTGCTAGTTCTTCTTCAACAGTTAAGGCCGCCGGTATGTTTGAGATTAAACCCGATCTTGAGTTTCAAACTTTAATTGAATCTCTAACTAAAAAGGTAGAAGCTATTTCTGTTAAACAAAAGCCTAACCCCCATCTTGAATGTCAACTCTAATTCATGTAATTTCTGTTTGAGTCCTGAGCATCCCGACTCCTATTGTCCTCTCGCTTATGAACAACAAACATCACAACAAGATAATGTTTGCTTAATTAATAGCTATCCTATTCCTAACGCCCCTTGGAGACAACATCCCAACTTCAATTGGAGAAATAATCAACAAGGGACTGTTTCTGGAATCCTCCACTTGAAAATCGTGTGAAGGCAAATTTTAATGGAGCGTTGAGTACCAATGGGACAGGGCATGGTGGTCTGATAAGAAATCAAGATGGCAGTGTTCTAGCTTGTTTTAGTGGAAGCGGAGGAATGCACTCAGTGCTCGTTCTAGAATTAATAGCCATTGATGTATGTCTACAGAGATGTCTGTCAGAGGGATATAAGGAAGTAGAGGTGGAAACTGATTCGTTGAGGGCAGTGATGGCTATCAATAAGTTGGAGAAGCCACCTTGGTATTGTTGTGATATTCTGGAAGCCATTGAAAAGAAAAAGGAAAAGTTTCTCTTTGTTTCCTTCTCCCATGTGTACAGAGAGGTAAACAGAGCGGCAGATTACCTAGCATCTCTAATTCAGGGTAGTTGTAATCTTTCAATTCAATTTGTCTCTCCAATAGATCATGTATTGCAGAGTATTTTAAATGATGCGAGTGGACAAAGGTATGTAAGAAAAGGTTAAATCAATACAGGTGGAGGTCTGCCTAACCTCAGCTTAATTTCTAAAAAAATAATAATAATAATAATAATAATAATCAACAAGTTATACCTCCAGGGTATAATAATCAAAATGTTAGGCCAGTAAACAATTACAACCAATCTCCACCACGACAAGGACAAGGTCAGGGTAATTATAATAATTATAACAATAATAATTATAAAGCTAATAGAGGTATCGTTCCGGTTAATCATAACTATCACAACCCACCTGCTAATAATCAATGTGACATAGTTCCTGTCACACAACCTGTAAGTCCTCCACAACCGGATCATTTTGATGCCTTTATACAACCCCAACAACAGATTTTACAAGCCATCCAAATTTCCTTACAACAGTTAGCCCAAGAGAAAGTACAACCCAAAGGTGTGTTTCCAGGTCAAGCGATACCTAATCCTAAAATAACAAACACAGCCTTTGAGATAAACGGTAATACTAGTAAGGACAATGCAAACGTAGGTGAGCTAAATGCCATCACCACTCTCCGTTCTGGTAGAGTGGTTGATAACGCCGTAACTATGCCTATAGTTACCCCACCAGTACTCCCTACACCAGATATTGAACTAGATACCAAAATAGAAACTGAAGATCCTACCCCTATAGAGGTACCAGTTAAACCACAACCTAAGAAACAGAAAGCCAAGGCTAGACATCCTATTGATCCATACGTTAAATATAGAGAGAAACCACCGTTTCCTAAGAGATTAGTAATGTTAAACAAGGATACGAATTTTGATGAGATTAGGGAAGATTTAAAAAATCTAACGATAAACCTACCCTTTCTTAAAGCGATTAAGAAGTTACCTCATCATGCTAAGTTTCTTAAAGAGTTGTGCACTACTAGGCGTAAGACAAATATTCCTAAAGACGCCTTTTTAACTGAACAATTTCCAACTTTATCAAAACATAATAGAATCGTTAAGTACAAGGACCCTGTCCTACTGCTTTATTAGACCTGGGGGCGAGTGTTAACTTACTTCCGTATTATCTATACAAACAAATAGGTTTACAAGAGATGCAACCTACTAAAATAATGTTGCAAATAGCGGATCGGTCTATTAAGTATCCTAAGGGTGTGGTTCAAAACATGCTTGTTAAGGTTCAGAATTTCTACTATCCTACTGATTTTGTTATCCTCGACACGGAAGTCATTAACGACTCTGTTCCGATCATCTCAGGGCGTCCCTTTTTGGCAACTGCCAACGCGCTTATAAATTGCCACTATGGTTCGATGTCCTTGTCTTTTGGCCATTGATAAGAGTCCAAAATTGTAGTTTTAACCCTGTAACAGTCATACTTTTAGACCAATTATGTGAGTAATAATTAAGAGTTAATACTGATTAAGTGTTTTTATGCGTTTCAGGCTTCAAAGTCAATTATGTGTAGAAATATGCCACTTTGATGAGATAAAGGAGCAATGGTTGGTTGCTAAGGAGTTCTGTGATTAAAGGCCAAGATTCAAGAAGACAAAGCCTTTCTAAAGCCCGGTCAAACCTGAAAAGTCAAAGTCAACGCGGGCAGAAACAACACACAAAGTCAGCAGAACTTCCGAAGGCCGTATCTTTGGACTCAGACCTCGGAATTGGGTCTACCTTATGTCAAAACGACCGGCTCGGAAAGAGATTTCCAATGGTCCAAGCCATGGCCCAATCAGAGGAGCAAAAGTGGACAAAAAGTCTGTCGAAGCCAACTGCAGCTGAAGAGGCCTTTTTGGACTGAAAGAATTGGGTTTTAGGTCTGATTCTCTGGCCCAAAACATGGCTCCAAGGCCATGCACGATTTTTGGATCTGAAACATATAAAAACAAAAGCTTAGCTCTTTGTTAATGGTAGCTAGTTAGACCTAAAACTATAGATAATTCTAGATCTAGTTTTCATTAAATAAAATTAAGTTTAGTTCATTTCAATTCTTGTTTTAGATTAATCTTTAGAATCATTATTCTTCATTAGTTTGATAAATAAAATAGCTAGTTTGTCAATTTCGATTTTGTAATTTCAATTTATAGATCTAATTTTAATCCTTGTTGAGTATCATTTCTGAGTTGTTAAATTAGATTGAAGTATTGTTAGTTAAATTAGCCAAGTTAGAATTTTGGTATGATGTTTAGTTATAATTCAATGAGAAATAATGGTTTGATGAATCAAGGCTAAAACCTCCATTAGAGGGGTTGATGAAGACTTGATGAAAACTTAGTTGTATAGTGTAGAGTCGTTGTAGAGTCTATTCCATTCTAGAAGGTCGTGTTTCGCCATGAGAATGGGTGGACGACCTCACATGCTAGTTATAATTGGCAGAAATGTCATGCTAATTAGGGACTAGAACGAGCAATTCTTACCATAAGAACGTAAGAATTGGATTACAACAGTCTATGCTAGGTGATTAAGTTGGATTCGAGGTGGATTCACTTCCCCTCTAATTCTTTATCTAGATTCACATTTCAGTATTCCGTAGCATTCCGTTATTCGTAACTTGTCAATTGAATCCACCCCCTAGTATAGAATTCCCCTCGTAAATCTCTCACTAGACTTACGACCGATTAGTTAACTACGAAATTATTCCATGCTAAAGAACTAGGAGTGGAACGAACTTCCTACTCCACTATATCTTAATTTGATTGAGAGTAGAAAACTTGATAGCAATTAATAAAATAAGTTTTAGTTTACTTACGTTTTGAGTTTCATCGTTCATTTCGTAAGTAAACTTTATCTTTTTACATTTATCAAATGGCGCCGCTGCCATCTTAGTTACCTTTAGCATTGTTTTCTTAATATAATTAGTCATTTTTAAGTCCCATTAAACCCACCCACCCTTGTTCGATTCTAACTGTGGTTGTCTTTTTCAGCATTAAACTTCCTCGAAAAAAATTGCCGCGGGAGCGCACTCGCTTAAAGTTATTGGAAGCCGAAGAACCGGCTCCCAAAACCGAAGCGACCCGCTCAAACACCGTAACTTCGAAGTTTACACCGGAAGACTTGCGCCCAAAGTGAGCGACTAAAGCTGAATTTTGCGGATTTCCCACAGGTTTGTTTCAACCCGATTTTTAAGTTTTTCAGTGTTCTAACTTGTTATATACACTGAACACGCGTAAACAAGACACTATTCATAAGCGAAGCAAAGACGCAATCAGGTATTCCTTTCTTCCATACCTCGCATCTCCAGTTAGAGGTTTATACTAATATATCAAGATTGTTTGGAGTGTTGTCGTGTTTAGACTTAGACTTGCATGAGATTAAGGTCTGGTCGGAGAAAAATACCGAACGTAATTAACCGTCAACGTCAACAAACAAGTCTATCGAGTATATCAATCACTACACCTCTAGCTACTATCCTACCCACCACACCTGACATAATGGCTGAAGAAAGAGACTCCTCTCTCCGACTTTTACAAAGCCTTGAGCGATAGCCCTAAATCTTGCATCGTTCTAGCAGACCCAGTGGGGGATTTTCGAATCCCCCCAAACATATTAAATTTGTTACCCGTTTTTCATCTAGACCATGAAAAACCTTATCAGCACATGCGTAGGATTGAACAAGTCCTTACAACATTCCATCATCCTACGGTTGGTGTGGAACAAATTAAACTGAGGGTATTTCCCTTCACCTTAGCCGATAAAGGCAAATCTTTGGTTAACCCAGCCGCTAACTCTGTGGACTCGTGGGCTAAACTTGTTCAGCTGTTTATGGAACATTTTTACCTACCCCTAAAGACGGATGAGATGCTTTCCAAGATTCATTTTTTTCTACATAATCCTCATGAATCATTTTTTGAGGCTTGGAATCGTTTCACCGATCTGCTTATAGAGTGTCCACACCATAACCTAGCAAAAGACACGTTAGTTCGTGCCTTTTTCAAAGGACTTCTACATCACCATAAAGAAGTCCTTGACATAATGAATGGGGGTAGTTTCCTAAGTAAAGGAGCCTCGGAGGCTTACAAATTTTTAGAAGATCAAACTAAACGCAATAATAATTGGGGGGGTAGTGATGATATCCCCCGCTAGTTCTAGTTCTTTCTTCAACAGCTTAAGGCCGCAGGTATGTTTGAGATGAAACCCGATCCAAACTTAAAAATTTAATCGAATCTCTAACTAAAAAGGTTGAGGCTATTTCGTTCAACAAAAGCCTATCCCCTGGCCAAAATGTAAACTCCAACCCATGTAATTTTTGTTTGAGTCCTGAGCACCCTGACTCCTATTGTCCCCTCACCTATGAACAACAACAACCAGAGCAAGATAATGCTTGCTCCATTAATAGCTATCCTATTCCTAATGCCCCATGGAGACAAAATCCCAACTTCAGTTGGCGAAACAATCAACAAGTTACACCTCCAGGGTTTAATAACCAAAATGTTAGGCAAGCAAACAATTATAACCAAGCTCCACCTAGGCAAGGACAAGGACAAGGTCAGGGGAATTATAATAATTATAACAACCAAGCGCAACCACGACAAGGTCAGGGTAATTATAATAGTTATAATACCAATAGAGGTATCGTTCCGGTTAACAATAGTAACTATCACAACCCACCCATAAATAATTAACGTGAGATAGTTCCAGTCGCACCACCTGTGACTACTACACCTACACAACCGGATCGTATCGACGCCTTTATACAGGTTACCCAACAACTTTTCCAAACAATGACTCAATCAAACTAACAGATCTTACAATCCATAAATCAGGGCATACAACAGTTAGCCCAAGAGAAAGCCCAACCAAAAGGCGTGTTTCCAGGACAAGCGATACCAAACCCTAAAATAGCAAACACAGCCTTTTTGAGGTAAACGGGTAATACTAGTACGGAAACTACAATCGTAGGTGACCTAAATGCCATCACCACTCTCCGCTCGGAAGAGTGGTTGATAATAAAGTAACTATGCCTATAGTTACCCCATCAAGACTCCTACACCGGATATCGAACTAGATACGAAAATAGAAACCCAGAGCCTACCACCGTAGAGGTACCCGGTTAAACCACAACCTAAGAAATAGAAAGCCAAGGTTACACATCAAGTCGAGCCATACGCTAAATATAGAGCTAAACCACCGTTCTCTCATAAATTAGCTATGCTAACCGTGGATACAAACTTTGAGGAGATTAGGAACGTTTTCAAAATCTAACGATAAACCTTTCTTTTCTCGGCTATTAAAAGCTACCTAACCACGCTAAGTTTATTAAGGAGTTGTGCACTACTAGGCATAAGACCAACATACCTAAAGGCGCCTTTCTAACCAGCGGTTCCCAACTTTATCCGAAAATAATGGAATTGTTAAGTACAAGGACCCCGGTTGTCCCATCTTGTAAAATGCACCTTAGGAGATTCCCACACGCGACCGCTTTATTAGACACGGGGGCGAGTGTTAACTTACTCTGTATTATTTGTATAAACAAATAGGTCTACAGGAAATGCAACCTACAAAAATAACGTTGCGTTAGCGGACAAGTAAAATTAAGTATCCTAAGGGTGTAGTGGAAAACGCGTGCTTGTTAAGGTTCGAATTTCTACTATCCCGCTGATTTTGTTATCCTCGATACGTAATTCGCTAACGACTCTGTACCGATCATCTTAGAAGGCCCCTTGGCAACAACCAACAAAGCTTTATAAATTACGCTATGGTAAGATGTCCTTATCTTTTGGCCATCTTTCTGTTGAGGTAAATGTTTTTAAAATGATGAAATAGTTACCAGAATCGTCTATAGATGGGGAGGTTAACATGATCGAGAGCTTAGCTCAAGATTATTTTAACAATACTTTTCCCGAAAACAATATGTACAAATTCCTTTCTTTTGGAACTCCAGATTTTGTAAATGACTCCTACTTAGAGGAAGTCAACACCATCCTTGAGTCCACACCAATTGTAAACCCGCCGGTTGCTCCATATACTGAGTATGAAGACTTGCTACCTAAGCAAGTATTCATTATGCAAAATGGGGACCCTGATGAAACATTTATTGACATTCCTTCCACCCTAGTGCTTAAACCTCTTCCCCTGGAGTTAAAATATATTCAACTTGATCCGGATGGTAGTCATCCGGTAATTATATCTTCTCAGTTAACTAAGGATGAAGAGACACGTTTAATCAAGGTGATTAGGGAACATCGGTCTACAATTAGTTGGTCCCTAGCCGACATTAAGGGAATTGACCCTAATGTTTGCACTCATCGCATCCATTTGGAGGATAATGCGAAGACTTCTCGAGAACCTCAGCGTTGTTTGAACCCTGCCATGAAAGAGGTGGTTAGGGAAGAAGTCTTATGATTACTCGATGCGGGTATCATATACCCAATCTCTGATAGCGAATGGGTAAGCCCCATTCATGTAGTTCCTAAGAAATCGGGAGTTACCATGGTACGTAATGGAAAGGGTGACTATATTGTCACCTGAGGTCCTATGAAATGGAGAATCTGTATTGATTACAGACGTTTAAATGCTATGACACGAAATGATCACTTTCCTTTACCTTTTATAGATCAGATGCTCGAACGCCTAGCTGGTCATGCTTTTTATTATTTTCTGGATGGCTACTCAGGCTATTTTCAGATTATTATTGATATTGATGACCAAGAAAAGACTACCTTCATATGTCCCTTTGGAACGTATGCCTATAAATGAATGCCTTTTGGCCTTTGTAATGCTCCTGGTACCTTCTAGCGGTGTATGCTTCATATATTTAGTGACATGGTAGAGCGCTTTATGGAAGTTTTCATGGATGATTTTTCTATCTATGGAGACTCCTTCACAGACTGCTTGTCTAACCTGTCTAAGGTTTTGACATGGTGTGAAGAAAAGAGCCTCATTTTAAACTGGGAAAAGTGTCATTTCATGGTGAAAAAGGGCATAGTACTAGGTCACATTATATCTAGTGATGGCATAGAATTAGATAAGGCCAAACTAGATAAGATAGTGACTCTACCTAAACCACGGACTGTTTATGATATTAGAGCCTTTCTAGGCCATGCAGGTTTTTATAGGCGTTTTATTAAAGATTTCTCAAAAATAGCTAGGCCTTTAACTAATCTGCTTTTGAAGGATGCAATTTTGATTTTAATTTTAAATGTAAGCAGGCTTTTGAAACTTTAAAAGCCGCCCTAACCTCTGCACCAATTATACAGCCTCCCGATTGGTCTAAACCTTTTGAACTCATGTGTGATGCTAGTGATTATGCAGTTGGTGATGTCTTAGGACAGAAACTAGATAATAAGTCCACTGTTACTTATTATGCTACTAAAACCTTAAACGATGCTCAACGGAATTATACAACTACTGAAAAAGAATTCTTAGCTGTCATTTATGCTTTAGATAAGTTTCGTCCTTTTTTGGTTGGTTCTAAAACTTTAGTTTACACGGACCATGCAGCCATAAGTACCTTCTTGCAAAGAAGGATGCTAAGCGAGATTAATCCGATGGATTCTTCTCCCGCAAGAGTTCACATTAGAAATAAAGGACAAAAAGAGGGGTCAGCGTAGAAGTTGCCGACCACTTATCTAGACTTACAAACGACGATAATAGTGATTATGAGTCCATACCGAACTCTTTTCCTGATGAGCATTTGTATGCTATTTTTTCAGCACCATGGTATGCTGACATTGTAAATTATTTAGCGGCTGATGTTATGCCTTATAATTGGTCAAGAAATGAACGTAAGAAGTTCTTGGCCAGAGTTAAGCTATACTACTGGGATGAGCCCTACCTTTTTAAATATTGTGCGGATCAGATTATTCGTCGTAGCATTCCCCAGTGGGAATATAATGAAGTTCTATCGTTCTGCCATGACAAAGAGTGTGGTGGCCATTTTAGTGATGAAAACAGCCGCTAAAGTTCTTCAATGTGGATTTTATTGGCCTACCCTTTTTAAGGATGCCCAAGTGCATTGCAAGATGTGTATTTGTTGCCAACAACTTGGGCGAATCACGAAGCGTAATATGATGCCATTAAATCCAATCTTGATAGTAGAAATTTTTTATGTTTGGGGCATTGATTTCATGGGTCCTTTCCCTATTTCCCACAGTTTCATTTCTATTCTAGTTGCCGTGGACTACGTTTCTAAATGGATAGAGGCCATGGCTTGCCGTAGCAATGACCATAAGACAGTGGTATTTTTTGTTAAGGAGTATATTTTCTGTCGTTTTGGCATTCCTAAAGCCATCATTAGTGATGGTGGAACACATTTTGCAAATGAGTTGTTGCATCCCTAGTGAAAAAGTATGGAGTTACACACAAAGTAGCAACTCCTTATCATCCACAAACTAGCGGACAAGTAGAAGTTTCTAATAGGGAAATCAAAAAGATTTTAGAAACAACTGTAAATCCTGATAGGAAAGATTGGTCGAAGCGTCTATCGGATGCCTTATGGGCGTATAGAACTGCTTTCAAAACTCCTATAGGTATGTCTCCCTTTAGACTTGTATTTGGGAAACCTTGTTATTTGCCCGTTGAAATAGAGCACCGTGCTCTGTGGGCTATAAAAAGTCTTAACTTCAATATTGATGAGGTGGGTGTCAAACGCAAATTGCAATTAAATGAGATTGAAGAAATTCGTAGCGATTCTTATGATCTCGCGAAGGATTATAAAGCTAACATGAAACGTGTTCATGATAATCAAATCTTGCGCAAAGAGTTTGTGGTTGATCAAAAGGTTTTACTTTATAACTCCCATCTACATATTTTCCCAGGGAAACTAAAAACCCGTTGGTCTGGTCCTTTTCTGGTTACTGAAGTCACCCCTTACGGGGCAATCACCTTGGTAAATCCCAAGGATAACAGTACCTTTCAAGTCAATAGCCAACGGTTAAAACATTTTCACGAGCTTCTGTCCCCTGATGTAGAGGAAGTCCTTTTACAGGACCCTGTAAATGAGGACTGACCTTTGTCATTTGGTGTACTTCCTTTCACTTCCATATAGTGGTAAGTGCACCATTCAGGTAACCGGGCCTTCCCTATGGAGTGTGTGGCTGTAAGTACCGGATCCTAAGTCCACGTTTCACATAATTCACGTCTTCTACTTTTGCATGTGTTCTCGGTTTTTGAGTCATGTTCCTCTATGGGGTGAATTATGTATTTATTGTTTTTCATTTTTCTTATAATAAACTAATAAAAAAAATAATAATAAAAATAAAAATAAAAATTCTAAAATCATAGAAATAGCAATCCAACAAGTCTTGGGAATCTGACTTTAAACAACCCACGTTTAAAAAAATTTTGTGTTTAAAAATTTGTTTGGGGGTGGGCAGTCGATCTTTCCATCCGGATTGCTCGAACTTTCCATTGTGTTGCTTAGGCCCGTTAGTCGTAGTTCATTCGGGTTGACGTTATCTATAACTTAGATTCCCTTTGTTCGCATAACTTACGTCACTCACGCACTTCGAGGCGTTTTCCACCTTCTTATACATCACCCATGGTTAGAATTGAGTGTTTTATGGATCATTGGATTGGAAATTCTCTACTGATCATTTCCATAACTCATTCGCCAAAATCGGACCAGTAACGAAGCGGCAAATTGAATTTGAAATTGCGCGAAATATCGGAAAAGTTCGGAATTCGAATTGGGCTTGGGCCCAAACCGCACGCACGTCTGTGCGTCTCCTTCCTTCCTAAAAACGCACAGTTTGTTTCCTTCTCCAATCCCGCCGGTTACCAAAGTTTAAAACAAAACTTAAACACCAAAATAAAAATAAAAAAAAAAAAAAAAAAAAAAAAAAAAAAAAAAACAAAACAAAAACACACCTATCTACACCACGCCCATTGTAACCAACAGCCCGAGTCCTCTCAAACAAAATTTCCACACCACCGAAAACAGCCACCAATTCAAGCTTCCAACCTGCCACCATACCCACCATCGCCACCAACAGTGTTTTAGGTTGTTTTACATCAAACTCGTCTCCTCCATCGTCTACAAAACCATTGGTTGTTTCAAAAACTTCAATGGCGCTACGACGAAGAATTTTGCCGGAACAAGCATTTAGGCCTAACCGTTTCGCGCCATTCTACGCGGCGGAGATGATTAGGAGGGATTGGAATGGACTCTAGTACTCGACTGAGGAGTTCTACCACTTTGATTTGGTAGAACAGTTTTATAAGAAGCGAGAATTGGAGGGGGATAGAATTTTCATTAAGGTAGCAGGAACAAGAAAGGAAATAACGTGGATGATTCATCGGGTAAGCTGTTAGGCGCTACCGAAAGCAACCTAGAAATCCACCATTCAGGAATCCCAAAGATATCGGAGTTCCCCGCTTTGATGAAAGATACCGTCATGGAGGGTGAATACAATACGAAGTTCTCATTCCGTCCAGTAACCCCGAGAACCAATCAATTGGCTGTAGCTCAGTGGATTGGTAGGAACGTCCTCAGGAAAGAAAAAGTCAGCGACATCGGTCTGCAATGTCTGCACGCTCTCTGGATTTTGCAAACGAATAAGTATAATTTTTGCATCCTTGATTTAATTTTTAAGGTGATTAGAGGAGTGGGAAAGAGCATTGCGCCTCTTCCTGTATTGATCACTAAGATCATGCTCTCATTTAGAGTTGTCACAAAATCTGCCCCTATTATGATCAAGTTGCATTCAAATGCAACTATTTATGTTGAGTGCATCCAAAAGACTTGGCAGTTGTCGGAAGATGATGTGGTTGAGTCGGAGGATGAAAGGGAGGATATGACATGTCTGGATGAAGATGCATTAGATAGTTGTAGTTCTAATTTAGAACGCATGCAAGTGTTGCAAACTGGCTTGCGTTGCGTTTATGGTATTTGTGAAGATATCCGAGATAGACAGATTGTACTTCGAAATAAACAAACGAACCTTCAGACGAGAGTTGAAATGCTCGAAAGGGGTCAAGAAGATATCTTGTCTAAAATGGAGACTATGCACCAGTGCCAAGAGGACCACTATATAATACTAAAGGCTGAGATGGAAGCACAGCGCTTGCTTCAAATAGAGATGCTACGCCGCGATGCCAACCTTGGAGGATTCCGCTCGCACAAGTCCGAGAGGCATGAGCATCGTCGCCGAAGGACAGATGGCTCAAGCCATTCTTCATCCCAGGACCAATCTCCATCTCAGGGTCCGTCTTCATCACGCGGCTAGGTGTTTCGAAGAATGTTGTGTTCTGATATTACTTTGTCGTTATTTATTTTATGGTTTTGTTAGTTGGATTTTATTTCAGTAGTTAAATTTAAATATTAATTTGGTTGTTTTAGATTGGTTGGATTTAATATTATTTTAATAAAATTGGTTACTTTCGAATTGTGCGTGTTTTATCATTAATTCCACCTTCCCGAATTGTTTGGGGGTGGTAATATTTATACCGAGCATAATTCGTTATATGATCATCTTCTGTAAAGTTGTCTTGGAGTAAATGTTGAGAACATGGCCGATATCGGCATATCTATAAATATGTGTGGTGGTAGCATGAAACCTAGGAGAGTTTAGAAGTTACTATCTAAATCCAGTATAAAAGATACCAGGGTTGTTAGAAAATCAAGAATATGGTTTGTTTCCGTTTTCGGTTTGGAATTTTTCTATTTCCGGAAATTGCCTTAAACAATTTGGCAACTTGCCGATTTGTTTTGGAAGCTCAAAACCTATTTAAACTACCTTCATTCTACACTCACAAACCACACTACACCCCACCATCATCCCTCACCTTTCACTCCAAGCTTTTCCTTCTTTTTCCTCTTAAACTTCTCGCTTCAAAGATTCTTACGAAAGCGCATTCGCGCCTATACACTGTCAGAAATTTTACTCAAAGTGCACCTGCCCCAAGTTGACTCGCGACTTCACACAACCCTGTAACTCCAAACACCGAAGCCGCGCTTCAAGTGGAAGCGCTGGCCTACCTCCCATAAACAAAGAAATTTCCAATTTTCTCGAGGGGTTTTTCCAGGATTTTCGAGTCGTTCCAGAGTAGTTTTGAGATGACATCTCCTATAGTCATTCCCGAACAGTAGTTCAAGACTTTATGGGAACCGATACCTATGGAGCATCGTTCACGAGCGGATCATGCATTAGGATGGCGGCATCTTCCGGTGAGTGATGACGCTTTTTTCACCTCAAACTAACTGAATTTTTCTATAATCATATTACATTCTATTATAACCAAGAAGGAGAACAGAAATTCTCCCTTGCAATTAATGACAGACTAGGGAATTCAATAAGAATTTGGTAGCTTTGGTTTCGGATTGCCATTGCCCCGACCTCTATGCACACGGGGGGTATATGACCGATAACTCATACCTCTATGAATATGCATATTTCCATGAGTATTATGGGGGAGGGGTATTTCGTGTCATGGACCAAGACCAATATAACATAGCCTTGGGTAGCCAATCGCTGAATGTTGGCACAACCATGTTATTCATCATGATGAATATTTTAGGGGAATGGCAGTTTACTTCTGCCAATAGTACCGCTGGTGACGTTTTCCTTGCTTTAGCTGAGGGACATCGCCGATATGACATTCCCCGAGTTTTAGTGGCTACTCTTAAAAGAGCCCATACCATGAGGCATAAATATCTTATGCCTGTCTTGGTTGGCGGCATTATCTTGGCCATTTACCGAATTTCGTACCAGTTCCACGGATTGGAAAAGGTTGAAATCATGAGACCCACCAATCGCATGGTCAGATCATTCAGAGCCATGACTTGGCCGGGATGGCAGGTGCAACCACATTTGGTTGCCCCTTACACCCCATCAGACCAAGTAACACTCGAGAGGTTAGCAATGGTTGATGATACACGACGGAAGGCGTGGCAAGTTGTTATGGCATGGCATGGCAGATGGAACCTCACTTCTTTATAGAAGAGGAGGATGCCGAAAAACGCTGGAGTGGAGGTAAGTTTTAGTTTCAGTTAGTGTCTGCTTATGTCCCAAGCAATTTAATTTTGTTAACCCCATAATGGGTGGAACTCTTACAGAGTTGCGCCAGTTTTTTTTTTTTATTTTCTATATTAGTATGTTCTAACCTTGTTTTGCAGATGTTCCAAAATTTCACGCGTTTCCATGGTATTTTTCTACCCTCTTTATATAAATGCTTTGAGGACAAAGCATGCTTCTTGTTTGGGAGGGGGGGGGCATAGAAACACGTGTAATTAAGGCATCTGTTAGGATATAGATATATATAATATGCATTTGTTTTCAAGTTAAAAATTTCAAAAATATAAATAAATAAGTTATGCTATACACTTAGGAATATTGGTATTGTTTTTTTTTCTCTATGCTCTTAACAATCTAGAAGTCTCAGAATAATTGTTAGAAACTTAGGTTAATATGTAGGTAATAATCTTTGCATCTATCTATAAATATATTACATGAGTATCTATGATTGTTAGCAGTAAGTTTATGAAATCTAGGCTAGAGTACTTATTCTACAAATCCTGTGAGAATATAGCCTAAAGCCTTATATGAGCGAAAACATTTGAGAAATGACACAAGGGAGAAGTAAAATCTGGATAGAGAAATCACACGTCCACTTGCTTTATCACTATGCCATATCCTAAGCGAGAATTTAGGCCCTCTTTGGATCGATATAGCCATAATTTCAAACCTATAAATTATTTTCCGCTAGTCGCCCCTCTGAGCCTTTCTTTAGCCTTCCATAAACCACAATTCCTTTACCCTGTTACAAAAACAAAACAAAATAAAAAATTCAACTTACCCAATCTAGAATAAGTCTGAGAATAGAATGAGTGAAGAAAAAATGAGAGAAAAACCTGTGTAAACAAAAATTAGTTAGTTGCTTCAAAAAAAAGAAAAGAAGTTTCCATCCAAGGAAAAGAAAAAGAAAAATAGAAATAAATAAAAACTCCAAAAATAGAATAAAAGGGAGTCAAAAGCCAAAGAAAAGAAAAAGAAAAATATGGCTAAGGATGAAAACAAAGTAGTATAAAGAAAATAACAAAGAAAATAACAATTATCTTAGACTTGTCCTTTTGAATATCCATTTAAATCCCCTCAAGACCTAATAAAGACCTCTAATGTGAAGACTCTATTATCTTAGTAATAGAATATCCAAAAATCTCCTAATCCCCGCAAAGACCTAATAAAGAAACTAGATGTGTTTGATCGACCAAAAATAAACTTGAGCAGAAAAATCGAGTGGTTTTGTCTTGACATTTATGTGAGGACCTACTTAAGGACGCTTATTCGAAGTTTTCATAAACGAACCTGCTAGGCATTTCATAGATTACTCATAGTATATATATTTGTATCATAGATGATTGATTATTATGCATATATTAGTTTAGGTTTTTTGACTTGGTTATTCTTATTCATTTGCTAGTGAGATGTATAGATAGTTGAGACATGAATGAGGAAACAATAGTTTTATTTCTTAGTCGTTGAGATGAAGTTTGTGAAACCTTTACATCCTGACCGATTTTCTAAACAATTAAAAAATGATATTTGAAATATAAATATCTCAAACATCACTTGGTTCAATTGTCTAAAAATCCAGGCTATGACTGGGTGGATACAACACATGTCAAAACCTAAAACCCACATCATAAAGAATCTTAACAACAAAAATAATCTCCAAAAATCTCTCTTCCATTCAAAAATCATCAATATAAAATTCTAAGAATAACAGGTCCTCAACATCGTATTCTCATTCCATATGAAAAGGAAACTATGTTATTACATACTTCCAAAAAAAAACAGACCTAATAGAATAAACTTCCGGACTGCTCCAGGCAAGAATCCCAATCACACTCCGCGGTTCCACTGCCTTCCACCTATGTTCCCAAGAACACACCCACGTTGCCAAAACAAAGCAAACATGGGTCAGCAAAATGGAATTTGCTGGTATGAGTAGATTAACCACATAAAACCATTTCAAAACTTTTCTTATCCAACTAACACTTTAACTCTATCATAACCTAATCATTCTCAGCTTGAAGACATGTAGTTCCGTCCATCTCAACCGCATAGTTCTTCCTAAGCAAAACTTCTATTATCTTAACTCATTCTAATATCTCGTTTTAATATCTAAATACCGGAATTAAAACTTACCGATATTCATCTGTAATCCCCCTCCACAAAAATGTTATTAAGTCCTACCCTCCGCAAAAGAAAGTTATAACTTGCATATAACGATATAGATATCCTATGTATTCAAAAAGTAACCCAAACACTCGCATAATAAAAAAATACAACTAACCCGCTGGCGAATACCTTAGTTCCTCTCTAGGGCATCAAACAATCGGTCATTTATGGCACATTCAATGAATACCGGGTCATTCATGGCACATTCAATGAATACCCATATATAGCGCTTAACGGGCCATTTATGACACATTCAATAAATGCCCACCTAACATATGACATCAATAAATATAAAACTCAAATCCAAAACTTGAGGCGTGGAGAGTTCTAAAAGAGTGCGGTAAATTGTTTACGCATTATTGAACTTTATTGTATATATTATTTCAAAGAACGAATGAGTATCTTGATAAATGTATTTTTGGTTTACGCGTTATTAATTAGATTGATGTCTAAGTGTTATAGCGTTGCATATCATAAAATACTGCAAAATCACATAATATTTAATACACGTACACACGTATATATAAAGGTCCTAGCCTAAGGCCAAGCATGCTAAAAGCCCTAGACCTATCCTAATAAACCGAATCATAAACCGAGTTAAAATATCAAATTGGGTCAACTGGTCAAAGTCAACCCTGGTCAAAAGTCAACTCGGTCAAAGTCGACTGCTAAGGGTCAACCCAGGTCCCAAACCGATTTATCTAAGCTGACCAGGTTCAATAACTTAAGCCTTAACCCGGCCCATACACTGGTTTGGCCCAACTTGAAGATCCACTTAAAATACTATGGACCAGCCCCAAAAACCAAGGCCCAAAAGTCTAAAGTCAAAACAAATAACTTAATCCACATAAGAACCTAAGCCCCAAAATAACTTAAGCCCACAAAACTTAAGCCCACAAAAAAATAAGAAACCGACCCAAAGTGATCAAACTGGTGTGGTCCGGCCCAACCAAAGCATCAGGAGTAATGGCCGATCCCCTTCTTCTTCTCCAGCACTTCAACCCAAATTTCCAGCCACCCAAAAGCCTTCACACACCACCCAAAACTAACCAACCGAAATTGGTTAGGATGTAAAACCCCAAAACTTTAATTCCTCAAGAAACCCCAAATTCTTAGTTTTCGAAATCGCTTTCAAATCACAGATCCGACCGCCATTAACATATGTTCAAAGCTTCAACCCCCCCACAAACTACCAACATTCAAACATACCTCAACAACCAACACAAAAACAACCGAATCCCAGTTCTTTGGAAGACGCTCATTAACGTCATATATTTGTTGTCCAATACCAATCAAAGAAACGATAGATACTTATCTAGTTCCACTTACATAAAAAAAAAATTATGTATTCGTTTTATTTCAAAGGATTGGGGCAGATTTTCATTCGACAATGTCGACAATCTCGAACCAACGATAACAGGCTTAAACCATATAAAATTTATCATGTGAACACAATAGGTATTCTCCATTCCTCTACATAGATACATAGGGAGTAAACACGAAACTTAACATGAGCAAGAAAGCGTAAACCGATAGCGGTATAACTTTGTCGGTAAACCCAAAACATGTGAAGAGTAAGAAATTTCATGTTTAAATGAATTGAGGTATTCTCTACTCACCTTTTATGAACCAACTAGATCTCGAATAAAACTTTTCCTAGCCCTAATCGTCGTGTTTCTACCTCTCCAAAGAAACCAGGTTTCTTTCTCAGGCCTCCATTTTTATATTTTATTCTCTTCTCAAACCCTATTCTCTAGAACAATGTGTTTATATACTTGGGTCCCAAACCCAAGCCCAACACCCACTTCGGCCCAAAACCAAGCCCACGATCCCGAGTCCAATCCCTTTTGAAAACTCTCATGAGGCTATAACTCATCCACTAGGGAATTCCTAGTGGTTTAAGGCCTTGTTACATATGGTCAATGTAATCGCACTCAGCGAAACGAGAGTAGTTAGAACTCCATTTTTGGTCACTTATTCTAATTTCTCATATTTGCTTGAGGACAAGCAAAATGCTGTTTGGGGTGGTTTGATAAGAGCCCAAAACTGTAGTTTTAACCCCAGAATATCATACTTTTAGACCAATTATGTGAGTAATAATTAAGAGTTAATACTGATTATGTGTTTTTATGCGTTTCAGGCTTCAAAGTCAATTATGTGCAGAAATGTGCCACTTTGATGAGATAAAGGAGCAATGGTTGGTTGTTAAGGAGTTCTGTGATTAAAGGCCAAGATTCAAGAAGACAAAGCCTTTCTAAAGCCCGGTCAAAGTCAACGCCTTGTAAAACAAAGACACAAAGTCGAAGAGAACTTCCGGCCGTATCTTTGGACTCAGACCTCAGAATTGGGTCTACCTTATGTCAAAACGACCGGCTCGGAAAGAGCTTTCCAATGGTCCAAGCCTTGGTCCAATCAGAGGAGAAGAAGTGGATGAAAAGTCTATTGAATCCAACTGCAGCTGAAGAGGCCTTTTTGGATTGAAAGAATTGGGTTTTGGGCCTGATTCTCTGGCCCAAAACATGGCTCCAAGGCCATGCACGATTTTTGGATCTGAAACATATAAAAACAAAAGCTTAGCTCTTTGTTAATGGTAGCTAGTTAGACCTAAAACTATAGATAATTCTAGATCTAGTTTTCATTAAATAAAATTAAGTTTAGTTCATTTCAATTCTATTTTTAGATTAATCTTTAGAATCATTGTTCTTCATTAGTTTGATAAATAAAATTGCTAGTTTGTCAATTTTGATTTTGTCATTTTAATTTATAGATCTAATTTTAATTCTTGTTGAGTATCATTTTTGAGTTGTTAAATTAGATTGAAGTATTGTTAGTTAAATTAGCCAAGTTAGAATTTTGGTATGATGTTTAGTTATAATTCAATGAGAAATAATGGTTTGATGAATCAAGGCTAAAACCTCCATTAGAGGGGTTGATGAAGCCTTGATGAAAACTTAGTTGTATAGTGTAGAGTCGTTATAGAGTCTATTCCATTCTAGAAGGTCATGTTTCGCCATGAGAATGGGTGGACGACCTCACATGCTAGTTATAATTGGCAGAAATGCCATGCTAATTAGGGACTAGAACGAGCAATTCTTACTGTAAGAACGTAAGAATTGGATTACAACAATCTATGCTAGGTGATTAAGTTGGATTCGAGGTGGATTCACTTCCCCTCTAATTCTTTATCTAGATTCACATTTCAAAGATTCTCAGAAGATTCCGTTATTCGTAACTTGTCAATTGAATCCACCCCGTAGTATAGAATTCCCCTCGTAAATCTCTCACTAGACTTAAGACCGATTAGTTAACTACGAAATCATTCCATGCTAAAGAACTAGGAGTGGAACGAACTTCCTACTCCACTATATCTTAATTTAATTGAGAGTAGAAAACTTGATAGCAATTAGTAAAATAAGTTTTAGTTTACTTACGTTTTGAGTTTCATCGTTCATTTCGTAGGTAAACTTTATCTTTTTACATTTATCAGCCATCTTTCTGTTGAGGTAAATCTTTTTAAAATGATGAAACAGTTACCAGATTTGTCTGTAGATGGGGAGCTTAGCATGATCGGGAGCTTAGCTCAAGACTATTTTAATAACACGTTTCCAAAAAACCAGATGCATAAATTCCTTTCTTTTGGAAGTTCAAATTTCACCGATGACTCCTACTTAGAGAAAGTCAACACCATCTTCAAGTCTACACCTACCTTAGACCCTTCTGTTGCTCCATCTACTGAGTTTGAAGACCTGCTACCTAAACAAGTCTTCATTACTCAAGATGAGGAACCACCAGAAGCCTTTATCGACATTCCCACCATACCGGTGCTTAAACCTTTTCCTCCTGAGCTGAAGTATATTCAACTTGATCCGGATGGTAGTCATCTAGTAATTATATCTTCTCTATTATCTGAGGAGGAAGAGACAAGTTTGATTAGGGTGATTAGGGAACATCGTTCTATGATTGGTTGGTCTCTAGACGACATTAAGGGTATTGACCCTAATGTTTGCACTCATTGTATCCATTTGGAGGATAACACAAAGACTTCTCACAAACTTCAACATCGCTTAAACCCTACCATGAAAGAGGTGGTCAGGGAAGAAGTCTTACGGTTCTTCGATGCGGGTATCATATACCCAATCTCTGATAGCAAATGGGTAAGTCCCATTCATGTAGTTCCTAAGAAATTAGGGATTACCATGGTACATAATGCCAAGGGTGAATATGTTTCCACGCATGGTCCTATGAAATGGAGGATCTGTATTGATTACAGACGTTTAAATGCCATGACACAAAAGGATCATTTTCCTTTTTAAAGATAAGATGCTCTAACGTCTAGCTGGTCATGCTTTTTATTATTTTTTAGATGGCTACTCTGGCTATTTTCAAATTATTATTGATATTGATGACCAAGAAAAGACTACCTTTGATAAATCATAAAAAGATAAAAGTTTACCTACGAAATGAACGATAAAACTCAAAACGTAAGTAAACTAAAACTTATACGTGCCTATATTTATCAAAGATTTCTACTCTCAATCCTATGAGATATAGTGGAGTAGATGATTCGTTCCACTCCTAGTCCTTCCGCATGCTATGTTCTCTACGTATAAGTAATCTTAACTAAAGTCTAATGAGAGATTTATGAATGCTAACTAGACTACGATGCAACTACCCACAAGATGCAACTAGTCGACTATTTGAACAACTATGGGAATACTACGTCGATTCTATGATAAGGAGTTAGAGGGGGATTGATTCCACCTTAGCTCAACTTAATCCACTAACGACGAATCGTCGTAATCCGAATTGAACTGCTTCGCAGAACAATCTGGTTACTCCTAATCCCTAATTACACATGGCATTTCTACCAATTCATAACTAGCATGTGAACGATTACACCCATTCTCATGGTGAACTAATCATTTCTAGAGTGGAAAGGAAATTACTTAATTTAATTTAATAAATCGAATCAAGCTTTCATCAAGGCTTCTCAACCCCCTCTAATGGAGGCTTAGCCGAGAATCATCACGCTATCATTCCCAATGGAATTCAAACAAGACATTATATAAAGATTGAAACTTTGCTTGTTCAAACTCAATTCAAAACTACTCATGCAATAATTGAATTAAACTAATAATGACAAATAATTGAATCTAAGAATTTAACTAAATAAGTAAATGGAACATGAAACTAGATTACCAAGAACACTATTTTATTAATCTAATGAATAATAAAACAATGATTCAAATACTAAATTAATAATCTACTTTGTTCTAAAGTAATTAATTAAACATGAAACTAGATCTAAAACAAGATATGAAAAACTAATTAATTAACTAATTGAACTTCTAAAACTAATTAATGGAGGCTAACTAATCTAGGTCTAACTATCTACCATTAACAAAGAGTCAAGCTCTTGTTTTTATACTTTCAGATCCAAAAATCATGCATGGGCTTGGAGCCATGTTTAAGGCCAGAGAATCAGGCCCAAAACCCAATTCTTTCAGTCCAAAAAGGCCTCTTCAGCTCTAGTTGGCTTCAACAGACGTTTCGTTCACTTCTGCTCCTCTGATTGGGTCAAGGCATAGACCATTAGAAAGCTCTTTCCGAGCCGGTCGTTTTGACATAAGGTAGGCCCAATTCCGGGGTCTGAGTCCAAAGATATGGCCTTCGGAAGTTCTGCTGACTCTGAGTGCTGTTTCTGCCCGCGTCGACTTTTCAGCTTTTGACCGGGCTTTGGAAAGGCTTTGTCTTCTTGAATCTTGGCCTTTAATCACAAAACTCCTTAGCAACCAACTTTTGCTCCTTTATCTCACTAAAGTGGCACATTTCTGCACATAATGGACTTTGAAGCCCTCGATGCATAAAAACACGTGTCGATTAACTCTTAATTATTACTCACATAATTGGTCTAAAAGTATGACTGTTACAGGGTTAAAACTACAGTTTTGGGCTCTTATCAACCTTCTCATGTCCGTTTGGAACATATGCCTATAAACGAATGCCTTTTGGCCTTTGTAATGCTTTTGGTACCTTCCAGCGGTGTATGCTTCATATATTTAGTGCCATGGTAGAGCACTTCATGGAAGTTTTCATGGATGATTTTTCTATCTATGGAGACTCTTTCACTGACTGCCTATCTAACTTGTCTAAGGTTTTTGACACGGTGTAAAGAGAAGAGTCTGGTTTTAAATTGGGAAAAATGTCATTTCGTGGTGAAAAAAGGAATTGTCCTAGGTCACATCGTATCTAGTGATGGCATCGAAGTAGATAAGGTCAAACTAGATAAGATAGCATCTCTACCTATACCATGGACTATCCGTGATATTAGAGCATTTCTAGGCCATGCAGGTTTTTATAGGCGTTTTATCAAAGATTTTTCAAAAATAGCTAGGCCTTTGACTAATTTGCTTATGAAGGATGCCATCTTTGATTTTAATTTTAACTATAAACAGGCTTTTGAAACTTTAAAAGCCGCCTTAACATTTGCACTCATTATACAGCCTCCCGATTGGTCTAAACCTTTCGAACTCATGTGTGATGCTAGTGATTATGATGTTGGTGCTGTCTTGGGACAGAAAATAGATAATAAGTCTACTATCATTTATTATGCTAGTAAAACTTTAAACGATGCTCAACGGAATTATACAACTACTAAAAAAGAATTTTTAGCTATCGTTTATGCTTTAGATAAGTTTCGTCCTTATTTGGTTGGTTCTAAAATGTTAGTTTACACGGACCATGCAGCCCTTAGGTACCTTCTCGCAAAGAAAGATGTTAAGCAGAGATTAATCCGATGGATTATTCTCCTGCAATAGTTCACATTAGAAATAAAAGACAAAAGAGGGGACGAAAATGTAGTTGCCGACCACTTATCTAGACTAACAAATGATGATGATAGTGATTCTGAGTCCATATCGGACTCTTTTCCTTGAGCATTTGTATGCTATTTTTTCTACACCATGGTATGCTGACATTGTGTATTATTTAGCGATGATATTCTTTCTGATGATTGGTCAAGAAATGAACATAAGAAGCTCTTGGCCAGAGTTAAGCCATACTACTGGGATGAGCCCTACCTTTTTAAGTATTGTGCGAATCAGATTATTCGTCGTTGTATTCCCCAGTGGGAATATAATGAGGTTCTATCGTTCTGCCATGACAAAGAGTGTGGTGGCCATTTTAGTGGTATGAAAACAACTGCTAAAATTCTTCAATGTGGGTTTTATTGGCCTAACCTTTTTAAAGATGCCCAAGTGCATTGCAAGACGTGTGTTCGTTGCCAACAACTTGGGCGAATAACGAAGCGTAATATGATGCCATTAAATCCAATCATGGTGGTAGAAATTTTTGACATATGGGGCATTGATTTCATGGGTCTTTTTCCTATTTCCCATGATTTTATATATATTCTAGTTGTCGTGGACTACGTGTCTAAATGGATAGAGTGTAGGAACCGTTATTTCAGAACGAATATTTCTACAAACCGTGAGAACCACGCGCAGCGGAATCAATGGGTTCTCACGTTTTGGATAGAGAACATACCGTTTAGATCCGTTTTTGATAACACTGAGAATTCAAGCTTTATGAATCCGAATCAACAATCACCCCCTTGATCTTCTGTTGTATTCCTTTAGAATAGATTGGACGTTGTGTGGACAATGATCTACCAATCCCCTTCTTTCTCACAAAGCTAGATCTAATTTTGGATCTATCTTTCCTTGCCTCTTTTTCTAATCCAATGAATAGTGAATTTCGGCCAGAGAGAGATTATTCTATTTATAGGCTACAACAGGGACCATAAGAAGAAATTAGGGTTGGGCCTCCTGACGGGCTTGGGCTTCCCATGTTCGCCCAGAACACACGGCCCAAGTCCGTCAACAAATGGCTTATTCCACTAAAGGCCATTATTGAACTGCCGCCCTAATCCCAAATTACGTGTCAGCGTTTATGGGCTCCATATTATATGCTCGTTGATTTCCCTGTGTTTAAGATATCGAATGTCCATTGATTAAGTCAAGTTACTGACAACTACATTAATCAACTTCTTATGTCCTTGAGTAGTACCAGTCAACCTCATTGTCATGTCGGAATAAATCCACCTGCAGGGTTTACATGACAATCTTTTTGAGCTCCTCAAGGGGACATCATCAACCCGACTTCTTGTGGGACACGGATTCCTACTATAATCAATAGCACACCTTACATACAATGTCATTACCCAATCCATCGAGTTTGTTGATTCACAAATGAATCTCACTCATTGATGATTTTAAGCAATGTACAATGCATGTAAGTGCCCGTTATTATATCCGGATTAGGAGGACAAATATCCATAATAACATAGGCATTTGTTCTCTTATATAGTCAGTATAAGGAGAAACAACCTCACTTGGTCCTGTTCAATACACACAAAGTGTACTAGTGTAATCCTATAGTCAAAATAGATTAATACCGTATTATACTACAACTGTACTAATGGTTTGTCCAAATCCATCTAGGTTGTGAACGATTACTTATACTTTATAGAGTTGCGTTAGTTTTTAACAGGTGGAACTCCAATAGAGTTGCGTCAGTTTTTATTTTCTATTCATATGTTTAACCTTATTTTGCAGATGTTCCAGAATTTCATGCGTTTCAATGGTATTTCTATACCCTTTTTAGTTAAATACTTTGAGGACAAAGCATGCTTCTTGTTTGGGGGCTATAGAAACACATGTAATTAAGGCATCTATTAGGATATAGATATGTACAGTATGCACTTGTTTTCTAGTAAAAAAAATCAAAAATTTTAAAAAAAAATAAAAAGCTATGCTATACACTTAGAAATATTGGTATTGTTTTCTTTCTCTAGACTCTGAATAATCTAGAAGTCTCACGTAGCTTTTGCATTAGAATAATTTTTAGAAATTTAGGTTAATATGTAGGTAATAATCTTTGCATCTATCTATAAATATCTTACATGAGTATCTATGATTGTTTGACAGTAAGTTTATGAAATCTAGGCTAGAGTATTTATTCTACAAATCCTGTGAGAATATAGTCTAAAGGCTTATATGAGTGAAACATTAGAGAAATGACACAAGGGAGAAGTAAAATCTGGATAGAGAAATCACACGTCTACTTGCTTGATCACTATACCATATCCTAAGCGAGAATTTAAGCCCTCTTTGGATCGATATAGCCAGAAATTCAACCCTATGAATTATTTTTTGCTAGTCGCCCCTCTGAGCCTTTCTTTAGCCTTTCATAAACCGCAAATCCTTTTACCCTACCAAAAACAAAATTATAAAAAAAAAAAAAAAAAAAAAAAAAAAAAAAAATCAACCTACCCATTCTTTGAATGAGTCTGAGAATAGAGATGAAGAATAGAAAAGAGAAAGACCTTTGAAATCAAGAATTTGTTAGTCACTTTAGATAAGAAAAGAAAGTTTCCATCCAAATAAATAAATAAATAAAAGAAAATAAAGAGTTAGAACTCCAAAAAATAAAAATAAAAAAATAGAATCAAAGGAGTCAAAGGCCAAAGAAAAAAGAAAAAAAATATGGCTAAGAATGGAAACAAAGTGTAGAAGCAAAAGTAAAGAACAGGGTTTTATCTAGTTATATAATATGAAGACTCTATTATCTCATACTTGTCCTTTTTGAATATCCATTTCCTTCCTTCTTAAACCATCTCCTAATCCCCGCAACACCTAATAAAGACCTCCAGCTCAATTAGGAATATGTTAGTGTGATAGTAAGTGGCAGATGTGTTTGATCGACTCCGGCTTCCTTGGTGTCATTGAGATTATAAGGTAAAGTGTGCCCACTGCACACTGGAGTAGCGAAACTTGAGCGGAAAAATCAGAGTGGTTTTTGTCTTGACATTTATGTGAGGACCTACTTAAGGACACTATTCCGAGTTTTCATAAACGGACTTGCTAGTGCATTTCATAGGATTACTCATTGTATATATGTTTATTCATAGATGATTGATTATTATGCATATATTAGCTTAGGTTTCGACTTGATTATTCTTATTTCATTACTAGTGAGATATATAGATAATTGTGAGCATAAATAAGGAAACAATAGTTTTATTTCTTAGTCCTTGTAGTATAGATGAAGTTTGTGAGTACCATCATTGGAAAACTCTCACGTGGCTATAACTCGTCCACTAGGGAATTCCAAGTGGTTTAAGGCCTTGTTGCATATGGTAAATGCAATCGCACTCGGCGAAACGAGATTAGTTAGAACTCCATTTTTGTCACTTATGTTAATTTCTCATATTTGCTTGAGGACAAGCAAAATGCTGTTTGGGGGTGGTTTGATAAGAGCCCAAAACTGTAGTTTTAACCCCTTAACAATAATACTTTTAGACTAATTATGCGAGTAATAAATAATAGTTAATGTTGATTACGTGCTTTCATGTATTTCAGGCATTGAAGTCAATTATGTGCAGAAATCTGTCACTTTGGCGAGATAAAGGAGCAAGGATTGGTTGCTAAGAAGTTCTGTGATCAAAGGCCAAGATTCAAGGAGAAAAAGCCTTTATAAAGTCTGGTCAAAGTTGAAAAATAAAAGTCAACGCGGGCAGAGACAGCACACAAAAATCAGTAGAATTTTCGAAGGCCATATTTTTGGACTCAGACCTTGGAATTGGGCCTACCTTATGTTAAAACGACCGGCTCGGAAAGAGATTTCCAATGCTCTAAGATTTGATCCAATCAGAGGAGCAAAAGTGGATAAAAAGTCTACTGAAGTCAAATCCGGCTGGATAGGGGTCTGTGGACTGAAGAAATTGGGCATTGGGCTCAATTTTTCAGCTCAAAACATGGCTCCTCAGCTCATGCACGAAAATGTGGATCTGGTCTCCTCCATTTCAACACACAAGACTTAACTCTTAAGCATAATTAGGTTAGGTAGCAAGTAGCCATTAACATATAATTCTAAATCTAGTTTTACATTCCTTAAATTAGTTTTCAATTATTATTTTTAGATCTAGTTTTACTTGCAATAGATTAGTTAGAACAAGTAAATGATTAATTGAGAATCATATTTAGTTTATAATAAAAGTATTAGTTTTTAATTCCAATTTAGTTATTGATTAAAGTCTTATTTAGTTTTAGTATTGTTAAATTTATAAATTAGTTGTCTTTATTTCATAATTAATTAATCATAATCTAGTTTAATTATTAAATTCATTAGAATTAATTTCAATCTTAGTTGTTAATCATTTCATAGTTATTAGTTTAGTTTTGAATTAGTAATTATAATCTTTATATTAGTAAAGTTAGAATCTTTATACCATGTCTTGTTTGAATTCGATTGGAAATGATAGCATAATGATTCTAGATAAAACCTCCATTAGAGGGGGTTGAAGAAGCCTTGATGAAGCTTGGTCTTTGTTAACTTAGAAATCGTCGTGATAATCTATTCAATTCTAGAAAGTAATTAGTTTACCATGAGAACGGATTTGGTTGCTTCACATACTAGTTATTAATTAGTAGAGATTGCCATGTATAATTAGGGATTAGAATTACCATTTTGATATGCGAAAGCATGGAAATTTGGATTACGACAATTCTTTGTTAGTAAATTAAGTCGGGTTAAGGTAGAATCAATCCCCCCTAATTCTTTATCTTGTATCAATTTAGTATTTTCATCATTTCGTTATTCGTATCTTGTTTGTTATTTGAATTCACATCGTAATATAATTCCCTTCATAAAACTCTCATATTAACTTTGGATAGACCGATAGTCGTAGAAAACATTCAATACTAACGAACTAGGAGTGGAATGAATCTTTTACTCCACTTTATTTCGATAGATTCGATAGTAGAATAATCTTTGATAAACACTTCTAGTAAAGTCCAGTTTTAGTTTTACTTGTGTTTAAGTTTCATCATTTATTCGTGAGTAAAACTATTCAATTTTACGTTTATCATTACGCTATACACTTAGGAATATTGGTATTGTTTTCTTTTCCTATGCTCTTAATAATCTAGAAGTCTCACATTAGCTTTTACATTAGAATAGTTTTTTGAAATTTAGGTTAATATGTAGGTAATAATCTTTGCATCTATCTATAAATATATTACATGAGTATCTATGATTGTTTGGCAGTAAGTTTATGAAATCTAGGCTAAAGTACTTATTCTACAAAGCTTGTCAGAATATAGCCTAAAGTCTTATAGGAGTGAAACATTTGAGAAATGACACAAGGGAGAAGTAAAATCCGGATAGAGAAATCACACGTCCACTTGCTTGATCACTATACCATATCCTAAGCGGGAATTTAGGCCCTCTTTGGATCGATATAGCCAGAAATTCGAACCTATGAATTATTTTTCGCTAGTTACCCCTCTGAGCCTTTCTTTAACCTTTCATAAACCACAAATCCTTTAACCTTTTACAAAACAAAATAAAAATAAAAATCAGCCTACCCATTCTTTAAATGAGTCTGAGAATAGAGATGAAGAATAGAAAAGAGAAAGACCTTTGAAATCAAGAATTTGTTAGTCGCTTAAAATCAGAAAAGAAAATTTCCATCCAAATAAAAATAAATAAATAAAGAGATAGAACTCCAAAAACAAAATCAAATGAGTCAAAAGCCAAAGAAAAAGAAAAAAAAATGGCTAAGGATGGAAACAAAGTGTAGAAGCAAAAGCAAAGAACAAGGTTTTCTCTAGTTACATAATATGAAAACTCTATTATCTCATACTTGTCCTTTTTGAATATTGATTTCCTTCATTCTTAAACCATCACCTAATCCCCGCAACACCTAATAAAGACATCTAGCTCAATTAGGAATAGGTTAGTGTGATAATAAGTGGCAGATGTTTTTGATCAACTTCGGCTTCCTTATGTGTCATTGAGATTGTAAGGTAAAGTGTGCCCACTGCACACTAGAGTAGCGAAATTTGAGCGGAAAAATTAGAGTGTTTTTGTCTTGACATTTATGTGAAGACCTCCTTAAGGACGTTATTCCAAAGTTTCAGAAACGGACATGTTAGTGCATTTCATAGTATTACTCATTGTATATATGTTTATTCGTAGATGATTGATTATTATACATATATTAGCTTAGGTTTTGACTTGATTATTCTGTATTCATTGGTAGTGAGATGTATAGATAATTGATACAATAAATAAGGAAACAATAGTTTTATTTCTTGGCCATTGTAGTATAGATGAAGTTTGTGAGTACCTTCACTGGAAAACTCTCAGGAGGCTATAACTCGTCCACTAGAGAATTCATAGTGGTTTAAGGCCTTGTTACATATGGTCAATGTAATCGCACTCGGCGAAACGAGATTAGTTAGAACTCCATTTTTGGTCACTTATTCTAATTTCTCATATTTGCTTGAGGACAAGCAAAACGCTGTTTGGGGGGATAAGAGCCCAAAACTGTAGTTTTAACCCCTTTAACAATATCGCTTTTGACCAATTATGTGATTAATAAGTAAGAGTTAGTGCTTTTTATCGTGTTCTTATGTATTTCAGGCATTGGAGTCGAATATGTGCAGAAATGCGCCCTTTTGCGAGATAATGGAGCAAGGGTTAGTTGTTAAGAAGTTCTTTGATTAAAGGCCAACATCCAAGGAGAAAAAGTCCATTTAAAGCCCGGTCAAAGCTAAAAAGTCAAAGTCAACGCGGGCATAAAAGTTAGCAGAACTTCTAGAAGCCGTATCTTTGGACTTAGACCTCGGAATTGGGCCTACCTTATGTCAAAACGACTGGCTCAGAAAGAGATTTCTAATGGTCCAAGACTTGACCCAATCAGAGGAGCAAAAGTGGATGAAAAGGTTGTTGAAGTCAAATTCAGCTGAAAAGGCCTCTGTGGACTGAAGAAATTGGGTTTTGGGCTCGATTTTTCGGCCCAAAACATGGCTCCTCAGCCCATGCACGAAAAAGTGGATCTTGTCTCCTCCATTTGAGGAGAGAAGACTTAACTCTTAAGCAGATAGTTTTTTTTAGTTAGCCATTAGCCAATAACTTAGTGTTTAGATCTAGTTTTTACATTCAATTAATTAGTTTTAGAACAAAGTAGATTATTATTTAGAATCAGATTTAGTTTTATAATAAAGTATTAGTTTTTTATTTCAATCTAGTTTATTGATTCAATTCTTATTTAGATTTAGTTGTCTTAAATTGATAATTAGTTTGTTTTAACTTGATAATTATTATTCATAATCTTAGTTCTAAATTCAGTTTAATCCATTTTGAATATTAGACTATTATTAAATTAGATTATAAGTTTAATAATTTTTTCAATAATGAGTTGTTATATTTGTTCTTGTTTAAGAAATGATAGTATAATGATTCAAGGCTAAAACCTCCATTAGAGGGGTTTGAGGAAGCCTTGATGAAACTTGATTTCGATTAGCATAAAGTAGTTCGTAATGTTTTATTCCATTCTAGAAAATAATTATTTCACCATGAGAATGGGTTTTATTGTTTCACAAGCTATTTGTTAGTTGGTAGAGATTACCATGAACAATTAGGGATTAGAAACACCCAGTTGTTAAGTCGAGTTAAGGTGAAATCAAATTCCCCTAATTCCTCCTCATATTGTCAAGTTAGTATTTTCGTAGTTTGATTTATCGCATCTTGATTAGTATAATTTCTATCGTAGCATAATTACATAATCCATCATTACTCTCATCGACTTTGATAGAATTTATAATCTTAGTTAACGTAAATTCTAAAAAACTAGGAGTGAAACGAACTTTCTATTCCACCTATATTGCAATAGCATCGAGAGTAGAAAACTTTGATAATTAAAGCAAATAAATAGCTTTAGTTTTACTTGCATTTGAGTCTCGTTACTTATACGTAGGTAAAACTATCATTTTACATTTTATCACCGCCCGTGGGGGTATCCACGATACCTCCCGCTTTCTTTTTTCAGATGTCTCCGTTCTTCGGTGGTCCCTGTCTTTCTCCAAAGATAACACTGCCTTCCCTGACCTCCTGGACTCCTTCTGCATGGTGTCCTCATATCTTATATATTTTTCCCCCTGCAGATATAGCTCATGCAAGGTCGCGATCTCATTCTTAGCCATGGACTGATGCACTCCTGTCCCTGGATGCAATCCGCTTTCAAATGCTATCACCGCGGTTCTCTCATCCAAAATTTCAACCTTCAATGTCTCAGCCTTGAACCGACATAGATAATCCCAAACTGACTCCGCGGATCTTTGTTGAACATTGAACAATGCCGCGATATCCACCACTCGCCTTTTCTGTTGTATAAAGTGGTCTATGAATGCCTGCTCAAACTCCTGGAAATTATTTATACTTTCTGCCGGTAATCTATAATACCAATCCGACGCCCCTCCTTTAAGACTAGCTGGGGACATCATACACCGTAGCCCATCATACTGAGCCTCTTGCCAAAGAGGCATCTATTGTCAGAAATGATGGATGTGATCCACCGGGTCTCCTTTGCCATCATATCTTTTGAACCTAGGCTGATTGAAATGTTTCAGAACCTCTGAAGCCCAGATGACGACCGATAATGGATTGCAGTTTAGTCTGGTCACCACTTGGCTAGCCGCTCCCCGACCCTTTGCCTGCTACCGATTCGCCTCCCTATCATTATCTATCATCTCCTGAACTTGCTCCATCGTCAAGCCCGCCACCAGATTTTCAACGAGATTCGGCTTCACCCTCCTCCTCGTCAGACTTCTCACTTATTTCTTCCTTTGCTTCTTCCTCCGCCCTTTCTTTTTCTCTTCTCAGTTCATCATTCTCCTCTCTCAGCCTCACAATCTCTTCTCACATAAGCTGGGTCATCTCTTCTGTTTCAGGCTCCTCTTCTTGATCTACATCCTCATCAATCATCGCCTCCAGCATTGGCTCCTGCACCACTACCCTCCTTGGTATACCTACTCCTTTCTTCACTCCTGGTGCCATTTCTGACTTGTTCTAATCTCTCCCCACAGACGACGCCAAATGTATGAACCTCAAAACTCGAAATACGAGTTTAAGAACTAAATTCACTGTCGAACCAAGTCTCTCTTGTTTCTTTTCTCTCCCTTCTCTTCTCTTCACTCTCCCATTTTTCTCGCTGTTCGGCCTCCCTTTCTTCTCTCCATCCTATTCTTTTTATACCCCTTCCCCCCTGCATCTAGATCGTCCATCTGTCCTCTCATCTCTCCGTTCCCCTTCTTGCCATACATATGCCATGTCCGCAGTCTAGGGTTCCGCGGTCATGATTCCCTACTTCTCGAATTCCCCAATTATGTTACATTCCATTCCTTATCCCGTTAACCTAGTCCACTTCTCATTATTAGGCCACTACAAGACTTATAGTAATCGCAATCGTCTAACATCTTCAATAATTGTTGCATATGTGATCTCCCTTACAATTTTGTAAGGTGATGTTTCGCTCGAAAATTGTAGATGGTACTTAGGGTTGACAAATTCTCTAGTTTTTCCCTTTTCAAAGCATTCAAAATTTCTCTTGGTTTAACTCTAGCCTCAGACATCTCAATCACAAACATTTCTTCTTCTGGTGTTAGCCTTCCCACAAAAGAATGGCCTGTAAGATTTTCAGCAAGACGGTGATTATGAGTTCCGCAAACTATTACCACTTCCTATCCGCCTTGATTATGTTGATAACCCTTCAACTTCAATGAACACTTGCACTTTTTTGTTCCTGTCTATTGAGGGAGTTTCATGGATTGCTTGTATCGATCTATCTTCTTTGGTTTTTGAGGTCTAAAAGCACCACCTCTCTCACAAGTTAAAAGCACCCTAGGTCTTCGACCACTTTCAATGCTACTTTGCAATGATAACCACGAAACCAATTTTTCTCCCTACCTCTCTGCACCAATCAACAAGGTCTTTTCAGTTTTCAAATACCTGCAATCATTTTGTTATAGATTGTATTACATCACTATTCGGCAAAACGATATACTAAATTTATAAAAGTGTCTTCAAGTTCTTACTGTTGTAGTTGTAAATGCGTCGGTCGTATTCGGACAAACAAAATTAGAGTTTTCTGTTAGGCTTTCTTGCTTTTCATTTTATGACTCATAATTTAGTTAAAGCAAAGACAATGCATTTGGAGATGCACTACTAATAGGATGAGACTGTTCAAAGTAAAATTTTATCAAAAAAAAAAATGGTTTAGGTTTCTTATACTCAGTATACACCTAAAAGAAATAACACTTTACTTAATATTGCAAACAAACTCACATTTTTGTTTGCCGTTTGTACCTGTTCATTGTAGTAATCCAAAGTATAATAGTTTTCTGAGTTCTCCCATTCATCAAAATTTGATTTTGAATTTTTTTCTTTATCCTCATTTGGTTGGTATTCATCCTCATTACTTTGGTATGGTTGATTCAAATCAAAAGTGGTGTTTGCATGTTTATTGGTGAGATAAAAGAAAAGGCCAGTTATTGGAGATGAAGAAGAAAAAGAAAACCGCGGTCTTTTTCTTCTACAAGTGAATCACGTAAAGGGTTTAGTATGGGTGAGTTATATTCAATGATTGACTTGTTTTAGTCAATAAATGTTTTGGGTATGTTTAATAAAAAGAAGGGTAATTTAAGAAGCAAAATGTGTCTAAAATCATTTTATTTATTTATTTTAAAGTTGGGGTACGAGACTATTTTTATGGGTGTGTCCAAGATCACCCTTTATTTTTCTTTTGTTAAAAATCTAAAAATTTTCCTCTTTTTTTTTTATTAAAAATTTAAAACCTTATCAAGTAGTTGGATGGGCGTGAGATAACCAAAAATTTGAACCTGAAATTTTGAGAGGGTTGGAAAAGTTTTCAAAACAAAATTTTTGTCTTCACTGAAATCAAAACATCAACGACATTTGTGCTTAAAAGCGTGGTAGAAACACCACATTTTGTGACACCAGTATCATCGCTCATTTGTGCTTTTAATTTCTATATTTATACCTAACCATTAACTACGATAACAAAATGTCGCAAAAGAATAATTTCTAGCAATGCTTTTCTACCAACGTAGAGTTATACTATCATCACCGATGATGAAAAACGTTGCCATTGGTAAAAAGATTTACTGACAGTCCTTTCATCGCCAATTTACTTTTTCTGATTTCTAAAATTTCTAAAAATTGTAAATAAGGCTTTCAGCGACAAAAACAACGTAGCCAAAAACTTATTATAAAAAGTAACACACTAGAGAAATTGAAACGTTATAAATGTAACCAAAGTCAATCATTAGCCACGTTTTTCCATCGTCACTAAATGTTTTGTCGCTAAAAAGCTCATTTGTTGCAGTGCATGTTTGTGTTTAGACCGAAAACTGGTATATTAAGCTGAGTGGGCCGATTATGTTTGCCATACAAGAGGGCAACATATGTCGACCAACTTATTGAGCAATAAAAGTAAGCTAGCTTAGTGGGCAATAAAAGTAAGCCAGCGTAATGGACAATAAGAATAGGGCAGTGTAGTGGGCAATAAAAGTAGGTCAGCTTATTGGGTAATAAAAGTAGGCCACACTAGTGGGCAATACTAGTATCCAACCTTTGGTACCCAACGATAGTTGCTTGTGGGGGTACGAATATAGTGGTACATACATTTCTCTCTCTTTGCCGGATGGAATTCATTCCTCCTGGCAAAGAAGAAAAAATAATTGTCTCATAATTAAGAGCTCAACCCACGAAATTAAATAAAGGAAAATTTTGTACATACGCATAAATATCGTCTTGAGATGGTGTAAAATATCGTTATGTATATACCATGACTATTGATGTCTGGAGTAAGGTGTCACAATCGCAAACTCCAGGACTTTTGTTGCGTGGAGTAAAGTGTTGCAAATGCAAACTCGAAAACTTTTGATGCCTAAAGTAAGGTGTCGTAAACGCAAACTCCAGTACTTTTTATGTATGGAGTGAGGTCTCGCAAATGAAAACTCTAGGACTATTGATGTCTGGAGTATTGTGTCTCAAATGTAAACTCCAGGACTTTTGATGTGTGGAGTAAGATGCTGCAAATGCAAACTCCTCGAATTTTAATGCATAGAGTAAGGTGTCGCAAACACAAACTCCACGACTTTTAATACGAGCCAACATAGTGTTTCTTGTTTTAGTGTAGACCAAAAAAGTTACATAAAAGAGGATCATCTTTACGCCTAAGAACTAACTTGCTTTTAAACTCCATGACATGGTTGTTCGGGTTGCTCCTTACTTCATCAAACTTTGGTAGATCTGGATGTTTGAATCCTTCTTGATGTTTTGCATTCTATATCATCAAATGAAATCACCCAACGACATTTTTGTTTATAACTAGGTCTTTCCAATGAGTTTTGGCTACACCGATATTGCACATTGTTATGTTAATAATGTCTTTAATATTTTGCTCAGTGTATGCTACCCTTGTTGTTTCGTGATTTTTGATGACTACTGGAGGAATTTCTTGGTGTTGTGTCTTCTTTATTAATCTCCCCCAGTTGTTGCTTAGATTTAGAGTCTGCTAGTTCTTTGGATTGAGATAGCTGAGTCTATATAGTACGAGCTATATTGTTGAAGTGGAGGGTAGATTCTGTGATGAGGTTGCATTCTGAGCTAGTCTTCAGTAAGCACTAGATTTTAGACCCGGGCATACGCCCGGGATCTATTAAATATTTTGCATGCTGAAAAGGCTTTACAAAATGTCTCACACAAATTTTCAATCTGAACATATTTTTATTGAAAATAAACTGAAATACATTAATGAGCAACAATTATATATGGTGCATATGTACTTGGCAACTAAGGGATCAAATTGAGATAGCCTCTTCACTTTGTTGTTTAGGATATTAATCTATAATTTTCTAATTTTTAAATGGAGTTATCTTAAATTCGATCTAGCTTGTATGATATTTTTCTTAGATTTATGGTGATTTAGCAGTAAATCATCACCGCTCTGGTTACTAATGTCATTCTAATTACTAATATATACAAATCACTAAAATATCTATTAAATCACTAAAATAGATTGATTGTGTACATATCCTCAAAGAATATACTACTCAACTCCCACTTGGAAAGATTTATCACATGAACGTGTTCTACGATGAATTGATGAATACAAACAAATTCTCTTTCAAGAAAATGCCTTCACCTATTTAGAATACTCCCCCAAGTATTTTCTCTTTTTCTAGGTGATTGTTTGTATACATATAAAATATACATAACGTAAGATTGGGTGGGTAAAATGAGTATGGCCATTAATTTTCAGATTTGAACAATCTAATAATCAAATGGATGGAAGAAGAGTGTGTCTTTCAAATAACATTCCCCTTCCAAACTTGAAGCCTCTAACACACACCTTGAACTTACAATAAAATGCTAAAATATTCCATCTTATTCCACATTTTTCCTTTCTTATAATAGATTTATCTATTCTTAATGTTTATGCAAGCACATTGCAAAACAAAGTTCGGATGAAAAAATAGTACCACAAAGTTCTTCCAATATTGCACTAATGTTGAAAGGGTTAAGTTTGATGGTATCAATAAAGTGTGTGTCATAAAAATAAGTATAACAATAATTCACACAAACACTCTTTACTCTTTTAGACCAAGGAATTACCATCCATCAATTATTAGTAGAACACTCGTAAGAATTTTAAAGCTTCAATATATTTTACTCCAAAATGATTAAAATTTCTACAACTAAAAAATGTTTAGATGGCTCTCTTTACAACCAAAGTTTGTAGCATATCGAATAAAGGTTTTTGAGCTTCTGCAAGTTCAACTGGAGTTCCATCGCTCTAAAAAGTTCATCACAATGCAAATTCAATAATAGTTTTCTTGTGCAATACCAAGGATAGCTCGTATAGGACATCATATTATTATACAACTTGGCAGGATCCTACTCCATAATGATATGGACATTCTATAAGCATCCACACCCATCTATGAAGTAAGAGAGGTGAAACATACTTGGTAAGATCCTACTCCATGATATGGACATTATATAAGTATCTAGACCCGTATCTTTTAGCACTATCACATCTTCCTACACTCAAAATGAGCACAAATTTTGAAAATTTATTTTTAGCACTATCACATCTTCCTGTACTCAATATATATATATATATATATATATATATATATATATATATATATATATATATATATATATATATATATATATATATATATATATATTTTGATGATTAAAATTTCTAGGAAGGAAAAATAATTTTCAAAATTTCAAAAAATTTATATAAAAATAAAGCATGTGAAAATCTATATATATATAAATATATATATATATATATATATATATATATATATATATATATATATATATATATATATATATATATATATATATATATATATATATATATAGAAACCAAAAATAGCCCCATACAGTTAATTTAATCCTCACTCCTGAATGAACACCGTATATTGTATTTGTTATAAGAGTCAGTTCTAACTTCTGTTCCAGGAGCTTAAATGAAATGTAAAAAGGTTGTATATATTCAGTTCAAAGAAAGCCAATGCATTTTTTATAAATGAAATTAATTAAGTACATATACTTAAGATTTTGCTTACCATTTGGGCCCTAAAGGAAATCATCCAAAGTGCCAAATAGTTCCGGTGATACCCGAATACAAAATCTAGATTGTTATAGTCAGTTCTTATTGTGATGGAAAAGGCTCTATGGATTCACATGTACATGAAGCCTTTCGATTATAGTAAGTATACTTCAAAAGAGTTTGTTTTAGAAGTAGAGGTTCATCCTAAATTGTTTAGAGTTTGAGTGAGGGAGATGTGAAGAAAAAAGGTAGACTTTTGTAGGATTAGAATGGTTCTAAGCTAATAAAAACTTGAAAGCTTTTATTATTGTATTGAAATGAATTGAAAACATGAAGGGGAAGATTGATTAAAACATTGAAATAAAAGCAAGCAAACAAGATTGAAGATTAAAGCAAAGAACAAGTAAACAAGATTGAAGATTAAAATAAAAAACAAGTAAACAAGATTGATAGAAATAAAATAAAACAACAAGAAAAAAAAAACATTAATTGAAAAACAAGGCAAGAAATTAAGCAAACTAAATGGTTTAGATCCTAAGACAATGGATGGTTTCTCTCTCTCTCTTATTTTTAGCTTATATATCCCTACTGTAGACACCCCATTTTTGCACCCCAGGCATAATTCATTCACGATTTTGCATTGAATTAAATTTGATCATATAAGGTGATTTGCTTTCTAAAGTCTTCATTTCTACATCAAACGTCTTTCTTTTCATCTTCTTTTAGCGTCTTTAAAATCTCCTCATCATGTTCTAGCTATGGCTGAAGTTTCATTGCTTTCTGAGTTTTGAGCTGAAAATGACCAAAATGCCCCTGTAACATTTTGGAGCCCAAATCTCATTTTTTCCACTCTTTCTTTGGATGATATTATTTCATATTTGAATTCCCCTTGAAAAATCCTTCGAAATGAGTACAAGCTTGCCTAGGTTCCTTTTGGATTTTAGAAACCCTAATCTTGCCATATCCTGTTTCAGCCCGTTGTGCATACTGTTCAGTGCAATATATTATTGGAGTAAGATTTCGACCCAAGGGTATTTTTAAGAGTTCATGGACCTTCCTAATGGATTAATGAACAATTTTTGTGAAGAAGAGTTTGTCTAATTTTGAACCTGTCAAAGGAAATTTGCAGCATTGAACATATGGTCAAAATGGGCCTTTTTGTGGATTTTGGACTTGTGCTCGTGGGCTGTGGATCCAGATCAAGTTGGAACTTTTCATTAGTGTTTCTAGCCCAATTCAAACCTCCAAAAAACTAGAGAACCTTCCTTATTTGTTTGATTTGATCCCTAAAATCAAGAATACTATAGAGTATATGCCATTTGGGAGCCAAGTTTGGAAACCCTGGATTATGGGCTCATTGAGGACGTGTAGGGCTTGATTTTTTGCCCTAATCCATCGAAAATATCCAAAAACCAAGGGTCAAGATCGCACCCCTTATCCCACCTCTTGAATCAAGGGCCAGATTTAGGAGGTGCAACCAGAAAGAGATCAAGCCATTGGATTTTTCTTCATCAATACTCAGCCATTGGATCAAACTCATTACCATATTTGAATCCACGCCCAAAAGCTATAAATATGGGTCTCATTCACCCACAAAAAACATCTGGAGCTAAAGATCTGGAGCTAGGAATTCGGAGTTAATAATCTAGACCTAGCTATTTAGAGCTAATAGCCTAGTAGTTTTCTTTTCTTGAGTGTTCTTCTTTTTTTTTTTTTTTTTCTTTCATCATTCTAGAGTAGAATTTCTTTAGTTTAATCTGGAGTTGAAGATAAAATTTTGACTTCGAGGTTTTTCTAATGAAGTTCTCCGTGTTCTTCGTCTTTAGTCTTTTCTTTTCCCCTCTTTCGATCTCGAGTAGAAGCTTCATTTCACCAAAAGTTGTTTTTTTTCTTAAATCACCTGTTTCAATCCAAAAATCATAGTTGTCAATTCCAAATCAAGTTTATCATCATCATTTATCAACAATCAATCAAGATCATCAATCAATCAATCTACAATCAAGTATGAGGCAACATTCCAAACAAGGTGACATCTTTCTTTTCTCTTTTATTTTAATTAGTATTGCATATTAGAATTATTTGTTTTTTTAGTTTTACTATAACATATAGTAATTTGCTTTTAAATAATTTAGTGAAGATCATCCAACTTGGTAGATTAATTTTTCAAGCTTTATTCGTTCGCCTATCTTAATACATTACACCTCAATAGAAGTAAAATTTTGGTTTACCAGGTGAGCGTGGGTGCCTAACACCTTCCCACATCGTACCTTGACTCCCGAACCCAATAATCATCTAGTTTCGAGGGCTAGTCCTTCACATAGGTTTTACTCAACTTTTCCTTAATAAAGTTAGTGGCGACTCTAAAATCAATTGCATAGACCTAGGTACACATTTTTGTGCGTATAGGTTTTTTGGCGACTCTGCTGGGGACATCCCTAGAGAGTCAGACTTACATTTTCTTTTGAGGTGTTTCAGTTAAGATAGGAAAGAAGAAGGCTTATCCGGAAGCCAGTTGGAATAGAAAGCCAGGGTTAAGGTTATCTCGTGCAACCGTTAACTCGCTTATGGAAATGGAGAATCTACCAGCTAATTCTCCTCAATGGTCTTTTCCACTAGCGTCTCAGCCGATGGTTAGTTCCCCGCTTATCTCTAAAGGTGAACAATCACTGTCTAGCCAAGGAGGTGGCCAGAGTCCAACATCACCCCCTCCTGGATCGGAAGAACTAATGAGACAAGCAATGGAGAGAATGTTTCAAGAAATGCTACCAAAATTCATGAACATGGGGCAAGGACAATTTTCTCAAGGGCAATCCACTCCGCTACCACCACCAAGGTTTGATTTTAACCTACCTACTCCACAAGCTCAGCTGCCTACTAGGAATTTCATGCATCAATCCACCCAACTACAACTTCCTATACCAACTCAGACTCCAAGCCAACCCATCTCTTATATCGACCCTACCTACATGGCACAACCCACCATTCACCATTCATACTACAACCCAAACCAATATACATCCACACCCATGTTCACCCCAAATATATCCCAACCCATGAGCTCCACACCATTCATGTTCCCTCCTCCATACGTCTCACAAACACCACAACCTACCACTTACATGAACACCCAAAATCAAAATCCTATAAGTTAAGATCAATACCAAGGCCCAGTGGCAGACAGATTGTAAAAGCTTGAGGAAGCATTGACCAAGATCAAAGCGGACGAGTTCGATTTGGATAGTCTATGTCCATATCCACAAATCAGGGTTCCACATGGTTTCGAATTCCCTAAGATGGAGAGATATGACAGAACTGGGTGTCCTAAAGCCCATGTGAAAATGTACGCTAGCTACTTGCAGCCTATGGGGATCGGGCCAGAACTATTGGTCCAATTATTCCAAAGGAGTTTAAAGGGTGCGGCACTGACTTGGTGGATAAACACAGACGCTTAGAAGATGAGAACGTGGGCTGAACTTGCAATAGCTTTTATTACCCATTTTTCATACAATACAGACATCCAGATGGGTCGAAGACAATTGGAGACACTCAAGCAAGGTCCGACTGAGACATTCACCGAGTATGTAACCAGGTGGAGGACCAAAGCAACTCAGATTCTAGATAGGCCGTCAGAGAATGAACAGATTCGAATGATGGTAAAAAGTTTGAACTCTGAATATGCAAATCGATTAAGTCTCAGCTATCATCCATCTTTTCAGGCTTTGGTTTTAGCAAGGATCTCAAATTGAAGATGTTTTAGCTTGTGGAACTATGACCTCAATTGTATCATTAGGTTCAAATGATGCTCAGAAGAAGAAGCCACCTTCAGTTACTGTCAATAAGCCGAAGGACACACATGTCGTTGCCACACAAATACAACCTCAGCCACATACGCAAATTCAGTCGGAGGTGACAAATCATCCTTTTTCCAATCAAGTCATTTTCCCTCCAAGACAGCAAGACAGGGGTTTTCCCAGGCAACAAAGGCAGTTCACAGAATTGGGCTTCCCATTACAAGTTGTATTGAGAGCTTTAGTCCAACAGGGCTTGAGTACGTTAATGCAGCGGAGGCCTCCTCCAAATCCAGTGCCATTTTGGTACAACACCTCGAAACATTGTGACTTCCATCAGGCTCCAGGTCACACGACGGAGAGGTGCATGCTCCTTAAACATCTTATCCAAAACTTAATTGATGAGGGTAAGATATATGTCTCCAGTCTCGGCACTCCCAATATTTCGACAAATCCATTTCCAATTCATAATGGAAGAGTTAATACTTTGGAAGCTGTCAAAAGGGATCCGGCATCATTCATCATTCCGATCAGACAGACGTCCAATGTTAGCACCACAAGACCAGTTAATCTTCAAGATGCAGTTAGAAGATGCATGGAGCAAACAAAGCCTAGAGGTATCCAATTAAATGAGGTGGTGGCACCATTTTTACATAGTCCACAGATGCAAAAGCCGTTCAAGTTGACTAGAGAGCATCTGGAATCCTTTATGATGCAGAGGCCCATTACGAAATGGGTAGATCCTTTGAATACATCTCAATTTGCGGCATCATAAGTTGGGTCAGAATCTCAAGGACCCGTGGTTCGCCAGAATCCAACTCAGCAGCAGGTGATCCCAACTCCTATCCCAATCCCCAAGGTCTAGTTCGTGCCAGCCAAGAGTCATGATACCGAGGAGGTTCTAGGGAAGAAGTTCATTGAGCCCGAGAAAAGAAAAAATGACTCAACAATCTCACTACATCAGTTGAAGCAATTAGAACCTAGTTTGGCAGAGGAATGTGTTGAGAATCACGGTTTGACAAGAGGAGGAAGGATATACAAGGCACCACACTTACAGAAGGATCAGGTTTTGGCCCAACAACCTGGCCCGCCCACGGCTACTGAACCAGAGAAGCAGGAGGGTAATGAAGTAATCCAACAATTGCAAAAAACCAAGTCTAATATTTCCATATGGGGTTTACTCGTGGCATCACCCCAACATAGGCAAGCAGTTCTTCAAGTCTTGAACCAAGCTCATCTTCCAGCTTCTATCTAGCCGAACGATTTGGCACGTACCATCGCTTCCCTCAGGAAGACAAACTCCATAATATTTTCTGATGATGATCTGACCGCAGATGGAATAACCTACATGAAAGCGTTGACTATTACAGTGCATTGCAATAACTATAAGGTGCCATTTGTATTGATTGACAATGGATCCAGTTTAAATATATGCCCGTTCAATTCTGCGAAAGCTATTGGAATCATGCTGAAAGACTTCACTTTCACTAAGGATATAGCTAGAGCAGTTCATGGGTTTGATAATTAGAGAAGAGAAGTCCTTGGCGAGTTCACAACTGACGTCCAAATAGGTCCAGTCACGTTCAAAGTCCCATTCTTGGCTATGGACATCGAGGCCAATTACAATTTCTTTTTGGGTAGACCGTGGCTACACCAGGCCGGTGCAATTCCATCTACACTTCACAGAAAGCTCAAGTTTTTATGGCAAGGGAAGATTATCTGCATCACTGGTGATTCGGATGATCTAGACTCTTCAGAGGAGCATAACGTAATACCAATGATTGAAGGAAAGTGTAACTACACTGAGGAACCATTAGAGATTGTGGAGTTTGGAGCACCTGACAAGGAGAAGCTCCCTACCCCATTTTGCAATGGAAATCCAGAGATGACTCAGTTGTTCCGTGAGCATAACTATTTTCCAGAATTTGGATTGGGAAAAAACCAAAACGGCATCTTAGAACCGCTGCAGATTCCTAGTCAAGATGATCGAAAAGGGCTAGGCTATACTGAGGGGGTTGTGGAAGGAATGTCAGAATTGTTTATCGATTCTAGCGCCACGGTGAATTGTCTCGGATTGGCTCTACCTGATCTAGGGGCAGAGATTGAGGTCATTATTGATTCCAACATATTTTGGGGCGAAGACGATGACCCAAATCCAAACTCAGAAATTACTGTTTTAGAGCTAGATATTAATTCCTATTTAGGATATCGCCAACTTAGGTTGAATCACAAGGCAAGATAGTTTAGTTGGATAAATGAGGTTGGATCGACATCATCCTTATCAGGTATGAACTATACTCTATCTTTTACTTTGGCCAGTTCCCCTGGGTTAGATACTGACCAAGGAGATGAGACTCTCACTCCTTATCATGTCCAGTTGGACCCTCAGACCATACTTGATTTGGATGATCTGTTGAATATGGAATCTATTGTTGACCCAGTTTCAGTGGATGTTGAGAACATGCCACTTTCTAACTCCCAGACGAAATATGAGATTTGGGAAAGGTTTTTAGAAACCTTAGATTCTGATGAAGATCCATTCATTGATGGAGACTATGATGATTGGGGAACGCAAGTCATTATTGATCCAATCCCCATCCATCATATTGCTCCGGTTGAGCTACCGGATGAATCCGATAGGGCTCAAAGGGCGTGAAACTTTTTGTTATAACTCCTTTTGTATATAGTTATATTTCAAAAATTCAAAAAAATCAAATATTTCAAAAAATCTAAAAAAATCCAAATATTTCAAAAATCCAAAAAAATTCAAATATTTCAAAAATCCAAAAAAATTAAAACAGTTTTAAAACTCCCGTAGATATGATTTATCCACTTGCCTTAGTGCAAGATGATTGAATGACTTGTGCAGATTATTATGATCCCTCAACCCCGACAATGATGAAGAATGGACAATGAAGCTACTGAGTCCATTCTTTCTCATGAGCAGTCTGAGGATTGACAGACGCTAGTCATTGTAGAGACAAAGACCATCAACTTTGGCACCACAGATGAACCACATTATGTACAAATTGGTATAACCTTGATCCCCTCTGAGCGTTGAAGCCTGATCAAATTACTAAAGGAATACATAGAAGTGTTGATCATATCTATGACAATCTATTGTCTTAAGGTGGTACATGATTGTTCGTAGATGAGAGAATCACTCACCGAGAAGAAGAAATTGAGGAGGAAGAAAGTTCAACGGTTATGTTTGAGAAGATTTTTCAAATGTCTAAGATCACCAACATCAACATCAACATTCAACATTATGCATTTACCCTCGTAGAGAGGGCAAAACTCTACAACATCATTTGATCAACTACCCTACTGAAGAAGGGGAATATTCTGCATCCCATCAATCAACGACTACTTAGCCAATCAACCAACCAACTACCCTACCGTGGAGAGGGCAAATTTCAAATTGCATCATTAGCCTCCATCGAAGACATGAGAGCTATCTATCAAAGAAGCCAGCTGACTCGAATCTGACTACATCAAAGAGCGAAATGCTAAGAGGAGTTCATCTATGACCAACATTCTTGAGAGCCGAGATATGGAGGACATTGATTTTCTACTGGGACTTAGATACTAATGGAGACAGATTGTTGCAAGAAAAGCTAAGCAAGCAGATCCAGACTAGAGTGGAATCAATGAACCAGAAAATTTAAACCCAACAGTGAATGTCCATTCACTATGAAGATTCTATATGGAAAATCCTACCAATGCCGACCAATTAAAGAGGTACTACTTTTTGCCCAACTTTGTTTATTTTAAGATGAAGAGTATAGTGGAAATCTTAGAGAAACGATTGAAGAGGCCATCTTTGATCGTTTTGTTTTAACCTCATAAGCCCACCTAATATCATATGTTACCATTAGAAGCCCATTTGAACCTTAGCCCATTTTTTGTTTTCCCACAATACAAGCCCATATCCTTTAGGAAGCCTAATAAATCCTTGGCTTACCCATAGATTTACCCATACCCACTCTTATAGAACTTGTCATAGTCGAGAGGCATCATTACATCCATCTTTGATCACGAAACAATTACCCCCATGTTATTTATCCCAAGAAGGTGTTGAAAAAAAATCCTAATGCAAGGGAAAAAAAAAAAAAAAAAAATCATCAAAACCCCGTCATAGCTCAAAATGCTTAGAGGTGCACAAAATAATCAACACCGGTCCAAAATGGAAAACCTAAACAAGGGACAGTTTCATTTGAGATTTGGGATTCGTATCATCATCTCACTACCATCATTCCAATTACTCATCCCTTTATATGACAAGTTCTACTCCAAAAATAAATTTTGATCATATCCTTTCTTTCTGAGCCCATCACCTAAGCCTACATTATAGTCCTATGAAAGTCCGCTCTTGATCTCTAAGTCCACTATATCTCCTAGTTGAAAAAAAAAAAAAAAAAAAAAAAAAAAAAAAAAATGAAGGCACTTTGGAGGATTCACTACTAGTGATTAAGATGTATGAGGAAGTTGTTTCCAAGATTGGTCCTATGCTTTATGCTCTATCTATTTTGGAAGAAAGTTTTTGGGTGTCGCTTGATCTTGTGTGAAGGTCAAGCAATCAAAGGGAAAAGAATATCATCTAATTCATAGGTGCAAAGTTTGATCGTACTTCTATCCTATAGTCGTCCTCATGCTCATCTTCTTGTCGGTAACTCATTCCCCCACCTTCACTTGTTATTCAATCATCTGTGATATTTCTTATTTTGTGAAAAAAAAAACAATTGTTTTGTTTTCCATGATTTTCAAAATGAATTTAAAAAAAAAAAAAAAAAAAAAAAAAAAAAAAAAAAAAAAAAAAAATTGATTTGTTTTCAAAAACTTGGTTTGTTTTGGATGGCTTATGATAAAAAAATCTAGGTTGACATTACAAGCATGTAGAAAATTTTGAAGGCAATATATTCTAACTAAACCATGTGCTTTTTCTACTAACATATCTTTCAAATAATTTGGTCTATACATCCATCATAATCTGACCACTCATGCATATTCCACTAATAACATAGTTGTATTATAGTTTTATGTACATTATGTATATTATACTAACCTGTCATGGAGAGAAATAATGCCCGCGCCTAATTTTTGCCAAGAAATTGTTTTCTTAAAGTTCAAGTGCCGTCCATGACTACAAATTCCAAAATTGCAGTGAAAAGTGAAAGAATACTTGCTACCATTGGCAAATCAGGTAATTAGATGAGATTTAAATCAAATAGAGTTTGAGCTTACCACTGGCAAGGCCAGCATGGCGACACCATAGTCACTTCACTACTATCTCTTGCTTGGTGGTGCGACAGGTATGATTTCCTCCTCTCTACTCGTATAAATCGAACTAACAAGGGTTTGCATGTAAATATTTAATTAGTATAAGTGCTTGATTTTACTGAAAAGAAATAAAAAAAAAAAATGCGTACTGGCTTACCATATGATGACCTGACGTATTATGGTTAGCACCTTCTCTGTTGCTGGACGTCGGCAAATGTACGCATATTTCCTTCCCTGTTTATATAGGCTTGGTTTGGACGGCTTAATTAGAAAGTGGCATGTGCGGCGGATTTTGTTTACAAAATGGGTTACAGTTCGATTTTTGTTTACAAAAAAAGTAATGATTGTTTTTGGAAACAAAACAGTTTGACTTTTCAAAGATTCCTTTTACCTTTTTGGAAAATTGAAGATCTGTTTTGAGGTTGAGTCCGTGCAAATGCAAATTGGAAGTCGGTGCCCCCCTTACCTTTTTTATCATTCAGTTCTGTTCAACCCGGTTAGACCAGTCTGACCCGGTTAGACCGGTTGGACCATGTTGACCCGGTTTTCACCAGTTTGACCCGGGTTTGAGCTGTTTGACCCGGTTTTGACCAGGTTTGACGGTTGACCAAGTTTGACAAAAAAAAAAACTTTCCAAAAAAATTACAATAACTTTTCAAAAATAAAAAATTGATGAATATTAGTACCATGGGGTTTTACCCTCCAGTATGAGAAAATATTTATTAAATTTTGTTTTTATCGCACTATTGGCAACCACTTGATCATTAATATCATTTCGGTAACTCCATTTGTGCAACATTAAAATTGTTTGCGAGAACAATGTCAGCTTTTAATGATATCCTCACGAATGGATCAGCCTGAACTCATAGTGACAGTCTTTTCCAATCCGAGTATTTGAACGTAATTGATTGATTGATTGATTGAACTTAAATATCACCATCCCCTGCATCCATATTTCATCTCCAGCACATCTCTTATCTTCTCTAGTAGTGTTCGTCTGTGTCTTCTTCCTTCATCTTTAGAATCTTCCATCTCCAGTGGATCTTCTTGCTCTCTCCGGTGAGTCTTTCGTCAGTGTTTGGTTATCACCATTATATGAGAATCTTTAATCTATGTCAAAATCATGAATGAATTGATTTATACATTTAATTTCACCAGTTTTCTAAAATGAATTTGAAAAATATCAGATTTCAAAAAAATTTGTCCCTTGATTTCAAAAAAAAGTTGTTCATCATTTTTAGAAAATATTTTTCAATCAACCAATATCATGTTACGCGGTGTAAGTCTGTCCGATGCTTCCGCTAGCATTGATGTTTTGTCTTGTGGTATAAGTTCGTCCGATGCTTCCACAGATAATCCAGTCACCATGTTGCGTGGTATAAGTCCGTTGGATGCATCCACCAACATTCAATCATTTTTAAGCCCTCACAAACACATTGAAAAAATTGAGGATTTCAAATATCTAGGGAAATGCCCTCTTTCAAAAATATTTTTCAAATGAATTTTCAAAAATTGCATGAGATCTTTTGGCTGGAGCTTGGCAAAAATGGTTTGTCTCCATGGCTTTGCCGTTTAGTTTCAAGCAACCTCCGCCAAAGAGGGGCAACTGTAGACACCCCATTTTTGCACCCTAGGCATAATTCATTTACGATTTTGCATTGAATTAAATTTGATCATATAAGGTGATTTGCTTTCTAGAGTCTTCATTTCTACATCAAACGTCTTTTATTTCATCTTCTTTTAGCGTCTTTAGACTCTCCTCATCATGTTCTAGCTATGGCTGAAGTTTCGTTGTTTTCTGAGTTTTAAGTTGAAAATAACCAAAATGCCCCTGTAACCCTTTGGAGCCCAAATCTCATTTTTTCCACTCTTTCTTTGGATGATATTATTTCATATTTGAATTTCCCTTGAAAAATCCTTCAAAATGAGTACAAGCTTGCCTAGGTTCCTTTTGGATTTTAGAAACCCTAATCTTGCCATATCCTGTTTCAACCCGTTGTGCATACTGTTCCGTGCAATATATTATTGGAGTAAGATTTCGACCCAAGGGTATTTTTAAGAGTTCATGGACCTTCCTAATGGATTAATGAACAATTTTTGTGAAGAAGAGTTTGACTAATTTTGAACCTGTCAAAGGGAATTTGCAGCATTGAACATATGGTCAAAATGGGCATTTTTGTGGATTTTGGACTTGTGCTCGTGGGCTGTGGATCTAGCTCGAGTTGGACCTTTTCATTAGTGCTTCTAGCCCATTTTCAAGCCTCCAAAAACCTAGAGAACCTTCCTTATTTGTTTGATTTGATTTGATCCCTAAAATCAAGAATATTCTAGAGAATATGCCATTTTGGAGCCAAGTTTGGAAATCCTGGATTATGGGCTCATTGAGGACGTATAGGGCTTGATTTTTTGCCTTAATCCATCTGAAATATCCAAAAAACCAAGGGTCAAGATCACACCCCTTATCCCACCTCTTGAATCAAGAGACAGATTTAGGAGGTGCAACCAGAAAGAGATCAAGCCATTGGATTTTTCTTCATCAATACTCAGCCATTGGATCAAACTCATTACCATATTTGAATCCATGCCCAAAAGCTATAAATATGGGTCTCATTCACCCACAAAAAACATCTGGAGCTAAGGATCTGGAGCTAGGAATTCAGAGTTAATAATCTGGACCTAGCTATTCAGAGCTAATAGCCTAGTAGTTTTCTTTTCTTGAGTGTTTTTTTTTTTTTTTTTTTTTTCTAGTTCATCATTCTAGAGTAGAATTTCTTTAGTTTAATTTGGAGTTGAAGATAAAAGTTCGACTTCGAGGTTTTTCTAATGAAGTTCTTCGTGTTCTTCGTCTTTAGTCTTTTCTTTTCCCCTCTTTCAATCTTGAGTAGAAGCTTCATTTCACCAAAAGTTGTTTTTTTTCTCAAATCACCTGTTTCAATCCAAAAATCATAGTTGTCAATTCCAAATCAAGTTTATCATCATCATTTATCAACAATCAATCAAGATCATCAATCAATCAATCTACAATCAAATATGAGGCAACATTCCAAACAAGGTGACATCTTTCTTTTCTCTTTTATTTTAATTAGTATTGCATATTAGAATTATTTGTTTTTTTAGTTTTACTATAGCATATAGTAATTTGCTTTTAAATAATTTAGTGAAGATCATCCAACTTGGTAGATTAATTTTTCAAGCTTTATTCGTTCGCCTATCTTAATACATTACACCTCAATAGAAGTAAGGCTGGTTTTACCAGGCGAGCATGGGTGCCTAACACCTTCCCACATCGTACCTTGACTCCCGAACCCAATAATCATTTAGTTTTGAGGGCTAGTCCTTCACATAGGTTTTACTCAACTTTTCCTTAATAAAGTTAGTGGCGACTCTAAAATAAATTGCATAGACCTAGGTACACATTTTTGTGCGTACACCTACTTTTACTTTTTATAGATTTGCCCTTCTCCATTACAAACTAGACACCTCACACTATCACTTTTGCTTTTGCTTTTGCTGTTTGGTTTCTTCATGACCAAGGTAGGTTTAGGGAGAAAGTCATCATATTTTGAGATAAGGGTCTCCATCTTTGGTCTTCTGATTTGTGGGCTTTGACTTTTGACTTTGACCATTGACTTTGACTTTTTCAGCACTTTTCCACAGTAGCTACTGGTCTTCATAATAACCGTGATTAAGGCTCCTTTTAGTGCTAAGATGCAGCCTTTATGATAAGTGGTCTGAAATACTCTTTAACCTGAAAATGACAATAAAAGCTATGAGTTGTCTTTTCATTAAGCGTAAGAGGGACTGTAATACAGTAATAAATGGGAAATAAAATGCACATTTGGGAGCTGATCACTACCCCAAATAGCATCTTGCTTGTCTTCAAGCAAGAATGAGAGAAAAAACTAAGATCACAAATGAGTGATTTATTATCAGTTATAATAATCTCGTTTTGCAGAGTGTGATTGCATTGATCATATGCAACAAGGCATTAAACCAATAGGAATTCCCTAGTGGATGAGCTTTAAGCCTTGTGAGAGTTTTCCAGTGAAGGTACCACAAACTTCTTCTATTTAGTACAAAGGGTCTTGTTTCCTTATTTATTCTCAGAAGTTCGTACATCTCATTAACGGGGAATAAGGACAAGCTCCTTTGAACTTAGAATAACATATATACAGTAATTTAATCATCTAAAGATAAATGTGCAAAACATGAGCAATCAAATGCAAAATTAGAGTTGTTTTCAAGGCTGTTGGAGAGCTTCCTTAAGGTGGGGAGGGGTGTGTTGCACTCACAACTCTCTGATAGATTCACTCAAGGTTCACTCTCTCAAGTGCAGCAGGCACTTATATTCCTCGCATACTCAAATGACGTCCAAAGAAACCGGGGTCGATTTATCATACTTGACACTTACTATCACACCATCCTATTCCTAATCGAGCTAGATGTATTTTATTAGGAATTACAGGGTTAGGGTGATGGTTAGAAAGAAAAATGAAGGGAAAAATAAAATCTAATAAGTCAAGAAACTGGGTATTCAAGATACTTCTAACCAGAGAATAACCTTGTTTTGTTATTTTGCTTCCAAATTGTGATATATTCTTTTAGCCCTTTGGCTTTGTGACTCCATATGATTTTGAATTTTGGGAGTTCTAACTTTACTTTTGTTTCTTTTTATTTTTGATACTTTTGATTTTTAACTTTTGGGAGATTCGATTTTTGACTCCTTTGCATTTTTTAGAGTTTTGGTTTTGGATGGGTCATTCTTTTCTTTTCTTTTTGAAGCAAATAACTGTTCTATTTTTGTACAAGGTATTCTCTTCTATTTTTTTTTATATCCATCCAGTGCTCAACTCATCAGCTGGGTAAGCTTTTTATTATGTGTTGTAATGGGTTAGGATTTTTTGGTGAAGAATAAAAAAGCTTTTAGAAAGGGTGCAGGCTCAAGAGGGGGTATCTAGAGGAAAACTATCTTTTTGGATTTTTAACGTTTATTTGGCTATATCGATCCAAAAATGGCCTAAATTCTCTCTTAGAATATGGCGTGGTGATCAAGCAAGTGGACGTGTGGTCTATCTTTCTATCCAAACATCCTTTGTGTTATCACTCAATAATCATTCAGATGAGGCTTTTGGCTAGATTCTCAGAAGATATGGAACTTAATTGTTCTAACCTTGGCTTCGGAAACTCACTGTTATATACAAACAAATGCTGATGCATGCCATTCATGAAAAGATGCATAAACTATTGTGTGTATATTAGTCTAAGTACGAAGAACAAGTCCTTACTCTATTACTATAATGAGACTTCTTAACTTTTTATTCATCATAGAAAAAGGAAACAAGACTTTTTAATACTAAACGGAAAAATATTTTTGGTCATTTTTCGATTTTTTTTTTTTAGAAATGAAGAAATATACTATTATATCTTCTATATAGAAAATGCATAGTTTTTGCAAAATGTTACTATACTATATAGAACTATGCTTTGTTCTCAAAGTATGAAGAGATATGGAAAGAGATAACCATAGAAATATGAGCAAAAACGGTGATTCACCTGTATTATATTCTTCATGATGAAAATACGCCAGCCCCAAATAAGTTTGGGGTGTGGGTTGTTTGATATAGAACGAGAAATACATTATTTATTATACTAGGGATATTTATTCTACTATAAAATCTTTTTGGGTTTTTGTATTTTTGAAAACATATATGAAATGCAGAAAATCTAACATGCATGCATGATTATAATTACACTAATAATAAAAAGTGTGAAACATAAAGTATGTAATCAACTATCTACATGAAATGTGTGTGTGTGTGGGTTTTTTTTTTTTTTTTTTTTAAGGTAATTGTTTTTCTCAATCTAAAGGTATCTCTAACCATATAGAGGTTTTGACAAGAAGATAAAATTATACGTGATTCCGGTATCATTTTGGTTACTCCAGGGCATATAACATTCTTTTTTGTATCCTCTAGTTTTGAAAACTATGGAGAGATGTTTTAAGGTACTCGTACTCAAAAGCCGTGATTCTTAAAGATAAGATTTTGAAAACAAATCATAACATGTAATCTCCGACAACTTTCTTGTCGAATCTTTATCGAACCTAATCCAGTCAAACTGTGGCTTCAGTTATGTGTTTTGGGGATTTACTGCGTAAGACATAAAGGAAGGGTGTAGCTGATTGGACACTAGTTGGTGGTGGAACTAGGTCTCTTTGGTGGATTTTGGTAGTTCTGGTTGAAATGGGATGGAACTAATGCTCTATTATGATTATTGTAGAAACCTTGTCCTTGTTTGAATGTATTTGGTGGTTTGATGTGGTTAGTGAAACTTGGAGGTGGTTGGGTTGTGGAATTTGGGTGTTGCCTCCATGGTTAATTGGGTACATTGAATGCACATACTTCTTCTGGGTGAAGTGATGATATGTTGTTGAGCAAGGGACAATTGGTATCTATGTGGTTTAAGCTGAGACAGAAAGTGCATGGTGATATGCGCAACCCTTAGTAACACATAACTGATCCTTAAACCGCCCTTAGAAGAATGGAGATTGCGTACTTCTAAGGGTTGGTCTATGTGGAATCCATTACCTATTTTGTTTTTCGAAAATCACATAACTATTGATGTATCGAGAACCTTGCATTATGAGAACGGAGAAAAACAACTATTTTGACAAAGAAATGTAAAAGAAAAAAAAATTGTATACTCACTCCATAGGATCACACTTACTCAAACGACGAGTAAAAAATATTTTACAAAGAAAATGCGAGATATACATGGACTCAGGTTCCGACACTTATAACCACACACTCCAAGTGGAGTGGTTCGGTTATCTTAATGATGCACTCCCATGGAATGCATCGAGAAAACACGATGTGTCTTTTATAGTTAAGACTATATGTGGGGTCATTTTAAGTTAGATTCCCCAAGATTATGCATATAATGGATGGTATGCTGTTAACTATATACTAATAATCTAAGCAGTTGGGGATCTTTATAGAAAAACATATGAAAGCATACACCCCCAAATAGAATGAAATGATGCATGTGGAGTGTAATATGCAGAATGATAAGATGATGTTTGTGTAACCTATCATAGAACTTATGCAATAACCCGTCATAGTTGAATTGTCCAAAAGAGTGAGAGGTTGGTAATATATGTCCTTCATGAAGCTCAGATGATGGGGAATAGGACATACCAGGTTTCTCAACTACAGAAATGATGGACTCTTATGTTTGTGTATTGGGCAAAGTCTCTTTACTCGGAAGGTTTAGAAAATCATGAATGATATCAAAGGCAATTGGCTTAAGTGCGAATTTGAGGTTTCTTTGAAATGGTTTCGTGGTGCTGTCCTCAGAAATGGGTGGATTTTTTATGAATGGAGTTTGGATCTCAAGAGGTGTTAAATTGGGCTCTCGAAGACTCAGAGAATTTTCACATGATTGTGATTTCAAGAGTTTGGTTCTTCACATGATCTAGAGGACTCAGAGAATTTTCTTCATCTAGTTTTGGCGTTTTCACAAGATTGTGGTTCATATCTGCAACAGTAAGAATCTCACAAATTTGTTCCATCGATAAGTCTGGAACGGCCAAACTAAATTGAATTCCACTTGCCACCATAGATTTTATTCCCTCTTTTCCAAGCACATCACTTTCTTTGTCCTCTCTGCCTAGATCTTCATAAATTTTCTCAATGTCATTGTCTAATTGTGTTGAGTCTAATACATGCTCTTGAGTTTCTTTTGCTAGAGTTTCCTCATTTATGGGTGATGATGCATTAATGCATGTGAAAGAAACTGTGACTTCGGGCATATATTCATCATCATGATAGCTGGAATTCTCACGATAGTAAGGTGGAGGTTGATGGTGATTTGATTGGTCATGAGTATCAGGATGGACTTTAGCAATGGGTTTTGTTATAGCAACACCTTGTTTATCTTGTTGGATGGGTTCTGGACTTGTGGGAAGAATATTAATCTCAGATGTGGCATCTTTTGAATTGGATTGGGGAAAACATAAGGTAGTTGCTATTTGTTGAGTTAGTATTGTTTGCCTGGCCATTTCCTGGTAGATTTGGTCTGTGATGGATGGTGGAGTGGAATATAAATTTGATATAGATGGTGATGTGCATGGTAATAGGCTTTGGGTGAAACCGTACTCTGACTGACTGGGTGGATATATGAATGGTGGTTGACTATTTGTGCTGGAGCTCCATGAATTGTCGACATGATTAGAAAACTCTTGAGTGTATGGGGCACTAAGGAAATTTGAAAATTGAGGTTCGCAATTGTAAGGATTTTCCATAGTAGACTCGAATTCGGTATATGATGGACAATGAGACAACCAGTGGTAAGGACTACTACAAAAAGAACAAGGTTTCTGGGTTTGCATTGTAATTCTATGACGGTTGCAATGCATATTGATAAGACATGAATGCTCAATCAATGATGATGCACAAACAGTAGAAATTCATTTTTTTAGATTTTTGAAAATATTTGCTTTGGTTTATAATTTACTATGCCCTGTTCAGAGGAATAATTGGGCGTGAGACTAGGATGGCTCTACTACACGTCTCAGAAGAGTAGGTAGTCACTTCACCAAGTGGTGTGCTACCAAGAATCTCACTCACGATAAATCTAGGGGAGGGGAGTGAGGAAGGTAGTTAGTCCACCGGAATCTGGTAATTGATTACTCTAAATCCTCGTGTCTATATTTTTGTCCTTTTCTAGAGGAGCGTGATTACTTTGGGCTCTAGTTGATTGATTTTAATTAATTTTTTATGGTCTAGGGCTTTCAAGAATCAAGCAACGTCCAATTTATCTACATTTGGTAATGACTTCCCAATGGTTGTTATGTAGCTTTGGTTCAGCCTTATGCGTGAATGTAAATTGCAGTGCGGAAATTAAATTTCAAACAATCATGAAAGCATGCTTGAACACACAAGTATCTTCTTACTTGGGCTTCGAGGATATTTAGAATTAACCTCTCAAGCCGTGCTTACATGCTGCTTGAGGAGAAGGCGATGTCGGTTGGCGCATGATCTGAGAATCAGGCCCAACCTTTTGAGCTTTATCCTGCTTTAAGTTACAATAAAGGCCCACTTAAAAAGCCCACAAGTTAGGTTTTTGACAATTTATACAACTTTGCCTTCAAGGGCTCAAACTTAAAACTAAACTAAGATTATACTAATATAATTAACTAGTTTTAGATTGATAACCTAGATTAACTAGAGTCAAATAGACTTAGAGTGTTGATTACCAAGTTGATTCAAAGTGTGTGAACTACGATCCATAACTTGTCTCACACACTTGAACTTCCTAAGGCAATTAAAACCCTGATCCCTTGGTTAGTATATAACTTAAACCAAGTTTAACTCATGTTTATCATAAGAAATCAATCAAAAACCAATTTTTTTCTTTTTTTTTTCGTTTTTCTTTTTATCACTAACTATTACAAACAAGTTCCACTGTTTTCTCCTATTCTATTGCAAAATCCAGGCTCAGAGTACAACTATTTGTCACAAATCAACTGGACTGCAAAAAAACTGGACACCCTTCACTGGAGGTGCCTGGGAAGTTACCCCCGCCATGCCCGCGCAGTAACCCGCCGGCGCCGGTGAACAGTTGTCGGTTTTTGTGTGTGTCTTTAGCTCTTCTCTAACTTTGTTGTCCCACAACTTGATTTGTAAAAAAGTAGATCAATACAGAGAAACAATAAAATAAAATGATGAAAAATTGAAAAAAAATAGAAATGGAGGAATGAGAATGATGCTCCTTTCTTAGATTCTCAACCAATCACTCTCACTCCTTCAATCCATGATGGGGTGCCATTTGAAGCTTTAGATTATAGTAAGTATACTTAAAAAGAGTTTGTTTTAGAAGTTAAGGTTCATCCTAAATTGTTTAGAGTTTGAGTGAGGGAGATCTGAAGAAGAAAGGTAGACTCTTGTAGGATTAGAATGGTTCTAAGCTAATGAAAACTTGAAAGCTTTAATTGTTGTATTGAAATGAATTGAAAACATGAAGGGGAAGATTGATTAAAACATTGAAATAAAAGAAAACAAACAAGATTAAAGATTAAAGCAAAGAACAAGTAACAAAATTGAAGATTAAAACTAAGAACAAGTAAACAAGATTGATAGAAATAAAATAAAACAACAAGAAAGTAAAAACATGAATTGAAAAAGAAGACAAGAAATTAAACAAACCAAATGGTTTGGATCCTAAGACAATGGATGGTTTCTCTCTCCCTCACTTTTAGCTTATATACCCCAGTTTTGCCTTTTATAGATTTGCCCTTCTCCATTACAAACTAGACACCTCACACTTTCACTTTTGCTTTTGCTTTTTGGTTTCTTCATGACCAATGTAGGTTTAGGAAGAAAGTCATCATCTTTGGTCTTCTGATTTAAGGGCTTTGACTTTTGACTTTGACCATTAACTTTGACTTTTTCAGCACTTTTCCACAGCAGCTAATGGGCTTCATAAAAAGCGTGATTAAGGCTCCTTTTGGTGCTATGACACAAGTTTTATTATAAGTGGTCTGAAGTACTCCTTAACTTGAAAAAGGCAATAAAAGCTATGAGTTGTCTTTTAGTTAAGCGTAAATGAGACTGTAATGTAGCAATATACGGGAAATAAAACGCACATTTGGGAGCTGATCAGTACACGTACACTATTGCTCTATATACATTGAATAGAAAAACAATATCACATGCATAACCATGCATTGCCTCTATTTGTCTTCCAAATATGATTATCGATGATCATTTGATCGTTTCATAGTGTTCTTAAACCGATAGAAACACAGCTCTTTACATTAATGAGAAAGAACTTTGGAGAGTTTACACCTTAGCATTTGATCTTTTGTTAACTTTAGCATTTTATGAATCAAGTGTTCGAGTGTATGTGAGAGGTTGTGTTTGGATGGTTATTAGCTATATCAATAGATTGTCTAAAGAAACAATGCCATACAAAGAAGCATAAATCAAATGTGCAAATAAAAGCACCCCTTCATAATAAGCCAGTGTTCTTTTTACAGGTATAGACCTTCAATATGTATTATCATATTGTAGCTTGCATGTGCTTGAAAATCAGAATGAGATCCAAGAAAGAAAAACGAAAAGGAGAAAAAGTGCATATGTTAAAAATGTGAGAATACGTGATGGGTATTCGAGCACTTACTCGGGAAGTATATTGGTCTACTTCTTAAGAAGTTAAGAACCAATAACAAATGCAAATTCTAGATACATAAAAGGGTTATACAAATAACATTTTGAGTGTTCTAATTTGGTATATCTCACATAATCCTTAAAGAATGTGGGGAACCATCGGAAGCTGATTTTACGTACACCCTATAATAAGTTAATAACTGAAAAATATGTAGTGTTTTCTAGGCTACGTTAAGGATATATTCTAAATAAGCCAGTACTTTATTAGAGTGCCACCTATATTCTAAAAATATGTGGCATTGTAGGCTATTAGAAAATACTATCTTTCATATTAGAGTGCCACCTATGAGAGAAAAAAAGGTTATCTCTCATATTAAAGTGTCACCTAGGAGAGAGAAAAATCTCTTTTAGAGGTCTCTACTCTAGTATATAGATAGTAGATTCTGTACTGGTTCTATGTATTCAAACCATCGTGTTTAACTTTGTCGCCCCCAAGTTTTGAGTTGTACATAAGGTCTTAGTGAAGCTTGAACTTTATTGTAATGCCAAGTACCAACTTCTCAATATGTTTGCACTTTTATATGTGTAAGGATTTCGACAAACACACACTCAAATACAACTTTTCAAGATACCTCGCTCACATACTGATAAAAGTGAATTAACAGTCGTTTACCCTATCTTAACTGATTTTGCTACGAAGAAGTAAACGATAATTTCACTATTTTATATCAACTTTCTACTCTCAATTATCATGCAATAAAAATAGAGTAAGAATTCGTTCCACTCCTAGTTGCGTAAAAAATAACTAATTCACTTAATGATGAACAATTAAACAATACGAAAGTAATTATTCTAAATATAATTAATATTATGAAAACTATGGTTTGATGTATTCCAAATTGAACTATGTGTAGGAACCATTATTCAGAATGCAAATATATCTACAAACCGCGATAACCATCGCGTAGCAGAATTAATGGGTTCTCACGATTTGGATAGAGAACATACCTTTGAATCCGATTTAGATAACTCTGAGAATCCAAGCTTTATCAAATCCGAAATCAACAATTAACCCCTTGATCTTCTGTTGTATTCCTTTAGAATAGATTGGACGTTGTGTGGACAACGATCTACCAATCCCCTTCTTTCTCTCAAGATCAGAAACGAATTCAGATCTACTTTTCATGCCTATTTTTCAGAACAAGTGAATAGTGAATTTCGGCCAGAGAGAGAGAGTATTCTATTTATAGGCTACAACAGGGACCATGAGGAAAAATTAGGGTTGGGCCTCCTGACAGGCTTGGGCTTCCCATGTTCGCCCCGAACATACGGCCCAAGTCTGTCAACAAATGGCTTATTCCACTAAAGGCCATTGTTGCACTACCACCCTAATCCCAAATTATGTGTCAGCATTTATGGGCTCCATATTATATGCTCGTTGATCTCCCCGTGTTTAAGATATCAAATGTCTGTTGATTAAGTCAAGTTACTGACAACTACATTAATCAACTTCTTATGTCCTTGAGTAGTACCACTCAACCTCATTGTCATGTTGGAATAAATCCACCTGCAGGGTTTACATGACAATCTTTTTGAGCTCCTCAAGGGGACATCATCAACCCGACTTCTTACGGGACATGGATTCCTTCTATAATCAACAACACACCTTACATACAATGTCATTACCCAATCCATCGAGTTTGTTGATTCACAAATGAATCTCACTCATTGATGATTTAAAGCAATGTACAATGCATGTAAATGCCCGTTATTATATCCAGATTAGGAGGACAAGCATCCATAATAACAGAGGCGTTTGTTCTCTTATATAGTCAGTATAAGGAGAAACAACCTCACTTGGTCCTGTTCAATACACACAAAGTATACTAGTGTAATCCTATAGTCAAGATAGACTAATACCAGATTATACTACAACTGTACCAATGGTTTGTCCAAATCCATTTAGGTTGTGAACGATTACTTATACTTTATAAGGTACTGATGATATGATCTTCTGTGTGTCCACACCATATCATCTACAACATAAAGTATTAGACACATGCATATAACTAATAACATATATAATATGCATAACATTTGCCCATATGATTCTCATTCAAAATATAAAGAATTAGAGTTAATACAAAAGTAATGTTTTTAGTATATAACCCTATCACTATGAAAATTAAATAAAGATGTGAATATGAAGAAGGAATTAGGGAGATTTAAAATCCACCTTGATTAATCCCTAACATGCTAGTATAGATTTGTTGCAATCCTAAAATTTATGTTTTCACACAAAGTTTAACATAAAGGTTAGGTATTTTTATTCCTAATTATTCATGACATCTCTAACCAACAAATAATAAGCATTAGAGGAAGTTGAAACCCATTCTCATGGTGAATGAACTACCCTCTAGAATTGAAACTCTTAAATACAACTATTTTATACTAACACATCAAGTTTTCATCAAAGCTTCAATCAAACCCCTCTAATTAAGGTTTAACTATGGATCATTAGACTATCTTGGAATAAATAAGAAGAAGAAGAAGACATAATGAAAGAACTACTTTATTAAAAATAACTTGAATTGAATTAATGATGGCTGGGCTAATAAAACATAAACTAGGTTTTAACTAAAGAGAAAAGCTATGAGACAAGAGGTAGGAAAGCTAATATTAAACCCTAATTAAACTAAATTAAGTGGGAGAGAGAGAGAGAGAGCTAAATTATTATAACTAATGGGAAGGGAGAGTGTTAGAGTTTTTCCTTAGTCCTCTTTATATAGGAGAATGCTAGGTTAATAATTTCGTGCATGGGCTTTGGAGCTATGTTTTGAGCCACTAAATCAAGCCCAAAACCTAATTACTTAAATCCAAAAGGGTTTCTCTGCTGGAAATTACTGAAATAGTCTTTTCATCTACTTTTACTCCTCTGATTGGATCAAAGCCCAGACCATTTGAAAGCTATTTTTGAGCCGGTCATTTTGACATATAATAGGCCCCATTCCGAGGTCTAAATTCAAATATACAGCCTACGGAAGTTTTGTTGACTTTTATGCTCTATTTCTGCCTGTTTGAGTTTGACTTTTCAGCTTTGACTAGGCTTTTAAAAAGGCTTTTTCTCCTTGAAACTTGGGATTTAACCATAGAACTTCTTAGCAACTAATCTTTGCTCCTTTCTCTTACAAAAGTGCTATATTTCTTCACATAATTGATTCCAAGACCTGAAATACACAAAAGTACGTAAACAGTACTAACTATTATTTATTATAAACATAATTAGTCTTTATTTAAAGTTATTAAGGGGTTAAAAGTACAGTTTTGAGCTCTTATCAAACCACCCCCAAACAGCATTTTGCTTGTCCTCAAGCAAAGATGAGAAATTAAAATAAGTGACCAAAAATGGAGTTCTAACTAATCTCGTTTCGCCGAGTGCGATTGCATTGACCATGTGCAATAAAGCCTTAAATCACTAGGAATTCCCTAGTGGACGAGTTATAGCCTCGTAAGAGTTTTACAAAGAAGATACTCACAAACTTTATTTATACTACAACGGCTAAGAAATAACATTAATGTTTCCTTATTTACTCTTAGATATCTATACATCTCACTAGCAATGAATACAAAATAATCAATTCAAAACCTAAGCTAATACATGCATAATAATCAATCATTTACGGATAAACATATATATAATGAACTATGCTACAAAATGAAATAACAGATCCATTTCTAAAACTTTGGAATAACGTCCTTAAGTAGGTCCTCACAAATATGTTAAGACAAAATACTCTGATTTCCTCATAATCTCAATGACGTATAAGGGAGCCAAGGTCGATCAAACACATTTGCCACTTACTGTCACACCAACCTATTCCTAATTGAGCTAGAGGTCTTCATTAGGTGTTTTGGGGATTAGGTGATGGTTTTAGAAGGAAAGAAATGGATATTCAAAAGGACAAGTCTGAGAAAATAGGGTCTTCATATTATGTAACTAGAGAAAATCTTGTTCTTACTTTGCTTCTACACTTTGTTTCCATCCTTAGCCATTTTTTTCTTTTTCTTTTAGCTTTTGATTCCTTTGATTATGTTTTTGGAGTTCTAACTTTTTATTTTTTATTTTTTTATTTTCTTTGGATGGAAACTTTCTTTTCTTTTCTTATTTGAAGCAACTAACAAATTCTTGGTTTTTCACAAGTCTTTCTCTTTTCTTTATTCCATTTCATCCTAGTTCTCAAACTCATTAAAAAATGGATAGACTGATTTTCTTTTTATTTTGCTTTTATAAAAGGGTAAAGGTTTTGTGATTTATGAAAAGGCTAAAGAAAGGCTCAGAGGGGCGACTAGCGGAAAATAATTTCATATTGGTTTGAATTTCTTGCTATATCGATCCAAAAAGGGCCTAAATTCTCGCTTAGGATATGGTATAGTGATCAAGCAATTGGACATGTCTCTATTCGGAATTTACTTCTCCCTTGTGTCATTACTCAAATATTTCACTCATATAAGGCTTTTAGGCTATATTCTCACAAGATATGTAGAATAAGTATTCTAGCCTAGATTTCAGAACTTACTGCCAATACAAACATAGATGTTCATGCAATATATTTATGGAAAGATGCAATGACTATTACCTACATATTAACCTAAGTTTCTAAAAACTATTCTAATTTAAGAGCTAATGTGAAACTTCTAGACTACTATCATCACAGAAAAAGAAACAATACCAATATTCCTAAGTGTATAGTATAAATACTTTTTATTTATATTTTTTAATAATTTTTTTTCTAGAAAACAAGTGCATATTATACATATACATATCCTAATAGGTGCCTTAAATTATGCGTGTTTTTATGCCACCCCCAAACAAAAACATGCCTTGTCCTAAAAGTATAGAAATAAGAATGATAGAAAATACTATGGAAACGCGTGAAAATTTTAGAGCACCTGCAAAACAAATTTAGAACATACTAAAATAGGTAAAGAAAAACATATGCAACTCCTATATGAGTTCCATCTGTTATGGGAATAACAAGAATTAAATTGCTTAGGACATAAGCAGACACTAACATAAATAAAACTTACCTTATATCCAGTAGTAAGATTTGTCCTCCTCTTCTATGAAGAAGTGAGGTTCCTTTGCGTCCTGCCAAGCCATGATAATCTTAGAGGCTACCATCCTGACTACACAATCCTTTTGCGGAACCAACACCCATAGGTGTCACTCTCAAGCAATTCTTCAAAGGACTGCTCCGGTATGATTTGAGGAGATTTCATAGCTAACAAACACACTAATCAACTCTTGGAAGTGACTGTAGAAAACCCCAGAAAAAAGAACTAGAGGTATGTTGCTCTCAGAATGGCCTATGACAGAGGGCGGGCGCGCTCTCTTCTGACAAAAAAGAATTCTACGATACTAGAATTACAGCGTGGGCGCGCTCTATGTTAACACAATATAAGGGCATGTGCACTCTGAGCAAGATCTGTGGTATGAATATGAGAGGTGCAGTGTGAAGTATATGGCATGCCATGTATTTATAGAGCACTAGTTTCTTAAACAAAGGTCTCCAAGGTTCCCAAATTGATAAGGAAAGAGATTGAATAAGAAAAGGGTTGCTAAAACCAAAATAGAAACAGTCGAGAGCAAGCTCATAATAGCAATTCTATATGGTTTTAAATAGCCTATGAAATAGCAATCTCAATGCCTTTAACCTTTGAGGTTGTACCAAACAACAGTAGCTAATTCAAGCTACACCACATTAGTAACATGCTCATATATAAACTATATTCCTTAAACATTGCAATATTAATTCAAAAACATGTGGATATGGTAAAATACAATGCTAAACAAATGATGCCACCCCCAAACAAGTCGGAAGGGTGGGATTCATGAAAAATAGATAGTATGCTTGGACAATAATTAAACCAACTTAAATTTTAATTAACAACCAACTTACATAATCCAATATTAACTACTTAAACTAACAACATGAAATACTAATTCTACTGAAATAGGGAAATTTTCTTAAATATAATACAAAGGAACTAGCCACGAGAGGAGGAAGGAATAATAATAGGAAGTTGAGTGATCAAGAATGGAAAGACCAAACACCCCACTCCCAAACAAATTTTTGAAAACAAGGTTTAGAAAATTTGTTTTAAAAAGTGGGTCTTTTAAAGCCAGATTTTCGAGACTTACTAGATTAATGTTTATAAGGTTTAATTTTTTTTTTACTTTTTATGAATAAGGTTTTATATAAAAGAAAACAATAAAGCAATAAGGTCGTAAATCACTCCATAGAGAAACACGACTCAAAAATGAGAAAATATGCAAGAGTGGAAAGCGTGAATTACATTAAACGTGGACTTAGGATCTGGTACTGACAGCCACACACTCCAAAGAGAGGGTCCGATTACCTTAATGGTGCACTCCCATAATATAAGATTGGAATGGAGTACACCGAAGAATAAAATGAGTCTTTTATAGTCAGATACTTAAGACTTTATTTAAAACATGTATTAACATGCAGTTTACTATATATCAACAATTTAAAGAGTTGCAGGTCTATCCATAAATAATTAACACAGACTGCAAACCTAAACAGAATTAGGCACCAAGATTTCTTATGACGTGGCGTAGCAGAATAAGAGTGAATACTGATAGATCTAGAACCTAACCTAGCATGCAATTTCTTCTTTTTTATCCAACGAAAGGGTAGCCAAGTTAATGATTGTGAAAAAATTGATGGTTGTGGAAGATATGTGGGATATGGATAAGTTTTAGAAGGAAGGAATGGAAAAAATGAGAATATGGGTTTAGCACAAAACTCATTGGTGGCGTGGGTTGGTATAATCACACATCTGAAAATGAAAGGGTCGGGTGGCTTGTCCTTGGGTAGTATTTTCTTACTAGGAGGGTTTAGAAAATCATGAAGCACAGGAGAAGCAAGAGGGTCAAGTGCAAACTTAAGGTTCCTTTGAAAAGGTGGAAGGCAGGGAACATTGATGGAAGGTGAATGAGTGACAGGATGATGTGAGGTGGGTAAATAGTGTTCAACTAGTGCTCTTAGTTCTAGATCATTAGAAGCTTTAAGATATGCAAGACATTCCTCAATAGGTGGGTTAGAAGAATCACTGGGATAGAGGGTGAAAAATTCTTCTTCTGTCATGGCGTCAAGGGATAAATGGATATTGATAGGGAGGGACTCGCGAGGTGGCAAAGAAGGATTGCAAAAGAGTCGAAGGAAATCTTTCTCAATTTCATCTACGTCCAGGGAGTCATCGTCAAAGTCGGAACTTCTGAAGGAAAGGAATTGGTGCATCTGATTCACAGGAAATGTGTTGTTGAAAGAATCTTGAGTTAAGCTTTGATCATGCTAACTTCTCCATCGATAGTAGTATCTAGTAATTGTTTCATCATTTTGAAAACATTCACCTCAATAGAAAGGTGTCCAAAAGACATAGACATCAAACCATCATGACAATTTATGAGCGAGTTGGCAGTTGACAAGAAGGGACGCCCAAAGATGATAGGAACAGAGTTGTTAGCGACTTTTGTGTCGAGGATAACAAAATCAGCTGGATAGTAAAATTCTTGAAATTTAACCAGCATGTTTTCAACAACACCCTTAGGATACTTAATAGAATGGTCAGCCAATTGCAACGTCATTTTAGTTGGTTGCATCTCTTGTAGACCTATTTGTTTATATAGATAATAAGGGAGTAAGTTAACACTCGCCCCCAGATCTAATAGAGTAGTATCATGTGGGTATCCCCTAAGGTGCATTGTACAGTAGGACGACCAGGGTCCTTGTACTTAACGATTCCATTATGTTCAGATAAAGTGGTAAATTGTTCAATTAAAAAGGCGTTTTCTAGAATGTTTGTTTTCCGCCTAGTAGTGCACAACTCTTTTAGAAACTTAGCATGTTGTGGTAATTTTTTAATAGCTTCAAGAAAAAGTAGGTTTATCGTTAGATTTTTAAAAGTTTCCTAATCTCATCAAAATTTGTATCCTTGTTTAACATGGCTAGTCTTTGGAGAAACGGTGGTTTCTTTCTATATTTAGCATATGGCTCAATAGGAATTTTAACCTTGGCCGCTTTTTTCTTTGGTTGTGGTCTAACTGGTACCTCTACAGGGTTTGGATCATCAATTTCTATATCGGTATTTAGTAAATTTTCATTTTCAATGACCACTGGTGGTGTATCAACGGGCATAGTGATGGCTTTATCAACCACTCTACCAGAATGGAGAGTGGTGATGGCATTTAACTCACCTACGTTTAAATTTCCGTTACTAGTATTATGAGTTACTTCAAAGGCTGTGTTTGTCGTTTTAGGATTAGTTATAGCTTGACCTGGAAACACACTTTTTGGTTGGGCTTTCTCTTGGGTTAACTGTTGTATGGATTGTAGAATCTGTTATTGAGTTTGCATATAGGCATCGAAACGATCCGGTTGTGAAGGTGTAGTGGCCACAGGTGGTGTGATAGGAACTATCTCCGTTGATTATTAACGGGTGGGTTGTGATAGTTGTTATTAACCAGGATGATACCTCTATTATTATTATTATAATTATTATAATTACCTGGTCCTTGTCTTTGTCGTGGTGGAGCTGGATTATAGTTGTTTGTTGGCCTAACATTTTGATTATTAAACCTCGGAGGTGTAACTGGCTGATTATTTCCCCAACTGAAGTTAGGGTTTTGTCTCCAAGGTGCATTAGAAATAGGAAGGCTATTTAACGAGCAAACATTATCCGGTTGTGCAAGTGGTTGTTCATAGACGAGAGGACAATAGGAGTCGATATGCTCAAGACTAAAACAAAAATTACATGGAAGATAATTGATGTTCATGATAAGAAAATGCTTATTTTGAACAGAAATGGCTTCTACCTTTTTTGTAAGGGATCCGATTAAAGTTCTAAGCTTGGGATCAGATTTAACCTCAAATATACTGGCAGCCTTGGCTGTGGAAGAAGAAGAAGTAGTGGAGCGGGGGATGTCGTTACCCCCCAATTATTATTATGCTTGGATTGATCTTCTAAAAGCCTATAAGCCTCTGAGGCTCCTTTACTAAGGAAACTACCTCCATTCATTATATCAAGAACCTCTTTATAATAATGTGAAAGCCCCTTGAAAAAGGCACGAACAAGCGTGTCTTTCGCAAGGTTATGATGTGGACACTCTATAAGAAGATCAGTGTACCGGTTCCAAGCCTCTGAAAAGGATTCATGAGGGCTTTGGCGGAAGAAATGAATCTTTTAAATCATTTCATCTATCTTCAGTGGTGGGTAAAACTGTTCCATGAACAATTTAACAAGTTTGGCCCATGAGTCCACAGAATTAGGCATTTGGGCAGTTAACCAAGACGCCGCCTTATCGGCTAGGGTGAAAGGAAACACCCTCAGTTTAATTTGTTCAGAACCTATGTTAGGATGATGGAATGTAGTGAGAACTTGTTCTATCCTACGTATATGTTAATAAGGCTTTTCTTGGTCTAAACCATGAAAAATGGATAACAAATTAAAAAATTTCAGGGGAATTCGAAAATTCCCCCACTGGGTTTACAAGAAGGATGCATGATTTAGAGCCATCGTTTAGGGCTTTGTAAAAATCAGAGAGAGGAGTCTCTGCTTCTTCAGCCATTGATGCAGATGTAGTGTGTGATATTCTAGATAGGCATGTGCGTTGACGTTTACGATAGATAACGTTAGATGGTTTTCTCTTACCGGACCTTAATCTCATGCAAGGCTAAGTCCAATGTGAAAGAAACCCAACAGCATTCAAACAAAACCTGATATACTAGAATTAAAACAACTCTAACAGAAGAAACGAGGAGTGAAGAAAGGAGAACCTAGATATGCCTCCTTACTACGCTTATGAATAACGTCTTTAATACGAACCTACGTGTACAGTGGATGCTTGGAACACTGAAGAAACAAGAATTCCCAACGAAAAGGGGACCTGTAACTAACCTGTGTCTATCGAGCTTTCTTCAGAAGGGCGTATGCGCACTGTCACAGCCCGAATTTCTAAACAATTATAAAGTGAATATTTGAAATATAAATATCTCAAACATCACTATGTTCAATTGTCTAAAAACCCAGGCTATGATAGGGTGGATACAACTCATGCCAAAACCAAAAACCCACATCATAAAAGAATCAACTTAACAACAAAATTTCTCTCTTATCACTTTATTAAAAGACTATCGTCTGTCCAAAAATCATCAATATAAAACTCTAAGAATAAAAGGTCTTCAACATCGTATTCTCATGTCATATGAATATGAACTATGTTGTTACATACTTCCAAAAAGATCAAACCTAATAAAAGAACTAACGGACTGCTCCAGGAAATAATCCAAATCAAATGTCGTGGTTCCATTGCCTTCCACCTATGTTCCCAAGAACACACCCACATTGCCAAAACAAAGCAAACATGGGTCAGCAAAATGGAATTTGATGGTATGAGTAGTGTCACACCCCAAATTTCCAGACAATATATAAAACAATTATATTTAATTATCTGGAAATCCGGGATGAAACAAAACCCAAAACCCTGTTATCAAACACGATATATACAAAAACTGAAATCAAAAGAAACGAAAAGGAAAAATTCTTAAATCACATTATTAAACTATAAAAAACTAACCAACTCTTCAGAAAATCTTAAACCAGAAGACTCCAAGAGCAACTCCAAATCACGTGTCCTTATCCACTGCACTCCACCATCTATGTTCCCAAGAACACACCCACGTTGCAAAACAAAGCAAACATGGGTCAGCAAATTGAATTTGCTGGTATAAGTAGACTAACAACAAAATATATATAATAATCTTTCAAATGATTAATATAACATTACAAACAATATCAACTTGGAAGACAATATAGTTCTGTTTGCCAAAAACGGCATGTAGTTTCTTCCCAAGTAAGATTTCACCCCCCAACATACAAATTCCAAGAATCTCATATAATAGTACTCGTCATTCCCACTTTCCAAAACAACTCACAATACAATACCACTTACATTCCATTTATTAACTGCACATATGATAACCTAATTAAATATGAGTTTGGTATACCTTACCTTTAAGCCAACACGTCGTCTTAGGGTAAGATATTTACGTCCCTGCAGAAAAGATTAATAGATCCTACACTTTTGCAAAACAGAGTTAGACATCATAATAAAATGATTTATCTCAGCCAGTCAAATTCCATTCATAACCAAACCTCATTTAAGACAATTAAGTCTAATTGATATTATCCGTTCGTCCCAAGATATTCGGGAATACCACTTATCATAATACCTTCATCAAGGGTAGTCATTCATATGACATCATTACACGCCATAAAGTTTCAAGTGCATAACCATAGATCTCGGACTATCACAAGTCATTAATAGTTTCAGAATAACATATCAAGTTATAGTCATTTCACAAATACATAGAAATCACAATCATTTACTAATATTATTTACCGTTACACTTCATATCCATAACATTACATTCATATACTTTTACTTTAGTATCACTTTCGCCTACTTATGAGAACGAGAAAAAGTCACAACCAAGGAGTACATTCATCCCTTGTGAGTATCAACTCATACAAACCACGTAAGCATTTATCATAAGAAATCATATACATCATATACAATAACTCCATCACACGTAAAATCAATATTTTACTTTGCTTATTAATTATCTCGTTGACTCATTTATTCAAAGACACAGCCCAACCTTTAGTTCCTACTCCACGATTTGCACTACACACATTTGCCAAATCACACATATCCGTGTGCCTCACTCACACCGAGTACCACTACAAGACATATGTCCCAAGCGGGATATCGCCTCCAGGAAACATACTTTCATCTTGTAAACTCGTAACTTGTGAGTCACAGCCATCTCTGGGCTTTCCATACACAAAATCACAAAGCCTCCTTTAGGCATAACAAAACATCAGGTCATTCATGGCACATTCAATGAATACCATGGGTCATTCCCGCCACATTCAAGGAATACCCATCATAACACTAACGGGCCATTCATGGCACATTCAATGAATGCCCTGAGTCATTCCCGCCACATTCAAGGAATACCCAAACCTACATTCCCGTACATTCAAAGAATAATACGACCAACCCAAGGCGCGAATACCTTAGTTCCTCTCTAAATGATTGGGTCAATGGCACATTCAATTGGGTCATTCATGACACATTCAATGAATACCCATCTATCACATGACATCACAAGTCATAAACATTTCTTTTCATTACCAAATCCTGAGGCGTGGAGAGTTCTAAAGATGTGGGCAACACATTAAACTTTCACCGGACACTTTTACACCGGATTTTTAACACTCATGAGTTCTCATTTTATTATAATATTTTTATTACTAAACAAACATCGTCCCAAACAATAATTCATTACTAAAGATTCCAAACACAATAACTAATCAACTCACCTCATTATCAATTATATAAATCATAGATATCAAAAGGTTCAATCAGGAATAGCACATTAGTTAAATGTTTCGTGAATACATTTTAAATAACCACAATCACGTACACAATCACGTTCACATATAGTTACCACAATAACTAATATATAATATTTAATATAGTATAGTGGCTGCACTTTTGCTCAAAGCTGCCTACGTATCCAAATCTTTCAAAATTGGAATTAAGCCTTCGTAGTTCTTATTAGCCACATAGTCAATGCTATAGTTTTTCCTACATTCATTCAAATGACATGTAACTTAATTATTTAGAACTAAGGTATGTACACATACTTTTTAAAGTAGAACTCGAACTCCTAACCTCAGCCCATCTAGAAGAAAACTTAGGTCGAAAACGGTAAAAATCCTAATATTCAGCAAACTAGATTTCTGACGGACTATCTTCCGAATGACACAACTCTTTCCACAGGTATCCAAACGCGAGAGGCTTTTGTGTGGCAAAGCTGACGCACATAACTTACTTCCTCATGTTTTACAAAAATACCCAATCTCATTATAAATGTGCCAAAACTAGGCTCGAACACAGTGCGAAGAAACTAATTTCTGACGCACTATTTTCTACCAGTTAAACTTCCAAACGCCATAATTAATTCCACAGGCCTTCGAATGCGATGAGGCCAATTGGAATAGAAAGCAGACTTCCAAATCTTATTCTTTTATGTTTTATAAAAATTCTAACTCTCACCCTAACTATTTTAAAACTGAACTTGATCACAGTGCGTAAAAACTGATTTCTGACGCACTGTTTTCTGTCAACCAAACTTCCATACCTTATATCTATCTTCACAGACCTCGGAATGCGTCGAGGTCAATTGGGTTGGAAAGAAGACTCAGAAAAATAACTCTTTCATGTTTTGGCGAGGTTTTGAATCCGAACCTAACTATATGAAAACGTGGTTTGAAAACAGGCACAGATCCGGATTTCTACAGTCAGAAAATTCTGACGTGCTAACTTCCGAACACCGTAACTATATCCACAAACCTCGGAATGCATCGAGGTCAATTGGGTTGGAAAGCAGACTTCTAGACCTTACTTTTTTGTGTTTTAAAATAAAACTAGTTCAAACTTTATAACACTCAAACCGGCCCAAACTCTTTTATTTGAATTCTAACTATATAGTTGACTTGTTACCCAATGCAAGTTTACATCTGACTGAATTTTAACTTGGACAAAACTCTCACGGTTTACCTTAATGAATTCGTTTCTTTTCTTTTTTTTTTGTACACAGGTACAGTGCCGGGGATAACAGAAAAACGATATCAAGAATCACCGGAGGGCCTATCTCTCGAAAAGAAGGTTGATATTCAAGACCATCGATTGACTTTTCACTTTTCGACTAAAAGCTGACTTTTCCATTAAAGGAAGATGTTTGATCTTGGAAACGCTTGTCTCCCACTATTTATGGCCAAGCATTTCATGTTCTTGGACGATATATAAGTTGGAAATAAGCTGTCTCTTGGATGACCCGATGCTTGAGGACGGGAGGGTCGATAACTTTGTAAGAAAAAAAAGAATGACACGGACACATTGAATCTTTCGCTACAATATTTGAATCACAAAGAATGGCCACAAGCCAATAGACTCTCATTAATCTACATCTTCTGTTTAAAGATAATATAATTCAATGTTATGGAAACAATATAAGACAAACTGTTCATCGCAGCAGGTTACATAATATCCTCCTTCTTTTGTCTATCAACATAGTATATGAAGCGGTCTACAATAGGAAGAATGGCTTTAGTCTAGAGCATGAACCGGTTGTGGCCTATCACCACCAAGTCCACACCAAAGAGATAATTGGAAACCAAATGAATTATGTTTCTTTTCTTTCTTTTTTTTTTTTTTTTTCAGGAAAGATAATGAATTAATACTGAAAAATAATTCCCCTCGACGGGACTCAACACACAACAACCAAAAAAAAAGGTACAATAATATCCACTGTCCAATATAACAATCAAATTGCAAAGAAAGACAAAACACATAAATCAAGATGTTACAAGGACTGCAAATCGCCATGCAAGTACCTATATTTTAAGTATCTAATGTGACACTTTATAATAGAGTTAGTTATTCCAAACGTGCCTCGAGAGAATCAGCCTTTAAATTAAGAAGGGGCTAGCTCCCATATTCATATATAGATCCGCGATAAAACCCTCCTACAGCTTAACACTACAAATGCCTTATGTATTATCATGCACATCGATTCATAAAAAAAAACGTGAGAACGATGGATCATATATTTTGAAATCCCAACGAATAATCCATAAAGTTTAAATCACGTTTCAATCCGTATATATATAAGATCTACTCACCGTGATACACTCTTGTTGCCAACTCTCTCCCAGAAAAACCTCCTTCTCCTTTTTTCTTGTGCGTCTTTTTTTTTTTTTTTTTTTTTTTCTTTTATTTTATTTTCCTTTTTTCAAAAACCAGAAAAACCCAACAAAAGGGGAGAGTTCGGTTGTAACCAAACCCTTCTAACTCTCCCACCTTTTTATCTTATCTTATTTTATCTTTATCATTTTCTTTTCTTTTTAATATTATTATTACTTTTTAAATCCTAATAATAAGGAAAAATAAAGAAAATTAACGGGTGTTATAAGTAGACTAGCCATATAAAAACAATGTCATACTTTAATTATCCAAACAATCAATTTATATTTTCCCATAACTTAATCATTCTTAGCTTGGAAGACAGGCAGTTCCGTCATTTCAATCAGCATAGTTTCTTCCCAAGAAAGACTTCCATTCTATTAACTCATTATAATAACCCATCTTAATAACTTAGTAATTGAATTAAATCTTACCAATATCCACTTCTGTATAAGGGTAGGACAACGTCCCTGCACAAAATATTATTAAGTCCTACCCTCCTGCAAACGGAAGTTAGAAATTCTAAATAAACATATGTAAATATCTTATCAGTATTCAAATGTAAGTCCAAGCACACCCGTACAATCAAATCAATTTCTCTTATTAATTAATCGATTATTTTTCTTATACACCCACCATTTAGTACCTATGTACCTTAGGTCATTCCTGCCACATTCAAGGAATACCAACCCTACATTCACATACACTCAAGGAATACAACTAACCCGCAAGGCGAATACCTTAGTTCCTCTCTAGGGCAGTCCAACAATCTGGTCATTCATGCACAATCAATGAATACCCCTTTATAACACTAACGGACCATTTATGGCATATTCAATAAATGCCCACATAGCATATAACATCATCGGTCATAAAATCTCATTTCCAAAACTTGAGGCGTGGAGAGATTCAAAAAGGGGTGGTAAATTTGTTTACGCATTATTGAACTTTATTGCATATATTATTTCAGAGAATGGAGGAGTATCTTGTTTCTTGTATTATTGTTTACGTGTTATTAATATATCGATGTCTAAGTGTCAAAGCGTCGTATATCATAAAAGACTAAAATATCATATAGTAGTTAATATACATACACACGTATATATATATACAGGTCTTAGCCTAAAGCCAAACACCTATCATAATAGACCTAGTCATAGCCAAGTCAAAGGTCTTTATGTCTATGTCTCTAAAAAATATAAATGTCGTCACGTGTCTAAAATTTGATAATATCAACGTCAATTCTCACTTAGAAAATGACGAACCAATTATACATGCTTCCGCAACATTATAACATCAGATTTGTCCATAAAATTTACAACATAAAATGTAGCACAATTAAACATTCAAAAGTCCACAATCAAAGCCCAAAACCAAAACCCAAAAGACTCACTTGGATCTATTTAAAGTCAAGTGGGTCGGCCCAAAATAAAATAGAAATTGGCCCCAAACAAAAGAAATAGAAACTGGCCCCAACAACTAATGTGGTCCAGCCCAAACAACACAAATAAGTTTCGGCCCAAATATCTTAAGATATGAAATTGGCCCAACCAAAGAAAATAGAACTGGCCCATAGAAACAAACTAAAAATCGGGCCCAAAGAAAACCAACTAAGGCCCAAGCCCCCCTAATAGGTTTTGGCCCAAGGCCCAACCACATCAACAGGTCTTCTTCTCCAGCAGGCTTCTTTTCCACCACTAGCCCAAAGTTTTCGGCCACCACCCCTCACTTCATCAACACATCGGTTTCGCTCCTTGCAAAAACCCCTAATACTTTATCAAACACAAAAACTCACTTTATTAACATAAAAAACTAGATCTCAATCGCGACCTCCATTAACGTCGGATCCAAAGCTTCAAACGACACCCTAACCAAACATCAAAAACCAACATCAACCCCTTACTACCACCCATCTTCAATCAACAACAAAAACAATATTAACAGTTCACATAAATTTTACAGGTGATTTCTTAGTGCCGCCATTAATAGTGTTCAAGCTTTTTCCAAGCTTTAACAGCCCACCCAATTTCAATCCTGACAGCACCCAACCACCGATTATAAACCCGACTTCCCATACACCCCGACAGTTCAACAACCAATCCGAAATCAACCCACACAACAACACAGTATAACGGTTTCAAACAATATACAGGACAAATGTTTGTTTGGGCTCGCACTGCCATTAACGGCCCCAATCAAGCTTCGACAGTTCAATATCGATTTCCGAGTTTCAACAGACAGTTTAACTAGTTTTAACAACGAAAGGATGAATAATAATAACAGAAGAATGAGCTGAAAACATGAGCGGAAACCTTGAACAGTAAAGTTAGACATGAAATAGAAAACTAATCTACTCACCCGTGATATATGCTCTTTACCACCGATGCTCGGCTATCGGAAAAATCTTCTTTTTCCTCTCAAATAACTTTTTTTTTTTTTTTTTTTTTTTTTTTTTTTTTTTTTCTGTATAAAACTCTATGTGTTTTTAAAAATCCGTGTGAACTCCTTTTTTTGTTTTCAAACTCTCCTAAAAACAAGGAAGAAAAGTTTATCTCTTAACCCTACTGGGTTTCCTATCCTTACTAATATCTATCCTATTTTATTTTGTCTAATATCTATTATTATTATTATTATTATTATGCTAGGAAAAAAATAAAAGAAAAAGAAGGGGTGTTATAATATACACACCTTAAAAGGATCTCGTCTTGAGATTCAAGGTAGAGTGTAGATTAACCAAACAAACAGTATGTCAAACAATAAATCTTTATAGAGTATAAAGTTAACAGATTATATCCCAACAACTCAACTTTAAGTAATAATGTAGAACATGTCAGCAGGGAGATTAAATGAAACACATCATTTACAGCTTGCACCCAATGATCATAGTAAACCAATATCAGAAATGAGACATATGTGTATACGCAAGTATACACACCTTAAAAGGAATACACATATACAATATCATATAGATAGGCATACTAATATGCAAATCACATACTTTGAAAGTATGTCCATATACGTATAAAACCCAAGAAATACGTGTATATGCTAGCATACACAACTCAAAAGAATAAACGTAATTAGTTTCTTCAATTGCCAACACTTAATTAAAATCATTTTTTCACAGTTCAACAGATTCATAATTTTCGAGTTAAATCATACTAAGAAAGCAAGGTAGTTCCTCTCACACCGAGGCAATCCGTTCCTCTCTTAGTATTTCCCAACTAGTCCAAGCGTTCCATATTTAATATACATCTAATAATTTCATTTCCCAACAATCTTCCCAGTCAAATCTTTTCGCTTAAAAACTCACAAATTCCATCCACCATCTTGGTGTAAAGAAAAATTAACCTTTCTCTCAGGGTCTCACAAACACCACATGTTCGAAAATAAAATTTTTACATTATATAGGCTGATTCATATTATCAACGACCTATATTATGTCCACTATTATATAGGATCAAACACCTACAATGAGATGCATGCACATTGGCTCACACACCAACGATGTGCAAGTATACACTGGTTCACACACCAACGATGCATACTAGCTCTCTACTATCACATAGGATCAAACACCAACGATGTGTGGTATGCACACTGGATCATACTCCAACAATGTACATGTACACACTGGATCAAACTCCAACGATCATACAGAGAGATGTTATGTATATTGGATCACGCACCAATGATATACATAACTTGGACAATAACAACAATTTCAAATCCAACCTTTACTAAAAGGGTTTCTTTATTCCTTGGATAATTCAAATTTACTCATATATGAAATTTTAAAATAACAATTTCTCCTTTAGTCAATACTTACCTAAAATAGAAAACTCCATTAGGAAAACAACACTATAACATGCTGAAAAATTTCGATTATAAATTTCATAAGAAACTAACCGTTAAAACAACAAGCATTTTATTTTCCAAATCATATCCCAACATTCCACTATAAAAGTACACACAAAACAACCCAAACCAAATACCACAAAGAAACACTCATACTACTCATTTACCACAATTTGAGGATCACCTAGACATTCACTATCTAGGCTAACCTAAGCTCTGATACCAAAATGTCACAGCCCAAATTTCTAAACAATTACAAAGTGAATATTTGAAATATAAATATCTCAAACATCACTATGTTCAATTGCCTACAAACCCAGACTATGACGGGGTGGATACAACTCATGCCAAAACCGAAAACCCACATTATAAAAGAATCAACTTAACAACAAAATTTCTCCAAAATTTCTCTCTTATCACTTTATTAAAATACTATCTTCCGTCCAAAATTCATTAATATAAAACTCTAAGAATAAAAGGTCTTCAACATCGTATTCTCATGTCATATGAAAATGAACTACATTATTACATACTTCCAAAAAGATAAAACCTAATCAAAGAACTAACGGACTGCTCCAGGAAAGAATTCAAATCAAATGTCGTGGTTCCATTGCCTTCCACCTATGTTCTCAAGAACACACCCACGTTACCAAAACAAAACAAATATGGGTCAGCAAAATAGAATTTGATGGTCTGAGTAGACTAACCACATAAAAACAATGTCATACTTTAATTATCCAAACAATCAATTTATATTTTCCCATAACTTAATCATTCTCAGCTTGGAAGACAGGTAGTTCCGTCATTTCAACCGGCATAGTTTTTTTTTTTTTTTTTTTATTGGCAAGCCTGTTTTAAATGAGATCAGTAATTCTTTGATGCTGGCGGGATTTGACCCCCAGACCTATGGTATCATCACCCAAAGGTTTTATCGACATTGCTAGCCGGCATAGTTTCTTCCCAACTAACCACATAAAAGCAATGTCATACTTTCATTATCCAAACAATCAATTTATATTTTCCCATAACTTAATCATTCTCAGCTTGGAAGACAGGTAGTTCCGTCATTTCAACCGGCATAGTTTTTTTTTTTTTTTTTTTTTTGATTGGCAAGCCTGTTTTAAATGAGATCAGTAACTCTTTGATGCTGGCGTGGGATTCGACCCCCAGACCTATGGTATCATCACCCAAAGGTTTTATCGACATTGCTAGCCGGCATAGTTTCTTCCCAAGCAAGACTTCCATTCTATTAACTCATTATAATAACCCATCTTAATAACTTAGTAATTGAATTAAATCTTACCGATATCCACTTTTGTATAAGGGTAGGACAATTTCCATGCAAAAAATATTATTAAGTCCTACCCTCCTGCAAACGGAAGTTAGAAATTTTAAATAAACATATGTAAATATCCTATCAGTATTCAAATGTAAGTCCAGGCACACCCGTACAATCAAATCAATTTATCATATTAATTAATCGATTATTTTTCTTATACACCCACCATTTAGTACCTATGTACCTTAGGTCATTCCAGCCACATTCAAGGAATACCAAACCCAATATTCCCGTACACTCAAGGAATACAACTAACCCGCAAGGCGAATACCTTAGCTCCTCTCTAGGCAGTCCAAACAATCTGGTCATTCATGCACAATCAATGAATACCCGTTTATAACACTAACGGACCATTTATGGCACATTCAATAAATGCCCACATAACATATAACATCATCAGTCATAAAATCTCATTTCCAAAACTTGAGGTGTGGAGAGATTCAAAAAGGGGTGGTAAATTTGTTTAGGCATTACTGAACTTTATTGCATATATTATTTCTGAGAACGGAGGAGTATCTTGTTTCTTGTATTATTGTTTACGTGTTATTAATATATCGATGTCTAAGTGTCATAGCGTCGTATATCATAAAAGACTAAAATATCACATAGTAGTTATTACACGTACACACGTATATATATACAGGTCTTAGCCTAAAGCCAAGCACCTATCCCAATAGACCTAATCATAGCCAAGTCAAAGTTCTTTATGTCTATGTCTCTAAAAAATATAAATCTTGTCACGTGTCTAAAATTTTATAATATCAACGTCATTTCTCTCTTAGAAAATTACGAACCAATTATACATGCTCCCGCAACATTTTAGCATTAGATTTGTCCATACAATTTACAACATAAAACGTAGTACAATTAAACAGTCAAAAGTCCACAATCAAAGCCCAAAACCGAAACCAAGAAGACTCACTTGGATCTATTTTAAGTCAAGTGGGTCGGCCCAAAATAAAATAGAAACTGGCCCTAAACAAAAGAAATAGAAACTAGCCCCAACAACTAATGTGGTCCGGCCCAAACAACACAAATAAGTTTCTGGCCAAATATCTTAAGATATGAAACTGGCCCAACCAAACAAAATAGAGTTGGCCCATAGAAACAAACTAAAAATCGGGCCAAAAGAAAACGAACTAAGGCCCAAGCCCCCCTAATAGGTTTTGGCCCAAGGCCCAACCACATCAACAGGTCTTCTTCTCCAGCAAGCTTCTTCTCCACAACCAACCCAAATTTTCCGGCCACCACCTCTCACTTCATCAACACATCGGCTTCACTCCTTGAAAAAACCCCTACAACTTTATCAAACACAAAAACTCACTTCATTAACATAAAAAACTAGATCTCAATCGTGACCTCCATTAACGCCGGATCCAAAGCTTCAAATGGCACCCCAACCAAACATCAACAACCAACATCAACCCCTTACTACCACCCATCTTCAATCAACAACAAAAATAATAATAACGGTTCACATAAATTTTACTGGCGATTTCTTAGTGTCGCCATTAATAGCTGTTCAAGCTTTTTCCAAGCTTCAATAGCCCACCCAATTTCAATCCCGACAGCACCCAACCTCCTATTCTAAACTTGACATCCCATACACTCCGACAGTTCAACCACCAATCCGAAATCAACCCACACAACAACAAAGTATAACGATTTCAAACAATATGCAAGACAAATGTTTGTTTGGGCTCCCACCAACAAAGTATAACGATTTCAAACAATATGCAAGACAACAATCAAGCTTCGACAGTTCAATGTCAATTTCCGAGTTTCAACAGATAATTTAACCAATTTTAACCACGACAGTTTAACAACGACAGGACGAATACTAATGACAGAAGAATGAGCGGAAAACATGAGCAGAACCCTTGAATAGTAAAGTTCGACGTGAAATAGAAAACTAATCTACTCACCCGTGATACGCTCCTGCTACCTGCTGATATCAGCTATCAGAAAAATCTTCTTTTTCCTCTCTCAGTATAATTTTTTTTTTTTTTTTTTTTTTAGAAAACTCTTTGTGTTTTTAAAAACTCCGTGTGAACTCCTTTTTTTGTTTTCAAACTCTCCTAAAAACAAGGAAGGAAGGTTTATCTCTTAACCCTACTGGGTTTCCTATCCTTACTAATATCTATCCTATTTTATTTTGTCTATGATGTATTATTATTATTATACTAGGAAAAAAATAAAAGAAAAAGACAGGGTGTTATAATATACACACCTTAAAAGGACTCGTCCCGAGATTCAAGGTAGAGTGTAGATTAACCAAACAAACAGTATGTCAAACAATAAATCTTTATAGAATATAAAGTTAACAGATTATATCCCGACAACTAAACTTTAAGTAATAATGTAGAACATGTCAGCAGGGAGATTAAATTAACCACATCATTTACAGCTTGCACCCAATGATCATAGTAAACCAATATCAGAAATGAGACATACGTGTATACGCAAGTATTCACACCTTAAAAGGAATTCACATACACAATACCATATAGATAGGCATACTAATATGCAAATCACATACTTTGAAAGTATGTCCATATACGTATAGAACCCAAGATATACGTGTATACGCTAGCATACACAACTCAAAAGAATAAACGTAATTAGTTTCTTCAATTGCCAACACTTAATTAAAATCATTCTTTCACAGTTCAACAGATTCATATTTTTCGAGTTAAATCATACTAAGAAAGCAATGTAGTTCCTCTCACACCGAGGCAATCAGTTCCTCTCTTGGTATTTTCAAACTAGTCCAAGCATTCCACATTTAATATACATCTAATAATTTCATTTCCCAACAATCTTCCCAATCAAATCTTTTCGCTTAAAAACTCACAAATTCCATCCACCTTCTTGGTGTAAAGAAAAATTAACCTTTCTCTCAGAGTCTCACAAACACCACATGTTTGAAAATAAAAATTTTACCTTATATAGGCTGATTCATATTGTCAACGACCTATATTATGTCCACTATCACATAGGATCAAACACGTACAATGTGATGCTTGCACATTGGCTCAAACACCAATGATGTGCAAGTATACATTGGTTCACATACCAACGATGCATACTAGCTCTCTACCATCAGATAGGATCAAACACCAACGATGTGTGGTATGCACACTGGATCACACTCCAATGATGTATATGTATACACTGGATCAAACTCCAATGATGCATATAGAGAGAGATGTTATGTATATTGGATCACAAACCAACAATATACATAACTTGGACAATATCAACAATTTCAAATCAAACATTTACTAAAAGGGTTTCTTTATTCCTTGGATAATTCCAATTTACTCAAATATGAAATTTTAAAATAACAATTTCTTCTTTAGTCAATACTAACCAAAAATAGAAAACTCCATTAGAAAAACAACACTATAACATGCTGAAAATTTTCGATTATAAATTTCATAAGAAACTAACAGTTAAAACAACAAGCATTTTATTTTCCTAATCATATCCTAACATTCCACTATAAAAGTACACACAAAACAACAAGCCAAACCAAATACCACAAAGAAAAACTCCTACTACCCATTAACCACAATCTAAGGATCACCTAGACCTTCATTATCTAGGCTAACTTATGCTTCGATACCAAAATGTCACAGCCCGAATTTCTAAACAATTACAAAGTGAATATTTGAAATATAAATATCTCAAACATCACTATGTTCAATTGTCTAAAAACCCAGGCTATGACAGGGTGGACACAACTCATGCCAAAATCGAAAACCCACATCATAAAAGAATCAACTTAACGACAAAATATCTCCATAATTTCTCTCTTATCACTTTATTAAAAGACTATCTTCCGTCTAAAAATCTTCAATATAAAACTCTAAGAATAAAAGGTCTTCAACATCGTATTCTCATGTCATATGAATATGAACTACGTTATTACATACTTTCAAAAAGATCAAACTTAATAACAGAACTAACGGACTGCTCCAGGAAAGAACCCAAATCAAATGTCGTGGTTCCATTGCCTTCCACCTATATTCCCAAGAACACACCCACGTTGCCAAAACAAAGCAAACATGGGTCAGCAAAAAAGAATTTTTTGGTATGAGTAGACTAACCACATAAAAACAATGTCATACTTTAATTATCTAAACAATCACTTTATATTTTCCCATAACTTAATCATTCTCTACTTGGAAGAAAGGTAGTTCCATCATTTCAACCGGCATAGTTTCTTCCTAAGCAAGACTTCCATTCTATTAACTCATTATAATAACCCATCTTAATAACTTAGCAATTGAATTAAATCTTACCGATATCTACTTCTATATAAGGGTAAGACAACGTCCCTGCACAAAATATTATTAAGTCCTACCCTCCTGCAAATTGAAATTAGAAATTCTAAATAAACATATGTAAATATCCTATCAGTATTCAAATGTAAGTCCAAGCACACCCGTACAATCAAATCAATTTAACTTATTAATTAATCGATTATTTTTCTTATACACCCACCATTTAGTACCTATGTACCTTAGGTCATTCCAGCCACATTCAAGGAATACCAAACCCTACAATCTCGTACACTCAAGGAATACAACTAACCCGCAAGGCGAATATCTTAGTTCCTCTCTAGGGCAGTCCAAACAATCTGGTCATTCATGCACAATCAATGAATACCCCTTTATAACACTAACGGACCATTTATGGCACATTCAATAAATGCCCACATAACATATAACATCATCAGTCATAAAATCTCATTTCCAAAAGTTGAGGTGTGGAGAGATTCAGAAAGGGGTGGTAAATTTGTTTACGCATTATTGAACTTTAATGCATATATTATTTCTGAGAACGGAGGAGTATCTTGTTTCTTGTATTATTGTTTACGTGTTATTAATATATCAATGTCTAAGTGTCATAGCGTCGTATATCATAAATGACTAAAATATCACATAGTAGTTAATACACTTACACACGTATATGTAGACAGGTCTTAGCCTAAAGCCAAGCACCTATCCCAATTGACCTAATCATAGCCAAGTCAAAGGTCTTTATGTCTATGTCTCTAAAAAATATAAATCTCGTCATGTGTCTAAAATTTGATAATATCAACATCAATTCTCTCTTAGAAAATGACGAACCAATTATATATACTTTCACAAAATTTTAGCATTAGATTTGTCCATACAATTTACAACATAAAACGTAACACAATTAAATAATCAAAAGTTCACAATCAAAGCCCAAAACCAAAACCCAAAAGACTCACTTAGATCTATTTTAAGTCAAGTGGGTCGGCCCAAAATAAAATAGAAACTGGCCACAAACAAAAGAAATAGAAATTGGCCCCAACAACTAATGTGGTCCGGCCCAAACAACACAAATGAAGTTCGGCCCAAATATCTTAAGATATGAAACTGGCCCATAGAAACAAGCTAAAAATCGGGACCAATGAAAACCAACTAAGGCCCAAGCCCTCCTAGTAGGTTTTGGCCCAAGGCCCAACCACATCAACAGGTTTTCTTCTCCAGCAGGTTTCTTCTCCACCACCAGCCTAAATTTTCCGGCCATCACCCCTCGCTTCATCAACACATCGGTTTCACTCCTTGCAAAAACCCCTACAACTTTATCAAACACAAAAACTCACTTCATTAACATCAAAAACTAGATCTCCATCGCAACCTCCATTAACCCCGGATCCAAAGCTTCAAACGACACCCCAACCAAACATCAACAACCAACATCAACCCCTTACTACCGCCCATCTTCAATCAACAACAAAAACAATAATAACAGTTCACATAAATTTTACTGGCGATTTCTTAGTGTCGCCATTAATAGCTGTTCAAGCTTTTTCCAAGCTTCAACAGCCCACCTAATTTCAATCCCGACAGCACCCAACCACCGATTCTAAACCCGACTTCCCATACACCCCGATAGTTCAACCACCAATCCGAAATCAACCCACATAACAACACAGTATAACAGTTTCAAACAATATACAGGACAAATGTTTGTTTGGGCTCCCACCACCATTAATGGCCCCAATCAAGCTTCGACAGTTCAATGTCGATTTTTGAGTTTCAAGAGAGTTTCAACAAACAGTTTAACCAGTTTTAACAACGATAGTTTAACCAGTTTAACAATGACAGGACGAATAATAATGACAGAAGAATGAACCGAAAACATGAGCAGAAACCTTGAATAGTAAAGTTAGACGTGAAATAGAAAACTAATCTACTCACCCGTGATACGCTCCTTCTACCCGCTGATATCAGCTATCAGAAAAATCTTCCTTTTCCTCTCTCAGTATAACTCTTTTTTTTTCTGTATAAAACTCTCTGTGTTTTTAAAAACTCCGTGTGAACTGCTTTTTTGGTTTTCAAACTCTCCTAAAAACAAGGAAGGAAGGTTTATCTCTTGACCATACTGGGTTTCCTATCCTTACTAATATCTGTCCTATTTTATTTTGTCTATTATCTATTATTATTATTATTATTAATATACTAGGAAAAAAATAAAAGAAAAAGACGTGGTGTTATACGCGCTCTGTCAAATTTTTTTAGAAACAGGCTTGTGTGCGGTTTCTTAATGGGCTAGGCCTGAAAATTAGAAAGAAACATTAAATTAGCTTACTGGAAGGAAGGGCATGTGCGCGCTTAGGTTTAGTGTAAATAAGGGCGCGGGCGCACTCTAAGTTACAACTTTGAAAATTTCTAATAGACTTCCAAGAGCAAAATTTTGTTTTTTCAAGAAATAGAACACACAATTAGATTCGAACCAAAGGGTGGGTGTGTGAATCTGGACTACTGTAGAATTGAAAACTAAGAGAATTTAATTCTAAACACAACTAAGATGGCAGCAGCGCCATTTGTTAAAAGTGAATTAACAATCGTTTACCCTATCTTAACCGATTTTGCTAGGAAGAAGTCAACGATAATTTCACTCTTTTATATCAACTTTCTACTCTCAATTATCATGTATTCGTTCCACTCCTAGTTGCTTAGAAAATAACTAATTCACTTAATGATGAACAATTAAACAATATGAGAGTAATTATTCTAAATATAACTAATATTATGAAAACTATGATTTGATGTATTCTAAATTGAACTATGACAATTAAATAAAGATGTGAATATAAAGAAGGAATTAGGAAGATTTGAAATCTGCCTTGATTAATCCCTAACATGCTAGTATAAATTTGTTGCAACCCTAATCTTTATGTTTTTACACAAGGTTCAACATAAAGGTTAGGTATTTTTATCCCTAATTATTAATGGCATCTCTAACCAACTAATAATTAGCATGAGAAAAAGTTGAAACTCATTCTCATGGTGAATGAACTACCCTCTAGAATTGAAACTCTTAAATACAACTCTTTTATACTAACACATCAAGTCTTCATCAAAGCTTCAATCAATGCCCTCTAATGGAGGTTTAGCTATGGATCATTAGACTATCATGGAATAAATAATAATAATAAGAAGATATAATGAAATAACTATTTTATTAAAAATAACTTGAATTGAATTAATGGTGGCTAGGCTAATAAAACATAAACTAGGTTTTAACTAAAGAGAAAAGCTAAGAGACAAGAGGTAGGAGAGACTTAGAGTTTTTCCTTAGTCCTATTTATATAAGAGAAGGCTAGGTTTACAATTTCGTGCATGGGTTTCGGAGCTATGTTTTGGGACACTAAATCAAGCCCAAAACCTAATTACTTAAGTAAAAAAAGTGAATTAACAGTCGTTTACCCTATCTTAACTGATTTATGCTAGGAAGAAGTAAAGCTATAAATTGTACTCAATTGATCAAAGTTTCTACTCTCAATTATCATGCAATAAAACTATAGAAAGAATTTGTTCCACTCTTAGTTGTTTAGAAAATAACTAATTCACTTAATGATGAATAATTAAACAATACGAGAGTAATTATTATAAATATAACTAATATTATGAAAACTATGATTTGATGTATTCTAAACAACTCGGAATAAAAATTCTACTAAAACAGGGAAATATTCTTAAAAATAATACAAAAGAACTTGCCACGAGATGAGGAAGGGCCAGAGCCAGATGCTCACGCCTTCCGGAGTCAGCAGATGATGAACCATCATGAGATGGCAGGCGTCATAGAATTTCTTCTTGAAATGTGTTCTACTGTTCCATTAAAACATCCATGGCTTCCTAACGCTCAATATTCGTATGAGCGAGAGTCTCCATGTTAGCTTGGAGGTCCTGGTGACTATCACTGAGCAAATGAATATTAGACTGAAGCTTGTCTTGGTTATGGAAAATGGTACCTTGCCTAGTTTGGATAGCCTCACAGAGGTCACTAAGAGGATGTTGGCCTGTACAAATCATCTCATACTAGTTATGGAGAGTTCGTAGGCCACGATGAAGCAATGAGCAACGGGCTATCTCCGTAGTAGCCCTTTCCATAGCTCATGCATCGAAACAGGCTGCATCTTCCTCCTCTTCATCTGATTCCATCTCAGCAGCCAAAACTTCAGGCAAATTCCACTCTTTCTGAATACATTCCCGATAAATACGTGCATTCTCATGTAACTTCAACTTAACCCTAACAGACTCCGGAACACATCCCCAAAACAACATAATCTTTGTAATCAATGCAGGGAAAGCTGCGGTAAGTTGGCCAATTGCAATAATCTCATTCAATAAAAATTTGAGGATGCAAAACCCATACCTTCTGTTATGAAGGGTCTAGAGAATGTGTAAACAACTCAAATTGATGTCACTGGATTTCGTGGTGGCAATAACATTCCTGCCAACCTGAGCCACTGCTAGTTGGTTTCTTCTCAGAGACGTCTATCGAACACAATGTGATCCAGAATGGTAACGCCCTTCTAACACTGTCTCCGTCATCAGCGGCGCCATTTGATAAAAGTGAATTAATAGTCATTTCCCTATCTTAACTGATTTTGCCAGGAAGAAGTAAACGATAATTTCACTCTTTTATATCAACTTTCTACTCTCAATTATTATGCAATAAAACTAGAGTAAGAATTCATTCCACTCTTAGTTACTTAGAAAATAACTAATTCACTTAATGATGAACAATTAAACAATAAGAGAGTAATTATTCTAAATATAACTAATATTATGAAAACTATGATTTGATGTATTCTAAATTGAACTATGATAATTAAATAAAGATGTGAATATGAAGAAGTAATTAGGGAGATTTGAAATCCTCCTTGATTAATCCCTAACATGCTAGTATAGATTTTTTACAATCCTAATCTTTATATTTTCACACAAAGTTCAATAGAAAGGTTAGGTATTATTGTCCTTAATTATTCATGGCATCTCTAACCAACTAATAATTAGCATGAGAGGAAGTTGAAACACATTCTCATGGTGAATGAACTACCATCTAGAATTGAAACTCTTAAATACAACTATTTTATACTAACACATCAAGTCTTCATCAAAGCTTTAATCAAAGCCCTCTAATGGAGGTTTAGCTATGGATTATTAGACAATCATAGAATAAATAATAAAAAGAAGAAAACATAATGAAATAACTACTTTATTAAAAATAACTATTAATGGTGGCTAGGCTAATAAAACATAAACTAGGTTTTAGCTAAAGAGAAAAGCTAAGAGACAAGGGGTAGGAGAGCTAATATTAAACCCTAATTAAACTAAACTAAGAGAAAGAGAGAGCTAAATTATTCTAACTAATGGAAAGGTAGAGAGTTAGAGTTTTGCCTTATTCCTCTTTATGTAGGAGAGGGCTAGGTTTATAATTTCGTGCATGGGCTTTGGTGCTATGTGATGATAGCACAAAACTGTAGTTTTAACCCTTTAATAATATTACATTTAGACCAATTATGCTTATAATAAATAAGACTTAGTACTGTTTAAGTACGTTTGTGTATTTCAGGTATTGGAGTTAAATATATAAAGAAATATGTCACTTTTGCAAGAGAAAGGAGCAAAGATTGGTTGCTAAGAAGTTCTATGGTTAAAGCCTAAGTTTCAAGGAGAAAAAACATTTTGTAAGCCCAGTCAAAGCTGAAAAGTCAAAGTCAACGCGGGCAGAAATAGAGCAGAAAAGTCAACAGAACTTCCGCAAGTCGTATCTTTAGACTTAGACCTCGAAATTAGGCCTACTATATGTCAAAACAACCGACTCGAAAGAAACTTTCTAATGGTCTAAGCTTTGATCCAATAAGAGGAGTAAAAGTGGATGAAAAGGCTATTGCAGTAATTTCCAGTAGAGAAACCCTCTTTGGACTTAAGTAATTAGGTTTTGGGCTTGATTTAATGGCCCAAAACATAGCTCCAAAGCCCATGCAAGAAATGGTAAACCTAGCCCTCTCATATATAAAGAGGACTAAGGCACAACTCTAACTCTCTCTCCTATTAGATAATAAATTAGTTTTCTTCTTTAGTTTTAAAACCTAGTTGTTATTTTATTAGCCTAGCCACCATTAATTCAATCCAAGCTATTTCCAATACAAGTGTTCTTTAATTATGTATTTTCCTCCTTATTATTATGTCTATGATAGTCTAATGAATCATAGTTAAACCTCCATTAGAGGGGTTTGATTAAAGCTTTAATGAATACTTGATGTGTTAGTATAGAATAGTTGTAGTAAGATATTCTACTATAGAAGGTAGTTAATTCGCTATGAGAATAGGTTTCAATTGCCTCACATCCTAATTATTAGTTGGTAGAGATGTCATGAATAATTAGAGATAAAAATACCTAATCTTTTTGTAAAAACCTAAATATTAGGATTGCAACAACTCCATACTAGCATATTAGGGATTAATCAAGGTGGATTTCAACTCTCCCTAATTCCTTCTCATTCACATCTTCGTATTTAATTGGCATAGTATAATTTAGAATATCTTAATTAGTTATTCTTACATATTAGTCTTATTAAAAATATTACTTTCATTGGTATTGTAGAATTGTTTAAGTTAGTAAAACTGTTACATTCTAAGCAACTAGGAGTGGAACAAAATCTTTACTCTAAGTTTATTACATGATAATTTAGAGTAGAAACTTTGATTAATCGTAGAATAACTAGCTTTCTTATTCCTAACATAAATCATTATTCATAGGATAGAAACATTTATTTTCATTTTATCACTATGTTTTGGGCCACTAAATCAAGCCCAAAACCTAATTACTTAAGTCCAAAAAGGGTTTCTCTACTAGAAATTACTGCAATAGCCTTTTCATCCACTTTTACTCCTCTGATTGGATCAAGGCCTGAACAATTAGAAAGTTTCTTTCGAGTCGGTCATTTTGACATATAATTGACCACATTCTGAGGTCTGAGTCCAAAGATATGACCTGCAGAATATCTGTTGACTTTTATGCTCTATTTCTGCCCGTGTTGACTTTGACTTTTCAGCTTTGATTGGGCTTTCAAAGTGTTTTTTCTCCTTGAAACTTGGGCTTTAACCATAGAACTTCTTAGCAACCAACCTTTGCTCATTTCTCTTGCAAAAGTGTCATATTTTTTTACATAATTGATTCTAAGACCTGAAATACACAAAAGTACGTAAACAGTACTAACTCTTATTTATTATAAACATAATTGGTCTATATATAATGTTATTAAGGGGTTACAACTACAGTTTTGGGCTCTTATCACATACTCGTTGATATATACTTCGAGCAAAGGTTTCCTCCCACACCTAAAAACTAGAACACTTGATTTTATGTCACTGGAACCTACTCTCTAAGGAACTTGTGAGAAGGATTTTATTTGTGATTTATTTTTACTACCCTACTACGTTGCTTGAACTTCAAGTTACTAAAGCTTAAATATTCCGATTTACTTAATACAAGAGAGAGATAGAGAGAAAGAAGGGCGGAGAATTAAATCTACTCATGCAATATTAGCTCCATAGTTAAGAAGACTTCATAGTTAAATCTACTTCATAAAATCAACAACAACAAGAATACTAATGTTTCACTAAAGAAGAACAAATTTGTAACATGCTAGATTTTAAAATAATTAGTTTCAATCTAAATAATATAATTTACGCTGTTTAAAAATTGGGGTTGTTATAGCTGTTTCCTTCAAGCAAGTCTTTGATTCGGTGTTATTGGTCATTGCTCCTTTACGTTATGTTTTTAGTCTGCCGCTTGGTTCAGGCAACGCCAGTGGTATGAAAACACTCAACTTTAAATGGAGAAACTTTTTGACGTTAAGTGTATTGCAGTCGCCCCCAATTGTGTATTGGATATAGAGTCCTTTAAGGTTATAGACTACAAGAACATACGTGTTGTCATTGAGGATGTGTTAACTTGACGATGCTAGTGAAAGAGGTTTAAGAACGTGATGGGGCCTTACATACACCATATGACTTTGATGTGTTAATATGTCTCACCTTGTTTGGTACCTGATGTTATCCATTAGTGTTTCGTAACTTCTATTGTCACTAGTGCTACCCAGAAAAGTTGCTCACTAGTGTTGCCCACTTTTGGTGCCCAAAAGTGTTGCTCACTAGTGCTTCCCACTTTTGGTGCCCAAAAGTGTTACTCACTAGGGCTACCCAGAAGTGTTGCTCACTTTTGGTGCCTACGAGATGGCACCATCTTCCTTCGCTGTTGTTATTCATTGTCTTGTATTCAGACCATACACTATGGTTTACATTAAATCTGATTATGTTATAGAAGTGGCTGCATTGTTGTCGTTGTTTATCTTGTATTTGTTTCCTTTGGCTTCAAGCTTTCAATATTGTATCCTCTCCTATGTAACGATGGTATCATATGTGTGCAGTTATATGTTTTCCATCACTGAAGCCTAAGGAACAAAAATAAATAGAAACAAAAAGTAAACGAAGAAAAGTAAAAAGAAAAAATTTAGAACTTTAGACTGTAAAAGTTTGGATCTGCATTGTGGTGGCCATTAATGAAGGCGGTAGAGGATGCAAATATTGAGCCTTTTGACTTATAGAGTCTCTTGATCTAGCGAGTTGTTGTGTTAGACTGATCAACTTTTGTTTACCTACTTGTTTGAGATCGAGTAACAACCATTGATGGAACTTGAAATTAGTAAATCTATTTCGACTAATAGTTGAAACTTGGATGCTTGTTTAACTTCTTCATTCTGCTTTTCGCCGTAGTTGACTTCAATGTTCTTCTCTGTAAGGGTGTGAGATATAATAACATCTTGGAGCACTTGTTGAAATTCTCTTGCGCTTTCGCCATTGTTGATAGTTGTCAGTTTCGTTTTACTTTGCTTAAAAATTTGAGATAAAAAAATAAAAAATAAAAGAAAAAACCTTTGGCAAGAAAAAGAGAGAAAAAGCTTTATGTGGTTGTGGAATCTCTTCTAGATCTCTGGCCACATTTTCTGAATTTGCCTTGTTTGGATTTGTAGTGTCTTAGATATGAGGATAAGATGTTGGAGCCTAAGATTGTGTACGTCTTGATCTGGGTTGTCATGACACTTGCAAATCAAGTAGAGCTTGTTAATCTAGTGGTGCTTCAAGCTTGTTAATTGGAACTTCAAGATTTGCTAAGTTGTCTTCATCTTGTTGTTGTATTCTTGTCGGCTTGCTTACTTGAGATTTTACAGTTGTTGCCATTAATGAAACTTGAAGGAAAAAAAATGTAGAAGAGGGCTCATTGATAAGAACCATAGACAGTGCCAATTATGTTTGGGTAATAATTCACCTAAACACACTAATGAAATCGTAAGGGGAGTTGATTGTGGTAGAGGAGAGACTGAACCATGTGGTTGCCTACGTATTCAAAGTGTTTTCCATAATCAAGTCTCCATGTGCATAGTTCTTTGTTGAAATGAAATGGGGTATTTATAGTTTCCATAACAATCAGAATATTTCCTATATTGTTTACAATCTTATTCAGATCTTTATAGAGAAAGATATATTGTCATGTTTGTGTTTAGACCGAAAACTGCTATATATATTAAGCTGAGTGGGCAGATTATGATGGCAACACAATAGGGCAACATATGTCAGCTAGCTTATTGAGCAATAAAAGTAGGCCATCGTAGTGGACAATAAAAGTAGGGCAGCGTAGTGGGCAATAAAAGTAGGCCAGCTTAGTGGGCAATAAAAGTAGGCCGCACTAATAAGCAATGTCAGTATGTAACCTTTGGTACCCAACGATGGTTGCTTGTGGGGGCACAAATATAGTGGTACATACAATATCATTGTAGTAAAATGTAATTTTTCGTTTTATTTTCTATTTATTTATTTATTTTTGCATTTTTTTTATAGTGGTCCACGTGTGTAATTAAGTGTCAACATAAGCTTATGTTAACTATTTGAGACAGAGCTTAGACAGAATCCCCACATCGTTAAATTAGAAACCACGATTCCCAAAGTGTACTGTTAAAAAATAGTTTGTTGTCTATTATGTGAAATTGGCCATAATTGGATGCCCAGAAATTCATTTTTTCCTTAACTACATCCAATTAAGGAGTCGGATAGAAATGAGAGCATAATGGATGTAATTTGTTGGTGCTCATAATATTACTCCGATCCATAATGGCAGGATTGGCATGGTAGGTAACTCATAAGCTATACAATACACATGCATGTAATATTCTTGGTTCAAAGTAAACATATCTTGTACTCAATTTGATGTTGTCAATAAATTAATCCATGATCTATGATTCATTTCGATATCATGTTTGATATTAGTGCTTGATTTCCCGTTTGATATTTTAAATAGTTTCTAGCAATGCCCAGACCATGATATACTGATTGAGATTGAGTATGATACTATGATCTGGCACTATACATCGATTGCCCCACTACTACATAAAAGCTAGTACACCGGCCACGTTTTTTAATTATGACCTATTGGGATAGAGCACGTTTTTCAATCCAATTTGAGAGTGTGTTCTAGTATGGTGTGATCTATTACATAGGCAAAAGACCACAATTTTATAACTGAAAAACCGTGCTCTATTAAGCGTATAGAGAACGATTTTGTAGGAAACTATGCTCTATTAATTTAACTGGAAATAAAAACTATGGTCTTACTCCTGGACAAAAAGTACACAATTTATATTAAGAACTGCGGTCTTCTTCACTTTATATCCCCATTCTTAAAATCGTGCTCATTTTCATTTTTTATTTTTGGAAAAAATAAATATAAAAACAAATTAGGTTTCCCTGTTAAAATATTGAATGAAACATGCTAAGAAAATTTTAAACATCATCCAAATTGGAACACAGGAAAAAATTCTTTTGATAATTGAGGAACAAAAAAATTGCCAATTGTTCACTAACAATTGAAAGTACATAGCCATGAGCCGTAACCGAGTTTACAGACTAGACACTACACCATTTGGTTGATTTTCTAACGTACCCAATTTTTGCTGTGTAACGTTTTCTAACTGTTAGTAGCTTGCTAACAGAAAGTAATCGTAAGGAAGCATACCTTTCCGTTTGTGAATACCAAAAAATTAATTTAATTATTTTCTCACGGTATAATAACACTCACTTGCCGTTGGAAACATTTAAAAGAAAAGAAAATAAATCATAAATCCAAATTTAAATTCATGGACTTCTCGTCAGTTTCAGAGACGGCAACAACATTAATATGCATACATGAGCTTGGCGAAGAGGGAAGCTTAAATACATGTACAGTTAGGTAACGATTTTAATAGTTTACAACAGTTTTCCAGGAGTTTCTTGATAATGTTTTAGAATCGAATAATGATGTATACAATATCTGAATCTTATAATTGTTTACTTAGTTAAGTTGATCGACCTAGAGCCGTGATTAAATCACAGGGCGTCCCATTATCTTTTACTTTTCTCTTGGGTGAAGTCACGTGTAGGCAATATGAGGAGAATGCGTGCAATCGTGGTGGCTACTAGTTTAGGCACTTGGTTGGAAAGTTTTTGAGGTACTTTGGTAATGCTTGAAATTAGACTTGAAATTAGCATTATATTGACTCAATTCAGGATTGAATGTTTCTTTTATTTTTCCTATATCTTACATATTTTACTTTTATGTTATTCTTAGAATACAAGATTCATGAAGCGTCAAGGCCTAGATAGTCGAAGGAGATGAGGATAAGCTTTACTATCAAATCTGATTGATTTTGAAGAAATGTTTATTTCGTTTTGGTGCATCAAATTTCAAAATTCTCATACTCATTATGTATGACTTTTTTGTTGTAATTTTTAGTAATAAAAATTAGTATTTGATCAGATGTACTTGTGAGGTTTTTTGTTTATTGATAACTTTTGTGGAATTCTTTAAAAAACAAGGGAGGCATGTTTTGCATGTAAAGGTGGTAACTGGGTGGCAAGGCGAAAATTATTATTTTTAAATATGAAATTGTTTAGTAACGACAAGAAACTGTTACTAATCACTTCATTTAGTAACACTTGTGTGGAAGCAAAAACGTTAGCAATGGGTGCAAAAACCGTTAGTAAATGCGTCAATCAATAACACATATTTTATACAAAAATAATGTTACCAACTTCTTAAAACAGTTACTAATATTCTAAGGAACTTACACTTTAAAACCGTTAGAAACCAAAGGAAACCATTACTATTGTTGGAAATAATTAGTGCATTCGATGCTGAAAAACCATTAGTAATTAATTTTAGTTACGCTAAAAAACCGTTACTATAAATAATTTGTATGTAATGGTAAAAAACTGTAAGTAAATAAATTAACACATTAATAATGCCCAATTTGTTATGCATAAAAACCATTACAAATATTTTACGTAACGTTTCTGCACCGTTAAGGATATCCTATTTAGGTGTAGTGAGAGAAAAGAAACATGAGTACTGGACGAAATGGGATCATCTATTTGTGTACCACACCTAAAACAATGCCATATATGCTTGAATTCAAAGTAAGCTCCAACAACTTCCTCCACACAAAATTCCAAATTCAGTTAAGAGTTAGACCATCCTCCATGAGCGCAGAATTCAAAGCTCCAGCAACTTCCTACAAGACGCATCCAATCATATCTTATAGTAAACATTCAACAATTGTAGAAGATCTAACGAGGGAAGCCAATAATACAAAACCAATTAACTAGAAAATAAGGTTTCACTTATCAAGATTTCATAACCATTACTCATATCATCATCCATCTTACTAGCTAGCATAACAACTTAATCAAGAAACTAAAGTAATTCATGTTTATCAAAGAAACAAATATGCACAAAAAAAGCTTTATTAAAGAAAGCTACTTAATACAAATTAGATAGCAGGAACTAGATATCTCAATAGAATACACAAGTTCTTATATACATGCCCTAAACCACCAAAAAACTCGGGTCACAATAATTAAACTAAAAACTGATTAATAATAATAATTAAAAAAAAAAAAAAACTATCACTATCCATGTGCATATATGTGATAACGGTTGAGCCAATCGTCACGAAAAAACAAAGGAGTTGTGTATGCTATATATTCTGAGTACTCCGGAGAATAAATATAAATAGATGAGGGAGCAAGCAAAATGCCTGATATTGAAGGCTCTAACCCATCTAATTTTTCGTGGTGGAAAAAACGAAAATGTTTGAGGCAAAGGTTTTTTTTATGTTTTCAGAAAATGGAGTTAGAAAAAATAAAAATAAACATTTTGGGGACGTCCATGAGGTTCGGACTTGAGACATTTTAGTTAGGCATATTAGATTTAGTTCACAATTTCTAATAGAAAATGTGTTCTAATGGTTTTAAAAAACCGGGCTGGATCTAAAAAAATCGGGTTGTATCGTCTATAAAACAAATTTTTATATTAATGGACCACATTTTTAATAAAAAGGCTGGAAATTGGTGGTCTATTCTCTTTTCTAACAATTTTAGGCTTGGATTTGCTTAATGTAATGAACTGCAATTTAAAAGGAGGGTGCGGTTTATATGTTGAATGGAACACACTTATAAAAGTGGTGTGGTTTAAATGCTAAATTTCAAAATAAGTTCAAGGTTAGCAAAATATATTTATCAGATAATAGATCACTATTCCAAATAAAGTGTGATCCCAATTATTCTTGCAACTGTGCTTTATCTTAATTTATGTAGTAGTGCCGACCAGTTTACAAAAGCATGTGTTGTTCTTCTATTTCACAACATGAGAAGACCTTGAAACTCAGGCATTCAACTCCTTGAGACCGCACAGTTTCATTTTTTCATTAGTTTATAATCTAACATAGATCTTGATAAATTTTTTCTATCCATCCCAAGTGACTTAGTGATGAGGATATGTTTTTCAATATTATATATGTTAAGTGTTTATTATATATTCTTTCGCATTCGTGTTTGATGTAGGAGGAACATAGCACTAGCTCTCAAACAATCTAAATAATCGATCTCTAATCGAGAATTGATGATAAACTATTGTTCTTTAACCAAGAAACAAAGATAATAAATTGATAAACCAAAAACTACCCATTAGAAACCCTAATAATTCGGCCTTATATAGGTGACCTAATCCCTAAACACGACTCAAATAAGGACAAAACCACCCTTTGTGAAGATCATACAGTCCACAACTTACTAAACCAATTAAAATGGCACGAAACAAGAAAAGCCTATAGTCGCACAAGAAAAGCCTATCTTTTTTTTTGATAAAACCTTCAAATATTTTATTAAAGCATGTAAATAACCTCAGGCCAGTACATATAAACGTTTTGAGGACCATAAGATCTAGCATGCTTTGCCAGATTTATAGCCCATGAATTCCTTATTACAAAAGTGGTTCTAAAAGAAAAAGAATAAACAGTTATCATATTTAACTTTCTCTATATCCTTTCTAGAGCAGCTTTGCAATCCCAATCTAAGCTCCCTCTTAGATCCAAAATCATCTTGGTGGCTTGTTTATCTGCTCCTTCCTAAAACCACATTATCCATTTGTTTTTTTCTAACCAGGTCCACTACAAATTCCGCTGCAAGCAGATAGGCTTCGATGTGAGAAAAGGCACGAGTGTGTTCTGTAGTAGCAGCCTATCAATTGTGAAGAAATCGATCATAGGCGCCCGCCCATCCTATGTCGGGGAAAACGATACCAATCGATCCCCACTAAGATAGTTTGCACTTGGACAATCTACTACTCTAACAAAAATCTAAACTTTCACTACAACCAACAACCAACCCAAGTTTCTAAGCAATCAACAACTATCACAAACAAGTAATAATAAAGCAAAGAAAGTAAAGCATACCACAACATAAGATGTAACATGGTTCAACCAATGATGCCTACTTCAACAAGAGCAAATCTTTTTATAAGTGTGGGAAGGAAGATTACAATCACTCCTCTCAAGTCTCTCCAAACTTACTAGATCACTCTTCTCTCCTTACAAGCTTTTCTCTTTGCAAGGGTTTCCTCTCAATTTTGGTTGCTCTCAAAATTGGATTTCTATTCAAGACTTGGTTTTCCAAAACCCGAAACTCGTCTATTTATATTAGGGTGAAATATTAGTGTAAAAACATGTTCTCGATATTCTGGTGAAATATCAAAACCTAGTATGAATAGGAATGAGTGCGGGCGCGCTCTGGACAAGGCCAACTTGAGCGCGTGCGCACCCTCTTCTATTTCTAGTTTTCCCAAACTTCTAGTAGACCTTCTTTATCTAGGCAAAGGCGCGGGTTTGCCTTGGGCAAGGCCAATCTAAGCGTGCGCATGCTCTGACTTCTTCACACGAACAGTACTCCTCCATGCCACATGGTGATGGACAAGAACACAACAATCTCCCCCTCCCGAGCCATGAGGGGGGTACTCCAAACATTCCAGAATCAACAGGAGGTGTGTGCTACCATTCCAGCGGTAGAACAACAAACATCAAACTTACCTTTCGGTAAGACTTTAGCCATCATATCTGACCAGTTCTTGTTAGTATGGATCTTCTCAATGCATAATTTTTTCTCTGTGAGAACTTCTCTAATCCAATGGATAATGTACATGTATGTGCTTGGATCTAGAGTGAAAACTCAAATTCTTGCTCAAATGGATGGCGCTCTAACTTTCACACAAAACTACAAACTAGTTCTGCTATAGTCCTAGTTTATTAACGAACCTCTTCATCCATAGCATCTCTTTGCAACACTGTGTTTACATTATACTCGGCTTCTATAGTGGAGAGAGAAACACATTTTTTGCAACTTAGATTGCCAAGAAATTGATCCCCCTACAAAAGTAAATAGATAACCAGAAGTATGCTTCATCGAGTCAACATTACCTTCTATGTCTGCATATGTGTAGCCTTCAAATAAGGACTTACTCCCACCATAACACAAACATGCTTTGGAAGTGACCTTGAGATATCTCAATATCTACTTAACACCTTCCAAATGCTTTTTACCAAGATTTGATAGAAATCGGCTTACAACACCAACAGTGAAAGTAATATCTAGTTTTGTACATACCATTGCATACATCAAGCCACCTACTACAGATGCATAAGGAATATTTTCCATTTCTTTATGCTCAAGATCATCCTTTAGACGCATATCTTTAGTCATGCATAATTACCCACTAAGCGGACAACTGACTGGCTTCGCTTGATCTATGTTGAATCTCTTCAACACCTTCTCAATGTAGCTTTCTTGTTAAAGCAATAAATTCCCACTCTTTCTGTCACGAGTGATCCACATCCCAAGTATGTGCTTTGCTTTACCCAAATCCTTTATCTCAAAGGACTTACTCAATTCTTTCTTTAGCTTGGATATCTTGTTGATGTTTTGGCCAACTATCAACATATCATCCACATACAACAAGAGCACTATGAAATCCCCATCTAGAAATTTTTAAATAAACACACAATGATCGGAAGCGGACTTCATGTACTCATGCTTGACCATAAAAGACTCAAACTTCATGTACCACTATCTTGGTGCCTGCTTCAACCCATACAAACTCTTTTTCAGCTTGCATAACCGGTGCTCCTTGCCTTTGACCTCAAACCCCTCTTGCTGGTCCATGTAGACATCTTCCTCAAGATCTCCATGAAAAAAGTTGTCTTGACATCTAGTCACTCAACTTCCAGGTTCATACTCACGACTAAACCCAATACCACCTATGATAGAAGTTATCTTAACTACAGAAGAGAAAATTGCATCAAAGTCAATACCTTTCCTTTGACCGAATCCCTTCACAACATGGTGAGTTTCGTGCCTTGGATGTGGATTATTCTTCTCATGCTTGACATTGAAGATCCACTTATTCTTGAGAATTTTTCTTCCTTTCGATTTCTCAACTAAGTCATAAGTGTGATTCTTATGCAAATAACCCATCTTATCTTGCATAGCCTTCAACCACTTCTCATTGTCTGCACCTTCAAGAGCCTCTTGATAATACATAGGTTCTCCACCGTCATATATTAAAATATACCTTGTTGAAGCTTGTCTCTCTCTCTCGGATCTCCTTACCACATCTTCCTGTGGCTCAAGAGGATACACTTCTGCTTGCTCAGGTGGTGGTTCATGCACTTCATCTGCATCTTCTATCTCAATAGGTTCTATCCCATCATGAGCAATAGGATCATCTTCATGAGCTTCAAACTCATTGTTCTCTGCATTCTCAATACCTTCTGCATGTTCCATAGTAGGAACTTCTGGTTCTGAATCAACAAGATCATTAGTGAAAGCTTCTAACTTCTCACCATTCTCAAAGTCTACTATTATTTGGTCTTCCAAGAACACAACATCTTGACTTCAGATTACCTTCTTGTTGATCGGATCATAAAGTTTGTAGCCAAACTTCTCATCCCCAAAACCCAGAAAAATGCATAGCTTGGCTTTGTCATCCTTGGGAATATGAACAAATGCTCTACACCCAAATACCCTCAAGTATCCATAATCAACATCTCTTCCTGACCATACTCTCTCTGGATAATCACTATTCAGAGGCTTCGAAGGCGATAGGTTGATCACATGTACGGCTGTGCTCATTGCTCCTACCCAGTAACTTCTTGGTAACTTAGAGTGAGACAACATGCATCTTATCCTCTCTACAACGGTACGGTTCATCCTCTCAGCAATACCATTGTGCTGCTTAGTCTTGGGAACTGTCTGCTCATGACAAATCCCATAACCCTTGCAATACTCTTCAAACTGCCCAATGTACTCACCACCATTATCTGAACGAATACACTTCAAAGGCTTTCCCGTCTCTCTTTCCAACATGTTATGGAAAGTCTTGAACACACTGAGAACTTCATCTTTAGTCTTCAGACTATATTCCCATATCTTTCTTGATGCATCATCACTAAAAGTCAAGAAGTACAAAGCTCCCCTGTAGGACTTCACTTTCATAGGACCACATAAATCTGTGTGTACTAGCTCAAAGACATTCTTCTTTTAGTGAGTGGGGAATCTTTGGAAAGATACCCTGTGTTGTTTTCCAACTAAACAATGAGTACATCTATTTAAATGCATACATTTTATGTTTGGCAAGGCCTTTTGCTTGGTAAGAACTTCCATATCTTTATTTCCCATATGACACAGTCTCTTATATCATAGTTCGGTGGAAGCTTCTTCTTGTGCCGCATTTAACTCTGCTTTATACAAACTAGCTTGTGTCTTGTAAAACGAGCAAGTTTTCTTCCATTTGGCTACTACAATGGAACCTCTGCTCAGTTTCCATACCCCTTTACCAAACGAATTTTGAAAGCCTTCATCATCTAACTTCCCTACATAAATTAGGCTTAGCCGAATATCAGGGACATGCCTTACATCCTTAAGTGTCAAGGTGTAGCTGACATTGGTTTCTACATGAACATCACCAATGCCTATAATCTTCGAGACTTCATTGTTACCTATCTCCACCTTACTAAAATCACCCGATTTGTAGGTAGTGAAGAAACTCTTGTGGGGTATGACGTGGTAGGAAGCACCTATATCTACCACCCACTTTGTACCTTGGCATGAAGTGCTCAAGCATAACTCATCATAATCTGACACAATTCCTACTTCACCTTCTGAAGCTATGATAGTAGAGTCTCGACCGGTGGTGCTTTCTTTCATCTCTAACTTGTCTCTGTGTACGGTACTAGTCTTCTCATCCCTCTTCAATTCTATGCATTCATACTTGAAGTGGCCACGGATACCATAATGATAGAACGATAAGTCTTTCTTAGGAGGTCTACTCGCTCTCCTAGATTTTCTTTTGTCATCACCTTTAAAATGAGATGCCTCTCTACTTTTGCCTCTCTCTTGCTTTTCTATAACAAGGATCTCTGAGTGACAAGAGCTACTCTGTGCGTCTTTTCTTGTCTTCTCGTAGAGGTCTTCTAATGTCTTCCACAAACTAAAAGTGGTGGTCTCTTGGGATACAGTATGGATTACGTTGTCGCCAATCCATTGTCAAATACACCCAATAGTTTTTTCATCAAGCGTCTTCCAATCGGCATCGGATACGGTATCCAGTTTTACTCCTCCATTCTCAATGGGTTGTTCCAAGTCCTTGCAATAAAGCAAGTTTATTATCTTGACTTTCCAAATGGTGTAGCTATCTCTGTTCAGACTAGTCATGCGAGTGTTTATAAAATAATACATCTTAACAAGCTATTTCAACTCAAACCCCTTCTCAAGAATTTTATCGAACACCTTCCAAGCAAGATTTGGATAACAACCTTGTTGGGATTAATCCAACCTAGCTCCGATACCACTTGTTAGGGAAAACGATATCAATCGATCCTCACTAAGATAGCTTACATTTGGACAATTTACAACTCTAATAAAACTCTAAACTTTCACTAAAACCAACAACCAACCCAACTTCTAAGCAATCAACAACTATCACAAACAAGTATTAATAAAGCAAAGAAAGTAAAGCATACCACAACACAAGATGTAACATGGTTCAGCCAATGATACCTACTTCCACAAGAGCAAATCCTTTTATAAGTGTGGGAAGGAAGATTATAATCACTCCTCCTCTCAAGTCTCTCCAAACTTACTAGGTCACTCTTCTCTCCTTACAAGCTTTTTCTCTTTACAAGGGTTTTCTCACAATTTTGGTTGCTCTCAAAATTAGGTTTCTATTCAAAACTTGGTTTTCCAAAACCTGAAACTCTTCTATTTATATTGGGGTGAAATATTAGTGTAAAAACATGTTCTTGATATTTTGGCAAAATATCAAAACCTGGTATGAATTGGCATGAAAGCGAACGCGCTCTTGGCAAGGCCACTCGAGCGCGTGCACGCCCTCTTCTATTTCCAGTTTTCCCAAACTTCTAGTAGACATGTTTCGCGAGAGTTTGAAAAAAAAACTATCTTCTTTTTCCAGGCAAGAGCGCGCGCGCGCTCTAACTTCTTCACATGAACAGTACTCCTTCATGCCACATAGTGATGGGCTCACACCCAACAATCTCCCCCTCCTGAGCCATGAGGGGGGTACTCCAAACATTCCCGAATCAACAAGAGGAGTGTGCTACCATTCAAGTCATAGCATAACAAACATTAAACTTACCTTTCGGTAAAACTTTGGTCATCATATCCAACCCGTTCTTGTTGGTATGGATCTTCTCAATGCACAATTGCTTCTCTTCAAGAACTTCTCTAATCCAATTGATAACTGTGCTTGGATCTAAGGTGAAAACTTGGATTCTTGCTCAAATAGATGGCTCTCTAACTGTCACACAAAACTACAAACTGGTTCTGCTTTAGCCCTAGTTCATTGAAGAACCTCTTCATCCATAACATCTCTTTGCAACACTCTATGGTTGTAATATACTCGGCTTCGCTAGTACAGAGAGAAATAAACTTTTTGCAACTTATATTGCCTAGAAATTGCTCCCCCTATAAAAGTAGACAGATAATTGGAAGTAGACATCATCGAGTCAACATCACCTACAATGTCTGTATATGTGTAGCCTTCAAATAAGGTCTTACTACCATCATAACACAAACACGCTTTGGAAGTACCCTTGAGATATCTCAATATCTACTTAACACCTTCCAAATGCTCTTTACCCATATTTGACAGAAATTGGCTTACAACACCAACGGCGAAAGCAATATCTAGTTTTGTACACACCATTGCATACATCAAGCTACCCACTACAGATGTATAAGGAATCTTTTCCATTTCTTTCTGCTCATGCTCACCTTTTGGACACATATATTTGGTCATACGGAATTGGCCACTAAGCGGACAACTGACTAGCTTCGTTTGATCCATGTTGAATCTCTTCATTACCTTCTCAATATAACTTTCTTGTAAAAGCCATAACTTCCCATTGTTTCTGTCATGAGTGATCTGCATCCCAAGTATCTACTGTGCTTGACCCAAATCCTTTATCTCAAAGGACTTACTCAAGTCTTTCTTTAGCTTGGATATCTTGTTGATGTTTTGGCCAACTATCAACATATCATCCACATACAACAAGAGCGCTATAAAATCCCCATCTTGAAATTTCTGAACAAACACACAATGATTGGAAGTGGACTTCATGTAGCCATGCTTCACCATAAAGGACTCAAACTTCATGTACCACTGTCTCAGTGCCTGCTTCAACCTATACAAACTCTTTTTCAGCTTGCATACCCGATGCTTCTTGCTTTTGACCTCAAAACCTTCTTCCTCAAGATTTCCATGAAGAAAAGTTGTCTTGACATCTAGTTGCTCCACTTCCAGGTTCATACTTGCGACCAAACCCAATACCACCTTGATAGAAGTCATCTTAACTACAGGAGAGAAAATTGCATCAAAGTCAATACATTTCCTTTGAGCGAATCCCTTCACAACATGGCGACCTTCGTGCTTAGACATAGATTATTCTTCTAATGCTTGACTTTGAAGATCAACTTTTCTTCCTTTCGGTTTCTTAACTAAGTCATAAGTGTGATTCTTATGCAAAAAACCCATCTCATCTTGCATGGCCTTCAACTACTTCTCATTGTCTACACCTTTAAGAGCCTCTTAATAATACATAGGTTCTCCACCATCATATAGTAAAACATACATATGTGGTGGGTACCTAGTTGAAGCTTGTCTCTCTCTCTTGGATCTCCTTACCAAATCTTCTTGTGGCTCAAGAGGATGCACTTCTGCTTGCTCAGGTGGTGGTCAATGCACTTCATCTGCATCTTCTATCTCAATAGGTTCTATCCCATCATGAGCAATAGGATCATTTTCATGAGCTTCAAACTCATTGTTCTCTGCATTCTCAATACCTTCTGCACATTCCACAGTAGGAACTTCTGGTTCTGAATTAACAAGATCATTAGTGAAAGCTTCTAACTTCTCACCATTCTCAAAGTCTGTTATTGTTTGGTCTTCCAAGAACACAGCATCTCGACTTCGGATTACCTTCTCGTTAATCGGATCATAAAGTTTGTAGCCAAACTTATCATCCCTAATACCCAGAAAAATGCACTGCTTGGCTTTGTCATCCGTAGGAATATGAACAAATGCTCTACACCTAAATACCCTCAAGTATTCACAATCAACATCTCTTCCTGACCATACTCTCTCTGGATAATCACTATTTAGAGGCTTCAAAGGCGATAGGTTTATCACATATACAGTTGTGCGCATTGCTTGTACCGAGTAACTTCTTGATGACTTAGAGTGAGACAACATGCATCTCATCCTCTCTACAATGGTACAGTTCATCCTCTCAGCAATACCATTGTGCTGTGGTGTCTTGGGAACTGTGTCCTCATGACGAATCACATGACTCTTGCAATACTCTTCAAACGGCCCAATGTACTCACCCCCATTATCTGAATGAATACATTTCAAAGGATTTCATGTCTCTCTTTCCAACATGTTATGGAAAGTCTTGAACACACTGAGAACTTCATCTATGGTCTTCAGACTGTATGCCCATATCTTTTTTTACGCATCATCACTGAAAGTCAAAAAGTACAAAGTTAATGGGTTGTGCCAAGTTCTTGCAATAAAGCAAGTCTTCCATCTTGACTTTCCAAATGGTGTAGTTACCTCTGTTCAGACTAGTCATGTAAGTGTTTATAGAATGATCCATCTTAACAAGCTATTTCAACTCAAACCTCTTCTCATGAATTTTATCGAACACCTTCTGAGTAAGATTTGGATAACAACCTTGTTGGGATTAATCCAACCTGGCTCCGATACCACTTGTTGGGGAAAACGATACCAATTGATCCTCACTAAGATAGCTTGCACTTGGACAATCTACTACTCCAATAAAAATTTAAACTTTCACCATAACCAACAACCAACCCAACTTTATAAGCAATCAACAACTATCACAAACAAGTAATAATAAAGCAAAGAAAGTAAAGCATACCAGAACACAAGATGTAATGTGGTTTAGCCAATGATGCCTACTTCCACAAGAGCAAATCCTTTTATAAGTGTGGGAAGTAAGATTACAATCACTCCTCTGAAGTCTCTCCAAACTTACTAGGTTTCTCTTCTCTCCTTACAAGCTTTTTCTCTTTGCAAGGGTTTCCTCACAATTTTGGTTGCTCTCAAAATTGGGTTTCTATTCAAGACTTGGTTTTCCAAAACCCGAAACTCTTCTATTTATATTGGGGATGTGAAATATCAGTGTAAAAACACGTTCTCGATATTCTGGCGGAATATCGAAACCTGGTATGAATAGGTATGAGCGCGGGTGCACTCTGGGCAAGGCCAACTCGAGTGCGTGCGCGCCCTTTTCTATTTCCAGTTCTCCCAAACTTCTAGTAGACATGTTTCTTGAGGGGCAGAAAAAAAATTATCTTATTTTTCCAAGCAAGGGCGCTAGCATGCCTTGGGTAAGGCCAATCTGAGCGCGCGCGCGCTTTGACTTCTTCACATGAATAGTACTCCTTCATGCCACATGGTGAGGGACTCACACCCAACATCCTATTCCTCATCAGTGTTCTACATTGTTTTCTGAGAGTGTTTAATGATAATTTCGTTGGACAGAAAGCAGTTTTATCAAACAGAAGGCATAGACTTATTAGGCTCTGATTTTTGCAAAGATGACCCTGACACCATGGAGACCATCCTACAAAAAGATCATATCATTTTGAAACTTCTAATCCTTCCAAATGTCTAATTCTTACTAACAATTTTCACTAATTTCATCTCGTTTTGAGCTATCAGTTTTATTTTTTGACAAGAAAATCTTCAACCTCTTGTGGCGAGGTTAGAACTTTTGGCTATTTGAAGGATGCTGGTGTATGATAATGGCTTAGGAGAACAAGGACAAATGTTGTAAGATATTTCTTAGTTCTTATCGAAAAACTTAGTTATAGAGAACATACAGGACATGTTTATATTGCCATATTGGTAGGACACTTGAACAAGGACAGATGTTCTGTAAATGGAGTCACAAGCTCACAGCCATACCTTATCTTCGATCATCAGTAGTTCGACTAGCATTGACCCTCAAAACTTAATTTTAAGTATTTTAACAACTTTATGAATTTGGTGAAAATAGACAAACATGTTCCAGAACTGCAAATACACGGACCTAGTTAATGGAACACACACACATGGTAAGTGAAAAATATATTATACTAGTAGTCCGAAACCCCTCCTTATTAGAGCAAGTCCAATGGGGGGGCTATATGGACTGCTAAAGTCAAATATAGCACCCCAACCACAAAAATGTCATTCCAATGGGGTTGCTAAAATGGTGTTAAATTTGGAAGGAGTCAAAAACCCAGCCAAAGTTAATACCTTCGCTAGCAACTGCTATAATAAGTTTGGGAGATGAATGGCATAGTTTCTATCGTCCATGTGTTAAATTTCGATGAACAGCAGAAACTGTGTCGCCGTCCAAAAAAAATTCAACTTAAGTTACAAAATAATAGACGAACGGCAGAAACTATGCCATCCGTATCATTTAGCACTTTAAAACAGAAAACGCGATTGGATTGGTTTTTTTATTTTGGAATGCCAAATTTGGCTCGGCAAGCTAAAAGGCATATTTAGCAGCTCTCCATTAGACTTGCTCTTAAACTCGTCCCAACTGGGTTGCTTTTTAACTACATTACTGCTGGAACCACAAAACATAATTGAACTCTTACTCAAGATAACAACACCTAGAAGCATAGAATTAAGTCATTAACGACTTCATTGTTGAATTCCTAATCTAAGGATTTTTTTAGCTCTTGAAGCTCCTCGTCACTAAAAATGTCATTTTCGATAAGCTTAATGCTGACTCCAGGAATAATGAATACTTTGATCCACTTTGAGGAACGATACTAACAACCAATTCTTCAGATGCACCAGCTTCAATATTCTCCACCAATTTTGTGATACCTATTTCCAGGTTAGCTTTGTGGCTTAGCTGACTAGAGGAGTGAGGGATATACACATAAGATCTAGCCAGCTCCCCGAGATCAGTAACTAAGTTATCTTGATCAGGTTTTGCAGTGTAGACATCAAACCTCACCTGATCTGCAGTGTCTTGGAGATCAAACCCATCAATTAGAATAACTTCTGATGCTTTAAATTTCTCCTCCATGGTCCATGAGGCCTTGGGTCTTTTTACTTGAGCAAGTATGGTGGCATCTAGCACTTGACGTTCCATGCCAAATTCTGTTAGAAAAATAGATTTGCACAAATCCATTGAGATATGAATGAGTAATTTGTCTCCCAAGTTATCCCACTTGAGATGAAATAGGTTTCACTTGAAATAGTATGTAAAGAGAGAAAAACCTTTTTGAAATGGTGCATTGGTTCGAAACAGTGCATTATGCCGAAAAGGTGCGACCTTTCGAAATAGGCACTAATTCAAAATAGTGTTTTATGCCAAAAAGGTGCAACCTTTCGAAATAGGCACTGGTTCGAAATAGTGTTTTATGCCGAAATGGTGCGTCCTTTCAAAACATGTGACTTTTCAAAGAAGTGCCTAACTTTTTCAAAAAGTCATTGTGCTGTTTCGAAAAGGCGCTTCTCACCTATAAATAGTGGATGAATTTGAAGAGAAAGACACACCAGATCACATATTTCTGATCTTTTTCTTCTCCCTATGTTCTTAGTCAAATACTATGTTGTCTTCGCTGATTCTATAAATTGAATTGTTAGCTTTTTATAGAAGAAAATCCATTCTATGTTGGGAGACAGTTTCCCATCAACCCTCAAGCACCGTGAGGGGAAAAATCTTTCTTAAGGACATAGTGATTCTACACTAGGCTCGGATTTAACAAAAAAGTACAAGACACTTACAAGACAAAAGGTTTATACTGTTTCATACATTTAAGTTGTATATTCCTAACAACTTAAGACAGATTTCTTTTTCTTCTTCTTTACTGAACATAATTTGTTTATGTTTTCTTTTTTGGTTTTAAGGATTAACAAGGTGTATTTTTATTTCAAAAATGACAACACCACCAGTTACTACTGATGTTCCCCATTCTGTTCCTCATGGGGAGAAGCCTGAAAAGTTTAATGGAACTAATTTCAAGCACTGGCAATAGAAGATACTCTTATATCTGACCACCCTTAACTTGGCTAGGTTCTTGTGGGATAAGGCTCCTAATGTAAGCCCTGATGAAACCGACAAGAAGAAGGTTTTGGCCAAAGATGCTTGGTTTCATGTCGATTTCTTGTGTAGAAATTATGTCCTTAGCGAGTTGGCTGACTCATTATACAATGTGTATTGTGTGTTCGAAACAGCTAAGGAACTTTGGGATTCTTTGGACAAGAAATACAAGAGTGAAGATGCTGGCATGAAGAAATTCATAGTTGGTAGATTTCTTGATTTCAAAATGACATATTCTAAGACTGTCACAAGCCAAGTTCAAGAACTTCAAGTAATCCTACATGATGTTATTGCTGAAAGAATGAGTATGAGTGAATCATTCCAAGTAGCTGCTATGGTGGAGAAGTTACCACCATCTTGGAAGGATTTTAAGAACTATCTTAAGCATAAATGCAAGGAGATGAATCTTGAAGAACTAATCGTCCGTCTAAGGATAGAGGAAGATAACCGTCTATCTGAGAAGAAGGATAAGGATCGCATGGTGGCAAAGGCCAATATTGTGGAAGGCTCAAGTTCTAAGGGAAAGAGAAAGCACCAAGATGACTCTAATCAAGGTGAAAGGAGTTTGCCTAACAAGTTCAAAGGCAAGTGCTACAACTGTGGCAAGGCTGGATATAAAGTTAGTGAATGTCGCAAGCCAAAGAAGTTCAAGAAGCAAAAGACTGAAGCAAATGTGACAATGGAGAAGCTTTCTGACAATGTTAATGACATGAACCTATCTGATGTGGTTTCTGAATGTCTCTTGATTGGAAACAAAAAGGAATGGTGGGAGGATACTGGTCCTACTTGCCACATATCCTCCAACAAGTCGATATTCACCACTTATCATGATGTGGAAAAGGAAGAACAACTCTTTATGGGAAATTCTTCTACATCCAAGGTTCAAGGCAAAGAAAAAGTGGTGGTAAGGTTGACTTTTGGGAAGGAACTAACTCTGAATGATGTGCTCTATGTGCCTGATATTCACAAGAACTTAGTTTTTGGGTCGCTGTTGACCAAGAATAGCTTTAAGTTAGTCTTTGTTTCTGATAAATTTGTACTGACAAAGAATGATGTATTTGTGGGCAAGGGCTATTGTCACAGCCCGAATTTCTAAACAATTAAAATAAATGAATATTTGAAATATAAATATATCAAACATCACTCGATTCAATTGTCTAAAAACCCATGCTATGACGGGGTGGATACAACACATGTCAAAACCCGAAAACCCACATCATAAAAAATCAACTTAACAACAAAATAATTTCCAAAAATTCTCTTTATTACTTTATAAAAAGTCTATCTTCTATCCCAATAAAACATCAAACCACTCTAAGAATAACAGGTCTTTAACATCGTATTTTCATGTCATATGATAAGAAAACTACGTTATTACATACTTTCAAAAGATCAGACCTAAAAGAAAACTAACGGACTGCTCTAGGCCAGAATCCCAAATCAAACGCCATGTTCTTCTATCGCTTTCCACCTATGTTCCCAAGAACACACCCACGTTGCCAAAACAAAGCAAACATGGGTCAGCAAAATGGAATTTGCTAGTATGAGTAGACTAACCACATAAAACCATTATCATACTTTAATTATTCAAACAATCACTTTATATTATCCCATAACTTAATCATTCACAGCTTGGAAGACAGGTAGTTCCGTCATTTTAACCGACATAATTTCTTCCCAAGCAAGACTTCCATTATATTAACTCATACAAATAACTCGTTTTAATATCTAAATCATTTAATAAAAACTTACCGATATCCACTGCTATATAAAGGTAGGACCGCGTCCCTGCACAAAATGTTATTAAGTCCTACCCTTCTGCAAAAGAAAGTTAGAACTTCTATATAACCTTTGTAAATATTATATTAGGCATTCAAAAGAAAACCCAAACACTCACATAATCAAATTAATACCACTAACCCGCAAGGCGAATACCTTAGTTCCTCTCTAGTCCAAACAATCTGGTCATTCATGGCACATTCAATGAATCCGGGTCATTCATGGCACATTCAATGAATACCCCTATATAACGCTTAACGGCCATTTATGGCACATTCAATAAATGCCCCACCTAACATATGACATCATCATAAAACTCAAATCCAAAACTTTAGGCGGAGAGTTCTAAAAGGTTCATGGTAAATTGTTTACGCATTATTGAACCTTATTGTATATATCATTTCAGAGAACGTAGGAGTATCTTGTTTCATGTATATTTTAGTTTACGCGTTATTAATTTCATGGATGTATAAGTGTCATAACGTTGCATATCACAAAAACTGAAATATCACATAGCAGTTAATACACATACACACGTATATATAGAAAGGTCTTAGCCTAAAGCCAAGCATGCTAATAGCCGTAGACCTAATCATAGCCAAGTCAAAAGTCTTTATGACTATGTCTCTAAAAAAAATATAAATCTTGTCACGTGTCTAAAATACGCCATATCAACGTCAAATCTTTATTAGATAATGATCAACCAAGTTATACAATTTCGACAATATTTTATTACTATATTTGTCCATATAATCAAATGTGTGAAAAACTGGAAAAGTCAACATTTCATAGTCAACGGTCAAAGTCAACACATCATTGTCAAAGTCAACTTGTCGTTTCCATGTTCGACAGGTTCAGGGTCATAGCCATGGTTCATGGCTAAGGTCAATGGTGCATGGCTCATGGGCTCATGACCAAGGTAATGGTTCGGACCCAACTGGCCAAGCCCAAACCTTAGAACCCGGAAGTCTAAACATTTAAAGACCCAATTAGATCTATTTTAAGTCCTATGGACTGGCCCCAAGCAATATCAGAAATTGGCCCAAAAACTTATACTGAACTGGCCCAAAACATAATTGGATTCGGCCCAAAAACTTTAAATTGAACTGGTCCACAAATTTAAAACAAAACGGGCCCAACAACTAAACAAGCTAAGGCCCAAGCCTCAAGCCCAAGCCTCAAGCCCAAGCCTCAAGAGAAACCAACCCAGGCCCAAGCCCAGTTCGGTCATCTCCTTCCTCCTGCAGCCACCACCAAAACCGGCCACCACCAAGCTCTAATCGCCCACCCATTTCAACCATGCGGTTGGACTCCTAGAGAAAAACCCAACCTCTTTAATAAAAGCTAAAACTCCATTCTTGAATTTAAAATCGTCAACCCAAAACTGGATCTGGAAAAAAGCGCGACCGCCATTAATGGCTACTCTAAGCTCTCCATCAACACTCAAGCCTCCACACTACCCCCACACCTAAATTAACCAACCCATAACACCAACAAAGCAGTTCGCCATAACAAAATCACATAAACATCCACCCTCAGTATCACAGTAATGCAAATCTACAAAGGAGGAGGATTGGGGGCTCGCGCCTCCCTTAACTGCCTTCTCCAAACTCCCAACAGCACCACACACGACCCAAATCACAATTTAACAAACAATCAACAAAAATACCAAAAACGATACTGGGGTGTGCTGCCATTAACGCTTGTCGAAGCTTCGACAGCATCCGACCCATCTTCAATACCTGACATCAACCAACGAAATTTAATATATAAACAGTGTTGAATAATCTACAACAGTTCCAACCCGTAAACAGACCAACGGTTTGTTTTGGCTCGCCGCCATTAACGACCTCAGTCCCAACAGTTCAATCTCAATTTTTCGGAGTTTTCAACAGATTTCAATCAGTTTTAATAACGACAATTTTACCAATGACAGGACGAATATTAATACCAGAATAATTAACATATTTCGTGAAATAGAAAACTATCTACTCACCTTTAGCGCGCTCCGACTATCAACCAGCTACCAGGAAAAACTTTCTGTCCTTCCTTCAGTAAAACTCCCATTTTTCTGTATAAAACTCTCGCTATGTTTTTCCCCAAAAACTCTACGTGAGAAAACTCACCGAAAAACAAGGACAACACTTATCTATTTACCTACGGGCTTTTATCCGTAACTGTTGGATATCCTATATCTGTTTTATCTATTATTATTATTATTATTAGGAAAATAAAAGAATAAAACACGAGGTGTTATAAAATACACACCTTAAAAGGATCTCGTCCCGAGATTCAAGGTAGAGTGTAGATTAACCAAACAAACAGTACGTCAACCAATAAAAAAAAAAGTCATACGTGTATACGCAAGTATACACACCTTAAAAGGAATAAACGTAATTAGTTTTCTTCAATTGCCAACACTTAAGTAAACTCATTATTTCACAATTTAGCAAAACCCATATTCTTCAAGTTAAATCATACTAAGAAGGCAATGTAGTTTCTCTCACACCAAGGCAGTTAGTTCCACTCTTAGTATTTCCCAACTAATCCAAAGCATTTAAAAAAAATATACATATTATAATTTCCTTTTTAACGATCTTCCCTGTCAAAACTATTCGTTTAAAAACTCATATGTTTCATCCACCACCTTAGTGTTTACATATATATCAACATTTCTCTCAGTGTCTCACAAACACCACATGTTCGAAAATAAAAATATAAAACGTATAGACTGATTCATATTATCAACGGCCTACACTATGTCCACCATCACATAAGATCAAACACCTACAATGTGAGGCATGCATACTGGCTCACACACCAACGATATGCAAGTATACACTGGTTCACACACCAACGATGCATACTAACTCTCTACCATCACATAGGATCAAACACCAACGATGTACATGTACACACTGGATCAAACTCCAACGATGCATACAGAGAGATGTTATGTATATTGGATCACACACCAACGATATACATAACTTGGACAATATCAAATATTTCAAATCCAACCTTTATCAAAAGGGTTTCTTTATTCCTTGGATAATTCCAATTTACTCCAATATGAAATTTTAAAATAACAATTTCTTCTTTAGCCAATACTTACTTAAAATCGAAAACTCTGTTAGGAAAACAACACTATAACATGCTGAACAATTTCGATTATAAATTTCATAAGAAACTAACCGTTAAAACAACCAGCATTTTATTTTTCCTAATCATATCCCAACATTCCACTATAAAAGTACACACAAAACAACAAGCCAAACCAAATATCACAAAGAAACACTCCTACTACCAATTCACCACAATCCGAGGATCACCTAGACCTTCACTATCTAGGCTAACCTGGATCTGATACCAAAATGTCACAGCCAAATTTCTAAACAATTAAAATAAATGAATATTTGAAATATAAATATATCAAACATCACTCGATTCAATTTTCTAAGAACCCAGGCTATGACGGGGTGGATACAACACATGTCAAAACCTGAAAACCCACATAATAAAGAATCAACTTAACAACAAAATAATTTCCAAAAATTCTCTTTATTACTTTATAAAAAGTCTATCTTCCATCCCAATAAAACATCAGACCACTCTAAGAATAACAGGTCTTTAACATCGTATTTTCATGTCATATGAAAAGAAAACTATGTTATTACATACTTTCAAAAGATCAGACCTAAAAGAAAACTAACGGACTGCTCTAGGTAAGAATCTCAAATCAAACGCCGCGGTTCTACTGCCTTCCACCTATGTTCCCAAGAACACACCCACGTTGCCAAAACAAAGCAAACATGGGTCAGCAAAATGGAATTTGCTGGTATGAGTAGACTAACCACATAAAACCATTATCATACTTTAATTATTCAAACAATCACTTTAAATTATCCCATAACTTAATCATTCACAGCTTGGAAGACAGGTAGTTCCGTCATTTTAACCGGCATAATTTCTTCCCAAGCAAGACTTCCATTATATTAACTCATACAAATAACTCGTTTTAATATCTAAATCATTTAATTAAAACTTATCGATATCCACTGCTATATAAGGGTAGGATCAAGTCCCTCAAGACAAAATATTATTAAGTCCTACCCTCCTGCAAAAGAAAGTTAGAACTTCTATATAACCTTTGTAAATATTATATTAGGCATTCAAAAGAAAACCCAAACACTCACATAATCAAATTAATACCACTAACCCGCAAGGCGAATACCTTAGTTCCTCTCTAGGGCAGTCCAAACAATCTGGTCATTCATGACACATTCAATGAATACCCCTATATAACGCTAACGGGCCATTTATGGCACATTCAATAAATGCCCACCTAACATATGACATCATCAGTCATAAAACTCAAATCCAAAACTTTAGGCGTGGAGAGTTCTAAAAGGTTGCGGTAAATTGTTTACGCATTATTGAACCTTATTGTATATATTATTTCAGAGAACGTAGGAGTATCTTGTTTCATGTATATTTTAATTTACGCGTTATTAATTTCATGGATGTATAAGTGTCATAACGTTGCATATCACAAAAACTGAAATATCACATAGCAGTTAATACACATACACACGTATATATAGAAATGTCTTAGCCTAAAGCCAAGCATGCTAATAGCCGTAGACCTAATCATAGCCAAGTCAAAAGTCTTTATGACTATATCTCTAAAAAAAATATAAATCTTGTCACGTGTCTAAAATACGCCATATCAACGTCAAATCTTTATTAGATAATGACCAACCAAGTTATACAATTTAGACAATATTTTCTTACTATATTTGTCCATATAATCAAATGTGTGAAAAACTGGAAAAGTCAACATTTCATAGTCAACGGTCAAAGTCAACACATCATTGTCAAAGTCAACTTGTCGTTTCCATGTTCGACAGGTTCAGGGTCATAACCATGGTTCATGGCTAAGGTCAATGGTGCATGGCTCATGGGCTCATGACCAAGGTAATGGTTCGGACCCAACTGGCCAAGCCCAAACCTTAGAACCCGGAAGTCTAAACATTTAAAGACCCAATTAGATATATTTTAAGTCCTATGGACTGGCCCCAAGCAATATCAGAAATTGGCCCAAAAACTTATACTGAACTGGCCCAAAACATAATTGGATTTGGCCCAAAAACTTTAAATTGAACTGGTCCACAAATTTAAAACAAAACGGGCCCAACAACTAAACAAGCTAAGGCCCAAGCCTCAAGCCCAAGCCTCAAGAGAAACCGACCCAGGCCCAAGCCCAGTTCGGTCATCTCCTTCCTCCAGCAGCCAGTACCAAAACCGGCCACCACCAAGCTCTAATCGCCCACCCATTTCAACCATGCGGTTGGACTCCTAGAGAAAAACCCAACCTCTTTAATAAAAGCTAAAACTCCATTCTTGAATTTAAAATCGTCAACCCAAAACTGGATCTGGAAAAAAACGCGACCGCCATTAATGGCTACTTTAAGCTCTCCATCAACACTCAAGCCTCCAAACTACCCCCACACCTAAATTAACCAACCCATAACACCAACAAAACAGTTCACCATAACAAAATCACATAAACATCCACCCTCAGTATCACAGTAATACAAATCTACAGAGGAGGAGGATTAGGGGCTCGCGCCTCCCTTAACTGCCTTCTCCAAACTCCCAACAGCACCACACATGACCCAAATCAAAATTTAACAAACAATCAACAAAAATACCAAAAACGATACTGGGGTGTGCTGCCATTAACGCTTGTCGAAGCTTCAACAGCATCCGACCCATCTTCAATACCCGACATCAACCAACGAAATTTAATATATAAACAGTGTTGAATAATCTACAACAGTTCCAACCCGTAAACAGACCAACGGTTTGTTTTGGCTCGCCGCCATTAATGACCTCAGTCCCAACAGTTCAATCTCAATTTTTCGGAGTTTTCAACAGATTTTAATCAGTTTTAATAACGACAATTTTTTACCATGATGACAGGGCCTAATATTAATACCAGAATAATTAACATATTTCGTGAAATAGAAAACTATCTACTCACCTTTAGCGCGCTCCGACTATCAACCAGCTACCAGGAAAAACTTTCTGTCCTTCCTTCAGTAAAACTCCCATTTTTCTGTATAAAACTCTCGCTATGTTTTTCCCTAAAAACTCTACGTGAGAAAACTCACCGAAAAACAAGGACAACAGTTATCTATTTACCTACGGGCTTTTATCCGTAACTGCTGGATATCCTATATCTGTTTTATCTATTATTATTATTATTATTATTAGGAAAATAAAAAAATAAAACACGGGGTGTTATAGCTATCTAAGTGATGCGCTCTTTAAGATGTTTTGTTTTACTATTGCGCCAAAGAGCGCCTATAAAGTTGAATCTTCTGTTTACTTAATTGAGTCTTCTCATGTATGGCATGGTAGATTAGGACATGCTAATTATGATACTTTGTGTAGATTAATTAATTTGGACTATATACCAAAGATAAAAATAGACCCACACCATAAATATAAAACTTGTGTAGAATCTAACTTGACTAGATCATCCATTCATTTCATTAAAAGGAGTACTGAACCTCTAGACTTAATATACACAGATATATATGATCTTAAGTACGTGCAAGCTAGAGGTGGTAAAAAGTATTTCATTACTTTTATTGACGATAACACAAGATATTGTTATGTTTACTTGTTGAGAAGTAAATATGAAGCAATTGAAGTGTTCAAACACTATAAAAATGAAGTTGAAAATCAACTAAGCAAAAAAATTAAGGCTATAAAAAGCGAAAGAGATGGTGAATATGAATCACCTTTTGAAGGTTTATGTTCAGAACATGGAATCATTCATCAAACTATGGCTCCTTATTCACCTTAATCAAATGGTATTGCTGAGCGCAAAAACCAAACTCTAAAAGAAATGAAGAATGTTATGCTGTTAAGTTCTAGTTTACCCCATAATTTGTGGGGGAAGCTTTGCTTTCCGCCAATTACATTCTCAACAAGATTCTTAATAAGAAGACACTTAAAACACCATACGAATTGTGAAAAGGTCATCAGACTTCCTACGAATTCTTGAAAGTGTGGGGGTGTCTTGCAAAAGTGGAAGTCCCAAAACCTAAGAAGGTAAAGATAGGACCCAAGACTATTGATTGTGTATTCATTGGATATGCAAATAATAGTAGTGCATATCGTTTTTTGGTTCATAAATCAAAGATTTGAGATATACATGTTAATACAATTATTAAGTCAAAAAATGATTCATTCTTTGAAAATACGTTTCTATATAACATGTATATAGAGCCAAGTTCAACAAAGAGAACTTTAGATACTACAACTAGTAACCATCCTACACAAAGCGAAATTGAGGAGGCACCTAGACGTAGCAAAAGGTCAAGGATGTCAACATCTTTTGGACCTGATTTTCTAACATATTGTTGGAAAATAATCCTTAAACATTCAAGGAGGCAATGCCATTTCCAGAAGCTACTTATTGGAAATAAGCAATAAATAGCGAGATTGAATCCATAATGCAAAATCATACATGGGAATTGGTGGATTTACCACCAGGTTTCAAGACTTTGGGATATAAGTGGATATTCACAAAGAAATTTAAGACTGATGGATCAATCGACAAGTATAAAACTAGATTTGTGGTCAAAGGCTTTAGACAAAAGGAAGGATTGAATTATTTTGATACTTACACTACACCATTTGGGTGATTTTGCAACATTTGGGATTTCTTATTTGTAACACATATTGATCCGTTAGGTAATTTGTCACACTTTTTATCTGTTAGAAATGTTTCTAACCATTAGTAAGTATCTATCCAAATACTTGAATTATTTTGTAAGATTTATTGGATATTTAGTAACGCTTAGTAATGTGTGACAAAGTTAAAAATCAAAATAAAAATGACACTGGAATAAAAAGTGAAAACTTAAGCGGGAGTTTTTTTAGTTCTCGTGCACATCTTAATTCTAATCTAACTGGAGAAACATAACATGTTGCCCTCAAAAAGAAAAATAGAAACAAGTTGTTGCGCTGTCGCCGCTACTGCTGCTAGGGTTTTGATTTTGGTTAGTCGTCCTCTCTCCCTCCTTTTGTTCTTTCTCTTCTCATATGTTTGGTACAGGTTTCATGTTTTCCTATTGGAGATTGTGAGATTTGATTGAATTAGGCTTGAATGGTGATAGAATATTGTCTATTCAAATCTAGTTCGATAGAAATCGCAAAGGCTTTGAATAGATCCATAAGATTTTTGATTCTCAAAAGAGTTCAATTTGCTCAAGGTAACAGCTTTATATACCAATTTATTGAAAATGGGTTTTTAGCTTGTGGGGTTGGTTACACTTCGAATTATCAGATCAAAGAAGTATCTTTTATGGTTATTAGTTGTTTGATTTGAAAACAAATTTAAATTTGTGTTTGATCTATTTAATTTTTGTGACATGATATGACTTTTTAGAATTAGATGAATGTCATGAGTTATTCAAAATTTTCTAGTGTTAATCAATGTGTGCTGCATGTTGGATATTCTAGACTAGATAAATTGTTGTAAATATTCTACTATAATTCATCATGTTGGGTTCAGTGATGAGTTTTGCGGATTTAATTGTGTTCAAGAAAATTGCTTGATTTGCTTTGCTTTGTATGGCATTATGAGTTTTGTATGAAGTTTATTTCATTTATGTCTTTTATAGCAACTTCAATTTGAGAAGTGTTCACTTTTAACGGTGATAGAATAACGGAAAAAAATGAATGGTATAAAGTGGTCTTTTGGTTTACACCTTTGTCATTCCCGTGTTGTTGGTAAGAGTCAAATGGAATCTCACCATTCACATAAACTTAGGATCATCATGTAAGATACCATGTTAGGTGCATTCTCTAGTTTTTTTTCTTTTTCTTTATTGCATTATTTTATTTGGCAACCTCATGTATTTGACTATCCAATTTGCTTAGGGAAGCATGTTATCACTCGAAAGACTTCTAAATAGTAAACCTTAGCCTTAAGAATTTTAGAATTTTTTTGTTTGTTGAACTTGCCTTGTTGCTGCTTCTTGTGCCTTATCACCATTTTCATGTTTAGCAAGTGATGAAGATGTAGACAGTGGGCATGTTGACGAGACTTTGAAAGAGAGACAATCTTTGATATTTATCCTCTTTCTCTCTTTTACTTGTAAATTGGTGAACTTCTAGTTTGTTCGCTATGAGAAAGGACTTGTTTCTTGTGTGACAACATTCTAATACTAATAGCTCAATGAAAGGGATGGAGAAATGTTAACACCTCACCTTTTTTTTCCAACTCTTTTAAGTTATTTTGTAAAAGGTGTAGACTTGGTGAGTGTTCAGTTTGGGTATTGGGCCTTGTTTCTGACATGTATGGGTCAATGGGTCGGTTTTGGATTGTTGAAGAATATGGAAAGGCTTTAACTATTGGTGGGTTATTCTTTCGTAGAGGGGGGATAAAAAAAAACTCAGTCATGTGTTGGAAAAGGGGAGACAAGAATTAGCACAGGGAATCCCTCATTAGTCAAGCTCTCAATTGCACCATAAATTTTCAGAGCACAAGCGAGGGGAGAAGCTTAACGAAAGCTTTCAGGAATTGAGGTCACTACTTCCTCCTGGTTCCAACGTAGAGGATCGAAACACTATCTTTGTGACACTAACTTTACTCTTAGAAACTTCTTGGATAAAATCAAAAGGATAACACGCTAGACTTGGTATCCTACTTCTGAAATGCAAATTTAGTAGGATAGATCTGCTTATGAACTTGGAAGAACCAAATTTTTTGTTTTTTTAATAACAAATAATTTCAGTGATCCTAAATGTGGTGGTGTTGTGAATCAAAAACATATTGCATTAGTATGATCTCTCCGAATAGTTGTTTAGGACTTGGTTTAGGTAGTATAACATGTCGAAGTTCAGTATAAATATGTGAATGAGTTTTCATACTTCGTTGTATTCTTGTACTCCCTTGTTTTTCATAAAAAATAATTAGGTGATGATTTGAAAGAAAGATGCCCACTACACTAGTAGTTCTAAAAATTGGATGGACGTTTACTTTCACATTGTTCATTATGATCTAAATCTTCCATAGTGGATAGATATAACAACCTTTAATTGTAAACCATTTATTTTTCTACAATTTTTACTTGTTCAGTTTTTATTCGATCTTAGAATTTCAGGTTTCAAGCTTTAGTAAGAACTAAAATATAAAAAGGGACTTTAGTAATTGCACCATGTCCTTCCTTCAGGTTCAGGACACATTTTGTAAGTGCGTCTAATTCTTGTCACTAATCTTTCTTTACCTCATGGACTGGGTATATATATATAAAGATGTCTTTTTTACTTGACATTGTTGGGTATGTGTAGAATTTGGAGGAGATGAAGAAAATATTGGAAGGGATTGAAGAAGAAGCGGGAGCTCTTTGTGAAATGTAGGCAAAGGTTGAGAAGGAGACGGATGCTGCCGAAGGTAGTTTGCTTAACCTTGAACTATTTATAGTTTAGTTTCTTTTAATGATCCTTTGATTATATGCACAATATGGATTTTTATCCTTTAATTGTGAATCCATTATTGAGCAATGAGGAAAAATGAGATGGTTTAATCACGCTCACACTGAATTTACACTAGGCTTGTTTAATTGTTCTAGTTGGGTAACTGAAAGAGGCATGGTTTAAGGAGGTGAAAACGTATGCAGGTGCTAGTACTAGTATAAGATGTGGCTTTCGTGAAAACTGGATGAAGAACTATGATTCGCTTTGGGACATTTTCTTTAGAATTCTGCATATGAACCATTATTGACTGGTACATGATTACGTATTTGTTGTCGTTTCCCATAAATATTGCATTCAGTTATGTCTATCGTTTGGTCTGCTAGACTTAGATGTTGACTTTTCGTTTGTTAAAATTTTAATTGTACTTTAGCTTCAAGTTACTTGAGAACATCTGACATTTCTGTGGTGTTTAAACATTGATTGTGATGCTTTTATGATCTAAATCACATTGTCTGCATGGAAAGCAAGGTTTCTAGTTAATAAAAACACTTTTGTAAGATTACATGTGTGTTTATAGCCACACCAGTTGTAGGGGAATTTCCTATCAGTAACTAAATGACACGTGGGAGGGAAATGACCCAGGACTATAGATGTCTAGAATGAGACGAGAGCCATTGGATCAGTTTTATGAATAAGTAATCTTGTGTTTATCACGAGTGTTTAGTAAGCATGTGCCAAACACGTGACTAACTGCCTCTAAGCATAACAGTTCTCCAAGACGTTAGGAAATTATATGAACAATTCCTGAACATAAGAAAACTGAAGAGAGCGATCTTTGATAATAAGGAAGGAATCGTAATGACATATCTTTAAGAGTTACCTCTTAGATATAATCTTCTCATATACGATGGGATATTATGATCAACAAGGAAACCTACCTCTAATAAGATATGGTCTAGATTCAGGCTTCCATAAGGAGAGGATTCCTAATAGGAAGGCAGAGTCCAAAGATGGAAAGGAACTCACAAGCGGTGAGGTTAACCCTAACTCTAGCCTCTCAAAGCTCTTCTTATATAAACCACAGGAATTCGCTTTTAGGAACTATGTAAAATAGGGTTTGATTCTTCTAAATAAACAAGGAGATATGTAGACAGCCGCCAGGTGGTTCAACCCTGAACTCTAAATCATCTCATCCCTTCTCTGTCAAGAAAAAGGTTCCAAATCGCAAGGCACAGAGGAAGATCAGGGGATACTCAGAAAATCCCCTACATCTTTTGGCGTCGTTTGTGGGGACAAAAGCAGGTAAACATTCATTTTAAATGATTAATTTAGTTTAAAAACTCTTACCATTGTGATGGCAAGAGCAAAGAAAACAAAGGGTGACGCTACCACCCGCAGCATAACTATTTGAGAAGAAGAGCACAAGATGCCTGAAAGGGGGGAGAATGTCGATCACCATGATGTGAATAATCCCCTTCAAGGACAGGTAACTAGCACCGACGGGCTATTTTCTCCCATTGTAGGCCCTGGAAATGACGCTCAAGGAGAACGCCAAAATGGTGAGAACAGGGAAGGAGCAAGCCAGGCGGTACAAGCTCTAAAACAGCAAAGAAGCAACCTTGAGCGAGAGGTACAACTGCTGAGGCATTTGTATCAATCTGACACAGGGAAAGAGCCGCTCATTGATCTCAATGGTGACGGCCTTCCAGAGGGCAATCGAGCTAGGAAACTAAGGAGTGGGGATCAAGTTCGGCGCAAACCATTAGAATCATAGTACAGTAATTCGGATAAGAACTCGGAAACGACATCAGAATCAGAGTCAACTGACCAAGATCGTGATGTCAACCCCGACACCGAAAAAGAATCTACAATAAGAGACTTACTACCAAAGAAAGCGATGGGAGACTGAGAAAAATGACCTGATCCGTCAGATGCATTGGATGACCGGTAAAGGAGGAAAAATGCAAGACTCCCTTGTTTAATCTGCTATAATGAGAGCAAGCAGATCTCCTTTTGCATCATGAGTAATGAGAAAGCCCTATCCCCGCGGTTACAGACAACCGAAGTTCAGTATCTTCAGTGGCAAGTCAGATCTAGTGGATTACATATTCATATATCATGCCACCATGGGATAATATGAAAGGTATGGCCACATCATGTGTTAAGAGTTTAAAGCTTCCCTGTCTGGATCCACGCTCTAGTGGTACCACAGGTTACCTGAGCAGCAAGTCATGTCCTCAGAAGAACTGTTTAGGACCTTCATAGACAGGTACTCGTGCAACAAACACCAACCAAAACTGATCGATGCACTATTCAACATCAAGAAAAAGGATGGAGAAGCATTGAGGTCCTACATGCAACGGTTTATGGAAATTTCAATCCAGATAGAGTCATGTGATGAACAGACTGCTATAATAGCTTTCAAACAAGGTTTGGATGAAAACAATGCCTTATTAGGGTCCCTCTCTAAGAAACCACCCCGTGATTTGGAGGAACTCCTAGACAAGGTTGAAAATCATGCAGGGTGGGAGGAGGATGTCCTAAACAGACATCAGGAAGCAAAAAAGACTAATCGGACAACCCCTGTGGTCCCTCAAGAGGGGAACGGTAACTCTTCACCTCAAAAGCCAAAGAGAGACCGTCATCGTGCTCGCCAAAGGGCTGAGTCCCCATCAAAGGGACGAATGCCCAGAGGGTAATACCAAAATGTAGCCAGCAATGGAGATGGAAAACCACAAAAGAAGCCACAAATGGAAGGAGCTGAAGAAGCTCTTCCCTCGATAGACAGAAACTTTGCCCCTCTGAACAAAATGCTAGACGAGGTCCTGGACTAGATCAAGAACCAAAGCTACCACAAATGGCCTACTCCACTCAAGCCAGGCTCCCTGGGTACCAGAGACCAGAAGACCTATTGCAAGTTCCACAAGAGTAAAGGTCACAATACTAGCGGCTGTAGGACCCTGAAGAATGAACTACAAAACCTGATTGAAAGAGAGTATTTGAAGCAGTTTGTAAGACACGAAAAAGAACACAATACAACCCTGAAGAGATCAAAGACGTCGGTTCAAGATCCCCTGTCTTGGCCACCTTTCAATGGCCGGGTCCAGATAAACATGATTTCAGGAAAGACAAACAAGCGGAGTGGGCAGGCCACAGAAAGGGTACGCGATACCAAATGTGCTTTGCCAAGCAAATGAGAATCATGAACAGTGAATTGACTACGGCTTGTGCTCAAGTCGACACGTTACCCCACAGATCCACTCATCCTTTTCACTGAGGTCGATTGTCTCAGTATCCAGAGTCCACATGAGGATGCACTGGTTCTTACACTTTCTTTTAGAGATTACGATTTGCATCGCATATTGGTTTATCCAAGAAGTTCAGCAAATGTGTTATACTATGACGCATTCAAAAAACTGCAGATTCCTGACTCTGAGATGGTCGCCACCAACTCCAACATGTATAGATTCAGCAAAGACAAAGCTCTAACAGTTGGGGAGGTCCAACTATCCATAGCTATTGGTCTGGCAACCCTCATTATAAATTTTGTAGTGGTAAAAGCTAACACAACCTATCATATGATCTTGGGCAGGACCTGGCTGCACAGACTCTGCGACTGTTCCCAGCACCTATCACCAATGTCTAAAATTCCCACATAATAGAAAAATGGAGACAATCAGAGGAGATCAGGTGGTTGCCAAAACATGCTACGCTCTAGCGACAAAGCAGTCCCCACTCCCTTTTGAACCAATAGAGGTGGGGCAACCCGCCAAATAGCAATTACAATTGGATTTCCCTCTCCTGGACCTAGTCCCAAAAGAGAGGGAGGATCCCCCCTCACTGGAGCCGTTAGAGGAAGTGGAAATTTTGGGAGGAAACTCACCTAAAACCATTTTCACAGCACCTTATTGAGTTTTGAAGAGCACTAGGCTCTAATACAGTTCCTCCGAGAGCACAAAGACGTGTTTGCTTGGACATTCGATGAAATGCTAGAAATTGACCCCCATGTGGCATGCCACCGGCTCAATGTGTGCAATGATGCAGTAGTAGTCAAATAGAAACCGAGAAAAATAGGTGTTGACAGATCTAAAGCAGTAAAAGCCGAAGTTGAAAAGCTAAAGGCAGCTAATTTTGTCAGGGAAATCAATTTTCCCACCTGGATTTCTAATATTGTCCCAGTACATAAGAAGAATGGGTCATGGAGAATCTGTATCGACTTCACAGATCTGAACTGCGCATGTCCCAAAGATAGTTACCCTCTACCATGGATTGATAAATTGGTGGATGCGACAGCTAGACATGAATTGTTATCTTTCACAGATGGGTCGTCTGGCTACAACCAGATCCCATTGCATGAGGAAGACTACAAGCATGTTAGTTTCACAACCGAGGATGGCCTGTACTGTTATCAGGTCATGTCATTCGGACTAAAAAATACGGGAGCCACATACCAACGTTTGGTAAATGAAAGTTTGAAGGATTGATAGGCGACATTGTGGAGGTGTATGTAGATGATCTCTTGATCAAAAGCCTAAGACGTGAAGATCATCTCTCTTACCTGAAACGTGCATTTGACATTCTCCGAGAGTATCACATGAAACTCAACCCGATAAAATGTGCTTTCGGTGTCTCATCAGGGAAGTTTTTAGGGTATCTGGTTACTAAGCAAGGAATCGAGGCAAACCCTAATCAGATCTGGGCGCTCATAGAAATGCCTTCACCTAAAAACATGAAATAGGTTCAAAAATTTACAAGCAGGTTAGCAGCTCTGAACAGGTTCATCTCCAAGAGTTCAGATAAGTGTAAACCTCTATTTCAATTATTGCGAAAAAATACCTCATTTGCATGGACGAAAGAATGCCAAAAAACATTCGATCAACTCAAAACGTACCTGGGGGCACCACCAATCTTTTCCGAACTAGTTGAGGGAGAAGTTTTGGGACTTTATCTTTCTTCATTTGACTACGGTATCAATTCTATACTAATATGTGTGGATGAAAAGAAGGTTGAAAAATCTGTCTATTTCTTAAGTCGAACACTCCTACAAGCAGAAACAAGGTATCCTAAACTCCAAAGAGTCGCTTTAGCCCTTGTTTTTGCGGTAAAGAAATTACGACCATACTTCTAGTCCCACACTATCAGAGTAATCACAGAATACCAGTTACGATCTGTTCTGGAAAGGCCGAACAGGTCAGGAAGGTTAGTTAAATGGTCCGTGCAACTGTCAGAGTATGATACTATCTACGTCCCATGAATCTCAGAGAAAGGTCAGGCACTAGCAGAATTCTTGGGAGATTTCCCAATGACCTACACTGGGTATGACTTAACAATCCCCAGTTCAAATGATAGCATCCTACCTAAATCCCCAAATACCCATCTAGATCATTGGGAGCCGCGCTCCAGATTGCGAATGTTTGTGGATGGATCTTCAAATAATAGAGGCACAGGAGTTGGAGCTGTGTTAGTTACTCCCGACAACATGCGACTGGAGAAATCTATATGGTTAAGTTGGAATGCCTCTAACAATGAAGCAGAGTATAAGGCAACACTTGTTGGCCTCACAATGGCTCTCGACATGGGTTTAACATACCTCACAGTTTTTAGTGACTTACAGCTGGTTGTGTTTCAAGTTGATGGAGGTTACGAGGCCAGGGATGAACGAATGGATAAATACCTGGAACTGGTAAGGGGTGTACATAGCAAGTTTAAGAATATTCAGTTTTATCACCTGCCTCGATCAGAAAATCGACACACAGATGCTTTGGCATATGTTGCCTCAATATTGGGCAACAGTGAGTCTCTCTCCATCCCTATAGAGCTCCAAGACAAACCTAGCATCCAAGCACCCACTGTTACAATAGTTTGTGTTATTCCATCCATCACACCAAATTGGATTGATACATACAAGTTTTACCTCAAGGACGAGACACTCCCAGAGGATAAGAACACAGTAAGGTGTCGGCTTGCAAAGGTACCAAGATTCACCCTCATTGGAGATGATCTTTACAAGAAGTTCTTCTTGGGACCTCATCTCCGATGTCTCTCCCCAGATCTCGCTGAACAGGTCATGCTAGAGATTCGCAAAGGAATTTGTGGCAACCACGCTGGGGGCAGAACACTCGCTCTCAAGATCCTAAGGCAAGGGTATTTTTGGCCTTACGTGCAAAAAGATGCATAAGTTTTTGCCAGTAAATGTGAAAAGTGTTAGCGACATGTTCCGTTAAGCCATGCTGCAGCGACAGAGCTGAACCCATTGGCTAGCCCATGGTCATTTGCATAGTGGGGAACTAACATTGTGGGACCCTTGCCACCCGCTGCCAGTAATGTCAGATTCTTACTAGTCATGACGGATTACTTCACCAAGTGGATAGAAGCAGTTCCCCTTGTCTTCATTCGAGAACAGGACATCAAAAAGTTCATTTGGAACAACATTCTCTATACGTTTGGCATACCCAAAGTCATCATCTCAGATAATGGGCAACAGTTCACTGACGGGTTGGTTGCTGAACTCTGTGAAGAGTTACACATCACTCATCTTTTCTCAACTCTAAGGTATCAACAAGGCAATGGCCAGGCTGAGGCCTCCAATAGGGTTATTTTAGATAACATGAAGCGCAAACTAGAAGATGGAAAGGGTTTATGGATTGAGGAACTACCTAAAGTCCTATGGGCATACCGAACTACACCCAGACGATCGACTGGTGAGTCCCCATTTTCATTGACCTACAGAACTGAAGTTGTCATACCTCCCAAACTGATAGCTCCCACTCAAAAGTCGGACGTTGTGCACACCCTGGACAATGAGGAATTGTTATGCAGAGAAATGGATCTCCTGGGTGAAAAGCAGGAAGGTGGCGCATTGCACTTGGCTACCAACCAGTAGATTCTGAAAATATCATACGACAAGAGAGTCTAAATTTGAGCTTTCAAATCTGGCGATCAAGTTCCGCGTGCGATCCCAGAGCATAATGGCAAGCTTGGGCCCAACTGGGAAGGATAATACATCATCGACAAGGTTGGCCAAACTGGTTTTTACTAACATACTGTTAAAGAGGATGTTTTGTCAAACCATGGAACACAAAGCACCTTCGCAAGTACTATCAGTAAATTGTTATTTCATGCTTCTTTATGCATTGTTTATTCTCTCCAGTTATCAATAAAGTTCCTCACGTTGTAATCAAATTTATTCTTTGCATCAACTCTTTATTTATTATCCACAATGGACTAAGCCTTTAGAGAATTATCTTATCACTATATGTTCAAAAATATTGTATGTCAATTTGCTTTAGATACAGAGATACTGAGTTTGGGGAAGCCGAATTGTACGCTAGTTCCTTTCTCATCCTCATGCAGCTTGAACTGTACGCTAGTTCTTTATGACTGAGATTATTCTCGATGGGTTAAGCCTTTAGGGAATCTAACCACACTAATTGTTCAGTAAACTGTATGCTAGCTTGACTTGGAACCAGAGATAGTGTTCTTGGGAGCCCGAACTGTATGCCAATTCCTTGCACTCTCATAACATCACTAATGAGGGTTGCTGGGAAGATCTGGGTTGGATCTAGATCCAAGCACATAATCATTGGCCTGGAATTATATCGGTATGATTGCGCTGAGGAAGACTCCCCCACTGTTTTTCTGGAGATAACCTATTTATTTTTTAAATAGACAGGACCTATCGTTATTAAACACAATGTTGTGCTCAAGGCACCCAGTTACTTTTGCATATACACATGGCTCCTCTGTGACGTTGTTTCTCTATTACGATCAAACTTTCAGTTACGGTTAAACTTAGACGGCTCCCATGATATCCTGATTAGATTCTGGTTATGCCTCATTTTAACCTGTTTAGCCTATTAGGGTCACCTATTGTTGTTCCAAATGAACTTTGGGGGCATCAGGGGTAGAATATGCATAGTAGTTCATGTCATTATATGTTATATAACATAGAATGTTTTAAATGCATCCATAAACTAGAAGAGCTACAGAGCTCAGTAAGTAAATAGTATATGAGCAACATAGCTCCATATTAAAGACCCATAGAAAAATTGTTTCAAAATAAATGTTTTCTAAATCATGAACTGAATAGCTAAGTATTTACTTAGCCTGTTGAGCAAGGGTAGAATCGAACTTCGGTTCAGCATCAGTACTTGCTGCTGCACCAAGATCAAGAACTCCTGGACCACTCACAGGAACTGACTGTGTGGTTGGATTGGCTGGGATGGTTGAAGGCTGAACATAACATTCACCTGAAATGGACACAAGTAAAAAAGGAAGTTAAATAGGAAGCATGTCATCATCAGTGTCTTCTTCAAAAGATGGGGAGGCATCGGGCATAAGTTCATTTTGAATCGCTGAGATACTAGTATTCAGGTCAGGAGATAAGAGGAAAGGGTTGGTCACCCACCCTGATCATCCACCGGAGAAACATACCCAGTATCCTCAATTGCCTCTTTAAACTTAACTTGTCTGGCTGCATTGTAGGAGTCTTCAGAAACATCAAGTACTCTCAGAGCAAAACAAGTAGCATTCTCAGCTGACCTCTTCTTTACCTCCTGCACCACCTCAGAATAAAACTCAGAGGTCTCTGCCAATAGATCACCAACCTTCTTTTCAGAACATAGATGCTTCTCTTTGAGAGCCCTTTCATAGCCTGTCATGACTTTATTTGCATGAGTAATGGCTTGGCCAAGGGTTCTCATCTCGGTATTCCTACGGTGAAGCCCCCCCTGGACCTGGTCATGCTTTGGTTGCAGGGTGGTGAATTGGGAGTGCAATTCCAAGAATTTCACTTTTCAAGAAACAGCCTCGGTAGCTCCCTTTTGGGCCTTGTCTAGAGAATTTTGTTCCAAGAAGCAGCCTCAGCTCTATCAACAGGAAGTCACACAGCTTTCAGAACTCCAAGCGCGATGTCAAAATCATTAACAGAGTGCTTATTGGTAACATGAAGCTCATCAGGTCGGCCCCAAAGCCTCATCTCCATGATCATCTCCCTTTCAGGAGAGTCTGGGGATTTTGGCGAGAAGGGCATATCATCTGCCCTCCTCCTCCGATCGACTCGAGGAGGAAATAGAGCAACAGTTGCAGCGGCTATCTTAATTACGCATTTCCCTTTTCGGTCATCGGGGAGGGAAGGATTAACAGTTAATGGTACATGGTCACCAGCCTATTCAGAACCTAGGAGAGGGTCTGGAACTGGTAGTAGTGTAGTAACATTTTTAGAAAACTTACTTGGAACATTCACAGGAGCCTTAAAAGATATCTCTTCATCCACATATAGAAGTCGAAATTTGGTTCTCTTACTTGAGGGTGTAACACCAGGAGCAAGAGCAAAATCAGTTCTCTTTAACTTCGAGCGGTTGGACGCGCATACTTCCCTCTTAAAATTGCTAGCTACCAGAAGTTCATGCGGCAGTTTAGGGCTGCTCCCACTAGTGATTATACAATCATCATTAACATCAGGCTCCTTAACTGAATCTGATGTTGCAGCATCATTAGAAGTTGTCACAGAACTCTTCTTTTTGCGGCTTCCTCTTCTTCTAGTAATCAAATTGGATTCATCCTGAATTGGAGGAGGAAGAAGACCAGCATCTTGATCTACAGGAGGAGGAAGTACTGTGTGCCTAGAATTCACAATATTTATCCGAAAAGGGGAAAAGTCGGGGGAAAATGCCAGCAATTCTTCAGCAGACATATTGAAATATTCAAAGAGACGGGTGGTATCAGGAACTATCACCCAGGGCATCATTTGATCCTCGGGGATCCTCTTGATGAAGTCCACCGTAGCAGCATCAGTTGCAGTTAATTGGTTTCAAGGGGAAAAGTCATCTAAGGAATAATAGAAAAAAACTTAATCGAAAGACTCTTATGATGATTGTAAAATTCATGAGAAAATAGACTTACTGGTCGGAGCATGAGTGTGTTTTTTAGGAACAGAAATCCCCACTAGCTCACCATCAGCATCTGGAGGACGAACGTCACACGTATCACTCAACACTCGAAGGTGGTAATCAGCCCAACCCTCGTCACTCTGCTTCCCTTCGAAAAAGATGATCAGAGAATTCTTGTCTCTGGTCATGAGGTAGTAGTAAGTTTGGTCCCGAATATGGCGAACCTCATAAAAATACCCAAACACCTAACGATTCAGAACGAATCCATGTTTCTTTGCCAGTATGGCAGAGTACATGACAATTCTGCAGAATAGGGGTGTTGCTTGACCAAGAGCAAGATTGAAGTGGATCAGACATTCTCTCAATAGTGGGTAGAGGGGAAAGGTGAGTCTGGCCCTAAGTTGACCAATTGTTATGAGCGCTACTTCCTTGTAGGCCAACTCATCAGACAATTTCCCCTACTCAAGACTAATATCAGTAGGGATATGAAATTTCTCTCTGATCAGTTTCAGGGAAGAAAGATCCCCAAAGTTTATAAGTGACTAGTTAGGATTCATGATCAGAAAAGAGAGAAAGTTTGGAGTTTTGGTTAAACCCTAATAGGAGATCAAGGGGTTCAATATACAGGGAAAAGATAGCGGAAGAGATAATGAGGGCTCTCTCACCAGATCCTTTATATACAGAAGATGGACGGTTATGATTAGCCTAAGCATTGTGTCTTTCCGGGATAGAACTGTCATCATTACCTTTTTTGGGAAACGGCGTGTCTGTTCGAATCGTCTTTTCAAAAGCCTTAATTTGTTGAGCCCATAAGTATTTCCGACAACTGTTTAAGAAAAAAATTCTCGTGCCAAAAGCAGTGTCGCTACAGGTGCCCTTGTGCTAGATGGCACTAGAGGGGGCATCTGTAAGGGGGATTTCCCGTCACTAACTAAATGACATGTGGGAGGGAAATGACCCAGGACTATAGATAACTAGAATGAGACGAGACCCATCAGATCAGTTCTATGAATAAGTAATCTCGTGTTTATCATGAGTGTTTAGTAAGCATGTGTCAAACACGTGACTAACAACCTCTAAGCATAACAGTTCTCCAAGTCATTAGGAACTGATATGGACAGTTCCTTAATAGAAGGAAATTGAATAGGGCGATCTTTGATGATAAGGAAGGAATCGTAGAGACATATCTTTAAGAGTCACCTCTTAGATATAATCTTCCCATATATGATGGGATATTATAATCAACAAGGAAACCTTCCTCTAATAAGATATGGTCTAGATTCAGGCTTCCATAAGTAAATGATTTCTAATAAGAAAGCAGAGTCCAAAGATGGAAGGGAACTCACAAGCGGTGAGGTTAACCCTAACCCTAGGACTCTCAAAGCTCTTCTTATATAAACCATAGGAATTCACTCTTATGAACTATGCAAAATTGGGTTTGATTCTTCTAAATAAACAAGGAGATACGTAGGCAGCCGCTATACGGTTCAACCCTAAACTCTAAATCATCTCATCCCTTCTCTGTCAAGAAAAAGGTTCCGAATCACAAGGCACAGAGGAAGATCAGGGGATACTCTAAAAATCCCCTACACCAGTCTTGGTGCTCAACTACTTATGGTCAGTGTGTTGCTGATACCATTCATAGTGTGGTGGTGGTGTTGGCATGTTGTGTGACTGTGTGCTAGCTGGTGGGAGTAGTGTGGTGTATGTGAATGTGTGTAGGTGGTAGCATGTGAGTGTGTGTACGTAGGTGGTAGTGTGTGAGTGTGTGCAGGTGCTAGTGTGGTGAGTGTGTGTGCAGGCCGATGCTAGTGTGAGTGTGACTGTGGTGATGTTGCTGCTGTGTGCCCGCCTACTACTTGTTGGTGCTGGGTGTTGTTGCCTACCGCTGCTGCTCTATATGCCTGCCGCTGCTGCTGCTTGCCTACATACTGCTTGTTGCAGCTGCTGGGTGTTGCTAGTGCCACTGCTGCTGGGTGCCTGCCTACTGCTTGTTGTTGCTGCTGCTAGGTGTTGATAGTGTTGTTGGGTGTTGTTGCCTGCCGCTGTTGCTGTGTGCCTACCTACTTCTTGCTGCTGCTGGGTGTTGCTGCTGCTGTTGGTGTGAGAATTAAGAGTATTGAGAGTTATATGAACTATGATGACTTTGCACCATGGTAAGATATATTCTGCTTGATATCCTAATATGAATTGTGGTGCTTTTATTCCAAGTAATCTTTCATATGTTTGTGCTAGGCACTTGACATGCTTTTTACATATATACAACAAAATTTGCTATACTTTTTGAAAACAAATACAGCTTTTGGCTCTATGGAGAAATATAGAACTTTAGTTATCCGTTGGTGATAGAATGAATTAAATTATAGTACATACTTTGGGAGCTCTTGATATATTCTAATAATATAAATAGTTTTATCTAAATTACAATCTCGCTAAAATTTTTTAAATTTTTCTAATTTTCACCCTTGCGGATCTTGTTTTGATCTCTCGGTGGTTCGAAAATGGTGGACTTTAGTAATTACTTTGTGAGCTTCATTGTTGGTTCTCTTTTAAGAGATTTTTCTTGTTGAATTGAAGGTCACATATATGTTTATAAGTGCTTATGTGCTTGTGATTGGTGATGCCCCTTGTATATATTTTTGTGTGTTTTCTCTGCATGCCCCTTGTATTGGCTAAGTATTGTTTAACTTCAACCTAAATTTAGGATACTAAACGTTAGTCATATGGCCATATAATATGTTGGCCAAAGTATTTTGGCAGCTATCTTACCTTTTAATTTATGCACTCAAAAATCATTGACTTGGTAATGTGGTTGTGCTTAGACTTATTTTACTATGGAATATGGATGCATAACCTCAAAATTTTAAATTAGGTTATAATCTTTCTATTCAAGAAGGAGAAGCATCTCTTGCTATGTTAGTGGATATAAATCTTTGGGATTGGTTTGGAGGGTTCTTCTATTCTTTAAGGCAACATGCCAATTAGTTGAAATGGTTCAAGCGCAGTAGTTCTCTCATCTATACTAGGTCCAATTCTTCGCTTAAAATATGTTTTCATATCTCATCCTTAAGACTACGCTGTGTTTGTTTGTTTACTGATATTTCTTACATCTTTATTTGTACCGTGTCAGCGACTTTTTGGGTTAGTCCTTGTAACTAGCTTATCCCCTTGCACGCTAAGGGCTTTACCTACCCTCTTTACTAGAGTGGTAAGTAATATTTTGAATCATTGTACTTGCAGTTGGTTTGTGCTATCAATTTTCTTAACTTATAGTTTAGTTGGTTTGTCAAAAAGTATGCATACCCCCTACTTAGGTAATTAGGAATTCAATAGCTTTGTCATTGGTACTAGTAAAACATTATCAGTCCTAGGCATAGCTACTTAGAAGTTTGGAGTTACTTTGTAAGAATTAGATAGTACAGGAATAAATGTTTGTTTCTTGAATGTGAATAACTGTGTATTTTGTGTTAACAATATGAGTTTTGATCTTTGGCTTGGTTAGCATCTTCAAGTTAGCTATTCTTTGTGATAAGTCTTATTCTTTTTACCTACCGTTTATTTTTTTTCATTGTACTTTGCTATCTTTCCAACGAGAGATGATTGGCTACTTTATTTGATTTTTTGTAAACCTCGTTGGATGAGTGATTTATAAATAATGAGCTAATACATATTTGTGTGACTTTGTTCGCAGGCATGAGCTATGTTAGAAGTTGTTTTTCTTCACTAGTTACCACCCTGTACGATATGAATATATATACAATGTTTTCTTTAATGACTATAATTTTTGGAACCCAAGTGTATGGGTGTCAAGATTTTGTGAAAATACAAGTTGTACTTGATTCGCACGAGTCTAGAGCATTTTGTTGTGATTTTTTATTACGTTTTACTATTGATGAATGGATTGATTTGATTATTAAAGTTCACTATTTTATTTGGTTGGCGCGGGTGCGCGTTTAGAACATTTTTGTTATTTTCCATTTTGTTTCGTTGTGTGGATGAATGGAATAATTTAATTGCTAGAGTTATAAATGAATTGAAGAATTCAGTTGATATATTGTGGAGTAAAAAAAGTGCAAGTGCAAGTACATACAACAGTATAGGTGGCCCCACATAAAAGGGCTAGAAAAACCAATTTTTTTATACAATGAAAATTCATTAGTAACGGATACAAAACCGTATGCAATTGAAAATTAGTAACGGTTTTCAAATGTTAGAAAGGGAATATTACCAACACTTTATCAGTTGCAAACAAATTATGCACAAAATTAATAACCGTTACTAATAAATTGTAATGGTTTTTATGCGTTGCTAAAATTAATTTAAGTAACACTTTTTAATCATTAGTAAATTTTCTAACGGATACCAAGCATTACTAATATCCGTTACTAATATTTGTCACGCATTTGTGTCAACGCAAGATAACCGTTACTAATATTTTTTGTAACGGATGTATATCCGTTACAAATAAACTGTTATGGTTTAGTGTTACTCTCAAGTTACAAGAATAACTTTCATAAAGATGTTAATAGCAATAACATCAATACATGGATTTGAGCTGAGATACATCAAATGGATGTAAAGACAGCATTTTTGAATGGTGAGTTAGATGAAGAAATATATATGGAACAACCCGAAAGGTTTATTGCTCCTAGACAAGAAAAGAAAGTTTGCAAGCTTGTTAAATCCTTATATAGATTAAAGCAAGCACATGAGCAATGGCATGATAAATTTGACAATGCAATGTTGTCAAACAGTTTCAAAATAAACGAGTGTGACAAGTGTGTCTATGTCATTGTTTGTCTCTATGTAGACGATATGCTAATTTTGGGTAGTAATATGGATGTCATAAAATCTACCAAACAAATGTTGTCTAGTAAGTTTGACATGAAAAATTTAGGTGTCGCTGATGTTATCCTAGGAATTAAGATCTCTAGGACAAAGGATGCACTTGTTCTATCATAATCTTATTACATTGAGATGATTCTTGAAAAGTTCAAAAATAGAATATCACACCAAAAAGGTCACCAGTTGACATAAATCTTCATTTAGCCAAAAATACTGGAGATAGCATATCTCAACTAGAGTACTCTCGTATATTTAGCAGTTTAATATATGTCATGAAGTGTACAAGGCCTGACATAGCATATTATGTGAGCAAGCTAAGTCGATATATGAGTAATCCTGGTAAAGATCATTGGACTGCCATACTGAGAGTTTTGGGATACTTAAAGTATACTCAGAATTTTGGTCTGCACTATACAAGATATCCAGCCGTTCCAGAAGAGTACTGCAATGCTAATTAGATATTTGAAACTAAAAACTCAAAGTCCACAAATGGATATGTCTTTACACTGGGAGGTGCAGCTGCTTCTTGGAAATCCTCAAAACAAACGTACCTAGCGAGGTCCACTATGGAATCAAAATTCATAGCATTGGACAAGGCTGGAGAAGAAGCAGAGTGATTTCAAAATTTCTTAGAGGATATTCCAAACTGGGCTAAACTTGTGCCAGCAGTGTGTATACACTGTGACAGGCAATTTGCTATTGGTAGAGCACAGAGTAGCATGTATAACGGAAAGTCTCAACGCATCCGTCGTAGACATAACACGGTTAGACAATTCCTCTCAAATGGAGTTATCTCAATCGACTATGTAAGGTCAAAAGATAACATTATGGATCCGTTTACAAAAGGTTTAACAAGAGAGCAAGTGGAAAGATTATCAAGGGGAATGGGCTTAAAGCCTTTGAGATAATCAACCAAGAGTCCTCATAATGGAAAAACCAACCTAGTTGACTGGAGATCCCAAAATCTAGGTTCAAAGGGCCAACTAAATTATGTCTGTGACTCAGTAAGCACTAGAGAGTAATACTACTATACTCTAACCCATTCTTATATAAGACAGTGCATAGCTACTGCGAGACCCAGGATAAGTCAAGCTTTTAATGATATGCTATATCTTGGAAAGTTATGTTATCTAAGTGGAGTATTGCAGGATACTATTTATAGAAATCACCTATGTTAGTGTGAAGTGGGGCCGCTTCTATGAGAATTTTAAAGACAAATGCCTCAGAAGCACTATCTGAAACCAAGAAGTGTTCAAGGCCAAAATGAATACAAACGTGAGAACCAACAGTATTCAAGAAGGTACTACGTGAAGATGATTGTCTAGGTTTATACAAATGGCTGACAGTTCAAGGACATTAATTGAAGTATAGTGATCGTCCAATTAAATATTATCGTCTTTCACTAAGGCAAGTTCAAGGCCTCCCATGCTACTTGACCTAATGCGGTATTTTTTCATTTGTAAAAGAACAGAAATCCGATGTTTATGATAGAAGAAGCCAAATCTTCATTCATGTGGGGGATTGTTAGAAAATTTGATTTGCACAAATCCATTGAGATATGAATGAGTAATTTGTCTCTCAAGTTACCCCACTTGAGATGAAATGGGTTTCACTTGAAACATTACGTAAAGAGAGAAAAACCTTTTCGAAAGGGTGTACTAGTTCGAAACAGTGCATTATTCCAAAAAGGTGCGACCTTTCGAAATAGGCACTGGTTCGAAACAGTGTTTTATGTCGAAAAGGTGCGACCTTTCGAAATAGGCACTAGTTTGAAACAGTGCTTTATGCTTAAATGGTGCGTCCTTTCGAAAAATGTGACCTTTCAAAGAGGTGCCTAACTTTTTCAAAGAGTCACTGTTCTGTTTCGAAAAGGCACTTCTCACTTATAAATAGTGGATGAATTTGGAGAGAAAGGCACACCAGATCACACATTTCTGATCTTTCTCTTCTTTCTCTGTTCTTAGTCAAATACTATATTATGTTCGGTGATTTTATAGAATTGAAGTGCTAGCTTTCTATAGAAGGAAATCCGTTCTATCTTGGGAGATAGTTTCCCATCAACCTTCAAGCACCGTAAGGGGGAAAATCTGTCTTAAGGACATAGTGGTTCTACACTAGGCTCGGATTTAACAAAGAAGTACAAGACACTTACGAGACAAAAGGTTTGTACTGTTTGGTGATTGGTAAAGAGTAAGTGCATTTAAGTTGAATATTCCTAACAAATTCTACGACCTCAAACTTTTCCTCCTCACCAGCCGTGTTAAGTTTGGCAGCGACAGGCAAATTGATATTTTCATACTTTTTAGTGGTCCAGCCATTATAGGCCCATATTATCGTATTTCTACGAGTTTATAACCATTTAGTACCACGAACTTTCGTTTTTTTTACTAAATGGTACCCGAACTTTGTTTCTCTCATATTCGTACTACGAAGTTTTAATTTATTTCAATTTAGTACATCAGTTAATTTTCCATCTAATTCCGTCCAATTTCACTAACGGCGTTAGCACTATTCACGTTAGTACTATTCACACAACACTATTCACGTGATTTTTTTTTTTAGAATTTTTAATCAATCTTAAAAATAAATTCTTTAATGAAAAATACTAATAATAAACACTATTCATGTGAACGGTGTTTTTACTATTCACATGAACAGTGTCTTTTTCTTTTCTTTTCTTTTTTTTTTTGTGTGTAATAATCTTTAATCAATCTTAAAAATTAGATTATTACAAAAAAAAAAGATTATCATAAAAACTTACATAGCATATATATATATATATATATACACAACTTATTCTTAAAAAAAAAATACACACACACATACTTTTCACATGAATAGTATTTTTTATTATTATTTTTCATTAAAGAATTAATTTTTAAGATTGATTAAAAATTATTTTAAAAAAAGACACGTGAATAGTGAAAATACTGTTCACATGAATAGTGTTATTTTGTTTTTTCAAAATGTGAATTTTTGAAAAAAGCACTATTCACGTGAATTGTGTTGTGTGAATAGTGCTAACGTCGTTAGTGAAATTGGACAGAATTAGATGAAAAATTAATTGATGTACTAAATTGAAACTTCGTGGTACGAATAGGCGAGAAATAAAGTTCGGGTACCATTTAGTAAAAAAAACGAAAGTTCGTGGTACTAAATGGTTATTTTCTCTATTTCTACTATAGTCGCTGAGCTGTGCATATATATTTTCAAAAGTACTTTCGAGGGTAAACAAATAAGATACGTAGGATGCAAGTTCGTTTATCATATTCTTTATACCATAGTTTATACCATACCTCCCTACAAGATGAGTTAAGTCCTAATAATTTGTGGATATGATATACTAACCATTGATATCTCTACAAAAATTTGTCTCATTTAGAAATCTTTAACCTACCTAGTTAAAAATCGTTTTCAATTTTTATTTTTTTCAAACGGCTAAGATTTTTCGATTTTGCAATCATCTTTTGACATAGTTTAACATTATCAAATGAGTTGAAATTTTGTAGAGGTAATCTTAATAGTTAGTTGAACACATCCACAAAAAATTAAGTTATAATTCATATTGTATATAGAGTTGTGGGGCTTAATATAAAGTATGGTATAAAAAGTGGGGTAAATGGAACTAGAAATGCGTAATAAATTTGCTTTTGGCCCATTAGCAGCACTAAGCCCATATATGCACCCATCTCTTTTATCCAAATAAGATCCATATATATATATACATATATAGACAATGGGTTTAATCTCTCTGGTACTTAAATGGTTGCACAAAAACCCCCTGTAAGCGAACAATGAATAAAACCTCCCTATTATTTAAAACATAACATCAAAACCAAAACAGACCAAAATACCCCTGTGAAAACCAGGCTGACGTCATCAATCTTTACTTATAATTTCGGCTTAAGGACAAACCGGGCTGACGTCATCCTATATAAATTTGTATTTACATATGACAATATAAAATTACACAGTTTTCTTAACCTATTTAAATTTAAATTTTCATATAAAATTTTTTTTCATAGGAAAATTTAAATTTATATTCTGTATGGTGTCGTCGGAAAATTTTCAATCCCAAAAGTTACTATCTAAATTTAAGTTTTCATAGCTCCAATGACTATATAAATATAGTTTTACATATATATGACTATGTAAAAATACATTTACATATATTTTTTCAGGTGTCGGGAAATTTTCAATCCCAAAAGTTACTGTGTAAATTTAAGTTTTTATAGCTCCAATGACTATGCAAATATAGTTTTACATATATATATGACTATGTAAAAATACATTTACATATAGTCGGGAAATTGTCAATCCCAAAAGGGTAAAAAAGGAAATAAGATAAAATGAGAAATAAAAATAGACCAGATTTTATCTATTTTTTGGAAAACAGGGAATTTTAACAAGACCTAAATAATAGGGAGGTTATGTGATATGGGTCGATGGGATGGAGTTTATACTTAACCGAGTTATAACCAAGGGGTTGAGCCTTATTTCTTGTATATATATATATACAACCCCGCTCTTAGACGGACGTCCGTTTACGAACTTTACTTAAAAACCGAAATTTTGAAATACAAAATATACTCTCACGAAGGGTTTTCTCATGACTCGCTCCTTCTCTCTCCGAAGTCCAAACTTACCGTGACTATTTCCCTCCCTCCTGACTCTCTTTCTCTCTCTCATGGGGTTCCTCTTCTCTCTATTTCTAATCCTAAAATTCTTATTAAAAAAAAGTTGCATATTCGCGTGTAAAATATTTTGATTCATACTCAAAATGTTCAAATAAGAAAGGGAATTATTTATGGTCAAACTTTAAAATGAATAGTGTTTTAGTCTCTGACAGCAAGGACTTGTGGCAAACTCGTAATGCGGTGAATCCTCCAGTAGAGGAGAATTGTCTTTGCATGGAAAAGCATCAAAAGCGCATGGATTTTTTTAACATTGATATCCTTGATATGAACTCTGGTGTGTCGACGACTGAAATGAAAGGACAGTCTTCAAGCTCAAGCCCCATATTGCTCTTAAAGAATAGGAACATACAAGGATCATGTGTTGGGTATGCTTCGATTTTCCTTCTTTCTTCCTCAATGTTTCATGATAAAAAGTACAATATGTGTCAAAAATAACTGTAACTTGTTTCTGTATTCAATACTTTATGTGTATGAAATCTGAATTGAAGACAATGGATCCTCACAAAAAAAAATTAATGTGTAAGTTTCAATCCTCTTTCAGGTGGTCTCTCATTCTCCCGTTAACTTGGGTCAAGGCTTTCTGGGTTCCTCTTGTTAACCATGGAGCTCATCCAGTTGGCTTGAGAGAGAATCACTGGATTGCATGTGATGTACGTTTATGCAACTCAACCTTCTTCCGACTTGTATATTTAATTTTTGTTAATATTGCCAATGTTAATGAAACTTTTGCACTGTAGGTTGGATTGCATTCTTTCCCTTTCAATTTCCCTGATTGCAACGCACACTCATGCTTCATGGCTGTTGAGGCTATTGCCAATGATGAAAAAATGGATCTCTATCCTATCGCTATGAGGCCTTCAAAAGTTCCTAGCCCACCTCTTTGGGACAACATCAAGCTTGCTTTTGAGACAGCCTCTTGGGAAAGTTACTCAAGACATCTACGAAGAGAATTCTATAGGAGAAAGGAATGGTTGTAATTCATTGGGTGATGCAGGCATAAAAAATTGTGACTCTGAAGCACTAGAGCAGGATGCTTATCCATTTAAAGGATTTGTTGCAAGGACATCTGATATTTTAAGTACTCACTTGAATAACATTTGTGGAAACCATTTACTTGTATTCCCTAATAAGAAACTGGGGAAAAAGACCAAGCTGTTAGAGAGCAGAGACAAGCTTGAGCTTGAGCTTGACCCTGAAAGGGCCGACCAGATACCTCTTGACCGAAAACTATGTTTCCTTAGAGTTCTACTTTGTGCCTACAAGGAAGGTGCTTTTGAGGAAGGAGTTGTTATTTGTGCACCTCATCTTACCGATATTTTACTCTAGACGTCAAGGTTGGTTGTTGTATTTGGCTTCATCTTAGTTCAATCTGTTGTAAGGAAGCATATGTTAAGTATAAACACTAAAACCTAATTATTCTTTCATCTACCGGGAAGATGATATTTTTCATTAGCTCATTTATGTGAGATTTTTGGATGTAACCATGGACTTGCATATACTTTTGGGTATCTTTTCACTTGTTGCTCTGAATTGTTGTAAATAATAAAGAAAGATAGAATTAGTTATATATGTTTTTTTTTCCTCTATTTCCTTGAAGAAAATTTCTGATTCTCTTAAAGTAAGATAATAGAATGGTACTACTAGCATCCAATGGGTGCCATAGTCTTGTTTATTTATTTTTTTCTAGGAAGATGGACTTTGGTGGGTAGATGAATTCCTTAGTGTTTTATGGTGTGGCATTGTTAATCTAAGAATGTGCCTTCTGTGTTTGATTAATGAATACTCTATGTAAAATATGCAGATCAGATGTACATGAAGAGCAGCTTCAAATTCCACAGATCTATGTAAAATATGCAGATCAGATGTACGTAAGTCCGTGGATTGTCATTACTATTGATTATGTAATTTAGGAACGAGGAACACTATGATAATGGGAACACTAGTAGAAAGAGTGATTTGTGTTTGTCGGTTACTTTGCTTAGTATCCGTTTTCAGCTAGGAGTGCAATTTATTGTAAGAAAATCATCAAACTTGTAATCAATTATCTTGGTAGTGCCTGGTTAAGGGATGAAGAAGGCCCTCTCATAAAAGTAACTATATCAAGGTTTCGAAGTTATTAGACCTCGACTGAGCAAACATAACTTTGTTAAATCTTCATCAGTAGAAAAAGAATGATATCCACGCTATAGAACGATACAGCCCCAAGTACACTCCTGCTGCTATCTCAAGCTAATGTTAATTATTTAGGTGAAATGAAATTCTGAAACAGGACACCAACGAACATAGCCCCAGAATATGTAATCCACCTCTAAGATTGATGTTTCAACAATATAATAATCATACAAGTAATCATTTTACTTAGCTATCTAGTCCCTTTTCTAATAGAGAACACCTAAACTTCGGCACCATTGGGTTCATAACAAAGGCGGGAATGTAGTTCCAAGAGGTGCCACATTCTCTTGCAATGGATGCATCACAGGGACTCTCAACTTGCAACCAACAAAGTGATTACATGCTGCAAAGTTGGTATGGACTCTCAACTGGTATCACTAGGAGTTGTTTCTATGGAGACAGTAAACATGAGGCACAACATTACACTCATAGGTTACACTCAAAAATAAAAAAGTAACCGATTAAGAAGTCGAAAACAATCAACTTAAATTATCAAAATCATTACAATTAGCATGACTGCCTGATTGTTTTGAAACTAATTTACACACGAAGAGAGTAGTACAAAATAACACTTAAATAACTTTCATAACAATCCTGATGATTTTGGAAGAAAACTTGCTTTTTTTTGTATATCTGCTCCTCTGGTAGTAAGAGAAAAGAGGTAAAGACAGAATTCTCTGATTGAAGAATTATGCCACGTATCTCAAATATTCAAGCAACAACCCGTTAAAAATGAGATATTAACCAAAGACAAAAGCACACTAACCCAGTGGTATGTATTGAGGCTCATGAATCATCCCTTTCCACCCTTATGAGGTGGCATCCCTAGTTTTGAGATGTTGCTGAATCCTATTTTTCTTTTCTTATCAGAGGGCTTCAGGATCCGAAAGGAACATATTAACGAATCATCTACACTCATCATTACATCAGCATTGTCAAACTCACCGCAATAATTTGGCGCAGAGAATAGAGTCACCAGCTGCCGATTGGCAAAGAATTCGTATCCATCTTCTACTACCTGGTGAGACCGGCAAATGAGATCAAGGTCATGTTTCGAAAGAAACTCTGCAACCTTGTCAGGTCCAAACGTATATGATACACCTCTGTCATTATACGAGCAAACCCTGATCCGGCACATCTACTGGACGAGCAATATTCCGAATCTTATCCAAACTCCTCAGATCTGGAGACAAACCCCCATGCATGCAAAGAATCTTTTCATCAATAAGAGCTGCCATAGGTAGGTAGTTGAAGCAATCAGTAAATACCTTCCAAAGCCGTACATTAAACCTCCTCTTGCACTCATCATAAAACCCATATATACGGTTAATGGAAGCACATTCATGGTTGCCTCTCAGAAGAAAAAAATTCTCTAGATACTTGATCTTGTTCGCTAGGAGAAGGCAAATGGTCTATAAACTCTGCTTACCACGATGTACATAGTCTCCCAAGAACAAATAGTTTGCCTCAGGAGGCAACCCACCATATTCAAACAATCAGAGCAGATCAGAATACTGGCCGTGTATATCACAATAAATAATTCCCTTTCTTGTTTGAACATTTTGAGTATGAATCAAAATATTTTACACGCGAATATGCAACTTTTTTTTAATCAAAATTTTAGGATTAGAAATAGAGAGAAGAGGAACCCCATGAGAGAGAGAGAGAGAGAGAGAGTCAGGAGGGAGGGAAACAGTCACGGTAAGTTTGGACTTCGGAGAGAGAAGGAGCGAGTCATGAGAAAACCCTTCGTGAGAGTATATTTTGTATTTCAAAATTTCGGTTTTTAAGTAAAGTCCGTAAACGGACGTCCGTCTAAGAGCGGGGCTATATATATATATATATATATATATATTTAGTATGGATCTTATTTGGATAAGACTATTAAATGGATGTGAGAGACTGGAAGGAGTATATTATTATTAATTAGATGTACACCTGAAGTGTAAGCATCACTCGTGCATGGTGGACTAACCTTAAACCGGACCAATTGCTTATTCTTGTCAAAAAATATGAACGAGTTGAGGCATCTCGCCAGTCTGGATCTCAAAATTCACCTCTGTGACTAACTTTTCTTACTTCTTTGGTGCAGATGCTCCACAAGCGATCCACATTAGCATGGTGACCATAGAACATGGCATCCCGCCCAGCAGTGTGGAAATTACTCATGTCCGAGTATGGGGCATTAGTTTGGCCAACTTATGGCCCATGGCGGAGCTAGGGGGTCCCAGGGTACACCCTGGCTCACCCTCAAATTTGGAAAAAAAAAACTACTATATATATATATATATATATAAGAATAATTATAAAACAATTTATATGAATATTGATTTGTTACCTAACCTACACCTACACCTACACATACGCGTACATCCACTACTACATAAAATGTCATATACCACTGTTTTTTAGAGTGGTAGAAGGTTTTTTACCACTGTTTCAAAACCAGTGGTATCAGCTGGGTGGTAAATACATTTAGCAAAACCGTGGTATAAACTTGTACTTATTGACTACAGTTTATCCTAGAACCGTGGTAATACGTTTTTCAAAACCGTGGTATATGACTATTGCATAGTAGTGATTATATTCCGAAACTGTGGTATAAAGTGACCATATTTGCCACAGTTCTTCTAGAAACGTGGTATATAATGTTTTTAATTTTTTTAAAAAAAAACCCTAGTTATTTAAATATTCTAATCACCTCACATAATAACTACATAAAATAATTATGCATATCACATTCACATCATCACAAATTCAAAACACCATAATCAATTCCCAATGAAAATCCAAATATATATTATAAAGAACCTCCAGACCAACTTATTCCATCTTTTTATGTATTCCAAATTATATTGCGACGAAAGAATAAGAAAAAAAAATGCAAATTTATTTAACTTCACCAAGAACATTCTAATCCGCGTTTGCATTCTCGTCCCAAGAACATTCAGCCAAGAATAAACAAAGTTTGATCACCTTATAAAAGAAATAATTGTGATTGAAAAATAAAGAAAAGTACAAGTAAAACAGTTTAGAAATTGTATAACTAACCACTTATGATACCTTATTAAGTAATTGGTTCCTTAAGATTTTTGTACATGTTATTATGTCCATGAACGTCATCTATTCCATAAATCATCGGGATACCAAGACAACTAGCATCACATTGAGGAGTATATGTGTGTATGTACGTATTGCCATAGTTCAAAATACACTCACCAATTGTTCTCCAATATCGGAAAAAAGGGGTCTTGCCTAACGAGTGGTTATATTTTTTTGTTGCTCGCCGCTTTGAATTAAGGGTGCTAATTTCCTAGAAAATATAATGGAATTAGTGAGTTAGTGACTACCAATCTAGAACTACAAATTCAACCTAATTAAACAATTCAGTGTACTGGAATTTAATTTACCTCATATGCTCAGTCCTAATCTAACAATTCATGAATGTACGTATTAAGGTAACTAATGCCCACATTTCAGTGTTATAATATAATTCACAACAAGCTTTCATAATAATCTTCAAGAGAACCTAGGTTTAGAAACACATACAGACATACTCCCAATTCAAACCCACGTGAATTCCCCATCAATTATTTATAATTTCACTTGTAAGCCTTGAACAAAACAAGATGAAAAGTATTATAAGAACCTATGTTCCACCTGTACCACTTCAATCAAACAATTCCAGCCATCAAAATACTACATAAATGGCTCACAATAGTATAAATCTAGTCTAAGAGAAAGATCCCATGTGGATTAAAAGAGATTTACTAAAATCGACCCATAAAGAAAGAATTTCAATTGGGATTTGTCCTTCTTCCACCCTTGTTTTCCAATGCAACTCCCTTATTTAATAAGCCATATAATTGTCTTTAATTTTTTTGATTGGAAAAATAATTGTTTTTAATAATAGTTAAATAAATTGATTTCACTACAAGAAAAAAGGTTTTATATCACTGCTAAAAATAGTGACAAAAAGTCTTTTGTCACTGTTTTTTTTTCCAAAACCGTGACGGAATGGGCGTCATTTTTTTTTCCCAAAAACCTCCACAAATATTTGTTCTAGACTAGCCTATCTCCACCACATAAAATGGTAACAACTGCTTAAAAACCATCACAAAAAAATGTATCTTTTGTGAGAATTCTGGCAAAACGGTGATAAATGTTATAATTTTTTTCAAAAAAAAAAAAAAACTGTATATATTTGAAAACAGACATTTCACATTGAATTGCACCTGCAACAAATATACACCTAAAATATAATCCAGTAAAATTCAAATAGCATTCATAAATGCTAACTCCATTGAATATTCCAATATCAAAAATAGACATAAGACTTAGGTAATCAATATGTACTTAATAATATACAAATGAATGAATTAAGAAAGAATTTTGACCAAGTTACATTCACGTCAAACAATCGTGATTAGTCTTCATCATAGTTCATCATAGTTTGACATCTATCCAAGGTGGAAGTCTTCTTGCTGGACAAAAAGTTTCTTGATCTATAAAAGTTAAAAATATAAGAAATAAAAAATAAAAACTAAGGAACTAAAATATCAAAACATGCAAGGCTTGGGCAGCTACCACATTACAGTACTAGGCCATCTTCATCGAATACCTAGCGACCATTGTTGATCCCACCAAATCTTAAAAATGCTAAAAATAAAGTGAATGACAAGAAAATCATTACCTGGCTTTAATGATTATTCCAGTAAAGAGAACCACAAAACAAATAAAATCCATATAACAAGTGCTTCTAAGCTTTAGTGAATATGAAAATAGGGTTGTACAAAGTCAGATAGCAACATTTGTAAAAGTTGGACAAGGATGTAACACCCCAAAACTCAAACCTATGACAAGTGGCTTATCTGGAAATTTTTTGGCAGAGTCTTCTCTGTATTTTTGACATTTTATAAATATAAAACTTGTCCTAACATAAAAATGTAATAAGAATACATCCAAACTAAATATAAAACCTCATACCTCAGTCGTAAACCCAACTACTAAAAGATATATTGATTCGTAGAATAAGCTACTTAACCAACTCGACTAATGCCAGTTAAGTCAAGTAACAATCCTCGAATGCGAAGAAAACTATAAATATACAAACAACATCCAAAAAACCTTAATACACGACTTATACAATGCAACTAACTTACATATATCTCCACGTTACCAAAATAACCTCAACAAAACCATCTAACCCTACATATTCCAAATACACCCATAAACGAAGGATTGACAAATGCCAGATCACTTGAGTACCAAACTAGTATCAACTACACAAACTAAACAAATAAAGATATCTCTAATATGGCAATCTGGTGGACACAAACATGACTAGAAATAATGACACCCATAGCAATAAATATTTAAGTTATAGTAAAACTTACTCTCATTGCAATTCCCGCATCTGCCTATTTGTAACCAAATGACATACGTAAAACATTAAACCTAAATCACTTAATTTCAGTTCTTCCAAGCAAAAATACTTAAGGATCCAATATTAAACATATCACACAGATCACAGTAAACACGCTCTAACATATATATATTATGAAATAAAACAATGATTAAACATAAAAAACAAAGAACTCTATAGGGTGGGAATCTACCTATAGAAGCAGTTGTGCTAGGTGGCTACCTACGTACCCTTTCAGGGATCAAGTCATACACAGTTTTTCCTTTAGAGCTCGACAGTTCAATAGTAGAACTTGACAATTCATCACTTCATCACTAGAACTCGAAATTTCAATACTAGAACATGACAATTCAACACTAGAATATAAATAAAAAAATTGTTCGTCATTCAACTTTAAGTACCTGAGAAGTACTTCCAAACTCTGAATATGCACATAAACCTCCAACTTTTCCTGAAGGATTTTACATGAAGTTGACTCTTCATCAAGACGTTACATCACTAGTCTGAAATACCATTCTAGAACAGATAGTTCTAAGAACAAGAATATCAAAGAAAAATGCCATTCTGATCTCCTTTCTACTAGAAATTTTAGAACTCCACACGACCAAATTCCTGGTCCAAAAAACCACTACAATTCAATCAAATAGATGGTGTCAATGCAGCCAACGGATATCCTGAAAATCAGTCCAATGGATAACCTTGCCACAACTACATGGTGCGCCTAAAAATCAGTATACTTTGTGGCTGAAATGCAACACGAAAACTACAGAGAAAGCAGTCTATTGGATGAAATAGTTGGTTTACTCCTACTTAACTAATTAAACTTAAACAGAAGTAAGCATACTAATTTACTTTAAACTATCAAAGTTATACTCTCGTGAATCATGCAATATATGGAGTAGAGAATTCGTTCCACTCCTAGTCTTTTAAACGTAAGTTTCCGCTAGTTTAATCGATACTAACAAAACGAATGAGAATAATGAATTGAATTATACTAATATGGATTTTGCACTTAATTAGAGATGTTTAACTTATACTATGATAATTGAATATTAAAATGTGAATATGGAGAAGAGATTAGGGGAATTTGAATCCACTTGATGTACTCCTAATATGCTAGTGTAGATTATTGCAATCATAATCATATAAGATTAAGTGTTTGATTTCTAATTACTCATGACAATCTTTGCCAACTAATAATTAGCATGTGAGAAAGTCCAACCTATTCTCATGGTGAATCAACTAACCTACTAGAGTGAAACTCTTAAAGGACAATAATCTTAACTAACACATCAAGTCTTCATCAAGCTTCATCAAACCCCTCTAATTGAGGTTTAGCTAGAAGTCATTAGACTATCATAAATATATAAATAAGAAGAAGACAAGATGAAAAACAATAACTTTCTTTTATTAATCTAATGAATACTGAAGAACAATAAATAACTTAAGTTTAAACTAATAACTAAGTCTAAGTCCTAATTATCTATCTCTAATTAATTATATCTATCTAAGTCTAAGTATATCTAAGTATATGTCTTAGTCCTCTTTATATAAAAGAGGCTAGGTCTACATTTTCGTTCATGGGCTTTGGCGCCATGTTTTAGGCCTTTAAATCAAGCCCAAAACCTAATTACACAAGTCCAAAAAGGGTTTTTCTGTTGGAAATCACTGCAATCACCTTTTCATCTATTTATGCTCCTCTGATTGGGTTAAGGCCTAGATTGTTAGGAAACGCTTTCTGAGCCAGTCGTTTTGACATATAATAGGCCCGATTCCGAGGTCTAAGTCCAAAGATACGGCCTGTGGAAGCTATGTTGACTTTTCTACTCTATTTCTACCCGCGTTGACTTTGACTTTTCAGCTTTGACCGGGCTTTAAAAAGACTTTTTTCTCCTTGAATCTTGGCCTTTAATCATAGAACTTCTTAGCAATCAACCTTAGCTCCTTTATATCGTAAAAGTGACATGTTTCTTCACATATTTGACTATAATACCTGAAATACATAAACGCACGTAAACAGTACTAACTCATATTTATTATACACATAATTAGTCTAAATGTAATGACATTAAAGGTTTAAAACTACAGTTTTGGGCTCTTATCAAACCACCCCCAAATAGCATTTTGTTTGTCCTCAAGCAAATATGAGAAATTAATATAAGTGACTAAAAATAGAGTTCTAACTAATCTATTTTCGCCGAATGCAATTGCATTGACCATATGCATCAAAGCCTTAATGGACGAGTTATAGCCTCGTTAGAGTTTTCCAGAGAAGGTACTCACAAACTTCATCTATACTACAACGACTAAGAAATAAAATTATAGTTTCCTACTTTATTCTCAGATATCTATACATTTCACTAGCAATGAATACAGAATAATTAAGTCGAAATCTAAGCTAATACGTGCATAATAATCAATCATCTACGAATAAACATATATATATAATGAACTATGCTATGAAATGCAATAACAGATCCGTTTCTGAAACTTTGGAATAGCGTCCTTAAGTAAGTCCTCACATATGTCATGACAAAAACCACTCTGATTTTTCCACTCAAGTTTTGCTCACTCCAGTGCACAGTAGGCACACTTTACCTTACAATCTCAATGACACACAAGGAAGCCAAAGTCGATCAAACACATCTGCCACTTACTATCACACTAACATATTCCTAATTGAGCTAGAGGTCTTTATTAGGTATTACGGGGATTAGGTGATGGTTTAAGAATGAAGGAAATGGATATTCAAAAAGAACCAGTCTGAGATAATAGAGGCTTCATATTATGTAACTAGAGAAAACCTTGTTCTTACTTTGCTTCTACACTTTGTTTCAATCCTTAACAATATTTTCCTTTTTCATTTGGCTTTTGACTCCTTTGATTCTGTTTTTGGAGTTCTAACTTTTTATTTTTTTATTTTTTTTTCTTTTCTTTTTTCTTTGGATGGAAACTTCATTTAATTTTCTTATTTAAAGCAACTAACAATTTCTTGGTTTCACAGGTCTTTCTCTTTTCTATTCTTTATTTCATCTCTATTCTCAGACTCATTCACAAATAAGTAGGCTGATTTTTTATTTTATTTTGTTTTGTAAAAGGGTAAAGGATTTGTGGTTTATGAAAGGCTAAAGAAAGGCTCAGAAGGGCGAATAGCAGAAAACTATGTCATATAGGTTTGAATTTCTAGCTATATCGATCCAAAGAGAGCCTAAATTCTCGCTTATGATATGGTATAATGATCAAGCAAGTGGACGTGTGATTTCTCTATTCGTAATTTACTTCTCCCTTGTGTCATTTCTCAAATATTTCACTCATATAAGGCTTTAGGCTATATTCTCACAAGATTTGTAGAATAAGTACTCTAGCCTAGATTTTAGAAACTTATTGCCAAACAATCATAGATACTCATGCAATATATTTATAGAAGATGCAATGATTATTACCTACATATTAACCTTAATTTCTAAAAACTATTCTAATATACGAGCTAATGTGAAATATCTAGACTTATATCATCATGGAGAAAGAAACAATACCAATATTCCTAAGTGTATAGCATAAAATTTTTATTTTTATTTTTGATTTTTTGATTTTTTTACTATAAAAAGGTGCATATTATACATGTATTATCCTAATAGGTGCCTTAAATTACGGGTGTTTCTATGCCACCCCCAAACAAGAACATGTTTTGTCCTCAAAGTATTAAAATAAAAAGGGTAGGAAATACCATAGAAACACGTGAAAATTGAAGAACACCTGCAAAACAAATTTAAAACATACTAATATAGATAAATAAAACAGACGCAACTCTATATGAGTTCCACCCATTATGGGGATAACAAGAAGTAAATTGCTTGGGACATAAGCAGACCCAGACAAAAATAAAAACTTACCTCATATCCCGCATTTACTCATCGTCCTCCTCCTCAATAAAGCAGCGAGGTTCTTTTGCGTCTTGCCACGCCATGGTAACTTGCCAAGCCTTTCTCCTTGTATCATCAACCCGTGCTAATCTGTCAAGCATTACTCGGTCAGATGGGGTGTAAAGAGCTACCCAATGAGGGTGTATCCTCCATCCCGGCCAAGTCATAACACAAAATGAATGAACAATATAATTGGTGGGTCTCATAATTTCAACCCCAACCCAATCCGTGAAATGGGCACAAAAATCAGGGAAAAAGAAACGCATGATGTGGCAAACTAAAACAAACATAAAAAGGTCCTTATGCCTCATACTATAAGCTCTTGCTAGACTAGCCAGTAAAGAATGGGGAATGTCATATAAGAAATGTCCCTCAGCTAAAGCAATGAAAACGTCACCAGCGACATTATTCCCAGAAGAAAACCGCCACTCCCCTAAGATATTCATCAGGATAAAGAACATGGTAGTGCCGACGTTCAGGGATAGGCTACCAAGGGCTATGTTATATTGCCCTCTGTCCTCTACATGGAAAATTCCTACCCCATAAGTCTCGTGAAAGTACTCATAGTTATAAAGGTGTACATTATTAGCCAGATAGCCCCATGAGCTTTTAAGAATGGGCATAGGCATTTTCACAGCAAAGGCAACCAAAAACTTGCTGAAATCCATTGTCGTATCATTAACTACGATAGAGAACACTTGTTCTCCATCTAGTCAATAAAAGAAGTTAGAATTATTATAGAAATATTCAGTAAGTTTAGGTGAATACGATTCATCAAAACTTACCAGTAGATTTTGCCATCTTGAATGCACGATCCTTTCGCGGAACCATCCTCCATAGATCTCGCTCCCAAGCAAATCTTCGAAGGACTGCTCCAGTATGACTTGAGGGGACTTCATATTACACAACACACTCTAGAACTGCTGGAAGCAACCTCGGAAGAACCTATAAAAATTCAGAACTGGAAGTGGTTGTGGAGGTGAAGGGCGCGGGCGTGCTCAACTTTGTCTGTGGGAGGGCGCTTGCGCGCTCTTGCCTTGCTCGATGTCCAGTGATTTTAGGGTGCGCACGCTCTGAGTATAGGCAAAACAGAGGGCGTGCGCACTCCGAGTATGATGAGTGCTATGAAGTGAAAATTCAAAGGCAAAGTGAGAGATGCAAAGTGAGAGGTGTGATGTGAAGTTGAGAGTGCACCAAAGATTTATAGAGAACAAGTTTCTAAGTTCCACAAGCTTCCCAACTAGTTAAGGCAACATGATGGAAAAAGATATTTCTAAAACCAAAATAGAACTAGATAAGAGGCATGCTCCAAAACCAAACCAATAGCTTTTTGGCTGGAATTAAAATAGCAATCATCTAGTTATGACTCCTTGAGGTTGCACCAAACAATATTTGCTAATTCTAGCGACACCAATTTAGCAACATTCTCACATAATTCAATCATTATCAAGCAGACAATAATAATTCGACAAAAATACGTGGATATGATTAAAGGCATTTATAAATAAATAATTCCATCCCCAAACAAGTTGAAAGGGTGGGATTCACGATACAACACATAACATATGCTGGAAACTAAAATAACTTCAAATTAAATTAAAATAAAATAACAATTACAGAATCCAAATATTAACTACTTAACTAACAATTCGGAAACAAAATCTAGGAAAAACAAGAAAACAAGTCTTAACATAACATGAATACAAAATAAACTAGCCACGCGACGATGATGGGCCAGAGTTATCTGTCCTGCGCCGACGATGCTCATGCCTCACAGAGGTATCCGTAGAAGAACCCCCATCAGGTGGCAAGCATCGTAGAACTTCTACTTGGAATCGGCGTTGTTGGTGCATAAATGCATTCATGGTTCCCCAACGCTCATCCTCACGCTGAATGAGAGGCTCCATGTTAGCCCGGATATCTCACTGACTATTGCTGGTCTTCCCAAAATTCTCATGAATTGTAACTTGCCTAGTCCGAAGATCGTCACAGATGGTATTAAGAGAACACATGCCACGATGCAATAAGGAGGCACGTGCTTCATCCGTAGTATCCTTTTCCCAAACTCCGACATCAAAACATGACGTCCCAGCCTCATCTTCCTCACTCGATTCCGTCTCAACACCCTTATCCTCAGGCAATTTCCACGTCCTCTGAATACAGTCTTTATAAATCTTTGCATTTGCATGCAACTTCAATATAATCCGCTGAGTTTTCGGAACAGCTCCAAAATGGAACATGATCTTAGTAATCAAAATAGGGAAGGGTGTAGTATATTTTCCAACACCTCTAAGCTCAGCAATCAAAAAGTCGAGGATGCAAAACTCATACCTCTTCTCCTGAAGGACCCAAAGAACGTGCAGACAAGACAAGCCGATGTCACTGACTTTCGAGGTGCCAATGATGTTCTTACCAATCTACTGAGCTACAGCCAGCTGGTTGGTTCTCAGAGACGACTGTCGAACACAATGTGATTTCGCATTGTAATGTTTTTCCAATACAGTCTCTTTCATCAATGCCTCGATCCCACCCCACTGCGATTCCTGCATTGTGATTACGAGGTTGTGTCTTGCCTCAACGTCTAGAATCCTAAACAACATAGTTGTACACACTTCTCTCCTCATACCATTCACCTTCACAAAAATCTTTCAATCCTCAATCTCCCTCTTCTTATAGAAATTAAACACCAAATCAGTGTGATAAAAATCATTCGTCGAATACCACAACTTCCGCCACTTCCTACTAATCATCTCATCATTATAAAAGGGTGTAAAATGGTCCAAAGTGAAAGCTTGTTCCGAAAGAATTTTTCGGTTTTGGGTAGCCATTAGGGTTTGGAATTTGAATTTGGGTGGAATGCAATGTGGGGAAGAGTTCTAATTGAAACTCTATTGAAACAAATTTGAGTGGGTCGCGGTGGCTTTTTGGATTTTTTTTTTTTTTTTTTTTTTTTTTTTTTGGTTCAAACTATTCTTGGAGGCGTGGAGAAGATGAAGAACACAAAGGGCTTTAACCTGTTGGGCCCAAGCCCAGAACAAATTTTGAAATACCCATTCCGTCTTATGCCATATAAAATTAAAACTAAAATTCCTGATTCGTTAACAGTCCGATTTTTGTGAATGAGCTATGAAAACGATCATCAAAGAGAGTACAAACCAATGATCTATAAAAAAAAAACTCAAATCTAGCCGTGGTTGACATATAAGAAAATAGAAAATGCCTCAAAGTGCGTGCATGACATAAGTTATGTGAGCAAAATGAATCTAAATTCATAGATAGTGTCAACCCAAATCAAAATATGACTAAATGGCATAAATAACAAGAATAGGAAGTTGAGCGAACAAGAATGGAAAGACCAACACCCCACCCCCAAACAAATTTTGAAAACAGGGTTTAGAAAAATTTGTTTAAACATGTGAGTCGTTTAAAGTCAGATTTCCGAGACTTGCTAGATTACAATTTTTATAGTTTTCTTTATTTTTTAATTTTTATGAATACAGATTAATATAAGGGAAAACAATAAAGCAATAAAGACATAATTCACACCATAAAGAAACATGACTCAAAAATCGAGAAAATATGTAAGAGTGGAAAACGTGAATTACGTTAAACGTGGACTTAGGATCCTGTACTTACAGCCACACACTCCAAAGGGAGAGCCCGGTTACCTGAATGGTGCACCCACCAATATATGGAAATGAAAGGAAGTACACCAACAACAAAGGTCAGTCCTCATAGACAGGGTCCTGTAAAAGGACATCCTCCACATCTGGGGACATTAACTCGTGAAAATGTTTCAATCGTTGGCCATTAACTTGAAAGGTAATGTTGTCCTTGGGATTGAACAAGGTGATTACCCTATAAGGGGTGACTTCAGTGACCATAAAAGGACCAAACCAACGGGTTTTTAATATTTAGGGAAAATGTGCAAACGGGAGTTGTAAAGCAAGACCTTTTGACCAACCATAAACTCTTTATGCAAAATTTGTTTATCATAAACATGTTTCATTTTATCTTTATAATGTTTTGTGAGATCATAAGAATCGCTACGGATTTCTTTAAGCTCATTTAATTGCAATTTGTGCCTGACACCTGCCGCATCATAATTGAAGTTAAAGCTTTTTATATCCCACATAGCACGGTGCTCTAATTTAACGGGCAAGTGACAAGAATTTCCAAACACAAGTCTAAAGGGAGACATACCTATAGGAGTTTTAAAAGCAGTCTGATATGCCCATAAGGCATCAGTAAGACGCTTAGACCAATCTTTCCTATCAGGATTAATTGTTGTTTCTAATATTTTCTTTATTTCCTTATTAGAAACTTTGACCTGGCCACTAGTTGTGGATGATAAGGAGTTTCCACCTTATGGGTAACTCCATACTTTTTAACTAAAGAAGCAACAACCCTGTTGCAAAAATACGTTCCCCCATCACTGATGATGGCTTTAGGAATGCCAAACTGACAGAAAATGTATTCCTTAACAAAATACACAACTATCTTATGGTCATTGCTACGACAAGTCTTGACCTCTATCCATTTGAAAACGTAGTCCACGGCAACAAGAATATAAACAAAACCATGGGAAAACAGGAAAAGGACCCATGAAATCAAGGCCCCAGTGACCTTGCTCTTTTTGTGTATGTAGAAGCATATCAAAACCTAATTATCCCTCAATAAGTAAAGGATGAGTAGGGTATTGTTCCACTTTTAAGTGTATGTTATGTGAAGAACAGGACTGGAAGGGGATTAAAAACTATGATTGTAGAGATTTTAGATTCTAATGCTAAACTAAATTACTAAACTATTGAGAGTTTATAAGAAAGGTAATTCAAGATATTAGAATCCACTAATACTTTTAATCTATGACCTTCTGCTTCATGGTTGTTTTTACAAGTAGACTACAATTAGGCAATCGAGCGAGTGCCGATGCCCTCTTGGACGAAACATCGTTAACAATTAACTCTACTTAAGGTTGTTCCTATGTTTATGCTATTAATATCTTCTTTCCTTTTATGTAAGCTCGGGCAGCCATTCAATGTATTACTTAGAGCAACATCAAGGAGTATTTCCTAATAGGGCGGTCATTCAATGAATCACCACTTAAGGCAAACACAAAGAATACTTCCCCTAGGTAGCCACTCCCTGAGCTACCCCTTCTAAGGCAACACAAAGAATACTTCCATAACTCTAAAGAACTATACTACTAGAAGAAAAGTAAAGAACACTAGCATGATATTAATATTGCAAAACATAAACCCTATTCTATACTTCCATCCCCTGGTGTGGGCAATGGAACTAATAACTAAAAACATAAAGAACTAACCTGATTGAAGAACACCATGAACCAGAAGAATCATTAAACCTTAAGCACTTGCTTCATCTCCTCCCTTGAAGGAGAAGATTAGTCTTCCATAAAGAAGGAAGAACACGAAGAACGAGAAGAAGAAGAGTCAAAGAACATAAGACTAGAAAGACTAATTTATTAAGACTCAGCTAGTTAAAACTGATATTTTATTATTAATCTCTCTCTGCCTCAAGTTCCGGAGACAAGAGTATAAGTGAATTGGCAAATTACATGAGGCACTTAGGTCCTCTATTTATAGAGGTTACAATGAGCTCTAGAAGCATTCCAAACCGTCATTTGTTTCCTAATACAAATAGACTTCTTTCAGAGTCCAATTTCATCTCCAAAACTGAGAAGAAATTGGCTACAATGTCAGTCCATGCATCTGGATGCACTATTCATGCTTCTCAGACGCGATCAATGCGTCTGGACGCTCGACATGTGTCCTAGACACATAAGCCTATTTTATCTCTTCTGCTCTATCTTTCTATCCTCTTTTGCGGGCTTTGGTCCAAGCAACGAATCCTTTGGCCTTGGGCTTCCAAATAGGCTTTAAAATAGGTCCAAGTCGCATCTTTAATAGCTCCAATTCCTTGGCCTTCTCCATGATTGTCCACGGGCTTCCCATGTGATCCTTAATGCTCCGAATTGCTCCGTTTTACCCCTTTTTCTCTAATATTCCACAAAACTCTCTTTGACCTATAGAATCATAAAACATAACTTACAAACACTATTAGTCCACTAAGATGGCTAAACAAGAGGCATAATCGAGGGTTAAATAGCACTTTTTGAGCACTTATCACAACTCCCAACTAGCCTTTTGCTAGTCTCTTAGGAAATAAGATTAAAAAAATAGATAAGTGATCAAAATCACATCCTAATAAAAAAAATAAAATCCTAACTCATTTTCGCAGGCATCGTGATTGCATTTACCATATACAACAAGGCTTTAAACCTTTAAGTTCCCCAAAAAGGACGAGTTATAGTCTCGTGAGGGTTTTCAGGTGATATACCCACAAAATCAATCAATAGCATGTTCAAGAATGATAGTATTTTTCAGAGAGAAAAATTCCTTACCCACTTAGTACTTACTCCAATAGACAGTCTCCATTGTTAACTATATTGCTATAAAGACTCATAGATTATGATGGGAGATAGTAAAAATTGACAAAATTCTCAATCAAGGCTTATGTGTGTACTTAGTCAATCTCATATACTCTCCTATCCAAGAAACGGAATCCCTAGTTTATCTTTAGACAGATAATCTCGACTTTCAATCCTCACTGGTCATACTCTCATAAAAGAATATCTTAGAAGATGGTATACTATTTTACCTCATGTATGTGGGGAAAAGAATAATGCATATGAACATCCCACATACTACCTTGAAAAACAGACTTCTAGATGACAGTAGTCTCATGGAAAGAATGTCAATCACATATGAAGTGCCGGGTCCGTCACTTTAGCATCCTCTCACCTATTTTAGACTTTGTACCATACTGCAGTGATAAGTCATGGGTTGTAACTTGGCTTGGGTATTGGTTTATGAAGGAAAGGTAAAAAGGATTCTAAGGTTGTTTCTGAAAACACTAAGGGTTTTCTTTCATTCTTTGGAATATTTCTTCAAATTCTGCATTGCAGAGAAAGTTCTTCCTTTGTCTTAGCTTTTCCATCCATTCCGCTTTTTTTTTTTTTTTTTTTTTTTTTTTTTTTTTTTTTTTTTTTAACCTCGGTTGGTATATCCTTGATTAGTCTTTGGATATGCTTGTTTTCCACTAGCTTCTTTCACTTAGAAACGTAATGATAGTCTTCATTGTATCTCTCGGTATTTCCTTGTAATCTTCCTTTTTCTATTTCTTCCTCTTTGTGCCCCTCGTATTCTCAGAAGCATATGGGTATGGCTGATAAAGATTTTGGCTATACTCCTTGTCTGGAGTTGGGTAAAGGGTAAAGGGTTTTATGAAAGAAAATGGCTAATTGTAAGGCTCAAAAGGGTTTAACATGATGGTCTTACTAGGTGGGATAAAGGCTGAATGGGTTCACTACTTTACTTATCAGTATGATACTCTGTTTCGAATAGACTTCAAGACCTAATGGCTATCTCCCTAGTTGATGTCGCTTCGTGATTAACCAAATCAACAAATAATGAGACTATATTACAACGACATAAAGAACTGAAAGATGTTGAGTCACTAAGACTCAGATTTTTCGTAAGAACTCTCCAAAGAATGGGTATAAAGCTCAAGTCTCACGGGCTAAGTCTAAAAATTCTACTTCCAGTTTACTAGGGGTTTAAATCTCTCTTCAAGCAAAAGTACACAAAACTGACTAAGTATTATGGTGGTGCCTTGATAAAGAATTCTATCAACAAGAACTTTGTCCGAGCATAATAAATAGTCTAAGCGGTAATGAAATCAATAATATCAACTATCTATCAAACTCAACACTAAGCAGTATAGAATATATATCCCAGACTCATCATTAAAATTCATTTTTCTCATACTACTGATATAGAAACAAAAATATTTTTGTTTTTGAAAACTAATTTTCAAAATTCATTTCTCAAGTACACCATCCCCCTACTTATGCATGCATTGGCCTCAATGTATAAAGAAGTAAATGAAAAGGATGAGAAAAAGGTAGGATATTACCATTGATGCCGAATATCAGAATTAGTTCAAGAAACAAATTTTTAGGTCTTTTTACGTCAGATCCCCAAGACGTAATGTGAGTCTTTTAAAGTCAGATTCTCAAGACTTTTGAGTCCTTTATAGTCAGATCCTCAAGACTAGTATTCCCACCCACTAGGTTCCACTTTGTTGGAATTCTTCTGATCTCTCTCAGCATGTGATTGACAAAAGTATACCTTGTACCAACAATTTTCTCTTAATGGGTGTAACCCAGGACAAGTTTCAGAATGGCAATTCTTACAACAACCTAGCTTACGCACTCTCCTCTTATGTGCAAATGAACTTTTACCGAATCCTACACGAGCCATAGAAATAATCTTCCTTTGAAGGTCAACAGGGAGTAAATCCCATAAGCTAACAGGTGGGGAATACTTAGGTTTCCATATCAAAACTGATCTTTTGACAACATGCTTACTTCCTGTAGACATTTTCGCTCGATCTACTAGAATTCCTTCTTTTGAAACTTGGTGACCCAGCACTATCCCTTCCTTTACCATGAAGTGACACTTTTCCCAGTTCAGAACTAAGTTGGTATCACAACAACATTTAAGGACTAAGGAGAGATGATGCAGACAATCCTCAAAAGGACATGTGAATGTGGTCTTCTCTTGGTCCTCAGGGTGAATATGGATCTGAAAATATCCTGAGTAACCATCAAGAAAGCAGTAGTAAGCTTGTCCAGCTAATCTTTCTAACATCTGATCGATGAAAGGCAATGGAAAATGATCTTTCCTCAATGTGCTATTCAACTTCCTATAATCGATGAAACTCTCCATCCAGTCTGAATCCTGGTTGGAATCAACTCATTGTTCTCGTTCTCGATTACTGTGGTTCCAGACTTCTTCGACACAATTTGAACTGGACTAACCCATTGACTATCAAAAACAGGGTAGATAATGCTGGCATCAAGGAGTTTGACATCTTTTTCTCGAACTACTTCCTTCATCTTTGGATTAAGCCTCCTCTGTAGTTGCTTAGGAGTCTTGGAATCCTCTTCTAAATGAATCATATGTTGAACTATCATAGGGTTGATCCCCTTGATATCGTCAATTGTCCAACCTATAGCTGACTTGTGTTCCTTTAAAAGTGTTATTAACATGGATTCCTGCTCCTCAGTCAAATCTGATGCAATGACTACTGGGTAGGTTCCCAAATCTCCCAAGAAAACATACTTGAGTGTAGACAACAAAGGCTTCAATTCTAGCTTAGGTGGCTCCTTCTTAAGCTCTTTAGATGGTCCATTAGGCATAGGCGATTCAAACTTTTCTCTGAGCTTGCTGTCATCCATGATAGGTGATGAATCCAAAATCGCATTGATTGCCTCGACACTAAGTTCCTCACAGTCTGAGTCTATAAGAGCTTTCAATAACTCGTCAGCAGGATATGAATGAGTAAGATAATCTTGTGCTAACGCTTCAATCATGCATACCTCGTTCACAGCACACACCTCTTGTGGTTGCTATAACATATGGAAAACATTGGTCTCGACTCTTATATTACCAAAGGATAACGTCATATTACCATTTTCACAGTTGATGAGTGCATTTGCAATGGCCAAGAATGGTCTGCCTAGAATGATTGGTTTCTGCCTACTAGATGTAGGTTCTGTGTCAAGTACTATGAAATCAACCGGATAATAGAAATCTTCGATCTTGACTATGACATCTTCAATGATTCCTTTAGGTATCTTTACTGATCTATCTGCCAATTGTAAAGTAACATCAGTTGGTTTTAGATGCTTCAAGCCCAACTTCTAGTAGACGAAATATGGTAGAATATTCACACTGGCACCCAAATCTAATACAGCTTGCTCCTCCAAAGAATCTCCAATTCTACATGTAACAGTTGGACTTCCAAGATCTTTCAGTTTCACAACCGCTAGATTCTGTAGGTACGATGAACATCTTTGAGCGATAAAAGCTTCTTTCGGAATGTTGGTCTTCTTCTTCACTAGATCTTTCACGAATTTAGCATACGAGGGAACTTAATTGATGGCGGTCAGAAATGGGATATTAATATGCAAATTTTGAAATACATCGCAAATCTCCTTGTACTGGTCATCCTTTCTGGTATTCACTAGTTTCGAAGGAAACAGTGCTGGCAGATTTTTCAATATCGGTTCTCTTCTTTCGGCTTCGGTTGGCTTGGTAACAAATAGTGGAGTGACAGGTGGAGTCACTCGTGATGGCTTCTTCTTACTTACTTCCACAATAGTTCCTTCAGCTTCTCTCTCAATTGTTACTTCAGTGGGTGGCACAATACTAGATATATCTGGAATGTTAGAACTGGGTGGGATGGTGGGAACATAAATTACCTTCGGCTCCGCAGAATCTTTTCCTGGTTCATAGACAATCTTGTTATCAACTTTCTTGCCTGACCTCAGAGTGGTGACAGCATTAACTTGTTCATGAGTAATCTCCAGGTTATCCACCTACAGGACACCTCTTCCTTTCGGATTTGGCTCCGGCTGGCTTGGTAATGCTCCTTTCGATCATTCCATCAAGGCGGCAGCGATTTGCCCTATCTAGCCTTGAATGACACAAAGTTACTCTCCAACTTCTGGGTTCTTTGATTTATCTGTTTCAGCTCATTGGCAATGGTGGTGATAGCTTCTTCCAGATATGGGATAAGCGCTTTGCTTGGATGAGTATTAGGGGCAATATATCCACTCATAAGATCCGTACTAACTCTCTGTTTGTGTTGGCTTGGTATTCTTTGGGTTCCGTATGATTTGTTGATTTATGTATGGTTCTTTGGCGGTTTTGGAACCGATCATTGGTTATTCTAGAACTCGATTTGACCGATTTTTGGAATCACGGAGGAAAATTCCTCCTCGATTTGTATTTTGTGGCTTCCAATAATTTCGTCCCCTCGATTGAACCGGGTTATTTCTTCCTAAAGATTTGATACTACGTGCCTCTCAGTATTAGTATCCGGATAGTCTGCGAACACTCTTCAATGGTATGGCCTTCATCAGAACATAGCTCACAAATGGCATAACAAGGCTTGGTTGGCTGAGGTTTAGCTTGGAAATTGTTTGCTTTTGGAGGATTCATAGAGAACTGATCAAACTTCTTGTTCAGAGTTTCAAGTCCTGTTGATAGGCTTGCCATAATTGATAGCATTGCTTGATTTGGGTCTTCTTGAATTTGGTTGCCAAATTGCTTTGGCACTCCCTCCACTCTAGCTACGTCCTCGTTGCGAGTACTCCATTGTTGAGTGTCTTCAACTAAATTCTCGAGAAAGTTGTAGGCTTCCTCTCCATCCAATGATGTAAACTTACCTTGATGCATTGACTATATCATCTGCTTGTTCATAGTAGAAAGTCCTCGAAATAAAAAATGAGCCAGTGTGCTCTTATCATAACCATGATGTGGACATGAGACTAGCAGATTATTGAATTTCTCCCATCTTTGATGATATTCTTTAGTCACCTTCCCTTTGAAATTGATGATGGCGTGCTGCATGGCATCTGTCTTCTGGGGTTGGTAGAACTTGTTCATAAACTTTGTTCTCAACTTCTCCCAGTTGTTGATTGAATTGATCAGCTATGCAGTTAACCATTCGAATGCTTTACCTTCGAGTGAGAGTGAAAAAGAATTAACTTGATACTCTCATCCCTGATATTCTGGTTCTTGAAAGTTCTAAGGACTGATAGAAATTTGTTCATGTGAACATAAAATTTGAACATTATGCGAACCATTGAACTTTGGAAGCATAAAGATTCTTGATGCTCTAAGTTCAAACCGGGTTAGATTCTCGTCTCGAAAAACAATCTTGCTTGGTGGGTCTCCAATGATTGGTGAATAGAAATCACTTCGGCTTCTTCCTCTCATTACTTGCATGGGTAGGATAGCTTCAGGATTATTGGTGTCCAAAACACCTCCATCATTGCGTGCAGCCATTGTATCAATCTCGTCTAGTATTCTTGTGAGTTGGTTGTTAAACCTTGTCCACTGTTGTGTTCTTATTGGATGATGATATGGACGACGGGGCATACACTAGAAAATGCTATGCTTGAATAGTATGCAATTATTCTAAGTTATACTAAAATGTAAAACTACTTTTCTTCAACTGGGTTGGGCTTTGCAGCTAGTATCTCTCCCGTTGTCTAAAGCTGTCTCTTCTAGGGTTATGGTGAATCACTTGGATTGCTTAAGTACCACTGCCCACAGGCGATAGTCTGTTTGTCAAGATTCAAACAAGAAACACTAGAGTTTGATGTTTCGCTGGGTTGGCTTACAACTTCAACTGTTGAAAAGGTCCTAAATGCAATTTTACTAGAAAGCAATAAAAATAAACTATGATGCAACTATACTAAGAAAGCAATAAAACTAAACTACGATGTAGCCATACTAAGAATGAAATAAAAAGAATGAAGATTCGACTAACCCGGATGGTAGATCTTGTATTCGAGATGTCCTTCAAGCTTCTCTTTTTCTCAAAAGGATGGATGATGAGGCTAAAATTACCTCAAGATCTAAACTTATAATCTTGAAAGAAAATGTTAAACATAAACAACTTAAAACGGCAGCGGCGCCATTTGACCTTGTTCTTTTTGTGTATGTAGATGGTGTATGGTCGTTGAACAAAACAAAAGCGTATCAAAACCTAATTATCCTTTAATAAGTAAAGGATGAGTAGGGTATCGTTCCACTTTTAAGTGTATGTTATGTGAAGGACAGGACTGGAAAGGGAGTTTAAGGGATTAAAAACTATGATTGTAGAGATTTTAGATTCTAATGCTAAACTAAATTACTAAACTATTGAGAATTTATAAGAGAGGGAATTCAAGAAATTAGAATCTACCAATACTTTTAATTTATGACCTTCTGCTTCATGGTTGTTCTTACAAGTAGACTACAATTAGGCAATCGAAATGAAAGTGTCGATGCCTCTTTAACGAAAACATCGTTAACAATTAACTCTACTTAAGGTTGTTCCTATGTTTATGCTATGAATATCTTCTTTCCTTTTATATAAGCTCGGGCAGCTATTCAATGTATTACCGAGAGCAACATCAAGGAGTACTTCCTAATAGGGCGGCCATTCAATGAATCACCACTTAAGGCAAACACAAAGAATACTTCCCCTAGGCAGCCACTCCCTGAGCTACCCCTTCTAAGGCAACACAAAGAATACTTCCCTAACTCTAAAGAACTATACTACTAGAAGAAAAGTAAAGAACACTAGCATGATATTAATATTGTAAAACATAAACCCTATTCTATACTTCCATCCCCTGGTGTGGGCAATGGAACTAATAACTAAAAACATAAAGAACTAACCTGATTGAAGAACACCATGAACCAGAAGAATCATTAAACCTTAAGCACTGGCTTCATCTCCTCCCTTGAAGGAGAAGATTAGCCTTCCATAAAGAAGGAAGAACACGAAGAACGAGAAGAAGAAGAGTCAAAGAACATAAGACTAGAAAGACTAATTTATTAAGACTCAGCTAGTTAAAACTGATATTTTATTATTAATCTCTCTCTGCCTCAAGTTCCGGAGACAAGAGTATAAGTGAATTGGCAAATTACATGAGGCACTTATGTCCTCTATTTATAGAGGTTACAATGAGCTCTAGAAGCATTCCAAACCGTCATTTGTTTCCTAATACAAATAGACTTCTTTCAGAGTCCAACTTTGTCTCCAAAACTGAAAAGAAATTGGCTACAGTGTCGATCTATGCGTCTGGACGCACTATTCATGCGTCTGGACGCTCGATCCATGCGTCCCAGACGCGTAAGCCTATTTTGTCTCTTCTGCTCTATCCTTCTATCCTCTTTTACGAGCTTTGGTCCAAGCAACGAATCATTTGGCCTTGGGCTTCCAAATAGGCTTTAAAATAGGTCCAAGTCGCATCTTTAATAGCTCTAATTCCTTGGCCTTCTCCATGATTGTCCACGGGCTTCCCATATGATCTTTAATGCTCTGAATTGCTCCGTTTTACCCCTTTTTCTCTAATATTCTACAAAACTCTCTCTTTGACCTGTAGAATCAGAAAACATAACTTAAAAACACTATTAGTCCACTAAGATGGCTAAACAAGAGGCATAATCGAGGGTTAAATAGCACTTTTTGAGCACTTATCACCCAGACATCAAAAATTTCTACCACCAAAGTGGGATTTAAAGGCATAAATTTACGTTTAGTAATACACCCAAGTTGTTGGCAACGAACACACATCTTGCAATGAACTTGGACATCTTTAAAAAGGGTAGGCCAATAAAAACCACGTTGAAGAACTTTAGCAGCTGTTTTCATACCACTAAAATGGCCACCAAACTCTTTGTCATGGAAGAAGGATAAAACCTCATAATATTCCCACTGGGGAATATAACGATGAATAATCTAATCCACACAATACTTAAAAAGGTAGGGCTCATCCTAGTAATATAGCTTAACTCTGGCCAAAAACTTCTTACGCTCATTTCTTGACCAAATATCAGGAATAATATCAGAAGCTAAGTAATTCACAATGTCGGCATACCATGGTGTAGAAAAAATAGCATAAAGATGCTCATCAGGAAAAGAATCAGGTATGGACTCTAAATCACTATCACTGTCATTGGTAAGTCTTGATAAGTGATCTGCAACCACATTTTCTACCCCTCATTTATCTTTAATTTCTAGGTAAACTCTTGTAGAAGAAGAATGCATCGGATCAATCCCTGTTTAGCATCCTTCTTGGCAAGAAGGTACCTAAAAGCTGCATGGTCGGTGTAGACTAAGGTCTTAGAACCAACCAAATAAGGGCGGAATTTATCTAAAGCATAAACCATAACTAAAAATTCCTTTTCAGTAGTAGTGTAATTGCGTTGAGCATCATTTAAAGTTTTACTAGAATAATAAATTACAGTCGACTTATCATCTAGTTGTTGTCCTAACACAGCACTAACAACATAATCGCTAGCGTCGCACATAAGCTCGAAAGGTTTAGACCAATCGAGTGGCTGTATAATTTGTGTAGATGTTAAAACGGCTTTTAAAGTTACAAAAGCCTGCTTGCAGTCATAATTAAAATCAAATATGGCATCTTTCAAAAGTAGATTAGTTAAAGGCCAAGCTATTTTTGAAAAATCCTTGATAAAACGCCTATAGAAACCTGCATGGCCTAAAAAGGGTCTAATGTCACAGATAATCCGTGGTATAGGTAAAGATGATATCTTATCCAATTTAGCCTTATCTACTTCTATGCCGTCACTAGATACAATATGACCTAGCACTATCCCTTTATTTACCATAAAATGACACTTCTCCCAATTTAAAACCAGATTTTTCTTCTCACATCGTGTCAACATCTGGGAAAAGTTAGACAGGCACTCATTAAAAGAGTCTCCATAGATAGAAAAATCATCCATGAAAACTTCCATAAAGCGCTCCACCATGTCACTAAAGATATGAAGCATACACCGCTGGAAGGTACCAAGAGCATTACAGAGGCCAAAAGGCATCCGTTTAAATAGCCATAATAGCCATCTAAAAGGACATGTGAAGGTAGTCTTGTCTTGGTCATCTGGATCGATAATGATCTGAAAATAGCCAGAATAGCCATCTAAAAAACAATAATAAGCATGACCAGCTAGACATTCGAGCATCTGATCTATAAAGGGTCAAGGAAAGTGATCATTTTGTGTCATGGCGTTTAAGCATCTGTAATCAATACAGATCCTCCATTTCATAGGGACACGCGTGGAAACATATTCACCCGCGGCATTACGAACAATGGTAACCCCTGATTTCTTAGGGACTACGTGAATAGGACTTACCCATTCACTATCGGAGATAGGATATATGATCCCCGCATCTAGTAACCGTAAGACTTCCTCCCTGACCACCTCTTTCATGGCAGGATTCAAACGACGCTAAGATTCGCGTGAAGTCTTCATATTATCCTCTAAATGTATGCGATGCGTGCCTACCCCAAGGTCAATCCCTTTAATGTCGTCCAGGGACCAACCGATCATGGAACGATGTTCCCTAATCACCCTAATCAAATGTGTTTCTTCTAACAACCCCCAGCATTTAACACTTGTCCTTCACTAATAGGCTTTCCCATGAAGTTGGCAGGTGTACCTGTGTTCTCGGTGACCTAGGTCGTAAAGTTTCTTTTGATTGTTCAGTATGATCTGTTCCGGGGTAAAAGTAGGGATTTCGGGCATGGGCTTGTAGGGGTCAATCGGTGTTCTGGGTGGCCTGTTGGGACTAGTATATTTGTAGTCCATCAAAGCATCGAGATGGTCAGCATTGCGATTGGGATTGAACAAGTAATTTAGACTATCCTGTGTTTCCTAGCTTGTAGATTGAAGGAATTCCCATTCCCTTGGGTGAATCCCAATCCCAGTGTGGTACATCAAAATCTTTCTTCCCGATTAGATCTCCAAGGATCCTTTCCCAGAAGTACATGTACTAACGATGCCATAGGAGAAAAAGCCAAATGGATCTGCAACTTTGCGTTTGGGAAGTTCACTTAATTGGTTAAAGGTGTCATTGTAGTAAGTGCAGACATGCAGTGAATTTGCGCTTGCTGCATGAAACTTCGAGGGTCATCCTTTGGAAGTGCTTTCATTAATTGTACAGCCCCGTTAATAATACCAAATCCACCAAGTTGTGCTGTTGAACTGATTTTCGGATCCGCATGGACTCGGATTTGTCTGGAAGCTTAAAATCCTGATGGTGATAGTTTTTCCTTTCCCTGCATAAGGTGGACATCACTTAAATGAGTTCTTTAAGTGTTCATTAGTGGATGTTGCAGTGTGGCTCCATTATATTCTGTAAGTCCAGGTGGTTGCACTGGTTTAGCAACAGCCATGTTCCCGAACGTAGCTGTTGCACCATAGATACCACCTAAACCAAACAAAACATTTCGTCTATCTATACCCCTTCCCTCATTGTTAACAGTGTCTCCCTCTGTCCGTTTTCCAAATTCCAATACAAGATGTATAGGAAAAACACTTACGGATCCTACTAGGGGTTATCAAAGGTTTGTTTTCCATGTTTGCTGATGAAAGCTTGGATTGGTGGTGGCGGTGGTCGTTGGTGTGATGGTAACTAAGAAGAAAGAGACATGGTGATATAGATATTTCAAGGCCTTTGGTATTTTGGCTCGTTGGTGAAAGAGAGAGCAAACTGCTATTCTTTATATTGGAAAAACATAGCAAGATGCTAAAGCCGCTCCTTCCCATGAACTTTTTAATACAAATGCTCACATTACATTTTGAATTTAGAATGTTTCTTACTTGATTTTGCATGTAATCCTCGATTGAAGGTATAACCAAGTTTGCATGTCGTTCTTTGGACAGTACACTTTTCCATTTTCAGGTATCAAGTTTTCTTAATTGTATTTAGTTTCGAAGATAAAATTAATTAATGCATACAACTCCGGATTGACCTTTAAGAATCAAGAAGCTATAAACAACATTCTTGTTTGGCACTGTTTGGCAGCCATTTTAAGTATAATGAGTTTTGCTTTTAAAACGAATTCTTACTTGAATGATTTTGACATAAGCCATTATCAAATAAATGATACTAAACAACCAAACTCAAATGAGTTTTTGATTTACTTACTAAAACTAAATTGAAAGAGATAATTTCCAAAAAAAAAATAAGAAGAGAGAAGCTCCACAATTTTTGTTTCTCATTATATAAGGATTGTAAGCTAGTTTTTTTTTGTCTATGTGGTCGTTTGGCAACCATTATTAGTAGAAAGAATTATGTTTTTAAAATCAATTCTAACGTAAATATTTTTGAGATAATCTTTTATAGAATAAATTATACCAAACAAATGAACAATCAAATACAAATCAATTTTTGATTTTATGACTAAACCAAAAATGGAAACAGAAATTGCCAAAAACCAAAAAGAATTAAAATATGGTAATTGTTTATAGAGGAAAGCTCCATAAATTTTGTTTCTCATTCTTTAAGCTACTTTTTTTTGTTTATGTTTTAATGAATTATCTCATTTTGAGAATGACATAATGGTTTCTAAAATATTTTACTAAACAATTTTTTTTAAGTATAAAAACAATTATGAGACTCATAATAGATTATAGGGTAATTTCTAATGTCAATTTGTTCCCAAGTATGTAGTAACCGCTCTATAATTTTGACTTCTCAACTTAACTTTGGACACTTTTGCCCTTGTTCTTATTTTAAGCAAATGCCCACGTGGACCCTTCAACGCTCTCTCTCCCCTCTTTTCCTACCGCACACAACTCTATCATATTGTACCTGATGAGTTTGACTTTGTAGTGATGGACAACCGTTGGATCTTGATCAAGAAAACACGTTAATCAAAACACGTTGTAGTATATGTGCTAAGATAATGAAGAAGCAACCGACTAATAAACTATCAGCAACTTTTCAGTGATTTTCATTGTCAGTACCTTTACAAGTTTTATCTCGTATTTTGTGCAAACCTCAAAAAATAAAGACAAAAGCTGAAAGTTTCTATTTTTTTCTTGGTTTTTTCTTTTTCTTCCTCGTTATTGTCCCTCTATTTTTTGTATTTTTTAAGGTTTGACATGGAGAAAAACATGACACATTCACATGATAAAGGTATAGTTTGTTGTTTTTTAAGCAATCTAGGGTCTTGGGTCTTAGCTTATGGTTTTGTTTTCCACGTAGTTTAGTGTTTTGTTTGTTTGAGGTTTCATCTTTCAAGGAAAAGGGTTTTGAAGACAGGTCTGACATTTCCATGCATGTTGTTTCTAGTTGATTCTATAGTTGTGGTTTCTATGTTGATTCTATATTTAATGTTGGGTTTAATGTTAAGGCAATTAAGATGGATTCTGTCATAAATGTCCTAAAAATGTTATTTTAACTGGTTTTGTGCATAAATGTTTGAATTTACTTTTTAGTTTTTATGGTTAGGTACTTGTTTGTAATAACCATCCCTTTTTTGTTGTTTTTATTATACTTACTAGTTAGGTACTTCTTTTGATGTTCTTATTCACTACAATGGGGAGATGAAAGCAGACAAGTATAGCCTAATGAAGTATGTTGGTGGCAAGGTGAAATTGAGAATTTGTGATGGGGGTATTTCATTTGAAGGATTCATGTGTACTGTGGAAGGTGTGTCATCGAGAAAGAGATCAACTTTTTCTTTGAGATACTTGATGAAGAAGTCCCCGTGTCGAATTGATGAAGAAACAAATTATTTGAACATGATTATGAAACAAAGAAAGTCTCCAAGAAAAACAATGACGGTTTGGGTTATCAACGAAGTAGCAATGGTAAGCAATGGACAACCTAGTGTTAAGAAGAAATAAGTTGTTACTGAGTTGTTTAAGAAAGACGCAATTCCAAGCAGTGTTTCTCCTATCAAACACTCTTTTTTGAAATAGAAGTTGCTAGCTCGTCAGAAACGTCCTATCAACCAATTTAAACTTGTCGACGAAGCAATTGGTAAGTAATGCAGTTCCGTTTGTTTAGGTCATTCTTAGTGAGCGTACATGCTTTAGTTCCTGATAGTTATGAATCTTTAGTTTTCCAGAAAATCCCCTTGACCAACCCTCGAGGGAGAGAGTGGGGACTCGTCAATGGGAAGATGTGGAGATTCACGACGTCGAAGAACACATTCAACCTCATAGCTTGTTGATAAAAGATAAAATGAAATAGTCTTACCTACGAAATAAAGCGATGAAACTTACAAACGCAAGTAAAACTAAACTAAATTATGAGTCTATGTTTATCAAAGTTTCTACTCTCAATTCTATCGAATATAGTGGAGTAGGAAGTTCGTTCCACTCCTAGTGCTCTAGCATGGAATGTTTTCTAATCTAATTAGTCGGTCTTAAGTCTATGAGAGCTTTACGAGGGGGAATTATACTACGATGCAATATGAAAAGCAATATGTTGAATTTAAACTACGAATGCTATGACAATATGATTGTTTTGAATCTAGATAAAGGATTAGAGGGGAATTGAATCCACCTCGAATCCAACTTAATAACCTAGCATAGATTCTTGTATCTCGATTCTTACGTTCTTACGGCAAGAAATTCGAGTTCTAATCCCTAGTGTTCATGGCATTTCTACCGAGTACTAACTAGCATGTGAGGTCGTCCACCCATTCTCATGGCGAATCACGACCTTCTAGATTGGAATAGACTCTACAATGCTTCTACACTATACCACTAAGTTTTCATCAAGGCTTCATCAACCCCTCTAATGGAGGTTTTAGCCTTGATTCATCAAACTAACATTTCCCATTGAATCTAAACTAAACATAATGTAAAGAATTGAAATTTACTTAATTAAACAATAATGAAATCTAATTTAATGACTAAAATGAAATAAGAATAGGAATTGAAATTAGATCTAGAAATGGAAATGACAAAAATCAAAATTGATAAAAATACTACTTTATTTATCTAATCAAAATGAAGAACAAGATTCAAAGGTTTAATCTAATACAATAATTGAAATGGAACTAAACTTAATTAATCTACATGAAAAACTAGATCTAGAATTCATTAATGGAGGCTACTAATCTAATCTATTTCTAGGTCTAACTATCTACCATTAACAAAGAGTGAAGCTTTGGTTTTTATACATTCAGATCCAAAAATCGTGCATGGGCTTGGAGCCATGTTTTGGGCCAGAGAATCAGGCCCAAAACCCAATTCTTTCCGTCCAAAAAGGCCTCTTCAGCTGCAGTTGGCTTCAACAGACTTTTCATCCACTTCTGCTCCTCTGATTGGGTCAAGACTTGGACCATTAGAAAGCTCTTTCCGAGCCGGTCGTTTTGACATAAGGTAGGCCCCATTCTGAGGTCTGAGTCCAAAGATACGGCCTTCGGAAGTTCTGCTAACTTGTGTGTTGTTTCTGCCCGCGTCGACTTTTCAGCTTTTGACCGGGCTTTTAGAAAGGCTTTGTCTTCTCGAAACTTGGCCTTTAATCACGGAACTCCTTAGTAACCGACCTTTGCTCCTTTATCTCGCTAAAGTGGCACATTTCTGCACATAATGGACTTTGAAGCCTGAAATGCATAAAAACACGTAATCAGTGTTAACTCTTAATTATTACTCACATAATTGGTCTAAAAGTATGACTTTTAAAGGGTTAAAACTACAGTTTTGGGCTCTTATCACTTGTTGAGCTTGTTGACGTTCGAAAAGGTGATGGCAGGTGAGTTTTCGATACCAATGGGATATGTTGATTGATAGGTTACATGTTGCTGATAGTCGTGGCGGACTTATTGATTGTTCATTGAAGCATAGATTAAATTTTTGGCCAGAGGGTGCTTCCTCTGAAGTTACACCTGAACCTTCTGTAGAGAGAAGAGAAACGGTCATACCGCCTTCTGTGTTTGTGGAAGGTACCCACTCTAAAGTTGCAAGGTATCATATAGTTCAAGTTGGTGATAGTGGAAAGCTAATTACTGATATATAATAGGGGCAGTCAATGATGGTGATGAGCAAGATGGTGTACCAAATCTTAATCAACCTGATTATGATGACTTTGATTCCCAAAATCCATATGGTGATATGATATAGAGGATGTCCCTGAGGAATATAGAATTGCCATGAATCAAAATATTGATAATAATGAAGGTGATGATGATGGGGATGAAGTTGAAATACTACATGAAATTAATTTTGACGAAGAAGAAGTAGTACAAGTAAAGGATGGAGCTGATGATGATGAAGTTGAAGAAGAGGTTGTGGATGATGATGATGAAGTTCGAGTATTAAATGGTGGTAATCAATTTGAAGTTCAATTATCAGATGGAGATGATTGTGATGTATGGTCGACTCCTAACCGTAGTCAAAAGTTTTTTTTGGGAGACTGAAGTTATTGTATTTTGATGAGTCTTCAAAAGAGTTTAAGAAGTGAGGTTCATCCTAGATTGTTTGGACTTGAATGATGGGAGTTTGAATAAAGGAAGGTAGAGTTCTTATCTTTAGGACTTGTGTTTTTATCTAAGTTATGAAGAACATTGAAAACAAAGTTAAACTTGTTGAATGATTGAAAGAAACATAACTTGGAAACAAATAAAGGAGGTTGATTGATTGAAGAACTAACACAAAGAAATAAGATTGATTGATTGATTGAAAATGTAAAAATAATAACAAGATTGAAATGAAAGAAATGAAGAAAAATAAAGTAAAAGACTTGAATTGAAAACAAGAAAAATAAATCCGAATGACACTAGATTAAGTTTAGGTGCATTTTCTCTCCCTAACTTTTGGATTATATACCCCTACATTTGCCTTTTACTGATTTTCCCTCCTCCATTACTTTTGAGACACCTCACACTTCACTTTTCCTTTTGCTTTTCCTTTTGCTTTATGCTTTCTTCTTGACCAAGGTAGGTTTTTGAGAATACCATATTTTGAGAGAAAGGCCTCCATCTTTGGTCTTCTGAGTTGAGGGCTTTGACTTTTGACTTTGACTTTTTCATAACAGCTTCTGGTCTTTATAATAAGTGTGATTAAGGCTCATTTAGGTGCTAAGATGCAGCTTTTATGATAAGTGGTATGAAATTCTCTATAACCTAAAAAAGGCAACAAAAGTTATAAGTTAGCTTTTTATTAAGCGTAAGAAGCACTATACCAAAACAAGACATTCCTAACGGTCAGAAACCGTTACTAAAAATATTTGTAACGGTTTTTTTGCGTCAAAGTTTTGGCGTTTCTAATGCGTTATTAATATTTGTAACGGTTTAAAACCATTACATAATTATTTATTGTAACGGTTTTTTCCGTAACTAAAAATATTTGCTAACGGTTTTATTTGCTTAATTGTGTTACTCTTTTCTAACATTAGTAACGCTTTTATAGAGTTAAATAGCAGCTTTTTGACCGTTACTCGCTTTTAACAACAAGAACGGTTTTATAGTATTAGTAACGCTTTTGTGTGTTACTCTTTTCCAACAACAAGAACGGTTTTAGAAAGTTAGTAACATTTATTTATGTAACCCATTTATAGAATTTGTAACATTTTGGTAACGGTTTTGTTGCTTTGTAAGTGTTACTTATTACAAAGCTTAGTTTCACGGTTTTCCACCGCTACTAAAACTATTTCATATGTAAAAATAATAATTTCCCCAAAACCACTCTTTTTGGGAGACTACTAACCTCATAAAAAGATGTCCCCACTTATTGGGTATTCTACAATCGTCCATAACATAAACAAAAAATCTCACAAGTACATCTAATCACATAATCTTTTATTAAAATAATATCACCAAAACGTCTTTTCATAAATAAAACTTGTCACGAATGAAATATACATTGTTTTCCAAATCAATGGGACTTGTCCCTAAACTCAAGCTCTCACGTCATTTGTACAGAACTCCCACTTTCAATAGTTGCAAGCATCAGGGGATGACTTTGGGATGGTATCATCAGAAAAGTCTTTTTCATCATATACACCAATAGAAATAAATAAAAAGGAGTCAGGCAATAGAAAACAAATATGTATAGATATATACTTATATCATTATATCTTATTCTTAAGTAGTAGCTCCTTATACTCAAACTACAAAATTTAGAAAAGAGAGTATGGTAATAGACTAGTAGCAATAGAAGCATAGTATTGAAAGTTTATGTAACGCCCCAAAACCCTATAACCTTGTCAGACACCTTGACGAAAGACATAAAATTTTTGGCAAAATCTCCTTTGTATTTTCAACATTTCATAGACATAAATCCCGTCATAACCTGAAAATCAAATAATATACTTTCATATCATATATTAAAACCTCAGACCTCGGTCGTAAACCTAACTACTCAAATATATATTGATTCGTAGAACCAGCTACTTAACCATCTCGACCAATGCCAGTTAAGTCAAATAACTAATCCTCGAATCAAAAGGACACTATATACACTAGTATACTGCATTGCAGTGGGGGCATGAGTGGAGCGGGGAAGATTTTTTTTTATAGGGGGGGGGGGGGGTTCAAGAATATGAAATGTCTATCTTACCTATGTTTAAATGGTTTTTATGCTTTCATACATAGCTTGACTGGATGGGATTGGAATATCAATAAGCTACAAAGAAATCACGAACATACCTTAAGGAGTTTTTCAGCACCCATAACAAAACCGGCATCAGTGTTTCCAATTCCACTGGCGAACTAGCCAAATGCACTAGCATTGCATGTGTGTAAATCAATACCAAGCAGGACCTGCAAGCAAATTAAATAAAGTCATAAAAGGACCTATAATGTTGTTATCCACCATAAAAGATGATGATCACGAGGCCACTTGGTTACTCGGTTTCTAGAGGACCCTGTAATGTTGTTATCCACCATAAAAGATGATGATCACATTGCTGTGTATAAGATACCCAAGTTAGAGAAGAACACAGTGTATAAAATTTAATGTCATCTTGTTGAACCGAACCTAGCTAATAATCTAGTCAGCCAAGAAAAAGTCTGGTAATGTAACCTAAATCAAGGAAAAATGAAAATGTAATGTTCATTATCCTTTCTACGTTCAGAGTTGTAGAAATTGTTGATTTAAAGTTTAGTTCAATATTTACCTTATAGAGAAGAGCACAGATACTATGGAATAGACAAAGGGAGTAGGAAGAAATGACTTGAGCGGTATATAAAGTTAAATAGGCGCATGTTATGAAAAGTACAAAAGCTGCGCAGGGAAAGTCACTAGTTAATTAAGTAACACATATCGCAAGATATAACTTGTAAACGACTATATAAACTGCACAAGTCTAGCTCCAAATCTTACAAGAAACTAATCCTAAAGGCATTAACTCTGTAAAGCGCCTCGTAATCTTTGGTTTTGGGGTCCATCTCCATGTCCAAGTTTGACAACACAAATGCGAGAGCAAGTGTCGCCAGAGTCGTCCGACGAGGAAGACTTCTCTCAGATCCTAACTATGTTCCTTGCTTGAAACCAAATATAAATGGATAATTGACACGATAACGCCTCCAAAAGAATATGTTGACAAAGATACATGAACATGTGTTATACAACTAATCCAAATAAACTGCGGGAAGTTTACATTTCAAGATTAACAAGAGACAAGGAAAACAACTTTTCGATTTTTCAAGAGAGCACGTGTGACATATTGGAATTTATAAGAATATTAGATCAAGGGTCACCTATAAAGGGGAAACAGGTTTTCCATATATTGAGTACTACCCCTTTGTTCCCATGATTCCACGCGTGCATGTATGATTAGTACTAGCACCAACAAGAGAGTCTTTGTCCATTTCTCATTTTAGCTCCCCTCCAAAGAAGGAACACTTCTTCCACCGGAGTTGCACCTAGATCATTTAACAATCCATAAGCCTTTGCCTGAATCACATGTAAATAGGCAATTTGAAATGATTTTGCAGATATGAGCATTGGTCGGTAAGACCTTGAAACCCAACGATATAAATTAGTTGTTAGTAGCTATCGAAACAAACTATTTAGAACAAATAGTGTTTTCACCTCAATCGCGAAAGCAATGGATTCTAGAATGCCATGTAGGTACTCTGCATCATTTGCTGGTCTTGGATGTAACCTAATAAAAAACAACAACTGTTTACTTCGATGAAAAAGATCATAGAAAACCTACAACAAAGAGAATTTAGATCTTCATTCGTTTCGAGGGGGCCCTTGGCATGGACCACTTTTGGGGTCTCGGTCCTTGTTTGCAACCGCTGTGCCAGCACTTGGGGCTAAAACAATACTTAGAGCTTTATTACTTGACCGCCAAAAGATTGCTAACTAGAACCTTAGCTGAAAAACTTTTCAACAAATTAGGAGGAGGGTAATACCTCGGGTGGCATTTCGGATCCGCCCACAGAAACCGTTCGCCAACTTTTTGGGAGGGTAGTAGTCATGAGGAGAAGATCTCTTGGGATCTATTTGTGACTCAATTTTCCCAACCGGTCATCCGTGAAAATCTGCCTAAGAACAAATCTCTCTAGTATTTGAGGCACCTCCAACAAGCCACCTATCATCGAGGCGATGACTATACACCTCGTATCGTGAATCATCGACTCATCTGTTGCTAAGGAGTTTAACCGCAAAAGCGTTGAGCCTAACGATGTTACCTAACAAAGTATCTGATGTTCATTAGTAGCTACATAATGTAAGGAAAAACCAAGCGGATGCAAGGGACTTAAAGGAAAGATACCCCACACTATTAAACGCGTTTATAGTATACTGAAATGAATGTTCTTGAAAACTGCTCTATAAACAAAATTTGAATAGTTGGTCAAATATTTCAAAACATCCAAAATAATGAGATGGAATGGGCATTTGGTGTAATCTGTTGATACTATATCCGTGATGTTCTCAATAAGAATACATTATAGTTTCTAGGAGGAATACAAAGAAAGATGAGTTTTGAAAATGTCTTTACGGCTTTCCCGGGTTGTGTAGCACGTCTTTGCCAAAGCAAACTATGCTATCTGTTGTCCCCTGTATTTATAACACATTCTTTTGGAAAACCGCCATGTTGGGTATGGAAAATCAGCTTAGGCAATAGTGAAAAGAACGGGACTCGATTAGTAACGCGTTGACCGCAGTTGCTAAACTTCTAAAGATGACTGGCTTCACAAAATTCACTTAAGAGAACCTAATAGCATCAAGAAAACTGGTTCAAATATGTTCACTCTCTAATTTCATGACTTTCAAAATGACAAGTAGTTTTCTCTATTAGAATATTGCAATATCATCGGCCTTCAAAACATATAACATACCAAACTGCACTCTAACATCCTCTTTCATCAAGCCAACTGAAGTTCTAGGAGCTATGACGTAAGGCAAAGATGTGTGAATAAGGCTGAGAAACCAGCCACTTTGGGTAGGAGTTGATTTCAGGGTCATATCCAACCTGGTTTGTCCAGAGCTCCTTCAGAAAATGGAGGTGGATTGTGCGGTCTGCATGCTGCCACTAAGATCATGAGAAGGATGACCCGGTCGCGATTGATCGGCTAGGGATCTGTAAAAGGTGCACCGAACACACATTTGTCACAGAGCCAATGTCCTAAAAGTCTAAAACCCGAGGTTCTTCCCCGAGAGGCTGAATTCGGGATTCATTCTCTAATATTAAACATCGGTATAACTCACAAAGGAAAACAAATTCAGAAGGCGACCGAAGTTCCCGAGGAATTTGACCATAGAGTTGATTTTTAAACGTGTCTCTACAATATAATAGCATGGTTAGATTGGTTCAGAAACATTACACATGTATGTTAATGTAATAAAATAGGAAAAAGCTGAGGTTTCCTTACATCTCCATAACACTTCTCGATTTCCAAACTCTGCGGAATGTAACCAGTCAATTTGTTCTTGCTAAGAATTCTAGTGGATAAACATACAAGGCATTAGCTATAACTCTATAAAGAAGAAAAATGGAGATGGAAAGGCACCAGATAGTAGAACTTAACAGTTTCAAAAGATGTTCCAAATCACCAACAGAAGAAGGAATGGAGCGAGAAATCTTGTTATTTGATAGATCCCTGAGGAAAAGAAACTAATGAAATAAACATTCCAGGGCTGATAAAAAAAAACTTCTTTGGTTTGATGGTACTTACAAAGTATCTAAATTGCCAATCCGTGACAATTCTATAGGGATAGGGCCTTTGAGATTGTTAGACAAAAGATTCATGTGGTTCGCAAGAACAACACATACCCATAAGCTACCATACCGTCCATACGAGTATATGATAGAACTTAGAGCAAAAAAGAGGGTTTTTCTTTGAACATAATAAAATAGTCAACATGCTAATTCTCAATTTTCCTTTTTTCCCTATCATTTACACAATGCATGCATTTGTAGGATGGCGAGACATACGACCAATACATAAAAAAAAGGGGGTACGGCTGTTAAAAGGATAACATTCTGAACTACGAAAAAATTGTTGAATAACAGGACTCACAAGGACGTCATGCTCTCAAGTCTTTCAAAACCAGGTGGGATACCTCCACTCAATTTGTTGCCATAGAGATTGCTGCCATTAAATCATGCTCTCTATTCAATATTCACTTAACCAATATAGGACAAACTATTCAATTAAGTAATCCAAAGAAATTGGAAATGATCTCAAATGAACACTCCAAAAATATTTACGATCCACTATATTAAGAGGTAATATGATATGCTAAAAAAGAGCACCCTACTAACCTTGCCGATTGAAAAGAATTGAAACACGCCTTTTTCATCTGCCTTCAAAGAAATCTGTCAAACAAAGCTTAAACTCGAGAATTGAGTAGAAAAATGATAAAAATAAGCATAAACATGAATTGGAAAATAAACCCGGCAATACGATACGCAAATACAGTCCTTTGATCTCGCTTACGGATCGACCTCGCCCTCTGGCTCCACTTCTTCCTTCTTCTCTTTATAGCCTCTGGTGAAACAGTCCAAGGCTCCACCATCCTCCCTCCTCCTTTATCCGGGCTTGGGACGGCAAGTTAAAACCAATTATATTGATTTGCACAGTGGAGTTAAAATGGGTTAGTACTTTCTTCAACCTGCTAAGCAAACAAGCATACATATACTGCAATCAAATTTAATAAATAGATATAGTACGAACATATTAAAGTCAATACTCATCCATACCAAAAAAAGACCATAAGTTTGTCAAGTCACTATGACATCCATATTAAATAAAAAACAAACGACATTCAAAACATAAAGTAACCAAACCATACTGAAAAATTCCAAGTTCAGAAAGTTTGCATATCCGAAACAACTTATTAAGAAAACTGCATCCTTGACTCGAGCCAAATTAAAGGACCTCTTGCACTAAAGCCATCCAAAAATCTAACTCCATCTTGGGGCCCATCGTAAACAAGAGCATCACCAACCAAGACTTCCTCTATGTAGACCTTTTTTCACTGCATGAACTTTTCTGCCATTGCAATCTCCAGCTGTCTCTGTCATGACATACCCCTTAGCAACCACTACACCATCCCTATCTAATAAAGATACATTTTGTGAAGAACCAAGCGTCCCAGAAGGAGGACTCAAATTTGCAAACATATTCATCAAGTTTTGTTGAGTCGAGTGACGAATAGAACTGGAACCGACTTCAGTTTCTGGTGTTGTTTGGCTGCACGGTGGTTGAGCAGTCGGTGTTCCATTGCTTTTGACAGCCTTAAGTACATCCTGACACAATTTATAGTAACAATTAGTTATACATAATGATATTGTATGCAATAAAGTACAAGTGCAAACTGCAAACTCACCTTTAACACGCCCATGACATTAACTAAGGAAGACTTCATCTCATTCATTTCCCCCTTTAACTCATAATTGGATGAAGAGTTTGCTTGCTGCAATAATGCCTTGGCAATACCTGTACGTTGCAATTGCTTATTAGACTTGTTGGATCTAATTCCACGAGTTCTACTCCCTTTGTCGGCCCAAAGACTTCGAACAACTCATCATTATCGAGTCTACTTCCATTACACTCACCCTCACCACCAGCTTGCTTCTTTTCTTCTTTTATGAGAAGCCTCCACTTGTTCCTACAATATTAACCACCGATATGAGTAATACAATATGCAACATAGTCTATATACAATACCAACACACAAGTAAGTTCAAGCTTCAATGTTATTAAAACTTACATAATGGGTCCAAGCACTCGCTAATATAGTTCCATCACGACGCTCATGTCCTTTTTTCCAACTATCTACCCGTCCATGTTTTCTGCTAGGATCTTCTTTATCCTACAAAAAAAATCCTTAATAGTTGTTAGCATAACATGATAAGAAATCGTTAGTGCAAGAATAGACACCTACCATTTTATCCAGTTTATGGGCATATGTGTCCCGCCCATTAGTATGTCGATATATATTATTTTTGGCATTCTCTCAGATTCTTTATGCGTTTCTAGCTCTCACTTCAGTGGTACTCTCATTTCTAACAAACACAGCCCAATGATTTGGGTCCTTACCATCTGGGCATGCTGCAATAGCTTCTTCCACGCTCCCGCACTTACTCAAAATTTCTTTCCGCAGGGCATACTTTGCTGATCTGAACTTTTGGGGAAAGTCCTTTTCAACTTCTCGGCGTGCCATTGCTTGGGGAACATTAGGCTCAAATTCTTCCTACATGAACAAAGTGACTTTTGTTTATTTCATATTAAGTAAATTTCCATACATAGGGCTGGACAACATGTAGATATAGGACTTGAAAAACATACTAATATTCAAGAATAATGGATGCTATCATCGAAATTAAAGTACATGTAAATCTTACCATTAATTTATTCCAGACATTATCCTTGAAGCTTCCATCTATTTTCCTCCAATCCTTGTAATGAATTGGAATACGAGATCGAACATAAATACCAACCTGGGTATTCCATTTGGCATGGTTAGGACCCACAAATGACGCCATCCTCATCAAACTCTATAGGTAACTTGGTAATCGTTGGTGAGTTTCCCGAAGGCTGAGATGTGTGAGAGTCTGAAGTTGAATTATGAGATGGAAGTGGGACTGAACTCGATGGCTGGGAAGCAATAGATTGAGATTGACCTAGTGCCATTATTAAATAGCCTACTATATGACAAAAAAATGTTAGAACAAATAGGTAAAATTAGGATACCACAAAAAAATGACAAAGTTCAAAAGTATACATTTATAGAGACTATTCTTGATTAAAAAAAAAGATAAAAAAACAACTCAAACACACCTTTCACCCAACTGCACAGACAAACTTCAAAATAGAAAGAGTTTATATATTTAAAAGTAGAAAATGAGAAGTTCGCATGCAACTAAAAATCTCACAATATGAGAGTGCAACTATTACAATCAGGTTAGACTTTCCATCAACGGCTGCAAATTAGGTTGGTCCTCAAGAATAGATTGGAACTTAGTTGGTGCATCTAGTTCATCAACTCGACTTGTCAATCGCCTAGGCGAATTTATGACTACCCACCAGTTAGGATTTCTCAAATCCTCCGAAAAAAACACGACTAGCCTCGAAGCAAGAATCACCGGCTCATCAAAGTATTGATCAACACTCTTTAGCCTATTGAGATTAACCATCACCAAATTAGAATCTGGATAAAGTTTACAACCATTGGTCTTGTCCTCCACCCTCACCCAATTGCAGTAAAAGACAACATGCTGGAAGGTCGTATAGTCAAACTCTATTATCTGTTCGATAACCCCATACCACTTAGTCGATGCATCAATGGGATTTTTGTCTTTCCTATTCGACGTAAACGTAGTAATTGCTTTCATGCAAACACCACTATCTTGTGTGGAAACTGTTTCGTCATGTGACCTAGTAGAGAACACAAAACCATTAACACGGTACTTTTTATATGTTTTAGCTTTGAACAATGGTCCTTGGACAAATCGCCATAAGTCACAATCTGTGTCTTTTGCAGCCAACAACTGTGAAGTAAAAAAAAACGACAATTAGAAAGATAAAATTAAAATACTAATTGTAATATCCTACTAAACTAAATTATATATAAAACAATACCTTGTCATATAACCACACAATAAACTCAGTCTGTATCTCCACTTCTGTCTTTGCTACCCCTTTTCTTCTGGCACATGCAGTTGCTTGCAAGGCACGATATTCACTACAATTTGTTTATACATTTTGACACGACTATTTATTACGACTTTTTAGACTACTAAATGTTTGAGTCAAATCTATCAAAAACATTCAAACCTGTAATGTTCATCAAGCTTTTCGATGTCGAGTAGAAAAAGAACCCACCTACCGATTTGTATCCATTGTTCCTTGCCTAGGATCACAGTTTTACCCTCAAGTATAGGCCCCTCATCACTATACTCTCCATCTTCATCTAGAAACGCCTCACGAGTAGCTTTGTGATTTCCATCCCGAGAATTTGGCATGTACTCCATAGCATACCTAACAAACTCAGAAACAATATAGGACTCCGCAATGGAGCCTTCAACATAACGTTTATTGCTCGGAATATTTTTACACTCCTTTATTGCCCTATTAAAATAAACAAAACCAAAATTGTACTTTGTACTTTCATCGATAATAATTGCCACTAAATAAGAAATAGAAGTAAAGGCATTTTACATACCGTTCAAATGGAAACATCCACCTAGGATACACAGGTCCACAAATTAGCCCTTCATCAGCCAAATGCACCAAGAAGTGGATGCTGATATCAAAGAATGCGGTTGGAAAATACTTTTCCAATACACACAATGCCTCTGCAACCATGTATTTGGCATCTTGGATTTCCTTTCGGATTAAGACTTTCGAACATAGAAGATTAAAACATAAGCTAATCTGATGAATAGCTCTACGCAAATCGCGGTGTTTTGGAAAAGCATGTTGAAGCAAAACTGGAAGCAAGTAACACATAATCACGTGATAGTCATGTGATTTCATTGTAAGCAAACCAGGAGGACTCAAAGTGACAATGTTTTTTAAGTTCGATGAAAAACCTATAGGAAGCTTCAAATTCTTCAAAATTGTGCAGAACTCAAGCTTCTCATCTTTATTCAAGACAAATGGGGCCTTTAGTTTAACAGATCTCCCTGTGATTGGGTCTGTTTGCATCCATTGACCACTATGAATCCCCATTTTCTTCAAATCCTCTCGTGGCTCGAATCAGATCCTTTGTTTTGTCTTTCTTGTCAAGAATCGCATTTATTATGTGTTCTGCCACGTTATTCTCATTGTGCATCACGTCAATAACATGTCGAATTTTATGCTTCGGCCAATATTCCAGTTCAAAGAGAATAGACCTCTTATACCATGCTTTAGTAACTTCATAATCTTCATCATCTTCATCATCTCCAATAGCAACCACATCCACATCATCTATACTCCGTTTGGTACCTTTTAATACTTTCCCAGGTACATAATGGACACGACTTAACATTTTCTCAATTACTTCTCCCTTTAACCTTGGCGGAGGAGGGTTTAACTCTTTTATCTTAACTCCTAAGTACTTGCCTTGCCTAAATGGGTGATCAGATTTAAGAAACATCCGGTAATTTGTATAAACAATCTTCCTTGCGTTCCGAAGATGCATAGACAGAGTTTCATCACCACAAATAGGACAGGCTTTGTAACCATGTGTTACACAGCCTGATAAATTGCCATACGCTGGTAAATCATGAATACCCCACATCAACATAGCCCTCAAAGTAAAATGCTCCTGTTTGTGCATGTCATAAGTCACCACCCCTTCTTTCCATAACTGTTGTAACTCATCAACTAGTGGTCTAAGGAATACATCGATGTTTTGACTCGGTGCCTTCAACCCAGGTATTAACAACGACATCATATGGAACTCAGATTTCATGCACAAAGACGGTGGCAGATTATAAGGCACCACGAAAAACAAAGCTAACAACTATAACCAAATGGATTGAACACCACGTGGATTGAATCCATCAGTTGCAATTCCAAGCCAAACATTACGCCCTTCCTTAGCAAAATCTGGCCAATCATCTTTACATGTCTTCCATCGGGCCGAAGTCGATTGATGCCTCATATAATTCCAAGAAGGTGTCGCTTCATCGCCACGCCATTTCACGCGCTATCCATGATATAGTGTACAACCTTTTAAGTCTAGGAATCAAAGGGAAATGTCTCAATACTTTTCCCTCTTTTGTTTCTTTCTTTCCCCGATCCCTCCTTTTTTTGTACCTAGGCATTTCACATTGAGGACACACTTGTCAAATCAGCTTCATCTTATAATATAGCATACAATTATTTTCACATGCATCTATGCACTTTCGGCTTTCATTCCCGGATCTTTCAACATAGCCTTCATTGCGGGATACTTAGAAGGCAAAGTGTTTTTCCATCCGCAACCACGTTTTCAACAAAGACAAAAGCACGGTCACACTATTTCCCGACCAATTATACTGCTTCTTCAAGTTATGGAGGTCCACAGCTGCTGAAAGGGTTGTGACAGGAGCCTCACATGAGGGGTATAATTTTTCTTCTGCTTTTTTCTTATATTCATTGTACCTCTTACCCAAATCAGGTTCTAGAACAATAGGTGGTTCAACATCTTCGGCTTGACTTCCATCGCCTCCACTCAAATCACCCACTAATTCTTCATGCATGCCATAAGCAACATCAACAAAATTCCCTATCCCTAGTCCTTTCTCACTAATTTCTTCTTCAACTCGGTTTACCATTCGATCCTTATATGGGTTCTCACCATGTAAAACCCATACACGATATATGTTGATTCTATACCGCTATGAATCAAATGTTTTCTAACTATATCATATGCAAACCTTTTCCTATTTCGACATTTGTTACATGGGCAAGGACACGTGGTCGACGCTTCATCTTTGCCACTAGCTTAATAGAATAAAATCGAAACCCCTGCCTATACACACTCCCAAGTCCGTCATTTTCATTCATCCAATCTTTTTGAATCGGTTGAGACATTCTCAAGTAGCACATCAAGTAAACACAAGGAACAAGTGATAGGGTCAATGTCATTTCCTACTAGCCCCGGCTTTTAGCACTATCTGCTTATGAAAATTTGATGCATAACGCTCTATAAATATTGAACTATCTCGGTAAACAAGCTAAACGGTGCCTACATTTTAACCATTAAATTGTTAAACATGATCACCAGACTTCAATTGGTAAACACAATTAGATACTTAACTACTTGGCACCGAAGGATTAAGTGTGGACTGATTTCAAACGCTTTTACTTTGAAGGCATTATAACATATAAGCACAAAATGCAAGACAAAATAAAAGACTTCTCATTCCCCCAACATAATGTATACACTCTACTCAAGATAATTGCCTGAAATTCAGTCTTAAAAAATATAAATATATGCTATCGGTTTTGCACATATATACAAACTCATGTAGTTCATTGTAGATTTTATTCCAAAGGCTCACCCAATAGGATGGATCTGTCAAATCACTTCGATACAAGTTTGAAAATTTTGAACTTGCTTCAAATATGAGTCTGAATTTCAAAAAGAGATACTTTGTGTACTAGTTCAGATTTTATCTTTTAAAACCCACAGCTACCAGTAAATAAGACATGGGTTATTCTTTGTTTAAATATTCAACCCATTCCAAATGAACTCTAGAAAACCCTATCCACGCTTATCAAACTAAAAAAAAAAAAAAAAGTTAGATACTACTAACAATCAAGGGCGGAGCCGGATTTTGTTCCGTGGTGAGCCAATGAATGCTACAACCGTCAGAGACGATAACTTGTAGGAAAGTAGAAACACAATTCATAGACACACAGCTACTAGTTATCTCAGTTTAGAGTCGGATGGTGTGCATCACGATTAGCTAGTTCGATCTACGAGAGACCACATCTATTAGATCGAACAAGAATACAAAAATAATATGAAAAAATGCCAAAAATTAGAGAGCTCGTGCTCTCTCTGTCTCTCCATCGTATCTTTGTTTTCTGTTTTTCAAAGAAATTATTTTGTTTTGAAAGTTCTTTCTAATTTTGCATTTCGATCTCTTCTTATGATAAACTCAATTAACCCCGAAATTAAAGGTGTGTCTATGACCACAGAAAGATCCAACCATTAGTTAAATTTCTCAACTTCCAAAGATCACATTTCTCAATTTCGAAGGCAACCTCTTTTTAATCAAGTTATCACCATTATTTCAAAAATTTGAGAGAGATGAATAAGATGGAAATAATAAATACAGAGATGTTAATGAGAGTTCCACCAAAATAAAACGAAAATACTTATATAACCCACCACTTTGTTTGTTGATTCTCCCCTCTCATTAATATTTCCACAATCCAATCTTTTTCTTTCTTTTATTCAGTTGTCACTCCATAGAAAAGAGAGAGATTGATTGAAAAAAATATTTCTAAAACATGCCTACTGGTTTTCTGGATTTCAATGTAAGGTTTGATTGAGTTTAGGGAGTTTGAATTAAAGAAATGGAATCAGATTAGATTAGAGAAGCATTTGGGTTCATTTTTAATTCACTACCAAATTACTCCCTCAAACACAATATACGCCATTAAATTTTTTGCTGAAAATGAAAATTATCTTATCTATAAGTGAGGGAAGTTATGGAGGGGTGAAACTGGGTTTGTTTTTCAAATCACTGCTTTTTCGGGGCTGAATATATGGAAAGGAGTACTCCAAACAAAGTAAATAAGTAAAGTTAGTACTCTCTAAAAATAACACTAATTTTTCTGCTAAAATCAGGGTGAGCCGTATGCACTCGCCCCCCACCACATCGCTAACAATCTAACAATCCACAAACCAATGCTGACAATGGGTAGCTTTAATCCTCTTATGTGAGACGATAACTGGACGGTTGTTACATAAGATGGGAGTCTGTCAGCTCAGTTCGAGCATACCTTGTTAATCACTCAAGACAGAGCTGAGATATTGACCCAGTGTTAGAATCATTCAACCGGTGAAGGGGAGGACACTAACAGATGACATTTGGTCAATATAGTAAAGTATAACAACTTACTCAGGTTCATTTTTTTTTTTTGAAAATGAAACTCCATGGCCACCTATTTTCTCAAATCTGAATTTTAATGTCATTAAACAAAGAAGGTGGCCATTCTATGAACCTTCCTCCAAAAGAGAAATGTCGGTTATCACCAATCATCAATTCTAATTGTTATAATCCTCAAATGCCAAAAGATAAACAATCTCAAACCAAATTGTACTATGCATTCACATGAAATGAGTTCAAACAATTCTACAATTCTACTAAGCATCCATCCAAGTAGGCTTAAGCTAAAAAACATTTCAACAAAGTAAGAATGGTAAACGAAAAATCTGGCTATCCTTAACATCCACCAAATCTCTCCATATGCCCACTCTTGTACATAAGCAAACCCCGTAAAAATTTGCAGAAGTCCAACATTTCTAGCGACCACCGCCATCGCCCGCGTCCTCGCCCATCGGCCACGGCCGCTACCACGCCCCATAGGCCTCCCAGCTATTGGTTTCTTTTTGGCTTGACCCTAGGTGTCTCCCTCAACCAAGAAAAGTCTCAAGGTTTATGCCGTCGGGGAGAATGTAATAGCGAATACTGCTGCCCCTCACGCTTAAATGATCAAGAGTCACCGGATTCTTTCCTTTCAGCCGGTTTAACCGCCTTCAAATGAGTATTCATAATCGATATCTACCCCAATGATGGTGCCATGAACAATAGTGCCGTTCTTAAGCTCGATCGACATTGTCTTGTTGTTCAACTTCATCAAAAACCTGATGAGATTCATTGTCGTCGCGTTGTTTGAGGCGAGGGAAGAAACCAAAAACTAGGGTTTAAGTCGAGAGGAGTTACTCAGGTTCATTTCTGGCACTCATAACGTTATAATAAAACTCTTTGGTAAACTTGTACCTTAATTAGTTAGTTTCGAGGAACAAAACCTATACCAGCTTTACCTTCAAACACTCCTCTATACTGAACAACCTTAACATCTCGTTCCGTATACTTCCCAATCCCTCTCCTTATACCACCCATACCCAGCAAGTACCGCTTTCCCATACCCATTAACCGGAACACCTATAAACTCTTCCAACCCTTTATCATCTGGAAACTTTTTTATATCTTCATGAAATTTCTCCAACAATTTCAACTCAAGAGCAACATTATTATTAGTTGCCTTTTTGTCCACACCCGTATCTTTCTTGGGTCTGATATTTAAACCGTATGAAGTTGAGTTTGGGTTTGGGTTTGTCATCAACAGGACTGGTGGTATTCATTATACAGACCGTGTGTGTGTTTGCTAGCATGAATATTAATCTAACAATCCACAAACCAGGAAAAATATAAATCATAACATAACTAAAATAAGTAATTACTAATTACATATAGAAGAGCAAAATCAAACCACAAAAATCGAATTTTTTAATGAATAACACAAGTAATAAAAATCGCACCTTTGGTTATAACTGTAGCCAACCAACACCCAAGTTAATTTCAGTTGTGATATCACCTAGTAGTAGTGTGAAAAATTGAAAAAGAGATATGAGATGATGAAACATAGAAAATCATAGAAGAAGAAGGCGCATAAAGTACGTTACCTAATAGTGGCAGCAACGGCGACCGGTGCTGACTCCCAAAACTTGTTGAACGATGAACTTGTTGAACGAGAGAGGCGATGAAAATAGCATACAATATAAAGCTGTTCATTAGTAATCTTAAATAGGGGAGAAGAGCGCGATAATTTTGGTCTTTCCCTCTCACCGAAATTTCTTTCCTCTCACCGAAAATTTTTATTTAGAAATCTTAAATTCTAATTTAGCTATTATTTTAATATTATATTTAATATTCACGATTTATTTACGCTTTTTGGTCCAAACAAACAATTTTAAAATGTAACAAATTAATTCTCATATGTGGCAAAATTAAGGTAACACTTTATATATAATTGTAACGCTTATAAAACGTTAGGAACCTTACACTTTAAAACCGTTACTAAGCAAAAAACTGGAGCATTACTAATATCCTGTTTTGGTGTAGTGAAGGGTTATAATGAAGCAATAAAATGATAATAAAATGCACATTTGGGAGCTGATCACCACCCCCAAATTGCATATTGCTTGTCCTCAAGCAAGGATGAGAGAAAAAACTAAGATCACAAATGAGTGATTTATTACAAGTTATAGTAATCTCGTTTTGCTGAGTGCGATCGCATTGACCATATGCAACAAGGCATTAAACCACTAGAAATTCCCTAGTGGATGAGCTTTAAGCCTCGTGAGAGTTTTCCAGTGAAGGTACTCACAAACTTCTTCTATTTAGTACAAAGGGTCTTGTTTCCTTATTTATTCTCAAAAGTCCATGCATCTCAATTACGGGGAATAAGAACAAGCTCCTTTGAACTTAGAATAACATATGTACATTAATTTAATCATCTAAAGATAAATATGCAAACATGAGCAATGAAATGCAAAAGCAGAGTTGTTTCCGAGGCTTTTGGAGAGTGTCCTTAAGGTGGGTTCTCACAGGGGTGTGTTGCAATCACAACTCTCTGATAGATTCACTCAAGGTTCGTTCTCTCAAGTGCAGTGGGCACTTATATTTCTCGCATACTCAAATGACTTCTTAAGAAATTGAGGTCGATTGATCACGCTTGCCACTTGCTATCACACCATCCTATTCCTAATTGAGCTAGAGGTTTTTTATTAGGAGTTACGGGGCTAGGGTGATGGTTTAGAAAGAAAAAGGAAGGAAAAAATAAGATCTTATAAGTAGAGAAACTGGGTCTTCAACATACTTGTAACCAGAGAAAAACCTTGTTTTGTTCTTTGGCTTCCGAATTGTGATACACTCTTTTAGCCCTTTGGCTTTGTGACTCCATATGATTTTGAATTTTTAGGAGTTCTAGTTTTTCTTTTGTTTCTGATATCGTCTCCTTTTGATTTTGGCTTTATGGGAGATTTGATATTTGACTCCTTAGATTTTTTTAAAGTTTTGATTTTTAATGGGTCTTTCTTTTTTTTTCTTTCTTTTCTTTTTGAAGCAAATAAATGTTCTGTTCTTGTACAAGGTCTTCTCTTCTCTTCTTCTGATACTCATCCAGTTCTCAACTCATCAGCTAGGTAAGATTTTTATTGTGTGTTGTAACGGGTTAGGATTTTTTTTTTTTTTGAAGAATAAAAGGCTTTTTTATAAAAGGGTGAAGGCTCAAAAGGATTAACTAGAGGAAAAACTATCTTTTTAGGTTTTTAACGTTTATTTGGCTATATCGATCCAAAAAAGGCCTAAATTCTCTCTTAGGATATGGCGTGGTGATCAAGCAAGTTGACGTGTGCTCTTTCTATCCGATCATCCTTTGTGTCATCACTCAATAATCATTCAAATGAGGCTTTTGCCTAGATTCTCATAGGATATGGAACTTAATTGTTCTAACTTTGGCTTCGAAAACTCACTACTATATACAAACAAATGCTGATACATTCCATTCATGGAAAGATGCAAAAACTATTGTACGTATATTAGTCTAAGTACAAAGAACGAATCCTCACTCTGTTGCTATAATGAGACTTCTAAACTTTTTATTCATCATAGAAAAGGAAACAATACTTTTTAATACTAAACGGAAAAATATTTTTGGTCTTTTTCGAAAAAAAATTTAGAAAGGAAGAAATATATTATTATATTACTATATAGAAAGTGTCTAGTTTTTGCAAAATGTTATTATACCACCCCCAAATAGAACTATAATTTGTCCTCAAAGTATAGAATGAAGAAATAAGGAAAGAGATTACCATAGAAACATGAGCAAAAACGGCGATGCACCTGTATTATGTTCTTTATGATGAAAATATGCCACCCCCAAATAAGTTTGGGGCGTGGGTTGTTTGATATATAACGATAAATATATGGTTTATTATACTATGGATAATTATTCTACTATGAAATGCATGAAAGAAAAATGGAAAATTTTGGCATGATGTATCTGTTTTACCTTCTACTCATATACCAAATTCCCACAAGAAAACAAAATAAAACAAGCATATAATATTAAACATATAATTAAGCTTATACTAAACATCATACACGTAAGAAGAAACACAAAAAATATATCCAACTATACAGACACTAGGGAAATGCCTAGTCAGAATCCGTGCGTGACTCGTCTCGATGTCTAAAAGATCCTTCTCCTTGCTGACGTCAGGTCCTAGCATGTCTATCACTACGCGGGAGCGCGTCTCTGATGCTCTGTAGTGTTCTAGTGACACTGTGCTGAAAACATCACTGCTCCCGCTGGAAGGACCGCTGCTCCTCTCTCATGGTTCGTTGTTCCGCTATAATATTCCCCTGAGTTTCCTTGAGCAGGTGGAGATACGAATGCAGAATCCTCTGGCCTCCATGGAGGAAATGAATTCCGTCCATGGGCTAAGTGAACTGTTAAGTGGCGTTTTCAACGAAGTAATCCACTTTCTCAGTCGGGCGTGCTTGCTCGATGGTTCTGGCGGCAGGTGGATACCAAAAGATTTAGACACAGTGGGCATAGATAGGACCTGTGGTAGCGTCCCTGACCTCTACTAAGGCATCTGTGGCATCGAACCCCCAGTGCTACATGATCTTAGTAACCAGCACTAGTAGAGGGGAGGTTGACTTCTTCGGTTTGTAGAGTTGCTTAAAGATAAAAAAGATGATGCAGAAGCTATTCTTCTGTTCTTGATGAATCCATAAAATATGAAGCATCGCCTTACCTATATCAGAAAGCTTGGCTAAGCCTAGCAGGTTGTAGGCTGTCCACTGAGATACTGCCAGCTAGTTCCTTCGTAGCGAACTCTAAAACGTGCAATGAGACTTGGGGTTTTTCATGGACCCCCTCAAGAAGTGTCTCTACCATCATCACGTCGATAGTCTTACCGTCTAGGGACTATTCAGTCTGATCATAAACCTTTAGAGGAATCCCCATAACTTCACTCACCACCTCCTTGGTGAGCTCCAGCGAGCGGCCATCCTTGACAATCATGACACGGTCATCCTCCCCCCTAAGCATACCATTGTAGAACGAAAGAGTTAGAGAGGGAGAATAAGCCACACCTCCCAACAAAATCAAGGCTTCCCATCCTCTTCTCCTAATCTCATCCTTGAAGTACACTTCAAATAGATTGGAATTGGAGATGGGTTCAAAATTTTGCTCCGGCACGATTTTAAGAACTCGAGCCATTTGGAGTAGGAATTGATAAAATTGGGGTTTCTTGTTAGAATGGGGGTTGAAATTGGAGTAGGCTGTAAAAATTTGGAGTAGTGGTGTTTTAGGGTGAGGTCGTGGTCGCGAGTTAGAAAAGGCGGACGCGAGTTGAATTGGGTGGCTAGGGTTTTGGAAAATTAGGGAAGATGAGTTAAGTGGACCGAGCGATCGCGAGTTATATATACGAAATGATGGCACGTGTGAGGCACGTGCTTTTTAAAGTTATATCAAAAAATTTGCCCAAGCCCAAATGAAATCAAAGAATTCCAATCATGTCATTAGTGCCTTGCCAACTTCAAGAGGTGATCCGCGCTTCGTTACTTGTTCGATCTTGACCCGTGAGGTACCAAAAGGATCAGCATCGAAAATTTAATGTAACGGTATAGGGTACACTTATATCCAACGGTGGATGAAAAACAGATAATGGAAAGAAACGAAAAGGAACTGTAGGGGAATATGTATAGATAACATAAGGAAATTTTTAATTAATTTTTTTGGGTTTTGAATAAGTTTGATTGAAATTTTAAAAAGGTGGGTCATTTTAAGTCAGATCCCCAAGACTTGGAAGTATTGAAAACTTGAGTAAATCCCAACCAAATAGTTGGATTACTCTCCTCACCTGTGCTCGATGAGTAGATGGCTGGCACATGAAAACCTTAAAAATTGAATTCTCACTATGAGGTTGAAGACTGGGGCAAGTTGATGCTTGACAATTCGAGCACCAGCCTTCTCTCATAGCTCATCTTTTACGTGTGTATAAACTCTTACCTAAACCAGGAATAATTTTCGGTATATGTGTTCATATCTTAAGCCGCAATTCTCTAGGAAGTGGTTGTACATGATCATTGAAACTGATCTATCTAGTCTTGCTAGGTGGAAGGTTGTTGCTTGTTACAAAATACATTTTTGAAAAGTTTTTTTTAGAAAAGAGAGAGATTGAGAAGGGGAAAAGATTTTTAACATAGGGGAAAGATTTTTAAGAAAGGAAAATTTTGAAAATTTGTACAATTTTCAATCTTTTAACGTCAGATTCTCGAGACAAATTGAGAGGTGGAGGCAAAAGATAGAATTAAACAAAGAATAGTATCACTTTGGGTTACTCTATTTGTTTAATTCTCGATTTGAGACAGCTCGTCTTTTTTTTTTTTTTTTCAATCAAAATATATCATATAGTTGGTTTTGACAAGAAGATCAAATTATACGTGAATCCGGTATCAATTTGGTTACTCCGGGGCGTATAACTTTTATTTTTATATCCTCTAGTTTTGAAAACTATGGAGAGATATTTAAGAAACTCGTACTCAAAAGCTGTGATTCTAGATGCTACTATTTGAAAACAAACCATAATAGATAATCTTAGGCAACTTTTGTGTCGATTATGTGGCGAACCCAATCTAGACAAACAAAGCTTCAGCTACGCGAGTTGGGGGATTTATTATGCAAGACATGGATGTCCTGATCCGGGCAAATAGTTGGTGATATAGGCGGCCCTTAGTAAGCAAAGCTGATCTCAAACCGCCCCTAGATTGCGTTTTGTTTTTGAAAAATCACTTAACTATTGATGCATCGAGAATCTATCATTAACAGAACAAGGAAAACAAATATTTTTTTGAAAAAGAAATGTAAAATGAAGAAAAGAAGATTTGTATACTCGCTCCACAAGGTTACACTACTCAAACTACGAGTAAAAAGTGTTATACAAAGAATATGTGAGATATACTATGGACTAAGGCTCCGGTACTTTAACCACACCCTCTAAGTGGAGAGGTCCGATTACCTTATTAATGTATTCCCTTAAAGCAAAAGATGAAATGGAATGGGAAAGGAACACATCGAAAAAGAGGAATTAATCCTCGTAGATGGATGATTAAGAAAGAGTTTTTAGCGTTCAAGCTTTGTTCACGTCACTTGTTGCTTCAAAGGCTGTGTTTGTCGGTTTAGAGTTTGGAATAGCTTGTCCTGGGAAAACACCTTTATGGGTTTTATCATAAGCTAACAAGTTCAGAGATTGTTGCATGGATGCTAGGATTTGGGTTTGTTGTTGTATGATAGATAGCATTATTTCGGTGGGCTTATCTGTTTGGACACTAGTTGATGGTGTAATGGGAACTAGGTCTCTTTGGTTGTTGATAGGTGGGTTTTGGTAGTTCTAGTTAAACTGGGATGGAACTAATGTTCTGTTCTGATTGTTATAGGTACCTTGTCCTTGCCCTTGTCTAAATGTATTTGGTGGTTTGTTGAAACCTGGAGGTGGTTGCATTAGTTTTATGGAATGTTAGTCCATACGAAGTTTAGGTGTTGTCTCCATGGTGCATTTGGTACATTGAAAGCACATACTTCTTCTGGCTGAAGTGATGATAGGTTTGTGATCAAGGGACATGTGGCATCTATATATATGATTTAAACTTAGACAGAAATTTCATGGTGAGGTATTTATTTTCATGACAGGATGAGGGGTTTGGTCTTTTTGTTTGATTGTGAGGGCATCTATCTTTCTTGTGAGGGTTTCGATTAAGGTTTTAATTTTTAGATCTGATTTCACCTCAAATATCCCACTAGCCTTAGAGGTACTGGGTTGGGCTATTCTAGAATTGTTTATGTCGCCCCCAATGGGTACTCTTTTTAGCTTGGTTTCCAAGAAAGGTTAAGGCATTAGTTGCACCTCTATCCAAAAAATTACCGGCCCATTACTCATGATGTCAAGGATTACTTTGTGTTCTGGGAGAAGACCTTTAAAGAAACATTGGACAATAGTAGATTTTTCTAGTTTATGGTGAAGACATGAATGGAGTAAGTCAAAGAATCTATCCCATGCTTTGGAAAATGTCTCACTCGAACTTTGTCTGAAGAACTGTATCTTGCTTCTTATCTCTTTTGTTTTCTTCAGTGGAAAGTACTTCTTCATGAAAGAGAACACTACCTTTTCCCATGTATCAAAAGAGTCGGCCTTCTGTGAAAAAAAGCCAAGCGTGACTCTTACCAGCTAGAGTGAACAGAAACACTCATAGTTTAACCTGATTATCGGTGATGCCCGGATGATGAAAAGTATTACATACTTCATGTATCCGGCGTAAATGCTCATACGGTAACTCGTGTTCTAACCCGTGGAAGATGGGTAGAAGATTGAACACGTTCGGTGGAATGCGAAACTCGAAAGTGAGTGATGTGAGTCGTATACAAGATGGAGGTCCATCTTGCAATGGTGTGTAGAAGTTGGAGATAAGCTCTTCAGCTTGCACTACCTCGTCGGCCATCTTAGTAGATGGAGGACTAGAAACAGGAGATTGTCTAGGACGACGTGCTCTCCTACACGAGTAAGTTTTATTCTTGCTAATACTTGAAGTGCTTGAATGCAGTATCATGCACTTTTAGCAAGACCCCAAAACTATCCTAACACGCGCAAATGGTGCAATGTATGCTCAAGAAATCGAAATTCGTTTTGCAAGTATATATGGCGTTTTGAAAACTTTGCTTTGGTCTATATTTTACTATGCCCGTTCAAGGGAACAATTGGGCACGAGACTAGGATGGCTCTAATACACGTATTAGAAGCGTAGGCAGTCACTTCACCAAGTGGTGTGCTACCAAGAATCTCACTAGCGATGAATTTGGGGGAGGAGAGTGAGGAAGGTAGTTGGTCCACCGGAATCTAGTAACTAATTACTCTAAATCCTTGTGGCAATATTTTTGTTCTTTTCTGAAGGAGCGTGACTACTTTTGGCTCTAGTTGATTGATTTTAATTCTTTTTTTTTTGTCTAGGGCTTCAAGAATCAAGCAACGTCCAATTTACCTACATTGGGGAATGACTTCCCAATAGTTGTTATGTGGCTCGGGTTCAACCTTATGCACAAATGTAAATTGCAGTGCGGAAATTAAATTTCAAACAATCACGTAAATATGCTTGAACACACAAGGTATCCTCTCACTTACGCTTCAAGGAGGTTTAGAATTTACCTCTCAAGCCGTGCTTACACGCTGCTTAAGGAGAAGACGATGTCGGTTGGCGCGTGATTTGAGAATCAGACCCAACCTTTCGAGCTTTACCCTGTTTTAAGTTACAACAAAGGCCCACTTAAAAAGCCCACAAGTTGGGTTTTTGATAATTAAACAATTTTTCCTTCAAGGGCCCAAAACTTAAAACTAAACTAATACTATACTAATCTAATATATTAACTAGCTTAAGATTGATAATCTAGATTAACTAGAGTCAAATGGACTTAGAGTGTTGATTACCAAGTTGATTCAAAGTGTGTGAGCTATGATTCACAACTTGCCTCACACACTTGAACTTCCTAATGCAATGAAAACTCTAATCCCTTAGTAATTAAGTATACAACTTCAACCAAGTTCAACTCATGTTCATCTACAACAATCAATCAAAAACCATTTTTCCTAATTTTTTTCGTTTTTCTTTTTATCTCTAACTATTACAAACAAGTTCCACTGGTTTATCCTACTTTATTACAAAATTCAGGCTCAAAGTTCAACTCAACATCGAAAAACATATGGATTTGGAAAAAACTAGACCACGGTGTGCTTAGGCGAACCGGCGGTCGCGCACAATACCTGGCGCGGTCACCTGCCGGCTCTGGCCAAGTTATGTCATCTCGCGGCAGCAACTTCAACTCCTCTCCATATTTTGATTTCTGAACCTGGTATTTGCAAAAAGTAAGTCAGTAGAGAAAAATAACAAAATAAATCAACGAAAATAAAAAAAACAATAAGTGAAAAGGATGAGAAAGATGCTTCCCTTCTTAGATGCTCAACTAAGAATTCTTGCTCCTTCAATCCATGAAGGTTGTGCCATTTGAAGTTATTGTATATTGATGAGTATTCAAAAGAGTGTAAGAAGTGAGGTTCATCCTAGATTGTTTGGGCTTGAATGATGGGAGTTTGAAGAATAGAAGATAAAGTTTTTATCTTTAGGACTTGTGTTTTTATTTAAGTTATGAAGAACATTGAAAACAAAGTTAAAGTTGTTGAATGATTGAAAGAAACATAACTTAAAACAAATAAAGGAGGTTGATTGATTGAAGAACTGACACAAAGAAATAAGATTGATTGATTGATTGAAAATGTAAAAACAATAACAATATTGAAATGAAAGAAATGAAGAACAATCAAGTAAAAGACTTGAATTGAAAAACAAGAAAAATAAATCCTAATGACACTAGATTAAGTCTAGATGCATTCTCTCTCCCTAACTTTTGGGATTATATACCCCTACTTTTGCCTTTTACTGATTTGCCCTCCTCCATTACTTTTGAGACACCTCACACTTCACTTTTGCTTTTGTTTTTCCTTTTGTTTTATGCTTTCTTCTTGACCAAGGTAGGTTTTTGAGAATTCCATATTTTGAGAGAAGGGCCTCCATCTTTGGTCTTCTGAGTTGAGGGCTTTGACTTTTGACATTTGACTTTGACTGTTGACTTTAACCGTTGACTTTGACTTTTTCAACACTTTTTCATAGCAACTTTGGTTTTCATAATAAGCATGATTAAGGCTCCTTTAGGTACTAAGACGCAGCTTTTATGATAAGTGATCTGAAATTCTCTGTAACCTGAAAAAGGCAATAAAAGCTATGAGTTGTCTATCCATTAAGCGTAAGAAGGGTCATAATGCAACAATATAAGGGTAATAAAACGTATATTTGGGAGCTGATCAGAGACACGCCTATGACTGTTAATGATGGGGAAGGCCTAAGTGAACCTGATATTGAAATGGATGGAATGGTTGATGCTACACTATTCGGTGCGAAAGAACTCAATTTAGAAAACTTACATCAAGGATATGATCCTCTTCACTCTCCCCATAGTCTAGAGACACCACCTAAAGTGGATGTAACTCCTCCTCATGTGACGCTAAAGTTTGTTCCTCCTAAAGTAGGACAACACTACCCTACTCAGGATGATCTTATAAAAGACATGAAGTCATACGCAATAGCAAACTTGTTTGATTTGCGTCGTACGAGCACTTCTCCTCACAAGGTCTATATGAAGTGTAAGTCTCCTGGTTGCACATTTCATTTGTTTGCAAAGCCAACCACTGGTTCTGATATATGGGTTATTATAACCTTCAGAGAAGCACATACATGTTCACAAGATCAAGCAATTACAACTAATGCACAAGCCAATGCAAAATGGGTTTCAGAAGTTGTGAAATCGAAACTTAAAGACAACATTGATATGGCACCAAAACATTTGCAATTAGAGGTAAATAATGCACACCAGATAAATGTGTCGTATAAAGTTGCTTGGAAAGTGAAAGAAATTGCAATGCAAAAGGTGCCTTAGCCATATCAGCAAGTGATGAACTCAACAGTAGCAATAACTAACCTATGTTCGTTTGGCTTTTTTGCTTGCAGATAAGGAGAAGTTTCAATCAGTCGTACCAAATGTTGCCAAATTATTGTAAAGAACTTAAAATAGTGGATTCAAATTGTTTCATCGAGCTGCTAATGTCGTCCGCCCCTGATCACAAGTTTGAACGGCGTCACTATCCGAGCTTACAAAAGATGTCTTCGTCTATTGATTATGATTAATGGCACTTTTATGACAGGTAGGTACAAGTCAGTCATACTAACTGCTATCGCGGCTGATGGTGATAGCCACGTGTTTTCAATTGCATTTGTCATAGTCCCAAAGGAAAATAATGGCCACTGGGATTGGTTTCTGGAAAAGTTGAGAGACCTTGTTGTTGGGACTGAGCAAAACTTTGTTCTTCTCTCTGATAGGCATGCAAGCATTCTTCAGGTCGTGCCTAAAATACTTCCTAATGCGGTTCATTGCTTTTGTGCACAACACATTTCAAATTGTGTGACTAAGTAAGAGACAAAAGGGAAGGTAAAGAGAGCTGCTGAAACTTATGAACAGGCAGAATTTGTAAGATTAATGAGCCAGATTTACTGTTGCGATGACAAAGGTTATGCAAAGATTGTTAAGATTCCAAAAGAGTCGTGGTGTTGTGCTTTTGCTAAAATGATAAGGTATGGCATTTGTTACACAAATCACATAGAGAGCTGGAACAAGATGATACTTCCAGAGAGAGCTATGCTAGTGACATCTCTTGTCAATGGTATCAGGTTGAACATAATGAAACATTTCTATGACTACCGGGTGATGGCGTCGAAGCTGAAGACAAAACTGACCAAATCAGTCGAGGATGTGCTCATCTCGTCGAGATATATGAGTAGGCCTTTCACAGTGGCAAAGGCAAGTGAGCACGTTTACTCTGTGCAATCAGTGGACCGTACTGACACCATAGACCTTTTGGAGAGGACTTGCAATTGCGGTTTCTTTCAGCATGTTGGTCTTCCTTATAGCCATGCTATGAAGGCAATCGATGAAGGTAAGCTATGTGCATATGAGTTTTGCATGCATTGGTACACAAAAGAAACGATGATGGATACATATAGGGAGAAGTGGACACCATTAAGAGGAAAAGAACAGTTGGTTTGGGTTTATGATGGCATCATCATCCATCCACCGGTTGATGAGATGATGCCCAGAAGGCCACAGAAAAAGAGAAAACACTCTAAAGGAGAGGGAGTCCCAGTGCAAAGAAGAAAGTGTACGCGTTGTGATGGTCTTGGACACAATAAGGCAAGTTGCACGGTTGCCAGTGATGATGCTGAGTGGATTGATTTTTCTGCTAGGATTCCATCAGATTTTGAATATGAAGAGTACATATGATCTTCCTTTTAACCAATCACCAATAGTGGCAGCTAGTCTCAGCAACTTTGGTTAGTTTGAAATTGGCACTTGCAGTTGCATATAAGTCAGTTTTATTGTTACCTCTTTGGCTTTACTTCGGAGTTGATATTTTGGATAGTTTTGGTTGGCAATTTTGGTTTCATAATTTGGTTTATAATGAACAGACGCCTTCTTGTAATATTAATATCAGTAACTATTATAGTAACGTGGTCAGTCTCTAATGGATAGCTTCTTTACAAGTTGGCTAACATCATCAACACTGCCTTCTATTTTCATTTTAACTAGACCATCAATGGTGACTTTCAACTGGGTTTCTTTTGTCACCTCTGCTTCACTAACAGGTGCTTTAGCCTTATGTGTCCCTTCACCTACTAGATCTATCCATTTAAAACCGTTCCATGGTTTGGCCCTGCATGAGAGATACCTTCTTCCCATGCTATATGGCTTCGTACTAACACCATACCTCATATTCATTTTTTAGCATAGAGGACACTACACAGTTGATCTTCCAGTGGTCAATTTCCCCACACTCAAAATAGTTGCCATTGTTGGTTGATGATGAACCAACATTTGTATTCTTGGTAGAATCCCCCACCCATTCCGAACGAGAAAAACAAGAGAAAGAGAAATGGGATGGAAGGAAGGCAACCTAGTTTGTACTTATAAAAGGAAAAACATACTATTTTCCCACCCAAGTGGTGTTGGCGCCAAATTATTCCCACCCAAAAAATTTTCCGCCTAAACTATATATACACAAAGGTTTGATGAAACAAAATATTCCAATAGACATATTGCATTACAGGAACTATCATCAACAAATTCCATAAAAACACTTCACTAAAAACTTAACTCATCAGTCCAACATAAACCCTAAAAAATAACAACAAGGCATAAAGGCATGAAGCAATGAATGACAAATTCGACGTTGATAATATTAACAACACCATAGACACCATCAATTCGAAATAAAAATGTTGGAACTAACATATTAAAATTAGACAGCTATCAGCATTTATGCCAGAATCAACACCACACAAAAAAGTTATCTATTTCACTAAACACAAAATAGAAGAAGTAGCATCCACCAAACTCTTCTCTAATTGCTCTTGTTTGCTTTTTGAAATAGTATCTGGATTCAACCCACAATTAATTATATCCATTCCAATCCTTTTGCTCATTCGATAGGGTTGCATTTCTATATTGTTTACTTCATCAGGCACACCCCTCAGAAGGCAGTCTAGATAAGCTAGGCAAAAGAGGCCACAACTATTTGTATCTGGTTGTTAAGTAACAGCCACAAACTCATGAGCCCAAAGGGCTCCCAAATCATGAGGTGACAATGGATCAACATACCTCATGACATAAGTAAGGCAAGTCTCTATAGCAAGTTACTCATCAGAAACTTTCTTCAGACTAAGAGAATCATATGTGTACATTTTTCTCTTTGAAAAATTGTAGACTTCAAGAACCCAGTGGCTACCTTCAACTTGAAGAGGAATGATAAGACCCTTTGCCCTGGATGGGTGTGCTTGATTTCTAAGCCTTCCTTTATAAGGGTCTAAGTACTCTTTAACAACTTCATGTGGATGATACACACCACTATCTGCTTTGTCATCAGGAGTTGCACCACTGAAGGTTTGGTCTTCCATCTTCTTCTTAAAGTTCGTATACGCTCTGTTCATGAATTTCTACATCAACAAAATCATGAAGTAGTTCATCAATAAGGTGAACTATACAAAACTGTGAAAAAACCAATGAGATACAACTTACAGAAAAGTATACATCCTTAATGATAGTATATACTTCTTCTTCTGGAATGTCATTTTCCTTACAATGTTTGATGTACCACCTGATCAACAGCTTCACATATATGGTGATCACCTAAGTCATAAATATGTTAGTTGTGTACTGACCTCACTATCTACCTACTCTTTTCCATGCAATGAGATAGACTGGTTGTATCCAAACACTCTAACATCTAAATAGTTTTGTGGATTCTACAACCTTGTAAAAATCTTCCAATAGTACTGTAGTACGAGGAGGTCACATTTGGTGGTGGTTTTCTTGATAAATGTTTTGGCCAAAGCAAACTTGATCAGCTCATCACATTCCTTCAATTTTTTCTTCCCATGACTGACCTTGCATCCCTTGCCTTCTCTTCTTTCTTCTTTCTTCTTTCTTCTTTCGTGTGTTTCTTCAGTTTTCTTTTCCATTTGACTATGTATGCGTAGCACCACATAAGGGACCACCATTTCCCCCTCCACAGCATTATCATCATCTACATCATTATCATGTTCCCCCAACATCACAACATCAACTTTAGATTGCACAACAATAGTTTCTTGCTGAATATCCACCTTAGTAACTTCAGCGGTTGTGGGTGACAATGCAGGCAAGTCAGTTATGTCATTACTGGTAGAAAGTAAAACAAAAAATGTGACCTTCTCCATTTTAGAGTTAAGGATTTCTTCCCCATCAATATTAACATCATCATTGGATGGAACATCACCATAAGGTGTAAGCAAGGGACCATCACCAGTAGAAATGGCTAAGGGACTAATAAATGGAACATGCTCAACAACAACTGTAGTACGAACTAGGACTAGGGGACTTTGGCCAACCATAGTATGGTCATTGAATCCCTCCCCCACATTCTCATCAACAGGCTCTCTCACACCCTCTTCTAGCACTTCATTGCTCAAAGACTCCTCAACCACATCAACAACCCTTTCTTCAACCTCCTCAACAACAAACTCTGGAGCACCTTCATCATTATCATAAGGGCCTTCATGTTCAGGTTCAGGTTCTTGGAAAAAATCATGTAGTCTTCCCCCATCACCTAGTCATCATGAGGAGTCTTGGGTATTTCTTCACTAATATCTCTCAAAATATCAGGTGCTGCAAAAAGATCAGTTTCACTACTCTCTCCCTCCGTTGCTTCTTTTTCATATTCTTGAACAACATTTTCATCTCCTTCTTACTCGCCTAAACCAATCAAATTTCTTCTTCTTTTTGGTTTGTCAGCTTCCTTGCTCTTAGCCTCCATTTCTTTTCTTTTCTCACTGACTTGACATCTTTTCAAATTGTTTACCTTTTGCTAGCCTTTACAGCCTCTACTTTACTTGACCTTGGTGGCTGGACTCTCACTTGCTGCATACTTTGTTTCTCTTCACCCCTCATCCTTAACATTTTAAACCCCACAGATATTGTATTCTTCTCAAGAACTTCACTGACGGGTACAACATCCACTCCTCTTTTTCTATTTTATCCAACCTCATTTGAAAAATCAAATGTAACTTTCTTAGAGGATGATGACTTCCTCTTAGAAGGTGGGGATGATGACTTCCTCTTATAAGGTAGTGTAGACACAACTTGTTCCACAACTGCTTCAACTTTCTTCTTAACAAATCGTGTAGTAGGTTGTTTGACAACATTATCAGCATTGGAAGAGCTTGATATCCTTCCCCGTGTTTTCTTTGTTCTTGGTCCCTTCACTATCCCCTGAGATGATGATGGTTCACCCAATCCAATTTTCTTCCCACCCTGTAAAACCCCTTGCAGTATTGTATCCATACATGTCCTAATTTCAGACTTGATCTCATTCCAAGCCACCCTAAACTTTATTCAAAAGTTAGTTTGAATAAGTAAACATATGTGTTATCTAATATATAATTGCTGGTGTATCTTATGAGTTAGCACAGAACTAACATAGAGTTCCTGATATATCCAGTTGCAGGACCTATCTTATGAGTCAACACAAAACTAACAAAGAGTTCCTGATATATCAAGTTTAAGAACCTATCTTATGAGTCAACACAAAACTAACATAGACTTCCAGATATATCCATCTTAAGAACCTATCTTATGAATCAACACAAAACTAACATAGAGTTCCTGACATATCAAGTTTAAGAACCTATCTTATAAGTCAACACAAAATTAACATAGACTTCCTAATATATCCAATTTATGAAGCTATCCTGTGAGTGAACACAAAACTAACATAGACTACCTGATATATATCCAGTTTAAGAACCTTTCTTATGAATGCAACAAATATCAAGCCATTAATAAGGCAATGCTGATGTATCCAGTTGAAGAATATAATCAACAATGCAGAGTTTATGATACAGACAACATATGTCAAATAATAAATAATGCAGAGTTTGAATGATATGCTTACAAGGCCTTTCAATAGATGCACTTTGTCTCTCGAAGCATCTCCTCCAAAACCGATCGCGGCCCGGTTGTGTGGCCCGTTGGTTGAAAGCCACCTTCATTACATCTTCATTCATTTCTTCTTCTTCAATATCCAAAGTGTCAAAAACAACAACCTTACCCTTAAGAGGCTCGAGCTTTTTCTTCCAGGTTTGGAGATGTAAGTTCTTAGGAGGCAACTGATCTCAATCAAGTATTCTTGGGAATTTGCCATTCAATGCCTTACAAGCCCCAAGAGAAGGGATGTGAAGGTATGCTCAAATATCAAAACAAATAACACAACCATAAACTGCAAAGGAGTCCTTCTCAGCTAACACATTTTTGTAAATATCATCCAAATAGTACTCCAACATCTCAAAGCAAGGTGTGCCCCATGGAAACTGATCAAAAGCAATTAGGTCCTCTGCAAGATCAACATACCTTCCATCTACAGTCCTAGAATATCCAGGAAGCACAACTTGGAGCAACACATACAACCTATTAAGGCTAAATATATCACTTTTATCTTCACTACCACTAGATTTCGCCACCACTAAAGCATCTAATATTTTTGTCTCAATAACAGTGTTTCCTTTAAAAAACCTAGTACAAAATTCTGATGTGTTGTTCTTCACGTCAGTGGTGTAGAATGAGTTAACAACAGAGTTTACACTAAAACCCATAATCAATGCAACATCACTCTTCTTGAACACCAAATATTTGTTACCAATCCGATAGCAAAGTCTACCAACTTTGTGGCTAACTATGGCACAAACAAGTGTAGTTGTGTGCATGTTTTTTTGGATTTGCAAAAAACTTCAAAAACAGGACTTCTCAAAATCCTCCCTTTCTTCCTTACTAAATCCACCAAATAATTTTTGCATTTTATCTAATGACATTCTACATGTCAAGTTAAGCTTCTTCATTTCTCCACCAATAATTCAAACCGTAAAGGAGGGTTAGAATATGGAAATTAGAGTGAAACTAAAAATCAAGGTCAATTAGGGTTTCCAAATTGAGGTTCACTAGGACGATTTTTCTCCCCTAATTCCCAATTGATTTCTTTAAGTTTTGGTTACTGACACGGGCCAAGGTCATTTCCCGCCACATGTTAAACGTCATTTCCCACCATAATAGTAATGTCCATGTTGATTCCTCTATCCAATTAATAAATATATTCCGACCCTAGTAATATTAGCAACTCTCATATACATTGTCTATATAATTAATACAAATAAAATTTAAAAAATAAAGGAAATAACTGGGTTGGTGCTTGCCATTAAATATCATGAAGGGTGAAATATGCCGAAACATGTTTGCCACTAAATATCATGAAATAAACAGTTGAAAAATAGATTTGTTTGCCTTTAAATAAATAAAAGGCCTTCAATAAATAGGGGACACATGTCAATCTTCACATTTCCCGCCAAAATAGTGATGTTCATGTTTCTCTATCTAATTAATAACTAAATTGTGGCCTTAGGACTATCAGTAACTCTCTTGTACATTGATAATTATTATTAATTAATTCCATTCATTTATAGAGTTGCATGCCCTGCAGTTGTATACTTGCATGTCCTCTAGTATACCACCAAATTGCTACGAATCACATTTGACAAAATTCGCTTCATATTCCGATTGGTCTTCGGCTGACCCTTGGTTTTTGTGTTTGTCATGATGACCATTTACAATACAGTAAGGTAAGGTAAACTAACCACCCCACTTAATTACGCTGCCTTGTTTCCCGCAAAGTTTTATCTTTAGAACCACTCTGGAAATAACAATGGATAACAGTCATCTCATCATCTCTCATATTGTAATCTTTTCACTATTAGCAACAATCCCATTCAAATGTTTTATCTCAATTTCTTTTAATGCCTCTTCCTAGATTCCCTGATTGGTCGGGCAGTGAAACTACTGATTATTATTCTAACGAGGAGGAAATGTGGGATACATATTCCACTGATGATTACAACGAAGAAGAAGAAGAAGACGATTAAAGGATGTGGGACCCTTATTATGATGGGGATGCGCCTTAATATATGTGGGAGGACCAAGACATGGCTAATGGTAGTTCAAGTTCAAGTGATGGTAGCTATGGTGATGATGGCGACGAGAATGAGGAGGACGAGGGCGATGAGGAGGACGAGGATGATGAGGAAGATTAATGTGTAGGTTTTGTTACTGTGTTCAAGTTTATGCTAGTGTGTTTATGTCTTGTTAGAATTTGTGTAGGTTTTGTTCCTTTTGTTGATGATGGTTTTGGAAGAAGAACATGTCTATCTTTTGAACATTGTAATTAAGAACATGCCTTCTCTTTTGCTTTTGTTGAATCAGTTTTACTTTTGTTCCTTGTGTTGAATCAGTTTTAGTACCGTAATACATCTTAATTAATGTTATTTTTCTATGTTTTTGTAGGTTTTAATCTCTATGTTTTTTTTATTAAAAATATTTTTTTGGTAATTAAAATATAAACAGTCTTAATGTAAACCCTCCATCGTAATTTTACGAATCTCAATACATCAAAACAGCAAATGCATTCATGACCGTTCATTTTCATCTGCTCATCTCTAAGATAATCTATGATATCTTTCCACCCACCCATCAAATCACTTAAAATCACTAAAATCGTTACTAAAACTAGACAGTGTGTTGCAACAGATTTACAGGTCCACGTGGGCAATCTCAGAATATGTCAAGAATGGCAAAAATGTCCAAAACTAAGTTGACAAGTCAAAATTGGAGTGGTTACTACTTGGAAACAAATTGACATTATGGGTTACTATTTAGGAAATTAGCCTAGATTATGTCATAAAATGGATTATCATAATTGTTGCCAAACGACCCCTATGTTTTAATAGAGAATGAGATAATGGTTTATAAATAATTTTACCAAACACATTTTTTTTATATGCAAAATCGATTATGATAATCATAATCAATTATTGGCCCTAAAATGGATTCTCATAATGGTTGTCAAACGCCCCAAATATGTAACTGATGCAGGACCACAAAATAGTCATAACACATCACATTTCTAGCACAAAATTCTTTTCTAGCAGTGACCCAAATCAGGTGCAAAACAAACTCAGATTTATACTTCGATATGGTTCTAGACCACTCCTAGCATGGCCTATACATTACATCAAACTAAACTCAATATCATCATTCCATTTTGCAGTAGAAACACCTCAATGAGAAAAAACTTATGACTTTTTCCACATCAGAAAGACTCATTTCAAATTTTCTTAACCAGTAAAAATATGCTGAGTTGCTCAACAAAATGAAATACCTCTGTATTAGCCATAGCTGGACAAATTCATTTGGCTACTGGCACCTAGCAATTTCTCTCTGAATAAGATTGTGAAGGCCAGGTTTTCCACTCCTTAAAAGCTGTTCTTCAAAATCTTCTTTGACACTCTGGTGAAGAGTTAAAAAAGGATTGAATGGACGTTAACTACTACAGTAATGTGACATGGGAAATTATATAAGGCACATTCAAAGGCAATTGGCAAAGAGCTAAATTAATTGAAACACAACGGAAATTCCAGCTTCAACCCTTTGGAAACCCACCTCATACAATATTTATATCATTATTAACCTCTTTCAAAGAGGCAGCCACTAACTCAGCAATAGATCCAGATGGAAATACAGTGGCAGCTTTTGGTACTATGTCCTTCCTACTGATTGATTTCGGAAGCCAAGAAGTTTCCTCTGACACAGTTATTTCTCTAACAACAGGTTTCAAAAACCTCCATGGATCTTCTAGCATGGACTTGTTGTAAAACAGCTCAGGGCTCTCTCGCGCCGAGACATGACCATGGAAACCTCGTCCTCTTCCGCCACCCCTTCCTGACCCAGGGCTGGAACTGCTTCCAAACCGGTATCCACTGCTTCTTCCAGCATTGGGACTAGGGCTACCTCCCCGTCCCCAACCTGGGCATCCCCTGTTGCTGAACTGCAATCCACTGCCTCTTCCAGAATATGGGTAGGGGATACCTCCTTGTCCAAAACCAGGGTTGGGACTGTTGCTGTATTGAACACCGTCGCCTCTTCCAAAATTAGGACCATCTCCCCGTCCAAAACCAGGGTTGGAACTGTTGCTGTATTGAACACTGTTGCCTCTTCCAGGATTAGGACTATCTCCCCGTCCAAAACCAGGGTTGGAACTGTTGCTGTATTGAACACCATTGCTTCTTCCAGGATTAGAACTATCTCTCTGTCCAAAATCGGGGCTAGGGAAACCACCACCAATAGGTGAGTTGGGTAGGAAACTACAACCACCTGTGTCACCTGGTCTGTTCCAGACAGCAGGAGGAGTTCCAAGTTGTTGAGGAAACGGTCTGGCCATTCCGATTGGACTTCTCCATGGACCAGGGTTGCTATAAGGGAATGGCGCTTCATACGTTCTTTGATTAGAGGAATAACTCTGATTAAACTGATGAGTAGGAGGAGTTGTATCAAGGTTCCTTGGTCCTGAATCAGTCGAAAAACAAAGTCATATACAAAATTTGTGTGAGCAAAATTTATAAGTACCAGATCAGACACTCATGTGAAGGTAACTACAAGTGATTATCATATCTTAAGCAAAACAGCATCAATCGGAAAGGAAAGGACCATATATTTATTGAAAAATTATAAGTCTATTGCCAAATGAACGAAAGCAATTGGTTAGTTTACGCAGTTAAAGTTCCAGGCACTTTCGACTACATATAGCTCATGGAAGGTTTTCATTAGTATTTTACTCTTCTGAGTACTATTATAATCATTAAAACAATAGAAATAAGAGGAACAATATAAAGATTCCTGAAAAACAGCAATAACACTAATGATTACCTGGTAATGGGCCGTAATTCGGTAAACCCGGCTCTAATTTCTGACTCTTTGTTCTATTCCCAGAAAAAGCTGCCATAGGATCTGTATAAAAATCAAACCTCGCAGGGGGTTGTGGGCCCGGCATATTAGTAGTAGAAGTTTCTGCCAAGGGATTGAAGAGATTAGTAGGAATTGTGGATGGGGCTTCTTGTGCATTAGCTGCTGCTGCTATTCGCATCGCTCTTAGTCTTTCTTTTCTGTTCTCTGATTCCTCCATCTAATATACCGCTGTTAATTCGAGTTCCTTTGCACGATGGAAAGCTTCCGTTGATTCAATTTGAAGAATTTGAAGAAAGTGGACCAGTCAGTCGGGTTAACGGTGACTATTAGGGCCGATATGACCGACCTCTCAATTGGATTGGTGTTTATTACTGCCGGACCCATATTGTGTTGGGCAGACCCCAAAAACTGAAACCAAGAAATGGGGCTCAGCCCCTTGGTTTGAATCCGGATGAGTGTAAACCCCTTTCTATCGGCCCATATCACATAACTTCCCTATTTATCGGCCCATATCACAAAAACTCCCTGCTTTCCAATAACAGCGAAATTCCAGTCCGATTTCTATTTCCTATTTTATTTTATTACCCATTTTACCTTTTTTCCATATTAATCAAAATTTCAACTAAGAAGAACACCGATTCATCTGGATAACACGATTTGACCTATTTTATTTCTCAATTGAGAAAAACACCGATTCATCTGCTTGGATAACACGATTTAACTTCCTTTGTAACGATTGGTTCTTTTGTTGTTTAATATTGTGTATGTTGAATATGTAGAAAGTTGCCGAAACAAAGGAGAAAACGAAAGAGATATTGTCAAAACAAACTGTTAAAATTGCAAAACAAGTTGAGGAACATGAAAGATTTATTACCAAGGTGTACGTGTGTTTGTTTCTTTATAGATTTTTTCTTGTTAAAGTTTCGATTTTGGAATTGTTTGGGTTGATGGGCAAGCTTCAGATGGACTAATTTTGTTTGATGGTTTGTTAATTATGTAGGTGGCCCATCTATGTGGAGTTCTTGGCTTCGGCACATTTTGCTTCTTGTTGGGTGCAAGTGAGTAAGAAGTTTATTTGAAAGGAGAAATGTGTTTGTTAACAAACTATTTACTTGTAACTTTCCTAGTTTCAGGACCACAAGATATTTCGTATGTATACTGTTTGTTTTTCGTCACGTTCGTTCCTCTCCGATGGATATACTATCGATTCATGGAATGGCATTACTATCTTCTGGTGAGCAGTTTTATGTCTCAAGTAATTTGGTAATAGTGTACTTATTGACCTGCTTGGTATATTCTGAAAGTTCCATAAACTGGTAGGGAGTTCATCCAGAAAAGAAAATCTATAATTCCTGATACGAAAAGAAGTTCAAATTAAGACTGACCGCATCGTCATTCATCATCCTGCTTTTTTCTGAGTTTTATAAAGTAATTGTGTTGTACTTGTAATGATTTTGATAAGCTAGATAAGGAAGCCATTTCAAATTGTTTGAATCCTACTGTGACTATATGCAAAGAGTAGGCCAAACGTAGGCAAAAGTAGACAACAGATAAATGTTTATTGTATAGAAAAATACTATTTTATTTATCTAGGGATCTTAAATTGTCTCATGATTGCAATTGTATTTTTGTAGGATTTTTACTACTATGCCAATACAATTTTCTTGGTCATGCTTCTCTTGTTTCCAAGAAATGAAAAGTTTTTCATGGTTTGCTTCTCCTTTGCAGAGGTAGGTATACTGCCACTCTTTACACATCTGCTCTGTATGGATGATTTGCGTAGATCATGTTTTTGATGATATAACCTTCTAAATGCTACAACAGGGACCATTGGCGTGGGCGTTGATCGTGTGGCGATGTAGCCTTGTTTTCAGTTCTCTCGACAAACTTGTTAGTGTCTTAATACATCTTTTACCTGGTGAGTTCCTCTCTATCAAGCTATCTTTCTTGCTTCGAAGCACTCGGTTAGAGTTTGAAGTCTAATAATAAAAAGATGAATTTTTTATTTTTAAATTTTTTTATTAGGTTGGAATTAGAAGAGAAGCCAGCTATACTTGCAAATTCTTCAGATGCCGACAATGTTGGTTCTGATGATATTGTCTCTTTCGAAGGGATTGAGTCCAGAGAGAAGATCTCTGAAAGTGACCAGAGTTGTGAACTGAAATAGGACCCCTGAAATTCTACCTGCTGTAGAACCTATTCAAGCTCCTCTTTCTCGTCGTCCGGCTGGCCTTGGTGGCGCTGCTCCATTGATTCCTCATTTTGATGTTATATAGACACATTTTGTAAAACTATATTTATAGTCACTGAATTTTTATAGACGTTTTTTTGACATTTGAGTTCTAACCAGGTGACGCGGGTTATGGAAATATAAATTTACATATGCAAATATGAAATTACATATGTGCATACAAATTTACATATGCAAATATGAAATTTCATAGACATTTTTTCTGACAACTGACAGGTGACACAGGTTATGTAAATATGAATTTTCATATGTAAATATAAATATAAATTTTCTTATGAAAAAAAATTTCATATGAAAATTTAAATTTAAATAGGTTAAGAAGACTGTGTAATTTTATATTGTCATATGTAAATACAAATTTACATAGGATGACGTCAGCCCGGTTTGTCCTTAAGCCGAAATTATAAGTAAAGATTGATGACGTCAGCCCGGTTTTTACAGGGGTATTTTGGTCTATTTGGATATTTTTAAAAAATAGGTGGTTTTTATGGGTTAGTACGTAATGAGGGGGTTTTTATGTTGGTTATGTATCAACTAGAAAGATTAAACCCAAAATCTGAAACTAAAACACTTATTACAAATGTGTTATTGGTCCCAAAAGTTGTTTTGTGTTGGGCACCTCCCAGACCAAAGTGAATTTGATTTGTTGCAACATTTTCAGCCCTTCTCTTCTATTCTCTTCTATTCCACCATCAAAAACCATAAACCCTTAAACCCTAACACTAAACACTAATGGAAGAGCCCAACTCCATTTTAGAACATGAAGCTGACGAAGAAAATGTAATGCATCATGACCACATTCAAGAAGAAAATATAGAACAAGTTCCAAGTGACCCCATTCAAGAAGAAAATGTAGAACAAGTTCAAAGTAAAGAAAATAGAGGAATGGATGATGATGCATTTAATAAGAATAAGGTAAATCTAAATTAAACGTAATTATGCATGTAGTAATTATACATGTAATAATTATGCATGTAGTAATTATTGATGTGTACAATGATTATACATGTAATAATTATGCATGTAGTAATTATATATGTAATAATTATGCATGTAGTAATTAAACAACCCGGCTAGGTCGTTTGTATTTCACACCAAACAGTTTGGTCACACCGTCTGGACTGTGTCCAAAACGATGTGGCCATGTCGTTTGGCATATGGACTAAAAAAAACTTGCTGGTGTGGCCACACCGTTTGAACTTAGTCCCAAACGGCATGGTCACACCATTTGGACTAGGTCCCAAACGGTGTGACCATGTCGTTTGGGATTTGAACTTGGAAAAAAAGACTTGTCTGTTTTTTTGCCACTTGAACGGTGTGGCCACACCATTTGGACTTAGTCTCAAACGACATGGCCACACCGTTTGGACCTACGGTGTGGCCATGTCGTTTGGGATTTAAACTTGGAAAAAAAGACTTGTCTGTTTTTTTGCCACTTGAACGGTGTGGCCACACCGTTTGGACTTAGTTTCAAATGACATGGCCACACCATTTGGTCCAAACGGTGTGGCCATGTCGTTTGAGATTTGAACTTGGAAAAAAGACTTGTCTGTTTTTTTGCCACTTGAATGGTGTGGCCATGTCGTTTGGGATTTGAACTTGGAAAAAATATGAAGTTATATTTTTTAGAATCTCTAACGGTGTGGCCATGTCGTTTTAGGATTTGAACATAGAAAAACACAAACAGTGATAAACGGTGTGTTTGTGGCATTTGGTACTTAAGCCAAACATCAATTAACAACTGTTCTTTATTTAGGATCCTTCGGTGTGTTTCGAGAACTCTGGAAACTCGAATGACATAGATGATGTTCAACCGCTTTCAATGGATACAACAGAAATATTTACTACGGAAGAGGTACATAGTAGGCATTGTTTTCACTTGTTTTTATTTTCTAAATGAAATTATATTAGTTTATTGATTGTTGTTTTCTTCCATATCTTTAGGTATTTCAGACATGTAATGATGTAATTGGTTGGGCAACTGCTTGGAGAAAACAATGTAATGTGGTTGTGGTAATTGGGAAGTCGCATAATGCTAACGGGAACCGAGTACCAAGGCTAGATTTAGATTGCGAGAGTTCGGGCGTGTATCGTTCACACAAAAAAGCAAAGAAAGCTAATAAGAGAAATACAGGAACCAAGAAACGTGGATGTCCATTTAAGTTAAGATGTATTTTCCAATGCGGCACTGTCGATAGTTGGAAAATTGTCGTTCTTAATAGTGTTCACAACCATCCATTGGTGAAGACCCTTGAAGGACATGCATTTGCTACTCGACTGACTATTCCACAATTCGAGTTCTTGTCAGAGATGACTCAAAATGGAGTTAAGCCTAAAGAAGTTTTGATGTCCATCAGACATAGGTTTCTTGATAACCTATCTAGCATATATCAAGTCTACAATGCCAGGCACAAGGTGAGAACATTGGATATGAACGATCGCTCGCAAATGCAGAGATTGCGTGAGCTATTAGCAGAAAACCATTATTTCGAGGAGGTGAGAGAGGATATGAATACGGATGAGATAACAGGATTGTTATGGGCCCATCTGGACGGTGTTAAAATGGCTCGGACTTTTCCAAAAGTTTTCATCATAGACGTAACCTACAAAACCAATAAGTATCGGTGGCCTTTTGTACAGTTTGTGGGGGTGACTTCAACCTGGAAGTCTTTCACGGTCTGTCAAATGTTGCTCCAGTCCGAAATAGGGACAGACTATGAGTAGGTTTTGCGTTAGTTTAATGATTTGCTGGGTGAAGAAAGGCCATCTGTGATCGTGTCTAACAGGGACTTGGCCTTGATGAGTGCCCCTGATATTGTGTTTCCTGACGCGCACAAGCATCTCTGTAGATGGCATATCTCTATGTGCGTCCTTCAGAAATGCAATGATTTTTTTCCCACCACATAACTTGTAGATAAAGGCCAGTTCTCGTGGAACACTGTAGTAAAATCGAGGACTGAGGATATCTTCAACCATAGAATTGCTGCTTTGGAAAACACTATAGGGTTGAGTACTCCAATTTTGTTAGTTATCTGCGAGAGACTTGGTTACCTTACAAGGATCGATTCGTGTGTTGTTGGACAGATCAACACATTCACTTTGGGAGTACAACGACCAATAGAGTCGAAGGGTCTCATGCTCAGGTGAAACGTGTTCTAGGAAACACAAATAGACATGATTTTCTAAGTATGTTTTACTTGATCCACCCAATTTTAGAGATCCAGCTGTCTGAGATTAGAGGTACGTTTGAGAAGAGTCTGATTGTAACCCAACACCACCACTGGATTCCTTTATTTCTTGAACTCAGAAACCTGGTCTCAAGAAAATGTTTGGACTTGCTTTATGAAGAACTAGATACCTGTGTAAGCCGTGCTGCTAAGGACTCTGAATTCATTTGTGGGTGTTATTTGCGCACCAGTCATGGATTGCCATGTGCTCACGAAATCATTGAACTTCAAAAGCAAGAACGTTCCATATCTTTGAGTGCTATCGATCCCTTTTGGAAAACTCATGCGCTTTTTCCAAGTGTGTCCGGTGGGTGTTGGTCCCGATTGTAGACCTTCGATGGATATGTTTATGAAAAGGTATGAAATGGCTTCCCGCTAAGAAGAAGAGGGGTTATGGTTAGGAAACTTATGGAGATTGTTGTGCCAGAAAGTACATGGCTAGAACCACCTCATGAGGAGGCGAAAACCAAAGGTCGACCTAAGGGTAGCTGCAAGAGAAAGCTTCCAACTGAGGATGAGAACTCTTCAAAGCAAGATTCATCTAGTTTTGAACATTCCCAACGTGAGCATGAAGAGTGGGTCTTGTCGTAACAATCGGAATGTACGCCAAATTCCAAGCCTTCTCATAAAACACCCACACCATCGAAATACGCTACTCCAAACCCACCTACAAAGAAGTCTTCTCCGAAACCACCTTTGCCACCAAAAAAACCACACCACAGAATAACTCTTCTCAAAAATCACCTTTACCACCTAAAACAACCACACCACGGAATAACTCTTCTAAAAAATCACCTCAAAATTTAGACATTGGCATCCTGAGGGGGCCAAAACATTACGGTTTAGATATTCCAAAAGAACTGCACAAATATATTGTTAAAGTGGATAACCCTGTGGGTGATGGCAATTGCGGGTATAGAGCAATGTGCATTGCACTAGGAAGAAGTCAGGAAGAGTGGTCGTGGATGAGAAATGAGTTGTTACAAAAACTTAATGACAACCTCCCCCTATATTGTACATTGTACACTCACAGTGAGATTAGGTACGTGAAACCTACAATTTCCCATGAATGCGGTTAGGCACCCCCTGGTAAGTGGATGAGCATGCCCTTTGCTGGATATCTATTTGCTTTGAGATTTAATGTCCTCCTCGTACATTTAGGAAGTATGTACTGCCATCTTATTTTGCCACTGAGAACCCAAGCAAATCTTGAGAGAGTAAAGAAAATGTTGGGTACCGCTTACGTACAGGGATGTCATTTTGTCCATGTTGAACTTGTTGATGATTGTCCGGTTCCAAAACCGATGTGAAGATGGCGTAGAGCTTGACACTTAATTGCAGATAGTTGGGATACTGCATTACAAGCAAGACAAGCGTAATTTACGGTATTGAACATTCCCAATTTAGTATTGGAAGACGAGCACACTAATGATGGGTCCGAAATACCAATAATAGATGTTGACTAAGAATAAGTCTATGTAATTAATGTTCATGTGGTTGGAATTGTAATTTGGTTTTTGATACAATTTTCTTAAATTTGATGGTATTTTTTTGTCGAATTAATTGTATGGATGTATGTATGTTTGTTTGATTTTGGAAAAAATGACTTTTGGGATTTGAACTTGGAAAAAACGACTTGTCTATTTTTTTGCCACTTGAACGGTGTGGCCACACCGTTTGGACTTAGTCTCAAACGACATGGCCACACCGTTTGGACTAGGTCCCAAACGGTGTGGCCATGTCGTTTGAGATTTGAACTTAAAAAAATGACTTGTCTGTTTTTTTGCCACTTGAACGGTGTGGCCACACCGTTTGGACTTAGTCTCAAACGACATGGCCACACCATTTGGACTAGGTCCCAAACGGTGTGGCCATGTCGTTTGAGACTAAAACTTGGAAAAAATGACTTGTTTGTTTTTTTGCCTCTTGAACGGTGTGGCCACCCCGTTCAAGAAGCAAAAAAACAGATGTTTCGTGTTTTGGCAAAAAAACAGATGTTTCGTGTTTTGGCAATTTATCAATGTTTTATACATGGCATATTGGCAACAAGAACTCGTGTGAAAATTTAATTCATGTAAGTTCCATTGTGTAATGCATGTGTTTGCTTACTTTTGAATGGAAAGGACGCATCTTTTCAAATAGGATTTACAGATTCGTTTTTCAGTTATTTGATCAGTTTTTCAAAAAGTTGTAACTGAAAAGGTTTTTGATAGACAAACAACTTCTCTCTCTCTGTTCAGTCTTCTTTCAAAAACATGAATCTTTCAACCTGAAGCAAACTCACTCTTTATATTGCCTCATTTTCTCCACTTTTGTTGCTTTACAAACTGTTATAATAACAATGGCTTTAAGAGAAATGAGAGTGGAGAAAGTGAAGAAGATATTCCAAAAGTTTGACAAGAACAAAGACGGAGGACTCAACACAAAAGAAATGTCATCTTTGGTAATCTCTGTAAACCCAAGAGTTTAATTCAGTGATGAACAAATCACTGCCATCCTTGAAGAAGTTTTCAGAACTCTATGAGGAAACTAAACACTAGCATGCACACATAAAATTGAGAACTGACAAACAAACCATTCACATAAATAACCAGTAAATAATTAGAACTTAGTTTAACATAACCAGCAAGAGTAACTTACATCATTCTCTTCCAACACAAGATAAAAAGAGGTAAGCTACAAAATATAAAAGATTGGCTAAAAAATTCATTTCCATTAATCTTAATACTCTAAACAGCTCAGTTATCAATCTCTCTTCAACTTCTCTACATAAACACTAGTACAAGACAAACCAAGGATCGAAATAAACATCATCAAAAGACTGCCTCTATAACACACTTCCAACAAGACTTCCAACAAGACTGCCAATGCTCAACACACTAAACCCTAAACTAACCAAACTCAACATTGCTAAATCCAATGCTCCTTAACGATATTGTCCGCCAATGAACTTGCACCGGGTCAAATTGTATGCCTCCATGAACTCGTTCCGTGCATCGTCTGGAATCGCAGTCCCACCCAATTGCAGGCTTTGATTGAGCAAACAAGAAATTTCATCGACGACGGGATGCTGTCCAAATTAAAACGAAAAACTACATTAGTATATACATTTACATTTATAAAATACCAAAAAAAAAAAAAAAAAAAAAACTAACTAACTAACGTTGTAAAGTATTAACTCACCAGATTATGATATGGAAGACTCTGTAGGGAGTAGTGATTAAGATAATCAGGGTTTATCATTCGAATATGACTATTGTTTTCGTACCAACTCATGTATCTACTAACACACTCCTATGGATAAGACGGAATGGGTCCTCGATGTTCAAGTTGTATCAAGTGATTCTGCCATTTACTCCAGTAGGAAGACACAATATTAAATTTCACATCGTACCCGCTTCCGGAAGTAGTTCGCATCGAGGTCTTTGGTCTTGGGGGATCTAAAGGTACAAACTGCATATGACCCAACTGACGCACAACCCTCGAAACATTGTACTGCTCGACATTATCAAGAAAGCATATAAATCCCTCGAAAAATGCTATTTCATCCACCGGCCGTATAGCTCGGACTTTAGCATAGGGATACTATTCAACTTGTCAAATAGCATATGATCGAGGAAATTAATCATTAACCACATACTAATAATATCAATTAATAAATAAAACTATTTACATACAAAAATGCTTACATCGGTACAAGTCATATTATCAATCATCGCTCGGGTATGCTTCAATGCAGCTGTTGTGCTAGCATAAAAAGACTGAGTAACTGAGTACCTATGACTACGCGACATGCTTAACTGATAGTCCCCGTTTGGGAATGGCCTGAACACCGGGAAGTACTCATAAATCCATGCCTAGATTAATATAGATACCCAGTTAATATTGTAATAGATAGAAAAAATTGACCTTGAAAAGAAAAACAAAAAAACTAATACATATAGGAGAGTGAAATAGCCTGAAACACCCTTCACCTTGGCACTTGTGGCAGTCCCAAGACCCCTGTACAAGTAAGCCAGTAAGACAGCACCCCACGCGTAGTCTCTGATCTCGGCAAATTTCATAAGCAGTCTCAGATAACAAACGGGAACTGCAGTTCCATACGTGTCGGTGAAGGCGGTACATCCAAAGAAAAACAACAAATAAGCTCTTACAGCAAACCGCAACTCTTTTTGGGTTGACGCCTTCTTCACAACAATCCCATTTTTATCCCGTAAATCTTCATCCATTACCTTCCCAACAAACTGCTTCATCAAGAAATCCATCCTAACTTTGGAAATGAATTTATTGGATTTCATCTCTGCATCTATATTGTCCATGGGTATGCCAAGACCTTGGTGGAGGAGTTTTTTTGTCTGTTCCAGGGTCAAATCAGTGTCCCCAGTCACTACTTTGCCTCTGATCGGAACTCCTAAGAGTTGGGAAACATCGTCCAATGTGATTGTCATCTCGCCCCACGGCATATGAAACGTGTTGGTCTCTGGATGCCACCTCTCCACAAACGCAGAGACCAACACAGGATCCTGATGCCTATATACACCTAAGACCAGAGCACATAAGCCGGTCCTTTGAAGCTCCACATGAAAATTAGAATAGTCTGAACACTCTCTGACGATATCCCATTGTACCAACTTGTTTAGGTGCCCATGACACTTCAACACCCCTCGCTTCGCCTAAAACAACAAAAACTAAGTATTAATGTATGCACAAGGTTTTGTAATACAAAATTTAAATACTAATAGACAATATATAATAATATTACCTGCCCCTCCCAAATATCGCGAGCCACGTGCACCGCATAGTCATATAACAGATGTGACTCACGAGGGCCACCTCCATAAAGAACCTCTCTGGATCTCCAAGTCATTGTTGGACTTTCTCACAATATTCACTAGAGGTACAGGTACAGGGACTTCAGGGACTTCCTTGTCATCCTCCTCCTCCTCATCCTCCGTGTCCTCCTCTTCTGCATCATCAACACCCTCTTCGTCATCTTCTTCACTATCATCTTCTTCACCATCACCTACAGCTACACTCTTCCCACGATCCATAGTTACATCATCTACATCTACATCTTCATCTAAATCTAAATCTAAATCTACATCTACATCTACATCTATATCACTCATAACTGTCCGCTTTCTTCTCTTTTGATTTCCTAACTCTACACCACTTACTACATTACTGGGATCATCCGCTTTCCGATCCCCTCTACGGATTGATGCCAAGGTGGTTGTTGCCCTTTCTCTCTTTTTCTCACGCTCCTCCCGACCTGAACTACTACTCCCCCCACCTAACAACTTCTTAGCACCCGTGAAAACACTTTTTGCTACACTCTTCACATTCACATTCTTTGTTCGAGGCATTGCTACAAAATAAATAGGAGTTAAAAATAAGACATTCAACTAATTCAAATTGTTTATTAACAAGCAAATGCACAACTTCTAATACTAAGACATTCAACTTGTAAGTGTTTATTAACTTTGGAGTTCACTAACTAAAGTCTAAAACGTGCATATCCATAGCTTCCTCTAATTCTATGGCCAAACATGGTCTACAAATACTGAAGCATTCTCTTTTAATTTTACTTGTTTGCTTCATCACCAACAATTAACAAAGAAAGTTTGTTGTGAACTTTAAGTGCCACGCTCTACACTTACAGTGGTAGACTGGTAGTTCTTTTAAGAAAGTAGTCCAACCTTGCAACTTCCCCACTATATTAACACCCCCTTGGTGCCCCACAAACAACATCTCCTTTTCATTCTAAACACACTCAGTAGAGAAAAGAGATAGAAAATGGTTGTGATCACAGAAGAAATGAGAGCCAAGGCTGACCTTTGCTTTGAAGATGAGGAAGGAAAAGAGAGAAGCAAGTTCTTGCTCAAGGAAGTGGGACTGCCCACTGGCCTCCTTCTATTGAGAGACATACTAGAATGTGGTTACATGGAAGATACTGGCTTTGTATGGCTAAAGCAAAAGAATAAAATAGAACACAAGTTTGAGAAGATTGGAAGGCAGGCCATATATGGTACAGAGATCACTGCCTATGTTGATAAGTATAAGATTAGGAAATTGACTGGTGTCAAGATAAAGGAGATGTTAATCTGGGTTAGTTTGAATGAAATTTCTATCGACAATCCTGTCGATGGAAGGATTGCTTTCAAGGGATTGGCCGGGTCTTTATCGGACTTATCCATTTTCAGCATTCGACAACCCTGAAGTCAAGATATAACTCGAGTATAAGTTACCACCCAAGATAATTGACAATGTCGAGGTAGCCGAGGAAGTAAAGGAAGCTATGGTAGCCAAGGAAGTGAAGGATCCCATAGTAGCCAAGGAAGTGAAGGAACCTATGGCAGTGATCAAGAAAGTAGAGGAACCCATAGTGGCCAAGGAAGTGATAAACTTGTAAGTGTTTATCAGCAAATTGCTTACTTAACAAGGAACAAGAGAAGATAGGAGATGTCGAATGGAATGGTTAGAAAAAACAGGTATGAAAGCCAATATCAAGTTTACAACGCCACTATTAAGCAAAAATATTTTGTGAAAGGTAAAACTTACAGGAGTCAAAATCAAAATTGGACATATATACATTCTAACTTATGGACTAGAAGAACAAGCTCCATATAAGGTTTTGTGTTTGACAAAATCATGAGAAACAATAATAACAATCATATAAATGAGTGAACATAATCAAATTTAAAGTCAACAACAAAGCCTCAACTTTTTTCTCCATTTAGGAAGTCAACATAGTGTAACAAACCATACCACAAACCATAAGTTATTGTACAACAGCTTCCCATTAAGTTACAATAGAATCAAATCTCAGTTTTCTAATAGTAGGAAGGTGAGAGACGCAACCCCATAGTCTACATTTTCAACTACATATAATATGCTCTAAAATCTAAATCGCTACTTTTTTTTCTAGTTTCCAGCCAAATGGTCCACGTAACAGCATATAACTGTACTCAACAATCATCCGCATCGGTGGTTCAATCAAGCAAGGTAGTAAAACACTTTAAGAACCTCACTGATATTAAGTTATAACCTACAACTAAAGTTCCTCCAAGAAGCATAGCTCTTCTTAGCATAGTCTACTATCTTAATATCTTATAAGTCCTACCAGTAGAGGAAAACACAAAACAAAGCGGACGCATATAACCAAAAATTACTGGAACAAATTGAACATATCCAAACATGTGAAACTTAAGAGCGGTTTTTCAAACAAGTAGTGCCAAGTTCAGATTATTAAAAGACATGATAACAGTTGACTCATCATCGCTCTCGAATCGGACCAAAACTTCGATAGAAACCTTCCTTCTCAACTCAACTCTCGATCATCATCATCATCTATAAACCTAGTAGATTCCGAACAAGGTTCAATCCAGCTCGGATTATCAGAACTAACAGACGACTTTCCAGACTCATCAACAGTCTCACCAACTATAGTCTTCCCGTAACGGTTCTCGCAAAAATATATCTAATAGGTATGAACTACGGCATTGTTTTTTGACTTGTATAAACCAACCAAATACAATGTACAATGTATAAACAAACACCTTGAACACTCAAACTACAATGTATGAACAAACTACAATGCATAAAAAAACTCACTTTGAAAGCAAAAAACTCACTTTGAAATTGGTGTTGATAGAAGAGCTTGGGATCGAGATAGAGATCGAGCAGTAATTGAAACCACCAATTGATCGAGATCGAGCAGTGATCAAGATCGAGCAGTAATTGAAACTCACTAATGGTGGGTTTGATCGAGATCGAGATAAAGAATCGAGAGTTTGATGGAAACAAAGAATTGAAACAGAAATCGCGAGTTTGATTTTGTGGGTTTGATTTTGGTCAAGAGAAATCGCGAAATATAAGGTTTGAAGGATGAAGGTGGTAGCCGGTTTTCGATTTCTTGGGTATTTGGTTGGGGGGTGTATGATTCCAAGTTAAGCCAACCTGATGGGCGACCCGGCTGACTTCGAGGTCTGGTCCGCCAACACAAATGAGTCCAGCAATAACAAGACTCATTGGATTTTGAGTTCGAACCCTTAGTCACATGGCGGTTTTAGAGCAAAACCTTGTTGAAACTGCGCTCTGATTTTTTCAAAACCACGCTCTCAATTTTCAAAGCCGCTCTTGACGATGAGAGATGCAGTTTTATAAGTTTTTGATAATTTATTTGGTAAGTTTATAACTGGATTAGAACCCAATCAATCTTCTTAAAGAAACAATAATTATAAATTTGGAGTATTACAGATATTCTAAACTCCAAATGAGCAAATTGAAGATCAACAAAATTCTGTATGATTTAGAACCCAATCAAAGAATTGAAGAGATAAAGATTTAATTAGGAAGAGTTTTTTCACAAGTTTTCGTGTTATTTTGAAGGAGAATAATGAACCAAATTGGTATTTTGTATGCATTCAGCTGATAAATTCCGTGGGTCTCTCTAAACCAAGGCCCAAAATATCGCTGATATATATCGGTTTTTTGGTACACCGACATGGATATATTCGATATATCTAAACCGAATATTGAATTCTTTTTTTCCCAATATATATCGCAATTTCCGATATAATGATATATATCGACCGATATATACGATATATCCGATATAAATAGTTGACTTTGACCGATATTGTTGATTTTGACCAAATATTATTGACTTTGACCGATATATTGACGATATTTCTGATATAATCAATGATATTTTCGATATATCGATATACAAAACAAAATTTTGATTGGTGAACAAAAAAATAGATATTTCCAGTATATATCGGTTTTTGGGTACATTGAAATATTCACCGAATTCGATATTTTGGGTCTTGCTCTAAACTAAAATTGCAAAAGTCAGGAGAAGATGGCTAAGGTCGTTATTCTATACTCCCCATCCCAACATATCCCAACATAGAACTAGTTAGTACTTGTACAACTCTTTTTAGTAGTCTGTAGGACCACTGGTCCCTTATATAGTTATTACTACTTAAGAGTGAAAATGTGGTATACAACTATACATACACGATTTAGTGGGCAAAGACACTGCATACGGTTTTGTTATTTTGTTCCTTGATCATTTTTTTTTTAATTTGTTTTATTCTTTTATTAATTGAAAAATCATTGGTAATTAATATTCATGATTTAGTAACTCATTAATTAATAAATTATACTAGTGTATATAAGCGCTCTATAGACGCTCTCAAAGTGGGAGCTTCTCAACTTCGGCGCTTTCATGCTCTCGCTTGACGTTCTGGTGACTAAGGGCTGGCCCAGCACATTGACAACCCTACCTTACTTTTAATACAATTTTTACATTTTTGTACTTGTTCCAAAATAAAACTCTTTCAATTCTCTCTCGATGAAACTTTGTACTCAATCTGTTCTCTCTCCATTTTTCGTCCTTTATTCCATAAGAATACTTCATCTTCCTCTTCACTTCCCATGTTCAGAACTTGAACGTCCTGGAATACTCCTTCACTTCCTGCAAAAGATTGGTAACGACTCCCTTACTTGAGTGAGTTAGGGAGTCAATTACTGCAATAGTGTTTCGACCAAACATGATCAAAACACTAAGTGGTGATGAAAGAGATGAATAACGCAGAAAACTAGTGAGAAAAGTGATGGTGATCGAGAGAATTATATTATGAGACTGTACCATTTCGGTTACCTATGTACCCAAATTATCGATGGGATCAAGTCTCCATAACGTAGTTCTGTATGAAAAATAGTTTGGTATTTATATAGGTAGAGTAGAGACTTCTTGTATCTCAAATATTCTTGTAGCTCAAGTAATTGTTATAATTGAATATAATTCTCAACTGATAATTATCTCTTTGATAAGAAACGAATTTGGACATAAGTTAATGTACGTAAATGACAAGTCATGTGGCTAGGGTTCAGCTCTAGACACATGAGTTAGTGGGCCTGTACATTGATCCATGATATTGCAAATTGGGCTTTAGCACTATCGATTAAATGAATAAAGTGGAGACCCCTACTAATAGACGTTTGCCACGTATGTGGGGATCGAAACAAATAGCTCTATAAAATATGTGAGTGGGACGTATTAGAAGCCCCAAGTTGATTTGATCATTAATATGATATGTTGCTGTAGCTGGTCATGGTTAGGTAGGATATTGTCTCTTGTATGCAAGGATGCATGTAATATCACTAGTAGTCTAGGTCAATATTTGTGTTGAATTTACATCAAATAACAATAGGTACTAAATACCATTATGTACCAAGATCTGTAGCACAAAATTCTGAAATGAAGCATCCATTATTTTGGTAGTTTTTCCACCTGTACGTCTTCTTTGTGAGACCTCATAGACAGGGGCAGACATACCCAACATTTCAACTCCCCCCGGGCTAAACAACTGCCGGAGTCTTAAAAAAAAAAAAATAATAATAAACACATTCCAAAGAAATAACTGAAACACCAGGCTTCACAAGTAGCCAAATATATATACTGATTCATCAAAATATCTGGTCAAGTTCGACTATAAATCTATTTATAAAGCAAAACTATTTAAATGGTATTTTACAGGTATTGCGGCGTCAAAATCATCTATTACCAAATCCAGATCAATATCATTAGCAAAATCTCTTTCAATGTAGATGACCATTTAATCTAGAAGAAACTTATCCTCCATCTTATTTTGAAACTGTGTTTTGATAAGTTTCATGGCTGAGAACGCCCTCTGTAGTAGCTGTAGATATTGGAAGAGTAAGTACAAGACGAACTAATCTATCAATCAAGTGGTAGGACTTCGACTTTCCAGTTTCAACTAATCTTCTATACAACTCAGACATCGTGGACATATTATAGAAAACCGAATTACGATAAACATCAATCTCATAATGCTGCAGCTGAGTTCTCAATATAAGTATCTCTTGATCACTAAAATCTCAAAAGTAAAATCTTTCACCAAGATTGCAAATATCATCAATCCTAAATGATTTGAAAGCATCTTTAGTGGTCAAAGCAAAGCTAAAAGTAAAAAACTTTATTGTTTCCTCGGTGAATCTACTTTTCAACTTTATTAACTAAAAATCTATGACACTGTTATATATATCAACGCGATACCGATGCTCAAACGTTATGCAATCATATTGCTGACAAGAACGACCCATGCCTATCATATAGCGTGCAACCATATAAGGCATATCAATGTTATTCTTCTTGCAAAACAAGTCAATTTCACAAAAAAAAAAAAAAAAAATGCTCCAATTAACCATCATCTCTTAGGTTTTAAAGGAGTACTTTTGTGGTGGAGACTAGATGCATAGCGTTAATAATGTCTTAAGATTGATCTTACAGAGCTTTGCATTGTATGTTAGTGATTCTCATAGTCTTACGTAACAAATGTAACATGAAAACAAACTCAAACGATCTAAGTGCAATAAGAGCACCCTTAGCTTCCCCCCGGTTAGAATTAGTTGATCCATTGTTTGTGTTGTTCTCAAGAACACGAGAAAGTGCACTAAATGAAACTATCAAACTCTTTACAGATTGAAAATGGGAGCTCCAACGAGTAAACCCAACTCTCTACAATGTCGTAATCTAATTCTCTCCCCTTCCTGTCTCCAGTTCCCCACAATCAATCAATTTTTGAATTTCTTCGACTTGAACAACTAGTAACTCGGCTTGGTGCTTAGGAGAAGCCTTAAAATAATTGACAATTGTGCCCAACTTTGAAAAAAAACAACCAAATATCTTATATATCTTTAGCAGGTACAACCAATGCTAATTGTAAACGATGAGCGAAACAATGCACGTAATACGCACTAGAGCACTCCCTAAGAAATAAAGCTTGCAATCCATTCAAAGCACCCCGCATGTTGCTAGCACCATCATACCCTTGACCCCTCATATCATCAACAAAGAGATTGTTCCATCAATGGTGGGCGGATATTCGTCGAGTCTAGAATGAAGTGGCCCTAATGTGACATAAGCTCGTCGGATCTCGTCACGCTGATTAATAGGATATTCATTTATTTGATGGCATAACCCCGGATCACGTACCAAAGAACTAGTAACACTGGTTTTGCTAGATTCAATACCTTGAGAGTTCGGACAAACTTGTTTAATAGGTTCAATCCCTTGAGGATTGGAGCGAAGTTGTTCAATGGGCTCAACTCTTTAGAGCTTTTAACGGCCTTGATCATCCTTTTCAATAATTCTAGCAACATTGGATGTCTCGATTTCTTTTGGTTTTAAAGAACGAATCTATCTTTCGCACTCCCTTTGGCATTTTAGACGTCTGAAACATTAAAATAAAAATAAAAAAAACAAAGGAAAAGAAAAACCAATTAACCATCAACATTTCATATTTAAAAATTAAATAAATTAAATAAAAAAACAAAAAAAACAAAAAAACAAAAAACAAAACAAAACAAAAAAAACCTAACATATATAATAAATTACCTAAGGAGAACGAATAGTAGAATGAGTGAAGAACGTGGATTAGAATTAGGCAATGAAAGTTGTTAGTAAGGAATGAAGAATCAAGACTTTAAGACTAAGCAGTGAGTTCTACTTCCTTTGCAAGTGATAAAAAGGTCTCAGACTAAGCAGGAACAGTATCCACATAATTCCAGTAACAAAAGGAAGGGTAAGAACAAGGGTTTTGGGAGGAAGGGGAAACATAAACGTTAGTCATGTCGAAGCTCTCTGTATGGAATGTACGAGGCCTTAATGACCTCAATAAAGATAGTTATCTGAATAAATTTAGAAGGGAGAATAACTTAGGTCTTTTTGCTATGGTGGAGATGAAAGTCAGAATAGAGAAGTTTCAGCTTATCAATAGTCTCTGTTGTCCTTCGTGGTCTTTTGTAAACAACTACAGTAGCAGTGCTAGTGGCAGAATCTGAATATCGTGGGATCCTGGGGTTATAGCACTATCGAAAATCAAGGAGACTGAGCAACTTATACACTGTAAGATTGATCTGCTCCCTACATTGAAATCTTTCTTTTTTACTGTGATATATGCAAGTAACAATAGTGTAGATAGATCAAGGCTATGGACTGAAATTTGCAATATTCACACTGGCATACAGGGAGAGTGGTACGTTGCAAGAGACTTTAATAATGTTCTTTATTCTTTTGAATGGATTGGTGGAGAAGTAGTGCACCCTAGGGAAACCACCCCTTTCAGGGATTGTCTTGTCACATATGAGTTGTATGATCTCAAAGCTATTGGGGCGTTCTATATGTGGACCAATTTTGATAGGAAGTGGTCTGAAATTGATCGATGCTTGGTGAATAGTGCCTAGAGTACTATATTCTCCTACTCTTATGTTGAATACCTACCCTCGAGTACTTCAGATCACTCTCCTATAGTTATCTCTATCATCAACAGAGTTGCTGCTAGTCCTCCTTTCAGGTTCAGTAACTTTTGGATCCTCCATCCAAAGTTTTTGGCCACCTTTTTGCAATGTTAGAGTGTGCAAGTGAACGACAGCCCTCTATTCATTATGATGCAGAAGCTCAAACTATTGAAATGCAAGTTGAAAAGCTGGGCAAAATTCTTCTGCTCGGACATAACTAAGCAGACTGAGGCTGCTAGGAAGGAACTCAAGTATCTACAGAAAGCACATCAAAGTAATCCTATGGATGTTCTATTATGCACTAGGGAAAAAGAAGCACACTCAACCCTCTGTCAGCTTATCATCATAGAAGGGGAGGATCTTAGGCACCGTACTCGCTGTGATTGGATGAAATATGGAGATAAATGTAATGAGTTTTTCCATAAGATGCTTAAAGAGAGAAAGGGTCAAAATTTGATATGGGCTCTTAATGACTCTACTGGTACTAGAAGGGAAGGACATGAAGAAGTTTCTACAACTTTTGTTGACTACTATAAGACCTTATTGGGACAACCGTCCCTAGCTAGCTGTGATCCTGACTTTCCTGAGAGGATCCACTTTTCTAGGGTTCTGTATCCAGCTGAAGCAGAGACTATGATACAGGATTTTACAAAGGCCGAGATTTAACAAGCTCTGTTTGAGATGGAGGATAATAAGGCCCCAAGACCTGATGGGTTCAATGCCTTTTTCTTCAAGAAGAACTGGCAATGGGTGAAAGATGAGTTTGTTCAAGCTATTCTTTCTATTTTCTCTCTTCAGTCGGTGCGTAGAGGAGTGAACTCAACTCACTTGTGCCTCATCCCGAAAGTTGCAGCACCATCTAGGGTGGAAGAGTTCTGACCGATTGCTTGCTGCAATGTTCTCTATAAGTGTGTCTCCAAAATGCTCACTAATAGAATGAAGCCATTCATGCCTGAAATTATCTCCATGCAACAATCCGCCTTTATTCCGGGCAGATCCATTTAGGATAACCTCTTACTAGCTCATAAGCTAATTAGAGGATACACGAGGGATCATGGGACTAAAAGATGCTCTATCAAAATTGATATCACCAAAGCATATGATATGGTAAGCTGGCAAACTATTGAGATGATGATGACAAGGTTTAGATTCCCAGATAAGTTCATTGAGTGGACTAAAATGTGCTAATCTTCACCTTTTTTATCCATTTTAGTAAATGGAACGCCTCAAGGATACTTTGCTGGTGCTAGAGGACTTCATCAAGGGGATCCACTTTCTCCTTATCTATTTGTCTTAGTAATGGAAGTGCTCGGTGGGATGTTGAGAAATAGTGTGGCAACTAAGGAATATTATTACCACCCTAAATGTAAGAACTTGAGCATTACGCACCTCAGCTTTGCAGATGACATCTTGCTATTTTGTAAAGGTGATCCCACTATAGTTCAAGCTGTGAAGAATACCATTAAGGAGTTCTCTGCATGCACTGGTCTGAAGTTGAATAGCCAAGAGACTACACTGCTTGCGGGTAGTATGAGTCAACATGAAGCCCGGGAGTTAGCGGATATCATGGAAGTGCAACTAGTTTAGCCATCGGTAATATACTTAGGCCTTCCTCTCACTGCTTCTAGAATGGGAATCAAAGAATGCCTGCCTTTGATTGAAATGGTGACAAAGAGGATATCAAATTGGAAGAATAAGTCTCTAACACATGCTGGAAGACTCCAATTGATACAATCTGTCCTTTCTTCTCTTCATGTCTATTGGGCGAGAACCTTCATCCTACCCAAGAGAACTTTGAAAGACATTGCAAAGATTTGCAATAGATTCCTTTGGTCAGGGCCAAACATGAACTCCAAAATGCATCATGCAAGTCACGCTACTCTCATACTTGGTAAAGATCAAGGTGGTTTGGGCATTGTGGATCTGAAGACATGGAATAAGGCTACCTACTACCGACCAAAAAAAAATAAGGCTGCCTATCACTACTAAAAAAAGGGCTTTTTATGACAACTTTTAACTGTCATGAAATACATATCATGACACTTTCTAATTGAAAAATCAGCCGACATTATTGAGGGTGTCATAAAAAGTCAATCAAAACCGTCATTAAATTTATGACGGTTCATAGAAATACGTCTTAAAAGTTCCTCCCATTATGACATATATTATCCTTTAAAACGTCATAGTAGGTAAATTTGATTATGACACCTCATATGTAATCGTCATAAATTATAGTTAGAACTGTCAAGAAATGCCCATTGATTACTGTTGAACCGTCATTTTATTGAACAAAGTACGCAAACAAATAGTTTACACTACGACAGTTCTTCTAAAACCGTCATCTAATTTATTTTTATTTTTTAAAAAATATATATTATTATTATATTTTTTCTGCCAAAAGTACTACATAATAACCTCAGAATTCAATTCCTAACCTCAAAACTTATTTCACCAATAAAACAACTATAAAATTCTCAAAAATAAAATTAGAACATCCAGAGTAACTTCAATCCCATATATTTTCAATCCATTCGGAAAATACTTATTCCTTACATCAATTTATTCAACAAGAAAAAATAGTAAATTATTATCCTTTATCCAACATCATTGAAAAATGCAAGATACATTTATTTGATAGCACATTCAACCAAACTAAAAAGCATTCTAATCAACTCCATCATCAACAAATTAAGTATTATTCATCGATCGATCGAACGTTGTCAAACCTAAGAAACAAAGTAAAGAAACATTAGTAGTAAATTTGCTACCAAAAGCTCAAGCCACTGACAAAAAACAAGCTATTTTATATATGGCATGAGAGGAACAATGCGATGGGACCTAGTTCTCACAACGGAAGGAAAAATAAATAAAAATACCTACAATACAATATGGACTGTGGTTCAAGATATACACTACTACATTTATATATAGGGAGAGCTGAAAACAAAAAAAACCCACAAATGCAAGGGTCATAGCACGAATCTTTACTAAAGCCATCCCATACCTCAAAGCAAACAAAAGAAAAACAAAATACTATTTTCGCAACACATACACATACCTTTGGCTTGGCGAGATATATCGTTCGATGAAGTCAATAAACTTCATACGGATTTCAATAAGCTCAGCGGTGGTATAGGTGATAGTGTATGTTGGCCAGCTCCATTAGCTACATGAGTACGTCAAGTCAACAAAGAATTTAGTATGATCTAAGTTTACAAGAAAGAATTACATATATATTTTACGTCTACTACCCATTATTTTCTGCATAGACAATTTCATATATGTGACGCTCCAAATCTCAAACAATTTCATAACTAAGATACATGACTTTTATGGTAAAAATTTCGGTAGTCTCCTCTATATTTTCACCATTTCATAAATATAATAACTTGTCATAACCTGAAAACTACAATAACATAATTCATATTGGTTTAACCCAACTACTTAACCGTCTCGACCAATGCCAGAGCAGTTAAGTAACTGGCTTACAAAAATGAGATCACTTCAACATTTGGGACTTAGTATGCCAAAGTACTTGAATGTCTCGACTAATGCCAGATCATCCAAGCTCCTCGTACAAGTGCATACAATTATCAAAATTTTCAACTATAACAAAGCAAATCAAATCCAAATGAAATACTTTAATGTCATGGAAAGCTAGAAAAAAAAATCATTCCAAACAAGGGTACAAACCTACTGGTCATGAGACAAGGACATTCTATACTCCCAAAAAAAAGTAAACTAAAAAGTATCAAGTTCGATCTTATGGCTATAAGTCAGGACCTGATTTTGGAAACAAAGTTCACCAGTACACATAGGTAACAAGCAAAGCCATGACCTGACCTATGACTAGGCAACATGCCCATGCTAAAATAAATACCCTCGCAAAGGTGGTCAAATGGAAGTGTTACAGCTTATGAATACACAGGAGTCCATTCATGATGAATACTTGAGTGGCAGATTTGTTATTCAAAAACTTCTCCTTGTTCATGAACAAAATTCTATATATACTTGTTCATGAACAAAATTCTATATATATTTCATAAAAAGGGTTCGTGTATCTTCAAAATCTATATAAGCAGGCTTATGAACAGAAAAACGTCTAGATCGATTGACTCTGCGAAAGAAATTGAAGAACTAACAGTTTAACACCACACATGTATTAGCAAAAAAAAAAGGGGGGGCTCAAAGGAATTTAACGAAAATCTTAGTTACACTAGTACTATCATAATTCAGCACCAAGGACCAAATCATTAATAGAAATGTCGAATCAACCTCGACAAGAACTCCTACAACCAGACTACATTACCACTTCCACTTCCAATTTAACAACCCAAAATTGAGTATAAGCTTGCAACTATTTGAATAACAAGAAGAAAGAGGCATACAACTAATAATCCTTTTAAACTTAAACAAGTTCTACCTGTACATCATCTTCAATTATAAAGCATGGTACTAAAAGAAAAGGTCTAATTTATTAGCCCAATAGACTAACTAAACTTCAAGCATGCATCTAATACTACCAACATTCAATCTAATGACTTCCAAATCAAAACATATCAATTTGCAAACATATTATTTGAGTCGCATTTGCAGTGGAAGAATTCCAAGCTTCAAGCAATGCATTTTACAAAATTGAATATCAAGGAGTTTTCAATCATCAATTTCTTACCAGCTCAACCATTAAAGATTTATTGATTAGCCCACCATTGAAAGAGCTAAAAGTTTTCAATCATCAAATTCTTACCAACTCAATGACCATTTCTTACCAACCATACCATTGTGCATTACGACTGTAAGGAACAAAACAAGAACTAAGGCAACATAATAGAATGGGCTTCTCCTTGTAAATTTGTGTTTTGATCACTAAGACACATGTAACTAGCTTACAAGGTATGGCTTTGGGTGTATTTTTCTAAAGGTTACACACTACATGCCAGTCTAGGCTGATGCAGGCCATTATCCAGGCCGTTGCAGGCTGCCATAGGCCACACTGCCCAAATCATGGAACACACTTCAATTCAACATAATGCACCATGTTCTATTTACATATTATCTCTAAGAAATGTCAGATGGAGTACAAAGGATAACTTGTTCCCAAACGTGAATATATAATCACCATATAGCTTATTATAACATCTATCAAAGGATCAAATGCTTGTTTCATTCCACTATAGAATATTTATTTCTAAGTAGTAAAACATCTATGTCAGACTCCCCAAAGTGAATTAGAGCACTAAAAAATTAGTACAAGTTTTTCAAGACCAAAGGAGGATTTATGAGCTTACCAAATGATCATCAAGTATCTCCTCCTTATATATTCTACTGTGTCCGCAAATATTGTCCCCTCTCTAAACTTATTGGAACATCATAACACCCTAAATTCAGTTCATGGGAATATGCCCTAATCAAATGAAATCAAACGCCAAGTTTAATTCAATCTACATTAACTGAGAAAAAGAACCGTACTCACATCGATTCATTAAGCAATACAAATGATATTCAAATTAGTTAGGCCGTAAGGAGAGTATTTGGACAACCAAAATCTTGGCCTATAGTCTTATATAATGTAGGAAATACTCATCCAGAAAATCCAAGCGGTATAACATTCCCTTAATAATTTGGGCAAAAAATTAGTCGAGAGATTGGGTTTAATTCCTTAACCCAATCCAATACGTCAGAAAAATTCCAAAAGAAACTTCAAATGTTCAACTGATAATCAAAATTGGGTGAAAACAATGTATCTAATCAAGTGTATTTTGGGTACTTCTCTACATTAATAAGGAAAAACTAGGTGAAGACAACTCTTACCAAGTAATTAATTTAGTGGAAAATCCTCCAATTGTGTGCTGGAAATTTCTACCCAATCAACACTTTCAACAAGATTGATATCATCACCTTCATATTAAAATTTCATGTATTCAATCTTTCAATTTGTATAAACTAAGAGATAAGAGTTTGTCAATATGCAATTTAAGAGGAGAGAAAAGATTACCTGATTGAGATGTAAGCTATAAGGTAAATAAGTAACAATCATTAAAATCCAATGAACTAAATCAAAAAACCAAATTGGACCACCCTAGTTGCAACTACATAACTTTGTGCAAGCATGTATTTGTAAAAAAAAATTTTTTTTTGAAAGGAAGCAAGCATAGAACTAACTTTGCAGCAGCTTTAGTTGAGATCAGCAGGCCATCTACTAAAGGAAACACCATGTCCCTTTAACCTGGAGCCCCACATTACAAAAGGACTCTCATTAGCAACTCAAACAACCTCCACTCTAGACTGCCAACAAGAAAACAATAGCAGACCTGCCATTCCTAGAAAACTTATATTGACTAGTAACACTCCTACGACATAATATCACAAGAAACTTATATTGACATTTTTCAACAAAGCCGACAAGATAGAAAAAAAAAACAACTGTCATAATATGTCCATTTTTTAGTAGTGGCAATTGACTAGTAACACTCCTATGGCATAATATCATCCATAATGGATCTTTATTTGAAAGCGTATAAATATCTTTTTTACATCTGATAAACACTCTCACAAGGAATAAGTAGGCATACACAATGAACTCACCATAAGAACAATGTGAAACTATCCAGAAAAAACACTTATCAATCCCTTCAAATACATGGGCACCAACAAATTGAATATGCCATCAAGCAATATCACCGTTACAACAAACTGTCGCATTTTTCTTCTAGCTGAAATTAGACAGAAAAAGTAATCTAAACGATCAACAAATAAAGCAGATACAAGGTCAACAAATTCAACAATTCCTTCAAGGCTAGAAAAATCCACTTACAACTACTAACATTCTTAAAGGTCGAACCCTAACAATTTTCGATCGAAGAATTGAGCAATAGTAGTTCTAGGCTTCTAGGAGTCTACTTTAAAACTATATATTATGCAACTAGAGGTTGAGCAGTTATCTTTTCAAAAGAACCTGTTACCGCTATTGACCTACATTAACACGTGCCTTCTTAATGTAACACTAAAATTTTAAAAACAAAAGTCTACGATTGTTAAGACACTGATCTTGTTTTACATAACCAGATCCCACAATAATTTGTCAATAGGCATGAAATTGATCAGCTTCAGCATATCCAATCAGAGCCAACCTATTGTCATTTGACAAGCAACCTTCATGATTCAACATCAAATTCAAGCAACAGGACTAAAATCCCGAGTACTTGTTATCGCCAACCTATATCAACATATGCCTTCTTAAATTAATTAATCGAACCAAAGCAAAGACAAAGTTCATACAGGTTCACTAAAAATCAAAGGAAAAATATTGACATATCTTTATAAAAAAACCACAAGAACATTCATGACAAGACAATCAATATATATTCATTCCAAGAAACAATAAATACACAACAAGACCACTTACAGAGAGAGATAACATCACCTTCAAAGCAGATCGAAAGCATCCAACCATTTTCCAAGTACAAACCCAATTAGTAACCCCACACATCTAGAACATGCAATTAACCATAATATAATCCATAATGGTTCTAGCTTCATTGCAAGATGTACATCACATTGCAGATTCAAGACATAAATTCATTATATGTTTGCGACTATTATAATAGAATTTGAAACTATAACCAAAATTGGCCCACTAGATTTATCAAATATAAGAATGAAAAAAGGAAACAACATCAAAACACGCTAACGCAAAGAACGCGAGAAAGACGAAAGCAACATCATGAGCGACAAGACTTCAAGACAAGGCAAATGATTTCATATGGAAGAACTTGTAATCAATATGATTAAACCTTGCATTTGTTGTGCGAAGCCTCCACATTGGGTGATGCCCGAACCTTACATAAGACCCCCAAATTAGTAAATTGCAAAATCCAAAATCAATTTATGAGAACCATTAATCCAAAGAAATTAAGGTTTTGAAATTGGGGGTTTTAATTAGGGTTGTAACCTAAAATCCAATCAACCTGAAAATTATTCAAGGATAAATGAACAAGAGAGAGAGAGAGAGAGAGAGAGAGAGAGAGAGAATAATCCTAATCAATATTTGTGGATGAGAATGGAGCGGCAAGACTTCTGATTATAGAAGAAGATGAAGAAGAAGTTTTGGTGGGCGGTGCAGTTTTGGGTTATTGCTTGTTCTTCTTCAATTTGGTGTTGATGGAAGAGACGAAGCGATCAATAAACTCCGAGGAATACATTTACAAGAGCTGCCCCTGAAGTTGCATGACCTAACACATTCTTAGTTTGGTTTGGTTTTCATATGCCAACGAGACTCTCCGAAGATGACGCTTGACTCTAAACAAAACTTTTAGGGGTCCCAAAATCGAAAACCAGCTCTTATACTAGTATACTGCTATGCAGTGAGGGCGTGAGCGGAGCATATCATTTCGTTAATTATAAATTGTTTTATAAAGACTTTGAAAAAAATTTAAAATTTTCAGATTAAAGATTAGGCAAAGTTCCCATGTTCAGTTAAAATATTGAAATACTATGTTCTATTAAAATTAGTCTAACCATGTAATCCTATTACTCAAACGCTTTGAAATTAGAAAAACAATCATAAGTCCAGAGTGCCACTTTGGCATAATTAAACCCAGCTCTACATAATGAGAAAATTTTATTTTATCATGTCCCAAATCCCTTTAACAGACTCAGCAATTATTAATGTGGTCATTGTATTGGTAGTGTAGTATGCAATTTTGTGGCTATAAATTTAATAGTTTGTCTTCGCAAATGAAAAAATTCAATTGGATTTCACATCATTACTTCTCAATTTTTTTTTTTTTTTTTTTTTTTTTTTTTTTTTTTTTTTTTTTGGACTATGTTATGAATAATCTATAATACCCGATTCTTTTCAAAATATCCAAAATTTTGACATAACCTCCTTTGTAATTTAAACATTAAATCATATCTCCACGTTATACCTGTAAAACACCATCCAAAAACATAATACATACAACAAACTAAAATGTACAACATCATCCAAAATTTTGACGGAACCCCCTTTGTAATTTCAACATTAAATCATATCTCCACGTCAAACCTGCTTTCAACTTTTACAAAACATCATCCCAAAACAAAATACATAACAAATTACATCCTTTAAGTTCAAAACATAATACATACAACAAAAATACGATAAGACTTTACAGATTGTTTCATTACATAGCTTTCACTATACAGTTGCACCTAAACATATATGGTGCATATTTACACTAGTAACCAAGCTTAAAGAAGATGCGGGTGGAGGTGAATCAAAGTCCAGTAGGAACAGACGAGATACACTAGCAAGTGTTAAAAAATGTTCTTCATGGTTGGTATTTGCCGAGTCCCTACATTAGGAAATAAAAAAAAAAGATAATAAGAATCATTATGAAACACATTAGTAAGTGTCAAACTATGGAAAACCAATATGTGCGACCTCCCACTTAAGATTCAATTATGATATTATAAGAAACATATTTTGTCTAACTTTATAGATGTTTAAAGGTATATATAAATGAATCAACTATAAGATGTAATCACGAATTAACATACCGAGAATATAAACAAAATCTCAAGATAAGTGTAGTTTCAACTAATGTTTGTAGTGGACATGTGAAGCAAACGGCTTTCCTCTTGCAATCGGCCTTTAAGACCAGCACATCTTCCAATTCTTTGCAATCTATCTAAAGTGAACATAGGGCTAAATGCCAGATTACACAACTTTCTGGTACGTGACAAAGCAACAAATGTCAAACCGAGGTTTTCTCTTTCACTAATATCTACCACAGCCTGATTAAGAGTGAGCCCTTGACTTTTATGAATTGTTATAGCCCAACACAAAACTAGAGGAATCTGAGTTCTTTGGCATGAAGTATCATTTGTCTTCCAATGAGTTGTTTGTGGAGCAATTGGTATTATATTGGAATCTGGACGAAACTTAGGACCACGGTAGTTATCAAAGTCAACCATGACCGCAAGAGGAATATCTTCTGGTGATTTGCAACCATTTGCATAGACAATGTCCACAATAATGCCCATTGCATCATTAACCGCAGACCATTGTTGTGTGTGGCAAGGTTTGATCGAAGCATAACACGTGCACCAACTGATAAACACAAAACTTTTTTCAAGCCTTTCGCATCATCAGACAAAGCCCTGGAAGCGGTATCACAATTATTTTTTGATAAAATTCGAGCAACAGGTTTTCCAAGCTCAATTAGTCGATTGAGATTGTAATCATGTGCAGCTTGTTTGGTCGGAAATAGACGCAAAGCATATTTGAAGGTGTTAATTTCTTTCGCACTGAGCAAGGAAAAGTCTCTAGTCAGAAATAATTTCCAATCATCGATCGTGGATGTTCCATCACTAAGTCTCATTAATGCTTCCCAGAACAATGCTTGCCTATCCCATGCTTGTCAAAATATATGAGATAACCGAACACATTTATCAAAAAAAGAGTACATAAGTCCACCGTATAGTTGCTGAGGACTCCCACCTCCTTTATACAATGCTCTATCGCGATCACGAGAGGTAACCGGACGATATCACCAACAAGGAGAATGGAGACATTACCAAATGGCTCGTTAGGCCCAAAAATATCTCAACAACGACGGTCAATATTCGCAAGCATAGATGTTCCGACCATACTATATTCATCAATAATGATAAGTTTGGTGTCTTTAAAGTCCTCTTGCATACGCTGACATTGATCACCTTCAAAAGATTTAAATTTTTTTGAAACATTTCGTTCAGTTCTTTGTTCAGCTCTAATGGCGAGTTCATGGTGTATGGTTGCACCTCCAACATTAAAAGCAGTGACTCCAGTTGGAGCCATGACACGTACTGCTTTGGCTGATCTAAAAAATCCATTAATTAAATGCACAATTGCATTTATGAGAGTGGATTTCCCTGCCTGCACCACCACAAACTATCATACGAATGTACGCTCGACATTCTAGTGCTCGAATAACCATATCATGTGCCACTCTTTGTTCATGAGACAGTTCATCAAGGGTTACAATAAGAGGTTCAACGTTAACTTCTTCTCCACTGCGCAAAGTATGCACAAATTTTCTTTCACTCTCCATGTTTGGATATCGATATAAACCTTCAGCCCAATTGTATGAAGTATCAAAGTTTCGCCTTCCTAATTGGACATTCTCCCCAGGGACAAACAAGGGCCCCATTGCTGCTGCCATCATCCATTCATCTCGAAATAGGTCTTCCATATCATTCTCTATCTCAATATCATCTTCGAATTCTTCATCAATAGTTTCAGGAAGAATTACTGATTGGTGTTCTCCGAAGCCCAAGTCAATGTACCTTTCTAACCATAGTATGAAATCCCCTTTTACTTCTTCGGACTCGAAAATGGTGATGAATCAAGACTTGTTGACTTTACAAAATGATTCCCATTTTTCGGTGTTTGGTAGGATGTCACCATCCGGTTAATGGAACCAAACGCACAATTGCACTAACTTCGAGAAGTGTGCCAACCCTTCCGATTAAAGTAGTGTATTTTCGCCATATCGAGGAGGGGATGTATTTTCATAGCAAGGAGGTCGCTGCATATATTTTCCTACAAAGCTTGGGTCCGTTCCAACAATCTCTTCATCTTCGCCCCTCTTCTCGACATAAAGTTGATGTTAACATGCTCTTTTCACTTACATTTAAAAGGACAAACTTCCTTGATGATCGTACCAATGGGTACCCCATTAACAAATGACATACTTCTTGGGCAGAAATATCTCTTTCGGATACACTTTTCATAAGCAATCGCTGAAAGCAGATTTTGCATTCGACATGGACTAATTTAAGATCTTCAACAATTTCTCGTAAAGTTTACGTGAAACTCTTTGATGCGTGCTCAGATTTTGAAGCATACTTAGCAATGTAATTTACTACGATCGTACTCGAAGGGACGGCGACCAATCAATGTTTGCATGCCATGTCGTAGAATTTTTCTATTATGGGAGCAGACTAACTCATCATTCCGGCGCCTATAAACCGAACATATTATCAAGTAGGGCGGTTCTTCAACAATCTTCGACTTATAAAGTACATCAAATGGATATCTAAAGCGGCATCCCATCTGTTTTAGTTGTTTTATGTAAACATAAGCAATGACTTCCACATATGCTATGTCGCGATGACCCAATTAACCAATAAAGCAAGCATAGTCATTTTCGCCTCAGTATCAAGATTCAACTCAAGTGGCAAAGCACGCGACAAGGATGCTCTTGTATATTTTTATCCATGCTAGGATCTGGATTTACAGTGGAAACAAGCCTATCAAAATATTCAATGACATTTGATCTAACCTCTGCACTTGTACCTATCCCACTAACATCACGGAGCACCTCTTAGCCAAAGAAATCCATGAATATGACCACCGCCACGATTACGCCCTCAAACCGTACCAATGATCAACCACAGAAAACTCATTGCTTAAATATTCTCGAAAGAAATTGGATACCCTGGCCTGAAAGAACCATGCGACGACACTTGGATTTTCATTAACCAACCTTGCACGTCCCTTCCTTTTTTCTAAAGGAGACAACTTGTAAGTCAGATAATTCAACATGTCATACCTATAAAGATCCTCAAATAATTCCTAACTCGTAGCCAAGATATATTAAAATGATGTACAACACCATCATTCAACATTAAAATGAGACAACCTTTCAAGTGCATTAGATGGATCCAAAATGTGAAAGAGTTCTGGCCATTGCATGTCAGCAGCACTAAGTGTGAAGAATATCGTTGGCGGACCTAACTGTTTCACCATGGCTGTTAACTCTTTCAACCTTGTAAACCAAAAAGCACGAGTACCACATATATTCCTTGCAAAGTAAGAAATGCGATTAACTAGTTGTTTTTCACCAGATGAAATCATATCTCGAATATCTTGTATTGACAACTCTGCATCTCCTGGATTCTTTCTCACGAAAACATCACCTAATGCAAGTGCGCCCCACCTGGATAAAGAGTTCCATTCAAAATATCTAAATCTTGAATCTTTGGCAAAGCGACCATCAAATATTCAAAATATTGAAAGTATTACCAGCGGGTTTACTTTCCTTTGACGAAGTTTGCCTCAAATCGGCATTGCAAGAGGAAACAAGGTTGGAAAAGCCATAGCAATGTATCCGGGAGTTGAAAACTCATTAATGATCTCTGTAGTGAAAGGCATATGCACATGTGTCTGATCTGCATTTGTAACTTGCAATGCCCTTAAGAGACATGCTTGTTGATTAGGTTGCGAAAAAATAGCAATAGTACCAGCAACATGAAAATCATCAATGTGGAAATCTTGGTTATGTAGCTCAGGTGGTCCTTCATACTCATCTGTCTGCATTTGCATTGCTTTGTCTCCATTGTTAAGATCTCCCAAACTTTCTCCCGCACTTGGGATGTCTTCCGGTATCCCATCTACTGGAAGTCTTTCTAGAGTTCCGTCATCAATAATTATATCACCATAGTGCCGATGATATTTTTTCAACCAAACTAATGCTTCACGTACAAACTCACGACGAACACGAAACTCCTTGTTTGTATGTGTCCCGCCCCTATTAACAACTAGTATTGCAGATAAATCAGCAGGCTTGTATGGCAAAACGGTTGTAATTGCATTGACATCTTGTGCAAAGTTTATCACATTACCACCATATTTGTATTGTTGACCTTTCACACGATATACAGACATCATTGGGTGCACCCTAGCAATAAGAATTCTTTCTAAATCTGTCAAACGAGCCAATACTAGAGGCACAATACCAGGATGCATTGAGTTATCCACACTGAACATGCTTGCTTGGTGGTTCCCTCGCTTATCTGACTTGCAAGAAGAACACATACCTGCAGAAAAATTCAAATAAGGGAATCTTCTTTGGCATTCTAGACAACTTAACCATAGACTTGCAAGAAGAACAAATACCTGCAGATATCACTACTAAAAAAAAGGCTTATAAGCTCAGCTATAAGGTGAGATGTTCTGATTTTATCTCGGTTTTCTAAGAAAAAACAACCGAGGTAAAATCCATCGAGGTAATAGAGTTCTACAAAACCGAGATAATAAGCTACTAAATTATCTCGGAAGTCCGACATCTTATCTAAATATATTATCTCGGTTTCTAAATAAAACCGATATTATATAGAATAAAACCGAGATAAATTGTTGATTGAAACCAATTAGTATAGAAGAAAACTGAGATGTTTTTTATTGAAACCGAGATAATATCAAAAATAACCGTGATAAATTCTTTTGGAAAAGGAGATTGTTGGACAACCTTTTATCTCACCCTTTGTCATTTTTGTTGGTATTGCTTATAACAATTAACCGAAAATAAAAACACATCCCCAAACCACCACATTCCCTTTCATATTCATAAACATCAACACCAATTAACAAAAACAACCCAACATAAATAAATTATTTGAAGAACTTATTTCATTAAGATAAGAAAGAACAATGTCGAACATGAACGTAACTTTCAAAAGTACTAGTGATCACCAATTATTTATAGAAACTCAAATATTGTATCAATTACTATTCTTGAACTATAATAAGACATTTTTAACCTTTCTCTATATATGCGTGGAAAGGAGATGATGGTTCTATTTGAATTTCCTACTCAAAAAAAAAAATTTGAGAATCCACAACTCCCAAGGTATATATTCCATTCGGTCATCATCACCGTGAAAGTTATAGGCTCCAAGACTCTCTTCATCAACTTTAGTAAGTGGAGACGAATATCCAAGATGGTCCCGATCCATAAGAGAAACATCATTTCTAACAAACTCATCCCGTACTAACTTCCCAAAGAATGACCAATGTATATGCTCAATCCAGTTCCATCATTGTAATGCAATGGACTTATGCTAGAGGAGTCTTGATCAATCTTTCCTTTGAAAATATATCGACAGAAATCGAGGGAATCGTCATTGATGTCAATAAGAATATCTCCACGCTTAGCAGCGAGGACTCAACTTGAGGTGCATCTTTAGTCGCAGGCCCCTCACCGAAACGCAATTATTTGATTGCTCAAGAATCATTACTATGTGTGTCCTTTGGAAGCTATATATCTCACCCCAATGAAGCTCGGTAGGATAGATGTAGGGTCCTCATTGCTTAGAAGTTACTTCTAAGCAATAGAACCACACAATAAGAGAGAATATAAACAAAAGAAGAATGGCAAAAAAAATGAAGGGTTGAACAAGTATAAAAATGTTGCAATAGTGACCTTACCAGAAACTTTGGCAAATTGTGTCCCGTTACTTACAGAATCTCCATCTTTCTTAAACCAATCGACCTAAGAGCGAAAAACGTTGTTAATAAATAGACGCTTTTGTGCATTTAAAATAATATAATCGAGATAGGAATTGCAGAAATAAAATTTGTCTTCACGTAGACGATGAGGCACCATTGACTCTCAGCTTGACTTTAAGTCATAGTTCAAAGTCAACAATATAGTTCACTAATTGCAATTCATGATGATTTAACTGTTAACACTTTATATAAGAGCCTAATCATTATTTGGAGAAAAGATGAGAGCTGATCGGACATTCTTACTTGCTTGTTGGTGGTTGCCATACACTAGATAAGTCCCATATGCTCTGCTAGACGTGCTGGAGTCTGGAAGTGGGTTTTAGCAGCATACCCATATCCTTCAGAAATCTGACTTCCATAATATGTTCCACTCCACTGATTTCCACGATTCACCCTCAACTGGCAAACAAACATAAAAGAATCATCACAAAAACTGATAACAGAGTGAAGATCATAAACAGTGAAGAAAAACAGCTTTGTAACCATTTTGTCAGTTTCATTTTATTTTCCTTCTCTCTCTTTGTAAACAAGAAAATCACCTAATCTGGGGAACCTTTTGCTTTTCAGTCGCAAATGCCATGCTTAGTTGACCTTCATCACCATGCTAAAACAATACATAACAATTACTATAAGTTAAAAACTGAGAAATATACGGAAATAAACCAATCACTTGATGACTCTGAGGATGAGATGACCTTTTAAAACACCCTGCGGGCTCTATACTGGATACAATAAGTTAATAACAATGCATACAAGTGAGACTTGTCGAGAAACATGTTCCGAGATAAATCCAGTTTTGGGACAAAAGCTGTCATCATCCCAATAAAAAGAGAGAGCTCTAAAACCCTTGCGGCATTTGAAGGGCGGCTTAAACCTAACAAGTTTTAAAAAAAAAAAACCTTATTTAAGAGAGAGTCTTGAGTATCAACAAGCAATCATAATTCAAATAGTGTACCGTTAAACCTTCATTTGTCCTCAATGTGGAGATTGGTCCCCAAGAAATGGAAGTCCTTGGAATATAAATTATGGAGTCTATATATTAGACTTACAGAACTTCATCCTTTTCCCACCTGGGGAACAAAAAATACAACTGATTACTAGTATTTCCACACTCAATAACATCAACTATAATAATAATAAACAGGCGCATATTCATAGTCCAATTCGGTAGGAATGTGGGATCCCATATATAGACAAAGAGTCTTTGGGGTGGCTATATCACACTCACTTCATTTATATATGAATTGCATTATTATATCAGTTAATGACATTAGCCATCAATAGCCAATGATTATTTAGAGCCAAAATATCATCGAAGTTTGCGAGATCAAGTCCAACAAAACTCGACAACCATAAGCTTTTCTAGCACATCCAAAATTAGTGAACTACTATTTTGAGAGTGGTCCGCGTTTTCGCGAAGATCATAAGAATGGTAAGGAATGTTACCTCAATACCTCATTACCTCCTATACATTCAAAATGTAAGACGACCCATTGGGCTAGCCAAAAAACTTTGAATTTTGCCCCAAACAAGTTAAAGTTGAAATCCAATACTCAATATAAGCCCATGAAAATTCAAGTAGGTTTGAACTTGAAAATTGAATCGGTTTATGCAGTAACATGTCAAAAGTGCGGACACTTGTACTCAATGTAGCACAACTCACGTAGGAAGCTTTCAAACTTTCAAAGAGCTCAAAACACTTTGTAAAAATTTCAAACCAAATTGTTCTTTGTTGATATGAAAAACGTCTCCTCACCACCCCTTATCCTTCAAAGGAACCATTTCACATCCAAAAGTGAACAATTCTAAATTTCCAACGGAACCACCGATATCCGACCACGACTATGAATAATGTTCAAGCCTTCACCATCTAACTATCCCCAAATGATCCCAATACCACCATTCAACGGTGGTCACCTTAAAAGGAATATCACTTCAACCCATTCAACTCTTTCCAAAATTTCTACCAAATCATTCCCCATAATTTCTATTTTAGTGTTCCCTCTCTTATCCAAACCAATCAACTAAAGAAACCAAATGACAATACTACATTAAAAATTAATTGGCAATAAAATATAATGTCCAAGGAATGACAACAGTATCAAGAATTTAAGGCATTAAAATTAGAATGTCATGAATCAGAGATGAATTGTGTTGTTTTTTTATCCACAACTTGAACCTTGCCCTTGGGGGATATGAAGGTTTTCTTAAATTGCTCCTGCTATGTTAAGTATATCACACGGGGTAAATACAAGGTCCAAAACAGGACACATTACAAAATAATATACAACTAACAAGTTGATGTAAAATACCTTGTAATCTAAATTTCTCAGCTAGGTTCTACAAGTGACTTGATTGGTTGACATCCCGATCTTTCAAATTCCTGATAAGGTCAAATCTATGTCAACCAAGGCATCTCAAAATAATAAGAAACGAGGTTTTTTATTGATTGACACAATTGGTATACAACTCTCCTCTTTCTTAAGACACAACATACTATTAAGAAAACGGGTTATGTAGAGAAAGGATTGTATGGGGCCCTCTTGCCCAAAACAAAGCTTCTACATATCATGTAGTCATTCAAACATTGATTAGCTAAATATGTAGTTTTTTTTTTTTTTTTTTTCGGTTCGGCTAAATATGTAGTTAAGAATCAATTGTACCTGTTTGTGCAAGCCCTAACTAATATGGAATTATGGATATATAAGGACAACTAAGGCTACCTAAATAGCCAACTTAAGTTAGGCCAAGTGACCAACAAACTACGGTCCAAACCGATGCATTCAAGTTTCTTTCTTTCACTAAAAATCAATGCCAAACAAAATACTAACAGGTTACTTAAGGTTCAATGAAGTATAATCAAAAATATATTTTCCCCATAACGGTACCTAGAGGCTCAATCAAGACTTAATGAGAGTTTTGTGTCAACAAATAAACACACCTCTATCCCCATCCACATAAACACACATGAACATTTAAACTACTACCAAGTTACTTGCAAGATGTATATATTATCACATACAAATTTTTTAGGTATTTGTATTCTACAAAAGAATATTCAAATCATCAAAGAACCATGCTTTGCGATACTTGATAATTATGTCGTTAAAACAATCATCAAAGTTCCAGAGGAACTTTGGAGTTACTTTTCTTAACATTTAAAGGATTGAGAAAGAAAAGGATGGCAAGCATAAGAGATCACGAACCTTGGAAAAACATCATCATAACTTTGTATGTTGTTGACTCACCAAAACTCCACTCTTCATTTTCTCTATAAGTTCCTCACATTTCCAAAACATCTTTCTCCCTCTAGGATCCTCACTTCCGGAAGATCCTACTAACAACATCAAGCTCTATCACAAGAGCTTCTCTATCCTAACCTCGGGTGCATAGTGTTGGAACCGTCTTTCACCCAACCTAACAACTCGGATGTTCGATTGCAAGCTCGGCACCTAAAAGCATCTCTCGGAGGGTTTCCTCCACTCTTCACACAAGGGCCCATGACAACTTGTCCTTCACGAATTACCGATCCGATATGAGTCCAATGAGAGCATAAATCACAACCAATCCAACGACATGTATTCACCTCAAAATCAAACTTGTTACAGATTACACATACAAGTGATTGCGAGAAACCATTTCTGTTGCTACACATCATCACAAGTACAAATCATCACCGGAATCGGGTTTTGACATGCTATATTTCGCATCTCTTTGTACAAGAAAACCTCCATAAGAGAGGTCTGAGAAAGACATATGTTTGGATGTAAAAATGCCTGAATTCGGTGTTAATCGCAAACAAGAACTTCAAGCTGCACTCGTGTGCTCTACTCAGGGTTTTAGCAATCAAATCGACCCTTATTCTCAACAAGTTTCGCGATAACCAAAACTCCTCTCTATCTTTGAGCCACCTGTTCCTTCAAGAATCACCCGGCTCGGCTTTGAGTTCTTCCATAATTTCTTCGAAGAAGAATCATCCTTCGAAATTATCTCCACTCTTTCTCGTGCTATATCCCGCGAGATATTTTGTCCCCACAAGAAACCCGGCGTTCTTTGAAGCGTCAAGAACATCGTTTTCCCCTTCTTTCCCAACAGTATTCTTGGACCCAAATCAAGACTTGCAATGTACTTTCATGAGTAGCATACCTGATATAGATATGATAAGCCAAAAAGAAAAGTAGTGTACCTTGATAAGAGCAAAGATATCTAGAGTTGAATGAGCTAGGTGGTTTTAAAAAATACACGAAGAGATAGCACGAGGCGAGATACTTGGGATTAGAATGGCGGCGTTGCCATTATCGTGTGTTAGTGAATGATATTCCTTTGATTGAGATCGAAAATCGTAGAGAGGGAGTTCAATTTTTGTTGGACTTCTATTTATTTTGGGATTTCTGTTTTCTTTAATTTATTCTGAGATATTTGGTATAATAGCTATTATATCATTTTAGTGCCGAGATATTTGGTATAATAGCTATTATAACATTTGAGTGCCGAGATATTTGGTTTAATATCAATTATATCAGTTCAATGTGAGATAAATTAAATTTCCTATTATATCAGTTTTAGAATGGTGAGATAAATGAAATTTCCTATTATATCCGTTCCACAATGGTGAGATAAATGAAATTTCCTATTATATCGGTTCTATCCACTAGTGGTAAAATCCATATATTTTATCTCGGTTAAGTAAGAGGCTAGATAACAGATTTATACTTTCGAGTTAGTACCTAAATTACAGGACATATTATCTCATTTACATGACATATTATCTCTCTTATCAGCAGAACCGAGATAAGGCTAATTTTAGAACCGAGATAAAAACCCTTTTTTTTAGTAGTGTATCTTTAAATCAGGGAATCTTCGTTTGCATTCTGGACAACTTAACCATACAATATCGTTGCATGATTTTCGGAAAACTTGCGCATTGGTAAAAGGTAGGCAATCATTCACAATTTGTGTTTGAATAGTCACTTCACATCTATTGTTATCTCCAATACTCGATTGTACATGGGATTGTGGTTGTGGAACTCGTCCATGTCGAGCAACTATCCGGCGGGAAAGAGCAACTATTTTGCAAGAAAATCTTTGGTGAGCAATTCTGCGAAGAGCTACATTTCTATAAAGCGCGACGTGAGTGCATTATGAAACGACCCGCTCAACGGGGGTCTTGATTTTCAACTATTAGTCTTCGGCGAGCTCTACGTAAAGCTAGTTTGAAGCGATGTACCTCTGCTTGTTTCATTTTGGTTGGAATAGTTTCTTCGATCATTATCTAGACGGCCTTGAACACATTGTTGGTCAAAGGATTGACGATTCGTGCTGCGCTTAGCGTCGGGGAGAGGTATCAATATCTCGGCACAAAGAACGTTGCTCAATTGTCCGATTTTCCGTGCTGCGCTTCGGCCGAGATGTGTCAATATCCGAATAACGATCGTTGCTCATTTGTTAGTTTTGAACGTGCTCTTTTACGTCTAGCAGAATTTTCACCTCTTCTAATTTCCAGTCTTTGACTTTGTAACAAACTTTGTTCTTGACCTGGTATCCTCTGAATAAACATAGAATTTTCAGGTTGAGTTGCATTTCTCATATTACGAATCCACTTCCTGAGCGGGCAATTTTCATCTAGATCATCCACCCTCTCCATTTGCGAAGAGATTTCTTCATCATCTCCAACCCTCTGATTACCTTTAGAGGATTCTGGCCGATCATGTATCCTTTGAATATGCATAGAATTCCTAGGTTGAGCTCCAACTCTCTAATTACCTTTAGAGGATTCCAGTTGATCATGTTTCCTCTGAATATTCATAGAATTCTCAACTAGAGCTGCCACCACTCTTAGATTCCAAAAAGGAGTATCTGGCATAATAAAGGAGACAAAAGAAGTACGTCTAGATCAAATTGCATGTCTTCAAGTGGTTGGATTTGAAATTTCATCTGCTGGACAATTTAATCTCCTGATGTCTGCTGACAATTGGGCAAAAGAGGTACATGGTCGATGATTATGAAGGCGTGGCGAGTAGTTGGTAGTGGATACGTCGATTCCGACGACTATAAAATCGACCAAAACCTATCAACTTCGATGCGACTCACGGCGAGTATAGAATTGACCAAAAACCTATCTGCTTGGTGTACTTGTACTAGTAAACCTCCTTCCACCACTTCCATTGGGTATTCAAACACCGAGGCGAAAAGGAAGGAGGCGAGTGGCAACCCTTCTTCCGTCGGTTCAATTGTAATACCTACATATTTGGCAAATTAGACCATTAAAAGTTTTATGTTTTGCTTATAGTTTTTATTCCTTTTATCTAATGGGAAATTAACTAAGGGAAAAGTTTAGTAAGCGGATAATAATAACATGACCTCAATATGGTATAGTTAAAATGCCAAGTAGTATTGATTTTCATGTAACCTAACTAAACAAAGAAAATGTTGTCTCTACTCCTATTGTATAATCTATCAAGCCCAACCACGGTGGGTCCTAAATGTTAAAAAATTGCAACATATGAAATATAAATATGATAACTTATTTTGTGATATCTAAAAAACATTGAACTTTGTACTATTGTTACATGACGTATAAATACATTAATACTAACTAATGTATAAAAAGAAGTTAAGAATTTTTAGTGCATGAATTATATGAAAAATGCATGAATTATATGGTAGTCCCAATCATTCGTACAAATTTGAACAAGGAGCAAATCAAATTCGAATGAAGACATACCTGTGGACGCTCAAATTTTTCCAAGAAACATAAAGACTTAGAACCAACACAAACCAACAGAACTAATCCTGCAAGGAAGGTAAGAAATAATGGTTACCTTAACGCCCCAAAACTCGAATAAATATATACCTAAAATACGTGACTTCTATGAAAAATTTGGACAGAGCCTCCTTTGTATTTTCGACATTTCATAAACCTAAAATCTATCATAACCTGAAAGTTTAAAACAATATACTTCTCATTTTCATTCAATAATCCATCTATTTAATCGTCTCGAATAAAATGGCAGCAACACTAGGACTTAGTACAACAAAGAACTTGATGAATGAGAATTTGAATACATCTCATTGATTAACCCATCTACTTAACTGTCTCGATGAATGCCAGAGCAGTTAAATAACTAGTTTAAAAATGAGATCACTGCAACATTAGGACTTAGTACAAAGAAAGAACTTGAATGTCTCGACTAATGCGGATCATCCAAGCACCTCATTACAAAAAGCCATTACCAAAAAAACAAATTAAATAAATATTTTCGAGTCCCATAGCTATCAAAAGGTTTACATCATTAACAAATTCGAATGAAGACATACCTCTTTCGACTCAAATTTTTCCAAGAAATATAAAAACTTAGAACCAAAAAAGACCAACATAATTGATCCTGCAAGGACAAACCAAATAATGATTAGCTTTGGGAATATATTGCAATGGAAACGACTAGTGGACTCGCAAGTGATTAATACTTATTAATTAAAAAAAATTGTTTTGTTTGTAAATTGTTTGAAAAAGGGTTGAGTAATAAAGTTAAAATACATTTTCAAATAAATATGACTATATAAGTACAATCAACCAACTTACATGCATGCATTTGCTGTAAACAAGTTCAGATTCTCAATCATTCAATCTCTCAGGTGGAGGTGGAGGTATAATGCAATCTCCAACAAATTCTCTGCTACGTTTTGGACTAAGTTGATTTAGTTCACTTATGGTAGAAGTATTGTTTTGGACAAACGCCTAGAAATAGATTGCCGACTTTGTTCCCATGTCTTGACATAACTAATTTCTTTCTTCCACAGAGAATGAAGTAAAATCAACACGGTCATCTTCAAGATCACTAGTGGTTGGATTGAATGGATCAACACACCCAAATTGATGAAGTACTTTCGAAGAGGCACATATGGAGTGGAGCCATGAAGGCCAACAAGTACAAGACTTTGTCGGCCGGAATATGTAGATAAATATTGCTTTTACACAAGGGCCAATCACATTCCCACTTGATGTCCTCGGTCTTCAAAGAATTTAAGCTTGTGTACCATGCTTCTTCATCCTCAAGGATAGTATGAGAAATTTACTAATGCTTGTCTTGATAAGATTATATCTTCAATCTTCAACACTTTTCATTTTCACCAAAGAATTTGATAAGTGCTCATATGCCCAAACTTGAAGAAGTGGAATACATCCGAGCTTTGTATGTCTATTTCTAACACAATTGGTCAAACCTATGAGAAGTTCTGCTAATATCATAGAATACGATAGTGACGCTTCAGTTCTAACTTCTTGAATAATTTTGCATAAGGAGGCATCAATCTTGTTGGTGTTATTTGGAAAAAGAATATGTCCTACAATTGCTAAGTCTATTGAATTGGCACCTCAATGCCACACTTTTTTGTTTGGATCACCGATATTTAAGTGTCTAGCAATAAGGAAATCAAGAGAGCAAGTTTTCACTTGTCCATTTTGTCCTTTTCAAAGCGTTTTTAGAGACATGTAGGAAATTGACAAGCTCCTTTACATAGCTTTCTTTTTAGATGGGGAAAAAGCAGGGTTTTTCGAGAGTCATTCCAAGAAGATGAGAACATTCTTCTAGTGTAGGACAAAGTTGATGGGAGCCAAATTTGAAAACCATGTCATTTGGCTCCCAACATCTAACTAGTGCTTTCTATGAAAGCCTAATTGATTTTGACTTTAGCTAAACTTAGTGTGTTTCCCATACCACTCTTTTGCCTCCAATCCATCCAATCACCATCATCCCAATCATCTTTAATGATTTCTAATAGACTTTTATTAGGCACTTTGGTATTCATTATCAAGTTGTCCACCTCCTCCTATAAAAATAAAATAGTTCAATGAGAATATGAAACAAATTTACATATATTGATTGTACTACATGTTTTCATAAAAATCAATATTTTATGAAAAACTTGATCGCTTAGACAAGAATTATTAAGCATATTCAAATAATTAGGTTTTGCTTTATAAAAATATTCATCTACGTTGATTATATTAAATGTCTAATGACTATAAAAAATAAATATTTTATGAAAAACTTAATCTTGATTATAAATTAAAAGGGAATGGATCTATTTTGTTTTGCAATATATAATTATATTAATAAAATAGTATTGTGAAATAATAAAGTTCCACAAGACAAACAAGTAATTCTACATATGAGTTTTGGTTTATGCATCTAATAAGGCTTGGTTCCACATCTTCAAAACCTCCCCACAAGTGTAAACACTAATGGTTCTTTAGTTGGTGATGTGGTTGGGGCTTTCGACACCACCCGGCCTAGCGGTGTAACCCACTAGCCGTAAGTCTACTTGCATCCCTCCTATTTGGTTATTGGGACATGACATGGTAGAATATGGGCCGAATGATATATCAAAAAGTTAACAATTAAAGAACATGGACAAATGATATATAAAAAAGTTAACAATTAAAGAACATGGATTTAATGATATATAAAAAGAAATTAAAGAACAATTATTGGGACATGACATGGGTAAATTTACGGGTTGAGTATGGTATAAATGTTGAACCCGATAGCCCCGATAGCGGCGATTAAGATAAAGTCCCGACATTGTTGCATGGGTGGGGTGGGGAGTGGGGCACTCCCCACTCCGATAACAAATCAAGAAATAATCGAGGGTGGGGGAGGGGGGGACTCCCCCTACGCCATTTGCCGGTAACAAATCAAGAAATAAGCGGGGGTAGGGCTTCCTTGGTGGGACAAACCCAACCAGTTTTTCCGCAAGTCTTTCAACCAGCTACAAGCGACTTATATCGTCTGAAAAACTCTAGCTTCAAAAATCTTAACATCATTTAAAACCCGATTTCTATACCAAATGTAACTTAAGACATTATGGTGCTCTGAGTCACTCAATGAGAAATTGAGTATCCATCAAGTATATAAGCTTGGGGGGAGGAGGAGGAGAAGGTAACTTAATTTATTTATGCTTTTAGCAAATTCATTAATATGGCATATTGTTTTTCATTCTTCTGAATTTACAACTACTTTTTCTACTTTTTCATTAATAACAAGTGCTATCTTATAATATTAGTGCTTGGTTCACGATAGATAGCACTACAAGGAACCAAAACAGAAATAATTATGGAACAAAATATCAAAGAATCGGCGAGAAAAGAAAAGATACTCGCTAACGTCAAATAACTAAAGTTAATATATTGACATTACCTATCGAATATTAGACCCCTCGAGGAGGATTATCACCAGTATTAGGGGGGTGGTGGAACCTTTTAACAATGGCATCTAGGATTTCATTTATACCTATTCCTGTGCAAAACAAAAAAACGACAATAACAAAATAACGATAAGTTTTGATGAATGGGTATCCGGTAAAACAAAATATGACACATCAGCAATGTGAACACCAATTCTTAAAAAAATCGTCGATAGCTATAGAAGGGTCAATTGTAAGTGTATGTACAAAGATGTCTAAGATATTTTTCTTCTTTTTTAACTCATTCCGGTAGGCACTTCCCACGAGAATTTTGGAAGGTTGGAAAGTGATTTAGGAGAAACTTCGATGAATAAAATTGGAATTGTCAAATAGGATTCTTTTGCAAGATGTGGCTCCAAAGTTATATAAAAAGAAAGAAGAGGGGGAGTTGAAGCCTACATAGTTGCTTGCTTACCAAGCCATCTGGCAAAGCTCCTCCGATTCGATTATTATTCTTGACTTGACTTATTATTATAAAAAGCGACTCACTATAAAAATGAAAGGCGATCGATTATCTACCCAAGAAGATAGAGAGTCCCACACATCAAAAAAGGTCACAAATGGAGTTGAACCAAGTAACATTGCAAAGGCATAATGATAGTAGGGTGGGATATCCCGCCCTCCGAACGGGCGTGAAGGTCTCCCTCATCCATTCTCCGCTGGAAGGAATCTCCACTCACTTGCTTCCCTAATATCCTCCCTTTACCACATCATGAGGGGTTTTGGAGATCGAGGAGGCTTGTTGGAAGAGGCTATGCCATACCTTTTTACTACCTGCATTAGTCACTAGACTCACTAGAGTAGTCCCGTCAGCTCTTTGTTTGAAATCCATTACTCTTAATTCTCCCGTGCTCTAGCAATTGCGCTCCTAGACCACTACCCGTGCTTAGTAGTTGGTAGGCGATCAATCAGTAGCGGGAATCGAGGAATAGATAGGGATCCTATCCAATATGTGATAGTGTATGTTACTACCAAATAGCTACATGAAAGGGTCAAGTCAACAAAAATTTAGTATGATCTAAGTTTACAAGAAAAGAATTACATATATTTTTCGTCTACTACCCATTATTTTCTGCATAGACAATTTCATATATGTGACGCTCCAAATCTCAAACAATTTCATAACTAAGATACACTTGACTTTTTTATGGTAAAAATTTGGTAGTCTCACTATATTTTCACCATTTCATAAATATAATAACTTGTCATAACACGAAAAACTACAATAACATAATTCATATTGGTTTAACTAACTACTTAACCGCTCGCCAATGCGGAGCAGTTAAAGTAATCGGGCTAAAAATGAGATCACTTCAACATTTCGGACTTAGTATGCCAAAGTAATTGAATGTCTCGACTAATGCCGTGATCATCCAAGCTCCCTCGCATAAGTGCATACAATTATCAAAATTTTCAACTATAACAAAGCAAATCAAATCCAAATGAAATACTTTAATGTCAAGTGGAAAGCTAGAAAAAAAAAATCATTCCAAACAAGGGTACAAAACCTCCACCGTCATGAGACAAGACATTCTATACTCCCAAAAAAGTAAACTAAAAAGTATCAAGTTCATCTTATGGCTATAAGTCGGACCTGATTTTGGAAACAAAGTTCACCAAGACATAGGTAACAAGCAAAGCCATGACCTGACCTATGACTAGGCAACATGCCCATGCTAAAAATAAATACCCTCGCCAAGGTGGTCAAATGGAAGTGTTACGACTTATGAATACCCACGAGGGAGTCCATTCATGATGAATACTTGAGTGGGCGATTTGTTATTCAAAAACTTCTCCTTGTTCATGAACAAAATTCTATATATACTTGTTCATGAACAAAATTCTATATATATTTCATAAAAAAGGGTTCGTATCTTCAAAATCTATATAAAGCGGGCTTATGAACAGAAAAAACGTCTAGATCGATGGATTGGAAATTGAAAAAGAACTAATGGTTTAACACCACACATGTATTAGCAAAAAAAAAGGGGGCTCAAAAGGAATTTAACGAAAATCTTAGTTACACTAGTACTATCATAATTCAAACCAAGGACCAAATCATTAATAGAAATGTCGAATCAACCTCGACAAGAACTCCTACAACCCGATTCACGCATTACCACTTCCAATTTCAACAACCCAAAATTGAGTATAAGCTTGCAACTATTTGAATAACAAGAAGAAAGAGGCATACAACTAATAATCCTTTTAAACTTAAAAATAAGTTCTACACGTACATCATCTTCAATTATAAAGCATGGTACTAAAAGAAAAGGTCTAATTTATTAGCCCAATAGACTAACTAAACTTAGCAAGCATGCATCTAATACTACCAACATTCAATCTAATGACTTCCAAATCAAAACATATCAATTTGCAAACATATTATTTGAGTCGCATTTTGCAGTGGAAGAATTCCAAGCTTCAAGCAATGCATTTTACAAAATTGAATATCAAGGAGTTTTCAATCATCAATTTCTTACCAGCTCGACCATTAAAGATTTATTGATTAGCCCACCATTGAAAAAGAGCTAAAAGTTTTCAATCATCAAATTCTTACCAACTCGATGACCATTTCTTACCAACCATACCATTGTGCATTACGAACAAGGAACAAAACAAGAACTAAGGCAACATAATAGAATGGGCTTCTCCTTGTAAATTTGTGTTTTGATCACTAAGACACATGTAACTAGCTTACAAGGTATGGCTTTGGGTGTATTTTTCTAAAGGTTACACACTACATGCCACTTCTAAGTGATGGGGCCATTATCGGGCCGTTCTTGGTGCCATAGGCCACAACTGCCCAAATCATGGAACACACTTCAATTCAACATAATGCACCATGTTCTATTTACATATTATCTCTAAGAAATGTCAGATGGAGTACAAAGGATAACTTGTTCCCAAAGCGTGAATATATAATCACCATATAGCTTATTATAACATCTATCAAAGGATCAAATGCTTGTTTCATTCCACTATAGAATATTTATTTCTAAGTAGTAAAACATCTATGTCAGACTCCCCAAAGTGAATTAGAGCACTAAAAATTAGTACAAGTTTTTTTCAAGACCAAAGGAGGATTTATGAGCTTACCAAATGATCATCAAGTATCTCCTCCTTATATATTCTCTTGGTCCATAAATATTGTCCCTCTCTAAACTTATTGGAACATCATAACACCCTAAATTCAGTTCATGGGAATATGCCCTAATCAAATGAAATCAAACGCCAAGTTTAATTCAATCTACATTAATCGAGAAAAAGAACCGTACTCACATCGATTCATTAAGCAATACAAATGATATTCAAATTAGTTAGGCCGTGGGGAGAGTATTTGGACAACCAAAATCTTGGCCTATAGTCTTATATAATGTAGGAAATACTCATCCAGAAAATCCAAGCGGTATAACATTCCCTTAATAATTTGGGCAAAAATTGAGTCGAGATTGGGTTTAATTCCTTAACCTTATCAATAATCGAAAAAAATTCCAAAAGAAACTTCAAATGTTCAACCGATAATCAAAATTGGGTGAAAACAATGTATCTAATCAAGTGTATTTTGGGTACTTCTCTACATTAATAAGGAAAAACTAGGTGAAGACAACTCTTACCAAGTAATTAATTTAGTGGAAAATCCTCCAATTGTGTCTGGAAATTTCTGCCCAATCAACACTTTCAACAAGATTGATATCATCACCTTCATATTAAAATTTCATGTATTCAATCTTTCAATTTGTATAAACTAAGAGATAAAGAGTTTGTCAATATGCAATTTAAGAGGAGAAAAAGATTACCCGATTGAGATGTAAGCTATAAGGTAAATAAGTAACAATCATTAAAATCCAATGAACTAAATCAAAAACCAAATTGGACCACCCTAGTTGCAACTACATAACTTTTGTGCAAGCATGTATTTGTAAAAAAAAAAAAAAATTTGTAGAAGGAAGCAAGCATAGAACTAACTTTGCAGCAGCTTTAGTTGAGATCAGCAGGCCATCTACTAAAGGAAACACCATGTCCCTTTAACCTGGAGCCCCACATTACAAAAGGACTCTCATTAGCAACTCAAACAACCTCCACTCTAGACTGCCAACAAGAAAACAATAGCAGACCTGCCATTCCTAGAAAACTTATATTGACTAGTAACACTCCTACGACATAATATCACAAGAAACTTATATTGACATTTTTCAACAAAGCCGACAAGATAGAAAAAAAAAACTGTCATAATATGTCCATTTTTTAGTAGTGGCAATTGACTAGTAACACTCCTATGGCATAATATCATCCATAATGGATCTTTATTTGAAAGCGTATAAATATCTTTTTTACATCTGATAAACACTCTCACAAGGAATAAGTAGGCATACACAATGAACTCACCATAAGAACAATGTGAAACTATCCAGAAAAAACACTTATCAATCCCTTCAAATACATGGGCACCAACAAATTGAATATGCCATCAAGCAATATCACCGTTACAACAAACTGTCGCATTTTCTTCTAGCTGAAATTAGGCCAGAAAAAAAGTAATCTAAACGATCAACAAATAAAGCGGATACAAGGTCAACAAATTCAACAATTCCTTCAGGCTAGAAAAATCCACTTACAACTACTAACATTCTTAAAGGTCACCCTAACAATTTTCGATCGAAGAATTGAGCAATAGTAGTTCTAGGCTTTTAGGAGTCTACTTTAAAACTATATATTATGCAACTAGAGGTTGAGCAGTTATCTTTTTCAAAAGAACCTATTACGCTATTGACCTACATTAACACGTGCCTTCTTAATGTAACACTAAAATTTTAAAACAAAAGTCTCACGATTGTTAAGACACGATCTTGTTTTACATAACTGGATCCCACAATAATTTGTCAATAGGCATGAAATTGATCAGCCTTCAAATATCCAATCAGAGCCAACCTATTGTCATTTGACAAGCAACCTTCATGATTCAACATCAAATTCAAAAAACAGGACTAAAATCCGAGTACTTGTTATCGCCAACCTATATCAACATATGCCTTCTTAAATTAATTAACTGAACCAAAGCAAGACAAAGTTCATACAGGTTCACTAAAAATCAAAGGAAAAATATTGACATATCTTTATAAAAAAACCACAAGAACATTCATGACAAGACAATCAATATATATTCATTCCAAGAAACAATAAATACACAACAAGACCACTTACGGAGATAACATCACCTTCGACGAATCGAGCATCCAACCATTTTCCAAGTACAAACCCAATTAGTAACCCCACACATCTAGAACATGCAATTAACCATAATATAATCCATAATGGTTCTAGCTTCATTGCACAGTATGTACATCACATTACAGATTCAAGACATAAATTCATTATATGTTTGCGACTATTATAATAGAATTTGAAACTATAACCAAAATTGGCCCACTAGATTTATCAAATATAAGAATGAAAAAGGAAACAACATCAAAACCTGCTAACGCAAGAACGCGAGAAAGACGAGCAACATCATGAGCAGACAAGACTTCGAAGACAGTGCAAATGATTTCATATGGAAGAACTTGTAATCAATATGATTAAACCTTGCATTTGTCATGAAGCCTCCACATTGGGTGATGCCCGAACCTTACATAAGACCCCAAATTAGTAAATTGCAAAATCCAAAATCAATTTATGAGAACCATTAATCCAAAGAAATTAAGGTTTTGAAATTGGGGGTTTTAATTAGGGTTGTAACCTAAAATCCAATCAACCTGAAAATTATTCAAGGATAAATGAACAAGAGAGAGAGAGAGAGAGAGAGAGAATCGAATCAATATTTGTGGATGAGAATGGAAGCGGCAAAGATTACTGATTATAGAAGAAGATGAAGAAGAAGTTTTGTGGAGGGGTGCGGTTTGGGTTATTGCTTGTTCTTCTTCAATTTGGTGTTGATGGAAGAGACAAGCATCAATAAAACGAGGAATACATTTACAAGAGCTGCCCCCAAAGTTGCATGACCTAACACATTCTTAGCTGGTTTGGTTTTTCATATGCCAACGAGACTCTCAGTATGACGCTTGACTCTAAACAAAACTTTTAGGGGTCCCAAAATCGAAAACCAGCTCTTATACTAGTATCTTGCTATGCGGTGAGGGCGTGTGAGCATATCATTTAGATTAATTATAAATTGTTTTTATAAAGACTTTGAAAAAATTTAAAAATTTTCAGATTAAAGATTAGGCAAAGTTCCCATGTTCAGTTAAAATATTGAAATACTATGTTCTATTAAAATTAGTCTAACCATGTAATCCTATTACTCAAACGCTTTGAAATTAGAAAAACAATCATAAGTCCAGAGTGCCACTTTGGCATAATTAAACCCAGCTCTACATAATGAGAAAATTTTATTTTATCATGTCCCAAAATCCCTTTTAATGTCCTCAAAGAATTATTAATGTGGTCATTGTATTGGTAGTGTAGTATGCAATTTTGTGGCTATAAATTTAATAGTTTGTCTTCGCCAAATGAAAAAATTCAATTGGATTTCACATCATTACTTCTCAATTTTTTTTTTTTTTTTTTTTTTTTTTTTTTTTTTTTTTTTTTCTGGACTATGTTATGAATAATCTATAATACCCGATTCTTTTCAAAATATCCAAAATTTTGACATAACCTCCTTTGTAATTTAAACATTAAATCATATCTCCACGTTATACCTGTAAAACACCATCCAAAAACATAATACATACAACAAACTAAAATGTACAACATCATCCAAAATTTTGACGGAACCCCCTTTGTAATTTCAACATTAAATCATATCTCCACGTCAAACCTGCTTTCAACTTTTACAAAACATCATCCCAAAACAAAAATACATAACAAATTACATCCTTTAAGTTCAAAAACATAATACATACAACAAAATACGCATAAGACTTTACAGATTGTTTCATTACATAGCTTTCACTATACAGTTGCACCTAAACATATATGGTGCATATTTACACTAGTAACCAAGCTTAAAAGAAGATCACGGTGGAGGTGAATCAAAGTCCAGTAGGAACAGACGAGATACACTAGCAAGTGTTAAAAAATGTTCTTCATGGTTGGTATTTGCCGAGTCCCTACATTAGGAAATAAAAAAAAAAGATAATAAGAATCATTATGAAACACATTAGTAAGTGTCAAACTATGGAAAACCAATATGTGCGCGACCTCCCACTTAAGATTCAATTATGATATTATAAGAAACATATTTTGTCTAACTTTATAGATGTTTAAAGGTATATATAAATGAATCAACTATAAGATGTAATCACAATTAACATACCGAGAATATAAAAACAAAATCTCAAGATAAGTGTAGTTTCAACTAATGTTTGTAGTGGACATGTGAAGCAAACGGCTTTCCTCTTGCAATCGGCCTTTAAGACCAGCACATCTTCCAATTCTTTGCAATCTATCTAAATTGAACATAGGGCTAAATGCCAGGATTACACAACTTTCTGCGGGCATTGACAAAGCAACAAATGTCAAACCGAGGTTTTCTCTTTCACCAATATCTACCACAGCCTGATTAAGAGTGAGCCCTTGACTTTTATGAATTGTTATAGCCCAACACAAAACTAGAGGAATCTGAGTTCTTTGGCATGAAGTATCATTTGTCTTCCAATGAGTTGTTTGTGGAGCAATTGGTATTATATTGGAATCTGATGGGAACTTAGGACCACGGTAGTTATCAAAGTCAACCATGACCGCAAGAGGAATATCTTACGGTGATTTGCAACCATTTGCATAGACAATGTCCACAATAATGCCCATTGCATCATTAACGGACCATTGTGTGTGGCAAGGTTTGATCGAAGCATAACACGTGCACCAACCGATAAACACAAAACTTTTTCAAGCCTTTTCGCGTCATCGGACAAAGCCCCAGGCGGTATCACAATTATTTTTGATAAAATTCGAAAGCAACGTTTTCCAAGCTCAATTAGTCGATTGAGATTGTAATCATGTCTGGCAGCTTGTTTGGTCGGAAATAGGCAAAAGCATATTTGAAGGTGTTAATTTCTTTTCGCGACCGAAAGCAAGGAAAAGTCTCTAGTCGAAAATAATTTCCAATCATCGATCGTGGATGTTCCATCACTAAGTCTCATTAATGCTTCCCGAACAATGCTTGCCTATCCCATGCTTGTCGAAAATATATGAGATAACCGAACACATTTATCAAAAAAGAGTACATAAGTCCACCCGTATAGTTCTTTGAGGACTCCCCTCCTCCTTTATACAATGCTCTATCGCATCGAGGTAACCGGCGCGATATCACCAACAAGGAGAATGGAGACATTACCAAATGGCTCGTTAGGGCCCAAAAATATCTCAACAACGACGGTCAATATTAGCAAGCATAGATGTTCCGACCATACTATATTCATCAATAATGATAAGTTTGGTGTCTTTAAAGTCCTCTTGCATCTGTGACATTGATCACCTTCAAAAAGATTTAAATTTTTGAAACATTTCGATTCAGTTCTTTGTTCAGCTCTAATGGCGAAGTTCATGGTGTATGGTTGCACCTCCAACATTAAAAGCAGTGACTCCAGTTGGAGCCATGACACGTACTGCTTTGGCTGATCTAAAAAATCCATTAATTAAATGCACAATTGCATTTATGAGAGTGGATTTCCCTGTGCCTGCACCACCACAAACTATCATACGAATATGCGCTTCGACATTCTAGTGCTCGAATAACCATATCATGTGCCACTCTTTGTTCATGAGACAGTTCATCAAGGGTTACAATAAGAGGTTCAACGTTAACTTCTTCTCCACTGCGCAAAGTATGCACAAATTTTCTTTCACTCTCCATGTTTGGATATCGATATAAACCTTCAGCCCAATTGTATGAAGTATCAAAGTTTCGCCTTCCTAATTGGACATTCTCCCCAGGGGACAAACAAAGGGCCCCATTGCTTTTGCTGCCATCATCCATTCATCTCGAAATAGGTCTTCCATATCATTCTCTATCTCAATATCATCTTCGAATTCTTCATCAATAGTTTCAGGAAGAATTACTGATTGGTGTTCTCCGAAGCCCAAGTCAATGTACCTTTCTAACCATAGTATGAAATCCCCTTTTACTTCTTCCAGACTCCGAAAATGGTGATGAATCAAGACTTGTTGACGACAAAATGATTCCCATTTTTCAGTGTTTGGTAGGATGTCACCATCCAGTTGTGGAACCAAACGCACAATTGCACTAACTCGAGAAGTGTGCTAACCCTTCCGATTAAAGTAGTGTATTTTCGCCATATCGAGGAGGGATGTATTTTCATAGCAAGGAGGTCGCTGCATATATTTTCCTACAAAGCTTGGGTCTGTTCCAACAATCTCTTCATCTTCGTCCCCTCTTCTACGACATAAAGTTGATGTTAACATGCTCTTTTCACTTACATTTAAAAGGACAAACTTCCTTGATGATCGTACCAATGGGTACCCCATTAACAAATGACATACTTCTTGGGCAGAAATATCTCTTTCAGATACACTTTTCATAAGCAATCGCTTGAAAGCAGATTTTGCATTCTGACATGGACGACGAAGATCTTCAACAATTTCTCAAAGTTTACGTGAAACTCTTTGATCTGAGAGCTCAGATTTTGAAGCATACTTAGCAATGTAATTTACTACGACTCGCATCGAAAGGACGGGCGACCAATCAATGTTTGCATGCCATGTCTGTAGAATTTTTCTATTATGGGAGCAGACTAACTCATCATTCCGACGCCCTATAAACCGGAACATATTACTGTTAGGCGGTTCTTCAACAATCTTCGACTTATAAAGTACATCAAATGGATATCTAAAGCGGCATCCCATCTGTTTCGTTGTTTTATGTAAACATAAGCAATGACTTCCACATATGCTATGTCGCATGACCCAATTAACCAATAAAGCATAGTCATTTTCGTCTGTATCAAGATTCAACTCAAGTGGCAAAAGCGCAGCGCAAGGATGCTCTTGTATATTTTTATCCATGCTAGGATCTGGATTTACAGTGGAAACAAGCCTATCAAAATATTCAATGACATTTGATCTAACCTCTGCACTTGTACCTATCCCACTAACATCTGGAGCACCTCTTAGCCAAAGAAATCCATGAATATGACCACTGCCACGATTCTGCCACTCAAACCGGTACCAATGATCAACCACAGAAAACTCATTGCTTAAATATTCTCGAAAGAAATTGGATACCCTGGCCTGAAAGAACCATGCGACGACACTTGGATTTTCATTAACCAACCTTGCACGTCCCTTCCTTTTTTCTAAAGGAGACAACTTGTAAGTCAGATAATTCAACATGTCATACCTATAAAGATCCTCAAATAATTCCTAACTCGTAGCCAAGATATATTAAAATGATGTACAACACCATCATTCAACATTAAAATGAGACAACCTTTCAAGTGCATTAGATGGATCCAAAATGTGAAAGAGTTCTGGCCATTGCATGTCAGCAGCACTAAGTGTGAAGAATATCGTTGGCGGACCTAACTGTTTCACCATGGCTGTTAACTCTTTCAACCTTGTAAACCAAAAGCACGAAAATACCACATATATTCCTTTGCAAAGTAAGAAATGCGATTAACTAGTTGTTTTTCACCGGATGAAATCATATCTCCGAATATCTTGTATTGACAACTCTGCATCTCCCCGGATTCTTTCTCCGCGAAAACATCACCTAATGCAAGTCGCAGCCCACCTGGATAAAGAGTTCCATTCAAAATATCTAAATCTTGAATCTTTGGCAAAACGACCATCAAATATTGAAAGTATTGCAACGGGTTTACTTTCCTTTGACGAGTTTGCCTCAAATCAGCATTGCCGCAAGGAAACAAGGTTGGAAAAGCCATAGCAATGTATCCGGGAGTTGAAAACTCATTAATGATCTCTGTAGTGAAAGGCATATGCACATGTGTCTGATCTGCATTTGTAACTTGCAATGCCCTTAAGAGACATGCTTGTTGATTAGGTTGGCGAAAAATAGCAATAGTACCAGCAACATGAAAATCATCAATGTGGAAATCTTGGTTATGTAGCTCGGGTGGTCCTTCATACTCATCTGTCTGCATTTGCATTGCTTTGTCTCCATTGTTAAGATCTCCCAAACTTTCTCCCGCACTTGGGATGTCTTCCGGTATCCCATCTACTGGAAGTCTTTCTAGAGTTCCGTCATCAATAATTATATCACCATAGTGCCGATGATATTTTTTCAACCAAACTAATGCTTCACGTACAAACTCACGACGAACACGAAACTCCTTGTTTGTATGTGTCCCGCCCCTATTAACAACTAGTATTGCAGATAAATCAGGCAGGCTTGTATGGCAAAACGGTTGTAATTGCATTGACATCTTGTGCAAAGTTTATCACATTACCACCATATTTGTATTGTTGACCTTTCACACGATATACGTACATCATTAGATGCACCCTAGCAATAAGAATTCTTTCTAAATCTGTCAAACGAGCCAATACTAGAGGCACAATACCAGGATGCATTGAGTTATCCACACTGAACATGCTTGCTTGGTGGTTCCCTCGCTTATCTGACTTGCAAGAAGAACACATACCTGCAGAAAAATTCAAATAAGGGAATCTTCTTTGGCATTCTAGACAACTTAACCATAGACTTGCAAGAAGAACAAATACCTGCAGATATCACTACTAAAAAAAGGGCTTATAAGCTCAGCTAAAAGGTGAGATGTTACAGTTTTTATCTCGGTTTTCTAAGAAAAAACAACCGAGGTAAAATCCACTGAGGTAATAGAGTTCTACAAAACCGAGATAATAAGCTACTAAATTATCTCAGAAGTCTGACATCTTATCTAAATATATTATCTCGGTTTTCTAAATAAAACCGATATTATATAGAATAAAACCGAGATAAATTGTTGATTGAAACCAATTAGTATAGAAGAAAACTGAGATGTTTTTTTTATTGAAACCGAGATAATATCAAAAAATAACCGTGATAAATTCTTTTGGAAAAGGAGATTGTTGGACAACCTTTTATCTCACCCTTTGTCATTTTTTGTTGGTATTGCTTATAACAATTAACCAGAAAATAAAAACCTGTCCCAAACCACCACATTCCCTTTCATATTCATAAACATCAACACCAATTAACAAAAACAACCCAACATAAATAAATTATTTGAAGAACTTATTTCATTAAGATAAGAAAGAACAATGTCGAACATGAACGTAACTTTCAAAAAGTACTAGTGATCAGTCAATTATTTATAGAAACTCAAATATTGTATCAATTACTATTCTTCGAACTATAATAAGACATTTTTTAACCTTTCTCTATATATGCAGGAAAGGAGACAGATGGTTCCTGCTGAATTTCCTACTCAAAAAAAATTTGAGAATCCACAACTCCCAAGGTATATATTCACGTCGGTCATCAGCTGTGAAAAGTTATAGGCTCCAAGACTCTCTTCATCAACTTTAGTAAGTGGAGACGAATATCCAAGATGGTCCTGATCCATAAGAGAAACATCATTTCTAACAAACTCATCCTGTACTAACTTCTGAAAGAATGACCAATGTATATGCTCAATCCAGTTCCATCATTGTACAACAGACTTATGCTAGAGGAGTCTTCAGTCAATCTTTCCTTTGAAAATATATCTGACAGGAAATCCCGAGGGAATCGGTCATTGATGTCAATAAGAATATCTCCACGCTTGGCAACCGAGGACTCAACTTGAGGTGCATCTTTAGTGCAGGCCCCTGCCTGAACAGAATTATTTGATTGCTCAAGAATCATTACTATGTGTGTCACTGGAAGCTATATATCTCACCCCAATGAAGCTCTGGTAGGATAGATGTAGGGTCCTCACATTGCTTAGAAGTTACTTCTAAGCAATAGAACCACAAATAAGAGAGAATATAAACAAAAAGAAGAATGGCAAAAAAAATGAAGGGTTGAACAAGTATAAAAATGTTGCAATAGTGACCTTACCAGAAACTTTGGCAAATTGTGTCCCGTTACTTACAGAATCTCCATCTTTCTTAAACCAATCGACCTAAGAGCAAAAAACGTTGTTAATAAATAGACGCTTTTGTGCATTTAAAATAATATAATCGAGATAGGAATTGCAGAAATAAAATTTGTCTTCACGTAGACGATGAGGCACCATTGACTCTCAGCTTGACTTTAAGTCATAGTTCAAAGTCAACAATATAGTTCACTAATTGCAATTCATGATGATTTAACTGTTAACACTTTATATAAGAGCCTAATCGTATTTGGAGAAAAAGATGAGAGCTGATCAGACATTCAGCTTGCTTGTTGGTGGTTGCCATACACTAGATAAGTCCCATATGCTCTGCTAGACGTGTTGGAGTCTGGAAGTGGGTTGCAGCATACCCATATCCTTCAGAAATCTGACTTCCATAATATGTTCCACTCCACTGATTTCCACGATTCACCCTCAACTGGCAAACAAACATAAAAGAATCATCACAAAAACTGATAACAGAGTGAAGATCATAAACAGTGAAGAAAAACAGCTTTGTAACCATTTTGTCAGTTTCATTTTATTTTCCTTCTCTCTCTTTGTAAACAAGAAAATCACCTAATCTGGGGAACCTTTTGCTTTTCAGTCGCAAATGCCATGCTTAGTTGACCTTCATCACCATGCTAAAACAATACATAACAATTACTATAAGTTAAAAACTGAGAAATATACGGAAATAAACCAATCACTTGATGACTACAGGATGAGATGACCTTTTTAAAACACCTGCAGGCTCTATACTAGATACAATAAGTTAATAACAGTGCATACAAGTGAGACTTGTCTGAGAAACATGTTCGAGATAAATCCCAGTTTTGGGACAAAAACTGTCATCATCCCAATAAAAGAGAGAGCTCTAAAACCCTTGCAGCATTTGAAGGACAGCTTAAACCTAACAAGTTTTAAAAAAAAAAACCTTATTTAAGAGAGAGTCTTGAGTATCAACAAGCAATCATAATTCAAATAGTGTACCAGTTCAGCTTCATTTGTCCTCAATGTGGAGATTGGTCCCGCAAATGGAAGTCCCTTGGAATATAAATTATGGAGTCTATATATTAGACTTACAGGAACTTCATCCTTTTTCCCACCTGGGGAACAAAAAATACAACTGATTACTAGTATTTCCACACTCAATAACATCAACTATAATAATAATAAACAGACGTACATTCATAGTCCGAATTCAGGTAGGAATGTGGGATCCCATATATAGACAGTAGTGCTGGGACTGGCTATATCACACTCACTTCATTTATATATGAATTGCATTATTATATCAGTTAATGACATTAGCCATCAATAGCCAATGATTATTTAGAGCGCCAAAATATCATCAGAAGTTTGCAGATCAAGTCCAACAAAACTCTGACAACCATAAGCTTTTCTAGCACATCCAAAATTAGTGAACTACTATTTTGAGAGTGGTCCGCGTTTTCTTGAAGATCATAAGAATGGTAAGGAATGTTACCTCAATACCTCATTACCTCCTATACATTCAAAATGTAAGACAGCCCATTGGGCTAGCCAAAAACTTTTGAATTTTGCCCCAACCAGTGTTAAAGTTGAAATCCAATACTCAATATAAGCCCATGAAAATTCAAGTAGGTTTGAACTTGAAAATTGAACAGTTGTCTGTAACATGTCAAAAGTCACGGATTAATCGTACTCAATGTAGCACAACTCACGTAGGAAGCTTTCAAACTTTCAAGAGCTCAAAACACTTTGTAAAAAATTTCAAACCAAATTGTTGCTGTTGATATGAAAAACGTCTCACCACCCCCTTATCCTTCAAAGGAACCATTTCACATCCAAAAGTGAACAATTCTAAATTTCCAACAGAACCACCGATATCCGACACAGCTATGAATAATGTTCGAAGCCTTCACCATCTAACTATCCCCAAATGATCCCAATACCACCATTCAACGGTGGTCACCTTAAAAGGAATATCACTTCAACCCATTCAACTCTTTCCAAAATCTACCAAATCATTCCCCATAATTTCTATTTTAGTGTTCCCTCTCTTATCCAAACCAATCAACTAAAGAAACCAAATGACAATACTACATTAAAAATTAATTGGCAATAAAATATAATGTCCAAGGAATGACAACAGTATCAAGAATTTAAAGCATTAAAATTAGAATGTCATGAATCAGAGATGAATTGTGTTGTTTTTTTATCCACAACTTGAACCTTGCCCTTTTGGGGATATGAAGGTTTTCTTAAATTGCTCTGCTATGTTAAGTATATCACACGGGGGTAAATACAAGGTCCAAAATGCGGACACATTACAAAATAATATACAACGAACAAGTTGATGTAAAATACCTTGTAATCTAAATTTCTCAGCTAGGTTCGGCGACTTGATTGGTTGACATCCTGATCTTTCAAATTCCTGATAAGGTCAAATCTATGTCAACCAAGGCATCTCAAAATAATAAGAAACAGGTTTTTTTTTATTGATTGACACAATTGGTATACAACTCTCCTCTTTCTTAAGACACAACATACTATTAAGAAACAGGTTATGTGAGAAGGATTGTATGGGGCCCTCTTGCCCTTCAAAAGTGAGCTTCTACATATCATGTAGTCATTCAAACATTGATTAGCTAAATATGTAGTTTTTTTTTTTTTTGCTCGGTTCAGCTAAATATGTAGTTAAGAATCAATTGTACCTGTTTGTGCAAGCCCTAACTAATATGGAATTATGGATATATAAGGACAACTAAGGCTACCTAAATAGCCAACTTAAGTTAGGCCAAGTGACCAACAAACTACGGTCCAAACTGATGCATTCAAGTTTCTTTCTTTCACTAAAATCAATGCCAAACAAAATACTAACAGGTTACTTAAGGTTCAATGAAGTATAATCAAAAATATATTTTCCCCATAACGGTACCTAGAGGCTCAACTGAAGACTTAATGAGAGTTTTGTGTCAACAAATAAACACACGCCTCTATCCCCATCCACATAAACACACATGAACATTTAAACTACTACCAAGTTACTTGCAAGATGTATATATTATCACATACAAATTTTTTAGTATTTCAGTATTCTACAAAAGAATATTCAAATCATCAAAGAACCATGCTTGCGATAACATAATTATGTCGATTAAAAACAATCATCAAAGTTCCAGAGGAACTTTGGAGTTGCTTTTTCTTAACATTTAAGGGATTGAGAAAGAAAAGGATGTCAAGCATAAGAGATCAACCTTGGAAAAACATCATCATAACTTTGTATGTTGTTGACTCTGAAACTCCACTCTTCATTTTCTCTATAAGTTCCTCACATTTCCAAAACATCTTTCTCCCTCTAGGATCCTCACTTCCGCGGAAGATCCTACTAACAACATCAAGCTCTATCACAAGAGCTTCTCTATCCCAACCTGTGCATAGTGTTGGAACACGTCTTTCACCCAACCTAACAACTCGGATGTTCGATTGCAAGCTCGGCACCTAAAAGCATCTCTGGGAGGGTTTCCTCCACTCTTCACACAAGGGCCCATGACAACTTGTCCTTCACGAATTGCCGCAGTCCAGATGAGTCCAATGAGAGCATAAATCACAACCAATCCAACGACATGTATTCACCTCAAAATCAAACTTGTTACAGATTACACACATACGGTGATTGCGAAAACCATTTCTTGTTGCTACACATCCACAAGTACAGTCATCACCGGAATCTGGTTTTGACATGCTATATTTCTGCATCTCTTGTACAAGAAAACCTCCATAAGAGAGGTCCGAGAAAGACATATGTTTGGATGTAAAATGCCTGAATTCGGTGTTAATCGCAACAAGAACTTCAAGCTGCACTCGTGTGCTCTACTCGGGGGTTTTAGCAGTCAAATCGACCCTATTCTCAACAAGTTTACGCGATAACCAAAAACTCCTCTCTATCTTTGAGAGCCACCTATTCCTTCAAGAATCACCCGAAGCTCGGCTTTGAGTTCTTCCATAATTTCTTCCTCGGGAAGAAGAATCATCCTTTCAGAAATTATCTCCACTCTTTCTCGTTGCTATATCCCTGAGAGATATTTTGTCCTAACAAGAAACCCGGCCGGATTCTTTGGGCGCTCAAGAACATCGTTTTCCCCTTCTTTCCCAACAGTATTCTTGGACCCAAATCAAGACTTGCAATGTACTTTCATGAGTAGCATACACAATATAGATATGATAAGCCAAAAGAAAAGTAGTGTACCTTGATAAGAGCAGCATATCTAGAGTTGAATGAGCTAGGTGGTTTTAAAAATACACGAAGAGATAGCCGAGGCGAGATACTTGGGATTAGAATGGCGTTGCCATTATCGTGTGTTAAGTGAATGATATTCCTTTGATTGAGATCGAAAGTCTTGTAGAGGGAGTTCAATTTTTGTTGGACTTCTATTTTTTTGGGATTTCTGTTTTCTTTAATTTATTAGAGATATTTGGTATAATAGCTATTATATCATTTTAGTGCGAGATATTTGGTATAATAGCTATTATAACATTTGAGTCTTAGAGATATTTGGTTTAATATCAATTATATCAGTTCAATGTGAGATAAATTAAATTTCCTATTATATCAGTTTTAGAATGGTGAGATAAATGAAATTTCCTATTATATCCGTTCCACAATGGTGAGATAAATGAAATTTCCTATTATATCAGTTCCTATCCACCAGTGGTAAAATCCATATATTTTATCTCGGTTAAGTAAGAGGCGAGATAACAGATTTATACTCAGAGTTAGTACCTAAATTACAGGACATATTATCTCATTTACATGACATATTATCTCTCTTATCAGCAGAACCGAGATAAGGCTAATTTTAGAACCGAGATAAAAACCCTTTTTTTTAGTAGTGTATCTTTAAATCAGGGAATCTTCGTTTGCATTCTGGACAACTTAACCATACAATATCGTTGCATGATTTTCGGAAAACTTGCGCATTGGTAAAAGGTAGGCAATCATTCACAATTTGTGTTTGAATAGTCACTTCACATCTATTGTTATCTCCAATACTCGATTGTACATGGGATTGTGGTTGTGGAACTCGTCCATGTCGAGCAACTATCCGGCGGGAAAGAGCAACTATTTTGCAAGAAAATCTTTGGTGAGCAATTCTGCGAAGAGCTACATTTCTATAAAACGCATGCGTGAGTGCATTATGAAACGACCCGTTCAACGGGGTCTTGATTTTCAACTATTAGTCTTCGACGAGCTCGTAAAGCTAGTTTGAAACGATGTACCTCTGCTGTTTCATTTTGGTTGGAATAGTTTCTTCGATCATTATCTAGACGGCGCCGAACACATTGTTGGTCAAAGGTTTGACCGATTAAGTGCTTCGCTTGCGTCGGAGGTATCAATATCTCGGCACAAAGAACGTTGCTCAATTGTCTGATTTTCCGTGCTTTCGCTTTTCGGCCGAGATGTGTCAATATCGAATAACGATGACGTTGCTCATTTGTTAGTTTTGAGCGTGCTCTTTTCGTCTAGCGAAATTTTCACCTCTTCTAATTTCCAGTCTTTGACTTTGTAACAAACTTTGTTCTTGACCTGGTATCCTCTGAATAAACATAGAATTTTCAGGTTGAGTTGCATTTCTCATATTACGAATCCACTTCCTGAGCGGGCAATTTTCATCTAGATCATCCACCCTCTCCCTTTGCGAAGAGATTTCTTCATCATCTCCAACCCTTTGATTACCTCTAGAGCATTCTGGCCGATCATGTATCCTTTGAATATGCATAGAATTCCCAGGTTGAGCTCCAACTCTCTGATTACCTATAGAGGATTCCGGCTGTTCATGTTTCCTCTGAATATTCATAGAATTCTCAGGTTGAGCTGCCACCACCCTTAGATTCCGAAAAGGAGTTTCTGGCATAATAAAGGAGACAAAAGAAGTACGTCTAAATCGAACTGCACGTCTTCAAGTGGTTGGATATGAAATTTCATCCGCTATACAGTTTAATCTCCTGATGTCTGCTGAAAATTGGGCAAAAGAGGTACATGGTCGATGATTATGAAGACGTGGCCGAGTAGTTGGTAGTGGAGTACGTCGATTCCGGCGACTATAAAATCGACCAAAAACCTATCAACTTCGATGCGACTCGGCGAAGTATAGAATTGACCCAAAACCTATCTGCTTGGTGTACTTGTACTAGTAAACCTCCTTCCACCACTTCCATTGGGTATTCAAACACCGAGACGAAAAAGGAGAGAGACGCAGTGGCAACCCTTCTTCCGTCGGTTCAATTGTAATACCTACATATTTGGCAAATTAGACCATTAAAAAGTTTTATGTTTTGCTTATAGTTTTTATTCCTTTTATCTAATGGGAAATTAACTAAGGGAAAAGTTTAGTAAACGGATAATAATAACATGACCTCAATATGGTATAGTTGCGAAATGCCAAGTAGTATTGATTTTCATGTAACCTAACTAAACAAAGAAAATGTTGTCTCTACTCCTATTGTATAATCTATCAAGCCCAACCACGGTGGGTCCTAAATGTTAAAAAATTGCAACATATGAAATATAAATATGATAACTTATTTTGTGATATCTAAAAAAACAGTGAACTTTGTACTATTGTTACATGACGTATAAATACATTAATACTAACTAATGTATAAAAAGGAGTTAAGAATTTTTAGTGCATGAATTATATGAAAAATGCATGAATTATATGGTAGTCCCAATCATTCGTACAAATTTGAACAAGGAGCAAATCAAATTCGAATGAAGACATACCTGTGGACGCTCAAATTTTTCCAAGAAACATAAAGACTTATAACCAACACAAACCAACAGAACTAATCCTGCAAGGAAGGTAAGAAATAATGGTTACCTTAACGCCCCAAAACTCGAATAAATATATACCTAAAATACGTGACTTCTATGAAAAATTTGGACAGAGCCTCCTTTGTATTTTCGACATTTCATAAACCTAAAATCTATCATAACCTGAAAGTTTAAAACAATATACTTCTCATTTTCATTCAATAATCCATCTATTTAATCGTCTCGACAAATGGCAGCAACACTAGGACTTAGTACAACAAAGAACTTGATGAATGAGAATTTGAATACATCTCATTGATTAACCCATCTACTTAACTGTCTCGATGAATGCCAGAGCAGTTAAATAACTAGTTTAAAAAATGAGATCACTGCAACATTAGGACTTAGTACAGCAAAGAACTTGAATGTCTCGACTAATGCCAGATCATCCAAGCACCTCGTACAAAGCCATTACCAAAAACACAAATTAAATAAATATTTTCGAGTCCCATAGCTATCAAAAGGTTTACATCATTAACAAATTCGAATGAAGACATACCTCTTTCGACTCAAATTTTTCCAAGAAATATAAAAACTTAGAACCAAAAAAGACCAACATAATTGATCCTGCAAGGACAAACCAAATAATGATTAGCTTTGGGAATATATTGCAATGGAAACGACTAGTGGACTCGCAAGTGATTAATACTTATTAATTAAAAAAAATTGTTTTGTTTGTAAATTGTTTGAAAAAGGGTTGAGTAATAAAGTTAAAATACATTTTCAAATAAATATGACTATATAAGTACAATCAACCAACTTACATGCATGCATTTGCTGTAAACAAGTTCAGATTCTCAATCATTCAATCTCTCAGGTGGAGGTGGAGGTATAATGCAATCTCCAACAAATTCTCTGCTACGTTTTGGACTAAGTTGATTTAGTTCACTTATGGTAGAAGTATTGTTTTGGACAAACGCAGAAATAGATTGCCGACTTTGTTCCCATGTCTTGACATAACTAATTTCTTTCTTCACAGAGAATGAAGTAAAATCAACACGGTCATCTTCAAGATCACTAGTGGTTGGATTGAATGGATCAACACACCCAAATTGATGAAGTACTCGAAGAGGCACATATGGAGTGGAGCCATGAAGGCCAACAAGTACAAGACTTTGTCGACCTGGAATATGTAGATAAATATTGCTTTTACACAAGGGCCAATCACATTCCCACTTGATGTCCTCGGTCTTCAAAGAATTTAAGCTTGTGTACCATGCTTCTTCATCCTCAAGGATTAATGCAGGCGCTTTACTAATGCTTGTCTTGATAAGATTATATCTTCAATCTTCAACACTTTTCATTTTCACCAAAGAATTTGATAAGTGCTCATATGCCCAAACTTGAAGAAGTGGAATACATCCGAAAGCTTTGTATGTCTATTTCTAACACAATTGGTCAAACCTATGAGAAGTTCTGCTAATATCATAGGTACGATAGTGACGCTTCCAGTTCTAACTTCTTGAATAATTTTGCATAAGGAGGCATCAATCTTGTTGGTGTTATTTGGAAAAAGAATATGTCCTACAATTGCTAAGTCTATTGAATTGGCACGCCCCAATGCCACTTTTTTATTGTTTGGATCACCGATATTTAAGTGTCTAGCAATAAGGAAATCAAGAGAGCAAGTTTTCACTTGTCCATTTTTGTCCTTTTCAAGCGTTTTTTTAGAGACTTGTAGGAAATTGACAAGCTCCTTTACATAGCTTTCTTTTAGATGGGGAAAAGCAGGGTTTCCTTCGAGAGTCATTCCAAGAAGATGAGAACATTCTTCTAGTGTAGGACAAAGTTGATGGGAGCCAAATTTGAAAACCATGTCATTTGGCTCCCAACATCTAACTAGTGTTTCTATGAAAGCCTAATTGATTTTGACTTTAGCTAAACTTAGTGTGTTTCCCATACCACTCTTTTGCCTCCAATCCATCCAATCACCATCATCCCAATCATCTTTAATGATTTCTAATAGACTTTTATTAGGCACTTTGGTATTCATTATCAAGTTGTCCACCTCCTCCTATAAAAATAAAATAGTTCAATGAGAATATGAAACAAATTTACATATATTGATTGTACTACATGTTTTCATAAAAAATCAATATTTTATGAAAAACTTGATCGTTTAGACAAGAATTATTAAGCATATTCAAATAATTAGGGTTTTGCTTTATAAAAATATTCATCTACGTTGATTATATTAAATGTCTAATGACTATAAAAATAAATATTTTATGAAAAACTTAATCTTCGATTATAAATTAAAAGGGAATGGATCTATTTTGTTTTGCAATATATAATTATATTAATAAAATAGTATTGTGAAATAATAAAGTTCCACAAGACAAACAAGTAATTCTACATATGAGTTTTGGTTTATGCATCTAATAAGGCTTGGTTCCACATCTTCAAACCTCCCCACAAGTGTAAACACTAATGGTTCTTTAGTTGGTGATGTGGTTGGGGCTTTCGACACCGGGCCTAGCGGTGTAACCCACTAGCCGTAAGTCTACTTGCATCCCTCCTATTTGGTTATTGGGACATGACATGGTAGAATATGGACGAATGATATATCAAAAAGTTAACAATTAAAGAACATGGACAAATGATATATAAAAAAGTTAACAATTAAAGAACATGGACGAATGATATATAAAAAAGAAATTAAAGAACAATTATTGGGACATGACATGGTAAATTTACTGGGTAGTGGGTATAAATGTTGAACCCCGATAGCCCCGATAGCGGCATTACAAGTATAAAAGTCCGACATTGTTGCATGGGTGGGGTGGGGGTGGGGCACTCCCCTACTCTCGATAACAAATCAAGAAATAATCGAGGGGTGGGGGTGGGGGGAGGGGGACTCCCCCTACGCCATTTGCCGGTAACAAATCAAGAAATAATAAAGCGGGGGTAGGGCTTCCCTTGGTGGGGACAAACCCAACCAGTTTTTTCCAAGAAGTCTTTCAACTGCAGCCACAAGCCTGACTTATATCGTACAGAAACTCTAGCTTCAAAAATCTTAACATCATTTAAAACCGATTTCTATACCAAATGTAACTTAAGACATTATGGTGCTACGAGTCACTCAATGAGAAATTGAGTATCCATCAAGTATATAAGCTTGGGGAGGAGGAGGAGAAGGTAACTTAATTTATTTATGCTTTAGCAAATTCATTAATATGGCATATTGTTTTTCATTCTTCTGAATTTACAACTACTTTTTCTACTTTTTCATTAATAACAAGTGCTATCTTATAATATTAGTGCTTGGTTCACGATAGATAGCACTACAAGGAACCAAACAGAAATAATTATGGAACAAAATATCAAAGAATGCAAAAAAAAAGAAAAGATACTCGCTAACGTCAAATAACTAAAGTTAATATATTGACATTACCTATCGAATATTAGACCCCTCGAGGGATTATCACCAGATTAGGGGGTGGTGGAACCTTTTAACAATGGCATCTAGGATTTCATTTATACCTATTCCCTGCTGCAAAACAAAGAAAACGACAATAACAAAATAACGATAAGTTTTGATGAATGGAGTATCCGGTAAAACAAAATATGACACATCAGCAATGTGAACACCAATTCTTAAAAAATGCGATCAGTAGCTATAGAAGGGTCAATTGTAAGTGTATGTACAAAGATGTCTAAGATATTTTCTTCTTTTTAACTCATCGGTAGGCACTTCCCACGAGAATTTTGGAAGGTTGGAAAGTGATTTAGGAGAAAACTCAGTAACGCAAATTGAATTGTCAAATAGGATTGCTGCAAGATGTGGCTCAAAGTTATATAAAAAAGAAAGAAGAGAAAGGGGGAGTTAGGCCTACATAACCGGTTGCTTGCTTACCAAGCCATCCCGCAAGCTCCTCCATTCGATTATTATTCTTGACTTGACTTATTATTATAAAAGCGACTCACTATAAAAATGAAAGACGATCGATTATCTACCCAAGAAGATAGAGAGTCCCACATCTGAGAAAAGGTCACAAATGGAGTTGAACCAAGTAACATTGCAAAGGCATAATGATAGTAGGGTCGGATATCCCGCCCTCCTCCCAACCGGACGTGAAGGTCTCCCCTCATCCGCTCTCCGCAGGGAATCTCCACTCACCGCTTCCCCTAATATCCTCCCTTTACCACATCATGGGGGTTTACAGGAGATCCCAGAGGCTTGTTCGGAAAGGCTGCTATACCATACCTTTTTACTCTACTCTAGTAGTCACTAGACTCACTAGAGTAGTCCGTCCGGCGGCTCTTGCTGAAATCATTACTCTTAATTCTCCCGTGCTCTAGCAATTGCGCTCCCTAGACCACTACCGTGTAGTTAGGTAGGGGCAATCAATCCGAAGTGACGGGAATCCAGGAATGAATGGGGATCCCTATCAATATACAAATATAGAATTAGAGAATTCTCTAAATCTCTCAATTGATTCTCTGGTCTTATACGGTATAGTATAATACGAGACGATGGAATGCAATGGGCTGCGCTGCAAAAGCGATGATTCACTTGTCCCCATGTCCATAGGGACCTCGTGGCATACAACCGCCACGACTCCTGCTAGATAGCCGCCCCTTTATCTCTTTTTACAGGCAGGCTCATAGAAATATCTTTCTTCTTTTCTTTTTCTTTCCTTTGATCTACAACCACCCCTTCTTTTCTCACTTCCGCTCCCGTACAGGAACGGGATCTTAGGGTAGACACAGTGATAGGAACTAGTTTGAGGAACGAGTTCTCCCGTCTTTGGTACTAGAAAAGGTAGCTGCGTTAACTCCCCTTGGCTCAGCGGCTATCAGAAAAGAACAAGGAAATAGGAGATAGTAAGAAGATGTTGTCTATTCAGAACGAAATCTCTAGCACCCCAACCGGACAAAGAAACTTTTTTCAAGGCAAAAGGTCTCTAACCCGAAAGCAGGAAAGATATAACATATTAAGTAAGACAGAAGCCTCAATTCAGGAGTTCCCAACTTTCTTTGGTTTAGCCATAACACCCATACCTTTAGGGGAGTCGGGCGTAAACAAAGGCTTACACTACCTTACACTACGGGCATTTCCTTTCAAAGATAAAACTCATAGCTTACACGATAGGAGGATCCTTCACTTATTCGAAGCTATGACTCTAACTCGAGAGCTCATCAACTATGGTAGTTCTAGCTCATTAAATACCCGTGGCCCATTCGAGAACATAACTCATCAAAAGCCGGTCTATACCCATTTAAAATCTTCGAACCACCCGTAGACGACATATCAAAAGTACAAATATTATCCCCAACTCCTTCTAAAACCCCAGCTAAACATCCCAACTCCTCATTTCTCTCAACTGAAGTCCTTGGCGAGATCAAAATCCGGTCTATACCCATTCAAAATCAGCATATTCCACAAAAGCGAAAGAAAAAAAAAATCCCCAATAAACTTGGCGAGCGGGAAAGGTAGTTGTGTTAACTCCCCTTGGCTCAGCGGCTATCAGAAAAGAACAAGGAAATAGGAGATAGTAAGAAGATGTTGTCTATTCAGAACGAAATCTCTAGCACCCCAGTCCAGACAAAGAAACTGCTTTTCTCAAGGCAAAAGGTCTCTAACCCAAGCACAGGAAAGATATATCATATTAAGTAAGACAGGAAGCCTCAATTCAGGAGTTCCCATCACCCCTTGGTTTAGCCATAACACCCATACCTTTAGGGAGTCGGGTAAACAAAGGCTTACACTACCTTACACTACGGGCATTTCCTTTCAAAGATAAAACTCGAGCTTACAAAGATATAGGAGGATCCTTCACTTATTCGAGCTATGACTCTAACTTCGGGAGCTCATCAACTATGATAGTTCTAGCTCATTAAATACCCGTGGCCCATTCGAGAACATAACTCATCAAAAGCCGGTCTATACCCATTTAAAATCTTCGAACCACCCATAGACGACATATCAAAAGTACAAATATTATCCCCAACTCCTTCTAAAACCCCAGCTAAACATCCCAACTCCTCATTTCTCTCAACTGAAGTCCTTGGCGAGATCAAAAGCCGGTCTATACCCATTCAAAATCAGCATATTCCACAAAAGCGAAAGAAAAAAAAAATCCGCAAAGTCCTTGGCGAGCGCAAAGTTATCCCTAACTCCTTCTAAAACCCCAACTAAACATCCCAACTCTTCATTTCTCTCAACTGAAGTCCTTGGCGAGCGCAAAGTCGCAAAATCAGCATATTCCACAAAAGCGAAGGAAAAAAAAAATCCCCGTAAAAATAATATTTGCCACCGTCTTGAGCAACCTAAACTTGGCAAATACCAAAGTTCTTTAACTTTCTTAACTGGCGTGGCATCAAAAGCCGGTCTATACCCATTCAAAATCTTCGAACCACCCGTAGACGACATATCAAAAGTACAAATATTATCCCTAACTCCTTCTAAAGCCCCAGCTAAACATCCCAACTCCTCATTTCTCTCAACTGAAGTCCTTGGCAAGTGCAAAGTCGCAAAATCAGCATATTCCACAAAAGCGAAGGAAAAAAAACCCCCGTAAAAATAATATTTGCCACCGTCTTGAGCAACCTAAAATTGGCAAATACCAATAAACTTGGCGAGCGCAAAGTTATCCCTAACTCATTCTAAAACCCCAGCTAAACATCCCAACTCCTCATTTCTCTCAACTGAAGTCCTTGGCGAGGCGCAAACTCGCAAAATCAGCATATTCCACAAAAGCGAAGGAAAAAAAATCCCCGTAAAAATAATATTTGCCACTGTCTTGAGCAACCTAAACATGGCAAATGTATCAACCAACGCAAAGGGGGGACCAATTTGTGTTGAATAAACAATTAAGGGGTAAAACATATTCCACAAAAGCAAAGGAAGAAAAAATATCTGTAAAAATAGTAGTTGTCGCCGTCCTGAGCAACATAAACTTGGCAAATGTGGTAACAAACGCAAAGGGGGGACCAATTTGTGGCGAATAAACAATTAGGGGGTAAAGGGGACCCCAAGAACGAAACAAAAGAGAAAAAGTCAGTTGATTACCTTTTTGCGAAAGCGACGGGGTTGCAAGACAATAAAATAGCTAAGGTGTAAAGGAGAGACCCAGAACAATAACAAAAGGACAAAAGTGGTTGAGATGAGAAATGAGTGGAGTTGAGAAGAGAAAATGAAAAAAAAAAAAAAAACACTGTATCCGAAATGGTAGAGAGTGAGGAGTTATCAAGTGAGAGAAAAGACAAGAGAGCGTGAGTTACTAGCGAGAGAGAAAGAGAAATAGGGAAGGAGTGCCCGCACGCGAGAACGAACGAGTGAGTGAAGAGAAATTGTAAAAGTCGCGATAATGAGGACGCATGGCGGAAACGCGACAAGTTGTTTTTTGTCCGAATACCCCCCCTTCTCCCAAGATCGTTCGCTCCCGCTCACTCGATTATTGACGAGTTAGAAAATATTGACTGTTTAGAAAAATGTGCGAGCTGACGGTTTTGCCAAGTATGTCATTATTATTCTCACACCTATGGTACTATGAACATAAAATTGTTGGTAACCATCATAAAAAAGCTTAGTACGACGGTTTACTTAAAAGCCATCAAGAAAACAAATCTTAACCGTCATAAAATTCTCATATTTTCTTGATGTCTGTGTTATACACGACATAATACTACGAGATCCATCATAAAAATATCACTGAGACATCTATCTTGACGATTTTCAACAAAACCGTCAAGATAGATAAAAATCAAGCGTCATAATATGTTTTTTTTTAGTAGTGTATTGTGGCCTGGTATTCAAAATTGCAAGCTATGAAGATTCTTTATGGGTTAAGTGGACAGTTGAACACCATATCAGAAACCAACACTTTTGGACTATGAAAGTACCAACTAATGTCTCGGGTCTGGAGAAATGTCTTGAAACACAGGGGAGCAACTCAAAAGTTTGTAAGGCACCAGATAGCGAAGGGTGGGTAGACCTATGTCTGGCATGATCCGTGGTGTCATGACGCTCCATTAATCCAGTGGGCAGAAGCAATACAACTACTTCATGTTCCGGATAATGCTCTTGTGAGTGAGTTTATTACAGATAGGAGATGGAACCAGATCATTACCAGTTTGCTTGATAGTGAATTCAAGAGGAAAATAGAAGGTACTGAATTGAACCCTCTACTTTCTCAAGACCAAGTAATTTGGACTCCAACACTATCAGGTAGATTCACTGTCCAGTTAGCATACCAGGCTCTTAAGCAGATCTGAAACAAGGTGAAGTGGTACAGGTTGATATGGGGCAGGCTAGTTCTTCCAAAGCATTCATTTACAGGGTGGCAGCTCTTTGCAAATGCATTACTGACCCAGGACAGGTTGGTTAAGAGCAAGGTATTGACCCAGTTGAATTGTTGGTTTTTCAACTCCTCAAAAGAGCATTTGAAACATTTGTTCTTTGACTTCCAGTTTACAAGAGGAGTTTGGGAAAAAGTGAAGAGGTGGATGGGTTTAAGCAGTTATGTTTAGCTTCAACCTCTGAATGGTACAACCTGCTGCAGTTATGTCGATCCGCTACTATGGAATTTGAAATCATAAAAGCCATTGTTTGCGCTACAATTTACGCCATCTGGAGAGAAAGGAACGCGAGGATATTTTAGCAACAACAACGCATTGAAGATCAAGCTTTCAGCAAAGTGCAAAAGGAGATGAAGCTCTATTGTACAAACTATGCTGAAGGAAGTTCCTGAGACCGTGGCAGCAAGACTGCTGATTGATAAAATCGGTATACAAGTCTCCTTTACACAAAAGAACCCCAGCTGGTGCTCATGGCTTAGGCCTAAACTAGGTGAGCTGATGATAAATACTGATGGGTCTGTTACCGAGGAATTAAATGGATTTAGGGGCGCGATTAGAGATGAAACAGGGGCAGTTAAACTCGTATTAACAGGCAATTCTGCTAAGAAGTCAGTTATGACTCAGGGGCTCTTAGCCATTGAAGTTGGCATGAAGGGTGCGGTAGAAATTGGAGCTACAAGAATAATCATTACGTTTGACTCACAGTGTGATGTTCGGGGATCATAGGCAAAGAGGAGCCCCCTTGGTACTGCCTTAATATTATGGCTTCCATTATTACTTTGAAAGATCAGTTTGAAGTAGTTGAGTTCAAACATGTGTATAGGGAATCTAATCGGGTAGCTGACTATAGTCAAAGCTATGTAATGTCTTACATGACTCTATTTTGTTTATCCACACCCTCCTTTGGATGGTGCCCTGACTAAACTTGTAATGGAGGATGCGCAAGGTAAAATGTATCTAAGATTATGATTAATACAGGTTGGGGTCTACCGAACCCCTAGCTTCTTCAAAAAACAAAAAGACTTCAAGAGATATCGACGGGTTCTTCTTTTGTTTATCGTTTGTATTTCTGTTCAAGAGATATTGCCGGGTTCTTTTGTTTATCGATAGGTTGTTAGACTTCAAGATAAACTTTTGGGCAACTAGGCTGGGCTTTAGATTTAGATACATACTGCTTTTTTTTTACCCAAATGGACCTTGGGCTAAAGCCTGATTTAGCCCTCTTCTTCTTTCTCTACCGCTTCATAGAAAAACTGCAAGGTAGAAGTAAAATCAGCTACCAAATGAGTCAATTTGTTCACCTTATTGATTTTTGCCCTAAAGTCCTGAACCATGTTTTCGCTCATGACTTTTTGACATTGCAGATATTCAGTAAATGAGAATTGAAGTCGATGCTTTGAACTTTGCATGTGTGGTTGTAGGTTGTAGCCTCCACTTCATAGTGTAAGCGACTTGTTAAGGAGGAAATTTTAACAACCTCTTGAGTACATTTGAGCATGCGTCGTGTCGCCATCTTGAAAATAAAAGAGAGACTATTGATGCATTGGTATAATCCTACATGCTTGTTAATCAAGTCAGAATAGATATGCATGTGAACTGGAACTATCAATTGAATTGCATTGTGCAGGTTGTTGATCAATGTTGGTTTGCATGTCACTGATCTGGTCACTGAAGATCAGATCGCGGAAGTTCTTAGGAGCCATTTAAGACATTTTATGATTGAAGTTAAGAAAGTTTGGTTTCTTCTGGTAATATGAAGCAGTTTTTATGTCAAACCAAGATTGATATATACGGAAACGGTTGAAATCAAGTTACTTTGCCTCTAATGAACATCTAGGTCCACATAAAAGTACATAACAAAAATAATGGCGACCTTTTGTACAGATCAGAAAGTCATGAAGTTTGAAGTAACTCATTTGAGATCAAAAAGTCATGAAGTTTGGTGCTAACAGTTTTGAAATTGGGTATTTGAGCAACACATACCATAAATGCACAAGCAAAGGATGCTAATGCACCAGGAATAAAATTGTAAGCAAATGTATCTGTCCACAAGTTTTGATGACGCTTTATTGACAACAAAAAATTATTTTCGTGGACTTGAAACAAATGGTTCCAAAATTAAACGTAAAGGAGTTTTGAAAGGAGCACTTATCTGATTGGTCAGCAACGATCTGATTGCCATTAATCGATTTGATAGATTATTTCCCTCCAATTGGCGATTGATTGACGTTGCAATCTTATGAATTATGGCAGATTTTAGCTTCAATTACACACTTCGTGAGCTTGGAAATTGGAGTATTTAGAAAGATTAAGTAGATGAATTTCTAAAAAATTCGATCCACAGACGGCGCCAATGTAAAAGTTGGTTATGTGTAGAATCTTACAATTATAGAAAAATGGGTTTCTATTAGATATTTGACTGAACTCAGGTATGTGTCAGGAGCTGCCTACGTATCCAGTTCTCTAATGAACTGGAATCAAGTCTGACGTAGTTCATGTTTGTACTGGATGATCTCCCCTTTAGCGAGTGGAGATCCTTTTGCTTTTATAGTAGTCTTTGTGACTCTTCATTTTCCTTTGCGTCAGGTCAGGTCCCCATAATTGTTAGACTTTAGTGACCTTAAATGGAGGATAAATGAGTGCATGGATGATGTTACAGAATTGATGTAACGGCCATCTCTCAATCTTTGAGCATTACAAGACCTGGCTAAGGTTGATATGAGTGACATGACTGAGGTCTTGATATAGTTCTGTGATGAGTTGTGTTAGACATGTGTATAATAAATATTGATTGTGTATATTAGTCCCTTGGTGCCGATGGTTTTGAGTTTATTGAATTGGTTTTCCTAATGACACCAAGTTAAGTTACTCACATTCTTTGGTAGAACTTAACGGAAGTTTGTGTGTTTGCTTAGAAGGCAGCCTATAATTTTGTAATGATAGTATTTTGTGTGTTTGCCTATGACTACCGAAATTTAATTCAATAATAGAGATTTGTTTCAAATTAGCTTTGCACACCCTGGGTTTCCCTGTATTTTATTATGTGTCTAGTTGTAATGAGGTCATTTGAATGAAGTCTTCTCTTTCTGTTCCAGGAGGAATCATAAATTGTCAATGATATTACAAATGAGATAAGAAAAGTTAGAGCACCTCCCGAGATTGAAACGTGGGAACCTAAAAATTCATTTTAATTTCGGTAAGTATGTTGAAAAAAAATTAGTATTATTTGTTTCTTTTATTAAGATAAATAATAAAGTTTTATTGCTTTTAAACAAAGGCATTGCGACAATTTCATCTATGAGACCACAAATGGTTTGTTTCTTTTCTTCACTTATTTCATATGCTTAGATTAATTATCGTCGTTTGTTATTTTTTTTAATGTGTGCTTAGCTCATTCCAATTTCTTCCTCGCCTTGAAAAAGAGTTTTCATTCAATTTATCATTTTAAAACCATATTTTGTGTACACTGAATGTACCTTTTCTGGACGAAATTAAAGTAAAGGTAAGACAAGTGACATGATCAAATGTGATAGTCTTATATATCCTTTAGTAGAATAGAAGTTTCTTGTGATTTAGACATCAAATTTATGACTTGTCCAAATCGAAAAATGTTTATATATATATCACAATTTTAAGAATAAAAAATTCTAGGGTTAACGAGTACTACCCCACTAGATGAGGAAATTAGGGTCCCCCCTCCAAGTACACAAAAAAAAAGTCAACCCCTCACTAGATGAGGAAATTACGGTCCTTTTGTTTATCGTTTGTATTTCTGTTCAAGAGATATCGCCGGGTTCTTTTGTTTATCGATAGGTTGTTAGACTTCAAGAGAAACTTTTGGGCAACTAGGCTGGGCTTTAGATTTAGATACATACTGCTTTTTTTTTACCCAAATGGACCTTGGGCTAAAGCCTGATTTAGCCCTCTTCTTGCTCTGCGCCTGCTCATAGAAAACTGCAAGGTAGAAGTAAAATCAGCTACCAAATGAGTCAATTTGTTCACCTTATTGATTTTTTCCCTAAAGTCCTGAACCATGTTTTCGCTCATGACTTTTTGACATTGCAGATATTCAGTAAATGAGAATTGAAGTCGGTGCTTTGAACTTTGCATGTGTGGTTGTAGGTTGTAGCCTCCACTTCATAGTGTAAGCGACTTGTTAAGGAGGAAATTTTAACAACCTCTTGAGTACATTTGAGCATGCGTCGTGTCGCCATCTTGAAAATAAAAGAGAGACTGTTGATGCATTGGTATAATCCTACATGCTTGTTAATCAAGTCAGAATAGATATGCATGTGAACTGGAACTATCAATTGAATTGCATTGTGCAGGTTGTTGATCAATGTTGGTTTGCATGTCACTGATCTGGTCACTGAAGATCAGATCACTGAAGTTCTTAGGATCCATTTAAGACATTTTATGATTGAAGTTAAGAAAGTTTGGTTTCTTCTGGTAATATGAAGCAGTTTTTATGTCAAACCAAGATTGATATATACGGAAACGGTTGAAATCAAGTTACTTTGCCTCTAATGAACATCTAGGTCCACATAAAAGTACATAACAAAAATAATGGCGACCTTTTGTACAGATCAGAAAGTCATGAAGTTTGAAGTAACTCATTTGAGATCAAAAAGTCATGAAGTTTGGTGCTAATAGTTTTGAAATTGGGTATTTGAGCAACACATACCATAAATGCACAAGCAAAGGATGCTAATGCACCAGGAATAAAATTGTAAGCAAATGTATCTGTCCACAAGTTTTGATGACGCTTTATTGACAACAAAAAATTATTTTCGTGGACTTGAAACAAATGGTTCCAAAATTAACCGTAAAGGAGTTTTGAAAGGAGCACTTATCTGATTGGTCAGCAACGATCTGATTGCCATTAATCGATTTGATAGATTATTTCCCTCCAATTGGCGATTGATTGACGTTGCTCTTATGAATTTTGGCAGATTTTAGCTTCAATTACACACTTTGTGAGCTTGGAAATTGGAGTATTTAGAAAGATTAAGTAGATGAATTTCTAAAAAAATTCGATCCACAGACGGCGCCAATGTAAAAATTGGTTATGTGTAGAATCTTACAATTATAGAAAAATGGGTTTTATTAGATATTTGACTGAACTCAGGTATGTGTCAGGAGCTGCCTACGTATCCAGTTCTCTAATGAACTGGAATCAAGTCTGACGTAGTTCATGTTTGAACTGGATGATCTCCCTTTTAGCTAGTGGAGATCCTTTTGCTATTATAGTAGTCTTTGTGACTCTTCATTTTCCTTTGCGTCAGGTCAGGTCCCCATAATTGTTAGACTTTAGTGACCTTAAATGGAGGATAAATGAGTGCATGGATGATGTTACAGAATTGATGTAACGGCCATCTCTCAATCTTTGAGCATTACAAGACCTGGCTAAGGTTGATATGAGTGACATGACTGAGGTCTTGATATAGTTCTGTGATGAGTTGTGTTAGACATGTGTATAATAAATATTGATTGTGTATATTAGTCCCTTGGTGCCGATGGTTTTGAGTTTATTGAATTGGTTTTCCTAATGACACCAAGTTAAGTTACTCACATTCTTTGGTAGAACTTAACGGAAGTTTGTGTGTTTGCTTAGAAGGCAGCCTATAATTTTGTAATGATAGTATTTTGTGTGTTCGCCTATGACTATCGAAATTTAATTCAATAATAGAGATTTGTTTCAAATTAGCTTTGCACACCCTGGGTTTCCCTGTATTTTATTATGTGTCTAGTTGTAATGAGGTCGCTGAATGAAGTCTTCTCTTTCTCTGTTCCGGAGGAATCATAAATTGTCAATGATATTACAAATGAGATAAGAAAAGTTAGAGCACCTCCCGAGATTGAAACTGTGGAACCGAAAATTCATTTTAATTTCGGTAAGTATGTTGAAAAAAAATTAGTATTATTTGTTTCTTTTATTAAGATAAATAATAAAGTTTTGTTGCTTTTAAACAAAGGCATTGCGACAATTTCATCTATGAGACCACAAATGGTTTGTTTCTTTTCTTCACTTATTTCATATGCTTAGATTAATTATCGTTGTTTGTTATTTTTTTTAATGTGTGCTTAGCTCATTCCAATTTCTTCCTCGCCTTGAAAAAGAGTTTTCATTCAATTTATCATTTTAAAACCATATTTTGTGTAGACTGAATGTACCTTTTCTGGACGAAATTAAGGTAAAGGTAAGACAAGTGACATGATCAAATGTGATAGTCTTATATATCCTTTAGTAGAATAGAAGTTTCTTGTGATTTAGACATCAAATTTATGACTTGTCCAAATCGAAAAATGTTTATATATATATCACAATTTTAAGAATAAAAAATTCTAGGGGGTTAATCCAGTACTGAGGAAATTTGGGTCCCCCTCCAAGGAGGAGGACCCCAACTAATTTCCTCATCTAGTGGGGGGAAAATCCTAATTGGCTCATCTATGGGGAGGGGAAGTACTCGTTAACCCAAAATTCTATAAATGTTTCATGTTTGCCACTCCCTTCATTATAATATTGAATTATAATATTGATATTGTCTTGTTTTTGAACATTTTATGTGCAATGTATATGTGAAGTAGTATTGAATGCTATGTATGCCTTATTTACTTTTACTTTTTCCAATCATTTTTTTAGTCATAAGATTTTTCCTAGTCCAACTTGCTTTCATTTACTTATAGTCAATTTTGTGGGCATGGTTTCATAGTTGATTTTGGATTTTGATTGAATAATTGATTTGAGTTGGCGTTAATTTCCACCTCATCCATTAGGCACGTGGTAGGTAAGAGAAAATTATATATGACATCATCTAAAAAACGAAATACGACATATGTCACTAACGACATCAAACAAATTAGCAGTTGCGTTTGGCATTAGCAACTTCAGAGTTTTTTTCGCTTACAAAAAAGTTTAGGGGTGTAACTGGTTATCGGGGGCAAGTTCAAGGGTGACTTTTGTCAAACTTTACTTATCTCTTGTACGTGATGCACTTTTTTTTTTGAAGCAACTAGAGGTTTGGCAGACCTCAACCTACATTAAGAAAATTAGGCTCTCAAGTACATTTTCCCTTGTGCATCCTCATTATGATTTTAGCGAGGGTCCCATCAACTGGAGGCAAGAAATACATTACAGAATCCTCAAGAGAGTTACACAGCCTAAACAAGTAGTCAACTACTTGATTGGTTTCTGATAAACGGTAAAATTGAATAGTTTACCTACGAAATGAACAATGAACTCTCAAAACGTAAGTAAACTAAAACTATTTATGTGTCTATATTTATCAAAGTTTCTACTCTCAATTCTATCGAAATAGAGTGGAGTAACAAATTCGTTCCACTCCTAGTTCTCTAGCATGGAATGTTTTCTAATCTAATTAATCGGTCTTAAGTCTAATGAGAGCTTTACGAAGGGTGTTATACTACGATACAATATGAAATTGATTATGTTGAATTTAAACTACGAATGCTATGGAAATATGATTGTTTTTGAATCTAGATAAAGGATTAGAGGGGAATTGAATCCACCTCGACTCCAACTTAATAACCTAGCATAGATTCTTGTATCTCGATTCTCACGTTCTTACGGCAAGAATTTCGAGTTCTAATCCTTTGTGTTCATGGCATTTCTACCAAATACTAACTAGCATGTGAGGTCATCCACCCATTCTCATGGCGAATCACGACCTTCTAGAGTGGAATAGATTCTACAATGCTTCTACACTATACCACTAATTTTCATCAAAGCTTCATCAACCCCTCTAATGGAGGTTTTAGCCTTGAGTCATCAACCCATCATTTCCCATTGAATTATAACTACACATTATATTAAAATTCTAACTTAACTAATTTAACTAACAATGTTTCAATCTACTTAAACTACGAAATGATAATCAACAAGAATTAAAATTAGATCTATAAATTGAAATGACAAAAATCGAAATTGATAGAAATAACTATTTTATTTATCTAATCAATCAAGAACAATGATTCAAGACTTAATCTAAAACAAGAATTGAAATTGGAACTTAAACTTAATTACTCTACTGAAAACTAGATCTAGAATTATATATATTTTTTAGGTCTAACTAGCTACCATTAACAAAGAGTGAAGTTTTGGTTTTTATACATTCAGATCCAAAAATCATGCATGGGCTTGGAGCCATGTTTTGGGCCAGAGAATCAGGCCCAAAACCCAATTCTTTCAGTCCAAAAAGGCCTCTTCAGCTGCAGTTGGCTTCAATAGACTTTTCATCCACTTCTTCTCCTCTGATTGGATCAAGGCTTAGACCATTTGAAAGCTCTTTCCGAGTTGGTCGTTTTGACATAAGGTAGGCCCCATTCCAAGGTCTGAGTCCAAAGATACGACTTTCGGAAGTTCTGCTGACTTGTGTGCTGTTTCTGCCCGCGTCGACTTTTCAGCTTTTGACCGGGCTTTAGAAAGGCTTTGTCTTCTTGAATCTTGGCCTTTAATCACGGAACTCCTTAGTAACCGACCTTTGCTCCTTTATCTCGCTAAAGTGGCACATTTCTGCACAGAATGGACTTTGAAACCTGAAATGCATAAAAACACGTAATCAGTGTTAACTCTTAATTATTACTCACATAATTGGTCTAAAAGTATGACTGTTACAGGGTTAAAACTACAGTTTTGGGCTCTTATCAAACCACCCCCAAACAGCATTTTGCTTGTCCTCAAGCAAAGATGAGAAATTAGAATAAGTGACCAAAAATGGAGTTCTAACTACTCGTTTACTGAGTCGATTGCATTGACCATATCTTGACAAGGCGCTTAAACCACTAGGAGTTCCTAGTGGGACGAGTTATAGCCTCGTGAGAGTTTTCCAGTGAAGGTACTCACAAACTTCAACTATACTACAACGACTAAGAAATAAAACTATTATTTCCTCATTCATGTCCCAACTATCTATACATCTCACTAGCAAATGAATAAGAATAACCAAGTCAAAAACCTAAGCTAATATATGCATAATAATCAATCATCTATGATACGAATATAAATACTATGAGTGAAATGCCTAGCAGGTTCGTTTCTGAAAACTCGGAATAGCGTCCTTAAGTAGGTCCTCACATAAATGTCAAGACGAAAACCACTCTGATTTTTCCGCTCAAGTTTCCCTACTCCAGTGTGCAGTGGGCACACTTTACCTTACAATCTCAATGACAACAAGGAAGCCGGAGTCGATCAAACACATTTGTCACTTACTATCACACTATCCTATTCCTAATTAAGCTAGAGGTCTTTATTAGGTGTTGCATCGGGGATTAGGAGATGGTTTAAGAAGGAAAGAAATGGATATTCAAAAGGACAAGTCTGAGATAGTAGAGTCTTCATATTATATAACTTAGAGAAAACCTTGTTATTTACTTTTGCTTCTACACTTTGTTTCCATCCTTAGCCATATTTTTTTTCTTTTTCTTTGGCTTTTAACTCTTTTTATTCTATTTTTTCGGAGTTTTATTTTATTTCTATTTTTCTTTTTCTTTTCTTTGGATGGAAACTTCTTTTCTTTATTTTCTGAAGCAATTAACTAACTTTTGTTTACACCTGTTTTTCTCTTCTTCTTTCTTCCTCATTCTATTCTCAGATTTATTCTAGATTGGGTAGGTTGATTTTATTTTATTTTTATTTTATTTTGTTTTGTTTTTGTAACAGGGTAAAGGATTTGTGGGTTATGAAAGGCTAAAGAAAGGCTCAGAGGGGCGACTAGCGGAAAATAATTCATAGGTTTAAATTTCTGGCTATATCGATCCAAAGAGGGCCTAAATTCTTGCTTAGGATATGGCATAGTGATCAAGCAAGTGGACGTGTGATTTCTCTATCCGGATTTTACTTCTCCCTTGTGTTATTTCTCAAATGTTTCGCTCATATAAGGCTTTAGGCTATATTCTCACAGGATTTGTAGAATAAGTACTCTAGCCTAGCTTTCAAAACTTAACGCTAACAATCATAGATACTCATGTAATATATTTATAGATAGATGCAAAGATTATTACCTACATATTAACCTAAGTTTCTAACAATTATTCTGATGCAAAAGCTACGTGAGACTTCTAGATTGTTAAGAGCATAGAGAAAGAAAACAATACCAATATTCCTAAGTGTATAGCATAAACTTATTTATTTATGTTTTTGAAAATTTTTAACTTGAAAACAAATGCATATTATACATTTCTATATCCTAACAGATGCCTTAATTACACATGTTTCTATGCCCCCGCCAAACAAGAAACATGCTTTGTCGTCAAAGCATTTAAATAAAGAGGGTAGAAAAATACCATGGAAACGCGTGAAATTTTGGGACATCTGCAAAACAAGGTTAGAACATACTAATATAGGAAATAAAAATACTGACGCAACTCTATAAGAGTTCCACCCATTATGGGGTTAACAGAATTAAATTTGCTTGGGACATAAGCAGACAATAACAAAACTAAAAACTTACCTTATCTCCCGCTTAAGCATCCTCCTCCTCCTTAAAGAGATGAGGTTCCTTCAAGATCCCCGCCATCCATTATAACTTGCCAAGCTTGCCACCATTTATCATCTACTAATGCTAACCTGTTAAGTGTTATTATGTCTGATGGGATGTACGGGGTGACCAAATGAGGCTGCACCTACCATCCCGGCCAAGTCATTATTCGCAATGAGCGAACCACCCAATTGGTGGGTCTCATGACTTCAACCTTTTCCATTCGTGAATTTTTTCACGTAATCACGTAAAAACAACTATGCATGATGCGGCTTACTAAAACAGGCATAAGAAGATACTTACGCCTCATGCTTTAGGCTCTCTTAAGACTAGCGACTAAAACTCGGGGAATGTCATATCGGCGACGTCCCTCAGCTAAAGCGAGGAAAATGTCACCCGCAGATGCTTTTGCGAAATGAACCGCCATTCCCCCAAAATATTCATCAGGATGAATAACATGGTGGTGCCTACGTTTAGGGAAAGGCTACCAAGTGCAATGATATATCGCCCCTGGTCCATTACTCGAAATACCCCTCCCCCATAATACTCATGGAAATATGTATAATCATAAAGGTATGCATTATCGGTCATATATACCCATGTGTGAACAGGATCGTATTGGTAATCCACGAAACTAAAGCGACCACATTTTATTGAATTGATGTGTCGTGTCATCGACTACGACGGAGAATTCTTGTTCTCCATCCTGATTACAATAGAATTTAACATGGTCGTAGAAATAAGCAGTAAGCTTTGGTGAATATGAATCGTCATCACTTACCAGTAGATGACGCCATCCTAATCGCGCAGATCCCGTGGCCGGAACCAATGTCCATAGGTCTCGGTTCCCAATACGTCTTCGAAAGACTATTCAGGTATGACTATAGGAGATGTCATCTCAACGACTCCTTGAATAGTTCCAAAAATCCTGGAAAGACCCACAAAAAATTGGAACTTCCGTGTTCAAATGGCGAATGGCGGGCGCATGGGCGCTGGTCGTGCTTTCGGGGTTTTAAAATTACAAGATGTTTAGTTGCGAAGTCGCCAAGGAGGGCGCTGGTCGCGCTCGAGTTTTAAATTACAGAGTTTGGGCGCTGGTCGCCTCGACTCGACTAAACCGTGTGGAAATTGTATAGTATGCAGGGCTGCCGCGACGAGCGCGTAAGTCTTGCCGAAACAGGAGTTTAGAGGAAAAAGAAGGAAAAGCTTGGAGTGAAAGGTGCGGGATGATGGTGGGGTGTAGTGTGGTTTGTTAGTATAGAATGAAGGGAGTCTAAATAGGTTCTGAGCTTCCAAAACGAATCGGCAAGTTCCCAAATTGTTTTAAGGGAATTTCCGGAAATAGAAAAATTCCAACCCCGAAAACGGAAACAAACCATTTTCGTGATTTTCTAAAAATCCTGGTATCTTTCATAATGGATTTATAATAGTAACTTCTAAACTCTCCTACATTTCATGTTACCACCACACAAATCATAGATATGCCGATATCGGCCAAATTCTCAACCTTTCCTCCAAAACAACTTTACAGCAGATGATCATATAACAAATTATATTAAAACTAAAATTTAAAAGCAAACAACATAAAACAAACACCTTAATATTTAAATTTAACAACTGAATTAAAATCCAACTAATAAAACAAAATCATGAAATAACAGCGAACACAAACTGATGGTGAACACCTAGTTATGTGATGAAGATGGACCCTGAGATGGAGAATGGCTTGAACCATCTGTCCTTCGGCGACGACGCTCATGCCTGTCAGACTCGACTGAAACAGAGTCCTCCACGGGTGGCATGCGTCGTAGCATCTCTATTCGGAACAAACGTTGTGCTTCCATCTCAGTCCTGAGTACTATATACTGGGCTTGTTGATGCTGGTGGATAGTCTCCATGTTAGACAAGATATCGTCCTGAACCCCTTCAAGCATTTCAAGTCTCGTCTGAAGGTTCGTTTGCTTCTTTCGAACTACAATCTGTCTATCTCGGATATCTTCACAAATACCATAAACGCAACGCAAGGCAGTTTGCAATACTTGCATGCGTTTTAAATTAGAACTACATTTATCTAATGCATCGTCATCCAGACATGTCATATCCTCCCTTTCATCCTCCGACTCAACTACCTTTTCTTCAGACAACGGCCAAGTCTCTTGGATGCAATCCGTATAAATACTTGCATTAGAATACAATTTGATCTTAATAGGAGCAGATCTTGCAACAGCTCTAAAGGAGAGCATGATCTTAGTGATCAATACGGGAAGAGGCGCCAAGCTCTTCCCCACTCCTCGAATCACATTAAACATTAAATCGAGGATGCAGAAATTATACTTATTTGTTTGCAAAATCCGAGAATGTGCAGACATTGCAGGCCGATATCACTGACTTTGTCTTTCCCGAGGACGTTCCTACCAATCCACCGAAAGCTCTGGCCCGGTTGATTGGTTCGAGGATCATGGGACGAATAAGATGTCGGATTGTATTCACCCTCCACGACAAGTATCCTTCACCAAAGCAGAACTCCAAGATATCGATTCCTGAATTGTCGCTACCGTGTTGCTTTCAAGCATAATTCCTAACGTTCAGCCCAATAACTATCTCGTTACTTCCTCCTCGTTCCTCGCTACCTTTATGAAAATCCTATCCCCTCAAATTCTCGCTTTTATAAAACTGTTCTACTAAATCATAGTGATAGAACTCCTCGGTCGAAAGTACCACAAATTGCTCCAATGCCTCCTAATCATCTCCGCGTCATAATATGGCCAAGTCGTTTTGAAGCAAACGCGTGCTTCGCAAAAAATCTTCGTCGTAGCGCCATTGAAGTTTCGAGACAACTAATGGTTTTGTAGACTGTGGGGGAGGCGAGTTTGAAGAAAAACTACTAAAAACAACGATGGTGGCGGTGGTTACTTGAATTGGTGGCTGTTTTTCGGAGTTGGGGTGGTGGTGGTAATGGTTTAGAGAAGATTTTAGTTGGATTTGATTATCTTGGTGTGGGTGTAGTTAGGTTTTCTTCTCTCTCTCAATTTTTATTTTATTTTTTTTATTTTGGTGTTCAAGGTTTAATTTAAACTTGGTAACCGACGGATTGAAAGGGAAAGAACTGTGCGTTTTTTGGGAAGGAAGGAGACGCACAGTCGTGCGTGCGGTTTGGGCCTAAGCCCAATTTGAATTCCGAAATTTTCCGATATTTCGCGCAATTTCAAATTCAATTTACCGCCGTTCTTCGCCCCGATTTTGGCTTAATGAGTTATGGAAAGGATCGAGAGAGAATTTCCAATCCAATGATCCATAAAACACTCAATTCCAACCATGGGTGACGTATAAGAGGGTGGAAAAACGCCTCAAAGTGCATGTGTGACGTAAGTTATGCGAACGAAGGAAATCTAAGTTTAGATTACGTCAACCCAATTGAACTACAAGTAATGGGCCTAAGCAACACAAATGGAAAGTTCGAGCAATCCAGATGGAAAGACCGATTTCCCACCACAAACAAATTTTTAAACACAAAATTTGTTCTAACGCGGGTCGTGTAAAGTCAGATTCCCAAGACTTGTTGGATTGCTATTTCTATGATTAAGAATATTTTTATTATTATTATTATTATTTTTTTAGTTTATTATAAAAAAAATGAAAAACAATAAATACATAATTCACCCCATAGAGGAACATGACTCAAAAACCGAGAAAACATGCAAAAGTGGAAAACGTGAATTATGTTAACCGTGGACTTAGGATCCGGTACTTACAGCCACACACTCCATAGGGAGGGCCCGGTTACCTGAATGGTGTACTTACCACTATATGGAAGTGAAAGGAAGTACACCAATGACAAAGGTCAATCCTCCTAGACAGGGTCCTGTAAAAGGACTTCCTCTACATCGAGGGGACGTAGTTCGCGGAAAATGTTTTAACCGTTGACCATTAACTTGAAAGGTATTGTTGTCATTTGGATTTACCAAGGTGATTGCCCCGTAAAGGGGTGACTTCAAAGAACTAGAAAAGGGCCGGACCAACGGGTTTTAGTTTTCCGGGAAAATATGTAGGCGGAGTTGTAAAGCAAGACCTTTTGACCGACCACAAACTCTTTGCGCAAGATTTGCTTATCATGACCACATTTCATGTTAGCTTTATAATCCTTCAGCGAGATCGTAAGAATCGCTACGGATTTCTTCAAAGCACATTCAATTGCAACTTCGTTTGACACCTGCCTCATCAATATTGAAGTTAAGGCTTTTTATAGCCCACGAGCACGCGTGCTCTAATTCAACGGGCAAATGACATGGTTTCCCAAATACAAGTCTAAAGGGAGACATACCTATAGGAGTTTTGAAAGCAGTTCTATCGCCCATAAGGCATCCGATAAACATTTCGACCCGGTCTTTTCCTATCGTGGTTTACAGTTGTTTCTAAAATCTTTTGATTTCCCTATTAGAAACTTCTACTTGTCCGCTAGTTTGTGGATGATAAGGAGTTGCTACTTTGTGTGTAACTCCATACTTTTTCACTAGGGATGCAACAACTCTGTTGCAAAAATGTGTTCCACCATCACTAATGATGGCTTTAGGAATGCCAAATCGATAGAAAATATATTCTTTAATAAAAAAAAATACAACGGTCTTATGGTCATTGCTACGGCAAGCTAGGGACTCTATCCATTTAGACACGTAGTCCACGGCAACTAGAATATAAATGAAACCGTGGGAAACAGGGAAAGGACCCATGAAATCAATGCCCCAAACGTCAAAAATTTCTACTATCAAGATTGGATTTAATGGCATCATATTACGTTTCGTGATTCGCCCAAGTTGTTTGGCAATGAATACACGTCTTGCAATGCACTTGGGCATCCTTAAAAAGGGTAGGCCAATAAAATCCACATTGAAGAACTTTAGCGGCTGTTTTCATCCCACTAAAATGGCCACCACACTCTTTGTCATGGCAGAACGATAGAACTTCTTTATATTCCCACTGGGGAATACAACGACGAATAATCTGATCTGCACAATACTTAAAAAGGTATGGCTCATCCCAGTAGTATAACTTAACTCTGGCCAAGAACTTCTTACGTTTATTTCTTGACCAATTATAAGGCATAACATCAGCCGCTAAATAATTTACAATGTTAGCATACCATGGTGCTGAAAAAATCGCAAACAGATGCTCATCAGGAAAAGAGTCCGGTATGGACTCAGAATCACTCTGATCGTCATTTGTGAGTCTAGATAAGTGGTCGGCAACTACGTTTTCGACCCCTCTTTTGTCCTTTATTTCTAATGTGAACTCTTGCAGGAGAAGGATCCATCGGATTAATCTCTGCTTAGCATCCTTCTTCGCAAGAAGGTACTTAAGGGCTGTATGGTCCGTGTAAACTAAAGTTTTAGAACCAACCAAATAAGGACGAAACTTATCTAAAGCATAAATGACAGCTAAGAATTCTTTTTCAGTAGTTGAATAATTCCGTTGAGCATCGTTTAATGTTTTACTAGCATAATAAATAACAGTGGACTTATTATCTAGTTTTTGTCCCAAGACTGCACCAACTGCATAGTCACTAGCATCACACATGAGTTCGAAAGGTTTAGACCAATCGGGAGGCTGTATAATTGGTGCAGAGGTTAGGGCAGCTTTTAAAGTTTCAAAAGCCTGCGTACAGTTAAAATTAAAATCAAAGATTGCATCTTTCAAAAGCAGATTAGTTAAAGGCCTAGCTATTTTCGATAAGTCTTTAATAAACCGCCTATAAAAACCTGCATGGCCTAGAAAGGCTCTAATATCACGGACAATCCGTGGTTTAGGTAGGTTCGCTATCTTATCTAGTTTGGCTTTATCTAATTCGATGTCATCACTAGATACGATGTGACCTAGTACTATGCCCTTTTTCACCATGAAATGACACTTTTCCCAGTTTAAAACGAGGCTCTTTTCTTCCCACCGTGTCAAAACCTTTACAAAGTTAAACAAACGATGTGAAGGAGTCTCCATAGATAGAAAAATCATCCATGAAAACTTCCATAAAAAAAGACTCTACCATGTCACTAAATATATGAAGCATACAATCACGGAAGGTACCGGGAGCATTACAAAGGCCAAAAGGCATTCGCTTATAGGCATACGCTCCAAAGGGACATGTGAAGGTAGTCTTTTCTTGGTCATCAATATCAATAATAATCTGAAAATAGCCCGAGTAGCCATCCGTGAAAACAATAAAAAGCATGACCAGCTAGGCGTTCGAGCATTTGATCTATAAAAGGTAAAGGAAAGTGATCCTTTCGTGTCATAGCATTTAAACGTCTGTAATCAATATAGATCCTCCATTTCATAGGACCTTGTGTGACAACATAGTCACCCTTCCCGCTACGCGCACCATGGTAACTCCCGATTTCTTAGGAACTACATGAATGGGGCTTACCCATTCGCTATCAGAGATGGGGTATATGATACCCGCATCGAGTAATCGTAAAACTTCTTCCCTAACCACCTCTTTCATGGCAGGGTTCAAGCGACGCTGAGGTTCGCGAGAAGTCTTCGCGTTATCCTCCAAATGGATACGTTGAGTGCAAACATTATGGTCAATTCCCTTAATGTCGGCTAGGGACCAACCAATCGCCGACCAATGTTCCCTAATCACCCAGATTAAACGTGTCTCTTCATTCTTAGATAACAGAGAAGATATAATTACCGGATGACTACCATCCGGATCAAGTTGAATATATTTTAACTCCGGGGGAAGAGGTTTAAGTACTGGGGTGGATAGAAAATCAATAGATGTTTCGTCAGGGTCCTCATTTTGCATAATGAATACTTGCTTAGGTAGCAAGTCTTCATACTCAATATATGGAGCAACCGAAGGGTCTACAATTGGTGTGGACTCAAGGATGGTGTTGACTTCTTCTAAGTAGGAGTCATTTACAAACTCTGAAGTTCCAAAAGAAAGGAATTTGTACATATTTTTTTTTCGGGAAACGTGTTATTAAAATAATCTTGAGCTAAACTCTCAATCATGCTAACCTCCCCATCTATAGATCTAATCCGTAATCTGTTTCATCATTTTAAAAACATTTACCTCAACTGTAAGATGGCCAAAAGATAAGGACATCTTACCATCGGGCAATTTATAAGTCGTTGGCGGTTGCCAAGAAGGGGCGCCTAAGATGATCGGTAGAGTCGTTAGCGACTTACGTATCGAGGATAACAAAATCAGCAAGAAAGTAAAAATCCACGAACCTTAACAAGCACGCTTTTCCACTACACCCTTAGGATACTTAATTGACCGTCCGCTAATTGCAATGTTATTTTTGTAGGTTGCATTTCATGTAGACCTATTTGTTTATACAAGTAATGTCGGGAGTAAGTTAACACTTTCGTCCCCGTGTCTAATAAAGCGCCGTCGTGGGAATCTCCTAAGGTACATTTTATAGTAGGGATCGACCGGGTCCTTGTACTTAACAATTCCATTATTTTCGGATAAAGTTGGGAACCGCTCGCTAGAAAGGCGCCGTTAGGTATGTTGGTCTTACGCCTAGTAGTGCACAACTCTTTAAGAAACTTAGCGTGGTTAGGGAGCTTTTAATAGCTTCGAGAAAAGGAAGGTTTATCGTTAGATTCTTGAAAACGCTCCTAATCTCCTCAAAGTTTGTATCCCCGGTTAGCATGGCTAACTTCTCGAGGGAATGGTGGTTTCGCTCTATATTTAGCGTATGGCTCGACTTGATGTGTTACCTTGGCTTTCGTTTCTTAGTTTGTTGTTTAACTGGTACCTTTATAGTGGTAGGCTCTTCAGTTTCTACTTCGGTATCTAGTTCGATATCCGGTGTAGAAGTATCGATGGGGTAACTATAGCATAGTTACTTTGTTATCAACCACTCTTCCGTGAGCGAGAGTGGTGATGGCATTTAGGTCACCTACTATTGTCATTTCCGTACTAGTATTACCGTTTATCTCAAAGGCTGTGTTTGTTGTTTTAAGGTTTGGTATCGCTTGTCCTGGAAACACGCCTTTTGGTTGGGTTTTCTCTTGGGCTAATTGTTGTATGCCTTGATTTATGGATTGTAAGATCTGTTGGTTTGATTGAGTCATTGATTGGAAAAGTTGTTGGGTAACCTGTATAAAGGTGTCTATACGATCCGGATGTGATGGTGTAGTAGTCACAGGTGGTGCGACCGAACTATCTCACGTTGATTATTTATGGGTGGGTTGTGATAGTTACTATTGTTAACCGGAACGATACCTCTATTGGTATTATAACTATTATAATTACCCTGACCTTGTGCTAAACCTTGTCGTGGTTGAGCTTGGTTGTTATAATTATTATAATTTCCCTGACTTTGTCCCTGTCCTTGCCTAGGTGGAGCTTGATTATAGTTGTTCGCTTGCCTAACATTTTGGTTATTAAACCTTGGAGGTGAAACTTGTTGATTGTTTCGCCAACTAAAGTTGGAATGTTGTCTCCATGGGGCATTAGCAATAGGATAGCTATTAATGGAGCAAACATTGTCTTGCTCTAATTGTTGTTGTTCATAGGCGAGAGGACAATAGGATTTAGGGTGCTCAGGACTCAAACAGACATTACATGGGTTGGAGTTAATATTCATGACGGGGATAGGCTTTTGCTGCACAGAAATAGCCTCAACCTTTTTAGTTAGAGATTCGATTAAATTTTTAAGTTCTAGATCGGGTTTCATCTCAAACATACCGGCGCCTTAATCGGTTGAAGAAGAACTACAATCAACGCTACGGGGATATCATCACTACCCCCAATTGTTATTACGCTTAGTTTGATCTTCTAAAAATTTGTAAGCCTCCGAGGCTCCTTTACTTAGGAAACTACCCCCATTCATTATGTCAAGGACTTCTTTATGGTGATGTTGAAGTCCTTTGAAAAAGGCACGAACTAACGTGTCTTTTGCTAGGTTATAGTGTGGACACTCAATAAGCAGATCGGTGAAACAATTCCAAGCCTCAGAAAATGAATCATGAGGATTTTGTCGGAAAAAATGAATCTTGCAAAGCATCTTATCCGTCTTTAGGGGGGGTAAAAATGTTCCATAAACAGTGAATTTGAACAAGTTTAGCCCACGAAGTCCACGAGTTAGGCTTGGGCGCTAACCAAGACGCCGCCTTTATCGGGCTAAGGTGAAGGGAAATACCCTCGCTTTAATCTGTTCCGCACAAACCGTAGGATGATGGAATGTTGTGAGGACTTGTTCAATCCTACGCATGTGTTGATAAGGTTTTTCATGGTCTAAACCATGGAAAATGGGTAACAAATTAAATATGTTTGGGGGAATTCGAAAATCCCCACCGGTCCGCTAGAACGATGCAAGATTTAGGGCTATCGCCAAGGCTTTGTAAAAGTCGGAGAGAGGAGTCTCTCTTTCTTCAGCCATTATGTCAGGTGTGGTTGGTGGAATAGTAGCTAGAGGTGTAGGGATTGGTATACTCGATAGATTTGTTTGTTGACGCTGACGGTTAATTACGTTCGGTGTTTTTCTCCGACCAAACCTTAATCTCATGCAAGTCTAAGTCTAAACACGACAACACTCCAAACAATCTTAATATTTTAGTATAAACCTCTAACTGGAGATGCGAGGTATGGAAGAAAGGAATACCTGATAGCGTCCTTGCTTCGCTTATGAATAGCGTCTTGTTTACGCGTGTTCAGTGTAAATAACAAGTTAGACCACTGAAAAACTTAAAAAATCGGAGTTCGAAACAAACCTGTAGAAATCCGGAAAATTTAGCTTAGGGCGCGGGTGCGCTCGCATAAGGCGCGGTCGCGCTCCGTGTATGTTGAAATTCCAGTGTTTTAGGGTGGGTCGCGCTCAAGGATCCAGTCTTTTGGGCACAGGTGCGCTCGGTTAGGGCGCGGTCGCGCTCCGTGTATATTTTTGCGGAACTTTTCAACGCTGAAATGGACAGCCACAGTATGAATCAAACAAGGGTGGGTGGGTTTAATGGGACTTAAAAATGACTAATTCTACTATGAAAACAATGCTAAAGTGCAACTAAGATGGCAGCGGCGCCATTTGATAAACGATAAAATTGAATAGTTTACCTTCAAAATGAACGATGAACACAAAACGTAAGTAAACTAAAACTAAATTATGTGTCTATATTTATCAAAGTTTCTACTCTCAATTCTATCGAAATAGAGTGGAGTAACAAATTCGTTCCACTCCTACTAAATTATGAGAGCTTTACGAAGGGTGTTATACTACGATGCAATATGAAATTGATTATGTTGAATTTAAACTACGAATGCTATGGAAATATGATTGTTATTGAATCTAGATAAAGGATTAAAGGGGAATTGAATCCACCTCGACTCCAACTTAATAACATAGCATAGATTCTTGTATCTCGATTCTCACGTTCTTACGGCAAGAATTTTGAGTTCTAATCCCTAGTGTTCATGGCATTTTTACCAAATACTAACTAGCATGTGAGGTCGTCCACCCATTCTCATGGCGAATCACGACCTTCTAGAGTGGAATAGATTCTACAATGCTTCTACACTATACCACTAAGTTTTCATCAAAGCTTCATCAACCCCTCTAATGGAGGTTTTAGCCTTGAATCATCAACCCATCATTTCCCATTGAATTATAACTACACATCATATTAAAATTCTAACTTAACTAATTTAACTAACAATGTTTCAATCTACTTAAACTACGAAATGATAATCAACAAGAATTAAAATTAGATCTATAAATTGAAATGACAAAAATCGAAATTGATAGAAATAACTATTTTATTTATTTAATCAATCAAGAACAATGATTCCAGACTTAATCTAAAACAAGAATTGAAATTGGAACTTAAACTTAATTACTCTACTAAAAACTAGATCTAGAATTATATATATTTTTTAGGTCTAACTAGCTACCATTAATAAAGAGTGAAGCTTTGGTTTTTATACATTCAGATCCAAAAATCGTGCATGGGCTTGGAGCCATGTTTTGGGCCAGAGAATCAGGCCCAAAACCCAATTCTTTTCAGTCCAAAAAGGCATCTTCAACTGCAGTTGGCTTCAACAGACTTTTCGTCCACTTTTGCTCCTCTGATTGGATCAAGGCTTAGACCATTGGAAAGCTCTTTCCGAGCCGGTCGTTTTGACATAAGGTAGGCCCCATTCCGAGGTCTAAGTCCAAAGATATGGCCTTCGGAAGTTCTGCTGACTTGTGTGTTGTTTCTGCCCGCGTCGACTTTTCAGCTTTTGACCGGGCTTTAGAAAGGCTTTGTCTTCTTGAATCTTGGCCTTTAATCACGGAACTCCTTAGTAACCGACCTTTGCTCCTTTATCTCGCTAAAGTGGCACATTTCTGCATAGAATGGACTTTGAAACCTGAAATGCATAAAAACACGTAATCAGTATTAACTCTTAATTATTACTCACATAATTGGTCTAAAAGTATGACTGTTACAGGGTTAAAACTACAGTTTTGGGCTCTTATCAGTTTCCCTATAAGCATGTTTGGAAAGCAACAAATTCAAATTATTGTTTCAAGGAGTTTATGGAAGCAATAGTGTTGAGGCAATACCAAAGGGGCTCCTCCTTGCCATTGATGGCACCAACAACACACATAGAATCAGACCCAATAGTAATTCTTTTAGTGCCAATGCTCAATGCACCCTTTATACCAGCTTCAATCGCCAGCAATTCCTGTGTCATGACAGACTGCTTATGTGAACTACCTGTGTAGGCAAGCTTAACTTCTCCTGTATGTGATGCACTTAAGTTGATAGTAAAATATATCTTTCTCCAATCATGACAGGCCTACCCGCAAACCCCTCATCCAGGAGGCTTGCTGTCTTGTTTGCACATCTTTCTTGCTATATGGAGTGGTGGTTGAGATTTGAGAGAATAGAGAAACAAAGTGATTTGTGGCTTGCTAATTAACTAAAGAACAAAAAACAAATTAAGAATAGAGGAAAAATACAAAATACATATGCTTAAGGGCATTGAAACAAAGTGATTTGGCGATCTGTGTTTTGAGTCTTTTCGTAGTATACATTTAAGTACATTGAAAACTTCCATTAATATTAATCCAAAGTAAATAATAGTATTAATATTCAATAAAAAGTCAAAGTTTTATAGAAGTATGATGATTATTTTATAAAGACTCCCATATGAAATTAAACTAGCTTTCGAACCCGTCTTACGAACGGGTGTCATTATATTAAATTATTCTAACAAATATTAGCAACTATACATAGCTATGAGATATGAAAATGATATTAATCACTTATTCAAATTTCTTGCACCACTCTCTATAAAAAGGAAGCACCAAACCTTGATAAAACTCATCGACTTCTTTTTGTTGTTAGGTTTAATAATAGAAGTTTGATTGAAGTTTAGTGAGAATGCCCAATATGGCAAAAATAATATTGAAGATATTTGAATAGCAAGACATTTCCAATCATAATAAAAGAATTATGATAAACACTACTTAAAATACAAAACTATATTTGTCGAGACATTTATTTCCCTTACATATAATACAAACATGTTTTAGGGTTATTAGTTCAATACATTTACATCAAGTTTATGATTTTCCATTAATTATTCTTTGAGGTTAGTTCAATGTAGTACGTTGCATCCAGTTTCTAATTTCTCATTAATTATTATTTGAGGTTAGTTCAATGCGGTTGCATCAAGTTTCCGATTTTCCATTAATTATTTTCATGTTAATTATTATTTGAGGTTAGTTCAGTGCAATTGCATCCACTTTATGATTTCCTGTTAGTTATTTATTAAGGTTAATTTAGTATAGTTGCATTCAGTTTTCGATATTTCGTTAATTAGTCTTTGAGATTAGTTTATTATATTTGGATCCAGGTTCCAATCTCCCTTTAATTACTCTTTGAGGTTAGTTCAATGCATCTGCATCCAATTTCTGATTTCTCGTTAATTATTTTTCTAGGTTAGTTCAATAGTTTACAATTTCTAGTTATTTATGCTTTGAGGTCAGTGCGATGCAGTTACATCCGCCTTTCGATTTGCAGTTAACTATTTTTTGAGATTATTTCAATACATTTGCATCCAATTTCTGATTTCCAATTAGTCAATATCTAATTTTAGTTTAATGCAGTTGCATCCAGTTTCTGATTTTTCGTTAATTATTCTTTGAGGTTAATTCAATGCAGTTGCATCCAATTTCTGATTTTATGTTAATTGTTCTTTAAAGTTAGTTTAATGCATTTGGATCAAGTTTTTGATTTCCCGTTAATTATTATTTTGGGGTAATTAGTTTAATGTAGTTACATCAAATTTATAATTTCCCGTTAATTATTCATTTAGAGTGCAGTTTCATCCATTTTTCAATGTTTCGTTAATTAGTCTTTCAGATTAGTTCATTGCATTTGCATCCAGTTTCTGATTTCTCATTAATAACTCTTTAAGGTTAGTTCAATACATCTACATCTAGTTTTTGATTATTTATGCTTTGAGGTTAGTTCGATGCAATCAATTACATCCAGTTTCTGATTTCCCGTTAACTATTCTTTGAGGTTATTTCAATGCATTTGCATTTAGTTTCCGATTTCCCACAAATTATTCTATGAAGTTAGTCCAATGCAATTGCATTCGGTTTTTGATTTTCTATTAATTATTTTTTTAGTTTAGTTCAATGCATTTGCATCCAGTTTCCGGTTTCCCATTAATTATTATTTGAAGTTTGTTTGATGTATTTGCATACCATTTTCGATTTTCCGTTAAATATTTTCAAGGATTTGCAACCAATTTCTAATTTCTCGTTAGTTATTTTCTGACGTTAGTTTAATATAATTGCATCTAGTTTCCGATTTTTAGTTTATTACTTTTTAAGTTTGGTTTATTGTATTTGCATAAAATTTCTGATTTCCCGTTAATTAGTCTTTGAGCTCAGTTATGTATTTGAATCCAGTTTCCGATTTCTTTTTAATTATCCAATGTGGTGTGTAATACCAACTTCTAATGATCTATCTGTAGTGTCATTGGAAACATGACATAAAAAATAAATTATGCTTGATTTACTATGTGGGATCATCGAAGATTATCCAGTTCCTGATTTCCTGTTAATTATTATTTAAATTATGCATAACTCACTATGTGGAATCTTCAAAGATTATCTACGAACGGGTGTTGTTATATTAATTATTCTGAAAAATATTTGCAAATATGCATAACTATTATATATTAATATTATATTGATCACTCATCCAAATTTTTTATAACGTGAAAACCTCACTCTCCATTTAAAAAAAAACTTGCCTTTGATAAAACCTTTCAACTTCATTTTGTTGTTTAATAATAGAAGTTTGATTGAAGTTTTGTGATATTGCCTAATAAGACGAAGTTCATATATAATGAAACTACTTGAATAACAAAGAGTTTCCAATCATACAGAAAGAGATAAGATAAACACCATTTTGAATGTAAAACTATACTTATCGAGACATTCCCACAACATATAACTCAACTATGTTTTGAGGTTAGTTCAATGCATTTGCATCTAGTTTCTAATTTTTCTACATTTATATTTTGAGATTAGTTCAATGCAGTTGCATCCAATTTCCGATTCCCGTTATTTATTTTTTTTAGGTTGGTTCAATGCAGTTGCATCCAGTTTCTGATTTCTCATTAATTATTCTTTGCGGTTAGTTCAATACATTTGCATCCAATTTCCAATTTTTTGTTAATTGTTCTTTGAGGTCAGTTCAATGCAGTTGCATTCAATTTTTTATTTATTAATTATTCTGTGAGATTAGCTTAATGCATTTGCATCCAGTTTCCGATTTCTCGTTTATTATTTGATAAGGTTGCATTTGCATCTAGTTTTCGATTTTTCGTTAATTATTGTTTGAGGTTAGTTTAATGAATTTGCATCCAGTTTCCAATTTTCCATTAAATTATTTCTTGAGGTTAGTTTAATGCATTTGCATCCAGTTTATTTTTTGAGATCAGTTCAGTGCAGTTGCATCCGGTTTCTAATTTCCCGTTAATAATTATTTAAGATTAGTTACATGCATTTGGATTATGTTTCTAATTTATAATTAATTTTTCTTTGAGGTTAGTTCAATGCAGTTGCATCCAGGTTCCAATTTCCCGTTTATTTAATCTTTGAAAGTTAGTTCAATGCATTTGCATCCAGTTTCCGATTTCCCAACAATTATTTTTTTATATTAGTTTGATGTATTTGCATCCAAATTTTGATTTTCCGTTAATTATTATTTGATGTTAGTTTAATGCATTTGTATCCATATTTCAATTTTCTATTAGTTACTTTTTAAAATTAGTTTAATGCTTGCATTTGCATCCAGTTTCCAATGTCAATATTTGTATTTTTTTTTAATTTATTTATTTTCATAACAATAAAACTTCATACAATATCACAAACTTGCAAATATAGTATTGAAGGAAAATGCAATTCGAGTTCGTACTTGACAAGTATTGTGTAAAACGTTGTAAGCTCCAATAGAGTTCACATATTTAAATAAGATAGAAATGAAAATTTGAAGACATCGCCATGGCTTCAAGTATTCTTCAACCTACTGAAACCAAAGAATAATATGGTTTCATCCTTCACGATGCCATCAAAGTTTTAGTAATTGGACATTTAGACATAGGAAGTAAAACCATTGTGCATCAATAATATGCTCGAGGGAATGGGTTCCCTTTCGCCATCTGATAAGAGCCCAAAACTGTAGTTTTAACCCTATAACAGTCATAATTTTAGACCAATTATGTGAGTAATAATTAAGAGTTAACACTGATTACGTGTTTTTATGTATTTCAGGTTTCAAAGTCCATTATGTACAGAAATATGCCACTTTAGCGAGATAAAGGAGCTAAGGTCGGTTACTAAGGAGTTCCGTGATTAAAGGCCAAGATTCAAGAAGACAAAGCCTTTCTAAAGCCCGGTCAAAAGCTGAAAAGTCGATGCGGGCTGAAACAGCACACAAGTCAGCAGAACTTCCGAAAGCCGTATCTTTGGACTCAGACCTCGGAATTGGGCCTACCTTATGTCAAAACGACCGGCTCGGAAAGATATTTCCAATGGTCTAAGCCTTAACCCAATCAGAGGAGCAAAAGTGTATGAAAAGTCTGTTGAAGCCAACTGCAGCTGAATAGGCCTTTTTGGACTGAAAGAATTGGGTTTTGGACCTGATTCTCTGGCCCAAAACATGGCTCCAAGCCCATGCACGATTTTTGGATCTGGACATATAAAAACAAAAGCTTAGCTCTTTGTTAATGGTAGCTAGTTAGACCTAAACAATATAGATAATTCTAGATCTAGTTTCCAGTATTTTAATTAAGTTTTAGTTCCATTTTTAATTCTTGTTTTAGATTAAGTCTTTGAATCATTGTTCTTGATTGATTAGATAAATAAAATAGTTATTTTGTTAATTTCAATTTTGTCATCTCAATTTATAGATCTAGTTTTAATTATTGTTAGTTACCATTTCTTAGTTGTTAATTAGAATTTAATTATTGTTTAATTTAGATTAGTAAATTTCGAATCTTTGATAATATGTTTAGTTTAGATTCATATGGGAATGATTGCGGAATGATTCAAAGCTAAAACCTCCATTAGAGGGGTTGATGAAGCCTTGATGAAAACTTAGTGGTATAGTGTAAAAGCATTGTAGAATCTATTCCAATCTAGAAGTTCGTGATTAGCCATGAGAATGGGTGGACGACCTCACATGCTAGTTAGTATTCGGTAGAAATATCATGAACACTAGGGATTAGAACTCGAATTCTTGCCGTAAGAACGTAAGAATCGAGATACAAGAATCTATACTAGGTTATTAAGTTGGATTCGAGGTGGATTCAATTCCCCTCTAATCATTTATCTAGATTAAAAAACAATCGTATTTCCATAGCATTCGTAGTTAAATTCAACATAATATATTCCATATAGGTATCGTAGTATAACACCCTTCGTAAAGCTCTCACTGGACTTAAGACCGACTAATTAGATTAGAAAACCATTCCATGCTAGAGCACTAGGAGTGGAACGAATTTGTTACTCCACTCTATTTCGATAGATTCGAGAGTAGAAACTTCGATAAAAATAGACACGTAGAAAGTTTTAGTTTACTTACGTTTTGAGTTCATCGTTCATTTCGTAGGTAGACTATTCAAATTTTATCTTTTATCAAATGGCGCCGCTACCATCTTAGTTCACTTTAGCATTGTTTTCATAGTAGAATTAGTCATTTTTAAGTCCCATTAAACCCACCCACCCTTGTTTGATTCATACTGTGGTTATCTATTTCAAATACGAAAAATTCGACAAAATTACACCGAAAGCACAATCAAGCTTATAAGGAGCTTATTGCGCCTCTATAGTTCCGCACACGAACGATTCGACCATCCTCGACCGAAGCGACCAGCCCTAAAGTTACATGGACCACGAGTGTGACCCGCCCTCATACCGAAAGCACCGACCAGCTAAGTTATCGAACAAGGAGCGACCGCCGCTCTATGCGAAAGTGCACTCAAGCCTAAGCCAAAAAATCCCGGATTTCAACAGTTTTGTTTCAAACTTCGATTTTTTTAAGTTTTTCAGTGTTCTAACTTGTTATTTACACTCAACACGCCAGATAAAAGACGCGTTATTCATAAGCCGGAAGCAAGGACGCTTATCAAGTATTCCTTTCTTGCATACCTCGCATCTCCAGTTAGAGGTTCATACTAATATATCAAGATTGTTTGGATTATTGTCGTGTTTAGACTTAGACTTGCATGAGATTAAGGTCTGGTTGGAGAAAAACACCAAAAGTAATTAACCGTCAACGTCAACAAACAAATCTATTGAGTATACCAATCACTACACCTCTAACTACTATTCCACCAACCACACCTGACAACAATGGCTGAAGAAAGAGAGACTCCTCTCTCCGACTTTTACAAAGCCTTGAGCGATAGCCCTAAATCTTGCATCGTTCTAGCGGACCACCCAAATAGGGGATTTTCGAATCCCCCCAAACATATTTAATTTGTTACCCGTTTTCCATGGTTTAGGCCATGAAAAACCTTACCCAACACATGCGTAGGATTGAACAAGTCCTTACAATATTCCATCATCCTACGGTTGGTGCGGAACAAATTAAATTGAGGGTATTTCCCTTCACCTTAGCCGATAAGGCAGTCTTTGGTTAACTGCCCAAGCGCCTAACTCTCTATGGACTCGTGGGCTAAACTTGTTCAGCTATTTATGGAACATTTTTACCCACCCCTAAAGACGGATGAGATGCTTTCCAAGATTCATTTCTTCCGACAGAACCCTCATGAATCATTTTCTGGGGCCTGGAATCGTTTCACCGATCTGCTTATAGAGTGTCCACACCATAATCTAGCAAAAGACACGCTAGTTCGCGCCTTTTTCAAAGGACTTCAACATCACCATAAAGAAGTCCTTGACATAATGAATGGGGTAGTTTCCTAAGTAAAGGAGCCTCAAAGGCTTACAAATTTTAGAAGAACAAACTAAACGCAATAACAATTGGGGGAGTTATGATATCCCCCGCCTCGCTAGTTCTTCTTCAACAGCTTAAGGCCACCGGTATGTTTGAGATGAAACCCGATCCGTAACTTAAAAATTTTAATCGAATCTCTAACTAAAAAGGTAGAGGCTATTTCTATTCAACAAAAGCCTATCCCCGCCATGAATGTAAACTCCAACCCATGTAATTTCTGTTTGAGTCCCGAAAGCACCCCGACTCTATTGTCCTCTCTCTATGAACAACAACAATTAGATCAAGATAATATTTGCTCTATTAATAACTATCCTATTCCTAATGCCCCATAGAGACAACATCCCAACTTTAGTTGGCGAAACAATCAACAAGTTACACCTCCAGGGTTTAATAACCAAAACGTTAGGCAAGCAAACAACTATAATCAAGCTCCACCTAGGCAAGGACAGGGACAAGGTCAAGGAAATTATAATAATTATAACAACCAAGCGCAACCACGACAAGGTGTAGCACAAGGTCAGAATAATTATAATAGTTATAATACCAATAGAGGTATCGTTCCGGTTAACAATAGTAACTATCACAACCCACCCATTAATAATCAACGTGAGATAGTTCCAAATCGCACCACCCGCGACTACTACACATACACAACCGATCGTGATCGACGCCTTTTTATACAAAGTTACCCAACAACTTTTCCAATCAATGACTCAATCAAACCAACAGATCTTACAATCCATAAATCAGGGCATACAACAGTTAGCCCAAGAGAAAGCCCAACCAAAAGGCGTGTTTCCAGGACAAGCGATACCAAACCCTAAAATAAAAACACAGCCTTTGAGGTAAACGGTAATACTAGTACGGAAATGACAATAGTAGGTGACCTAAATGCCATCACCACTCTCCGCTTTGGAAGAGTGGTTGACAACAAAGTAACTATGCCTATAGTTACCCCATCAGTACTCCCTACACTGGATATCGAACTAGATAATCGGTAGAAATCAACTCAAGACCCTACCACCGTAGAGGTACCCGTTAAACAACAAACTAAGAAACGTAAAGCCAAGGTAACACATCAAGTCGAGCCATACGCTAAATATAGTGCGAAACCACCATTCCCTCGGTTAGCCATGCTAACCGGGATACAAACTTTGAGGAGATTAGGAACGTTTTCAAGAATCTAACGATAAACCTTCCTTTTCTCGGCTATTAAAAGCTCCCTAACCACGCTAAGTTTCTTAAAGAGTTGTGCACTACTAGGCGTAAGACCAACATACCTAAAGACGCCTTTTTAACTGAACAATTCCCAACTTTATCCGAAAATAATGGAATCGTTAAGTACAAGGACCCTGGTCGTCCTACTGTAAAATGCACCTTAGGAGATTCCCACACGACGACCGCTTTATTAGACCTGGGGGCGAGTGTTAACTTACTCCCGTATTACTTGTATAAACAAATAGGTCTACAGGAAATGCAACCTACAAAAATAACGTTGCAATTAGCGGACAGGTCAATTAAGTATCCTAAGGGTGTAGTGGAAAACGTGCTTTGTTAAGGTTCAGATTTCTACTATCTTGTCGATTTTGTTATCCTCGATACGATGTCGCTAACGACTGCACCGATCATCTTAGGGCCCCTTCTTAGCAACCGCCAACGACTTATAAATTGTTGCGATGGTAAGATGTCCTTATCTTTTGGCCATCTTACGGTTGAGGTAAATGTTTTAAAATAATGAAACAATTACCGATTCGCCTCTATAGATGGGGAGGTTAGCATGATCGAGAGCTTAGCTCAAGATTATTTTAACAACACGCTTTCCTCGAAAACAATATGTACAAATTCCTTTCTTTTGAACTTCAGATTTTGTAAATGACTCCTACTTAGAGGAAGTCAACACCATCCTTGAGTCCACACCAATTGTAGACACTTCGGTTGCTCCACATATTGAGTATGAAGACTTGCTACCTAAGCAAGTATTCATTATGCAAAAGGAGGACCCCGACGAAACATCTATTGATTTTCCTTCCACCCCAGTGCTTAAACCCCTTCCCCCAGAGTTAAAATATATTCAACTTGATCCGGATGGTAGTCATCCGGTAATTATATCTTCTCTGTTATCTAAGAATGAAGAGACACGTTTAATCCAAGTGATTAGGGAACATCGGTCGGCGATTGGTTGGTCCCTAGCCGACATTAAGGGAATTGACCCTAATGTTTGCACTCATCGTATCCATTTGGAGGATAACGCGACGACTTCTCGCGAACCTCAGCGTCGCTTAAACCCTGCCATGAAAGAGGTGGTTAGGGAAGAAGTCTTACGATTACTCGATGCGGGTATCATATACCCCATCTCTGATAGCGAATGGGTAAGCCCCATTCATGTAGTTCCTAAGAAATCGGGAGTTACCATGGTACGAAATGGAAAGGGTGACTATGTTGTCACACAAGGTCCTATGAAATGGAGGATCTGTATTGATTACAGGAGGTTAAATGCTATGACACGAAAGGATCACTTTCCCTTACCTTTTATAGATCAAATACTCGAACGCCTAGCTGGTCATGCTTTTTAGTGTTTTCTGGATGGCTACTCAGGCTATTTTCAGATTATTATTGATATTGATGACCAAGAAAAGACTACCTTCACATGTCCCTTTGGAACGTATGCCTATAAACGAATGCCTTTTTGGCCTTTGTAATGCTCCCGAACCTTCCAAATGTATGCTTCATATATTTAGTGACATGGTAGAGCTTTTATGGAAGTTTTCATGGATGATTTTTCTATCTATGGAGACTCCTTCACAGATCGCTTGTCTAACCTTTCTAAGGTTTTGACACGGTGTGAAGAAAAGAGCCTCGCTTTCAACCGGGAAAAGTGTCATTTCATGGTGAAAAGGGCATAGTACTAGGTCACATTGTATCTAGTGATGGCATCGAAGTAGATAAGGCCAAACTAGATAAGATAGCGACTCTACCTAAACCACGGACTGTCCGTGATATTAGGCCTTTCTAGGCCATGCAGGTTTTTATAGGCGGTTTATTAAAGACTTCTCGAAAATAGCTAGGCCTTTAACTAATCTGCTTTTGAAAGATGCAATCTTTGATTTTAATTTTAACTGTATGCAAGCTTTTGAAACTTTAAAAGCTTCCCTAACCACTGCACCCATTATACAGCCTCCCGATTGGTCTAAACCTTTCGAACTCATGTGTGATGCTAGTGACTATGCAGTTGGTGCAGTCTTGGGACAAAAACTAGATAATAAGTCCACTGTTATTTATTATGCTAGTAAAACATTAAACGATGCTCAAAGAAATTATTCAACTACCGAAAAAGAATTCTTAGCCGTCATTTATGCTTTAGATAAGTTTCGTCCTTATTTGGTTGGTTCTAAAACCTTAGTTTACACGGACCATGCAGCCCTTAAGTACCTTCTTGCGAAGAAGGATGCTAAGCAGAGATTAATCCGATGGATCCGATGGATCCTTCTCCTGCAAGAGTTCACATTAGAAATAAAGGACAAAAGAGGGGTCGAAAACGTGAGTTGCCGACCACTTATCTAGACTCACAAACGACGATCGATCGATTCGAGTCCATACCGGACTCTTTTCCCCGATGAGCATCCAGATGCCATTTTTTCAGCACCCATTGTATCGCCGACATTGTAAATTATTTAGCGGCTGATGTTATGCCTTATAATTGGTCAAGAAATGAACGTAAGAAGTTTTTGGCCGAAGTTAAGTTATACTACCGGGATGAGCCCTACCTTTTTCAAGATTGTGCGGGATCGATTATTCGTCGTTGTATTCCCCGGTGGAATATAATGAAGTTCTATCGCTCGCCATGACAAAGAGTGTGGTGGCCATTTTAGTGGGATGAAAACAGCCGCTAAAGTTCTTCAATGTGGTTTTTATTGGTCTACCCTTTTAAGGATGCCCAAGTGCATTGCAAGACGGTATTCGCTTGCCAACAACTTGGGCTTAATCACTAAACGTAATATGTTGCCATTAAATCCAATCTTGATAGTAGAAATTTTTTTACGTTTGGGGCATTGATTTCATGGGTCCTTTCCCCTGTTTCCCACGGTTTCATTTATATTCTAGTTGCCGTGGATTACGGTCTAAATGGATAGAGGCCCTAGCTTGCCGTAGCAATGACCATAAGACCGTTGTATTTTTTATTAAAGAATATATTTTCTGTCGGTTTGGCATTCAAAAGCCATCATTAGTGATGGTGGAACACATTTTGCAAATGTAGAGTTGTTGCATCCCTAGTGAAAAAGTATGGAGTTACACACAAAGTAGCAACTCCTTATCATCCACAAACTAGCGGACAAGTAGAAGTTTCTAATAGAGAAATCAAAAAGATTTTAGAAACAACTGAAACCCCGATAGGAAAGACCGGTCAAAGCGTCTATCGGATGTCTTATGGGCGATAGAACTGCTTTCAAAACTCCTATAGGTATGTCTCCCTTTAGACTTGTATTTGGAAAACCATGTCATTTGCCCGTTGAATTAGAGCACGCGGCTCGTGGGTTATAAAAAGCCTTAACTTCAATATTGATGAGGCAGGTGTCAAACGCAAGTTGCAATTGAATGAGCTTGAAGAAATCCGTGAGCGATTCGCACGATCTCGCTGGCGATTATAAAGCTAACATGAAACGTGTTCATGATAAGCATATCTTGCGAAAGAGTTTGTGGTCGGTCAAAAGGTCTTGCTTTACAACTCCCCGCGCCTACATAGTTTCCCGTAAAACTAAAACCCCGCTGGTCCGGCCCCTTTCGTTATCAAGTCACCCCCTTACGGGCAATCACCTTGGTAAATCCAAATGACAACAAGCATCTTTCAAGTTAATGGTCAACGGTTAAAACATTTTCACGAACTTAACTCCCCCGATGTAGAAGTCCTTTTATAGTCCTTTTATGAGGGACTCGACCTTGTCATTTGGTGTACTTCCTTTCACTCCCATATAGTGGTAAGTGCACCATTCAGGTAACCGAGCCCTCCCTATGGAGTGTGTGGCTGTAAGTACCGGATCCTAAGTCTATGTTTCACATAATTCACGTTTTCCACTTTTGCATGTTTTCTCGGTTTTTGAGTCATGTTCCTCTATGGGGTGAATTATGTATTTATTGTTTTTCGTGTTTCTTATAATAAACTAATAAAAAATAAAAATAATAAAAATAAAATAAAAATTCTAAAATCATAGAAATAGCAATCCAACAAGTCTTGGGAATCTGACTTTAAACGACCCACGTTTTAAACAAATTTTGTGTTTAAAAATTTGTTTGGGGGTGGGCAGTCGATCTTTCCATCTGGATTGCTCGAACTTTCCATTTGTGTTGCTTAGGCCCATTACTTGTAGTTCAATTGGGTTGACGTAATCTAAACTTAGATTTTCTTCGTTCGCATAACTACATCACACACGCACTTTGAGGCGTTCTTCCACCCTCTTATACGTCACCCATGGTTGGAATTGAATGTTTTATGGATCATTGGATTGGAAATTCTCTACTGATCATTTCCATAACTCATTCGCCAAAATCGGGCCAGTAACGAAGCGACAAAATTGAATTTGAAATTGCGCAAAAAATCAGAAAATTTTGGAATTCACATTGGGCTTGGGCCCAAACTGCACGCACGACTGTGCGTCTCCTTCCTTCCCAAACCACACTACACCCCACCATCATCCCGGACCTTCCACTCCAAGTTTTTCTTTCTTTTTGCTCTAAACTCCGGGTTCAGCACTTACGAGCGCGCCTGCGCCCTCTACATTTTCACAAAATTTTGTCGAGCGCAACCAGCCTCCCTTGAGCGACCAGCTTCCAAAACACTGTAATTCTAAAACCACGAGCGACCGCCGCCTATATGTGGCGCATCCGCGCCCTGCGCTTCGCTAACTGCTGGAAATTCCAATTTTCGAGGGTCATCCAGATTTTTGAACTGCTCAAAGAGTTGTTGTGATGACATCTCCTATAGTCATACCGAACAGTCCTTTGAAGATGTGTTGGCACCGACCTATGGACATTGGTTTCCGGCTAATGATCCTGCAGTTAGGATGGCGCCATCTACCGGTAAGTGATGACGATTCATATTCACCACGACTTCTTATCGCTTATTTCTACGACCATGTTAAATTCTATTGTGTCGGGATGGAGAACAAGAATTCTCTGTCGTAGTCGAAGACACGATACATCAATTCGATAAAAATGTGGTCGCTTTAGTTTCAGGATTACCAATACATGATCCTATTCACACATGGGCATATATGACCGATAATGCATATCTTTATGATTATACATATTTTCATGAGTATTATGGGGAAGGGGTATTTCGAGTAATGGACCAGGGGCGATATAGCATTGCCCTTGGTAGCCTTTCCCTAAACGTAGGCACCACCATGTTATTCATCATGATGAATATTTTGGGGAATGGCGCTCATTTCTGCAAACAAGATCTGGCTGGTGACATTTTCCTCGCTTTAGGCGGTGGACGCCGCGCCCGATATGACATTCCCCGAAAGTATATTAGTCGCTAGTCTTAAGAGAGCCCAAACCATGAGGCGTAAGTATCTTCTTATGCCCTGTGTTAGTAAGCCGCATCATGCGTAGTTGTTTACCTCAGATTCTCGCACAATTTCACGAGATTGGAAAAGGGTTGAAGTCATGAGACCCACCAATCGGGTGGTTCGCCGTTCGCGAATAATGACTTGGGCGAGATGGCAGGTCAGACCTCATTTGGTTGCCCCCTGCACATCCCATCGCACATGATAACACTTAACAAAGTTAGCATTAGTAGATGATAACTGGCGGCAAGCTTGGCATTACTATGGACAGGCAGGATGTGAAGGAACCTCGTCTCTTCACTAACGAGGAAGAGGATGCTTGCCGGGAGATAAGGTAAGTTATTAGCTTTATTAGTGTCTGCTTATGTCCCAAGCAATTTAATTCTGTTAACCCCATAATGGGTGGAACTCTTATAGAGTTGCGTCAGTTTTTATTTCCTATATTAGTATGTTTAAACCTTGTTTTGTAGATGTTCCAGAATTTCACGCGTTTCCATGGTATTTTTCTACCCTCTTTATTTAAATGCTTTGAGGACAAAGCATGCTTCTTGTTTGGGGGGGGGGGGGATGGGGGGCGTATAGAAACACATGTAATTAAGGCATCTGTTAGGATATAGATATGTATAATATGCATTTGTCTCAAGTTAAAAAAAAATTTTAAAAAAATATAAATAAATAAGTTTATGCTATACACTTAGGAATATTGGTATTATTTTCTTTCTCTATGCTCTCAACAATCTAGAAGTCCCACGTAGCTTTTGAATCAGAATAATTATTAGAAACTTAGGTTAATATGTAGGTAATAATCTTTGCATCTATCTATAAATATATTACATGAGTATCTATGATTGTTAGCATTAAGTTTCTGAAATCTAGGCTAGAGTACTTATTCTACAAATCCTGTAAGAATATAGCCTGAAGCCTTATATGAGCGAAACATTTGAGAAATGACACAAGGGAGAAGTAAAATCTGGATAGAGAAATCACACGTCCACTTGCTTGATCACTATGCCATATCCTAAGCGAGAATTTAGGCCCTCTTTAGATCGATATAGCCAGAAATTCAAACCTATGAATTATTTTTCTGCTAGTCGCCCCTCTGAGCCTTCCTTTAGCCTTCCATAAACCACAATTCCTTTATCCTGTTACAAAAACAAAACAAAATAAAAAATTCAACTTACCCAATATAGAATAAGTCTGAGAATAGAATGAGTGAAGAAAGAAGAAGAGAAAACCCGCGTAAAAAACAAATTAGTAGTTGCTTCCGAAAAGAAAAGAAGTTTCCATCCAAGGAAAAGGGAAAAAAATAGAAATAAATAAAAACTCCAAAAAATAGAATAAAAGGGGAGTCAAAAGCCAAAGAAAAGAAAAAAAAAAAAATATGGCTAAGGATGGAAACAAAGTATAGAAGCAAAAGAAAATAACAAGGTTTTCTAAGTTACATAATATGAAGACTCATTATCTCGGACTTGTCCTTTTGAATATCCATTTCCTTCCTTCTTAAACCATCTCCTATCTCTCCATGACACCTAATAAAGACCTCTAGCTCAATTAGGATTAGGTTAGTGTGATAGTAAGTGGCATGTGTTTGATCGACTCGGCTTCCTTTGTTTGTCATTGAGATTGTAAGGTAAAGTGTGCCCACCGTGATAATTGGAGTAGCGAAACTTGAGAGGAAAAATCAGAGTGGTTTTTGTCTTGACATTTATGTGAGGACCTACTTAAGGACGCTATTCCGAGTTTTCAGAAACGAACCTGCTAGGCATTTCATAGTATTACTCGTGGTATTTATATTTGTATCATAGATGATTGATTATTATGCATGTATTAGCTTAGGGTTTTGACTTAGTTATTCTTATTCAATTGCTAGTGAGATGTATAGATAGTTGGGACATAAATGAGGAAACAATAGTTTTATTTCTTAGTCGTTGTAGTATAGTTGAAGTTTGTGAGTACCTTCACTGGAAAACTCTCACGAGGTTATAACTCGTCCACTAGGGAATTCCTAGTGGTTTAAGGCCTTGTTACATATGGTCAATGCAATCGCACTCAACGAAACGAGAGTAGATAGAACTCTATTTTTGGTCACTTATGCTAATTTCTCATCTTTGCTTGAGGACAAGCAAAATGCTGTTTGGGGGTGGTTTGATAAGAGCCCAAAACTGTAGTTTTAACCCTATAACAGTCATACTTTTAGACCAATTATGTGAGTAATAATTAAGAGTTAACACTGATTACGTGTTTTTATGCATTTCAGGTTTCAAAGTCCATTATGTGCAGAAATGTGCCACTTTAGCGAGATAAAGGAGCTAAGGTCGGTTACTAAGGAGTTCCGTGATTAAAGGCCAAGATTCAAGAAGACAAAGCCTTTCTAAAGCCCGGTCAAAAGCTGAAAAGTCGACGCAATGGCCAAACAAAGACAAGTCGATTAGAACTTCCGAAAGCCGTATCTTTGGACTCAGACCTCGGAATTGGGCCTACCTTATGTCAAAACGACCGGCTCAGAAAGAGCTTTCTAATGGTTTAAGCTTTGACCCAATCAGAGGAGCAAAAGTGGATGAAAAGTCTGTTGAAGCCAACTGCAGCTGAAGAGGCCTTTTTGGACTGAAAGAATTGGGTTTTGGACCTGATTCTCTGGCCCAAAACATGGCTCCAAGCCCATGCACGATTTTTGGATCTGGACATATAAAAACAAAAGCTTAGCTCTTTGTTAATGGTAGCTAGTTAGACCTAAACAATATAGATAATTCTAGATCTAGTTTCCAGTATTTTAATTAAGTTTTAGTTCCATTTTCAATTCTTGTTTTAGATTAAGTCTTTGAATCATTGTTCTTGATTGATTAGATAAATAAAATAGTTATTTTGTTAATTTTGATTTTGTCATCTCAATTTATAGATCTAGTTTTAATTATTGTTGGTTACCATTTCTTAGTTGTTAATTAGAATTTAATTATTGTTTAATTTAGATTAGTAAATTTTGAATCTTTGATAATATGTTTAGTTTAGATTCATATGGGAATGATTGCGGAATGATTCAAGGCTAAAACCTCCATTAGAGGGGTTGATGAAGCCTTGATGAAAACTTAGTGGTATAGTGTAGAAGCATTGTAGAATCTATTAATCTAGAAGGTCGTGATTCGTCATGAGAATGGGTGGACGACCTCACATACTAGTTAGTATTTGGTAGAAATGCCATGAACACTAGGGATTAGAACTCGAATTCTTGCCGTAAGAACGTAAGAATCGAGATACAAGAATCTATACTAGGTTATTAAGTTGGATTCGAGGTGGATTCAATTCCCCTCTAATCCTTTATCTAGATTAAAAACAATCGTATTTCCATAGCATTCGTAGTTAAATTCAACATAATATATTCCATATAGGTATCGTAGTATAACACCTTTCGTAAAGCTCTCATTAGACTTAAGACCGACTAATTAGATTAGAAAACATTCCATGCTAGAGCACTAGGAGTGGAACGAATTTATTACTCCACTCTATTTCGATAGATTCGAGAGTAGAAACTTTGATAAAAATAGACACGTAGAAAGTTTTAGTTTACTTACGTTTTGAGTTCATCGTTCATTTCGTAGGTAGACTATTCAAATTTTATCTTTTATCACCATCTCATGACCATAATTCCTCTATTGACATCCATCAGAAACCGGAAAATACATTGGTGTTTCGCACATGCTCTAATGGAGATGTGGAACCTTCCTAATAGTGCATTCGGAAGTGCATTCGGAAGCCAACCTTGTGTGATCCATAATTGTAAGCGCACATGCCGGTAAGTGGACATTAGTAATTAACCTAAAGCTTCATTTCCTCTTGAAATAATAAAGCTTTTCAGAATTGTATGTTCTAATAACACACGCTCTGGCCACTTTTTTTTAACATATTAGGAATTATGAAGAGATTAGGAAACTACTCCTTCATCATGTTCAGTCTCAATTCAACTTGGCCAAAATCGTGACCTTCAATAAGTACGATACAATAAGTTGTTGCATAGATCCTTCATAGATAGCTTTTTGCACATCATCTAAGCCTTAGCTTTACTGAAGAGTAAAAAAGTAAGATGCAGGTTGTAGAATAGTATGTATTTAGGATCTGCTTCAATTAATGTGCTCCAAAAATGCATTGCTCCTAAACTAATCGATCTAATTAACAACCCATTAAGAGATCAGGTTCAAGGTTTGACCTTCCATCCCCCAAAGAAACAATTAAACTATATTGAAATTTATTCCTTGTAAAGCTTTTCCAAGTTTATTATATCAAAATTTCACGTGTCAAAAGAGTGCAAGAGACATTCAAAATCAACCATCATCAAATATTTTTTTTGCTAAGGGTAATTGTATTAGTAAAAAAAAAATTCGGAGTACAAAGAATAGATAGGATTGATAGTAAAACACTATCTCAAAGCTCAGGAAACAAATCTATAGTACGTGGTGTTCATATCCTCAATTCTATGCACAAATGTAGGCCTACCATCCCACCACTTCTTCTCTCTCTTTGCCAAGTGAGCTACTTCTTTGGAGCAAATGTCCGCACCAAAATTAACCTCACACCAAGTGTTAGTCACAATGATCCAGTCCGCTAGCCCTTTCACTTTGTCCCAAGCTGCACGAATTTGCCAATGTACCTGATCATTCTGAAAAGATTTCACTGCCGCAATAGAGTTGGATTCCACCCAGATAAGTTTCCATCACCATCATCAAATAAGGTCCCATATTCTGGTAAAATCAATACATCCACGTTGAAAAATTGAACAACCCTACTCAATAGTAGTTTCAATTTAGAAAGTTGATAGTAACATTTCATAATCGATCTACCAATGCTGCATATAGAAGAATGCTTGCATTCTTTTGATTTCAATATTATTTATTGGTTATAGGTAAGGGGAAATTCAGTTCATTGGCGGGGGCAGATTAACTAACAAATAAAGACGAAGAGATTTTTGCACCTGACAAAGTTTTTCTCCTATAATAACAATTACAGAATAATGCACATTGACAAAATGTTTACAAAGAGGCTTAGAAAGTGCACTTTGACAAAATGTTTATTATTGTAGTTAATAATTCTCTTGTCTTCCTAAAGGGGTCTTGCATACACAACGATAATAATGTTGATCCTTAGGAATCATCATGCTGCAAGTCCTTTCAAAATCATTGGCTAAAATTAAAGAATTTAAGCAAATTATCATTATTAATACAACAATGGAAACAATAACAAATCAAAAGTAATCTAAAAGTGATATGATTATAGATGAGCTCTCCCTGTCTGAACTTACGGTCTATGGATTCTACATAATATAGGTTCCATTTAGCTTACACTATTAACTTAAAAGTCATTTAAAACCGCTTGGGTAACGAACGTACTTGTAATAAGATATTTAATTTTAACTTGTTTAATTTGCTTCCTTGTTGTCTTTAAGTGTATCTTGAAACTTGTCATTGATAAGCAATAGCCTTAAGCTCTATACGTCATTTTGACGATTTATATAGCTTCATAGCTACTGAATATGCTACGTACTACTTTGTCAATATCATTATGAACAGATGTCCATTTATTTGTTCAATATATATAGGTACACTTTCCTGTGGTTCTCAAACAAAATAATCAGTCTCGAAGTACCTTGTCGTCGTCTCACACTTGATGCACTCATTTTTGGGGAGAAGCAATTTTACTGGACGTTTATAAAGGAGTACAATACAAAATTAAGGGGTTATATCTTTCGGATTTAGCTGCATCAATAAGCCATTATGATGAGGATGGGATATTTAGGTGTATTAAATTTATTATTTGGTATTTGATAATCAAATGAATATTTCCAACGATGAATATACAGATAGTCAGATTTTCCAGACTTTGCCCTGATGATTAATTCCAACGGTTCAGCTAAGTGTGGAAACTTCCCACTTCAACCAAGCTGGTTATAAATGAAAATAGCTTCACTAAGCCCTATGTATCCTAATAACAGGTTCAAGGATGTACTTGTGTACGTGTCATGTACAAAATACTTGGCGAAAAAAAAAGTAATAATGGTATTCTAACAATTGTGTAAAAACAAAAAACAAAAAACAAAAAGTTGAAGATCACGCACCTTGGAAAGGGACGCTGTGGCATTAATGTACGTAGTAGCAGGATCAAACGAAATGTTCCACTGAGTCCAAGTAGCAAGATTAAGCATGTGCATAAGCAAATTTGTTGGCCAACAACACCTCAATTCTATTGGTTTCCTTATATTTTCCAAACCGTCATAATCTATAAGCGTTTTATGTTGTTAACAACATATTGGATCAAGTTAAAGTAGAAAATATCTTCCGCCTTATATGATATGCAGCGAGATTTGTTGAATACGTAAAGTGGTGCCAATGGAAAGGATATGATATGAGCATGGTAGTGTGATCAATCAAGGGTAGTAGTACACTTTGAGATGAGAGAAATAACGATAGTTCTATACTTTACATAAGGTGATCCATTACTAGATACTTTTTTAGTACGAAGAAGATAGAGTATAGGCGCAATTAATTACATGAACTACTGTATAAAGATTTCTCAATTGGAGTTGGTTATATGGGATTTCCTTGTGATGTAGAATTAAGCCGTAGATATTTGTAGAGATTATTTCTTGTAATTAATTGTTATTAAGAGAAACAAAGTTTATAGGAAACACTCTCTATAATTATAGGAAACTTTTTAATTTCAGAATTAAGCCGTAGATCTTTATAGAGATTATTTTTTGTTATTAAGATAAACAAAGTTTGTAGACAACACTCTCCCTGATTATAGGAAACTTTTTAATTTCTATCTTGAGTTAGAAATCTATGACTCTCTATGAGTGTTCTAATTGAATTAGGAAAGAGGGGGAAATCTCTATTTATTTTTAAGTGTCCACGTGGCAGAACTCTCTGTCAAAAATGCGCCACCTAGGAAAGAGACTGTCTACCTCACTTGTACTCAGCTTTAATCAGAAAATTGGGTATAGGTACACAGCCGCAAATTTCTTAAGTTAAGAGGAAATAGCAAAAAAAAAATTTCGTTTTTCCTCCATAAACATTGAAATTTGACATCTGTCTCAAATTTCAGACTGAATTTTACAATTTTGACCTCTTTTATTAGTCCCAACTAAAGAAGCAACTACCAACAAAAAAAAAGTTACGAACTAAATCAGTTACCAAAAGAGTAATGGGTTAATCAAAATAACTAAAATTCATCTGAAATCTACAAAATTCTAATTAAAAGTGAGACGAATTTCTGGGGAAACCAAAACAATGTGGAAAACATCAACTTCAAAAATGGAAAAAATGTATGTTGATTACAACTAATTTCAATACAGCTTTAGCAATTTAAAATGAATCTCTGATAATTTTGAATAACATGTGTTAAATTTTATTTGATGTAATTCAAATTGTGAAATTGTGAAACCACAAATGGTTTTTTTTTTTTTTTGTATTATTTGATTGCAGTACATCTTGGAGCAATACACATGCACCCCTTGCCTGATGAGTGGCCTCGATTGACACGCACACATGCAGTCTGTGCACAATGGATTTTCGTATTATTTATTTGTGAAAAAAATTAGCAGTTACAAATGAAAGGGTAAAAAAGAGAAATAAGAAGTTTTAAAAACAGTTAATACACCCAAAAAGTGACGTGTTGCAAATTGGAGTAGAATCAAAAGATAATATTGGTCTTTCTCTAGACAAAAAGCACACTAAAGAAAGTGTCTAGAGTCAAATTTCTAGCTTGTACATAGAGGTGATATAAAGATAAATAATAGATGAAATTAAAATTGCTATTAAGTCAAAAGTAAATAACATATTATTTTTACGATGGAAAAACACTTCCCTTCTCCTTAACTTCACTTCTACTATATGATCCAAAACACAGTAATTTTGCTTCTCCATATATCTTGGTGTCGATCTATATATAGAAAACCATAGTCCTATACTAGACACGGCTAGACCAAGTCCAAAAATGGTGCTTCTATACAAAGGCCCAATCCACTAAATTGGTCGACACTCTACACTGGCAACATAAAAACCGGTGAGTTAACTCCCCCCTCCCACTTTTTTACAAGACAAAGATTTCATTTCTGCCACTGAGTTAACTAAACCCTCTTAAACCACTCACTCAAACACACAAGTAAAAGATGTCAATCACTAATGGTTTTGCAGGTATGCCCTTTGCATTCTCTAACATGCTTTCCCTATCTGTTTGCTCTTGAAGACTTGTATTTATCCATATGCTTGTTTGTTCAGTAGTGATTGTAATTGTGCTTTGTTTCTTTTTACATTTTTTGATGAAAAGATTCGATTTTGATGATGTAAATTTGCTTTTGAGTATGTTATATTATACTTTTCACCTTTATATTAGATAAAGAGGACATATGCAACAACTAAACTGGACAAGAATCACAGAAACAATGAATTAAGACATGTATTTTCTCATCAGTCATAACTGGTTGCCTTAAACATGTTACTTATAATGTACTAAATGTGATAGTCTGAATTATTGTCTTTGTTAACACTGAAGTGATGAATTGGTTGCATGAGCATGTTAACTGTATCTACTCCTTTTCCTTCCCAATTTCCAAAAGAATGACCCAAAGAAAACCTGTATGTGTAGAAAAAATATATTACTTTTGAATAGCACAACAAACAGGAAACAAGGCTCCTGTGCAAAGATTATATTCTATATATCATTTTGTTTCGTATCGCCTTGATCAATTTGTGTTGCATTGTTATAAACTATTCCCATCTGTTTCTTAAACTCCTTAGATTTTGTAATTTGATGTTGCTGAAGCAGGTTCTAAGCAGTGTTATAACCCAATACTTACTATTATACTTTTTGTTCATGTGATATACTATGTTTGAGTAATCACTTTGTTTTCTTGTTTTTGGATCTTTTAATAGGTGTATCAAATTGTTATGTATTTAAGAGCCGGCTGCAGGAATATGCGCAAAAGGGGGCTCTTCTGTCTCCTGTCTATGAAACAACAAAGGAAGGCCCTTCCCATGAACCTTCTTTCAGGTCCACGGTAACTGTGAACAATGTTAGTTATGATTCTCTCCCTGGATTTTCTAATCGTAAGGCTGCAGAACAATCGGCTGCGGAAGTTGCTCTCATGGAATTAACTAAATCGGGAAACATAAACAAATCCATCTCTCACCCAGTGGTAAGTTTACTTGCTGTTTATAGACATGGTTTCTTGGTATGTGAATATTGTAGGCGATCTTATATTTTAATCTTAGTGGTCTTATAGCGGTAGCATTGAGGTTTACAGTGAACTAGTAAAAACTATCATGAGCTCTAAAGAATTAGACTTGGTATTTGTTCTTGATGGGGTATTGGGGTTCAAAGTGTTGTTAAAGGGTTACTAGACTTGGTGGTGGCAATGATCTTAATGGTACTGTTCTGTCGGTTGTAATATTCTTTAAGGGTGCGTTTGATTTGTGGAAAATTTTCCTGCATTTATCTGGAGAAATTTTGAGCTGATGTAGATGATTTTAGTGGGGACTTTTCCTGCTCAAGAGTGCTTAGTTCACCCACTCCCCCACTTATGGAAAATTCTCAGACAATCACAATTGTTAAGTGGTGAAAAGGTCCCACAAAATCAAGAGCTTCATCTCTATTTACCTATTAGAGGGGAAGTTTTCCATGGGAAGACTTACCACAAATCGAACACACCCTAGGTCATTTTTAGGAAGTAATCATTGATGGGTCCTCTCTACTGACTACTCACACCAACTCTTATGCATCAACAAAGTCTTGAAACACTTCTGGTGAGGTTCTAAGTATCAGTAGGAAAACACTTTAACTGTCTTTATATTCAGGGTCTTTTCATCCTCCTCCTATGCATCAACAAAGTCTTGAAACACTTCCGGTGAGTTTCCAAGTATCGGTAGGAAAAGAATTAAACTATCTTTATATTCAGGGTCTTTTCTTCCTCCACCACTTCTTCTCCCACATTAAAGAATTTGGTCTTTAGTTCTCCATCGTGAAGCCACTCCATAATTGATATATATCTTCCGAGAAATTTTGTGCTTTCACGCCACTTTTTCCAACTCATTAAATGCTCTCCATTTTTCTTTCTCCTTTTCTTGCTACCTTACTCTTCGACTATGCCACTCAAGTAATTGTTTTTTACCGTTGCCAAGGCAAGTCCACACTCGCATATTTCTTTGTTTCATATTGTGATTTTTGTTAAGAGGTGATGTATCTTTTTGGCAAAGACAAAGTTCAATTTTTAATTGGTGATATGCTCTTCTCCCAACACACATGCTCACACCAAATCATCACATGATCTAAGATTGAGGGTTTATAAACCACGTGACCTTAGACATAAAGTAGAGGTGGAGGGAGTATATTCAACACTGACACACCAAGAATTCTGCTGCTGATTGATTACACATGTAAAGTGAGGGGCTAACCCCCGTAATTCCATCCTTGGGTTCCCTTTCTTGTGCAACTCTTCTATGTAGAATAAGTCTATCCAATACCAGAAACAAAACATTGTTTGTCTTATTTGCAGTACACCGGGTTGTCTTTGTTTATTGGATGAAGTATAATTTCCAGTAATCAACATGAAATGACTGGAACTCAGAATGATTCACAATCAGAACGTTTATGTTGAGAACGTAGGGGTCTTGAGGTGTCAGTCTAAGTGATATTTTTAGTGTTTATAGTATTATGTGTAGTGGGTTTTAGTCTCATTTTGGAGAGCTAGGAGTTCTGTCACATGCTCCCTCCTTATTTAGGAGAGTGAGCCATATGTAATTATTTTACCTTGCTTAAATAAAAACATTTCAGAAGTTTTACTAGTTTACATAATCACATAGATTTACGATAGTTTTTCTTCTCCAAGGAATGAGAACTAAGATTTTATTTTCTTACTGCTAAAAGTAGGATTGCAATAATCAAAATAATGTGAGGAAGGGTCTCAACCACCCTCGCACACACACACAAAAGGGAAAAGAACGTACCTGCTTGAGCTCTTAGATTCTCAGTAATGGATCTTATACTTCATATGACCCTTTATTTTCAGTTCTGTATCCTCGTTAGTTCTCAGTTTTGAATTATTAGATCTTTTAAAAGAGATGATGACACATGATGTACATGTGGAGAGAGGAACTAGTACATTAACCTCTAATGTGTCATACTAATGTTCAATTACCCTATAAGAATTAGTGATGAGTGTTCTGATAAATATTTGTTCAAACTAAATGAAAACTAATGAAAGACTAATGAAAACTAAATGAGCAGAAATCTTCATGTAAAACAAGTATACAACTGAGAAGAGATATGTGACTGTGACTGTGACTGTGGTGATCTTCATCGAGAGAAAGAGTTTCGAGATAGCATGGACAGGAGTTGGAGGCCAGAGTTTGATAGGATTAAATGAGAAGAGAGCAGGATTTAGGAGCAAAGGGTTTGTTACAAAGGAGACAGCGATATGGGTTGCTAACAGACTCCAGTCTTTTGTTGCAAACAAGGATACAGATGATGTTCGTGCAAACTGGAAAAGGGATGCACAAGCTGTTGTGAATCTATGTATCAGGTCCAACATCAGTGGAAGGTATGTGCAGATTTCAATCAATCCCAGCTCTAATAAAGGTCGCATGGCCTATGTGTACCGGAAGTTGAAAATGGCGAGGGATGGAGAAAATTTGCTACATTGCTTAAAGGCTTTGCAGAAGGGACTACAATTCAAAGTAAACAAGGTTTTGGGGCTGTGGATCTAGAGAGGAACAACACTGAGGAGAAGGGGAGACCAAAGGGGAATGGATCGTATCTGCAAGCGTTGATTCATGGAGGGGGTGAGCGAGATAAGGAATCAGTAAGGGGTGGGGCAAGTGGGATTGAGAGAGGATGCACAGAAAATCAGGTGGATGAGGAGGAAGGATGCGATGTGAATGAACGAATCTTGGTTAATATGCAAGTAAGGTTCGTTAACGACGATCCGTGTTGGGAAAATGTGAAAGAGAAGCTCTTGTTTTGCAAAGGTTTGGTGTTGAAAGAGAAACGAAGGGGGAGTGATCAGGAAAAAAAATGTGGTGTTTAGTGAAGATGGTGTTTGGGTATCAATGACTTGGAGGAGATACTCCATCGAGGTTTTGAATTTGGGAAGCAGGGAGGAAACGGCAGCTGAGAGGGCATCTTCAAAAAGACATAGTGGTCAAGATAGGGTGAACCAAAACACAGTAGCAAATGGTATAGCGTCGGTTGTGGCAGAGACTCCAGGTGAAGATTCCTCAAACTTTAATTTGATTTTGTCAAATAGGGAGTCAACACCTGTGGTTGCTAGGGAACTAGGGGATATGGTGGCTGAAAGAGAATCTGATGGTAGGAGTATAGATGAAGAAGAAGAATTGGTGGTTGAAACAGAGTCTGGTTGTAGAGAGAGGGAGGAACAAGACTGGTGTGACTTAAGGTTAGAAGGTACAGGAGTAGCAGATCATATGAAGTGCCTAAATTTTAATTTGAATTGTGTTGAGGGGACAGTTGTCACAGAAGAGTGTGGCCTCCTGCATGAGGGAAATGATTATTTAGAGACACGTGATCAACAAAGATCTCTGAGTCAAGAGATTAGACATGGTCTTGTTAATGATATAGTTGGGCCTGGACAAGCTTTGTGCCCCATAGAGTTGAATCTAAGTTAACTGTGACGTCATCTTTATCTAGTGGGGAGCATTATTCTCTTGATGGACTCAACCCAGTAGCCCTATTGACTCCACAAGATGTCAATACACGTGGGCTTCTATGTCCAGACCCAATTATTGAATGCATCTTAGACCAATTAGATCATCTTATCCAGATATCTGCCTCGCAGAGAAAGCGAAAATCTAAACAGTACGAAAGGGTGTACCAACACACGAAGATCTACAAAGCTCTTCAAAGACTAGAGGATGAACAACGAGCCATCAAATTTCAAACATCAGTTGCGGATGAGCAAGTAACAACTACAGAGGAAACTGGGTGTGCAGCCTCCCCAATTCTTAGAGGGGAGTTGACTGTTGGAGGAGGTAGTGTTTTGGGCATGCACGATGCTTCCATTAACAGGGAGGATAGAATGTGTGATGAGGTTGGGGTAGACGTTGCGAGGTCTGTACTGGTTATTGAGGAAGGCGGTGAGGTGGCTACTATAGGAGTGAATGAGACTGAGCCACGGGGTAGTGTTGTTCATGGCGTCACATCACAAGGGGATGTTGCTGAGCTATTCAGCAGTGGTAGAGCAGGGGCAGAGGCTGGTTCAAATGACAATAGCATGCTGAATGATCATCCTTTGAGGGTACGGCATGAAAATCATAAAGAAGACAATATGGGTGTAATTGTGAAAAGAATATGCAATTGCCGAAACACGGATGATTCTCGCAATTGGATCAAATACATGGTCGTGCCATTAGCAGGCGAATTGGGGATGTCATCTGGTTTGGGAAGAACGGGCCTTGAAAAACTCTTTGGGGAAATACATGAAAATAATAGTGAGGAATCCCGGATTGAGAAAATGATGGGGCTGGGTTTAGACAATTATCAGTCTAACATGGAGGTGGAACATGAAGATGATCATGTAGACTAATAGTATGTGTTCGCTAGCAATGACATATCTGCTAGCGATAGGGATGGCAATTGGGATTTCATATCAACATTCGGAATGTAGTTCGTTGGGTCTTTGTAGGGGGGGTTTAACTAAGGAGTCCTGTATAACAGGCATTAGGACTTGGGATGTGTGTGGTCCTCCCAGTGTACAGTTGGTGTATCATGTAAGTGAATTTCTCTCTCACATTGTATCCTCTCTACATCCTAATTAATAAATTTTACTTGTCAAAAAAAAAAAATCTGGATAGTTTTAATTTTTAAATTTAAAAACTTACGATTTTGTCACGCATGATATTTGGGATAAACATTTAGGATAATGGGTACCAGTTATTTAGATACGGGCACCTTTTTGTAATTTTTAAACCAAAGCAAGCTGAAAATAGTGCCTTGGGAACTATAATATCAGGTGTTCTTGTTTGCTGATTTGGTAATTTTGGGCGTCAATTTCTTGCATGTGGGAGAGCTTTCAAGGGGAAAAATAAGTTGTTAAATATTGAGATCTTACCAATTAAGATGTTGATAATTAGATGGAGTGATGACAAAAGAAAAGGGATGGTTCTTGGGTTGCTATCGGAAAAACAGTGTTTCCTCTTGATTTTGGGACGCGTTTTCTTGTGATCTTGGTTTCTTCTGTCAGTTTAACTGTGAGGTACATGAAATGGAAGTCATAACATTATATGCTCACAAGTTCTCTTCTCTTTTGGTTCTTTTTTGTTTTTACTCCTCTAACCCCTTTAATGCCTAACAAGTTTCTTAAAGAGAAACAAATATTTGGGTTTGCCCTGATGATCATCTGTTAAACTGTATGACTTGAAAGAGGCACTATTGCAAACCCTTGAAAGTTTCAAGAGATAGAAGCTTCCCTGTGGCTCCTTTGTTCTCAAATCTTATGCCAAACTTACAAAAGCTGAATGCCTAACAAGTTTCTTAAAGAGAAACAAATATTTGGGTTTGCCCTGATGATCATCTGTTAAACTGTATGACTTGAAAGAGGCACTATTGCAAACCCTTGAAAGTTTCAAGAGATAGAAGCTTCCCTGTGGCTCCTTTGTTCTCAAATCTTATGCCAAACTTACAAAAGCTGAAAAAAGAAGTAAACGTAAGAAGTTGCATGTCTGTGTGGAATTGTAGGTCCCTTTGATTATGTGGATTCTTCCATGATCTTTTAGGGCAGATGGCAAACTGACAGGCAAAAAGTCATAAGTGGGCAAAGGGAAGAAGGAAAATTGAATTGTAACTTTGTATGGTTCTGGTATAAAAGAAAAAAACTAGTTCAAGGTATAGCATATTGTTACCCTATTTTGGTGATATGTTAACTATTGTGGTATTGTGTTAACCCTTTCTGCATCTATCACACTCGCAAAGCATTGTCAAATTGAAGTATGTATTGTGTTCTTGAATGCTTATGTTCATTTTCTGTTTCAGCAAGAGACAGGCTTATGCAAAAACCTACTCCAGGAATATGCCCAGAAGATGAATTATGCAATTCCATCTTATGTGTGCCGCAAGGACGATGCACCTGGAAGAATGTCTTTCTATTCTTGTACCGTTGACATTGGTGGGATTCAGTATATTGGGGCTGCAGCAAGAACAAAAAAAGAAGCAGAGATCAAAGCTGCCCGAACTGCTCTACTGGCTATCCAGTCAAATCCTAATGGAGCGGAAGCCAAACGTAGTGGTAGCTGTCAGCTTACAGTTCTTCCAAGTAAAAGGGAACCAGTTATTAAAAAGGAAGAGAAACCTCTCAAACCAACAAAGGGTAATTTCAAAAAGAAAGGGAGAAGAAACAAGTCGTCAAGGAACAAGATTGACTTCACAAGTGTTGGTGTGGAAAATCCTTTGGCCCTACAAGTGTACGGGGGAATTGTAGAGGCAAGGAACCTTATTCATGATGCTGAACAGATTGCACTGCGACTAAACCAAAATCAGCAACTGCCTGTTACAGAGACGCACAGCTATTCTCAACATGGACAAACATCAGGCTTGAATTGTAGCCCATATGACCATGGATTTTCTAGTGTTGGAAACTATCCTGGGTCCCAAATCAATGATCTAGCAACGTTAGCTCCGGAAGTCGAAACCTCTGAAGTTGGGCAACTGACCTATAATACTGCAACAGAGGTTCCAGTTATGGTTGAGAATTTTGGATTTGAAAATAGTTCAGGAGGCAGCTTAATCCAATACGAAGACAGTAGTCAATTGGTAGCAGCTGAAAATGCACACAGCGTAAAGGAGGAATGTTCAGGTCTCTAATGAGTTGCCTTCCCGTTCCATATGGTTCCGTTACTGAGTCTCCGTCATTGGATACTTCTTTTTGCGTAATCACTGTTAATTTATCTGAGTCATTATTACAACCGAACAAGAATCTGTGCTTATTATTATTATTTCAGAAATATTTATCAGTCAACTTCATTTGGTCAACATTTTCAAAATCCTAATTAATTTTGACTATCCACGTCCACATCACTCGCAATCTATGGGCCTGGGTCCACAACACAATAAAGCCCACCAAGACTAGATTTCTTCTCACTATATATATCCCCAAACATTTTTTTTTTATATAAATCACATTTTGAATCTCTGAATTTTTTCTTAACAGCTAAGCGAACACAAACATGCATGGGCAGCCTCGGAAACCGTTAAAACAAGAAGAAGATTCAGCAACAATAGCCAAAACTGCTACACTACGAAATCTTCAATCTCAACTTCTTCATAATCATCACAACAAAATGTAACAATAATCATTTCTCGCACACTCTCTTTCTATCTTATCATTATTTTATTATTATTTATTTATATGTTTTTGTGTTTATTTATTGATTGTAGATATACTAAAGAAGCAGTGGAAATAAGTACGAAGCTTCTACAACTGAATCCTGAACATTACACTGGTTGGAATTATAGAAAACTTGCGGTTGAACATAATCTTAAAGTCAATACTGATTATGAATCAGTCAAGTCGATTTTAGATGAAGAACTTGGAGTTGTATGTTTGTTTTTGTTTTTTTTTTAATTGTTTGTTTGGAATTTTGTTGGTTTGATTATATGGGGATTATTATTATGTAGGTGGAGAGTGGATTGAGAAAGAATTATAAGTCGTATGGAGCGTGGCATCATAGGAAATGGATTGTAAGTAAAGGGTATTCGTCGTTTGATCGTGAGTTTGGGTTGTTGGACAAGTTTCAGAAAGCTGATCCAAGGAATTTCCATGCTTGGAATTATAGGAGGTGATGATTTGGGGCTATTTAAGTTTAAAGAAAGACTAATTTGAGGGGATTATTTTTTATATATGTTATGATTTTTTTGTTGTATTTTGTAGATTTGTTGCGGAACTTAAGAATGTGCCTGAGGAGGAGGAGTTGAAATACACGACGGATATGATAAATAACAATTTCAGTAATTATTCTGCATGGCATCATCGTAGGTATGAAATACGATAAAAATCATATGTATTTATGTGCTTATATGCATTCTAGTATGTTTGAACGTTTTTTCCCCCTATATAACAGCACTAGTTGGCCATTGTAGTAGTAGGCATCTATGTAAATTTAAATGAATCATCTAGTATGTTATACTTTGGAATTAATCCTCCATGAACCAATCTATTTTACATTTTAGTTCTAGTTTGATATAGGCACTATGCACTAAGTTTTTTCTTTCTCAGCATTTTGCGGTCATCACTGGTCTCGTTTAAAGGTCTCATCTAGAGTTTTCAAAGTATATCAGCTTTATCAAAAATCTACAGTAAAACCTTGTGGCATTTTAAATATACAGCAGAAAAGTACAATTATGGTTCTGTTTGGCATTGCTTAAAAGATGCTTTATTTTCTTATATCTTCTTTTCTTTTCAATACATATTGATAGACATAAGATGTCTTGCAGTGTCATCCTGTCAAAATTACTGAAACAACAGGCTCGGGGGTTCACTTCAAAAGAGAATATTATGACAGAAGAGTATGAACTTGTACACCAAGCTCTTTTTACTGAACCAGCTGATCAGAGTGGTTGGTTTTATCATCTATGGCTTCTGGAACAAACAGTCATTCCAGATGCTCCAGTGCTAGTCTCTTCTTGGCCAATTCATGGTTCAGGTTTGATGGTATCTTTTGAAAGGAACATAGATGATGCCGCGTTGCCCACATATAGAATATTTCATTCTAATAATGGAGCTTTTCCTCTCATTCTTTATTTCAATCAAGCTGTTGAAGGTGTAAGCTCATCCACTGTAACAGTTGAGTATATGTTCTTGAAGGAAGATCTTATTTGGAGGCCACTTTCAGTTGACAATTCAAGGATGTCACGTGCTTGGATAACATACCTGAAGTTTCCTGATTCAGAAGAAAATTCTCCAAAAGCATATCCAGTTGAGGTTCGCCTTGGACATACTAAGGGTATTGTTTCTTCAAGTGGTTCTAGCTACAGCTTTCCTTCATGGTTTGCATTCAAAGTGACTCTGCGGTGCAAGGCATCAGAAAGTGCCGCAAGAGGTGCAGGTCAGAAGCTGTTGGTCTGGGGAGAAGACAGATTTCGCACTTTTGAAGCGCCAACTCTTGACTTAAGTCCTATTTTGTCCTTGGATCATCTAAGAATCAGTAAGGATCATGAGCCTACAGCTTCAGAGTGGTTCGTTGAGACCGTGACCAAGGAGATTGCTCTATTTCGGGAATTGTTACTAATTATGATCTGGTATGTAATTTGTCATTACTAGATTTGAATTTACAATAGACAATCTACCAACACTAGTTTCCGAACCAACTTGTTAGTTTTGTTTGGTTCCTCTGTGAGGTTGTGGAGGTCAATACCACTTTGCCCTTGTATTTGTGAATGCTGGAGTTGAACTCTTCTCCTCCTAGTAGTAGTTTCTTCTATAGATAATTTTTTTAAATTTTGCCTTGACCATTTTACCCATCGAAACAAACCTACTTTCATCTTTTCTTATTCATTTTAGTCTTATACTGTTTTCTTTGTGTTTGCCTGCTTCTTTTTCTAGTAAAATTGGAAAGCTTACACTTGCACGGTTGTTAATGGCTCATGACACATTCATGGCTTATAATACCCCATTTGTATATAAGAAGGTCAATACTGAAGAAGTTCTAGAACTCCTTACTGACTTGATGAAGTTGGACCCAACACATTCAAGATATTACAAGGATGTTCACAGCTTAGTCTTGATGGAGAAGGTACTTCTTTAGTATGTATTTTTTGTTTCTATTTCCTATTGCTTGCTAGTGTTACTTGCCTTTCTTATTCTTGTCCTGTTCTTGTTTACCATGTTGCTGGTTTTTTGTGTTTGTACTTCTTTTTATATTAATATTTTTTTACTTTGGTTTTTTATTGTTTGTTTGTGTTGTTATTATTAGTGTGGTGTGTGTGTTAGCCTGACTTTCCTCTCAATCAGTTCTAGTCTTAGAGTTTGCATGCAGAGCCTATGTAGTTTGAATGTTCTTTCTCAAATAATTATGTGTACTTGCACCTAATGGAATTTCATTCCTTCATCATTCCTCTTGTTATTTGGGCGGGTCGATAGGAAAAAAGAAGAGTTTCTTAAGGAGATAAAAGTCCTTGGTCTGAAGGAAGAAGAAAATATTGTCTTCTCCAGAGAGGTGAAGAAAAGTTGAGCTCAAGTCAGAGTTTGAGATTTTGGCTAGGAGGGAAGAGATTTCTTAGAGACAGAAGAGCAAAACTAAATTGCTTGTTGAAGATGATCAAAATACGAGTTTCTTTCATCAAATGGCTAGAGTTAGAAATAGAATAAACCACTTAGAGTGTCTCAACCTTAAGGGCAAAGATATTAGAGGGGAAGATTGCCTTAAAGAAAAAATTGTGAATTTTTATTCGGATCTTTATATTGAGCTGACTCGGGCACGACCTTTGGTGGATGATCTCCCTTTGGTGGGTATATCGTTACAGGATAGAGATGAGATGTAAAGAGATATTGATGAGGACAAGGTTTGGGCTGCCATTTGTAGTATAGGGTGTGATCGTTCTCCGAGTCTAGATGGTTTCCTGTAGAGTTTTATAGGAAATGTTGGGAGACTATTAGAGTTGATTTTATGAACATAGTGTGGATTTTAATCGGTCGGGTTTTCTTGCTCATACTCTTAATAACACTTTTGTGACTTTGATTCCTAAGATTGATGATGTGGAAGATATTGGGGACTTTCGCTCTATCAATTTAATTGCGAGTGCTTATAAAATCATTTCGAAAGTTCTCTCATCTAGACTAAAGAGAGTGATCCGTTGTGTGATCTCCCAAGAGCAAGGAGCTTTTGTGTACGATAGACAAATTTTGGATGGTATTCTTATTGCCAATGAGGCGATTGACGATCGGAATAGGAGGGGTGTGGGTGGTATTGTTTGTAAAGTGAATTTGACTAAGGTTCGTGTGAGTTGGAAGTTTCTTGATTATGTCTTAGATAGTAGATAGAATGGGATTTGGTTCTAAGTGGAAATGATGGATTAGAAAATGTATTTCTACCGCCTCTTTTTCTATGCTTGTGAATGGGTCTCCAGCTGGGTTTTTTAAGAGTACTAAAGGTCTTAGACAAGGAGATTTTCTATCTCCGCTCTTGTTTATTTTGGCAGTGGAGATTTTGGGTAGAATGCTTTCGAGGGCGAACAAGATGGGAGTAATGTCAGGGTTTAGAGTCAGTAGGGAGGATGTGCTCATTTCTCATCTTCACTTTGCTGACAACACCATTGCCTTTTTAGGGGATGATATTGAGCAGGTAAGGTGGTTTAGGGGCATTCTCGGGTGTTTCGAAGCTGTGTCGAGTCTATGTGTCAACCTCTCAAAGAGTAAGGTGTTTTCGGTTGTGGAGGTGGGAGACATTCGCGTCTTAGCCATTGTGCTTGGATTTGGTTCGGATTGTTTGCCTTCTATGTATCTATGCCTTCCTCTTGGCGCTCCTTTTAAATCTAAGGCTATTTGGGATCCTATAGTTGAGCGGTTCGGTAAGAAGCTTAGCGGTTGGAAGGCTAAGAATTTGTCTAAAGGGGGGTGCCATGTACTCATTAAGAGTTCTTTATCGAACCTACTTGTCTATTTTTTCTCCTTTTTTTATGCGCCCTTGAGTGTTGTCCAAAGGATAGAGTCGATCATTAGAAATTTTTTGTGGGATGACATGGACGAGCACCATAGGTATCACCTCGTCAATTGAAATTAGTTTGTTTGCCTAAGACGGATGGGGGCTTGGGTGTTTGGAGTATACGTACTTTCAATTTGGCGTTTTTAGGGAAGTGGCTTTGGAGGTTTGATATAGAGAGGAATAATCTATAGAGAAGAGTTATCGTGTCTAGGTTTGGTGAAGCTCATTTTGGTTGGGAGAGTGGTCCTGTTTGCATTCCTTATGGGTGTGGCGTTTGGAGGGGCATTATGAAAGTGCGGCCCATGTTTAAAAGAGGTATCAGGTATAGTTTTAGTTTAGGAGGTATAGTTTTAGTTTAGGAGATAAAATATTGTTTTGGGAAGACACATGGCTGGGAGATAGACCTTTAAAAGAGGTGTTTAATACTTTGTTCAACATGTCTAAGCATAAAGGGTGCACAATTAGTGAATGCATGGTTAGATTTGATAGAGACATTTCTTGGAACCTCGGATTTCGTAGGGCTTTCAATGATTGGGTTATCGATGAGTTAGCCTCGCTTATTGCTCAGCTTGGAGAGGTAAATCTTAACTAGCGGGACTTTGATTTGATGGTTTGGTGCCTCAACAAAAAAAGGATCTACTCTACCATGTCGTTCTATCTCGTTCTTTGTTCTTGGTATCCCCGAAATAGTGATGTTGTTTCCATTTTCCAGGTTCAAGAATTTGGGGTTCCAGTGTCCCTACGAGAATTGCTTTTTTTGTTTGGTCGGCAACTTTAGAGCGTATTCTTAATGTTGATAATCTCAGGAATAAAAATTTTATGGGTCAAACTCCAGATTTCTGCCCCTTATGCTCTCGATGGTTGAGAAATTGGTTAATCATGTGCTTTTGCATTGTCCTTTTTTTTGGACGGTTTGGTCTTGTTTTCATTGGGAGTCTGGTATGGTTTGGGTAAGTCCTAGTCGGGTGGTGGATCTCTTTACTCAGTGGTACACTGGGCCGGTACCCTTTTCATGTAGAGGGCAGACATTATGGAACATGTTATCTTTTGCAATTATGTGGGGTATTTGCTTGGAACGGAATAGTCACATTTTAGAAGGCAAAGCTATGGTGATCCAGAAAGTCATACTAGATATCAAAGGGCTCTTTTGTTATTGGAGTAAAGTTTTTGTGGACCAAGAAACATTCGTTTTGAACAGTTTGTAGCTAGATGGGAAGATATTATGTATAGAGTCTTGAGTAGGGTTGTTGGTTTACTTTTTGGGTTGTTTTTATATGTCCTTTGTAATGGTAGGTTTCTCGACCTACAGTTCTTTGGATATAATACAATTTAACTTTTACTGAGCAAAACAAAAATTCCTCTTGTTATAAAGAACTTGAAGATGAATTGCTCTAGAAGCCTGAGCATGTAGAAGTTGCACATGTGGTAAAGTGCTACAAAATAGGTGGCTTCTAGGCTATACATGTATAACACGAACTAATATGGAAAACTGATGCCTACAAACTAATATAACTTTTTCTTGACTTTTGAGATTTGGTTTCTTGATGAGCTATATTTGTATTTGTAGTAACTTGTGTATCCTTGAAAAACATAGCAAACCTGTTCTTATGTTTCAGTGATTGTGTAGGTGGTCTCCAATGAGAAATCTTTGGCAAGGCACTGCTTTCACTATGAGGAACCTGGTTCTCCAAATTTGCCCAACAGTGTCTGCTTGCGGCTTAACAATTTGTCATTATCAAAGATTGGATCGTTTGAACATTTATTATGGGTCCAGATACTAGATCTCAGTCACAATGAGATTCAATCTATTGAAGGTGAAATTTTACTGATACAGGTTTTCTTTTTGCGCCTCAGTGGTAAATCAGTAGTTAAAATTTCTCAGAAATTATTTTTGTAAACTTAGTTGCGCATGTTTCTTTATAGAATTATTATTATTACTACCAACTGGAGCCACACCTCTTTTCAATTTCCCCACTCAAGACAACCCTCTTTGCATCGAACTTCTGTCCCTTCGCGCAATAGTGCGGACTAGAGTGATCTGGTTTGCATGGCACTTGGGCCCGCTGAGGGCTTTTCCCATCATGCCATGGAGTGAAAATACCTCTTGCAGGAGGGTTGGCTAGAGGGATGCGCGCAACGACTTTCTTAGAGAGATCCATATACTTGTCATGAGTGATAGCAAAGCCTAGGGTGGCGCAGGGCAGGATTGAATAGCTGCTTCTGTGTCTTTAAATAAAAAGAAAAAAGACCACTGCCCGCAATGGATTATGGGTCAATGGATGAAACCATTGCCTTTGACCCCGTTCCTTTTCTCTTGGGCTTATAACTGTGGTCTGTTTAGTCACCAGAACGTTGAGCGGGAGCGAAAGCGAGAGCGGAAGTGCCAAACCGCCGAACTTGAGAAGCTCCCTTTTTGAGAGCGGCTTCGGATCGCTTGTATATACTAGTATTATTTATTAATTAGTATAGTATTGAGTTAGAAATACTAGTCATTACAACTCATTTTCTTTGGTTAAGTCAACAAATGATTGATTTTCCTAAAAATATAAAGATAAAAAATAAATGTAGGAGAAAAAAACAAAACTATAAGCTTTACCCATCAGGTTTGTATTTCGCTCAAAATAGTGGTTGACACCCGACACTTGTTATGATCTGCCAAGTTATGAAAGAGAATAAGTAGTGCTAATTTAAGATGGGGAGTACTGTACAGTGATCCTTGTCGCCCTTTTTGGACCTTTGCACTTTCAGAGAGACCCATGATGCCAGCAACTGATTGCAGAGAAGCAAACACACCTCGGGGAAATTGAAGAAGCATCTCTAGCTACTTCGTCAAAACTCAAAACATCATATTTTAATTCTTCAATTGGGTTTCAGACACTTATCTTTCTTCCTTCTTTTGTTGATCTTCATTTTTCACAGTTGGGGATCTATGTTGGATTTCTTCAAATCTGTAATTATTTTGTACAGAACAGTGGATTGAGTCTTAATTTAATAGAAAACTACCGATTAATTAATTAAAACTTCTCAAAAAACTGTGAAGCCTGGTTTCGAAAATCAAGAGCTTGGTTTCAAGAAATCAAGAGTGCGGTTTCGACGAGCTTTTGGAGTAAGAATGCCAAACCGCGGTTTGAGATCGGGAGTTCTATCCCATGTCCACTAAGGGTCCGTTCTAGCCATTTCAGCTTTTACCTGCCCAACTACCGTACTAAAACCTTTTCTCGAGATTTCTTTCAAACTGTTGGGGTTTGTATCATTTGTATTATTTTTACAGTTGTTTCTATATTAGTCTGAATTCTATCAAATATTGGTATTTCTACAATGCTTGGTTTTATGGCGAGTAAAACTTTCACACATAAAGCATGTGGAGAACATTTTAATGGTTTCAAATTAGGTTTGCATCCCATTGAGAGACTTTATAGAAGAAATTGCACTATTGAAAGGGAGCACCATAAGTTCAAATTTAACTAGCACTGTTAGGTTTAAATGAAAAAATTAATTGGCGGATGATAAAGGAGGGTTGTGTTCTCCTGGAAATGCCTGGGGCTACTCGGGTTGTAGTTCATTCAAGATGTGGGTATTCAATGAGCTATCCAAAGATGAACTTTCTTTGTGTGTGCTTCATCGCAAGAACAACAAAACGTATATTCCTTACCGTTATTGGTTCAGCACAAACATATATTGTGGTATTGATGCATGGACACGTTTTGCTAAATAGTAATATAGTAATAGATTGCTCGCTTAGATGTCAATTAGTTTGATAGCTTGATTTCTTGGTTATAAAGCAGTATAAGTAGGTTTTTATTTGGGCACCCAAATACCGCGACCTTTAACTTTACTAGTATTAAAGCTCTATTTTTTATCGGCTGCACCAATTAGGTTGCCTACGTACCCATTTTGGGATCAAGCCGCTGTAGTTCACTCCTCCCCTCTCTTATGAGCTGCCCTCCTCTCCTCATCTCCTCTCTTCCCTTTTATATCTCTCTCTTAGGTTTACTTCATGGGGCATAGTATGGTCTTGGGCCTATTCTTTGGGCCCAATACATATTATGGTGCTGGCCCTATCTCTTAGCCCAATACAAATGGTGCCGTCTGTGGGGACCGAAATAGAGAACAAGAAAAATAAGTTGGTGGTCGAGAAAAGAGAAGGTAGTAGTGGCTGAGATGTGTTGTGAATGAGAAAGCTACTACAGTTAACAGCTAAGTTCATGTTCATCTTAAATTCCGATAGTGTTCAAGTTGTTTCAATAGATCTTCTCGGTTCTCGGTTATTTGCTTGAGAGAGACATATGTGATGTGAGCTTCGTTTGGTCTTTGGATTGGAGTTCTTACAACAAATGATTTCAGTGGGCCTATAGCTATCTAGAAACTATTGAGCAGCTATGAACATTTCGGCAACAAATACAATGAAAAGGCGTCACATTTCAGCAGTTACTAGCAGCTTGGTTCGGTGCCACAAATTTCAGCTAGAAAGACATGAAACGTGCACATGAAGTATTCAAATGTTTGACTATATGATTAAGAGACCTTGGGTTTTGGGAAAATCAACCAATAAGAGACGGTCATTAGCTGTTTGGAATCAATCTCATGAGATGACGGTTAAGAACTAGTCTCGATGTGGCGGATACGTAGAAAATGGTCTGAAGGTGCCTGTAGAAATGTGCGGCAGAAGGATTGTGGGATGAGTTGCGGTGCTTACGAGTTCAGTGCACGACATTGATTCTGGGTGGACACATAATTTGAGCTTTCACATAAAGTATGGAGAAGTCACAATGGTATGGTGCTTCACAACAAAAATATCTGGATAAGGAAGGTTTGACGAAACATGCACGGAGAAGACATCGACGGCTATGTAGTTTCGAGGCAAAGGAACAAGGAGATCCAGAGTTTGAGATTGAGATCTACGGATTGGAGCGTCCGAATATGAATGGCAAAATAATTACAGAAGATGTGCAGAGACATGTACCGCGGTAGGTAACTTGTTGTTTTACCGTTATGTACATAATAGACGGACGAGTAGTGATTCGGACGTCAACCAGAGTTACACTGAGGGCAAACGAGCCTTGTCAACCAGATTGAAATTGTCCCCAGACCTCGTGGTATTCCGCAAACCTATTCGCTCTGGGAGGTCGCGGACTATGAATGAGAAACGTGGTTGTACACCTCAGGGTAAGACGGATGGTACACTGTTTAGAGCATATGATCGCCATTATATTTGTGTGCAAATACTTATGCTGAATTAATGTTCTTCGTTAAAACTCACGTGTTATTTGTGCAAAACTCAAATATGAAAGTTTCAGGTTAAAGAGAAAGAAAAAGATCCACGGTACCGCGGAACAGAGTTGAGATTGAGCTGGTATTGAGAGATGGATCTATCTCATCTCGTTTACTACCTTATTTGCATGCACTATATTGTCATCAAAGAGTTTACTTTCTGCATTAAAGGTTTATTGCATGATATAACATTGAGTAAGACCGGGGTCGAGCCCCGTACTAGCTATACGGGGAACCTCGGAGTTTGCTGGTGTCTCTATGTAGTGGTGACTTACAATTCACATTAAGGGCATAATATCTTTGCATTTAGTTACATACATGTACACTATTATCTCTTAATGCCTTGAGAATTTGTCTGCACATATTTACTAGAGGAGGTTTGGTCCACTCTTATGTGGGAAAAGATAGAGATGAGCTGCCTCTAAGTTAGAGAACGGGGGGATGAGCCCTTCGTGGACTCCTGCGTCCGAATCAAGCTTGGGGCAAAATGAGTTGCCTTTAAGCCAGAGAACGGGGGATGAGTCCTTTGTAGACCGCTGTGTCCGAATAAAACTTGGGGCAAAATGAGCTGCCTCTAAGCCAGAGAACGGAGGGATGAGCCCTTCGTGGATTGTTGAGTCCGAATCAAGTTTGGATAAAATGAGCTGCCTCTAAGCCGAGGAGAATGGGGGGGGGGGGGGGGGATGGGCTCTACGTGAACCGCAGTGTCCGAATGAAGCTTGGGGCAAAATGAGCTGCATCTAAGGCAGATAGCGGGGGAGATGAAGCCTTTTGCGAACATGATATAGAGTTTTACAGAGCGCCGAAGAGAATGGGATGAGACTTACAGAGATGTTGAGTGTTACGAATAAGAGCGAAGGGGTTGAGACCCTTTGCAGATATACTGTTGAGTTCTACAAAAGAGAAATAGAGGGGATGATGCCTTTTGCAGACGGGATATCGAGTTCCACGAGTAAGTGCAAAGGGAATGTGACCTTTAGTGGACAATATGTTAAGTTTGAAGAGTGAGAGCAAAGGGGATGAGACTTTTCGCGGACAATATGTTGAGTTTGAAGAGTGAGATACACTAATGAGTTCCATGTACGAGAGCCGATGGGTTGAGACACTTTGCGGAGATGACGATTGATTGTGAAGAATGAGGGCCAAGGGGAAGAGACCCATCGTTGACATGGTAGTGAGTTCTGTGAGTAAGTGTGAAGGGGATGAGACCCTTCGCGGACATGATGTCGAGTTCTAGGAGTAAGTGAGAAGGGGATGATGCCCTTTGCGGACAAGATGTTGAGTTTGAGGAGTGAGAGCGAAGGGGATGAGATCCTTCGCGGATACAATATTGAGTTCTACGAAAGAGAAACGAAAGGGTGAGACACTCCGCGGACATGGTAGTGAGTTCTATGAAAAAGAGCTTATAGCTGGGCTGAGATACTCCGCGGACATAGTGGTGAGTTATCTGGAGGAGAGATGGTGACTAAGGGGAGATACTCCGCGGACATGGTAGTGAGTTCTGAGAAGGAGAGTTGGTGCCTGGAGTGAGACGCTTCGCTGACATGGTAGTGAGTTTTGTGTGAGAGGTGCTGGCTGGGTTGAGACATATCATGGGCATTGTATTGAGTTGAAGAGTGAGAGCGAAGGGGAATAGACCCTCCGCGGACATGGTAGTAAGTTTTATGAAGGAGAGCTGGTGTCTAGATTGAGACACATCGCGGACATGGTAGTGAGTTTTATAGAGGAGAGTTGATAGCTGGGTTGAGACACTTTGCGGCCATGAGGATTGAGTTGGAAGAGTGAGAGCGAAAGGAAGAAACCATTCGCTGATATGTGAGCAAAAAGATTGAGACGAATAAGAGTATGCCGATCGAGATTCGTCCACAAAAGTACAAGGGGCAACCATAGAACGCATATTCCAAATCACGAAGTAGATGAGCACACTTGATAATAGTACGGAGGCAAATTAACTATGTATGATATGTGAGCAAAAGGATTGAGGCGAATTGAGGCGAATAAGGTTATGCCGATCGAGATTCGTCCACAAAAGTACAAGGGGCAACCATAGAACGCATATTCCAAATCACGAAGTAGATGAGCACACTCGATAATAGTATGGAGGCAAATTAACTGTGTGGAAGGAGCATTGAGTCGGTGGGATTCGGATATGAGATGCAAAGCGCCGAGTACAAGTTGAATAAGAGCAGAGGTCGTGGAATTCGAGATACAGACATTTGATAGACTGAGGATTTGGTAGATAAGGAAGGTCGAGGACTTCTCGGATCCGCGGATTTATAGAAGTCTGCGCACCCGAGAGGGGGCAGTGCAGTAGCCATATTCATAGAGGGAGCCTGTGTTTATTAGGCTAAGAGATAGGGCCAACACCATAATATATATTGGGCCCAGAGAGAATAGGCCTAAGACCATACTATGCCCCATGAAGTGAACCTAAGAGAGGGATATAAAAGGGAAGAGAGGAGAAGAGGGCAGCTCATAAGAGAGGCAGAGAGGGGTGAGGGGAGAGGAGTGAACTGCGGCTTGATCTTGAAATGGGTACGTAGGCAACCTAATTGGTGCAGCTGATAAAAAATAGAGCTTTAATACTAGTAAAGTTAAAGGTCGCGGTATTTGGGTGCGACAATTTTCTTGCTTCAGAAGGATAATGAGCTAGCAACTGTTTAAGGACATTGTAGTACAATCCTAGATGTAATGCTTTTGTAATAAGGCTTGTAGCGTGAATCTCTCACACTATGCTTCATCGTTAATAGAATTTCGTTATACTGACCAAAAGAAGGATATTGGGCTAGCAAGCACCTGCCTATGGTAAGAACATTGGTTGTTCATGGTAATTTGTTTATATTGTGTTTTACCACGAACTGAATTTTATGATTTGAGTTTTCCATATTGTGGTATTTTTAAACCCTAGATTTAGGCCTTTGTCTTATTGGTGTGTTTGAGTTTCGCTTTTGCGTTCAATAAAAGTTGTATCTGCTACGAGGACGGCTCACTTGTTGAAGGTGGGAGGGTACACTGGAAAGGTGCCTAGCTCCGTGAGCGGCAATGGTTGTGTCAGGTGCCTAATCTCAATTTGGGCAAGGTGTGTTTCTAAATCCTAGATTTAGATACTTCATTTACTAGTGTTGAGGCCTTTTCAATCATGAACTCATGGGATGCCATAAGAATTTTAGAGTTAAGCATGCTTGGGAGAGAAGTAGAAGGATGGGTGAATACCTGGAAAGAATTGTCGAGAATAAAACCTTGTCCGCAGTTTCTAAGTGGGAACAGTATTGACACGTGACTACGTGAGGGGGTCAGATAGTTACAAAATGGTATCATAGCCTAATTGCTTGATCTGAACTCTTTCAGCTACTAATGTATGTGTGAATGATAAGCTTGACGTGGAAAATGGGCAAGATCTGAAGATTGAGGGTCTTCTTTGTGATGATTACATGGATCCTTCTCTTGTCAATTTGGAGGAAATTCCTTCCTGGAAAAACGAATTGAATCAGTGGAATAAAAAATTGCATTTTTATCTTTATTCTGGGGGGATTTTCAGAATAGTGCAGCAACTTTGCTGTACTTTGTTATTGTGATCCTATATAATGGTAGAATTCTTGTACGAATTTTGACTTCCCTGGAAGAATGATGAATTGTTTTTGGCTAATCTCATTCTTTCAGTGCCAAGGAGAATGATGTGTGGACACGTCTTTGTTACGTGTTTATTTCTTTTTATAATAGTTGCCTTCTTACTTATAATAGATTTCTTACCTGGCAAGTTAATTATGTTTCCTATCTTGATTAGGTTTCCTATTAACAAGAGTAAAGCAATTTTAGTGGGTTTTCTTTCCTTTCTTTAGAAGCATTGATGATTTATTGTAATCGGCTTTCATTTAATTCATTACATGTATCCATGCAACGCACAATTACCTGCAGTTATTCTTGGATTGGTTCTCTTTGACTTTGATATGTCTTGGATCCTTGGGGCTCTATAATGCATTAGGTCTTCCCTAACACTGTAATACTTGGTGGATTGCTGTAGGCGCTTTAGTGGAATTTCATTTGGTTGAAAAGTTTCAGTTTACCAGAACGAGAGAGATTTAGAAGCGAGTCATATGTTAATTGGTCAAGAAACATGATATCTATTGGATAAAGAAGTAGAGATTAGGACATTGGGAAACGAGGTGCAAGTAAAAACACGATATCAGATATTCAGATGTGAGCATATTTCAGGAGGGGAAGAAGTAAAGACAAATAATGTGCTCTTAGGAAAATGGCTGTGACACATTACAATTTGTTGGACCATTTAGACTGAAAAAGAAAAATAAGACTTTTTATGATGGCTTTTCTAGCAACAGCCAAGGTATCAAAAAGATTAAAATTTTGTTTCTGTAGAGGTCTTCCAAGCAAAGCGTCTTTCTGAGTTAGAGATTTGGAGATTTTGTATCTGATTTGCACCATAATTTTTTGATTTCTCAATTATCTGTTACCCAAATACCAAATAAATAAATAAAATAAAATAAAACTAAAAGAGGCGCACTCAGGGTAATTGATCCTCTAGGAGATTGAGGTGGTGCGTGCACATGATAAAAGACTGATACGGGATTTTAGAATGGAGGAGGTCAACATGGCTTGGATGTACTACTAGTCTAATGGTAACGAAGAACATGAAAACAATGTCATTGTTGTCCCAGCATGTGGGATAAGGTGTTAAGTTTGGGAAGTTTTCCATGGAAGATATAACTAGACAGTGTATGAGTCAAGTAATCAGCATGTGCTTTCACTTCCAAAATTCAATTAAAAAGATGAAAGTTCAGTTGAAACTTTACTGCCACAAATTGCAAAGCTTTGTCAGATGGTGCATCCTTTTTGGTAGGATTGTGTAACACCCGTTTTTGTCACATTCTTTTTGCAAATTCGCAGAGCAAAGAACACAGCCTTTATGCTGTAACTCTGTTTAATCATAAAATGTTTGGATGCAATGTTTTCTCAGAGTTGTTCTCATAGCATAGTTGTTTTACTGTTTTTGAATTTTTGAGTTCTTACTAGCTTTTGCATGTCGTATTTCATCTCATTGGTACATATCTTAGTAGAGGAATTAATCAAGACGGCTCAAAGCTGCATTGTAGTCTAGCGTCCGGAGGATGTGTCTGAATCTTGTAGCCGTATCATCGCTGGACTTTTTTCTACTATGTCTATTTGGATTTTTCCCCAGTGAGGCCATAACTCACCTCTGTGAACTGCTGCTTGATTCTGCTCCTTGAAATAACTGACTGTAGAGTTATAGGATATTCTGTTTTGTTGTTTTTTGCCTTCAAAAATTTTGCTTTGGTATGCCTGTCACTCCTTTCCCACCTCTGCTTTCTATTGCAGCATCAGATCAATCTCCTCCCAAATTTAAATCTTCTTTCTGAATGTTATAATCTCTGTTCCCTGACGATTATCAGACAATGTTTTCCACCTCCAAAGTAGCATAATAATATTAGATTAGATGTGTGATATAAGCAATGTTAGATCCCATTTGCTTCATTAATTTGAATGTAAATTTTGTGGCTGATTTCTTTGGCCTACGGAACAGAGTTATTTCTGAATTTTGATCCTAAACATTTGTATGCATGTTTTGAAGAATTGTAGTTAATATATTGAATTATTATTGGTTCTTGTCACACAGGTTTGGAGGCAATGCACCTCCTCTCTTGCTTAAATCTCAGTTACAATAGATTCAGCAGTTTCACTGCGCTTGACCCTTTGAGATCATTACCGTCATTACTTATCTTGGATATCTCCCACAACGAGATTGGTGCACATCCAATAGACAGAACAAGATATTTGTGCTCTTCTCCTTTGTCTCATACTGTAGGAGATGATTGCGATTTTGATGATTATGCAAGTGGCGATGTCAAAATAGCAGAAAATTGGGAAGCGGTGCTGATTTTTAAAGGCTTGCACTTGACACAGCTAAATATTGTGGGAAATGCAATCAACAATGAAAAGTTCAAGTCGTTGCTGGTAAAGGTTCTTCCTAAACTTAAATGGTTTGATGGGGAAGCTGTCTGCTAGTCAACTTGTGTGTTTCCCTTAAGTCTGCAAGTATCCACACTGTAATATATGAATCCAAAATCTAGAGTACGCCTGCTGCAACGGTATGCAGGCTTTTGGTCCAAGTTTTTTTTTAGTATTATTTTTGGTAACAGACTATGTAAGTTTAATGACATTTAATTAAAAGGGCGAAAACATAATTTATATCTTAGATTTTAATTTAGATTAGATTTCGGTTTACATTTACAATAACCATTTCAACATAACAAAATTTATTATCGGTCTTTTTCATCTTCTAACTTCATTTAATACAACCATCGACCGTCGATTGCATTTCTTTGTTAATTGAATCAATTTCAATTTCAATTCGTAGTTACTGGTCAAAAGTTCATCTTACATTCTTACACTATCAACCTTTACAGTAACAATAAAGTTAGTAAATTGATTCTTCAATTGAAAGAAAGATTTTTGAAATGTGTTTGCAATTCAATTTGCATTTTGTGTTATAATGTGTTGAGTTCTTAGGGTTTCTTAATTTTGGAGATTCATTCCCATTCCATGAATGACGTATGATATATTCTATGTATATGCTTTAGGAGAACAAATGATACATATAATATATCATTCTAGTGGACGGGGCTGTAAACCCATATTAAGAAAAGAAATTGGTGGAATAACTATTATGGCACTACCCTTTTACCAAGTGTTTGGGGGTAAATGGTCGCACCCCTTCTCTAATGTCTTACAAGTGTTACCATTTAGAGGGTGTAGAATTGTGTAAATTTGTGCTAAAAGTCTCTATTTGTTTTATGTAGTGATCCTAAATCATATCTCCAAGGACGACGAAGAATGACTTAGAAATACATGTTTTGATAGTTTTAGGTGTGAGGAAATGGACGAATCAAATGTTTCCATAGTGGATAATGAAAATGATGAAGTTACAGACACCAGGGATACATCCGTCAGTAGGTCAGAGGCTGATAGACTTTATGAAGAAGACAAAACAATTTTTTATTCTTTGCAGTTCAAAACTTTGGAGGAGGCGCACAGACTTTTTAATGATTATGCCAAGGTAGTGGGTTTTAGTGTTCGTAAGGATACTTTGAGAGTTCGTAAAAAGGGTGATCGTGTTAAGCGGAGTTTTTGTGCCCAGCTGCAGGTGAACGAGATCCAAAGCGTCTCATACTGAGGAAACACAAAAGAGCACCCAAGGCAATCACTCGATTTGAATGTGAAGCTCGTTTTGAGGTTGGTTATGATTTCCAAGCAAAGTTGTGGATTGTGAAAGATTTTGTTGGGGATCACACGCATTCACTTGTGCCTCATCCAAGCTCGATGTTTGATCGATCACATAGAAAAGTGCCTCAACATGATTTGGAATATACTAGGACTCTGAATGATGTGGGTATTCGTCATTGCAAAATAATGGATATCTTTGTACATAGAGCTAGAGATTTCTCAAATGTTGGTTTTCTAAAGAAAGACTTGTATAATAAATTGGGGGATGATAGGAGAATTTGTTGTATTGATGGCGATGCCAATACTCTGCTGGATCACATGGATAGCAAGACAAGCAGATATTTTTTCCCACCATAATTACCAATTAAATGAGAGCGGGCAGCTAGTTCGACTGTTTTGGGAAGATTCCACCTCACGTATAAATTATAGTTGTTTTGGTGATTTATTTATTTGATTCAATATACAAGAGCAATCAATACAAGATTTCGATTATAGTGTTTGTTAGGATCAACAGTAATTTTTGGTTTTGCATTGATGACAAATGAGATGGTGGAGTCTTATAAATGAGTATTACAATCATTTATTGATGCAATGTACGGAGAACACCTAAAATTTGTGATTACTGCTGGTGACCTAGCGATTAGCGAGATTTTGATATCGACTCTCCCGAATTCGAAACACCGTTTGTGTTGTTAGCACATCATGAATAATTGCCTCAAGAATGTCTCCAAGCAAGGATTTTTAAAAGCCTTCAACTCGATGATGCATTTGAAGTGCTCCCGCAATGAATTTGATAAAAGATGGGAAAAGTTCGTGGAAAATTACAAGGTTGATAAGTACAATTGGGTGGGAATGATATGAAAAAAGGGAAAAGTGGTCAGAAGCTTATCTCTATGGTTACTTCTTTACTGGTTGTAAAAGTAACTAGCAGTGTGAGAGTATAAATTCTGTTATACGACATCATGTGAGGCCTGGCATGTGGTTGTTTGATGTTTTTGGGAAATTGGAAATAGCAGTTTCGAATATCCGCCAGAGAGAGCATGAGGAAGTGGTGAAGACTATAATGAGCATGCCTATTATCGATGCCCACTTAGATGAATATGCAAAACAGGCTGAATCTATCTACACTCAAGTTTGTTTTGATGTTTTCATGAAGAAGTTAAAGCAGGAAGTGATATACACTGTAGACGGTAGAGAAAATGAGAGTGAGAATGTTCGCGTATACACTGTAAGTCGTCATTTAAACAAACGTAAAAAGTCTATTGTGAAATACAACGTCCTAGAAAGGGAAGCTAATTGTTCATGTGGACTATTTGAGTCATATGGATTTCCTTGTAGACATATAATTTAAGTTTACAAATATGAAGACGTTCGTCAAATTCCACAGAGCTGCTTTTCTAGGAGATGGACCCGGGTCGCTAAATTAGTTGTTAGAGTACCTGGTCCAAATAATTTTAATCGGTCTACCACAACCGTTCATTATGGTGAACTTACAAGCAACTACAAAGATATATGTTAGTGGGCTTCCAAAACTCTGGGAGACAGTGAAGCCTTTAAAGTCGTGTTAGCTTCTTTCCAAATAAATTATGAGACTCGATCTACTTCGGATGGCAGGCCCCAGGTTCCCTCTGACATACTTTCTACTCATGATCGAACTTATAGAATGGATAAGACTCCATCAACTTTTGAATGCAGTCCACCAATTCCCTTCGAGTTTCCTTTTACTCCTCCTAAAACCACACATTGTCAATCAGTTAATGATCCACCATATGTAAAATGCAAGGGTTGACCCAAAAATCCTAATAGACTGAAAGGTCAGAACGAGATGAAAAAAAATAAGTGTGGCAATTGTGGTATCGTAGGGCACACCAAGCCCAAATGCCCACGCTTGTATCCAAAAGGTAGGGGTAAGTGTATATACGTTGGTGACAACTTTGTTTAAGATTGTAATGATCTATTTTCTCAGTCGTTTGTTAACACTTTGTTTGATTATTTTTGATGGGGCAGTTGCTTGTCATTTTATTTGGCCACATTTTTGTTGTGGTGCGCTCTATTGTAGGTGTAAATAGGGAGAATGTTAAGCCCAACGCTTGAGTTGCAGATGACAAGTTGAATGGAGATGTTGGATGTAAGTTCCTATATGAGTATTTTTTCTAAATAAATTTACTTATGTAAGTAAATGCACTGAATCTCTCTTGATAAGTTGTTCGAGTACACGTTTTAAGAAAAATAACACGTATCTATGTAGATCTCACTTTTGGATTATGAAATTTCCTTTGTGAAGAGAAGAAGTTTTATTTTAGGTTGGTTGTTATGTTGTCGTAGTGGAAGCTGCTGAGCAAAATGGGAGAGCTGGAAAGAACAAGTGTAGCAACTGTCAATCTACAAAGCATACAAAGCGTAGGTGTCCACATGTGCCCAAACCTAATTTGCAAGGTATGTGAATGTTTCCATTTTTGCTCATTTTCAGTGTTACTTGCTAATGATTATGACTTTAGAGGGTAAATTTGCAATATATATATTGAACTTACAGGCCTACCAGTTGATAATGTCCCTGATGATGATGATGTCCCAGATGACGATGTTGGGTGCGAGCTTCAAGACGGATATAGACTCCAAAAGTTTTGTAGTGATGATGGACATGCCTTTTTCTGAATGATAAATATTTGATGTAAGGGAAAAAGAATATTTAGCTTTGAACAATATAGAAGCTTGCAAGTAATTTTAAGCACTCATTGCGAAAGTTTCTGACATGATTTTTGTAATAGATTTTGGAATTTGGTAATAGTTAGAGGATTGTCACCGTGAGGCGCCCAAGAGCATGGGCAGAGATATGCAACTAAGAATGACGTAGTGGAAGTATGTTTGGTTGATACATACAATGTAATATATGGGACATACAGTGTATCATACTGTTTGGCACAATATATTGGTATATAGTATGTGTCATCCTGACATACTCCCACTCTGGCATCCCTAGTTTCTCAACAGTATGTTATATTGTATGTATCATCCAGACAATAGTATACTACATTGTATGTATCATCCATACTTTGGCAGACCAAAACTTCCAGTAACAATAGTGAGAACCAAGTGATAACGGTGTTCAATTAGATGCCATATAATATGTATCATCCAGACATATGTAAGCTACTTTGTATGTATCATCCATACAAAAGTATGCTACATAGTATGTATCATCATTATTTTGGCAGACCAAAACTTCCAGTAAGAATGGTGAGAACCAAGTGATAACGGTGCTCAACAAGATGCTATATATTATGTATTATCTTGACAAAAGGATGCTATATTGTATGTATCATCCTTACTTTGGCAGACCAAAACTTCCAGTAAGAATGGTGAGAACCAAGTGATAGCGGTGCTCAATAAGATGCTATGTATCATCCTTACTTTGGTGGACCAAAACTTCTAGTAGGAATGGTGAGAACCAAGTGATAACGGTGCTCAACAGGATGCTATATAATATGTATCATCCTAACAAGTATATGCTACATATTATGTATCATCCTTACTTTAGTAGACCAAAACTTCTAGTAACAATGGTGATAACGGTGCTACAAAGGATGCTATATAGTATGTATCATCTTGACAAAAGTATGCTATATTATATGTATCATCCTTACTTTGGCAGACCAAAATTTCCAGTATTAAACAGGATACTATATAATATCTATCATCTTTACTTTGGCTGACAAAAACTTTCAAGTAGCAATGGTGAGAACCAAGTGATAACGGTGCTTAACAGGATGCTATATAGTATGTATCATCCTGACAAACTTACACTTGGCATCCTTAGTTGCATATCTCTGCCCATGCTCTTGGGTGCCTCCACTAGTTCTACACTTACACAGAAAAATGACACAGTGACGTGGAGGATGATATTCTGATATAATCGACGATATTACTGATATATCGAGACACAAAACAAAATTTTTACCGGTCAACAAAAGGATATATATCCACTGATATATCTCGATTTCTAGGGTACACGATATATTTCTTGAATTCGATATTTTGGTCCTTTCCCCAAACTGGTTAAAAAAAAACAATATAGCACAACACAAAGGCAGCATAAAATTAACCAAAATCTAGACATCTTATTTTATTAGAAATAAATAAATAAACCAATTTGTTTGTTTTTTTTTTATTTATTGTCAAGCCTATTTTAAATTAGATAAGTAATTCTTTGATACTGGTGGGGTTTGAACCCCAAACCTCTGGTATCATCACCCAAAAGTTTTACTGACTTTGCTAGTCGGCACCTGTTAAAAATGTGTGGGCAAGCCTATTTTTAAAGAGATCAGTAACTCAATTGTGTGTAGCGGGGTTCGAACCCCAGACCTCTGGTGTCATCACCCAAAGGTTTTACCAACTAAGCTAGAAGGCACTTACAATAGACCAATTTGTTGCTCTTTATTACATTCAAAAGTTGCACAAAATGTATATTGGTAAAAAGAAACATTATAACCTCATAGATTGAATATCTGGCTGAAATGAGTTGTGTACTGATTTGGACAAATTCTTTGAATAGGGCTGAAATTCTTTGATTTTGGATTCTTTGAATATTTAATTATGTTGTATAGAACTTGTCAATCAACAAAAATCTAAAAAATTACAGAATAATCAATAAAATATGATTAGAATAGTGGTAAGTGATATATCTATCCACATTTTGAAGGGAATAAATAATGAGGGAGAAGAGATTTCATAAAGCAATATCTAAGTTGGTAAATTAATATTAACTCACCAACAATTGTTGAGAATTTCTAATTTCTTATCTAAGTAACAATAAAAGTAACTTGTAAGGAAATAATAACTAATGAAAGCAATTAATTTTCAAATATAAATTTATCAAAACCCTTGGTAGAAAGTTATCAACTCACCAACAATTATTGTATTTCATTTCTATACCTCTTGTTAATTTTTCTGAAACTTCAGCCATCATCTTAAATGCTAGTTCTAGAATTATGGAGGATATGGGGGAATATATATGGTGACAAAAATATAAAGTATTACGGAATGATTTGATATAATAAAATTAAGGGAATAAATAACTAATGTAAATGGGGATATTTCATGAGCTGAAAATGGTAAGAAAATATGGGGGTAGTTACAATTATCCTTTGTAGATTTCCTTCCATTCTTAATAACACAATTTATTCCATAAGCGCTCACTTATTGATTGTTTAAATGATCCTCTTTGGCTCATGGGCTCGAGCTTTGATTGGGCTTTGACCAACATCTTTATTTCCTACAAAAAATATTATAGAAATATTAAAGCAAATTAATAAAACAACCACATTATATCCTACACGGATAAAGCCACATTCTAGCCACATTTTCAACAAACAAATGAATTATGGCCACATATTATATAGTATAAGCTTACACTTCAACTATACAAGGTTTTAAAGCTCGCACAAGAGGTATTTTTCTAGCTCTCTTAAAATTCTACATGATTAATTCCTATTAATACTGAAATTTCTCTCCTATTGAAAAGAGAAATTCTAGCACATCTAATTAAAACGGGAATCCTACTCCTATTATAATGGGAATTTTTTATTATAATGGGAATTCCATATAGAATAAATCTAGCACTTCTAATTAAAACGAGATCCCTCCCCCAATTGAAAAACAGGTTTTTACAACTTAATTAAAATCATTAGTTGAAATATTAAAACGGGTTTTTAAGACTTGATTAAAACAATTTGTTAGGAAATTAAAATAAGTTAGCGACGAAAACAAGAATCACGATTTGTTAATTTTTTTTTTTATATATGTATAGTTGAACAAGTTTTTAAAAGAGTCGGTGCGTATGCATGGGTCTACTTTCTAGTTTAAAGAATAAATATTTTTTAAAGAATAGGGTAAGTATTTCTTTAGAGTCCGGTTTTGCTGTCCTATAATACTGTGTCCTAGCTGTCCAGACTCAATGTGTATCGTTGATTTGCATTGAAATATAAAGGGACATTTGTGTGTAAATCTCGAGGCATTATATAAGCGGTTGTGATCTATTTTGGATAGCTGGACAACAAACTCTGGGATAGCATAACTCAGTTCATTTATTTATGTAAAATCTTTTTCTTGAAGAGTACTATTTGAAATTAATAAAGGGAAGAAAATAGGAATTAAACATTCCAAAATTTATAAACATTATCCAAAAATCGAAATCTACTGTGGGCGTTGAAAATCTACTATTAGGGGATAGGTGGGAAATCAAATGCAAATGCACAGCTGTGAAAGTGGATAGGTCGGGAATTAAAACAATTATCAAGTGGTCGGTTTTAGGGGATCCCAACTCTTAAAAAAGAACCACAAATATCTGTTTGTGCGTTTATATGCAAGTGTAATCGTTCATACAAAGCATGGGCTGCAAATCAACTTGAGATTTGCGCCAAGTGACAACTGTTAGTCTCTGAAAAATCCATTTTGTGAGGTTTTGCATTTCATTTCGGAAAATAAGTTGGCAAAGATGGTGAAGAGGATGAGTAGGTTCTTTAACTTTGTTCTTGTTCATATAGTGTTTTTGTTTTTGGTAACTCATATACTTAAGTTTGATGGTAGCTCATTTTACAAAACATAACCAAATCTTCAAAGGTGCTACTTTTTCAAAAGTTTGTATTTTTCACTCTCAATATAGTTGAAAATTGTATAGTTTGGGTTTAGAAGTGTTTTGTATAAGGATGAATGTGTTTTGGTTTGCAACAGATTAATATATGGTGCATAATGGTATGGATTTGTTAAGATCCGCCCAAGCATAGAAAGGTCATCTTTGTTTTGGTGACAGTAGTTAAGGTATTGCATAAAGTTTGTGTTTTTATTTATTAGGATAGAGGTCGTCTAGTATACTTTGGTGTTGGAGTGTTTAAAGAGGATTGAACTCAAAACTAGAAAAGTGAAAAATATAATTTTATTCATTAACAAACACAGAGAACTAGTGTAGTATTTATACATGAGGTTAGGTGAGTTAGTTAAACTAACTAACTTCTGTTACAAATGGTTAGGTTGTTACAAGATTCTGTTATATTATTACAACTGACTCTATAGAGTTGTCAATTGTTGGGCAGAGTAGTCTCTTCTTCTAGAACGTTTGAGATGTTTCCTCTATTAGTGTTTTGCATAATACATAATATGTAGGAAACTGTAAATAGATGTTTTTGGTTGTTAACTACTTCTAGAGGTGTTGACGGACTATAGTTGGTATTGGCTTTAAGTAAAAGAGGTACTAATCGAATGATATGTTCTTTTTGGTTTGATTTTAGAAGAAGAAAATAGTAGTTTTTGGTGGATTTTCTGGTGGTTATTAGTTTTGAGGAAATTTGAGCAGTAAAGGAATTGAGTGATGGTAAATCTTTCTTTTTTTTTGAAAGGCAAGCAGGGAAAAATCTTAACTTTTTGAGATTAGCCCATTTATTTCGATATTGGCGCCTGAAAACAAAACGCACTATAGCTTGCATCTTTATTAGTATGTATCATGATAGAAGCCGTTTGTTGTTTTTGGTTTTTCTTAAAGCTATTTCTTTGCTAGTTCTTTACTTTTCATGTTTAAATGACCTTGTGTTCTTTGTTGTTTTATATATGAAAATCCCAGATTCAGAAAAATGCAAAGTTGAACCAAACAAGTCGTACAATATATATGACGCTATTAAGTCTCTGAAGAGGGAGTTAAGCATTGTACGAGCTGAGGTCAGAGATATTAAAAGTACACTCGCAGCGGCTATATGTGAAGTAGTGGAAGATGTTGATGTGCTTTCTATTTCTATGAATAGATTGAAGAAGATGTTAGGTGATGAAATAGAGAATACCCGAAGAAGGGGAAGCGTTGTGGAGGATCCAATGGATATATCAGATTTACATTCCTACAATGAAGAAGATTTTCAAACACCACCTTTAAAGAAAGGCAAGGTTCTATTCTCTTCTCTAGTGACCCCGAAAGAGAATAAGGTATATGAGGCAGTATGTAATGAGAAGACACTTCCTGAGATTGAGACGACGGGTATCGATGGGGAACAGGCTCATCAAGAGGAAAATTTATGTAATGAAATTGTACGAATTTCGGCTGTGGATGTCATAAGTGCGTTCAAGGTAATTGAAATTTTAAATATGTCCCTATCACTTATTTATCTTCTTAGTGGGGATTAAATGTTTTGTAAATAAGTGGGACATTATATGGCTTCTTTGAGACATCATAGCTACTTTCCGAGCTTTTATCTAGTTTTATGCAGGTTGTCTGTGTGACTCCTAGTGATGGTGAAGTTGAATTATTTCCAAATTGTGATACCGATGCTTGTGCTTCACTATTAATTACTTTTTTTAAATATTGTTCTTGTGCTTGTGCTTCACTATTAATTATTTCCAAATTGTGAAGCACAAGTAATACCGATGCTTGTGCTTCACTTTTAATTACTTTTTTTTAAATATTGTCGTGTCTATAGGTTATTATTATGCTTTTTTAGGCTACTATTTCAAAGAATTGGGGATGCAAGCCAAAGAAATATGCCTTATGCCTGCTGTGAGTGTTCAGGGTGGTGGCGTTGATGCGGTACAAGGTGCTGATTCTGAACAAAAATCTGTTTGTGGGAACGCTATTTCAGAAATTCAAATTGCACCAACTGCTCCTGTAGAAGGGGAAAATGCAGTCAAGGTACATTATTTTATTTTAATTACCTCCCAAATTACTCTTAAGTTATCTTCTAAATACGGATTGAAAGGTTGTTATTTTAGTGGGACATTATGTTCCTGCTGTGTGACACCATAGATGCCTTCTGACTTCATTCCGTTCTGACAGAGGATGCTTGTGAGACATCCATTGTGGATGATCGTGGTGATGGACTTTCAAAGAATGGGTGGAAGGTTGTCTCCTGATTGTTGATGAAGGAGAGGGAGAAAATTTTGTGGCTACTTCTGTGTTGCAAAAAGATATGGCACAGGGATCGCGGAAACAAATATTTACTCAATATATAAGGAGTGAACTCGAGGTTGAAGTGGCTGACTTTTGCCAAGATCTGATTCTTGGTGTTTTCAATCAGGGAGTGGGATTGCTAAAAAGAGCTCATAGTGTTGCTAGTCACAAAAGTGTTGGAGATGACCTAATGGAATTGCATACCTCGAATGTACAAGTGTTGTATTACTGGAATAAGCACAACAATGATGAAACGAGTCACTTTAACATTTTTAGACAGTATGGGAGTGGGTTTCAAATTGACATCAGCAGCTTCTATGGACTATTCGGGGGAGGATGGCTTAATGATGTGGTATGTCTCTGTCTATTAAAGTAGTTCTTCTACATATACTTGATGTTGATTATTATTATTGTTTTTGGGTACAAGATACTAGACTCGTACATGTCCTTACTAGGCCGGTGGTACACTTCCGTTGCACACCCCTGTGGAATGGAGAATTTGTACATCATAGTTGCAGAGTCGTGGTTCTCGGTAATTTCACACACGTTTCGTGTCTTTTATTCTACGGAACTCTATAATGATTTATTCTTTCCTTATTTTTTTTCCAGTATAATGATTTATTTTATTTTATTTTATTATTGTAATAACATCATTATTTGCGTGATTTGTACAACGGATTGGCTACTATTTTAGAAGACCAGCAGATGCTCGTAGAAGATAAGCTTTCTGCAGTTTTATTGCAAATTGTAGGTAATTTAAAGACCCGTATCATCGAACTAGTTCAGCGTGACAGTTTGAGGCCATACTTGAGAAACTGCCGTGGGTTGATGATGACGGTCAATGTTGACGGAGTGCATTGGATCCTCATCATCGTAAACTTTGTCACGTGGACTGTTCAAATCTACGACTCATTGGAGAAGCCGAAAGATGGTGACATCTGGGCTCTGGACCGCACCACGTTTGATGAAGTTGTTGTCGGTGCTCCCTTACACACTTCTAAGCTATGATAGTGAGTGTATAAACATGGCAAAACTGGGTCACCAGTGGAATTTGGAGTTTGCCGAATGCGCCGAACAAGATGATGACACCAGCTGTGGTGCATACACACTTGCCTTTGCTGACTGCCTGCTCAGAAATTTGCCACCCGTCTTTCAATCGAACAGGCGAACGTATATTAGGAAAAGAATAGCAAAGGACTTGTTGGAGTGTGGCATGACCGACGAAGAGTATTGTATGAGGAAAGTTGCTCGGTCTTTGGACTTTGATGCATGAGAAAACACTTCAACAGTCGAGGGTATATCTGAAGTTGAAAATGCACCAAATGTTGCTACTGCTGAGGTGGAAATGGTTGTTTGAATATGTTCCAAACACTAATTTATACTCTAATTCTGGATTGAAAGTTTGCTACTTCAATAGGACATTGTGTGATTGTTGTAAGACATCATAGTTACCTGCTGAGTTTTGAACAATTTTTACGCAGGATGCTTGTTTGATTATTACTCAATCAGTAACGGTTGTGCCGAGCCCTTCCTAGCTTTGGAAGTGTCTTCCTTTTGTGTACAGTTAGAACATTACCTAGAGCAAGACAATATATGCTCCCACTCAGACTTCATGTCTTCTTTGAAAAATAGATAGATCTCTGTTTCCTAGGATACAAAAATATCCATACTAAGACAATAGAAACTCGCTTTGCGACATCATACATGTTATTAGATAATAGTAGATCTCTTATGACTTTGATTATATTCACATTGCAAAAATTACATATTTCAGTGACATTTATTGAAGTTGTTCATGTGGTGCGTCATGGATTTGTTTGTTTATTTTGGTGTACTTTAAATATGGAAAGCATCGTATTTTAGTCTGTTTTGGGCTCTCACTTTCGACTAATTAAAACTATCAACTTTTACCATATAATTTACTAAAACTTATCAATACAAGTATTCGCTTTCATCACAACAAAAGGGCCATATAATACAAGTTTGAAACTCCAAAATATTCCTCATATAAATTACTCCAAATCACCATATTCGTCTTCGTCGTAGAAGTCAATTGAAGAGATCCACATGGCAGAGTATATGTGATGCATGGGTCCTTTGGCTTTGCAGGCACATAACACTTACGACCACTTCCACCCATTCCTAGTCGTGGTCATTTTGAGAGTAGATACGCCTTCCATTCAATCTCCTCAGAATTTGTCATACCCTCGTCGTATTTTCTTTTCAACTACACAAGATTTGAACCCAGATTTATTGCACATAACATACAACACAAACAAACAACAATAACTTTTCCTTTCCTTATATACCAAATACTATTATATATTTCAAAACCATATTTATTACCTTTTTTCCTTGGCTATCCATGGATGCTTGGCATGGTAGTGGAAATGGCAGTGCTTTCAAGAATGGTGGTCTTTTAGAAACATCATAGTCTTGTGGACTTTCGAATTCACCCAGGAACTTAAGCTCATAAACCACACTTGGGAATAAAATAAACCTCATTTCTTTGGCCTTTTTTGCATTGGTGTAAAACATGGTTTTACAGTCGCATCCCATCTCATACAGATACCTAGCCATGAAATTTACATCGAAATGCCAATTCCTGAGCAAGTCTATGTCCGAAACTAACTTGTGAAATTCTCATTTCACCACCGCCTCCATATTGAGCTTGAAGTTGTACAACTTGTTAATTGTTAACACGAAAATCTCCATCAAATGGGCCAAAGTCTCTAGATCCGGACAGTGAGGGGTCTAGGGATGGTAACTACGGAAATGAAGGTATCCATCATTGTTACATATAGCCACAACTGCTTCTGGTCTCTTGCCAATAATCCAGTACTCGTCAAATGTACCCATCTCTACATGACTTTTCCACCAATAGTGTACTTTCATTCTACAATAATTCCTCTCTTGAGTCTTTTCAGAATCACCATCATGGTATAATTCAGAAGGACTTTGATATGCTTTAGTGACCATGGCTGAAACAAAAACCCAAAACAAATATATATAATTTCACTTTAGAGAGCGTACTACAATTTAACTGAACTTAACATGATCATATTAAGACATTTTATCTCCAACGTACGACACTATACAAGTCCACTTTAGACAGCGTACTACAGTTTACCTGAACTGAACATGATCATATGATGACATCTTATCTCCCAAGTAAGACACTATATAAGTCCACTTTAGATAGTGTATTACTGTTTACCTGAACTGAACTTGATCATATCAAGACATCTTATCTCTCAAGTACGACACTATATAAGTCCATTTTAGACAGCATACTACAGTTTACCTGACCTGAACATGATCAAATTAAGACATCTTATCTCCCAAATACGATACTATATCAGTTCACTTTTGAGAGTGTACTACAGTTTACCTGAACTAAACATGATCATATTAAGACATCTTATCTCATATGTACGCCACTATATAAGTTCACTTTAGAGAGCGTACTACAGTTTAACTAAACTGAATATGATCATAGTAAGACATTTTATCTCAAATGTACAACAATATATGGTGTTATAAAATTTGAATTTGGATAACTTGAAAATACACGCTTAATATGGTTTTCATCCCTATTTTGCTTTACTTTTACAATATGTGGAAAGAATCCAATGATCAAAGTGACTTGGGACATTTAGGATGTTGCTATTAAACTGGCATTTAACTAGAATGTAACAGAAACATTTATAAGCGTAATCAACTTAAATGTAAACAATTAATTTTAGCCCATTATCAAGCACATGGTTACCTGCAGTCCTTCTCCAAATGATTTTCTTAGATGAAGAACTCTAGAATGAAAGATAATGTATCTTATCAGAGTAGAAAATGAGGGAAAAAAGAGAGGGGAAGGAATTTGGGCGGGAAGAAATGAAGTTTTCATTGGAGACTGTGTACTCAGGAGTGAATGTTGTTGAGAAAGAAGAAGAGACGTCCAGTTTAGGTAGGAATAGGAGAGAGAAAATAACTTCTGATATAAGAGATGTGACTAGAGGGTGGGAGATGTTCAAGGGTTTATATGTAAATTCCTATTATGTTAATTTAATTTTTTTCAAATAAAAATAACTAATATGTGGAAGGTATTAGGGGTACTTCACACTATCTTCATGTGGGGGCCACGTTTGGCAGTGGAATAAAACTTGTCTGGCAGATTCAACGGGATGTTCTATCCTCATTTCTCAGTCAATGTTCGATCCACGCATTTTCCGTTGTTTAAACATTGGCTCTTTCAACCTTCACTAGTCAAATTAGTAGTGTTCTAAGTCATGTTACACGTTAAAAAAAACTATGAAATTCAACAAAAAATTATTCATCAATCGCAATGTCCAAGAATTAATCTGTCCTTGGAAAAAAAAAACCCACGCACATTTGGATACGGACAACTTTAAAACTTTAGATTGATTGGTTTTGAGAGTTTAAATAGTTCAATAAAATTTATATTACCTTGCAGTCACATGCGATGAAATCTAACACGCACGTTAAAATATGGACAATAAGTGAAGATCTACTTCTCTGTTGAGATTTAATGGTCAAACATATGTTGTCGGATCTCTGCACATAGCAAATTCCAAAGTTACAAGGTCCTCAAAAATTATGGAGTAATATGAGAGAGTGAAAAAAAAAAATTCCGCGGTACCACGAGTAAATGATCCTTGGCAGATGACTTGAGATGTTCTGTAAAGGTTGTCATACAAAACAGGTATACTACATCTCCGTCTAAACATGCATCCTCCTCTAATATGAGCACATTGCAATTGTAAAGATTCGTGACAAGCGAGGAGTGCAATCTATCAAATGTCTTGGAATCAAGAAGCCTAAAGATTTGTTTTAAGAATAACATCAATAACTTGTTTTGCCATCCCAAATAAAAAATATATTAAAAAAGTTAGAACCTGAACCACGGCCTAGCCTGATGAACCAAAGACAACACTCTCTTAAACACTACATCTTCCTTTCTCCAGCTCTTGAACGCATAACTAACAATCGTCCGAACAACTTTGACAATTGACGATGCAAGTTCAGGATCCTCATGCAAGTTCACATCCGGCAATAAACAACACGTGTCTTCTTCAATCTTTGGTAAATAATAAGCCGATCTTAGACTCTCAAGAATCCCAAATAATTCCACTTCAGCATCTGCATACATCCCCCATGCCTCATAACAAAAAACCAAATTCAAAGTTTGGACATGAACTTGGAACGATTTGTTTTCCAAACAAGGAGATAAAAACTTTGAACACACTAAATAAACCTTGTACATGCAAAACAACTCTAATGCAATCTCTCTATCTTTCCCTACGCTTGATTTTTGCAATTCATTAACTCCAATCGGTAAAAATATTAGGGCATGATTCCTAAAAATAGTTTTGCTCCTTGTTCATAATAATTCGGTTACTCAATAAAATTTCAGTAATATTCATGTTGGTGAAGTAAATTTTTCTGTCTTTCTAACACCAAAATCAACAAAAACTTTAACCTGCAAACAATAGATAATATGAAAAAAAAAAACCATGAAAGAATCACCCAAAATTTTAGTTTACTAGTTTAAATTGTACTGATGAAATAAACGCAAACAACAAATTAAATGAAAAACTATACCTTGCATGAGACGATTGTTCCTGCAATTGGGGAGAGAGAGTGCGTGTCTCACTTGTTCCTGAAAAAGGAATTCACTCATTTGCAAAGAAGAAGAAGACAATCAACTAACCTCATCTATTTAGATTCTTTTACCGACCACAATCTCCGATTTTCAAAGAGCTACTGGTACTACTTCAACGCCGATTTTGAGAGAGAGAGAGAGAGAGTATTGTCACCAAGTACGGTACGGGTTAAAAACGGTGTACTTGAAAAAAAACTTAGTTCATGTTTTAAATGGAACGTCTCGGGAAAAAAATGGGAAAAAAAAAGCATAAGAAAACGTGGGGCATAAAAAACATATTTAAAACGTATAATACGTAAAAGAAACGGTAAATACCGATGATAAAGAATACGATAGATAAGGAGTTTGATTTTTTATAAGAGTGAAAAAAATAATAGGAAAAGAAAATAAAAAAAAAATAATACAAACGAAAGAAAATTCAAATACATGAAAGTATCAAATTATCAATTACTCATCAAAATACTAGAAGTCATAGATCCAGTACCAAAACACGACCCTAAATAAGATACTACTAATTACCAACCATAATGGCATAATCAAGTACTACAAATAAGTCAATGACTTTAAAATTTCCAAGTATTAATAGTCCAAAGTAAAATAGAATTGTCTCAATAAGTCAATCTAACTCCCACTCTTCAAATATGTAAACTCCAAAACCCCTTTTTCTTTTCACGTTTTCTTATATATATATATATATATAAGTTTTAATAAAGTTTTAAATGGCAGGTTTTCAAAATCTCGGGTTTTAATCGTTTTTTAAAACGCGTTTAAACGCGTTTAAAACACGATATTTTGAAAAACCCGGGTTTTAAACTGGAACAAGACGTCTTACCAATTTAACGGGTTTTCCGAATTTGGTGACAATGCGTGGTAGAACGAGATAGAGCCGCACAAGAGGACGTGGGCTATTTGTTTGTGAGTTAGTTTTTTTTTTAACTAATTGAACGTGTGCAAGGATAGAAATAGAAATAATCAAAACAGTCACATAAACACAAGGGGTACATAACTATTTAAGTGGAAATGTCACAAATAATGTTCCACACATGTACTCTTTAAAGTAAACGTTACGAAAAGTATGTCAAAAAACATTTGTTACATGAAGAAAGAGTCATGAGAAATTGTTTTAGGTCAAGAATGAGTGAAGAGAGAGTCGTGAAGTGTTTTTTTTTCTTGTTTTTAAGAGGCAGGTACTTAGAGTTTGAAGGAAGCGGGAGATAGAGGGAGGTGAGAGTGAATGTGGGCGTAGTGTTGTGTTTCGAATTAGTTTTTTTTAGTGGAGTTGTGGGCGCACTGGACCAATTCAAATGTAGTTGGGTCAAATAGATGGGTCAAACAGTCACTTAAGGTCAAGTAATATGTAACTGTTTTAGTGAAATAGTCACAAATAGTTCTCCACACATATACGCCTTCTTTAGAAAAAAACCATTTGTGACTGTTTCGAAAACGATAATCACAAAAAACTTTTTAAAACAGTCACCAACACCCTTTTTTGCCATTTGTGACTGTTTCGAACACGACAGTCACAAAAAACCTTTTAAAACAGTCACAAAAACCCTTTTTTGTACTAGTGGGGTTTTAATTGGTCATAAATATCAGGATGGATTTTAGCAATTTGTTTCATTATAGTAATACCTTGTTTCTCTTTTTGGTTGGGTTCTAGACTGGTGGGAAGAATATTAGTCTTAGATGTCGCATATTTTGAATCAGATTGGAGAAAACATAAGGTCATTACTATTTGGCTGAATTAGTATTCATTGCTCGGCCATTTCCTAGTAAAGTTGGTATGTGATAGATGGTGGAGTGGGAGACGAATTTGATATGGATGCTGATGTGAATGGTAATGGACTTTGGGTGAAACCACACTCTGAGTGACCAGGTGGATATATGAATGGTGGTTGACTATTTGTGGTGGAACTCCTTGAGTTGTTTGCATGATTAGAAAACTCTTGAGTGTATTGGGTACTCGGGAAGTTTGAAAATTGAGGTTCGTAATTGTAACTCGAACTCGGTATATGATGGGCATTGAGACGCCCTATGATAAGGAGTACCACAACAAGAACAAAGTTCTAGGTTTGCATTTAATTCCATGACAGTTGTGATGTATATTGATAAGCCATGGATGCTCAAACAAGGATGATGCACAAATAGCAAAAAATCATTTTTTTGGATTTTTGAATATGTTTGCTTGGTCTATAGATTATTATGCCCTGTTCTGAATTCTTTACTCCATAATATTGCATGATACTTGAGAGTAAAACTTTGATCTAATTGTACTGTAGAATAACTAGCTTTCTTATTCCTAACAATAAATCACATTATTATTAGGATAGAAAAGAGTTTTTTCTCTTTTATCACTAGGAGTAGGAGTAGATCTAGGGTTAGGGGTTAGGAGTAGGAGTAGGTTAGAGTAGAAGTTTTCCTTTCTTTTTGTTATTCTCCATTGTCATCATTTTCAAGCTTCAAGTTTTTCTCAATACAAGTCCTTTTTGCTTTACATCAACTTATTTCCATCATTTGTTGTACATTAACTTGTTTCAATCATTTGCTTTCTATATAAACTCATTCAAATCTTGTTTTAATCATTTGATTTCTACATAAACTCATTTCAATCTAGTTTCATAATAGAAATAGTAGAAATCTGAAAAGAAAACTTCATCCTATTTTCCTGCTTCATCAAGATGATACCCAAACTTATTAGGAATATACCCATTAGCAGATTTCAACAACCAATCATATTAGCAATTCAATGATTATTTGTACTCCTACCTTCAACCACAAAAAATTTACATCAATGGCTTCATGAAGAACAAACAACAGGGAAGGCTTTCCTCTTGCCGCTCAAGTTCAGCACTTAACTCACTACAAGAAAACAGGTTTTAAGCCACGGTCCAAAACCATGGGAAAAGGGCTTTTCCCACGGTTTTGGACCGTCGGAGGACCGTGGGCTATTTGTGTGTCGGGAATAGTCTGTCGACAGCCATGACCGTCAGTAAAACCCATCAATAGCGACGGTCTTTGCGTCGGTCATTGCCGTCAGTATTGCCACAGTTTTAAACTGTAGGAAAAGCCATCGGAAAAGGTCAGTATTTCCCACGGTTTGAGTCCGTAGGTAAAGATTAGTTTAACTGACGGTTATAGTCCGTGGGAAAAGATATTTCCTACGGTCTTAATGCGTGGGCTTTGGTGTTTGCGTTGCTAATTTTGGTTTTTGGCTTGTTATTATTTGACCGTGGGTAAAGTGGACGACCGTGGGAAAAAGTTCTTTTCCGACGGCTATGGGCCGTGGCTAAGTTATTTATTTTTTTTTTAAAAATATTGATATTTTAATTCCTATTAGATCATTTCACATGCAATCAATCAACAGAGACCTAACAAAACTCCCATAACCATCCTACACCTCAAAATCACCATTTCCATTCATCCTCATCATCTTGAAAGAATCGCGGTTGAGCTATAAAAAATATATATAATTACAAGGTACGGAGAAAGCAACAAAGGAAATAGAGGACATCTCAAGTAACTAGCCAAATTAACCAATCACCGAGAGGCAGGAAGCCATAAAAAATGCATCAAGAGATACCCACAATGCTAAAAAATGATGCATATGCCTTTCGAAAAATAGCATAAATTACACTAGCACAAATTTCAATATAAAGTAAGGTAAAAAAATGCACTTTGGTTTGTTGCTTATTTATTTCGAGCTGCAAATACATCTCTAATTATTACACATGAGAGGATTCCCTGCTACTTCCTCTATTGAAGAAAATTCATTTTTCCGGTAAAAAAACAAAGGAAAAAAGAAAAGAAAAAACAAAGTCCACGGATGGGTTCCTACTGAAGAAAGTACAATCTACCAACTTCAAAGATCCCATCACCTATTATCCTAGAAGACACTTTTGCTAAAAGAGCCAACCACTGAAAAATGTTAAAAAACTGAGAAAGATTCTTTTATTTCACGTGAATAAAACTAAATTGGCATACAAGAGACAAAACAACATATATAAAGGGCAATATATAGAAAGAGTAAAATTTTCTCAACTAAAGAAAGTAAAGAACAGCTAGAAGAAGCATTATACTCTAGTAATGTTCACAACTCACTTTTGGTGATGATCCATGTTGATGAATGTTCAAGATTCTCCTCTTAAGATCTACAACGAAAATACAAAGGATATATAAGAAAAGAGTCAAATACTAATATAAAGTATCTCCCATATATTGCTGGAGGTCAACAGCCCAAGTGAAAAAATTAATTGGAAAAAACGAAAATGGAAGCCTTATTCGGTGTTTAATAATAGAGTACCTTCTTGAATAGCTTCTTTTACGTCTATCTGTTGCCGGAGATCTGCAACTTGTTTACTCTTGAAAAAAAAAAGGAAAAAGACATTAATCTACTGTGTCCAAAGGTAATGGGGATTGCAAGAATAAGGTTATCACTACTCTCGATCTGACGGGAAGCAATAAACCAATGGAAACAGGTAAGCTATGATAGGGTATAAAACATATTAACTAATCAAAATTAAATAACCAATATCTTTGAATCTGGTAAGAGGTAACAGGAATTGCGAGAATGAAGATGTACAACATCTATAGTTTATCTGTAGGCAAAGCAGATGTGGGATATTATCTATCACCATTATCAACTTATCATAAAAAGTATAAGCCATCATACCTCAATTTCAAGATTACACTGAATTGTAGCAAGGGATTTTGCAAGATCAGCATTCGTAGTCTGCAACATCATTCAATCTTTAGTGATGAGAAAACAGCAGTTGAAATCAACACAAAGTAATAAACTACATGTTTCTCAAACACTAAAGGTCTGGAGCACAAGTCTAGAGCAGATAGATAATAACCCAGCTATAAACATAAGCGCAAATATATAGACAGACCTCAAGTTTAGTCAACCGAGTAAATGCTTCCATCCTAGTGTAACTATGCTTCTGCTTCTCCAAGTCAACAACATTCATTGTTTCCATCATAGTCATCTGCAGTTCTGAAGCCTGATATCACAAAAGAGATACAAGTGAGAATACACACACAGATAAACATGAACATGGACGTTAATAACAAGCGCAAGGCAAGTAGCGGAAAATAATACATCAGCGAAAAAATAGAGTTGTGTGGTATGACCTCTTGTGCCTGTTGCTTAGCGCGTTCTTCAAGTATCTTCTCTAAGCTTTGCTTCTCTCCTTCCAACCTAGCAACAATGTTCTCGTGTTCTTTTATTACCTCAACAGCTTTCGTAGCTGCTTTCACAGCCATAACACGTTCCTTTCTCCTTTCCCTTCGTGCCTTCTTTTCATGTTCCTTTTCAGAGTCCGATGTCGACCTTGAATCACTCTCCGAAGAAGATGTTCCATCACTCGACGAAGAAGACCCTCCATGCAAGTCACTAGATATAGAGCTCCTAACATTTGACTCAGGCTCATCTACACTAACACCCTGCAGCGATAGTATTCCAAGTGATGGTATTCACTCCACTATTCAATATCTGCATCGTCTCAAACAACTCAAACGCATGATCCCACATTCCCTTTGACACATAACCAGAAATCATAGCATTCTAACAACATGCATCCTTAACCGGCATTCTATCAAATATACTACGCGCACATGAATCAAGTAACAACATGCATCCTTAACCGGCATTGCAAGGATGCTGCATCTGTTGAATCATACCAGGGCCAAGTTGCCTCATTGAAACCTTCATACCAGAACCTTGACAACTAGAACACGTCATTGAAGCACCAGACTTGGACCCTTTGCTGCAATAAACAACAAGAAAACATGTTAACTAAAGAAGAATACATAAATACATATAAACCATGACAAGCATTGATACAAGTATATAACTCAGAAAAAATACTCACCCGTTGCACTTAGAGTAGAGAACATTACGAGAAAGTGATAGCTTCTTAGATGTTCCATTATAAAGATCTTCGAGAGTAACCTTGAGGGGATGAACCACATCCTCTCCCCTCCTCTGCCTCCTCCCCCTGCTGCTACCACCGCCTCCAAAAGGACTGCTGCCCCCAAAGAAGGACGAGAAAATGTCAAACGGATCATGGCCTCCACCTCCACCAGGAAATCCTCCTTCCTTGAGTGCATCCTCACCAAACTGATCATACAAGTCACGCTTATCCGGATCACTCAAAACCTCATAAGCCTGAGCTATATCCTTAAACTGTAACCACAAACACAACACTCAATACTTGTTTCACTAAAACAAAATCAGAAAATATACGCTAGGTATATTACACTGAAACTCAACCATCCTAGTTTCTTCCACTCACTAAGGCTTCCCAAGTCAATTAAACAATAATAATAAAGATTACCTTAGCTCCAAGTGCAGCATAAGTTCTAGAAGCACGAACACCACCAATTTGGGTTGATGATTACTCCTCAACTTTGTAACCCAACAAACAAACAAATCGCTTGCCGTAGTTTCTTGACCTGTCCATTAAGTTTTTCCTTCCCATGATCTCGCCACTAGTTTTGGTTGTAAATGAGGTCTCTCCAAGAGCTCTGCACAGACTCTCTATCTTTCACCCCATTCACTGAAGAAAAAAAAAGAACTTCCGCTTCGTGCAACAACACATCCAGTAATCCCCAATACTATTGTAATCCACCACTTCGATGCCAACCAAACTTTACTTAGTGAACTTGAAATTTTAAAAAGAGTGAGATGTAAATATTTCAAAGTAGAATAGCACATACCTATGTTTCAACATTCCTTCAAGTTGCCACCCTTTTCCCTCCTCCTTTATTCGGGCTTGGGACCGACAATGTAAATAAATTTGCATTGGCGGAGTTAAAAAGGGGTTAGTACAATTGAGTAGAGTCCACCACCTAAATATCAAACACATATACATACATACATATGCAAGTTCTACAATGAAAAAAATAAAAATAAATAGATGAATAAGATAAACTATTCTATCTAACAAAATTATCCATAGAAAGACAAAGTCTGCACAAAATGAAGCTTACATGTCTAATAAAGTACCTTAAGCTCACATGGAACTCAAAATGAACCTTACATGTCTAATAAAGTACTTAAGCTTACATAGAACTCAAAATGAAGCTTACATGTCTAATAAAAGTTATAACTAGTTCAAGCTTGCTTCCTAACAACGAGGAGGAGAAAATTGAGAAACGCTTTAGGCCATATAACATTTCCCTACCCAATTTGTCCAAGGGTTCGAAAGTGGTTATATGGTTCCGGTATCTCACATGAGCTTTCAATAATCGCTTCAATGCATACCAGAAAATTGCCCTCCCCTACGGTTCTTCTACCAATTTTATGTCCTAGATCAACATTTATCACCCTCCCAGATGCAACTTTTCTCAAAGGCCAATGAGCTCTAACATCCACTTCAACATCAATGTAATTGCTTTCCGAAAAAAAAGCAAGAAACATTACTAGTCGAAATCCGGTTGTTTCATTAAGAACATAAAAAGCTTAAATAGATTACATACATTGGAAACCGTGGTTACGGAAGAGAATCCGGAAGAAGAAGATGGTCCATTAGGGGTACTAGGCGTGATTGGTATCATACGGGGAGAGAATCTCAGACTTGCTTTTTGAGTCACCGATCTACTTGCCCTTGAAATTTGTTAGTCACTTGATCAAGTTTATTTTCAAACAAGGCGGCTAAGTCCGAAGTCGCCTTCACTTGTTTCTGATTCCTCTTGACATAAGGAGACGAGTTCTTCAATTTTAATTTGGAGCAACCTGATCCCATCAACCGCATGCGACCTCTACCATCCTTGCCAAGAACCTATTTAATTGGAAAATTTTAATTTATGCTTATAACTAATATTCTAGACTAATTTACCTTTTGAAAAAAAAAAATTAAATTTCAAACCTCTCGCCACAAAGATCACAAGTCGGGTCTGATTGAGGATTGGAGGCAGAATGTTCACCAATCTTATCCTATTGATAGATAAACATACCAACTCCGGGTATCAATACCATATATGTATGCAAATCGAAAAATCACAAAAGGTACCATATAAAGACTTACCGCCAAATCTTGTCTTTGCGGAATTTTGTTTTTCCCATGGCTATGCATGCCTAGGTACAGGTCACCACGGAAAATTTCTACATCTAGCACACCTCTTTCCTTTGCAATCTCATGGCGAACAAGTTGTGCTAGTGTCCTTCCTAAGCAATTGGGTTTTGTTTGCTTCACGGGATTAATTTTACTTTTCGCACTTTTTGCCTACACGTCATTGATAAAAATCAAACCAGCATACAAAGAGAAATCACAATTTATCAGACAACATACTATCAAATAGGTAATGTAAAATGATTGGGTATGGTTTACAAAATTTAAAGTCATCTGAATTACAAAGCTCCACAAAAGCTCTCCAATCCTCCAAAGGAATGTCTTCTGGGGCTTCCATTGTTCTCACTTCTTCTGGATCCTTACCATCAAGGTATGTCTTCTTTAAGTCATACCTGCGACTCCTCCAAGCAGCCGTGATCTTGTCTCGAACATAATCACAATCAACCCCCTCATCATCATCATCACCCTCAAATTGAAACATATTATTCAAACTATCAATTATGGTTTTATAAGGGAAGATATTGTTCTTAGCACAACCTATGAGCATATCTGGAAAATATTTATAGTAAATCGGGATCTCCCGCTTAACAAGTGTAGCAATTTCACTAGACAAGTGATGTACACCCTTTTTAGGGGAGCGAGGCTGCAAGGTGTCTTCAATTAATCGAAGAACAATTTTCTCACCCGGTTTCAACCTTTTCGAAAGTGGTATAGTTGGGCCTCTAGTATTACCCGACCTTTGTCGTGAAGTGGCAGACATACCTGATCATAAAATGGGTGGAAGTCAGAGAAGCAAAATGTTATGTAGCCTAATGTTAGTAAAATGTTATGTAGCCTAATGTTTATGTACCTGCCCCTGGGGACTTCTGAAGTGGAACTGAACCATGTGATGTGCTGCTAACCATTGTAAATTACCTGATATTAAAAAAAAATGCATTATCAAACAAATAATCACACATGGGACGTACACTAGACAATGCCACAATAGCTAATAATATTTTCAGCAGGTCAAGTGTTTTATGCGGACTACAAGTCAAGATGTTTAAAATTGAATAGATGTCCTTACAAAGTTAAAATAGACATGCAATGCATCAAACAAAACAAATGCATATGTAAAGGAAAAAGTTTAAAAAAAAAACATACACTTATTTTAAGTTCCAATATAAAGATACATACATTCACTTCTTTCTAAGTCTTTTTCTTCGCCTAGGAACTTCAACAGCCTCAGCCATGTCTTCTTGGTCATTAAATATCACTTCGTCTTCTATTCTAATTGGTTCTTGATTCACTAGCCCCGTGAAGGATTCATCCACAACTACATCTTCCGACACCAATCTTGTTACATCTAGATCAGAGTATACCTTTCTTGGAACCTCAATCACCGCATGCCAATCAGGATTCACTGGGTCTTGAGAGTAAAAGACTTGTGATACGTGCTCAGCAAGAATAAATGGCTCGTCACTCCTTTGGGATGACCCATATATATTGGACAAATTGACCAATAACAACTTTGATTCATTATCGACCTTCACACCATGTTGGAGCTTAATCCAGTCACACTTGAATATAACTGGTTCATAGTCAATACTCCGGTACTCCAATTGAATGATTTTTCTAATAACACCATAGTATTCATCAGACCCATCTATTGGATTCTTATCCTTAGCACTCAAGCGAAAGGTAGTTGGGCACTTGGTAGAAACTCCACTATTCTGATTTCGTTTAGTCATCTCGTAATCCTTGGTGACAAATAAAAACCCATTCACTGTGTACTTATCGTAAGTTTTGGCCTCTCGTGTTGGTTCCCTTGCTATTTGTATGAGCTCATCATCTTTCGGGTTTTGAGCGTTAAGTTGTCTCCTTAACCATGGCATGAACTCGTCTTTTTCAGGTACTCTGTACTGCCCTGCCCTTCTCCCCATGATCCTCCTACAGGTTTTGAGGAAGCTATCGTACTCCCTAAAGTGAGTAAATTTCTCATGTAAAACACATACAATACAAAAATAAAATATGGAATTGAAAAGCACATCCACAATGTAACAACACCTAAAAAATAATGCACTTTTTCCACATATCATACTTGGGGTGGCTTTTCAATATCCATTGTCGTGCTTGTTCCCACTCAACACCTTCTAGAAGATAACGTTTCTGAGGACCAAGAGGACCAACTTCGTCTTCCTCACTAACACTAAGAATCGAACCTGGAGGTATTGTTACCGTAGAACCCTCAGCATCTTCATCTAGTTTTTGAAGGATGCCACCCCCTCCTTCATATCCTCCACATTATGTCATTGTTTCCTCCTTCAAATATCTCTCAAATGCAACCTCTTTGGGCGTGCTTTGTTCAGTTGATGAGTCCTTGTAGGTTTTCATTAACCTTCAAGTGCTAAAATGAATTAGGAAGATTCTATAAAATAAATTCTAACTATTTACAAAAAATAAAAATGATTGTACCTTTCGAAAACATACATCCACCGGTAGAACACGGGTCCCAAAACACGGGCCTCATATGCCAAATGAATAGGCAGATGCATCATTATGACAAACAATGAAGGGGGGCACATTTTCTCAAGCTCACATAAGGTTCGTACCATACCCATCTCAAGTATAGTCACGACTCAACATCAATTCTCCTCGAAAGCATAGAGCACGGAAAAAGGTACAAAAACTTAGTAGAACATTTCGAGCCTCTTTCCTATCTTTATAATGCATGTTGGATTAATACCGGAGCAAATGTTGCATTAAAATGTGATAATCATGAGACTTCATCCCTTTCAGCTCCATAGACGATCCCTCATTGGCGATAATCCTCCAATTACTACTAAAACCAACCGGAACACGATATTCCTTAAAGTAGTAAAAACAACTTCTTCTCCTCGTGTAATGCATTACAAAAACCCCACGTTTCTTCTTACGAGCATTTTTAGTCAACCAATACTTCTTTTTAATCCCTAAGAGCTCCAAGTCTTTGCATGCATTAATGTCATATTTGGTTTTTACTGTGTCCAACATCATAGCAAGAAGTATTTCGCATACGTTCTTCTCAATGTGCATTACATCAAGATTATGAAAGATAGGAAGCTCCTCCACATAGTCTAGCTCCTTCAAAAATATTGACTGCTTGTAGAAACAAGAGTCACTCGTATCATATTCCTCCTCAGAATCATCACCCTTCCTTTTCTTTCATTTTCCCCATTTCACTTTAAGATGCTCGGTCAGTTCTTTAACCTTCTTACCAGACAATCTGTCTAGTGGTGCCCGATGTTCTTCTTTCTTGTTGAAAGTTGATTCTCTCACATCAAATCTGCTTGGATCCGATTGCCCTAGAAATCGCCTTGTGTCAAGATAAACATTTTTCCTCCCATGAACGAGTCTCAAAGTGGAAGTATTAGGACCACAAGGGGGGCAAGCAAATCTCCCCTTAGTCCTACAACCAGAGATGTTTCCATATGCAGGGAGGTCATGAATTGTCCACAATAACACCGCACGCATGGTAAACACATCTCCCTTATTAGCATCTTTAACTAACACTCCGGTATCCCACAAAGACCGCAACTCAGCAACCAATGGCTGCAAGTAAACATCAATATCTTTTCCAGGCTGTTTTGGACCTTCAATAAGCAATGCAAGCATAGTGAATTGTGGTTTCATACACAACCAAGTGGGGAGAGGTTGTATGTGACACACATTACCGGCCATGAACTATGCGAAGTGCTTTGCATTCCAAATGGATTGAACCCATCAGTAGAAAGACCCAATCGAACGTTACGAGGCTCTGACGAGAAACTTGGGTATGTTTTATCAATATGTTTCCAAAATGAGGAGTCAACTGGGTGACCCAACCCACCACCTTTCAATCGGTTTGTAGAGTGCCAACACATTGCTTTTGCTACCCAATCAACACTGTACATTCTCTTCAACCTATCTGCTATAGGAAAGTACCGCAATTGCTTTGCAGCTTGCCTAACATGTTTTTTTTTTTTTTGTCTTCAATTGTTGCAAACTTGTATCTGTATGAGTTACAAGTAGGACATTGTTCCAGGAATTCGTTATCTCCCCAATACAAGATGCAGTCATTCGGGCAAGCATCAATCTTCTGGTAATTCAGCCCCAAATCCTTAACAAACTTTTCTGCTCGATATGTATCTTTCGGGATCTTATTACCATGTGGTAGTACAACTTTAAGTAACTGAAGCAACTCTGTGAAACCTATGTCAGACCACCCACGCTTGACCTTAATTCGAATAGCTTAATTACAAACTTCAAGACAAAGAAGTCTTTACAAATGATCGGTATAAAGCACTTGTGGCCTCTTCAAAAATTTTATCCGACACCAATGGCTCTGCTTCATCATCAGCGACTAGTCCCTCTTCAGCACCACTTCCCAAACCCCAAGAAATGCATCCAAGTCTTCACCACCAAATTCTTCTACTACAGTGGCAAATGCATCATTCATATTCTCGAACACATTAGAATTCATATTGGACTCTACATGTGCATCTTGTCTTTTTTCACCATGAAAAATCCAACGTAAATATGTTGGATCAAACCTCCATTTATAAACATGAAATTTCACGGTTTTGTGTGTCAATGCCTTCCCCCCATTTCTACATATGCGACACGGGCACGGTATCAATACCTTATTATGATGGTATTTTTTTGCAAACTCTAGAAACTCATCAACACCCTTTAGAAAGCGTTCGTCATGGTGATCTAATTCAATCCAACTTCTATCGATTGGAATAGAACCCTCCATGGTGTATCTAGGAATAAATAAAAGATACACACAATATTCAAAAATGTTAGACATAATAATATATCACCATGCATATGTACCACATTAATCCAATCTTGTTCGTATCTACAATACCAAAATGCCTAGAAGAATGTGTCGTACAAATGAATCTAATGAATGTGCAAATGGCGTCTGATTTCATGAGCGCTATTCTAGCTACAAATTTCAAACTTCCACAAGTAAAACTAATCAACTGGAGATTATTTCATGGACATGTCCAGACTAGTAAAACTAATCAACTGGAGATTATTTCATGGACATGTCCAGACTAGTAAAACTAATCAACTAAAGATTAACTCATAGCACATGCCCAAACTCTAGACTAGTCAAACAAATCAAATATTCATAACACCTGTCCAGACTAGTAAAACTAATCAAACTTTAAAAAGTAAGTAAAGTGACTAGTAATGACTAATCACCAATATCTCCAATTCGACCTTCTCAAATCCATAGGCTATCTCACAAATTTATAGACAGTCAGAACATTATATCATCAGTGAATGTATCGACACTTGTCCCTGAAATTACAACAACCATTTTTTAAATTGACACGAGCAGTTCTATACGGGGATGGTTAGTAGCTCTAATGTTCCAACAACAAGCACTACAAGAAGTTCTATACGGGGAATTTGGTATTACATAAATACAAAACATAAATAGAAATTCTTTACCTTGAATAAAGGTTGCACTTTGAGGACAATCAAACAATCTGAGGTGTTTGGTCGAGAGATAGATTAGGTCTTGATTACTGCCCATAACACCAACACCTAATATTAGATTAAAAACAAAAAAAATCAAATAAAAAATAAATCTTTAATAGCATAATAAGTCACCTTCAATTTGTAATGGAGGAATCGCGTTCGGAGAAGAGAAACGAAGCTTGTAATCCCTTTCCTACTTAGTAAATCCTAAGAAATTAAAATTGAAAAATCAGTTCTCCCAGTTTTGGCAAAAAAAAATCGGTGCTTGAAATACGATTTTTGCTTCAATACCTTCTTGAGATGAGAGAAGAAGAAATAGAAAAGAAAAATGGGGTTGAGTGGCGGTGGGGGATGAAGGCTATGTGGGAGGAGCTGTAGGATTTTATCGATATCTCATGCATGATTCCTACGATATATACAATTACGTTATACCACATGCATAAAATAGCGCAGCGGAAACAGAAGATCGTACCTTGGTCACAGCTTTCAATTTGAAGTTCCAAGCTTTGATCTACAGGAGAAGATGTTCTTGGCACACTCAAGATCTTCTTCTTCTTAACTTTGCTGGAGTCAAGTTCCAACCACGAACGGGAAGCAACCTTTTTTCACGAACCAAGAACCAAGAACTGACAATGGCTAGGGAGGATACCACCTATGGAATCTCCACAAATTACTGGCTTCTACTTTAGAAAATGTTGGAGGCTGCCATTAAAGGAGAGAGAGCTTTTCTTGTTGTTTTTGGATTATCAATATGTGAGAGGTGGGGGGTCTATTTATAGAGGTTCCCATCTCCTCAATATTGGATAGGATAGAGTCATATACTCATCTAATATTAGATAGGATAGAGTCATATACTCATCTAATATCTGATAGGATAGAGTCCTATACTCATCTAATATCAGATAGGATAGAGTCATATACTCATCTAATATCTGATAGGATAGAGTCCTATACTCATCTAATATCAGATAGGATAGAGTCCTATACTCAGTGGTTTATCCTTATCTTGGTGGGCGTCTATCCAACCTTATTTCCAACATCTCCCACTCGCCCACAACGGCGAAGAAGGTTTCTAAGAGAAGCATTTAAGTAGAATGCTTAGCCATTTGTGTGTCTCACACGGCAAATGGTTCGTGTGACCCTAGCACACGTATCATGATATCTGTGAAGTAGCAAGTCACAATGAAAAGCATGACACAGTGATCTACCATGAAAGTGATCTTAAAGAAGATGAATCCGAAAACCTAATATCCGGAGAGTGTGTGTATACCCCAAGATCTGTTTGTTTCATCACTTTGACAAATAGCACTCATCCCTATGAGTCCACACCATAAAGTCAAAAACGTATCACATGATTCACAATTATCATCAATTGTCCTGGCCAGGTAGAATCCCAGTGATTGTGTGATAAACCTTCAGTTCTTTTACCCTTTGCACGCAAGTCATTGTCGTCAGAGTTCTACCAACTTCCCAGTATGCATCCAAATGCCTTTTTAGTAAGAGCTTGTGGGGAGCAAACCAAAGTTACGAGTAGTCCTCTTATTTTCTTGACAAGGTCAAAAGTTCAAGGAGGGTACCATTCGATATGTTTTAAACAAAAAATATATCAATAGAGCTCACATAGCAAGAATTTTAGGGATATTTCTTTTCTTGCTCTCAGGTGATCAACTATACACATGTTGTGTGAAAACATGTCATGGCAAGAGTATCTAATTTGTTTTCTCAATAATAGATATCTGTATGTCCACTCATACCATGCAAGTGTTGTCATCCCTAATGACAATTCCAAGGATACTATGCTCCCACTTGGCAACAACCGTTTGTAGGTTTAGATGAGAATCTTCCCTATGAAGCCTTTTTTCTTATCCAATTATAAGAAGGGGCATGACTCGGCACTAGGTCCACCCTTCCTATAAGGTTTAGTGACTTGTCAAGCTAAACTCCCACTGTTTAAAATGGAAGTGACTGTTCATGTGAGTGAACCAGTCAACCCTACTGACATACATATGAGATGATAAACGATTATAATGAGAATGCAATCGATCCGAAATAATGCAATTTTATTCATTAAACCATCAAAGTGTTCTTAACATAATCACATCCTCTTTAACCCAAGCATTTTTACATGTGCAAGGAAGAGTTCCTTTGGAATAGGTTTGGTCGATGGATCCATGACCATCCGATCGATGGATATATGTTTTAGAACCACTTTCTTCTTCAAGATATCATTTGTCGATGCGTAGTGGTATTTTAACTCTATATGCTTGGTTCTTCCATGGTACTTTGGATCTTTAGCATATGCAAGAGCAGCCATCTTTGTCGATCGGATGTGAACCGGTTCAAGAAATTTTGAGAACACCGACAAGTGTTTGATGAATCGTCCCGAGCCACACACGACCTCTGTGTGGCGAAAGCAACATGCAATATACTTTCGGCTTCCATAGTTGAAAGTGCTATGGAAGTTTGCTTCTTCTTTGCTCCCACCTCCATTCATTATGTAGGTATATCCCGAAGTTGACTTCCTCTCATCAAGGTCTCCAAATTTCGTCGGCATCGGAGTACCCAATCAGCTTTTAAGATCTTTCCCTTGGTAGACAAGTGAGTAGTCCACGGTGCCTTTTAGATACCTCATTATCTTCTTGACACCTTCCAATTAATGCGACCCGAGTTTGTTTGGAACCTTGATACTAACCCAACTGCATAGCAGATGTCTGGCCTTGTACACAACATTGCATACATAAGGCTTCCAACTTGCGCTTGAGTATGGTACATTTTTCATAGCCTGAGTTTCAGTAGGATTCTTGGGAGACATTTTAGAACTCAAAGACTCTCCTAGACTTCTTGGGAGATCTACTTGCTTACAAATCACATGTTGAATCTTTCCAAAACCTTCTTGATATATGTCTCCCGAGACAAAAGATAACAAAGCGTTTGGGCCGATCACGAAGTTATTTTAACTCCTAAGACATAACTAGCTTCACCCATGTCCTTCATTTCGAAGTTTAATGACAACCACTCCTTAGTGGAATTTATCAATGCCTTATTGTTACCTGCTAACAAAATGTCATCCACAAATAAAGATAGAATCACAAAACCATTTTTAGATGTCTTGACATATACGCAATGGTCCTCATTTACCATTTTGAATTTGTCTTGAAGCATTGCTTCATGGAATCCCAGATTCCACTGTCTAGAGGCCTATTTTAAATCATATATGGATCTGTTCAGTTTACACACTTTGTGTTCCCCGACCCTTGATTGAAAAAACCGATTGGGTTGATCCATATAGATTTCCTCTTGTAATTCTCCATTGAGAAAAGCAGTTTTGACATCCATCCGGTAAAGCTCTAAATCTAAATGGGCAACCATTGACAAGAGGAGACGATGGAGGCAAAATCTCACTCTTGGTGAAGGTGTCCCCATAGTCTATTCCTTCTTTTGGGTGTAACCTTTTGCAACAAGCCTAGCTTTGAATTTGTCTATGTTCCTTCCGCATTTTTCTTGATCTTGAGAACCCACTTGTTCCCCGATAGATCTCCTGTTTGGAGGTAGATCAACTAAGTCCCATACTTTGTTTTTCTTCATCGACTCTAATTCTTCCTTCATAGCTTCCATCCACTTACTTTTTGTATTGGACCCAGAAATAGCCTCCTTGAACGCGTTTTAGGTTCATCGATATTTCTGTAAGTGCATTGGTCATATTTATCTCCCTTCAATCTCAAACCGACGCGTTTGGGGATATGGCCTCTAACACTCTTACGAGGTTGGGATTGATCAATCATTTGACCAATGCCATTGTTACTAGAATCAGGGTTGATGAAAGTTTCATCTTCGCCTTGTTCATCAGCAGTTATAAGGTTATCAACTTCGTAAAGTTGTATATCCTTATCAACCTCACCCCTCATTGGGTATTGATCCTCTAAGAATCTGACGTTACGTGCTTCTATTTCTGTGACATGCCCTTAAGTATCCTCCCCTAGGAAGACATACCCCTTAGAAGTCTCAATCGTATCTTATAAAGATACACTTCTTTCCAGAGCACTCAACTTTCCAAATTCTCGATTTTGAGAAGTGACAAAGGCAAAGACACCCCATGGTCTAAGGTAGTTCAAAACGGGTTGTCTACCGGTCCATAGTTCATAGGGTGTTTTGTCAACAGTTTTGAAGGAACTAGGTTAAGTATGTGCGCAAAATTAATTAACAATGCATCACCCCAAAATGAGATAGGCAAGTTAGCCTGAGCCATCATAGATCTAACCATGTCCAGCAGGGTTCTATTCCTTCTCTCAGAGACACCATTCTACTGAGGGGTATAAGGAATAGTTAGCTGTCTAGCTATACCCTTATTTTCACAGAGTTCCTTAAACTCATCAGAAAGATATTCACGTCCGCGGTCAGTTCTTAAGGCCTTTATTGTCCTATCAAGTTGATTCTCAACTAGGTTCTTGTACTTTTTAAAACAGTCTAAGGCGTCTGATTTGTGAGACATCAAGTACACGGTCCCATCTGTGAAGGTAATGAAATACAAAGCCCCATGCCTTGCTGTTACATTCATTGGTCCACAGATGTCTGAGTAAATAAGTTGTAAAGGATAAGTTGCCCTTTGGGCTTTCCCAAAAGGTTTCTTGGTGGCTTTTCCAGCAAGACAACTTTCACAGGTTTCCATTTTAACAGAGGTTAAGTTACCTAACAACCCTCCCCTTGCTAAGCGGTCTATCCCATCGCGGTCCAATATGCCCTAGTCTAGCATGCCACAATTGGCAACCAACCATTTTAGACATAAAACTTCAGTTTGTGCTAAGTGTAATGTCATAAAAGAATTCATTAAATAAGCATGACCTATCAAACTGTTATTTAAAGATATCTCAAGCGAAGTTCGGGAAAAATTAAACACATAGGATTCTTGAAGTAATTTCAAAATCGATAAAAGATTTCTCCTAATTGAGGGTACAAAGAGTACTTCTTCAATAAGGATGGATCTCCCACTCGCAAAATCCAACCTACAAGTGCACGTGCCCCAAAACATCAGCTACACTTTGGTTTCCCATGTGGACTCTCCGAAGTTCCTTGTGGAAGTTTCCGAAATCTTCAAACAGGGGACCTATCCCGCTTATGTGGTCCGTCATTTCTTTGAATCTACAATCCAATATTGTGATGAATCGGGCAAAGATGACAAGATTTATCACATTGACATTACTTAAAGTAAAACTCACCTCAGGAGAAGGACATGCCCTAGCATAGTGTCCCATCTGATGACAACGGAAGCATTCAACACTAGTCATGTCTATCGACTTCCTAGGTTTCTTTTCGTGGGTTAGGCTTGGCCTTTTCCTTGCCTTTCCCTTTTCCACTTTTCTTGTTCCAAGGAGCCTTCCTCTTTTTGGAGTTGACAACATTTGCTTCAGTTTGAACAACAGGCTTTTCATTGAGAAGCCTTTATTCCTCAAGCTCACATTTCCTTTGCACCTGTGCAAAGTTTGTGATACTGTCGTCATGCGTCAAGATAAGACGAAATTGTTCCCAAGTTTTAGGTCAAGACCTAATGACAGCTTGAATTTGTTGTTCATTTGACAGGGACTGTCTGCTTGGGCTAACTCAAAGAACCATGTTTCTCATCACCGTGCAATGTTGTGTCATAGAGGTATGGGGCAGCTTGATAAATTTGTCAAAGCTCATTTGTAGCCTCTCACGGTGTGCAAGTAGTCGCATTCCCCAAGGTCCGCCTTTATCTTGCTTCCCATAGCTCTTTAGCCGATCCAAGGCCATCATACCGCATCATGAAGTCATTCCTCATGGTGCCAAGTATGGCAATTCGGGCAACATTATCTTTGCTTGTATACTCATTGTACTTTTAAGTACAAAGAAGATAAGCGACTTGTGTTAATCCTTCAAATGTAGGTTTACGCTCTTCGTCTCGGTTATTACATCAATGACCTTCCTATCTGCGAATTAGCCTAACTTTCCTAGACCAAAGTTCATAATTCTTATCGTTTAACAAGTCCTTTTCGGTTAGCATCGTGAAACGGGGGATTTCCATCGGTGCCAAAGTTTGAATTCCAAAAATAAGATACTACTTAATAAGAATCATCTCTTAAATTAAATCTAAGTAATCCACATTTTCACATATGAGATGATCATGATAATCTACTAGCATGATTCTAGCCATTAAATAAAATCAATGCATTTGACTATCAATAACATAGAATATGCAAAAAATCTACTACTTAAATTTCCATTTCATAAAATTGTTTCTACAAAAAAGAGTTTCGTATCTTTCAAAAAACAATGTAGAACTAAACAAAGCTAGTCAACCATGAACATAGAAGCGTCCTGGGTGCCCAGGGGAGTCATCCTCATCCTCACAGTCACTATCAGCCATTTGAAAATTACTAGCCACTTCCTCTGTTTCCTCGTGAGGTGGGAAAATAAACCCTGATGACACATCATATGGATTTGGTTCCTTAGCATCGTCCCATAATCGATGTAGGAGAGATTTAAGTGGTCGAGCCTCATTCCTATCCTGAATAGGACTGGGGCTCTTTGGTGTATATTCTGGTGATGGTGGCTCTGTCTCTATCTTATCAGATTTCAAGACAGTACTCTTGAAAGTTCTCCTATATTGCTTAGTAGTCATGCGTTTCTTGGAAACCCGTCTCCCAAGATCTGGTTCAGTTTTCCTACAAGTTTTGGGTCTATGTGACTTAGGCATTGTGCCTTAGTTTTCATATGACCGTTGATAGAAAACAAACAATTTTATATACATGCAATAGTAAAAATCCAGATTCAAATAATTCTTCGCATGGTAAAAATAAACATCCTAATGTCAATTTTAATTGTGGAAAAATACATGTGGAAAAAAAAATCCTAAAATTTATAGAGAAATAATCTCAGAAATAAATTTCCATGTAAAAATTTCTAAGAAAAAAAATTTCCTAGAAAAAAATTTCCACTAATTATTTCCCATAAATAATTTATTTTGCAAAAAAATTAAGCAATCTCTAATTAATTTTAAACAACCTAATTATTTAAAAATTAATTAAAAGATTTTGAAAAAACCGCAGTTTTTCAAAAATTGTAGATCACAATATCAAAACCGCAAACAAAAGCATGCAAACCATGAAAAACTGGCTCGATGCCAATGTAGGATTTTATCGATATCTCATGCATGATTCCTATGATATATACAATTATGTTATACCACATGCATAAAATAGCGTAGCGGAAACAGAAGATCGTACCTTAGTCACAGCTTTCAATTTGAAGTTCCAAGCTTTGATCTACAGGAGAAGATGTTCTTGGCACACTCAAGATCTTCTTCTTCTTAACTTTTTTTGAGTCAAGTTCCAACCACGAACGGGGAAGCAACCTTTTTTCACGAACCAAGAACCAAGAACTGACAATGGCTAGGGAGGATACCACCTATGGAATCTCCACAAATTACTGGCTTCTACTTTAGAAAATGTTGGAGGCTACCATTAAAGGAGAGAGAGCTTTTCTTGTTGTTTTTGGATTATCAATATGTGAGAGGTGGGGGGTCTATTTATAGAGGTTCCCACCTCCTCAATATTGGATAGGATAGAGTCCTATACTCATCTAATATCAGATAGGATAGAGTCATATACTCATCTAATATCTGATAGGATAGAGTCCTATACTCATCTAATATCAGATAGGATAGATTCTTATACTCATCTAATATCTGATAGGATAGAGTCCTATACTCATCTAATATCAGATAGGATAGAGTCCTATACTCAGTGGTTTATCCTTATCTTGGTCGGCGTCTATCCAACCTTATTTCCAACAGGAGCAAAAAATAGAAGTTAGAACAGTCCAGTCTTTTCTTTCTTTTCTTTTTTCAAAGTGTTTTAACTGTTGGGAGAGGGAAGAAAGTGGTCACCCCGCCCAAACTTTTCAGCCTAACCCCACGGTCAAACCATGTAGAACAGGTGTCATCGTTAAAAAAATTGTACCCCACGGTTTTGGCCGTAGCTCCACCCACGGCCCAATTAAAGAGATAAACCGTGGCTAAAGGTATCAAAGGCACGAAACGAGAAAAAATGTATTTGCTACGGTCAAAATTCGTAGGAAACTATGCCAAGGGTTTAGGACCATGGCTAAAAATACCGGGAATCCATGGGAAAAAGTCAATTTTCTTGTAGTGACTTCTACGACTGGGAATTCACATTTCAAGTCCAATGGTTATTAACCATCTGCAACTGAGAAAGTGTGTATTCATATTGTAGATTCAACAACTCAAGTCGACCGTTGTCTCTGACAATTAGAGAACAAGAACAAAAATCTGAAGAAATAGATGAGTCAACTTCTCAAAAATGTTTCAAGATCAACGACCCAAACATAAAAAAATCCAAAAAAGTGTTTAGGATAGTCTAGACTCTAATGCATCTCTATCAATGAATCCAAGCACAAAATCCCGCACGAAGAGAAATTGTGTGAGTCGCTTACGAAAGGCTACGCACAAACATAATGTGCAACGCCGAAAGCCAACACTTTCCAGCGTAATTGTGAGTGAATCCACAAATTCCTCTGCCAACCTTAATGTCGACCACCCTGTGAGGGATCTCCAACTTGCGAAAGATCTCATGAAGAAAATAGGTTTAGTCAGTTCGAAATAGGTCGACAAGGTAGACTCCCCAACCCACGAAGAACTAATGAAGGTCCTACCCCAAGCTCTAGGATGGGTAGGCAAGTCACTGCAAGTCCTCGTCGTAACAACAGTATGCGCCGATTTTGACAACAACACTATTCACCGAGCAGTTCCAGTTCACATCTTGATTGCACAAGTCATAGTCTCAATCTAAGAGCTCATTGTCGACCAAAATACATTGACTATGGTAGCCATGAAGTTGGAGACTTACTTGCAACATGTCAAGAAAGTGGCGTGACAGTTTAACATTCCGTTCGTATTCACCCGATGTTCACCATAGGAGAAAAAGGAACTGATCTCCACCATTGAATTGGTTCGGTCACCTTCACCTACATAGACAGCTTGATAAGAACTCACTCCACCTCCTTCGAGAAACTCATGGCCAAAACGTCCATAGTTGGATCGTCACCATCGCCGAGAGAATGTTCCATTTTCTGAACGACACCTCCATGAGATGATAATGAAGGCCATTAATGATGAGGAGTCCCGAGAAAACAAAATTCAAACTCTTGCTATCAAAAGTGGTATTGATTCTCTTTTCTCTCTCCAAATCCAAACAGTCGTTCATCACAAGGACTTCAAGCAGCCAAAATTCGAGAAGTATGATGAGATTGATGGAGATCTTTTGATGCATTTTGTCAATTACATAAACAAGATGATCTTATGGACTTTCAGTGATGCTCTTCTTTGCAAGTTGTTCCCATCCACACTCATTGGAATTGAGTTGATGAGATAGTTTAACTATAATTTTACAGATCTTGCTTACAAGTTTTCCGAGCATTTTCATCACAACTGGAAGGAACCAAAGCTTAATAAGTTTGTTATGAGATTTCAAAAAGTAGTTGTTGAGATTCCTGATACATTTGATATTCTTGTCATTTATGCTTTCAAAGAAAGCATTAATTAATTATGATAGGGACAATGTTCACAACTCTATAGTAAAAGACGTCCCAACAACTCGTTATGAACGTTTTGCTTGAACTCAATAGTTTATTCGAGTTGACGAGGATGGATCAGCAAGAGTTCACAGAGATAGGGATCGAGGAAGCAAACCCAGGAATAGAGTAAAAAATTGAAGTATCAACAGACCACCGATCAAAAGTCCATTGGTGATGGTATGCAACAATAGGGAACGATAAAGAACAAAATAAACTTCTCGAGTTAATTGTTAACACTTTTGCTAGATTGATGTTTTATATGTGTTTAACAGCCTTAAAAATGCTAATTGTCAATCTTACCTTATTCACAAATTTCGTGTGTATAATTCAAGTAAGGTGTTCGTCCAACCTTAAAACTAGGCTGATGTACAACTGAAATATGTTTCAAGGGAACTAGTGAGAAGGATTTTTGTTGTTTTGAACTTGTTACTTTTACTTCCTATAGTAACTTAACATGCAAGTCAATGTAAATAATGCAACTATATAAGAAAACTAGAGAAAGGTAGATGATTAATCATACTCATGCACAAATCTAGTAACATGTCTTTTAGAAAATAGATAACTTCCATCTCTAATCTGTTTTGGGTTCATAGACGAACCAGAAAATGAACTTGAGTATCGATCCCTAGCAAGATGTACTCATCTCTGAATCCACCTTGCTAGCATAAGGAGTTGAACAGATATTTCATCTCTGAAATATCCTTTCAACTCCTGGTTTCATTCTACATCAACCAGTCAAATTTAAGGGCTTGTCTTCACCAGAGACTCGCGCTCCAGGCTCTGAACTTCACCGAACACTACCATTTTGGGGTAGGATGTCAAATGATCGCTAAGTTCCTAAGTAGTGATTCTGGACTCCAAAAATACGTAACCTGATCCTCACATGAGCATCATTAACCCTCCCTTTAGGAGGGTTTTAGCTCATGTTTATGGGATTGAAATGATTATGCAAATTGATGTTATCCTAAGTTAAGAAAAAAATAGAAGAAGAGGAAAGAAAGACCTGATTTACATGAAGAAAACTGATTTTATTTTAAAAGAACAAAAACTTTCCACCATTAACACTATTACAAGATAACTTCAAGCTTTTCCTAAAAATGAAAACACATGCATGAATGGAATGCTCCACCTAATCCCCAAAAGCAATACATATGAGAGCATTCTCTCCCTTAGCACATGAAATCACCTCCCACCAATTACTCACATTTGTTATAATCTTATCTTCAAATCTAATCAAGCCAAAATTAGCATTATTTTGGCACAAAAAATCTAGTCAAGGTAATTAATACATGCAAGGTGTTAGTTTGTGCCAATAATTTGCCACTTTTGTCTTGACTTGCTCCATGATTGATGACTCATCCTATCTTGTGGGCCGCAAAGTGGGTCCATGTGCTGTGTCCAGTGGTGGGTCTGCCAGTTGATTTCTACAAAATTTAACCTGAGATAGAGCTTGTTGCATTGATCGTTCTGATGGTTCGCTTTCCGAAATTGGAGTCCAGGTTTAAGAGATATGAGCTTCAAAAGTTTGATGCTTTTCTGCACGTAATCCTGTTCTGACCTGATTCTGTCCTGTTTGAGTCCCCGGGCTTTAGTCTGGCTTGTTGAGCTTTACATGGGCTGAATAGGAAAACTTCAGATATATACACTATTCTTGTGCTTTAATGCATGTTTAACCATTATTTTCACGTTAACTGCGAAAACCTGCAAAAGTACGAAAATCTAATTATTTCATGCTTATTACACATATAATTAACCAAATTGCTATGTCTCTACGGGGTTTAATATTACAGTTTTGGGTGCTTATCACACCACCCCCAAACAACACTTTGCTTGTCCTCAAGCAAAGAAGAAACATTTATTAGATAAGTGGCCAAAAATGTGTAGTCCTAAACTAATTCTTATTTCGCATATTGCGGTTGCATTGACCGTATGCAACAAGGCCTTAAACCACTAGGAATTCTCTGGTGGACAATTTATAGCCTCGTGAGAGTTTTTCAAATAAGATACTCACAAACTTCATCTATACTACAATGACTCAGTAACAAAGGCTTGTTCCCTAAATTAATCTAAGATATCTATATATCTCCATGGTGGGGGAACGATGATTAATTCCTTTGAAACTCAAGTTAATATTCATACAATAATTAAAATATTTACATATGAACATGCATGCAGTGAACTTTACATTGAAATGTACAAGCATGGTCGTTTCTGGATCGTTTGGAGAGCGTCCCTAAATAGATTATCATAGGTTTGTGTCGAAACACAAATTCACTCATAATTTTTCCACTCAGGTTTTCCTAACTCCAGTGTGCAGTGACACACATTTTCTCACATCTTAATGACAATCAGAGGAGCCGAGGTCGGTCAATCATGTCTACTACTTATTATCACACTATCCTACTCCTAATTGAGCTAGAGGTCTTTATTAGGTATTATGGGGCTTAGGTAGTGGTGTAGAAGAACATGAGAATGGAAAATCAAAAAATGACAAGTATGAGAGAATAAGGTATTCAAGATATTTACACTAAAGAAATCCTTATTTTCTTTTCTTGCTTCTACACGACTTTCCATACTTTGAACTTTTAAACTTTTGGACTCCTATTGATTTGATTTTTGGGAGTTCAAACTTTGATTTTTAAAAACATTTTTCTATTTTTCTTTCTGATGCAAGTAACTGATTTTTATTTGGGACAAGTCTTTCTCTTTATTTTTCAATATTTCATCCTATTTCTCATACTCATAATTTATGTGGGTTTATTTTATTTGAGTTTAATAGATGGGTAAGGAATTTTTTTGTGAAAGTGAAAGGTCTGATGAAAGGTTCAGTGGGGTGACTAGCGGTAAAATTTGTAACAGGTATGAATTTTTGGCTATGTCGATCTAAATAAGGCCTAAATTCTCGCCTAGGGTTCGGATGGTGATCAAGTAAGTAGACGTGTGATTTTCTCTATTCGAAAAAACTACTCCTCTGTGTCATTACTCATAATTCACACATATTGAGGCTTTTTGGTTAGATTCTTATAGGATTGATAATTTAAGTAGACTAACTGTGGGTTCTAGAAACTTACTGCTATGTACAATCGATGATACTCAGTGCATGAATGCTCATGAAAAGATGTAAAAACTATTATGTACGTATTATCTTAAGTTTCTTAAGAACAAATCCTAATTCAAATGATAATGTGAGATTTCTAGACAATTTTCATCATAGAAAAGGAAACAAGACTTTGTCACTAAGTACATTTATTTAAAGGAAAAGAAAAACTATATACAACCTACAAGTAAGTTGCCTAATTTTTGCTACAGGTTTAAAGCCCACCACCAAACAGAACAATGTTTAGTCCTCGAAGTATCAAGAGATAAAGAAAGAAATTACCTGAGAACCGTGAGCAAAATTAGGGCTGGATAGCTACAACAGAAAGTTATTCTAACATAATATATTATACAAAAATAAATGAAAACGATAGCACACTAACACAACTATATACAATTAGATATATATACACAGTGACCTACTTAAATTTCCAACCACTAGATACTGATATACTCTCGTCATCTTGAGTGAAATGCATTTCTTTAGCATCGTGCCAATAGATAATGGTTTGCCAAATGGTGCTCCATTGTTGTTCCCCGATTTGTTCAAATGTTCCAACATATCATCATCGTCTGGGAAACAATGAACGTACATCAGGTATCGAGAAAGACATTCCCGCCATTGCTGAAACCTTAATGAATGAATTATTCTGTTCACAGGGCACATAGGATCTACTGTAACCCAGTCGTTAAAAGTAGCCAAAAACTATGGGAAATGTGTCTTCATAATTTGGCAAGCGGTTACAGGTAAAAGTAGATACTGATGCCGAAAAGTGCGAGCTCTTTTTCAGATTGGTGATAACACAGTTTATGATATCAAAGACTATATGACCTTGAGCAAACGCATTAAATACTACATAGGCAACATCATTAGCAGTAGAAAAATGTTAATCTCCCATGATGTTCAGAAGGATAAACAACATCGCATTCCCTACATTCATGGTCATGCTTGCTAAGGGAATGGTGGTGCTTGGCCATCTGCCGGGTGTAGCACATTCTTCTTTAATTGCAAGACCATCACTATATGTTCCACAAAAAGTAGGCCATGAAAAGGAACGGTATGAGTTCTAGCTGATGTATGGCCATGTTTTCGCAGACTCATGATAAGGAAGATCCAAAGTTGAGGCAAACGTTGGCTCATAAAAGATATGTTGTGTGCCACCAACTTGGATTGTGAACCTGTTTAAGAAGAAACCTTGGGCATGATTAAATGCTTGTGTGTCTCCTATATTGGCATAAAAATATGCAGCCAAACTTGGAAAATAAGTTTGGTCAGGTTGAAGAACTAGGGAAGACCACCCAATGTCGATGATGTAGTTACGGAAGTGAAGGCCATAAGCAGAGGAGTCCATCATAGCCTGGAATCATTGCTCAAGAATTATTTTTGGAGATGTCATGCTTTATGAAGATGATACTTAATAGATTAGAGAGAGTCATGACTTATAGCTGGGAATCCTGACAGACTATCAATCAGCATGGTGAGAAGTCCAAAAATAGTCACGTTGCGTGAAACAACGAGAAGGTCCCACCTCAAGGGAATCAAATATGTTCTCCACGCTTGATGATAAAGTATAAGAAAGTCTATCGTGATGGATGGAAGAGTATGAAAGAAGATAATACCCTTATGCAAACAAATTTAAAACAATAGTTTAAAATTTATCTTGAAATGATGGTTTATTGATAACAACAAGAATTATTACACTTTTATGGGCGCACTATCGTTAACCACTGCTTAACTATAGAAAACATAAAAAGGAAAAAGAGGTTGACTAAGAGATAAATATAAATAAAAAATCTAATTTTTAAAGGCAAAACAAAATCTAGGGCTTTATTGACAGCGAGGATGGCTAAGTGGAAACATATAATTTACAAGACTGTCGAGTTGATCAATCTGTTGGATGAGATGCTGCTGAATTTCACCCTGGTGTGTGGAAAAATCACTTTAGTTCTTCATTCTAATAGCGTGATTTTCCAAAAACTGTGAGTGGTTGGGCAATAATTCTTCTTGTGCCACTTTGTGCAATGTCTGACCTTCCTGTAATTCTAACAGACGTGTAAAGAAGATCTCCTGACGGGCGTGCAGTGCTCACATGCCTTGGTGAAGAAATTAAATGCCTTCCATAGGATTAAAGATGTTATGCATGGCATTTTCATCAAAGAAATGTTCAGAGGATGGGTTGTGGTCTTCTTGTTCCTTTGTCAAGTTCATTTGAGTATCTGGAGTCCAAAAACCAGCGACGCACTCTGCGTGAAGGGCAGTAAGGGGAGATATTTGAATATGTATTTATGGATAAACAACTTGATAACCCCAATGCAACATAATTCGCGTGACTAGGGTAGGCAAAGGGGCTAACCGTTTTTTGGTCCTGGTGATCGAGTTCCAGAGAAATTGGATTATACAAAAGTCATCCCTTTGAGTCTAGATCACCCAGAGTATATGGAGAAGAGGTTTGGCCACTTCAGATGTTTTTGATATTCCAGCCACATTGTGTCCTAACCAATAGAGAACGGATAGTTGATTATGTTGCAAAGAGCGCTAAATAACAACATGGTTTCTGATTCCAAGTTTGCCATGAGATACAGTGGCCTGCATTAGTTGCTTGTCGGTAAAAAATTGTGACTTAGGTTTCAGATAGGTTTTAGAGAAAGCATTCTTTTGTGTTAAGGACATCTATCTCTAGTCTCCTGAGTTGAGGACTTGACTTTGACCTTTGACTTTGACTTTGACTTTTTCAGCACTTTTTTATAGTAGTTTCGAGTCTTCATAATAAGTGTAATTAAGGCTCTTTTTGGTGCTAAGTCGTAGCTTTTATGATAAGTGGTCTGAATTACTCTGTAACCTGAAAAAGGCAATAAAAGCTATGATTTGTCTTTTCATTATGCGTAAGAAGGGTTGTAATGCAGTAATGTAAGGGTAATAAAATGCACATTTAGGAGCTAATGACTTACCTAAACACTATTAGAGATAGGGTATATATAATACCCACATCAAGTAACCTTAAAACTTCCTCCTGCACCACACCCTTCATGGCGGGGTTTAAACGACGTTGCGGTTCGCACGACGTCTTTGCTCCTTCTTCAAGATGTATGCGGTGGGTGCATACACTAGGGTCAATACCCTTGATGTCATCTAAAGACCATCCAAGCGCAGAACAATGTTTTTTAATGACATGAATTAAATGACTTTCTTGATCGGCAGTCAATTGAGATGAAATAATAATTGGGTGACTGCAATCTGGATCAAAATGTACATACTTTAAATCCTAAGGAAGGGGCTTTAAATCCGGTGTGGGAGGAGTGGGGATCAAAGATTTGTGAGGAAAATCTTATTCGACAGAGAAGATGGATTGATGTTTTTCAAAATTGCTAGACATCACAATAGTAGGGTTAATTAGTGGTATTGACTCTAATAACGCATTAACTTCTTGAGTGTAAGAGTCAATATCAAATTCGGAAACACCAAAAGAAAGAAATTGATGCACGTCGTCATCAGGGAAAGAATTTGTGAAATACTCTTGCGCGAGACTGTCAACCATGCTAATCTCTCCATCAATGTGAGCATCTAGAATTTGTTTCATTAACTTGAAAACATTTACCTCGATAGAAAGATTTCTGAAGGACATGGTCATGGAACCATCCTGACAGTTTATGGGGGCATTTGCAGTTGCAAGGAAAAGACGCCCTAAGATGATAGAAATGAAGTCACTGGCAACCTCTGTATCTAAAATAACAAAATCTATGGGATAGTAAAAATCTTGGACTTTTATGAGGACATCTTCTACAATGCCTTTGGGATACTTGATGGAGCGATCGGCTAACTACAGAGTCATGTTTGTTGGTTTAAGCTCATGTAGACCTAGGTGTTTGAACAGGTAATAAGGAAGTAAGTTTACACTTGCTCCTAGGTCTAGTAATGCAGTAGCAATATATTTGTCTCCCAATGTGCATGTAATTGTTGGTCTACCAGGGTCCTTGTATTTGACAATACCATTAGATTCAGTGATGGAAGGGAACTGTTCGGTGAGGAACACTTCTTGAGGAACATTTGTTCTCTTTTTATGGCAATTGTTTGAGGGCTTCGAGAAATGGTAAGTTGATGGTCAAATTCTTGAAAGTTTCTTGAATCTCATCAAAAATTTTATCAGGTTTGTTCTTTGCCAAACGTGTAAGAAACGGTGCCTTTGGTCGGAATTTAGCCGACGGATCGGCTTGTTAGTTTCCTAGTGTCTTGGACTTTGCCTTGGTTGGATTTGGTATTTCTAGCATAGGTTAAACATCAGAAACATGTACATTGAGAGATTCAGCTACCTTTGGGCGATCATCTGACATACGTATTTGATTGTCTATGGTTTTGCTAGATCGAAGAGTAGTGATTGCATTCACCTCCCCTTGGTTTAGATTACTTTTACCTGGTGCAATGTTGAGTTCAAATGCAGTGTTTCCTGGCTTAGGGTTTGGAACTGCTTGTCCAAGAAACACGCATTTTTTTTTCTTTTCCTGTGCTAAAAGTTGAAGTGATTGTTAGATAGACGTTAGGATTTGAGATTGGCAGTTCATGTAAGCCAAGAAAGTCTCACTCGTCTTATCAGTAGCGAGTTGCACAGGTGGTGCAACAGGATCTAGTTCACGGTTATTGTTGATGGGCTGAGGATGATAGCCGTAACTTAGATTGGCTGGAACAAAACTGTGGTTGTTTTGGTAGTTAGGATTGGAATTATTTGGAAACTGATTTTGACCTTGTTGGTACGGTTGATTATTCCCTTGACGGTACTGAGTATAATTGGTGGGTGGACGTACAGGTGGATTAGTGAAACCTGGAGGAGCCATCTATTGTGTATTTGGTCGCCAAGCGAAGTTCAGATGTTGATTCTAAGGTGTGTTTGGGATGTTGAATTCACAAGCTTCTTCAGATGTTTGGCCAGTTGAATCATATAGCAAAGGATAATAGGCATCAGGATGGTCAGGACTTGGGTAAAGAAAACATAGGGAAGTGTTAATGTTCATTATCTGTTTTGGTTTTTGATCGTTCACTTGAACTGCGAGGGCATCTACCTTCTTATTCAGGGATTCTATCAAGGTTTTTAATTCTGGATGGGTTTGACCTCAAACACATATGTAGCTTTTGTAATAGTGTCATTAGATGATCTAGAAGAATCAGTGTTACCCCAATGGGTACCTCTTGTTTTTCAAGAAAGGTGTATGCCTCAGTAGCCCCTTTGTCCATGAAGTAATCGTCGTTTATTATATCAAGCGTTTCTTTTTGATAATTAGAAAGTTCGTTAAAGAATGAACAAACGAGGACAGCGGTGTCAAGTTGATAATGGGGACATTCTAAAAGAAGATCGGTAAATCGACTACATGCTTCCGTAAAGGATTCATGAGGATTTTGGTGAAAGAATTGAATCTTCTGAAGCATTTCAGTAGTTTTCTTTTGAGTGTAAAATTTTACCATGAAAGATTGCACAAGCTTGTTCCATGTGTCGATAGATTGTGGCTGTTAACCTACTAGCCAAACTGAAGCTTTATCAGCTAAGGTGAAAGGAAACAACCTTAGCAAGACTTGTTCGTTAGAGATGGATGGATGTCGAAATGTGGTGGCTACTTGCTGAATCCTACGAAGGTGATTGTACGGTTTCTCATGGTCTAAACCATGATAAACAGTTAACAATTCAAAAACGTTGGGCGGGATTCGAAAATCACCCGTACAATCTTCGAGTTTGATGCAGGAAGAAGGTCCTTCCTGTAAGGCAGTATAGAAGTCCAAAAGGGGCCTCTTAGCTAGTGGAGTTTCGTCGAGCCATAACGAACGGAGTTAATGGCGACAAAGGATTGTGACTATTTTTATTATCAAATGAAGAACTTTGTTGTGGTGAGAACTTACGCAATATCCTATCGTATTTTCTCCTACGATAAGTATGTTCAAATTCTTTAGTATTACTAGACCTTAATCTCATGCAAACATAAAATTAGATTTGATGCACAAAAGTATAGTAACTTATTTATACATGAATTTTATCATTGTAGTAAGTAATAGAATTGAACAATGTAGGCCTAAGCTGCTACTAACGTAGCAGTGAAGCTAGGAATGCGTGTGCATAAACCAACAACCAGGTCACATGAAAGATATGAGGGAGGTTTTCCGTGCAAGCACAGTCCTAATTAAGGAACCTCAATCTTTCAAGTTTCCTAGACACCGTTGGAAAATGTATATGATTTATGATTTTTTTTTTTTTTTTTTAGAAATTTATTTACAATTTATGCAAAGAATAAAGGCACATAATATTTATTATTATTATGATTATTTATTATTTATTTATTTATTATTTATTATTATTATTATTATTATTATTTTCTTTTTAAAGTTATTTACAAATTATGCATATAAAATCTAATCATGTAAACATAGTCCACTCATACGAAGCTATAGACGTTAGTAGGTGAAGAGATTCTATATATATATATATATATATATATATATATATATATATATACTAATAGGCAAAGATATATAATTTATATATACTTCTATACTAATAGGCAAATATACACCAGTAATATGTATATGGATGCTAATAGGCAAATATATATTATGTATACGTATATCAAAAAATAGTTTTTTATTTATATGTGTAGAGTAGAGACTTCTTATAGCTCAAGTAATTGTAATTGAATATAACTCTTAATTGATAGTTATCTTTTTGATAAGAAACGAATCTGGACATAAATTAATGTACGTAAATGGCAAGTCATGTGGCTAGGGTTTAGCCCTAGACACATGAGTTAATGAGCCTATACATCAATCTATGGTATTGCAAATTGGGCCTTAGCCTTGTCGATTAAATGAATAAAGTGGAGACCCCTACCAATGGATGTTTGCCATATAGGTGGGGGTCGAAACACCGCCCCCTCTTTGGCATGTGAAAGAAGTTCATATGGCAAAGAAGAGAAAAGAAAATCAATGAGGAAAAATAATGAGAAAAGAATAAGCGGACATAATGAAATTGATGTATCTACCATGGTAGCAATGAATTATGAAGGATGAAGTGAAAAATATATGGGTACGTAGAAAACAAAAGAATTTAATGTAAATATGGTGGTGAGACACATGCATGCAATTAACCAATAAGCCCAATTCAAATAGTAATTGAATAACACTACAATACTGAGTGTGTAATAGAAACTGACACGAATTCGTACTTGTTGTTCAAAAGGCAACTTATATTTATAGCCAAACAAGAGTGAAACAGTAGAAAGCAACGGTCATATAGTACAAAAAAAAAACTAAGTATAGAAAAGAAACAAGCTAGAGATATGACGAGGATAGAATTTAAGAGATGGAAAGAAGATGGAAAATATAGCAAAGACACAAGGCCGCGGCAATCCTCAATTGAGGAGATACAACAACTATTAGTGCTTGATAAATTTGAGATGGATGAAGTCGATGATTTTGAAACGAAGGTAGAAAAAGATGAAGTTATAATGGCATATTGCCCATTAATGTGTGCGAGGGCAATTCCATTGATCAAAGAAATTGCTCAACTATTGGAGTGGTGACAAATTGGATAGGGACAACTACCAATTCCGTTCTGGTTAATTTTTATGAGAGCAGAACGTTTACAAGATGAATTTAATAGAAGGTTCGGGGCTCAAGAATTATTCGCATTGATACATCCGAAAACCGTATTGACTAAAGGATATATAAAATTTGAAGTTGAATTTAAGAATCCGAATAGAAGATTTAAAGGGTTCCCAAAAATATATACTGGATGGGATAGATTTTTGTATTACTTGCGCGGGAATTGGAATCCGAGAGAGTTCAAAGTGCCGAACAAATTTTGAGATAAGAAGAAAAATTAGTGTAGGGGATTTTCTAAATATTCTCTAATCCTCCTCTATGCCTTGTGATTCAGAACCTTTTTTTTCTTGATGGAGAAGGGATGAGATGATTTAGTATTCAGGGTTGAACCGCATGGCGGCTGCCTATGTATCTCCTTGTTTATTTAGAATAATCAAACCCTATTTTGCGTAGTTCCTAAGAGCGAATTCATATGGTTTAAATAGGAAGAGTCTTGAGAGTCCTAGGGTTAGGGTTAACCTCACAGCCTATGAGTTCCCTTCCATCTTTGGAATCTGCCTTCCTATTAGGAATCCTTTCCTTATGGAAGTATGAATCTAGATCATATCTTATTAGAGGCAGGTTTCCTTGTTGGTCACAATATCCCATCACATATGGGAAGATTATATCTAACAGGTAACTCTTAAAGATATGTCATTATGATTCCTTACTTATCATCAAATCTCGCCCTCTTCAGTTTTCTTCTGTTCAGGAACTGTCCATATCAGTTCCTAACGACTTGGAGAACTGTTATGCTTAGAGGCGATCAGTCACGTGTTTGGCACATGCTTACTAAACACTCGTGATAAACACGAGATCACTTACTCATAGAACTGATCCGATGGCTCTCGTCTCATTTTGACATCTATAGTCCTGGGTCATTTCCCATCCACGTATCATCCAATTAACGATGGGAAATCCCCCTTACAGATGCCCCCTCTCATGCCATCTAGCAAGTGGGCGTTTGAAGCGTCACTGCTTTTGGTGCGAGAATCATAAATAGTTGTTGGAACTGCTTACGGACTCACCTAATTAAGGCTCTGAAAAGATGGCTTGAGCAGACACACCGTTTCCCGAAAAAGGTAATGATGGCAGTTCCATCCCGAAAAGACACAACGCTTGGGTTAATCGTAACCGTCCATCGCATCTGTAAATAAAGGGGCTTAGAGAGAGAATCTTTCTTATCTCTTCTACTAGCCTTCTCTGTATACAGACTTTCTGCTCTCCCGCTATGGTTTAACTAAAAATTCAAACTTTCTACCCTTTTTGACCATGACGAACCCAAATTGGTCACTTATCAACTTCAGGGATCTCTCTTCCCTAGAACTAATAAGAGAGAAATTTCGCATCCCTGATAATATCGGGCTTGAGTGGGGGAGATTATCTGATAAGTTGGCCTACTAGGAGGTTGTGCTCGTCATAATTGGTCAACTCAGGATTGGTCTCACTCTTCCTTTCCACCCATTGTTGAGGGAGTGTCTGGTTCACTTCAATCTTGCCCTTGCTCAAGCGGCTCCCATGTTCTATAGAACTGTCATGTACTCTGCCATACTGACAAAGAGGCATGGATTCGCCTTGAACAGATGGGTGTTTGGGTACTTTTATGAATTCCGTCGCATTTGGGACCAGTCTTACTACTATCTTATGACTAGGGACAAGAATGTTTTGATCGTCTTCTTTGAGGGAAAGCACAGTGATGAGGGTTGGGCTGGTCACCACATCCAGGTGCTAGGTGATGAGTGGGACCTTCATCCTCAAGATGTTCATGGCAAACCAATGGGGATTCTTGTTCCCAAAAAGCATACTCATGCACCGACCAGTAAGCACACTTTCTCATGAATTTACAAATCCTCCATAAGTGCTTTCAACTGATTTTTCTTGTTGTTATCCCTTAGATGACTCTTCCCCATGGAACTAACTTACCACAATTGATGCTGCTACTATGGTTTTCATCAACAAGATTTCCAAATATCAGAGGATGCCCTGGGTAGTAGTTCCTGATCCCACTCGCCTCTTTGAGTACTTCAATATGTCTGCTTAAGAACTGCTGGCACTTGCCTTCAAGTAAGATAACGAAATTTCGTCCTCTAACTATGAATGAAAAGACACCTTTTAAGGCTCCTGTGAATGTTCCAAGTAAGTTTTCTGAAAAAGTTATTGCACCACTACCAGTTCTGGACCCTCTCCTAGGTTCTGAACAGGCTGGTCACCATATACCGTTGACTATTAATCCTTCCCTCCCAGATGACCGAAAGGGGAAAGGCATCCTTGAGATGGTCGCTCCAACCGTTGCTCTCCTTCCTCCTCGAACTAATAGGAGGAGGTGGGAAGATGATATGCCCTTCTCGCCAGAATCCCCATACTCTCCTGGAAGCACTACACCATAACTGGATTTTTGTGACAGAGGCTTTTGAGGCTTTGTGATGCCAAAATGGCGTCAGAAACTTTGTGACGACAATTAGGCATCAATATTAGTTTTTTAGGGCCACAATAAATCAAAAGGTTATTTTAATTTTAAGAAAATTCTGGAAAAAATTAGTGACAGCATATAGGCATCAAAGGTATAAAAATTTTAGCTAAATTTGAAATCAGCGCACGTGTTCTGCACAGGCGTCAAACTCAAAAGACCATTGGGTTTCTTCTCAATCTCAACTCTTTGAAAGAGTGAAACCCCTCCACCCAATTCACATCAGATTTAAAAACGAGAAACCATCTCTTGATCAAAACAAATAATCTAATCACATCCTCTCCTCTCCTTCTCATATCTTCAAACCCCATTTCTATCGCTCTTGCCATTTCGATTGAGTTTTAGTTTTTCCAGATCTGGATTCTGCGAAGTGTGTCGTTTATCTTGTAAGTTTTAAATTTTCTTGTAATCTCTTCATTTGTCTATCAAGTATATTCTAATTCCGAAATTAATTTTGTTGGCATTTTAATCATTGAGTATAGGTACTCAGACTAGATCATGATTTCCTTCGTTAGTAATCACATTGCTTTAATAATTTTTATGTTAAATGATGTCTAAAATAATGAGATGTTAACAGTAAGTAGAGTGAGAGAATGTTATAATTATTGGATAATTTTTCCAGTTTTGTTTTAGAAATAAGTTGTCTTTATCTGATTGTTGTGGGAAAATTCTTAGTTCGTTCTCTCATTCTGTGCAGTGTGAGCGAAGATGGAAGGCTCTTTGTCTGGAAAATTAATGAACGTCCGGATGCAGAAAAGAAGCAACAAATTACTGGAGAAACAATTGTCGCCATTCAAATAGTAGTACGTAGAGGGAGCACCGATACATCCACGAGTTTGTTGGCATTCTAATAAACAGGTAATGTCTCGCTTTCGACTTGCATGTGTTTTTTTTAAGTTATAGTAATATTTTGATAGGATACTCTTTGCGTTATCGTAATTGGTGGAAGATATATTTATATAAGTGGTGTTCTTACTGCTAGTGAGTGTGTTAGTACTTAGTAACTTCTAATTGACCATTTACAGGAATATTTGGTAGTTGGGATTGGAAAATATGTGTAGAAAATTGATACAATTCAATTTGGAAAAAAAAAGGAAGTATTTTCTGCAGAGGAAGCAATAAAGTGTCCTATTATTAACAAGCTGATTGATGTTGTCCAACTTGTTGGAAAGCACGATGGAGAAGTGACGGACTTATCCACTCAACATTAATGGTTAGTTCGTAGTGACATGGTTTATGGTGCAGTACAATGGCTTTATTATCTCTGTACAAGTACTTTATTGTTTGGTTGCATGCTCACTTCCCCCTTTTCTTTTCTTTAACTGTACTCAAAGTATTTATAAACTAGGAGGTAGTTGTTTTATGTGAAACTTCGCTTAGTTGATTAAGAGGAGTACATGATTACTTGCTCTACTCAAGTGATTCAATTAGTAGATCTGGTAGCTGTTCTTTTCATGGGGCTGCATCAAGTAGTTTGCAGCCAATGAGCTTAGATTGCATAGTAAACTATCTAAGTAACTACTACACTCTTTACTTAAAAGATCATAGACTTGTTATAATTATTATAACTAATTTAGTTTATCTCGTATTTGCTAAGTGCAATTAAAAGCTATAGAATTGGTTTTCATTAGTTGTTTCATATATAATAGTTACGTTGTTCTGATTTGAAGGGTGTGCACTAAACGAAATATGGTTGATAAGTTAGACTTCTAGCTTCCTTGGTAGCTGTATAGTCATGCGGCATATTGATTTTAACTCTTGACAACACATGCTTAGAGTATGTATTAGGGGTGGGCAATGGGCCGGGTCGGGCTAGCCCGGCCCTAAACATTTAAAGCCCTTAAGATATTAGGGCCGGGTCGGCCCGGCCCTAAAGTCAGTATAGGGTCGGGTCGGGCCGGGTCACAAGTCGAAACCTCAAGCCCTGACCCTGACCCTAGCCCTCTTTAAAGGCTTTAGGGTCGGGCTTTAGGGCCGGGCCTATATATATATATATATATATATATATATATTTTTTTTTTTTTTTACTACATCAGTTTTAAAACTCATTTATATTACAAAAATGTACAATAATCTACAAACTCAAAGTCCAACCAATCTAGTAATAATCCTGTATAAGTCCAAAAATTTAAAATGCACATCCACAATCTAATGAACTGAAGTACATCGAGAGTTCGGAATTTGTTCTTCCTTGTACTCAAACCTCACTAAAATTACATTTAACATTGAAATACATAGACAAATAATTATATTATCATTTTAAAGGAAGAAGTAATATATATAAAGAAGAAACATAATAGTTTTGGTTAAGGGTCATGGAAGTTGTTAAACTATTTGTAATATCATAAATTATTTCTATAATAGATTCAAACAAATATAATATTACCTTTCTTCTAATTTAAAAGTGATTCAAGCTTTGTATATGGAAATAAAAATATTGGCTTTTGAACAAGTGATGGAGAAAGGTTTGAGATTACAAATGTCATTTTTCCTCGACAAAGGTTGTTTTTGGTTTCTATGTTACAAATGTCCGCTCATTTTTTGCTTTAATGGTGTGGAAGGAAATCTTTAGTTTTAGACTTGGCTTGGATGTGAATAAAAATATAATTTATAAGAAATAAGTGAGAAAAGAAATTGAGAATAATAAGTTATGGACTTTGACTTGATGATCAAAGGAATAAAGTCTTATTTTTATTAGGCTAGTGCTCATTGTTCTTCATGGCTGCTAAGTTGACAAGTTTTTGTTATATAAAACAAGTTATTGAAAGTACCCTTGGGTGTAAGTGATAAATTACAAAGGACAATGTTATTTTAATTGAAAATATTTAACAAAGAGTTGGACAATTATGGTATGTGTATTTATAGTGAAAGTATGAAACAGGGCCGGTTAGGGCTTGGTTAGGGTTAGGGTCTATGTTTTAGAATCTTAGCCCTAGCCCCGCCTAGAAGGCATTAGGGCGGCCCGGCCCTAAAAACTCGTGAGGGGCTTTAGTTGTGAGGGCTTTATAGGGCTTAGGGTCGGGTCGGTCAGGGCCGGGTTAGGGTCGTTAGGGCCAAATTCCCACCCCTAGTATGTATATTCGAAGTATTTGTGTCAAGTTCTTTGACATTTGAATTATATCCTTGGGTTCAGCACCCATATCGCATCCTGTATTTAGTGCTATCGTATGCTTTATTTTGATTTGGGTGTTAGTTCTTATTGTTGATTTTAGTCTCAATTATTTTACTGGTTGGGAAGTGTTGCTAGGCTGCAATAGAATTTTATTTGTTTTTGAATGTTCAACCCTCTATAAACCCAGGCTAACACTAGTACATAAATTGGTTTTTGAGATTCGGTGTGTTTTGCATCTGGTTTGTTACAATTAGGAATAAAAATATGTTTATTAACTGCAATCTTTTTTTATGTTGATGACATATTTGATATTTCATGTTAACTGAAATTGGTGTTAACATTAATCTCTTTGATTTAAACAAGATTCCTTTAAGAAGTAAATGCTGACTTATCATAGGAACTTGCAAGGTCACCTCAAAAGATAGTTGCAAGTGCTTTTCCTCAATGCTTTAGAAGAATGGATGGATCGACTCTGCCAGGATCTCCAACCCTGCTAGCTTCTTTAGTGAATGATGAAAGCCTTTGTTACCTCTTCAGCCGAGGTTCTTGATAATCCACCTTTAAAGCTTGGCTCAAACTTCGATTCTTATCTTTAATTAGGGGCTTGCTCTCATCTCATCATTGGTAAAATTGGTGCCTGACTGGTTGCAAACTAATTGTGTGGTCTTTGATACCTTGGTTCTTGTTTGGAAATCGCCTGATAGAACTACTCGATCGTTTAGACAATGAACAGAAATTGAGCTCAGTGCAAGTAAGTTGGACTGCAAGATTTAAGTTCCCTTTTTCTGATTTCATACTCTGGCCAGGCTTGTTAAGTCTGTAGTCTTCTCCGTTTAATTTATTTGTGAGAATGTTAGCTCTATGAAATGTTTGGTTGTCTAGTTTTGCTTTTAGTTAGTGTTATGTACTGCGCGTGCTCACTGCATTGTCATTGAATTTGTTGTTGATGTGGCTTAGGAATTATAGAGAGACTATGACTATAATGTTGTTGCTCAATGCCGAGGAGGCTAAGGAGATGAGTGTGTTTAGGATATTGTTTATTTTCCACAAATACTCAAAACAGTCGATCGGAATCTTAGATATGCTGCCAACTAGCAGACTTTATAGATCTGTTATTATTAAGACTGTCTCGTAATCGATCTAATATGCCTGAAGGTCTTTGTCTTTTGAGAATGAAGTGTAAACACCCAAAATCCACTGTCTATTGTTTTTAAAATTTATTTATTTAACCAACGAAGACTATAGGCCTAAGATTTTGGCTGTCCAAATGCTCTCCTTACGACCTAGCTGATTTGAATATCATTTTTATCGCTAAATGAATCGATGTGAGTACGGTTCTTTTTCTCAGTTAACGTAGATTGAATTAAACTTGGCGTTTGATTTCATTGGATTAGGACATATTCCAATGAATTGAATTTAGGGTGTTATGATGTTGCAGTAAGTTTAGAGAGGGGAGACTATTTGCAGACACAGGAGAATATATAAGGAGGAGATACTTGTTCATTTATTTGGTAAGCTCATAAATCTTCCTTTGGTCTTGAAAAACTTGTATTGATTTTTTTTAGTGCTCTAATTCACTTTGGGCAGTCTAACACACATTTTGGGTAGTCTGACATAGATGTTTTATTACTTAGAAATAGATATTCTATATTGGAATGAAACAAGCATTTGATCCTTTCATAGATGTTATACTAAGCTATATGGTAATTATATATTCACGTTTGGGAACAAGTTATCTTTGGTACTCCATCTGACATTTGTTAGAGATAATATGTAAAAAGAACATGGTCTGTTATGTTGAACTGAAGTGTGTTCCATGACTTGGGCAGTGTGGCCTATGGCAACTTGTAGCGGCCTGAAGAATGGCCTGCAACAACCTAGAGTGGACTGTAGTGTAGCCTTTAGAAAAATACACCTGAAGTTATACCTTGTAAGCTAGTTACACATGTCTTAGTGATCAAAACACAAATTTACAAGGAGAATCCCGTTCCATTCTGCTGCCTCAGTTCTTCTTTTGTTCCTTACAATCGTAATATATGCAATGGTATGGCTGGTAAGAAATGGTTGAGCTGGTAAGAATTTGATGATTGAAAACTTTTAGCTCTTTCAATGGTGGGTTAATCAATAAAGCTTGAATGGTTGAGCTGGTAAGAAATTGATGATTGAAAACTCCTTGATATTCAATTTTGTAAAATGCATTGCTTGAAGCTTGGAATTCTTCCTATGTAGATGAGACTCAAATATGTTTGCAAATTGATTTGAATGTTGGTACTATTAGATGCATGCTTGAGAAGTTTAGTTAGTTTTTTGGGCTGATAAATTAGACTTTTTCTTTTAGCACCATGCTTTTGCTTTATAATTGAAGATGATGTACAAGTAGAACTTGTTTAAGTTCAAAGGAATTATTAGTTGTATGCCTCTTTCTTCTTGTTATTCAAATAGTTGCAAACTTATACTCAATTTTGGGTTGCTGAAATTGGAAGTAATAGTTGGCTGTAGGAGTTCTTGTCAAGGTTGACTCGACATTTCAATTAATGATTTGGTCTTTGCTGCTGAATTATGATAGGACTAGTGTAACTAAGATTTCCGTTAAATTCCTTTGAGCCCTCTCTTTTTTTGCTAATACATGTATAAAGGATTGGCTCGAGGGATTTCTTATTGCTACTATGTACACCATTTCATGAAATAGAGAAAGGAATGCGCTAGTACTTATGGGTCGGATGTACACAAAATTGAAAAGGTGTTGAGGCTTTGGGTATGTTACTGAAAAACTTTTATATACACATATCAAACGATGCATGTCTTGTTTTCAATGGTCCTAGTTGGTCCAAAGATTCTCTTGTTCTAATGGATTTTTTTTTTTTTTTTTTTTTTTTTTTTTTTTTTTTTTTTTTTTTGCTCAGTAAAGATGAAATCTCATTAAATATGAAAAAAAAAAAAAAAAAAAAGCCCGAGAAAGCCTACTATTACAAAGAAACAACATAAATCTAAAAACATAGCCACAAGAGGCTAACCCGAGAACTAAAAATTATTCTACTTCTAAATACAAAAGTTTATCCCATCTCACCACAAAATACTCAAAAATGATACTCCTAAACTCTTTAAAAACTTAGACCACTGAAATAATAGAGCCTTAATAGATATGATAATCTCATGCTTAGATGCAGAAACACCTTCAAAGTGTCGACAATTTCACTCAATCTAAATACCCCACAAAATAGCAAATGGTAATAAGCTCCAAAGACGATTGCCTGATGAGGTAAAAGGACCATGACCCCAACCTTTCAACAAATCCACCACTCGCCCAGGACTCACCCAATAAATACAAGACTCTAAATGGAAAGAAAACCAAATGTTCCAAGAAAAAGTACACCCCAACAAAACATGATTTACAGATTCACCATCTTTCCTACACAATTGACAATAGTTAACAATAATTTTTTTACGCTTCCGAAGATTATCAATGGTAAGAATACGCTCTAAGGAGACTGTCCAAGCAAAAAAAGAAATCTTGGTGGGGACTTTAGCTCCCCATATGACTAGATTGGGGAAAAAAAGGGAATAGGAGCACAACGATTATGAGAATTTGACCAAGTACGAATGCTGAAATAAAAAGACTTCATAGAGAAAGTACCTTTCTTGCTCGGGTACCACACTCTCTTATCATAGTTTTGCGTCACAGAAGGTAGCGCATCAAGCCTAGCCATAAGGGAAGCTAACGCATCGATCTCCCAGTCATTCAAAGCTCTGCGAAGACCTAGATTCCACGATATGCCAACCTCAGTTCTGACCATGCACTCTGTAACCGGTTTACCTTTAAAGCTAGACAAGCCAAACAACAAGGGATAACTGTTAGCAAGTGAACCTCTCTCTAACCAACTATCTTCCCAAAACAGAATCTTGTCACCAAGCCCTAACTTATACCGAACACCTTTCAGAAATATAGGAAAAATATTAAAGATTCCTCTCCAAACCCCACAACCATAGGAGATACGAACCGAACCACTATCCCATCCGAAATAAGTTTTCCCGTAGCGGGACACAATCACTCTTCTCCACAAGCTCTGACGTTCCTCTCCAAATTGCCACAACTACTTTCCCAACAAAGTTTGATTAAAACTACTCATGTCTCGAAGACCTAAACCCCCGTTCTTCTTAGCCAAACAACACAACTCCCACCTTACCAAGTGATAGTAATGTTGCTCGTCCAAATCATCCCAAAGAAAGTTCCTCATAATACCTTCAATCCTATTCGCCACACTTTTGAGAATGACGAAAAGAGACATAAAATAAATAGGGAGACTAGCCAGGGTGCTTTTAATGAGAACTAACCGCCCCCCTTTTGATAAATATCTACACTTCCAACTTGTCAATTTCTTCTGAACTCTTTCAATGACCGAGTCCCAAATGAATTGAGACCGTGAATTTGCTCCAAGAGGCAACCCCAAGTACGTACAAGGGAAGGAATGAACTTGACATCCCAAGACCATGGCTAAATCACCAAGACTAGAAACATTGCCTACACCATAAATCTTACTCTTAGACAAGTTCACCTACAGCCCCGACACAGCCTAAAAACAATAAAAGATGCCTCTCAACCATCTAATCTGATCCACCTGAGGTCCCAAAAAAACTAAAGTATCATCAGCAAATTGGAAGTAAGAGATGCGAACCTTGTCATGCCCAACACGAAAGACATCAATAACCCCCAAGGAATTCGCTCTAGAAATCATCCTACCTAAGACTTCCACAACCAAGATAAGAAGAAGAGGAAAAATCGGATCTCCCTGCCTGATCCCTTTAGAACTCTTAAAAAAGCTAGCTGGGGAACCATTAACAAGTACAGAAAATGACACTGTAGAGATACATTTCTGAACCCATTTTCTCCACTTAACACCAAACTCCGTCCTCCTCAAAATATAATCCAAAAACATTTAGTTAACATGGTCATAAGCCTTGGTTAAATCTATTTTACACACGACTCCAAAACTATCATCTCTCCGTCTATCATCAATTGCCTCATTCACAATAAGAATACCATCTAGAATTTGTTTATCATGAATAAATGCTCCTTGTTCTTGAGATATCACTTTGTGCAGAACCTTCTTAAGCCTTAAGGCCACAGACTTGGAAATAATCTTGTAAGCACTCCCAACCAGACTTATAGGCCTCAAATCACTTATATTGCCGACATCAGTCACTTTGGGAATTAACGCAATGAAAGTGTTATTTAGATGGTGTGCTAAAAATCCGGTGTCAAAAAAATCCTCGACCATACTCATGAAATCAACACGAATAGTCTCCCAACACCTCTTATAGAACTCAATGAGAAACACATCAAGCCCAGGGGCTTTATCTCCTACCAAACACTCGATGGCCTCCCAAATCTCTTCCTTTCCAAACGGGTTTTCTAGCATCTCCTTGTCCAAACCAGAAATACCATCAAGAGGTATGACATCCATGAAAAATCTAACATTTAAAATCTCAGAATATAGTCTAGTATAAAAATGCACAATACCATCTCTGAGGTTTTCCTCCTTTTCACATCTCTGCCTTCAATCCATACACTCTCCAAGTAGTTCCCTCTATTCCTAGCTTTAGCCATCTGGTGGAAAAACTTTGTACATTTTTCATCTTCAATTGTTACTCTGATCTTAGCCCTTTGTCTCCAAAAGATTTTCTCTCTCTTTGTAAAACGTACAAAGTCAGCTCTAAGATCTTCCCTTAAGTTCTTTTCCTCATCCGAAAGAGAATCAACCTTCTCTTTGACGTCAAGCTCCCTAATATCAGCAAGAATTTCCTCTTTCCATCTGTCCATCCTTCCAAAAACTCCCTATTTCACACCTTAATTTTTTCTTTTAAAGCTTTCAATTTTTTAGAAAAAATCACCCCCGATCTACCTTCAAAAGAAAACGAAGTTCACCATTCCTTGATATTCTCCTCAAAACTAAGATCATCAAACCACATTAATTCCAATCTAAACGGAGAAGGTCTCTGTGAACCGCACTCGCTATCCAATACAATAGGATGATGGTTAGAAACTTGACCGGAGACAATAGATTGGGAGAGTCTAGGCCAACTCTCCTCCCAGTCTATATTCACAAGAAACCGATCAAGCTTAAATAAAGTCGGGTCGTCAAGCCTATCAGACCAAGTATACCGACCGCTTTTGAGAGGAATATCCAACAACTCACACCAACCAACAAACTCATCAAAAAGCCTCATGTTAGTATCAATCCTACACCCACCTTTTCTATCACTTGAGAACCTCATCACATTGAAATCACCTACAATGCACCATGGTAAACTACTACTAAACGCAAAAGTATCATCCAACTCTGCCCAAAATTAAGTCAGATCCCCTCCCCCTGATGGCCCATACACCCCAATAATCACTTTGTACATCTGCTCACCCCAAAACTAACAACAAATAGTAACAGTGAAAGACCCAATCGCATGTTCAAACACCTGAACTTTACTACTATCCCACAAAATACACACCCCTCCAGAAGTCCCAATAGAAGGAAGAAAATGTCACCCAACATCCAAAATCCTCCAAATATCCGCAACAAGAACGCTAATAATCTCTTCCAACTTAGTCTCCTGAAGAATTACCACACTTGTTCTCGATTTCCTTATACAATCCTTAACTGAAGGCTTTTTCTGATCACTCCCCAAACCTGTCACATTCCAACATAAGATTTTATGATTCATGAGTTCACCTTAGTTTTCCCTCTCCTAATACTACTATTAGAATTCTCGTCACCGTAATTAATAGACGAAGTCAATCTCTTAAGTTCCTTAGCAAATTTGTTATTTCCTTCCATAGTATCTCTTCAAAAAACTAGATTGACACCCACTCAATGAAACCAATTCTCTGTCCAGGCTCAATTCTCCTGCTCCCTTACACATTATCGAGCTCAAAAGTTTCGCTGTTTCACCTCTCCTATCTGCAAAGGACAACCCAACCACTTTCACAATTTCTTCCATGTTCTTTACCAAGCAATTCTCTGTAACCATCTCGCTATGAACATCAAGTGAATCCTCAAGGAACAACTGGTCCTGCATGGCATCACTCAAGGTGTTTCCCTCATCTAGCTTTAAAAGATCATCAGCGGAAGACAATTTCTGGTTACTATTCTGGACAGCCAGAGTGAGAGGCAGTTCTTTGGAACCATAACTCTGTTGTGAGCTCTGAAGCTCTAGGAATTTCGAAGTGCTAGCGGCACCCAATGGCTTAAGTGTTAACTGATTTTCCACTGTGTTCATCTGAGTGTGATAGGAAAGAGGATACCTAGGCAAGTAGCACCTCCCCTGCAAGACATCAAACAAGTCATTAGAAACTAAATCAGACGAGCCAAAAACTTCGACACTATTAGACAGAGCAAAGATGGGTAGCACAAGAAGAGTAAAATTAAAAGACTTGTGGATCTCGAAGACATCTGGCGGAGAGTGAATAAGAGTTGGAAGTTGTGGTCTATTAGTTGTCTCTTCTACCCGATCACCAATCAGAGCTTGGTCATTTTCCCAAGATCTCGCTAAAGCGCCAACAATAACCACCTCTTGCTGTAAGTTCTGCGATCTTAGATTTTGCTGTTCACGCCCTGTTGAAACTGGTGGGATTATCTCCAACGTATCCAAGTTATCAGCACCTACAGGCCCAAATGATTTAGATGTGTTTAGCCCAATAGGAGTTGCTTCTATTATAGATTGGGCCATCCAATCATCCATGATAGTATCTGAATAGGGTAAGGGCATCACCAATGCAGGCCCCTATAATCCAGGCCCACGTCATTGTTTTAAAGGGCCACGTTGGATTATCAGGTTGATTTGAAGGAGCTTTAAAACTCTAAAAAAAGATGGTTCCAACGCTAAACTAAACACCCTCCAAAACCCACGCGAAATTCATTCTCATTAGCAAAAACTCATCTTTTTTTCTAAAACATATCTTAGAAAAACTGAAACAGCTCGATTGTGGTGGGAACTCTCATCTAGAAGTTCCATTGTTGGTCTCTCTCTTTCACTAAAGCAACTCAAGCTTATGTAAGCACTTCTTCTTCTCTCCCTCTTCATATATATTCATTTATATTTGTGTTTACTTTGGGATGAAGTGGTTTCGATTTGGGTACTAGAATCAATATGGACAGTTTAGTTATTGTATCATATTGAATGTGAAATTTGTTCCTGTTGTTGTTGGTACGGTCATCTTTTAATTTGAGTAGTTCCATATCAAGTTAATGCATATGTTGTTTTGATTCAAGATTATTGTTGGTGTTTGCAATTTTGTTTGTTTATTTAGTTTGTGGTATTTGTGTTTAAAGTTACGTTATTGCAATGAGAATATACTGTGAACTCTAGTTGTGAACTGGAATGACTAGGCTTAAAGAATGTTGTTGTGTGGAATGCCGTAATTTACTGGCAAAATTCAATATCTTGCTTTTGTTGGTTATGAACTATTATGTGCTATTATGATTTCTATACTTATTTCTTTCTTATCCATTTGCATTTTATGTCGTGTGTTTTGCATAGCAAGTGATTGAGTCCAGACACATTCCCATGGCACTTTACCATGGTTCCTCTTCTCTCTCTCTCATTTCTTCCGACTCTTCCTCGGATGATGAGTTTGATGAATATCAAAATATTCTCAACCAAGTTGCGCTTTGATGGTGCCGCTCCTACATCATCATATAAGAACCAATCGTGCTTCATGGAGATGCAAAACCCGAAGGGTAAACATGGTGGGTCTACTTTTGGGAGGATTTATAAACGCGTCGTGCAAGGGTTTCTCTTGCTTATCAATTGGAGCAGGACTACTTTGTTGAGAATTCAACATATTTGGATGCTGATTTTTAAAGTAGTTGTTATCGAATGAGCAAAAAGCTTTTTCTTAGCATACTTTGCGATGTTGAAAAGCGAGACCAATATTTTGTTCAAAAAAAATGATGCTATAGGGCGACCGGGCCTAACATCGAAGATCAAGGTGAGTAATGCGTGTATTATCAATTAGTTGGTTCGCGTTTCTTTGTATGTTTTTCCATTCTCGATTAAAACCCGACTCAAGTGATTTGTTTAATATATCTCTCTTTATCTCTGTATTTCATTTTTTTTTTTTTTTCTAAGTGTTAAATTAGGTGACGGCCGCTATCCGAATGCTTGCTTTTGGAAGTCCAAAGAAAATCATATAGATGAACAATTCAAAATTGGAAAGAGTACTATCTTGGAGAGCCTTAAAGCGATTTTGCTCAACTGTAATTGAGCTCTATGCGAGAAAAGAATATATGAGAGCACCAACAGGCGATGTTCAACGCCTACTAAAAAGGGGAGGAGAGGGATTTCTGGAATGCTTTCGGCGGTTTGATTTGTATGCATTGGACATGGCGTGCTTGTCCAACCGCTTTGGCATGGTACCCCCGTCGGTCACAAGCAAGAAGCTCTTGTGATATTAGAGGCGTGCTTCCAAAGATTTATGGATATGGCACGCCTTTTTGGCATGCACGGATCTCATAATGACATTAATGTCTTGGACCGTTCTCCACTTTTCAATGATGTTATCAATGGGAGAGCTCCGCTTGCAACTTTGTGTTGAATGGTCATCGCGATCACATGGGATATTACCTATCGGGCGGTATATATCCCTGAATATGCAACCTTGATCCAAAGCATATCTCAACCCGTTGGGAATAAACGCGAAAATATTTTGCAAGAAAGCAAGAGGCTATTCGAAGGATGTCGAGCGAGCTTTTCGGGGTGCTTCAATCTCGTTGGGCAATTATCAAAATCCAAAGGCGCTTATGGAGTAAAGAAGACACTGGATTTGATCATGAAAACTTGCATTATCTTGCATAATATGATCATAGAAGATCAACGTGAATCAAATATGAGGTTTGCTATGGACCCACGCGAGTACACTAATCTCAATCAACTTGAGGGCTTTGGGCAAAACCGAGAGCTTGTTTTGGGTCGATTCTTATCACGTCTGCAACAAATTCACGACAAGGCAACACATGAACAATTAAAGAACGACCTTATTGAACATCTATGGCAGAGGAGGGGTGACATTTCTGAAGATGATGATGAGGACGATATTTAATTGCAAAGGGATGGAATTGGATGATGCTACCACTGTAAGTAAATTTAGAAAATCTACAGAACTTTTATATTCCCATAACTGTAAACTGTGTAAAGGCTGTAAATAACCTTTTCATTACTTGGTGGGTTTCGTTTTTCTTTTTTTTTCTTATTATTTTCTGTTGTTTAGTCTTGGTGATGATGAGTAAGATTTCATTCTTCCTAGTATAAGTTTGGGTGTTTGCTTTTTCAAACATTACGTTTTACGTGTCTCTCTATTGTTGAAAATGGATCTTGTAATCTTTGATGGCATTGTTAATGTATTGACAACATTTTATTGGGGAACCCATGTTACGAGTGTAAAAGCGGATCATGGGTCCTCTTTCTTTTATAGTTGGTTCATATATGCTTGATCACCCCTACTTTAAAATGTTTACCAAGTTTTGATAATATAAACTATTTTGAGTCGATTCCCCATTTTCTTTTTCTTTTTATGTTATGCTTTTGAGAACTTGTACATGTACAAACAGTTTGATTAGTTTACTTCAGGCCCTTTTGCTTTTTATCTTGATCTGTTTTTGCTTATTTCAGTTCTGTTTTGACTACAAAAGCACATTGAACATTGGAGTGGTAGGAACATGGCCGAAGAGAATGGCTTGGATGGTGATCTAAACAACCACCAAGGACGATATTTTTCATATATGTCAGAGACTAGTATATGTCAGAGACTAGCATGTCAGAGACACCAATTGTAAAAGAAAACATTGCATACTTTTGATCTTGTAGCAACTTAAGCACTTTTGATCGTAAATGTTTTATCAGAGATATATGTTTCTTTCTGTTCACTCTTATGTCGTTGAGTCTTATATATACTGATTGTTGGTAAAGTGAGTGTTGGAGGAGCAATTGCTTTTGTATTGATTTATATTATTTACTTTTTTTACATTCTTTTAAAATGAGATTTTGCGGAAGCATGCAAGGAGGTTGAAGTTAGATGTTGTTACACCAATGCTTCCTGTTAGGGGGAGTATATTTTCTCAAGGAAGTGAAGAGGATGATTCAGTTTACAGCTCCTGTTAGGGGGAGTATATTACATGAGTTGATGTGCAGATATAAGCATTGACTTTTAAACTAATATTCCTTGCTATAGAAATGAATAAGACAGAAGGAAAGCTACTTCAGTATGCTATTCAAAAATTATTTGTCTCAAAGAAGTTTCACTACAACTTTTGAGTTCTGACTGCTAATGGAAAGTTTATTTTAGTTGAGTTAGACTTGTGTGTACTGAGACAACGTTGCAAGTCTGGTGCCCTTGGACTTGACAATGCTTTGGGGTTGTTTAACCATTTGATAGAGGCTCTACTAAGACATATCAATGACTCAGATAATGAAGGTGATATCACATGCATCATCAGCGACATGGGATGGACATTAGAGGTTGGTGAGAAGATGGGAATCAAAAAACAAATGCATATGGGACTATGGTAGGGCTATCGGCCATGATATCAAACATACCAAAGTTAATAGATCTTTGGAATCATCAATCCCGATGGCAAGGTGATGAATTGCAAACAATAGTGACATGATGCAAATGAGCCACTAATCATTAAAAATGCACCTGCCAAACAGATAATCGTATATATAGACAATGCTAACTTGATTGATAGGTACCAACCGCGTGATTTAAACCTTACTTACTAAAGAACACAACAAGTCATCGAAGCGAATATCTAGTGCAAGCATCGATCAATAAAACTAGACAGAACCTCATCTAAGATACTCACACTGGTTCAGTTATGAGATACATTTCCCAAGGAAAACAAACATACAAACATAATTGATTCGATAGTAAGAACACAAAACTGCCCAAGGAAAACAAAGAATATACTCTAATTTTCCCCACCAATTGCTACTTCCCCTCCCATGCTAGACTCTTTCCACCTTTGAAGAATTTCAGCTTGTTGAAGTTGGTACCATTCTCATTGCTTGAAGTCATGCCATCCAACTTGGTGTCCATAATCATCTTTTCATTCATTAGCGAATGTGATGCATTTTTTTCTCTCTTCAATTGCAAATTTTCCATTTGCATTTTTCCGATCTTTCAAGTCTTTCATCAAGTGAAGATGTGAAACTTTTCATTATTGCATTAGACTCCGATAGGTTTCGATTTGTGTCGGCATGTTTCTTCCTTCGATCTTTCTCCGCTTTACATCCGATTGGTCTCTCTTTTGTCGTCGAAGTTTCTACTAGCATTGGATCAAAGCAATAGTCTGTGGATCCCGGAGTAGTGGGATTGGATGATGAAGAATCTCCACCATTTGGTTCAATGGTAACTCTCAACTTCTTTGATTTGTTGGTACTTTCATTCTTCGTCATCAACTGATTCCATTTTGGAGTAGTTTTCAAAATCTCCCAACAAGTATCGAACTTGAATTGTGTTCCTTGAACATTAGCGTAAACACGTTTTGCCTCCATGATCTAGATAGTATGAAAAAAAAACACAAAAGAATTGTATAATGATTAACCAAATAGCACAATAATTATTCACACTCAAATGGTTGTTACTAGTTGCACAATAATTTTGAGTTTTAAGAGATATATAAACACAGCACAATTCTTTCGCGCACAACCAAAAAAGGTGTGTGTGTGTATTACTAACATTACTAATTTACACTCAAAAATGAAAAACACAGAAAATATGTATGTTCTTTAAAGAGTTCAAAGTTAATATATAGTCATATTTGCAATCAGGTAAGCTATGAATACTGGACTTTCAAATGGAAAATTAGCAGACAACTTGACCAGGCAGGTAGATGCTCCCTGGACCTCTTTGGTTTCAACTCTCCATATACCCGATTAAGGCAAGTTGTACTTTTTTGTCGGCATTGATGAGAAGTTAGTTCTTTTCAAACAAAGAACATAGATTGTTAGAGTTTTACCATTAAAGCGCCGTCACTCTTATAGAGCGAGGGAAGCAATTCTACAAATAACGCCTACGTGTTCTCGTGCATCAAGTTGTAGGTTCTTGCGGTTTGTCTATCACTCTGTTGTTTTGAATGACAATTGGTTAGTTGCATAACTTCGTCAGCGGTCCATAAGACCATTATAAGTACATATGTCCATAGCACAGCAAGTCTATTTTTGATTGAAATATACTCGAGTAATGTCGAGGGCCCCGCAAAATACATGATCCTACTCTTGTGTCGAAATCTCAATTTATAGCAAAGAGGTTTTTCTCTCCTATTCTATCCCTCTCTCTGAAACGTGAATGGCGGAACAATATGATCTACAACATCATCAAACGTGGACAAGAGATTGAGAGATGACCAAACCCATCCTGAAATCCAAATATCTTGTCTAGTACCCGTTTAATCCCTTTAATAAGCGGCAACAACATCCAAAATACTAGCATGATTCAAACCCTACTTACCCACACTACCATTAACCCCACTGTCTCTCAAGCAATCAGAACCATCAATCACATCAAACCTCCCAACAGTATCCAACGTCTTAGATTCAATCTCATATGTGTAAAGCTCAAAACCATGCGAGTATTATTAAATAACTCCAAAACAAATACACACCCCCTCCTTTTAACTTTACAAAAATATTACCAAGATTCTATCTAACAATAAGTAGAAAACCTAAACCGCCCCACTAAATAACTAGGCGGCTATAACAAGAAACAAAAAATCTAACTTAAAATGAAATCTTGAAATAGTAATGGAGGTGCCGAATTTGGACTGAAATTTTGTCTACTGAACCAAATACTTAGCTTGCTATCTCTGCATTAAGCTTAATGCCAGCTCACTCTCTTCACTCTTTTAGTCTTTTTATAATTCTATAATTCAGTAATTCTATAATTGATGTAATTACGATCTGAAACCAACAAGTGCACCATTGTGGTTATCAAGTGTTAAGCATGGAACCGCTGATAGCTACAACAGGTTGTTTCGCATCCCAGACAAACAGACATGATGCAATCATATACATAAGTCAATTATACAATTATGATCTAGAAGTAATGAAAGATGGCATTGTAAATTTGTAACATGAACCTTCACAAAACCAAACCTGAAACAACTTCGGTGAGGGGTATAGTTTGTTGACTATATAAGGTTAAGATGTCTTCCCTATCTCGTTTTTCTTCTTTGCTTTTTTAAGCGTAAAACCTGTCATTTTGGGGACTGACATCGAGATTTTTCGCTTCCATCAGTACTCGACATTATCACATTTATATCTCATTCTAAAATCTCAATTCTCTCTCAACACATTAACAAAGCTAACAGCCAAACATTTCCGCGTCGAGGATTATTGTTGATCCGAACAAACAAATATAGGATTGTTCCCCTTGAGTGAATATCTCTTGTTAGACATTTCATCAAAGACATTTACACATACTATATAAATTCAAGCAAACAAATGCCTTACCGATTTTGCATGGTCATCCCACTTTGATGTCTTGCTTCTAATTGACCGAGAAATCCATAAAACTTGTTGATTGCGAGTTGAATTACACCCCATCGATCACTTATCCCCTTGAACCCGACCCGGTTTGGTAATTCAAAATCTCATGAAAGCGATCCAATGCTACGCTCCCAAAACCTTTTTCGGTTTGGCATATTCCAACAACCGAATCCTCACCAATAGCCACCCATGCTTTGCACAATGCCTCATCTTCTTCCAATGAAAAATTCGGACCCCTCTTTCCAACATTAATTGATCGTGAAGCTGCCATTAATGGCGTAGTGGTGGTGAATGGAGTGCTTGTGAAGCAAGTGGTGAAGGTTGGTTTTTGTGAGGCTGGAATATATCCGTTGGGGTTTTGCAAAACCAAAAAAATGAACTGGTGGAAGTGAAGGGCAGTCACGTTTTCTGATCACGTGCGAATGGAATTGGGTTTCAGCTCCTCTAAAATCACAATAGAAATAGAGAGAGGTATCCAGGATTATAAATTTGGGGGCCTATTTAGGGGCTGCGTTGGAGGCTAGTTTTTTGGTTAGTCCTTCAAATTTAAAGATCCAGGCCCGGATCCAGGCCCCATTGGTGATGCCCTAAGGCTTGACTAATATGCCCTTCTGTGGTAAAAAAACCCAACTCCTTTATACATCCTAACTCTGGCCCAAGCCCAGTCTCATAGTTCTTAAGTAAAGTCCAATTACTCTCCACCACACAATCGCAAATACCCATATTACCCCTCATTTGAAATTCAAAAGAGCCACACCTGTCCTCAGAGGTAAAGTCCACCTCACGCTGTTTCTCAAGTACATACGGGGTCAGAGTTCCCACCAACTCTTCCTCAGAAAAAGGTTCTTTATGCTGTATTTCCCCAGAAACCAGGGTGGTTTGAACCTCAGCAGGAGGAATCATAGTATTAACAGCTGTCTCCTCTACCTCAACATCTCCCACCTCGAGATTGGTGTCTGCAACTTGAACCTCTGAGATTTCCTCATCACAATCGCTAGGAGTTTGCTGAGTGCAATCTCTCATCCAATTGGGCCTACCAGAATTTTTGCCAGAAAAACTTATCACTTTCGCCGGAGGAGCCAACATAACGTCAACTACGCATCTTCGACCAATAATACCGTCTCTAACACAATCTTCTTTAATAACCAGATCTATGCTCAAATGGTAAATTTGTTTATTCCAGAACAGTTTCAAAGCACTAGGGATCTCTGTAGGAATTTTACAGGCCTTGGACTGACTCTTATCCTTAATCTCATATTCAACAAACCCCCCTAGCAACTTGCCCACTTTCTGGATAACCCCTGGAATCCAAAGCTTTTCTGGAAGCCCCCATATACAAGCGGGGGTACTGGAATAGTTGAAATATTATCCGGCACACGCTTATTATGAATGAATGAAGCTGCTGGAAGTTTGGGAACTCTGAACAGTACGAACCTCCCTTGCCATTCACTTTACATTTATTACTCAAAAAATTAGCCAATTTACCATCTTTCTCTGGCACCACCACAATCCTGTTTCTTTTGCTAGGAGTGAACTCTGTGAGTCTGAAACACCTACCAGCCTTGTTGGATATTATCTCACCCAAGAAGGTTCGATGTAGCTGATCTGTTATCTTCCATCTTCGTTGGTTCTGGACACCTACTCGAGCAGCATCCTTAAGCGACTCACAAAGCCATATCACCACCTGCTCTGTTAGAATAATAATTTCTCTTCTACCTGATTTCATCTCCAGAAGCCTGAACCTCTTTAAGGCACCCTTACTCACATCATCAACAAAGAAGGTCTTGGATTCAATTGTCAAACCTTCCATGATTAAGGATACATAAACAGAAAAGAACTATCTGGATCTAAAGTTTCCAGCCATGACTCTAAACAGAAAAGAACTATCTGGATCTAACCATAGGTGTTCTTGTAACATAGGTGTTCACATTTGAGTGGGCGGTCTAGTAGCTCCTTGCTACTTGAAACTCATATATTGTATTATGCAATCAGTAAACTTAGGGGTTGTTTGTTTTTCTTGTTTTCAGCATTCAGAGCCGCTGAAAACTTAAGTTTTCAGCATTCAGAGACATTTTCTTGTTTGTTTTCTTTTTTTCAATTAAGCATTCAAAGGCTCCAATCCTCTTCAGCGTTCCGCGCTCAAACTCTCGCTGAATGCTGAAAAACGAATTCTTCATACCCAATTCCAACTATTGTCCTTCCATCTCCTCTTGTGAAAATTCAAGTTGTACTTTTTCTTATTGCACAAATAACTACGTGGTTTTGGTGGGAACAAGAAAAATAAAGAAAAGAGAATAAAGAGAAGAGAAAATAAAGAAAGAGGAGAGAGAGAGGAGAGAGAATAGGAAGAGAGTTGGTTGTTCTGTGCAAAACCGTGAAATCTCTATAGCTGAGGTTGAAGACGATGTGATAGTTATTCTTTTTCCAAAAGGAAATACTATGGTGTGAAGCAGTAACATGGTTACAAGCTATACCAAGTACAATAATTGGCCACCTATTAATACCATAAAATCTATTCTCCCTCATTTATATTTTACTCTAATTTTCCCAATTTTAATTATATTACATAGGGACATATAGGGTGCCTTATTATATATATATATATATATATATATTTTATAAAAATGTTAATTAATTAATATATATATTTATTGTGATTTTCTTTTATTCCAAAAGAATGGATGTGGTTTCTATTCAATATAATCAAAATCAAAAGGGAGATTAGATTTGTTTGCATTTTGCAATATTATAGCGTACAAAATGCATTGAACTTGCACTATTAATATTTGGTATACAATTACTAAAAACTATATATTGTATATTTACGGTTTACTTTTAAATTAAAAGTGAATATGTTAAAATAATAATAATAAATCAGATACAAACAGGTGCTTAAAATGTTGAATAAACAAAGGAAACTCTGCCAAAAAAATCCAGATATTTTGTTTTTATAAACTATAAGTTTGTATTCAAAATTGATAACAGGGGTAAAATTGTCTAAATAATTTATATTCAGCATTCAGAGCTAGGTCATTATGATAGAAAACAAACATGTTTTTCAGAATCCGAGTTCAAAGAATCAAGATTCAAAGATTCAGAGGGATGGGTCATTTAGCATTCAAAGATTCGAGGAGGCTAAAAAAACAAAGCGACCCTTATATTATTGCTAATGAAGAAGAAAGATTACAGAGAAAGGAGAAAGTAAAGAGAAATAAAGAGAGGACAAGTAAAGAGAGGAGCTCCTTTGGGTTTTTTATATTTAGCTTAAATGTATTGCTAAAATATGAATGTGGATGCTGTTTAGTGTGTCTACATCCTTTTTTCTCTGGGTTTTTACTAAGAGCATTTGCAATGGAGGTGATAGTTTTTCCCCCCTTATTCACCGCCACCTCATCACTTATTTACCCCCCTTTTCACCAATTTGGTGAAAAATAAGGTGAAGCTGTGCAATGCAAAGGTGATAAAAAATATCTCGGACGGGATGTTAGATTCCGTCTGGAGGTGTTTGATATGAGACGGAATGTAACATCCCGTTTGATGACTCAATATGAACAGACGCGAACATGCTCCATTTTCACTTCCTTTTCAGCCAAAATTGCGATTTTCTAGTCTCCATTAATAATATTTTGACACAAACTTCCATTCATAATGACTTATCCAACCCCTAATGCATCCCCACCAACCTCACCACATGAAGAGCATTTCTGATGGTTTGGAAATGTTAAAATTTTCAAAAAAAAGGGACAAAAAGGATCGTCGTCGAGAATGCGTAATGTGGGCGAGGAGGACGAAATTGAACTTGGGTTCAATTTTCCAACGCATTGTGAAATCAAGGAACACCCACCATTAGCGTCAACATCGGTCTGACACGTAGCAAATCGAGTGGCGGAGTCTCAAGTAAGTTTTTGATTTTTTTTGTTAATTATTATTATTTATGTTAGTTTATATCAAGTTTGTTGTTGTGTAATTAGTTTGAATTTGTCGCATTGTTTAAAAAAAAAAAAAAAGTTGTAATTATATCGTATTGCGTGTTGGTTGAATGTAGGAAGTACACCTATGGAAAGTGCGTTGTGCACTTTCAAATGTTGTGTCGTGGTGGCGTTGTATGAAATCAGAAACGGATCCTAATTTTGTCACGGTTACCGATATTATATCTGCCACACCATTTGGGAACTTTTTGAATTCTAATTTGGGACAAAATGATTAGGCGTTTTTGTTTGGGATAGTTGAGCGGTGGTGGCAAACTACCTACACATTCCATTTCCTATGGGGTGAGCTTGGGATTACCCCTCTTGATTTCACAATGCTCACGGGTATCCCAATTGGTTATGGAGATGTCGTTCCTTTTAATGAAACTTTAGGGGTTTTTACTACGGCGATGAGTTTCTTTGAAGGTTTTGATTTGGTTGAAGATGATGAGCAAGACGGGTTTTTGAGATTATCAGCTGAGCAGTTTAAAGGAGGAGCTATAAATATGAGTTGGTTTACTTCAAAATATTTGAATAGACTCAAGGAGAAGCCGAAAGACTATCATATTGGTGAGGAGTCGATCCACGAGTATGTACGTGCCTTCCTCTTCTACTTTGTTGGTGCGGTATTATTTGGATATGCTGATAGTTATTTACGTGTCGGTGAATGGACGATCTCGGGCGTAGAGAGGATGTGGGATTATGACTAGGGTCAATCCATCTTGGCATACCTTTACCGCTGGCTAGACCTCGCAGTTGAGACGAAAGCCGCTAAATGCAATTTGTGCAGCTTTGTTTGGATTATACCGATAAGTCTTATTTATTAAGTTATTATTTCATTTTATTTATTTATCTAATTATTAATGTTGAGATGTATGTTTATATATATATATTGATATTGTATTTTATCTATTGATGGCAGTATTGGTGGTACGAACATTTTCGTGTGATGCATCCTGTGTTGAAGAGGTTGAAAGAGGATGAGACTCATGACCTCATTCCACGTATTCAAGCATGGGGGCTTCATCGTAGGCAAAGGGGGTATGGGGACCTATCGCATAATATTCATAACACTTTCGTCCGATTGATTGAGCTTTTAGGAGCTACCGAATTGAGTGGCAACCCCGGGCCGAGTCCTTCATCTTTCGGACCCTTTATGCGGATATTCCGGATGTTCCGAGAACACCGAAAGTAATCGTAACTATCATATATGTGTCATAGAGCAAGGTTTCTTTCTCAGCCGAATGATACTTATAGGTCACCACCGCATGGTACCTTGGGGACGGATGTTGGCGGCAAGTATCCGGAGAGATTGTTATACCTTACCCACTACCTATAGATATGACAACCTCGATATTCTTCCCTCGTTTCTTTCACATTATAGAACAAACCCAAATGAGTGGCCGTGACGATCGACTTTCATTTTACGCTTAATTACTATGACTTATATTGGAAGAGGGTTGGTCGAGGTCTCTTGCTAGGTCGTTATACCGGGGCACCAATTTTGAAAGGGTTACTTCTGGAGCATTGAGGCCCGACATTCATTTCCCAAGAGGAGTGGAGTTACCCACGATCCATGACCAGGGGTGTTTCATGATATTCAGATGCCGCAAAGAACTCCACAGATATTTGATGATGATGACCTTTGGCACTGGAGCATGATTACTTCTCAGGGGAAAGATATGAGAATACCTATTCCACCAGTAGATGCCGCAATGGTAGTAGATTTGTCAGTACAGTTTGAGCAGTTAGCCGAGGTTAGTATGATTTGAATTTATTCATGATTTGTTATTATTAGTATTCACTATAACCCCTAACATGCATTTGTTTTGTTAAACAGGATGAAGGAAGGTCGGAGCTCCTTAACTACAACTCTCTTAGTTATGCCATGCGTGAGTCCTTCATGGAGTCCTCTCGTCATAGTTTTGAGTACTTACAAGAAGAGCGAAATCGAACTTTGCAGCTTCAGAGACGTGTGCAAGAGTTGGAGAATGCTGGAAGTGGAGTACCTCAAGCTCAACCTCAACCAGAGAGGCGACAACGACGTAGGGGGGAAAGCTCTTCGACCGAAGCCTTCGTAGGGGAGGAGGTCTCGATAGATATTTTTTTAGTAGTTTGTAATAACGTGCCATTACTTGGTCTTATGGCGTTTGGGATTGTTGTTTGTAATGAGTTTTTGATTAGCGTGTTTTTCTTTGATGAGTTTTGGATATGAATATGTCATTAAACAAAGGAGGTTATGTCCAATTTTTTTAGAAATTATAAGTTAGTTTTTACCGAAGCTTACGTGTTAGACTTGGGTGTTGTTCATGATTGTTGTTTGTCTTATTTATTATTTTCAAAGTATATTAGCAGGTTTTGGATATGAATATGTTAATAAAACAAATGAGGTTATGGCAAAAAAAAATTAAAAATTTATAAGTTCGTATGTTTCCAAAAATTTCACATTCGTTTCACTCGTTTCACTCATTTCACATTCGTTTCACTCATTTTTGCAGGTGGTTTGGTTCTGACAGGAATAGTGTATGGGGATACCGAGATGGAATGTAACATCCCGTCTGGTTTTTAAGTCCTTCTTACTGCATCTTTTACTATTCCAAACATTAGAATTATGGATGGGGATGGTGGCCTATTGGAATTATTGAGGGTACATTTGGATACAATGTGTTGTCAATTGGTAAGTGGACCAAAATCGAAGTATCACATGTGACCTTACCTTTCATATTTCGTTTTACTCTTCTTTCTTTTAGATCAAACAAACAAACAACCATCTTCTTCCCCACAACCAAGCTAAAAATAGGAAAAGTGTCTAGAGAAGAAAGAATTGCATATAACCAAAGGTTATGGGGAGGATCTAGTAGTAATAGTTCGTCTTCTGGTTTCACCGGGCCGTCTTCTGGTACTTCTGCTGAAGATGACTACATGGAAAGAGTAAGAGATGAGCATAATGATATGATGAGGCGAAGGAGGAGGAGGAGGTTGCAGTTATTATCCATCGCTTGGGGCATTAATGACTCAAGCGACCATTGAAATTGAAGATGTGGATACGACAAACGCAGCGGATCCGTGAAGGGCGAGTACACGCTTAGAGATGGTGGTGATTTCAGTAAACAAAAGATAATGAGGGATTACTTCACAACACCTTGTAGGTGGCCTCCTCATAAGTTTAGATGAAGGTACAAGATGACAAGAGAGCTTTGTATGTATATGTTGCATACTGTTGCATCATTCGGCGATTACTTTAAAGACAAGGTGGATGGATTGGGTCGACAAGCAATTTCTGGGTTACAGAAGGGACTAGCTGCAGTTGCACAATTAGCAACTGGTTGTTCTTCTGATTCAATGGATGAGTATTTACAAATTGGAGATTCCACAGCAAATGTATCTATGAAGCGTTGGTGCAAGGCAATTGTCACGGCGTTTGAGGAAGAGTACTTGAGACGACCAACTGAGGTAGACACTGCTAGGATATTAGCTGAAAATGCGGCAAGGGTGTGGAAGAATTGTCCAAGTGGATGGGCTGGAATACATGTAGGGTACAAGAAGGAACCAACTTTGATACTTGAAGCCGTTGCAGACAAACATTGTTGGATCTGGCATTGATTCTTCGGCTTACCAGGTTCGCATAATGACATTAATGTGCTTCATCGTTCTCATGTTTTTGAATCATTAGAGCAAGGTGAGGCTCCCCGCCGGCATTTAATGTGAATGGTAATGACTATGATATGGGATATTATCTTGCTGATGGTATTTGTTACAACCCAAACCTTGTTACTCTCACTATCCCTCAATCTTCTATCACTATTCTCTCCACCACTCTCTAATGGGCTCTCTCTCTTTTTTTTTTTTTTTTTTTTTTTTTTTTTCTTCTCTTTCTCTTTATATCGATTCCTTTCTCCATCCGGGCCCTCCAGCTGTCCCTCCATCTCGCGGTCCCCTTCTCTACGCGTGTAGGGTTTCCGTATTGACGCCATGTGACTTAGCACGATCCAAGATAATCAGCGGCTTGATACCTTTCGTCGACTCGGGCACATCCTCCCTTTGATACTTCGGGCCTCCATACTACCCCTATAGATGCCCCCTCTCGAGTCCGCGACCATTTGGTGATCGGGGAGTCGAGAGTCCACAACGTCACGTTTCCATCCGCGGTCCCAAAAGATTCTTTTCATCATTTGGACTCCACGAGTCCCATCGCAATTATAACTTCATGCCCTCGCTTTCTTGCGATCCACGCGTCACTCCCCGACGATCCCTTTTAGTGTCGTCTCGATTTCAGCCCCTCCACTACTCTTTTGCCCCTTCCTCTTATAAAAAGCCCGCTTTCGATTCTTTCTCTCCTCCATTCGGTCTTTTCATTTTCTTCCCATTTGCTCTCCTCTCTCTCTACTCTTCCCCACGATTAGCTACTCCATTCACGCGGTATCCTTCCTGTTTTCTTTTTTTGTCGGGGTTTTGTTCCCTGCTGCTCCCCTTCCCTCAGGTTGGTCCCTTTTCCTTTTAATCCATTTATTGCTATATTGCATGTTTCTCTCTTTGAGTTTGAGACGCTCGGTTTCTTCTCTCCCCACTGCCTTGACCGTAACTTCTTCCTTGAATTGATGTCGGCTTCCGGATCCGACACCTCGCCCTCCTCCCCGTCCCGGTGTCGCCTCCACCCCACCCCCACCCGGATCGGATCGGGGCTCCTTCCACCTCCCGCCTTTGCCCTTCCACCGCCCCCCCGCGGCCCGCACCTAATCTTGAAGTCGTTAAAGGCGCTTACGGCATACCCTCCGCGACGTCATATTAGAGCATGTCCCTGCCTTTAACCTACTACCCCCACTTGGTTCCCTACAAGCCGGGCCGTCTAGTTGCCACGGTAGGGCAGATTGTAGCCCGCCTCCGTTTGCCCTCACCCGCCTTGACATCGAGGTGTGCAATCACTTCAACATCCCTCCTTGCAAAGGCATCGACAATTTCTCGAGGGTTATGTATGCCGCTGAACTACTAGAACCGTCCGTCCCCAAAATAACGATCCCGCGACATGATCGCCATTTTACATAAAAAGAGCACCAAGGATGTCGCCGTGGATACCACTCTTTTTTCTGCGTCGACCAGAAAGCAACACTTTATACTCGCGGTCACCTCCTCGACAAGTTGTGGCACCATTACCCTTTTACATCTCTCGAACTTCCTCTCCCACGGATCTTCCTCTCGACTTGAACCTTAATCACCTGGCTTTTCTCCCCAGTGGTGAGTCTGCCTATCTACTAATCCCCTTGGTGTAGGTCTTTTTTGTTCCCTCTTCTGACTTGAACGTTTTCTTTTTCAGGTTGGCGTCCGGACTCGAAGTCGCGGCCATAAGATAGTTTCTTTTCCACCACCTTCCGGAAGATTCGCGACCTGGGACAGGCACAATCCGCGGTACTAGGGATTGATCCTGTCACTGCCACTCCCCTCCTTTCCGATCCTCAGCTGAAACTTATTGGAAAATATTGTTTCCCATTTTATCGCCCCCCACCGCCCAAAGAGAGAAAGCCTCGGGATACACCCCCTCCCAAGAAGAAGCGCCACCCCAAGAAAGCTTCCCCCCGCCATAGACCAATCCGCAGTCCCTCACCTTCATCCTCCGCTTCTCCACCTCATTCCGTTGACCCTCACCCTTACCGGTCCCTGACCACTTGGGAAGATCAATACTCTTCTCCTCATTCACTCTCCACTACTTCTCCTCATCCCGACATGGGCGCCCACAAGCGTAAGCTCTTCGACAACGACTCAGACGATGAGGAGGTCTCCGTTGTTGTCCCTACAGCCGCGGCTCAATCCTCTCCTCCTCCGGCTCCTAAACGCCCGCGGACTTCTGCGTCTGGAGAGGACCCCGCCCATCAATCCACTGACCACCCTGCTGCTCCCGCTCGTGCCGAACAACGGCCTGGGAAGGAGGTGGCTCCTCGCTCCGAAAGAGGGGGGACTGAGCCCATTCCTACTTTCTGCCCCACCTTCAAGGTTCGAAACCGCACTCTCAACATCCGCGATTCGGCCTTAGACAACGCCGCCGTGGCATCCTCTCTGTTCTACGGGTCTCATCTTCCTAGAGACATGGCATATGCTGACGGGGGAACGTTTGACTCTCACCGGACCTCCTTTTACACTGGTTGGGAGAAGGTACTCTCTCCTTCGTACTGGGTGTCTTTCCCTTCCTCCCTCTGAATACTCTAACTACAGTTACTTCTTTTCAGATGAGCTTGGACATCTCCTATATGATCCGAGGCCTTTTTGGTGCATGGGCCAGGATCGACCAGTTGGACGGTGACGTTGCCCGCCTGGAGCAAAAGAATGTGGCCACGGACATGGAGAAGCTCAGGGCCCAGGACGAGCTGAAGAATGCTGAGGCCGCCCACCTTGCTTACATGGATAAAGTCAATGACTGCCTGAGTAATCAGTGGGAAACCCTCCTAGCTCAGCATACCGCCGCTCTGGCCTCCCTCTCTGAGAAGCACCAGGCTGAAATGTCGGCCCTCCATAAGCAGCACGACGCTGACATGGACGAGCTCCGCATCACCTTCGCGCCCGTGCCGACAAGAGAGTGGCCAAGAAGATCAAGGAGGAGCATGAGCGGCTTGTCAAAGAAGGATGGCTTCTCCCTGAAGCCCCGACCGCTAACCCCCCTTTTGAGGTTGCTGTACCGCCTCCGAAATCTGCTCCCGGGGTCGATGAGGTCGCTGTCTTAGTGGCCGGGGTGATAGACATTGCTGCGGATGCCGTCCTCGAAGAAGCCGCCGAGTCAGTGATCCATGAAGCTGCTTAAGTGTGTTTTGCTTGGAATGGCCTATTTTGTGCCCTGGCTAGGCTTCTTTTATTGCAATTTGTAGTACTTCTGATACATTCCATTTTATTTTTACTCTCTCTGGTTGAGGATAACTGATTGTGGATATATCATATATTTTGTCTTTGTGAATTCCAAGTGCCTTGTCGGTACCCGATATCTGCATGACCTTAGCGACAGTGAACTCCTCTCGCCCCGGCTCGCGTGAGATCTCGCACCCGTCGTGGACAACTCTTTTTGCCCCCACTGAGTTTTAGACCTCTCGTCCTCGGAAGGCTCCCCCCTTCCATTCCCTTTACTCTAAAAGGCAGTAACAATTCATGCGACACTATTCATCTCAAAAGTGCTAAGGTTTTATTTATGTACAACTAGCTCATGCAGTTTATAGCCACTCTCATTACATTTACTCATGAAATTTTTTTAGCAGCCTTACATTCCACGGTTTTTCAACCGTTTTCCTTTCCAAGGTTCGCAACCTGTAGGTGCCCGATCCTCCCACCTCAACCACCACATAAGGCCCCTCCCATGTTGGACCCAGCTTTCCCTCGCTCACTTTCTTGGGGTTGGGGGTCACCCGCCGAAGTACCTTGTCTCCCACCTTAAAGCTCCTTAGCTTCACTTTTTTGTTGTACTGCCGTTGGAGGCGGCGATGGTACTCTTCTAATCTGATGCGCGCGGTGTCTCTTCTTTCTTCAGCTAGATTCATATCTCTGGCCAGGATGCCCCAGTTTGATCCATCCTCGACCGCTAAGGTTCTAGTGGTCGCTGCCACCAGCTCTGTTGGTATCACGACCTCCACACCATATACTAACGAAAAGGGGGTCCCATTGTAGTGGTCCGCTGGAGTTGTCCGATATGCCCACGACATGATTGAGCTTCGCCGCCCAGACCCTTCTTGCTTTCCAAATTTTTCTCTTGAGATTGTTTAGTATGGTCTTGTTGGAGGATTCCGCCTGCCCATTGCCCTCGGGGTTGTACGGGGCCGAGAATCCCTGCTTCACATGATAAGCCTGCAGAAAACTCCTAACTCTTGATCCCGTGAACTGCATCCCGTTATCTGCAATGATAGCATGCGGCAACCCGAAACGGCAAATAATATTCTCCCACAAGAACTTGATTACTTGGACCTCCTTTACCACTTGCAGGGGCACGGCTTCGATCCACTTTGTAAAATAGTCTGTCGCGACCAACAGAAACCTCCTCTTACCTCGGGCCGTTGGCAGGGGCCCCACTATGTCGAGGGCCAACATTGCAAATGGCCATGGGCTAGATACACAAGCAGTCGCTCGCTCGCTGGGCCCATATCGGTTGATAGAATCTTTGACATTTCTCACTTTCTCGCTTAACTCTACATATCTCTTTTCATGTGCGGCCAAAAATAACCTTGTGTTAGCAACCTGTGTACCGTTGTCCGGCCCGCGGAATGGCTCCCGCAGTCTCCTTCGTGTAGCTCCCTGAGCACCTCTTGAGCCAGCTTCGGTCCTAAACATTTCAATAAAGGCCCGTTGAAGTTCCTTCGATATAATTCTCCTCGAATCAGTGTGTACCTCCGAGACGCCTGTTCCAACCTCCGCCTTGCTCTTGGGTCGGTCACCTCAACCCCCTCCAAGAACTGCTTGAAAGGCCCCATCCATCCATCATCTCCCTCCGCCGCGATCATTACCTCTAATCTTTCCTCGGTACTCGGCCTGCTCAACTTCCTTATCTCGATTGTCCTTTCCTCAGATCCTGGAATGGCTGCGGCCACGTAAGCCAGAGCATCGGCGTGGTGGTTCTCCCCGCGGTTCAGATGGATGAAACGGATTTGGTCGAACTTCGAGGCCCAAGCCCGCAGGACTCCCAAATATCTTGCCATTCTAGGACATCGAGCCGCGAACCCTCCATTCGCCTGGCATACCACCAAATTGGAGTCGGAGTATACGGTGAGTTCCTTCACGCCCAGTTCTATTGCCATTCTCATGCCCGCGATCACAGCTTCATATTCCGCCTCGTTATTTGATGCTGCAAATCCCAATTTCATCGTCTGCTCTAACCTATTGTTCTCCGGAGTGACCAGCATTCACGCCTATTCCACTGCCAGATCCGTTGCGAACCATCGGCAAACACCTCCAACCATTCCGCGACATCCCGTGGGTTCGGACAATCTAGTTCCTCCTCTCTCTCGGCTCCAAAACCATCTCCTCCCCGTAGGATCCTCCTCTGCAGGAACTCCGCCAAGAATTTCGCCACCCTTTAGCCTCCTTCTCCGCGTCCCTAACTTGATCTTCAATCTCATATGAACTAAGCATCAAGGCCCATTTCAAAGATTCTCCTGATTTTTCAGCCCTCGAGCCCCGCTTGGGGGAAAGTTAGTCACCACAATTCTGGCGGCTTCAAATAGGGCTTCACCTTTCGGGGCCGAAACACCAAGGCCGTATGCATTTCTACCACTCGACTGTACCTAGTCTCTGCGTCTAATAAGGTCTTGCTCTGGAAGTACACTGGTCTTTCTACTTTATCCACTACCCGGACGAGGACTGAGTTGATCGCATAATCTGTGACACCCAAGTACAAAAACAATTTTTCTCCCACTTCGGGCCGCGACAACAACGGTGTTTCCTCTAGATACCTCTTAAGCCCCTGGAATGCATCTCCGCACTCAGCTGTCCATTTGAAATCTGTGGTGTTTCTCAACAGTCGATCTGGCGCCTACATTTGTCGGATGACTTTGAAATAAATCGTTGAGAGCCGCGACTCTACCGCCAACCGCCAACCTCCTTCATTTGTCATGCGCGGCGACGGCATCTCCACCGATTATTATCTGTTCGGGGTTTGCCTCTATTCCCCGCATTGTGTCACAATGTACCCCAGAAATTTCCCCGTGGTGACTCCAAATGTGCATTTCTCTGGGTTGAGTTTCAGGTTGTGGACCCGCAGATCTGAACGCTCCTTCAACCCTCCGTGTGCTCTAGTTCGACATGCTTTTCTCCACCATATCATCGATGTATATCTCGATCCCTTCGGATCTTGCCCTCAAACATTTTCTCCCAACCGGCCGAACGTAGCCCCCTCGTGATTCTTCAACCCAAATGGCATCCTCATTATAGCGCAAGTGCCTCCTTCCACCACGAATGATGTCTTTTCCCCGACAGGGTCCGGTACATCGCAACTTAGGTTGTACCCCCCATGGATGCATCCATAAATGAGAATATGGTGAACCCGCCGTCCTCGTCTACCAATTCATCCCACTTTCACGGCATAGATAACCGCCCTTCCCCGGACACTCCATGTTTACATCCGTGAAGTCAACACACATTCACACCTTCCCATTTTTCTTTGGAACCGCGACTATATTGGACAACCAATTGTGAACTCCACCTCTCTTATGATCCCCGCGTGACTCTTTTAGCCTCGGCAACCTCTTCTCGGATTCCTTCAACCAGATTTTTAGCTCTCATTCCCTCATCTTCGCCCCACCGCTTCGCCCTCCCTCATATGTAGTCGATGACATGCAAATCCCGGATCCAAGCCTCCTCAGAACATCCTCTATCCCCCAGGCAAATACGTCCTTGTTCTCCACCAAACACTGCACCAACTTATCCTTCCACTTGCTCGTCAGCCTCGATCCAATTGACATCAACTTCTCCTTTCCGCCCTCTCCCAGGTCCACTATTTCTATTTCATCTAAAGTCTTTTGGAACCATCGCGCCTCTTTTCCGCCCTCCACGCCCCCTTATCAGAATTGCTATGCCGACCACTTCCTGTGGTTCACCGATCCACACCCCGGCTCGCGGGACATCCTTTTAATTGTGTTCTGGTGACTGTTCTTGGAGGCCACCTGATCTCCACGGACCTCATATGTTCCCGTAGGGGTAGGGAAGCATATGACTTGATAATAGGTCGAGGGTACCGCTCTCATCTTATGTATCCATCTCCTCCCCAAGATCGCGTTGTATTGGGAATTGGAGTTGACCACCATAAATCTCGAGAACACCGTCACCGGACCCGTTGTTACCGGCAGCAAAAGTTCACCCATAGGCTCTGTGACGCTCCCATTGAACCCATACAAACTGGTCCGCGGGGGCCTTAGTTGCCCCGGGTCTATCCCCATCTCCTCAAGAGCTCCTCAACAAAGAAATCCACGGTGCTGCCCGCAGTCAATCATGACTCTTTTGACCACATAATTACCCATTGCTACCGTGATGACTAGCGCGTCTTCATGTGGAGTATCCACGGTTCGGAGATCTGCACTGGAGAATGCAATCCTCTCTTCCCCGCCTTCCCCGTCTAGCTAGCTCGCGGCCGTGCCCTCCTCGGTGGGACTCATTGACTTGTTGAATGCTCGTTGTCCTCGACCTTATCCCGGTGGGCATTGTGACTCGGTGCTTCCCCACCTAAGATAACGCTTATGGTTCCCAATATTCTTCCCCGCTGGGCACCGCTCCCTATTTTGTAGTTCCGCTGAAACTCCCTCATCACTCCTTTCTCAACTAACCTCTCGAACCAACCATTTTAAGGCATAGCAGTCGTTTGTTCCATGATTGTGCACCTGGTGATATTCGCAGTATGGCTTGTTAGGCATTTCGGTGGGAAATGTCTGCGGCCCTTCATATCCCGGCACATTTTTTATCAATGGCAGTATCTCGCTCAACGGTCTCACTAAGGGCACTTGTTCCACCTCGCGATATGGCTTTTTCTCCCTTTGCTCCCTGCGCGCCATTTCTCTCCCCCTCCCCGGCCGTGATGGCTGACCGCGATACCTCTCCCCACCTCTGTCTTCTCCCTCTGTCTTTCTATGCTCCCTTCCTTTTTCCACCGCTGTAACTGCCTTGGCTCCCCTCTTTGAGTCTTTCTGCATAGTGTCCTCGTATCTGATATACTTCTCTACCCGCGGATATAACTCGTGCAATGTTGCAATCTCATTCTTCGCCACACACTGGTGTACCACCGTCCCTGGTCGCAGCCCCCTCTCGAACGCTATTACCGCCGTCCTCTCATCCAAATTTTCCACTTTAAGTGTTTCCGCCTTGAAGCGGCATAGGTACTCCCTGACTGATTCGGCGGACCTTTGTCTGACATTAAATAAGGCCACGATGTCTACCACCCTTCTCTTCTAATGTATAAAGTGATCAACAAATGCTTGCTCCAACTCTTGGAAATTGGTTATGCTCATTGACGGCAACCGATAGTACCAGTCAGAAGCCCCCCCTTTTAGACTGGCCGGGAACATCATACACCGCAGACCATCATACCTCGCCTCTTGCCAGAGAGGCATCTGTTGCCGAAAGTGATGGATGTGATCTGTCGGGTCTCCCGCTCCGTCGTATCTCTCAAATCTTGGCTGATTGAAGTGCTTTGGCACCTCAGAAGTCCATATCGCATCTGCCAGTGGGTTGCGGTTCAGTCCCGCCACAACCTGACTGGCCGCGCCCGTTTGAACTTTCGTTTGCAGAAGATTCACCTCCCGGTCGTTGTTTATCATTTGTTGGACTTGCTCTATCGTTAATCCTGTCACCGGGTTGTCCACCAGAGTCGGTCCCTGTTCCTCCTCCTCTTCCGCCTTCTTGTTCTCCGATTCCTCCCCTGTCTCTTCCCCGGACTCCTCCTCACTCCTCTCTCTTTCTCTTCTCAGCTCCTTATTTTCTTCCCTCAGCCTTTCAATCTCTTCCCGCATAAGCCGAGCTTCTTCTTCTCTCCTTCCCTCCCCTCGCTCTTCCCCTTCCTCCACCGCCGCTTCTGGCATTTGTTCTAGGACTCTTACCTTCCGAGGTCTACCCACCGCCTTCTTTGGTGCCATTTCTACCTTCCCCACAGACGGCGCCAAATGTTACAACCCAAACCTTGTTACTCTCACTATCCCTCAATCTTCTATCACTATTCTCTCCACTCTCTCTAATGGCCGCTCCTCTCCTCTTTTATTTTCTTTTTTTTTCTTCCCTCTCTCTCTTCTCTTCTCTTTCTTTTTATATCGATTCCTTTCTCCATCCGGGCCCTCCACCTGTCCCTCCATCTCGCGGTCCTCTTCTCTACGCGTGTAGGGTTTCCGTACTGCGGCCATATGACTTAGTGCTGATCCAGTACACCGCGGCTTGATACCTTTCGTCGACTCGAGCATCCTCCCTTTGATACTTCGGGCCTCCATACTACCCCTACAATATTTACCCAAAATGGGGCACATTTGTTCAAGCCATTCATTATCCAAGAAATAAGCATGAAAAGATCTTTACTCAACGTCAAGAAGCTGCAAGAAAGGATGTTGAAAGGACGTTTGGAGTTTTGCAGGCACGATGGCATATTGTTAAGGCTTCTACGCGTTGTCATAATGTTGTTGTTCTTGGAGACATAATGAAGGCATGCATTATAATGCATAATATGATTGTTGAGAATGAACGTGAAAGTGGAGTTTAGAATTGGAAAGGTCAGAGGAAAGAAACAATACCTGTGCTCTTTCAGGAAGATGATGGTTTTCATTTTGTCTATCAGATGATTGAAGCAAGAAATAAGATCAGAAATGAAGTTACACATACTAATCTTCAAAAGGACTTAGTTGAACATGTTTTTAATTGGACTGGTATTGAAGAAACAGCAGATCCGGTACCAATTTATGATCCAAATTGGTCGGATCCAGATGAGGGAGAAGGAGGCGAAAATTAAAATGGAAATGAAAGTGTATTTCCTATGTATTTTCTAACGTGAACTATTAAGTTCCAACGTATTTCTTATGTATTTCCTAATGTATTTCCTATGTAATTCCTATAAGTTCTTATGTGTTTAATGAGTTGTGTTTTAATGAACTAAATGCACTATGCATATTAATTTTATTGGTAATTGTATTTCTATGAAAATAATTATATTGGACAGAACATACATAGTGCATTAATTAAAAAAAAAAACAGTTAGATAAAAATACATAGTTCATTAATTAAAAATACAATGAAATTAAAATACATAGTGCATTAATTGAAAAGACAGTGAAATTAAAATACATAGTGCATTAATTAAAATAAAATACTAGATATCACATAAGCTTAGTTAGAGCTAGAACCACCTCTAGCCCTTGCCCATTCAGCACGTATTTCAGCTTGTTGTTGCTCGATTATAAAAGCGGTATCGGGATGGAGGACACTTGTATCGGTCGCTAAAATCTTAGCTTCATATTGCATCTTTTGAGGCCGATTTTTTTTCCAATTGAACCTGATTTTTTTCTGCTTGAATCCAATTTTTTTCTTCTCTTGCTATCACAGTTCTTTGACCATATGCAAATTCCCTTTCCCTAAGTTCTAAGCATTTTTGTGTTTCATTTGCATCCCGTGAAAATGTATCATCTAAACGTGTAAAGTAACCCTCCAACATACCAACCGAGTTTTCTTGGTTCCTTTTTGACTTGGCTTTCTTCAATCCAAGAGGATGCTCCATTTCTTTTGGGCTCTATTTCTTGAGAACCCTCCAATTCAACTCCACCAACACTTGGTGAACTAGAAGTTGAATCTTCACCATCATTTTTGCGACCTTTTCCCTTTGTGGGGCGGCTTGACCTTGCCTAAAAAACGTTACTCCACTTTGGATTATCCTTGAGTATAACGTAACAATGATCAACCCTCCAATTCAACTCCACCAACACTTCGTGAACTAGAAGTTGAATCTTCACCATCATTTTTGCGACCTTTTCCCTTTGTGGGGCGGCTTGACCTTGCCTCAAAAACGTTACTCCACTTTGGATTATCCTTGAGTATAACGTAACAATGATCAAGTGAAAAGCCAATTTTTCTTGTAGTTGGTACGCCATCCTTTGCCTCGACAACTAAAAAATAAAAATGGTGGTAATTAGACTAAAATAATCACTAGGACTAAGATAATTAAACTAAAATAATAATTAGACTAAGATAATAATTAGACTAAGACTAAAATGGAAATAATAAATACACCAAGATAATTAGACTAAGACGGAAATAATTAGACTAAGACTAAGATAATCAATAAATTCCAAATTGACAACGTTGTAATTACCCGGCTTTGTATTGTTGTACCACTTGCATGTCGAGCCTCCACCGCATTCACAATTGCAACAAACTTGTTCATCATTTTTGAAATATATTTCCACCTACCGCTAATTGAATCGGGAGACCTATCCGACCTACGTGCTTGATTGAACTCGTTTGTTACACGATTCCAAAATCCTTTTGCATTTTGGAAAGCACCAACAATGGAGTCTTCACTAATTTTTATCCAAGCAAGACATAGAGCTTGATCATCGGACATGCTAAAGTGAGTTCTCGCTTTTGCTTGAGTGCTACCACTTGCTTGAGATGCTTGAGTTGATGCCATTTGATATTTGGTTTTTTTTTAAGAACTGATTTTAAAGAAGAAGAAATATGATATATGATTGTTGGAAGTGTGAGTTGAAATGAAACAAATGTTGTATATATACCAAAGTTTTTTATTTTGACCGTTTTTGACCGTTCTGACTTTTGACCGTTGGTAAACTAGCCGTTAGGACTACGGACGGGATGTTGGATTCCGTCTGGTGAGTTTTGTAATCCAGACGGAATCCAACATCCCATCTGAAGTTAACAAGTCAGTGAAAAACTCGGTGGAAGGTTTCACCTTGTTTTGAACTGGAGAAAATAGTCACCGAGTTTATCACCCTGCATTGCACAGCGCTTTTGGACTCAACTAGGTGAAAGTTTTCATAAACCCCCCTTATTTCCCTGCATTGCAAATGCTCTAATGGGAACAATTTTTTTTTATATGAAATTTCAAGTAGTAGAATAGCTAGGACCTTTGAATTTGGAATGACCTATGCAGTCAAACCAAAAGGAAAATAGCATGCCATTGTAGTGTTGCGGCATAGTATGGGCGACAATAGTGCAAGGTACTAGTGCTACTTTCTCGTGTGCTTGTTCATATTATGTTGTGGTTTCAATAATTTAGAATGGTCTTTTTCTTTGAAACGTTTGATGAATAGTAAAATCTCATGCTGACTACAATCTCATTGGGTATGAAAAGCTAGGTAATGAGAGAAGTTCGAAAAAAGGCTATGAAGCCAAGAAAGTTAGATGACTATGGCGACCAGTCTTTGAAAGGTTTTTTTTGTCGTTTTATAAGTCGTTGTCCATTGGTACCATGTAAAGAACTTGTATAGTGCAGGTGATGTTAATATAACTGTTGAAATTTATTATTTGGGACAACGATGTAGCGTGGCTTCTCAAGTTATATTGTTTGTTGAGAATTGAGAATACAATGTTATACTAAATATTTTAATATAAGTATCTTTTTATTTGTGAAATGGTAATGAGATGTGGATGAATGGAAAGACTTTTATAGTAGTGATTGAGCACCTACGGTAGTTTTAGAATATATGGCAATCAGTGTATGTTCATATACAAAATAATTATTTGTATTTTTTTTTAAACTAAAAATATGATTTGTGACGTCAAAATGCCGTCACAAATTTGTGTCGCCAAAACGTCGTCACAAATATTAGTGACGCCAAACTGCCTTCACAAAAATAGTGATGCCAAAATGTCGTCACAAATTAGCGATGCGAAAATGCCGTCACAAAAATTAGTGACGCCAAATTGTGACACCAAAATTTTGACGCCAAATTGGCGTCACAAAATTGTTGTTATGATGTAGTGAAGGGAGATGATCATGGAGATGAGGTGTTGGGGCCGACTTGATGAGCTTCTTGTTACCAATAAGCACTCAGTTAATGATGTTGACATTGTGCTTGGAGTTCTGGAAGCTGCGCGTCTTCCTATTGATAGAGCTGAAGCTAGTATGGCTGGTAGTCTGGATCTGTCATTTCACAGCTCTACCATTTATTTTGCCAAGGTAAGACTTCATTCTCTGTATAATGTTATATTTTTCTCATTGTGTTGCTTACACATTGTATTCTTTTCAATTAATGAATAACTTCTTGGCCATGAAAGGACCAATCTTTACAACCTTAGCCAATACTAAGGGGGTGGAATTCGAGCTAAACAAGCCGAGCTTTACCATGCTCAAGCTCGGCTCGCTAATTACACGAAGGCAAATTGAGCTCGAGCTCGGCTCATATAGTTAAACGAGTGAGCTCGAGCCGAGCTTAAATGAGCCAAGCCAAGCCGAGCTCGAGCGCCGGTCATTTTACACTATAAATATGTTATTTGAGCTAAACGAGCCGAGCTTCATCAAGCTCATTTGTTACACGAGTTTTAATTTGAGCTCGAGCTCGCTCATATAGTAAACAAACGAGCTCGAGTCGAGCTTAAACCAGCTAAGCCCAAGCCGCCGCTCCGCCCTCGATTCAAATTCCACCCTTAAATATAGCTGCCGTTGACATGGCCACTGGCGTGCTGAAGTGGGCAAGAGAGGCTGCTAAGAAAAGGGCTGAGGAACTGCAAACCCATGTAGACCAACTTTTAGCCAGAGAGAAGAAGTCAGATGCTGGTTTCAGGAACATGAGAGAGACGATTGCCAACCTCTGAAACTCTCTAGAGAAAGCCCAAAAAAGAGCTGCCGAGGCTGCTTCTTGGAAAATAAAATTTTTAGAACTGCATTCCCAATTCACCACTCTGCAAGCAAAGCATGACCAAGTCCAGGGAGAGCTTCACCGTAGGAATACCGAGATGAGAAGCCTTGGCCAAGCCATTACTCATGCAAATGAAGTCATGACAGGCTATGAGAGGGCTCTCAAAGAGAAGCGTCTACATTATGAAAAGAAAGCTGGTGATCTCTTGGTGGAGACCTCTGAGTTCTATTCCAAGGTGGTGTAGGAGGTAAAGAAGAGGTCAGCTAAAAATGTTATTCGTTTTGCTCTGAGAGTGTTTGATGTTTCTGAAGACTCCTTCAATGCAGCCAAACAGGTTAAATTTGAGGAGGCTATTGAGGCTACTAGGTATGTTTCTCAGGTGGATGATCAAGGGCGGGTGACCAACCCTTTCATCTTATTTCCTGACCTAAATATCATTATCTCAGCGATTCAGAATGAACTTATGCCCGATGCCTCCCCATCTTCTGAAGAAGACATCAATGATGACATGCCTCCCATTCAACTTCTTTTTTTGCTTGTGCCCATTTCAGGTGAAGAGTTTATAACTATTTAGTACCACGAACTTTCATTTTTTTTTCTGAATGGTACCCGAACTTTGAAACTCATCTATTCGTATCACGAACTTTCAATTTAGTACATCAATTAATTTTCCGTTCAATTTCACTAACGGCGTTAGTACTATTCACGGTTAGCACTATTCACGTGAACAATGTTTTTTCAAAAATTCAAATTTTAAAAAAACCAAAAACACTAGTCACGTGAACAGTGTTTTTCAAAAAATTCAAATTTTGAAAAACCCAAAACACTATTCACGTGAATAGTGATATATTATTATTTTTTTTCAATATTAAAACTTAAAAATTATTTTTAAGATTGGTTAAAGATCTTTAATCAAACTTAAAAATAAATTAATTTTTAAGATTGATTAGAGATTTTTAAAAAAAACACTGTTCACGTGAATAGTGATTTAAAAAAAAATCTTTAATCAATCTTAAAAATTAACCTTAATTTTTAAGTTTTGTTAAAGATTTTTTTTAAAAAAAAATCACTATTCATGTGAATAGTGATTAAAAAAAAATCTTTAACCAATCTTAAAAATAATTTTTAAGTTTTAAGATTGAAAAAAAATTTCACTATTCACGTGAATAGTGTTTTTAGGTTTTTTTTTCAAAATTCAAACTTTTGAAAAACACTGTTCACGTAAAATAGTGTTTTTTGTTTTTTTAAATTTGAATTTTAAAAAAACACTGTTCATGTGAATAGTGTTGTGTGAATAGTGAAAATGTGAATATTACTGTTTGAATAGTGCTAACCGTGAATAGTACTAATGCCGTTAGTGAAATTGGATGGAAAATTAACTGATGTACTAAATTGAAACAAATTGAAAGTTCGTGGTACGAATAGGCGAGTTTCAAAGTTCGGGTACCATTTAGGAAAAAAAGTAAAAGTTCGTGGTACTAAATGGTTATAATTTCTCAGGTGAATGCTTTGTTAAACCTTCAACCATCCCATCCAATCCAACCACACAGTTAGTTCCAGAGAGTGGTCAAGGAGTTCTTGATGCTGGTGCAGCAGTAAGTACTAATGTTGAACTGAAGTTCGATTCTACCCCTACTCAACAAGCTAAGTAAAGACTTGGCTATTCAGTTCATGATTTAGAAAACATTTATTTTGAAACAATATTTCTATGGGTCTGTAATATTGAGTTATGTTGCTCACATACTATTTACTTACTGAGTTCTGTAACTTTTCTAGTTTATGCATGCCTTTAAAACATTCTATGTTATATAACATATAATGACATGAACTACTATGCATATTCTACCCTTGATGCCCCCAAAGTTCATTTGGAACAACAATAAGTGACCTTAATAGGCTAAACAGGTTAAAATTAAATGAGGCATAACCAGAATCTGATCAGGATATCATGGGAGCCGTCCAAGTTTAACTGTAATTGAAAGTTCGATCGTAATAGAGAAACAACGTCACAGAGGAGTCATGTGTCTATGCGAAGGTAACTTGGTGCCTTGAGCACAACACTGTGTTTAATAATGATAGGTCCTGCTCTATTTAAAAAATAAATAGGTTATCGCCAGAATGATAGTGGAGGAGTCTTCCTCAGCGCAATCATGTCGATATAATTCAGGCCAATGATTGCGTGCTAGGATCTGGATCTAACCCAGATCTTCCCAGCAACCCCCATTAGTGATGTTATGAGAGTGCAAGGAACTAGCATATAGTTCGGGCTCCCAAGAACACTATCTTTGGTTCCAAGTCAAGCTGGCATACAGTTTACTGAACAGTTAGTGTGGTTAGATTCCCTAAAGGCTTAACCCATCTAGGATAATCTCAGTCTTAAAGAACTAGCATACAATTCAGGCTGCATAGGGATGAGAAAGAAACTGGCATATAGTTCGGCTTCCCCAAACTTAGTATCTCTGGTTCCAAAGCAAATTGGCATACAATATTCTTGAATAGATAGTGAGAAGTTAATTCCCTAAAGGCTTAGTCCATTGTGGATAATAAATAAAGAGCTGGCGCAAGGAATAAATTCGATTGCAAGGTGAGAAACTTTATTGATGACTGGAGAGAATAAACAATGCATAAAGAAGCATGAAATAACAATTTACTGATAATACTTGAGGAGGTGCTCTGCGTTCCATGGTTTGACAAGAACGACCCCTTCAATAGTAAGTAAGTAGTAAAAACCAGTTCAACTGACCTTGTTGATGATGTATGGTCCCTCCCAATTGGGCCCAAGCTTGCCGTTATGCTCTGGGATCTCACGCAGAACCAGATCGCCAGATTTAATTTGAAAGCTCGAATTCAGACTTTCTTGTCATATGATCATTTCAGAATCTGCTAGTTGGCAGCCAAGCACAATGCGGCGCCTTCCCACTTTTCATCTAGGAGATCCATTTCTCTACATAACAATTCCTCATTGTCCAGGGTGTGCACAACATTCGACTTCTGAGTGGGAGCTACCAGTTCAGGAGGTATGGCATCTTCAGTTCCGTAGGTCAGTGAACATGGAGACTCGCCAGTCGATCGTCTAGGTGTAGTTCGGTATGCCCATAAGACCTTAGGTAGTTCCTCGACCCATAAACCCTTCGCGTCATCTAGTTTGTGCTTCATGTTATCCAAAATAAGCCTATTGGAGGCTTTAGCCTGGCCATTGCCTTGTGGATACCTTGGGTTTGAGAAAAGATGGGTGATTTGTAACTCTTCATAGAATTCAGCTACCAATCCGCCAGCGAACTGTTGCCCATTATCTGAGATGATGACCTTAAGAATGTCAAACCTACAAATAATGCTGTTCCAAATTAACTTTCTAACATCCTGTTCTCGAATAAAGACAAAGGGAACTGCCTCTATCCACTTGGTGAAGTAATCCGTCATGACCAGTAAGAATCTGACATTACCGGGAGCGGGTGGCAAGGGTCCCACAATGTCAGTTCCCCACTGCACAAATGGCCATAGGCTGGCCAATGGGTGCAGCTCTGTCGTCGGAGCATGGATAAGTAGAGCATGTTGTTGACACTTTTCACATTTGCAGGCAAAAACTTGTGCATCATTTTGCTTATAAGGCCAAAAGTACCATTGCCTTAAGATTTTGAGAGCGAGTGCTCTGCCCCCAACATGGTTGCCACAAATTCTTTCATGAACCTCTCGCATGACCTGTTCAGTGAGGTCTGGGGAGAGACATTGGAGGTGGGGTCCCAGGAAGGACTTCTTGTAAAGATAATTTCCAATGAGGGTGAATCTTGGTACCTTTGCAAGCGACGCCTGCGTGTTCTTATCCTCAGGAGTGTCCCGTCGTTGAGGTAAGACTTGTATGGATCCATCCAGTTTGGTGTGGTGGCTGGAATAACACAAAATGTTGTAATAGTGGGTGCTTGGATGCTAGGTTTGTCCTGGAGCTCTCTAGGGATGGAGCGAGATTCGTTGTTGCCCAACATTGAGGCAATACATACCAAAGCACCTGCGTCAATTTTATGATCGAGGCAGCTGATAAAACTGAATATTATTGAATTTGCTCTGAAGACCCCCTTACTAGTTCTAGGTATTTAGCCATTCGTTCATCTCTGGCCTCATAACCTCCGTCAACTTGAAACACAACCAGCTGTGAATCACTAAAAACTTTGAGGTGTGTTAATCCCAGGTCGAGAGCCATTGTGAGGCCAACAAGTGTTGCCTCATACTTTGCTTCATTGTTAGAGGCAGTCCAACCTAACCGGATGGATTTCTCCAAATGATGTTGTCGAGTAACTAACACAACTCTAACTCCTCGCTGTCATTTGAAGATCCATCCACAAATAGTAAGCCATTCGAGCGTAGCTCCCAAAGGTCTAGACGCTGCATTTGGAGATTCGGCAGGATGTTATCATCTGAACTGGGGATTGTTGAGTCGTATCCAGTGTAGGTCATTGGGAAATCTCCCAAGAATTCTGCTAGTGCCTAACCCTTCTCTGAGATTTGTGGGACATAGATTATATCATACTCTGACAAGTGCATGGACCATTTAGCTAACCTTCCTGACATGTTCGGTCTTTCCGAATCGAATCGTCGAATTGGTAGTCTGTGATTACTTTGATAGTGTGGGACTTGAAGTATGGTCGTAATTTCTCTACCACAAAAACAAGGGCTAAAGCGACTCTTTCGAGTTTAGGGTATCTTGTTTCTGCCGGTATAAGCATTCGACTCAAGAAATAGACAGGTTTTTCAACCTTTTTTTTCGTTCGATATCGATCTGAGCAATTGATACCGTAGTCAGTTGAAGAGAGATAAAAACCCAAAACTTCTCCCTCAACTTGTTTGGAAAAGATTGGTGGTGCCCCCAGGTACGTTTCGAGTTGATCGAATGCTTTTTGGCATTCTTCCATCCATGCAAATGAGGTATTTTTCGCAGTAATTGAAACAGAAGTTTGCACTTATCCGAACTCTTGGAGATGAACCCGTAAGAAAATTTTAACCTGCCTATAACTTTTGAACCTCTTTCATGTTTTTGGTGAAGGCATTTCTATGAGCTTGGATCTAATCTGGGTTTGCCTCGATTCCTCGCTTAGTAACCATATACCCTAAAAACATCTTTGAGGAGACAACAAAAGCACATTTCGATAGGTTGAGTTTCATGCGATACTCTCGGAGAATGTCAAATGCAAGTTTCAGGTGGGAGAGATGATCTCCATGTCTTAGGCTTTTGATCAAGAGATCATCTACATACACCTCTACAATGTCGCTTATCAATCCCTCGAACATTTTGTTTACCAAACGTTGGTACGTGGCTCCCACATTTTTCAGTCTGAACGGCATGACCTGATAATAGTACAGGCCATCCTCGGTTGTGAAACTAGCATGCTTGTGGTCTTCTTCATGCAATGAGATCTGGTTGTAGCCAGACGACCCATCTGTGAAGGATAACAGTTTATGTCCAGCCGTAGCTTCCACTAATTTGTCAATCTGTGGCAAAGGGTAGCTGTCTTTTGGACACGTGCGGTTCAGATCTGTGAAGTCGATATAGATTCTCCATGACCTATTCTTCATAGATACTGGGACAATGTTAGAAATCTCGGTGTGCAAGTTGATTTCCCTAACAAAATTAGTTGCCTTCAGCTTATCAACTACGGCTTTTATTGCTTTGGATCTGTTAACACCTATTTTTCTCAGTTTCTGTTTGACTACTACTGCATCACTGCGGACATTGAGCCAATGGCATGCCACATGGGGGTCAATTCCTGGCATTTGTTCGAATGACCAAACAAACACGTCTTTGTGTTCTTGGAGGAAGTATATTAGAGCCTGGCACTCTTCATAACTCAATATGGTGCCGATGAAAGTGGTTTTGGGCGAGCTTCCTCTCACAATTTCCACTTCCTCTAATGGCTCTAGTGATGGGGGATCCTCTCTCTCTCTTAGGACCAGGTACGGGAGAGTGGGATCCAATTGTAATTGCTATTTGGCAGGTTACCCTACCTCTATTGGTTCAAAAGGGAGTGGGGGACTGCTTTGTCACTAGAGCGTAGCATGTTTTGGCAGCCACCTGATCTCCTCGGATTGTCTCAATTTTCCCATTATGTGGGAATTTTAGACATTAGTGATAGGTGCTGGAAACAGCACGGAGTCTGTGCTGCCAGTTCCTACCAAAAATTATATGATAGGGTGTGTTAGTTTTTACCACAACAAAATTTATGATGAGGGTTACCGGACCGGTAGCTATGGGTAGCTGGACCTCCCTAACTATTAGAGCTTTGTCTCTGTTGAATCCATACAGGTTGGCATTGGTGGTGACCATCTTTGAGTCAGGAATCTACAATTTTTTGAATGCGTCATAGTATAACACATCTGTTGAACTCCCTGGATCAACCAATATGCGATGTAAATCGTAATCTCCAAAAGGAAGTGTAAGAACAAGTGCATTGATAGAAAATTAGTCAGTCTAAATTAATAGACTAATCTAATCCTAATTATACCGCAAGCGCACAGCTATCGTTGAATATAGTTGCGGCGAACGGGTCGATCCCACAGGGATTGCTACTCAGGACAATTGAATACTAAAATATTACCTAACCTAATTCGAACAATATTTGTTTTATGGAAGTTTGAGTTACTATTAACTAAAATTAACTAATTACTACGAAAGCAATAAATTAAATGGATTAACTATTAACGAAGAAAACACTAAGGCATTCGAATCCACCCTAGACCGTTGTAGATTATCCTAGTTTAATTAATTTTAAAGTTCTCTTTTTAATACGAGTAGCATGAGGGAAAGGTAACCCTTGCTTGCTCGAAGATGTGAGCGTGTAATTCTTAAACAATTCTAACAAATTGGTTTAATTGAATTTCAAAGAAACGGATATAAACCCCTAGCAAAAATTGTCTTTTTACAGTACAACTTCTCACAGGTTTAAATAAACTTTAGAACCGAAGCTTCGATATCAACAGAAACTTAATCCAACAATTGACTAGTCTAGACATGGATTAAACATGCAGGATATAATCAATGATAGAATTTCTACAAAATCGATAATTCAATTAATTATTTACCGTAAACTTAAGTCAGAGAACAATAACCCAATTAAACTTAGAAAACCTCACGCCAAATCTAGGGCTTCATCTAAGCCCTAGCTTTGAATTTAGCTAGACATGATAAGTAGAACCATAAAACAGAAAAGAATAAACCCATTGATAAATCCAATAGAGCATTGCCTGGTTTATCTTCTTGCTCCTTCGTTCCTTTCAAAGTCTCGCCGCCCCTTCAATGCGCCTTTCTTTGTTTTCGTTTGTTTTTTCAGCCAAGACGACCATATTTTACTGTGTTGTCCGCCCCCTTTCTTCACTGTTTCTCTCTTGTTTATATAATGGATTGGTTATGATTATGTTTGACTTCTCCTGGGATTCAAGTCTTTGGCGAAGAGGTTCGGGTTTGGATCAGTTTTAGTCAAGTCGGTCTTTGTTTTGTGAGAAAGATAGATGGTAGTGATCCCGTGGCAGCTAGGTACTAATGTGGGATTTAATGATTGGTTATGGGCTGATTTTGGAAGGTCGATTCCTTTAAGAGATGATGTCTTTTGGTTCAAATTGGAAATCCCATTTTCTGTTCTTCAGAATCGAGTTCGAGAAGGAAACTAGAGCTTTGATCGGGTGGTCCCAATAAAGCTGATTTGGTGAGTGCAGTCGTGTTCAATTTTGGTCGGCGAAATTTGAGGGATCGGTTTCTCTCTTTAATTCAGTTTGGAGAATGAAACCAAAGTTTCTGTTCGTGAGCGAAGGGTGGAGAAACATAAGGTCTGATTCGGTGCTCTCATGTGGACATGAATCGGTATGGCCATTAGTTGTTAACTGGTTCGGTCCAACCTTTTAACTCTCTATTACGGGCTTTGGTCACTTGGGCTTAGTCAAAAAAATAGAGGCCCTCTCTATAGCACAATTAGTCAACTTCCAGCACTTTTCAACCTGTTCACGCATTCATACCATTTCTGCAAAAACCAAGGAAACACGATAATCAATACGAAATTATATAAAATAACTGGACTAACTCATATAAAATTGAAATGAATATGTAATAATTCTGCACTTATCAAATACCCCAAACTTACATTTTGCTAGTCCTCGAGCAAAACTAAAACTAAACTAATGACAAAAACAAAAATTCTAACTCACTTTCGTAGGAATCACGATTACACTTAGCATGTGTAATAAGCCTTTTAAACCCCTAGGTTACCCCTAGTGGACGAGTTTAGTCTCGTGAGGGTTTTCAGAAACGGTACCCACAAACATTAACATAGCATAACCAATGGTGAAATAATTTTCTCAGAGATAAAATCTTTTTCGCCCACTACTAAACAAGTTCAAAAATCAGCAATTGTCACAGTTTACATCATCATTACCAAGACTCATCACTACTTCCAAAGATAGAAATCATTGATTACTACTCCAAACCAAAGTGTGTGTGTGTTTAGCCAAACTAATACAAGCTCATATCCAAGTAACATAATTCCTAACTTGCTATCCAAAGAATATGTCAACCTCAATCCTCACCATTCATACACTCACAAGAAAGTCTCTCTCTTAGATAAGTTTTTCAATTTTACCTCGTATGCGGGGAAATGAGTAAAATAATAGAACATCCACATACTTAGCTAGAAAGACGGACTTATAAAATTTCAAAACAAATTAGTCTCATAGAAAGAACATCAATCACATGTGAAGTGTCGGTCCTTCACTTTAGCATCCTCTCACCTATTCTACACTTCATATCATACTTTTGTGATAAGTCCGGGTATTAAAGGCGGGGCTTAGGATAGGTTGACAAGAAAAAAGGGTAAAAGGAATCAAAATTTCTGAGAATAAACTAAAGACCATCTTGTACTTGACCTTCATGGAAAATTTCTTCACTTTGTAGATCACATTACTTGACTTTCTCACTTTCTTTTTTTTCAATGATTTTTTTTTTTTTTTTTTTTTTTTTTTTTTTTTTTTAAATCACTTTGAGCAAAAGGAATGATTTTCTTCATTTGATTTTGGTAAATTTTCCTTCTGAATCTTTTTCTTCTAGCTTTCTCCTTAGTCTTTTAGAAATTCTCAGAAATATGGGTAAGGCCAATAATATGGGTTTACACTCCATATCTGGAGTTGGGTTAAGTATAGTTGGTTTGAGAAGAAAAGGCTTAATATATAAGGCTCAAAAAGGGTTAACATGATGATCCTACTAGGTGGTATAGATAAAGGCTAATTGGTTCACTACTTGACTTATCAGTATGATATTCCGCTTCGAATAGACTACAAGACCTAATGGCTATCTCCCCAGTTGATGTCACTTCGTGATCGACCAAATTAATAAAAAAAATATGAGACCATACAACGAATTTAAGCACAGAATAATGATTGAGTCAACTTGGACTCTGAATTTACGTAAAAACTCTCCAAGAAATTCAAAGGCTCAAATCTCACGGGTTAAGTCTCTATATTCCTCTTCTAGTTCACTAGGAGATTAAATTACTCTTCAATTTGACATGTATCAGGTGGCTAATAGTGCATATTCCACTTTGGCTTAGACTTTCATCAACAAAATCTATTTCTAGAGGTAGAAAATAGTCTAAAAGCAACAATGACTTCAAAAGTGACTCTTAACTTCATGGATTCCTTGAAAATCAGTGGCTTTAGAAATCAATTTTTTTTTTTTTTTTTTTTTTTTTTTTTTTTTTTATTTTCTCATCATAGAAAATCACCATTAATCATACCATGTTGGACATTTATTTTTAAGCTAAAAACAAACATTTTGTTCCCACCCCCAAACTTCTTATAGACATTGTCCTCAATGTTAACATAGATACGGAATTTAAAAGATAACAACATAGACAAGTAAAAGTATATAAGGAAAGAGGTTACCAAGAGCTTCCAAAAACGAAAAATAATATCTTTAAGCCACCTGTAGAAATTAGTACCTCACAAAAGATATAACAATGATAATATAAAAGAGGACCCAGTTACTACAATGACTAAAATGTGTCACGTGTCTCATCCCATAGAGTTACACGTCTCCAAAAAGAGAAAAGGTGCTAGAGTGGAATGCATGATACCGTGCACAAAAGACTCAACAAAAATAAAGACATGGGTTGCCTCCCATAAAAGCTTCTGATTAACGTCTCTAGCAGGCGAATGCTTTTTTACCCAATTCTTAGATTAGCATTTTGTCTACCAACTAAACACAAAATGAACTCCCCAAACTTGAAAAAATTTTCGACAGAGTCTCCTTTGTATTTTTGACATTTCATAAATATAAAACCTGTCATATAACCTGAAAATCACAATAATATGTTTCTCATTGGTTAACCCAAATGGAGACTAGGGGCTGGAATGAAATATTTGGGAGCAATACGAAGTGACTCTTACAAAAGAAAAGTAAAACCTAAAAACAACGAAAAACAAAACCTAAACTACTAAAATACAACAAGCATACTCCTTTAGTCATGATAAAATGCGGGATCAATAAGATCCACTTCTTCCACATCCTTATTAGCAAAACCATCAAGATATGGTTTCAAGCGTTCACCATTAACCTTAAACATCGACCATCCGTAGGATCCTCTATCTCAACAGCTCCATAAGGAAAAACAGTTTTAACAATGAAAGGACCAGTCCACCTAGAGCGTAACTTACCGGGAAAAAGACGCAAAACGAAATTATATAGCAAAACTTTTTGATTAGGTTCAAAGGACTTCTTGAAGAATAGATTTATCATGAAAAATCTTAGTCCGCTCCTTGTAAATCTTGGCATTCTCATATGCCTCATTCCTTAACTTCGGCTAACTCATTTAATTGGAAGCTTACGTTGTGAACACGCTTTCTACGCATGTCAAAGTTAAAAGTTTTAATGGCCCGAGAAAGCCGCGATGTTCTAATTCCACGGGCAAATGACATGCCTTCCCAAACACAAGCCTATAAGGAGACATACCAATGGGAGTCTTATAAGCAGTCCTATAAGCCCAAAGGGAATCATTAAGGCGTTGAGACCAATCCTTACGGTCGAGTCGTACCGTCTTTTCTAAAATCCGTTTAATTTCCCTATTAGATACTTCAACTTGGCCACTAGTTTGGGGATGGTAAGGGGTAGCAAGTTTATGAGTAATAGAGTACTTTTTCATTAAAGATTCAAGCGCCGATTTGTAAAATGAGTACCATTATCACTTATAATTGCCGCGAGGAGTACCAAAGCGAGAAAATATATTATATTTCAAAAGTTAACTACAACCTTGTGATCATTCGTTTTACATGGCACTGCCTCAACCCACTTAGAAACATAATCTACCGCGACGAGGATATAAAGATAACCAAAGGAAGGTGGAAAAGGACCCATGAAGTCTATACCCCACACATCAAAAAGTTCAACAACCAAAATAGGGGAAAGAGGCATCATGTTCCTATGGGAAATATTACCCGTACGCTGACATCGATCACATCCTAAACAAAACTCATGTGCATCTCTAAAGAGAGTAGGCCAATAAAAACCACACTGCAAAACCTTAGCAGCCGTCTTCTTAGGACCAAAGTGACCACCACATGCATGGTCATGGCAAAAGGAGAGAATACTACGAAACTCACTCTCCGGAACACATCTCCTAATAATATTATCAGGGCATGATTTAAACAAGTATGGGTCATCCCAGAAAAAATACTTAACCTCAGCAAGAAACTTAGATTTATCTTGTTTTCTCCAATGAGAAGGAAACTGACCTATAACAAGATAATTAACAATATCTGCATACCAAGGCAACTGGGAGACATCAAAAAGTTGCTCATCAGGGAAGGACTCATTCAAAGGCAAAAGACTAGTAGAAGACTCTACTATAAGCCTAGACAAGTGGTCAGCGACCACGTTCTCTGTACCCTTTTTATCCCTAATCTCAATGTCAAACTCTTGTAATAAGAGGACCCAACGAATAAGACGCGCTTTAGCATCCTTTTTAGAAAGAAGATACTTCAAAGCCGAATGATCGATAAAACCACGACAACCTTAGACCCATGAGATAAGACCTAAACTTGTCTAAAGCAAACCTGACAACAGACTAACAACTCCTTTTTAGGTTGTAGTGTAATTCATTTGGGCATCATTAAGAGTTAGACTTCGCATAATAAAATTACATGGGGCAATTTATCAAACCGTTGACCTAAAAAGCAGCCCCAATAGCATAATCCGGCGCATCACACATTAACTTTCAAAGGCACACTCCAATCAGGTGGTTGTATGATAGGAGCGGTAGTCAATAAATGCTTAAGCTTCTCAAAAGCTTTCAAACAATCGTCATCAAAGACAAAATCGGCGTCCTTACCAAGTAAATTGCATAAGGGGCCGAAATCTTGCTAAAGTCCTTAATGAATCGCTTATAAAATCCGGCATGACCTAAAAAGACCTAATATCTTTCCACGGTCTTAGGTGGTGGAAGACTAGAAATGACATCAATTTTTGCCTTATCAACCTCAATGCCTTTACTAGAAACGATATGACCAAGAACAATACCCTGTTGAACCATAAAATGACATTTCTCCCAATTCAACACCAGATTCTTCTCCTTGCACCTAATTAATACTAATTCCAAATGGTGCAAACCCTCATCAAAAGAATCACCAAATACAGAGAAGTCATCCATAAACACCTCAAGAAACCTCTCTACCATGTCAGAAAAAATGCTAAGCATGCATCTCTGGAAGGTACCAGGTGCATTACATAACCCAATGGCATCTGACGGTAGGCAAAAGTTCCAAAGGACAAGTAAAAGTAGTCTTTTCTTGATCCTCCGGTGTAATACATATTTGGTAATAACCGAATAACCATCGAGAAAACAATATCGCGATGACCGGCTAACCGTTCGAGCATCCGGTCAATAAAAGGAAGAGGAAAGTGATCTTTCCTAGTGGCTAGATTCAACTTCGATAGTCAATACAAAAACGCCACCCGGTAGTCATCTGGGTAGGAACTAACTTCGCCATTCACATTCTTAACTACCGTAATACCGGACTTCTTAGGTACAACCTGAACGGACTCACCCATTGACTATCGGAGATGGGATAAATGATACCAGCGTCTAACAACTTAAGAACCTCGGCTCTCACTACCTCTCTCATGTTAGGATTAAGCCGTCTGGGAACTCCGGGGTTGGTTTAGCATTATCCTCTAGATGAATATGATGCATACAATCGATTGGGGCTGATCCGTTAATATCAGCAATAGTCCACCCTAAAAATTGTTTTATGGTCTCTAAGAACCCTAATCAACTTACCTCTTGTTCACTATCTCGAGATTAGGCCTTAATAATAGCGGGCAAGGTCTCAACAGGCCCCAAAAGACATATTTAAGAGTATCGGTAATGGTTTCAACTCGAAGCTTAGGAGGACTATCTATGGAAGAAACTGGTTTAGACTTCGAGGAAGGAGAAAGAGGTTCTACCTTGGTTTTCCACTTATTAGTATCTAAGATCGGGGTAGCATCAAGCAAAGCATTAACTTCACAAATAGAACTATCCACATCAAAATTACCACCAAAATGAGCTAAACAAGACTCAAGAGGGTCATCGAATAACTCTAAGAAAGTCTTATGGACCACGGACTCAATAAGATTAACTTCCCAAAATCATCGGGGCTCGGGGAGTTGTTGACCCACATTAAACCGTTAAGCTCGGTAGTCATATTACCAAAAGAAAGTTTCAACACTCCATTCTGGGCGGTTAATGATAGCATTAGATGTGGCCAAGAATGGGCGACCTAAGATAACGAGAATGTGGTGCTTAGGGTCTGACAGCCGTGTATCTAGAACAATAAAATCAACAGGGGAAATAAAACTTGTCAACCTGAATCAAAACATCCTCAATAATACCCGTGGAACTCTCCCGCGGACCTATCCGCTAATTGAAGAGTAATGGTGGTGGGTTTTAACTTACCAAGACCAAGCTGTAAATAAACCCGAATAGGGCAACAAATTAACACTAGCCCCTAAATCTAGCAATGCCTTCTCAATCATATGATCACCAATTCGCAAAAATAGTAGGGCATCCGGGATCTCTAAACTTAGGCGGGGGTTTGGTTTTGGATAATGGAGCTCACTTGCTCGGTAAGGAAGGCTTTCTTGTGCACATTCAACTTCGTTTACGTGTGCACAAATCCTTAGAAACTTGGCATAAGAAGGAACTTGTTTTATGGCATCAAGTAATGGAATGTTGATTTGAACTTGTTTAAACAGCTCCATCATCTCACTCAAATTAGAACCTTTCTTAGCCTGATCTAACCGTTGGGGAAAAGGAGCTTTTGGTATATAAGAAGGTATAGGACTAGTCTGCACAGGAGTAGGAGGTTCTAAGCTCTCCTTGGAAGTATTACGACTAGTAGTCCCACTTACGTCATTCTCCTCCCTTTCAATCTCTATAGGATCAGATCTGACTTCACCATCCTTAGGTACCTCAACCCTATTATCAACCTGTTTACCACTCCTAAGAATAGTAATAGACTTGGCTTGCTCCTGGTGGTTCCCTTGGTTCAAGTTAGAACCTATTTCAAATTGTCCCCTAGGATTAGCTACTGGTTGACTAGGAAACTTACCCTTGTCCCTCTCATTCAAAGTATTAGCAATTTGACCAATTTGAACTTCCAACTTCCTAAGGGCTTGAGCATTCTCTGAGTAGCCGTTTGGTGGCTTGCATAAAGCTGTTGGGTTGTTTCACGGAATTTCATGGTGAATGCATTGCTAATTGAGCCATAGTTTCTTCTAAAGGTGGCAGCTTAGGTGGTTGGGGTGTATATTGTTGCACCGGGTTTGTATTACTAAGCTGGACCACCACGATGTATACCCTTGGACCAAGATAGGTTGGGGTGGTTCGCCACCCGGGGTTATCGTGTTAGAAAAACGGATTATTGCCTGGCTTTTGGTGTGAATTAAAAGCATTAACTTGCGTTGGCCTTGGGGCAATTATCAATCAAGTGATCAAGACTATCGCCTGACAAACAACCGGGGTCTCAACATTATTAACTTGGGCTGGAGATTTTGTCTCCTTTTCTACCTCAAGAGCCTCAACTCTTCTAACTAAGGCAGCTATTTTGGCATTCGAGTCAAAATCTTTATCAACGTGAAACATAACATTCTTTGTAGTACTACTAGCCACCTTCTTAGCTCCGCGACTAGTTTCCCATTGTTGGACCTTTTCAGCCTTTTAGAACGTCTTCTAAAAGCGACCATGCATCATCCACGGTCTTATCCGCGAAAATCTCCGGTACTCATGGTCTCCAATCATAGCCTTAGAGCTAAAATCAAGACCCTCATAGAGAATGCTGTATAAGTCTACCCTTCTCTAGGCCATGGTTAGGACACTTGCAAAGAGGGTCCTTGAACCTCTCCATACACTTCCATAATGACTCTCCATCGGCTTGGCAAAAGATGATAAATTTTTTCTAAAAGCGGTTGCCTTATGATTAGGGAAAAATTCTTTAAGAACACAATGCATAATCTTTCCCATGTAGTTATGGAATTAGATGGAAGGGTGTGAAACCAACTTTTAAACTTTCTCCTTAAGGGAAAAAGGGAATAACCGACTTTATAGCCTCATGCTAAAGCTTTGAAGTTTCCGCGGTCCCCACAAATATCTTCAAACTCCTTACATGAAGATATGGATCTTCCTCGTCTGTACCCTAAACTTAGGAAGAAGCCCAAGTAGATTGGGCTTTAACTTCGAAATTATTAGCATTGGTCGGTGGAGGAACGATGCAAGGCGGTCGAGTTGTCCTAGTAGGATATATGAATTCCTTAATGGACCTAGGTACTTGGACAACAATGTCATTATTATTGTCGGTCATGTCGGCAAAATTGGTGTATTACCGACAAAGGTTATAGGTATCTCTAACTTCGGCGAGATTTCTAATCCTCTTATGGAGTGTCCGTTCAATTTCTGAATCAAATAGTGCTAACTTCTGGATTATTGGATCGAGTCTCTCAATCATAAACCACTTCTAAAACCTAAGACTCTAATAAATGATGCAAACGATGCTCACACAAACAATATCAAACAAATATTTCAACCCAGTTGAATTTTTAAATATTCTTTAATATATTTGCTCCTAAACCCAAATAACCACGATTCCCGGTTCTTGTGCAAAAGCACCGTCACTTTCGATCCGCGTGTCAAAAGAGCTTTTCCTAATGAGCGGGCTAAAACCTGTCCTAATGCAAGATGCCTAAGGCTGGTCAAAGGTGACTTAACCTTCCTAAATGCAAGAAACAATAAAACAAACAAAACACACGAAACAAACAAAATTCAACCCACAAAGGAAAGAGACGTACCTCCGGAGCCTTCGGGAGCTACTTGCGGCCGCCGGTGGCGACAAGCAAGAAACTTCACAAAGTCCACAACAAAATCACGACTATCAACCTTGTAAGAAGAAATCTTTGCTTAACTATCTGCAAAAATAACTAAAATTAAACACGTAAACTACGAATTAATATAACTACGACTAAACTTAAACTACGAATCACGATAAATAAGACTTTAAAACTCAATTGTGCCACTACAATCCCCGGCAGCGGCGCCAAAAACTTGATAGAAAATTAGTCAGTCTAATTAAATAGACTAATCTAACCCTAGTTAAACCCATGGCCTACGCGGTATCGTTGAATATAGTTCCGTGAACGGGTCGATCCCACAGGGATTGCTACTCAGGACAATTGAATACTAAAATATTACCTAACCTAATTCGAACAATATTTGTTTTATGGAAGTTTGAATTACTATTAACTAAAATTAACTAATTACTCTGAAAGCAATAAATTAAATGGATTAACTATTAGCAAGAAAACACTAAGGCATTCGAATCCACCCTAGACCGTTTGTAGATTATTTTAGTTTAATTAATTTTAAAGTTCTCTTTTAATTCACGAGTATACGAGGAAAAGAGATCCCTAGCTTTCTCGAAGATGTGAGCGTTGAGCTCTTATATAAATCTATATATTGGTTTGATCAATTTCAACAAGCGAGAATATAAACTCCTAGCAAAAATCGTCTTCTTACGGTCGACTTCTCACAAGTTTAAATAAACGATAAAAGCGATGCTTTGATAAGAACGGAATATGTATCTAACGATTAACTAGTCAAGTCATGCAAGATATAATTAATGAAAGTATACCACTAATATCAATATTCAAAACGATCAATGAATCTTTAACTTCCGAGAGCGATAAAATCACTTAAACAAGATAAACCTCACAAAGTCTAGGGCTTCCTCTAAGCCCTAGCTTATAGTTTAGCTACACATAATAAGCGGAACCATAAAACGAAAGAGATAAAACTCCTTAACGGATCCATAGCCTCTGCTGTGAAGTCCTCTCTTGTTGCTCCTTGGTTCCAGCGATCGTCTTTCATGAGAACCCGGTGGCCGAGCCTCTCTTCACTGCTTTGTTCGCACCCACTTTCAGCCAAGACTTTCGCCCTTGTTCCTTTCTTTGTCGCGTTCCTCTCTTGTTCCCGGCAAAGAACGCCTTCTTTCCCTGTGTAGTCTCTCTCCTCTACTGCTGCTTTGCCTCTTTTCCAACAAAAGAAAGCGTTCCTTTGGAGAAACGCGACCTTCTTCATTTTCTTTCGGTCTTTGCGTCAATTTCTGTAGTGATCCGTGTTCACTGCTTTTCTCCTCTCTCTCTCTCGGTCCCTAGCTTTGATTTCCTTTCTCTGTTCTCTCTGCTTTAATTTTTCCAGCCAAAGACCGACCCTTCTTCTTCTTTGCTTTAAGCTTGTATATATAGAGGTTTGGTTTTAGCGGTGTTTGATTTGGAATGGAACTAGGAGTATCTAATTTGGTAGCGAGATTTTTGAATTGATCGGTTTTATTTGAATAAGGACTTTTCGGCCTTTTGTTCTCTTCATTCATGAAGCGAAGGGTGGAGAAACATAAAGGTCGATTCGGTGCTCTCATGTGGACATGAATCGGTATGGCCATTAGTTGTTAACTGGTTCGGTCCAACCTTTTAACTCTCTATCTTGGGCTTTGGTCACTTGGGCTTAGTCAAGCTAGGAAATAGAGGCCCTCTCTATATAGAATCGGTCAACTTCCAAAGACTTTTCAACCCTTGTTCAGCATTCATACCATTTCTGCAAAACCAAAGAAACCACGATAATCAATACGAAATTATATAAAATAACTGGACTAACTCATATAAAATTGGGCGTGAATATGTAATAATTCTGCACTTATCAATCAGGTCATACCGTCTTTTCTAAAATCCGCTTAATTTCTCTATTAAAAACTTCAACTTGGCCACTAGTTTGGGGATGGTAAGGGGTAGCAAGTTTATGCATGATAGAGTACTTTCGCATTAAAGACTCAAAAGCTCGATGTGTAAAATGAGTACCATTATCACTTATAATTGCACGAGGAGTACCAAAACGAGAAAATATATTATATTTCAAAAAGTTAATGACAACCTTATGATCATTCATTTTACATGGCACTGCCTTAACCCACTTGGAAACATAATCAACCGCGACAAGGATATAAAGATAACCAAAGGAATAAGGAAAATGACCTATAGTATATACCCCACACATCAAAAAGCTCAACAACCAAAATAGAGGAAAGCGGCATCATGTTCCTATGGGAAATATTACATGTACGTTGGCATCTATCACAACTCAAACAAAACTCATATGCATCCCTAAATAAAGTAGGCCAATAAGAACCACACTACAAAACCTTTGCAGACGTCTTCTTAGGACCAAAGTGGCCACCACATGCATGGTCATGGCAAAAAGAAAGAATACTACAAAACTCACTCTCGGGAACACATCTCCTAACAATGATCGGGGCATGACTTAAACAAGTATGGATCATCCCAAAAATATTTTTAACCTCAACAAGAAACTTAGATTTATCATGTTGTCTCCATTTGAGAAGGAAACCCGACCCGGAACAAGATAATTAACAATATCCATACTAAGGCAGGTTGGGAGACAACAAAGAGTTGCTAATCATGGAAGGACTCATTCAAAGGAAAAAATATTAGTAGAAGATCGACTTTACTACAAGCCTACACAAGTGGTTAGCTACCATGTTCTCCATACCCTTCTTATCCCTAATCTCAATATCAAACTCTTGCAACAAGAAGAGCCAAAGAATAAGGCAGCTTTAGCATCCTTCTTATAATTGAAACCTGAATAATACTTTAAAGCCAAATAATCAAGAAACACAATAACCTTAGATCTTATCAGATAAATCCTAAACTTGTCTAAAGCAAACACAATAGCTAACAACTCCTTCTCGGTTGTAGTGTAATTCGTCTGTGCATCATTAAGAGTTCGACTAACATAATAAATCACTTGGGGCAACTTATCAAATCGTTAACCTAAAACAGCCCCAACTGCATAGTGAGACACATCACACGCTAACTCAAAAGGTACACTCCAATCATGTGGTTGTATGATAGAAGTGGAAGTTAACAAATGCTTAAGCTTCTCAAAAACTTTCAATCAATCATCAAAGACAAAAGCAACGCCCTTAATTAGCATGTAAATTGCATAGGGGACGAGAAATCTTACTAAAGTCTTTAATGAATCGCCTATAAAATCCAGTATAACCTAAAAATGACCTAACATATTTTTTTAAAATAATTAAATGTTATAAACAAATTCATATGTACATAAATTTATGATGTACTACTTCATATATGTTTTTTTTTTTTTTTTAATAATCTAGAGGTTATGGCTGACCTCAACCTCAGATAGAAGAAAACGGGGATACAAAGTTCCTATTCTATCTTCCTCTATGATATGGTGTAACTTTTCATCTAGAGGGAGGAGAGAATACAACTTCACCATCATCGGTGATCTATACAATTTTGACAGATACTCGGTACGCCTGATTTCCTTCTCGAAAGGTATGGCTAAAAGAGCATTTAACAAAGGTGCGAGTAATACTTCTAATACAGCTACCGTATTAGCACAATACCATGGGCTGCGTTCACTCCCTTTCAAAATGTTTATGGCTCCCCTGGAGAGTCCTACACTAACTACTCTAGAAATACATATTAGCCACGGTTAGTCAAATGGCATATACCATCTTGTTTCTCTAATAAGGGTGGCTAGTAGTCACTTACCACGGTACATATGGTTTTTCTAATTTCGGTTACAAGCCAAATACCAATCGGGTCTCAGAAAAACGGTGGGATATAATTGTATTATACCACGGTACTACCAATATCGACTAATTTCGATTTTTGATATTCATATACCCTCATTGTTTCTAAGAAAATGTGACAAATGTTTTGCAAAAAATAGCCCTACCGTGGATAAAGTAGTCATCATGCAATAGTAGCCACTTTTCTCTTATTATTATCGAAAAAAAAAAAAAAAAAAAAAAAACTTTTTGAATTTGAGATCTGGGCAACCTTTGCTAAGAATTTCCGCCTTGAATCGATAGGGACCAACAAAGTTCTCTAAATTTGTGCGAGATACATCTCCCTCTCTTCCTTAATCTACTTGCATCGCTATGGGTTGCGACCATCCTTAATCATCTTGGATCGAGACTTTTCGAGGTTCGAGGTAATTAGTAATTTTATGTTCAATATCAAATCCCATTCAATTTATTGGGGTTTTGTTCTTAGTATTTTTTTTCTCAAAGGTTTTGTTCTCTGAAATTAAAATCATTCAGTGCATTAGGGTTGATCTGTTGTTCGTTTGGTTTTGAATTTTTGATTTTGCTCTTTTAATCCCGAAAAAGATCATTCTTTTCTAATTTTTTAATTCCCGCGTTTTGTTTTTTGTTCTTTCAAGCTCCAGGTCAGTTTTTATAATTCTTGTTTTGTTTTGCTTGCATGCAGATGATATTTGTGAAAGATGTATGGAAAGAGTACACCGGCCGGGCCATTGAATGACATGGAGAGCCAATACAAGTTCATGGTGAAACATGTTCACTTTGGAAGGTTGCATTTCATAGCACTTCACTTCGTTGGATTCATTGTGCCTATCTTGTCGCACTAGCTGCCTTTTACGCTAAGTATGTCCTCTTCTCATTGATGCAAAATTCTACAACTTCATATTGTCTTTAAATGGATTGACATGAAAGACAGCTTAAGTTTCGATTTGGTACCAGTTCACTCAACCATCCGAATCAGTAAAGGTTCTCGCCTCACACTTTGATTATTGACCTTGCTTTAGTTGTTAGAAAGATTGCGAGAAGTTTAACGTCAATCTATTTGAATCTTAATTGTGTTTTCAAGTATGCTCTTTTCTCATTTTTAACATTTTGTTATTGTGCAACCTAAGAGAGTTGGAGGTCGGTCCGATGGAGTACAAGCGGACATTATCATTAGTGTTCATCCTCTCATGCAACATATTCCTTTGTGGGTGCTCAAGTGGCGGGGCCTTGAAGAAACCATCTTTGTTACGCCATTACAGACTTTAATACCCCACCATACATGGTTATTATATTAATTTCAAGTTTCATTTTTCCGTCCCCCTTTATTTTTGCTGGTGGAGTCGGTCATTACATTTCTATCCGGTTCAACACTGGTGTGACGAGATGCTATTGCCCCCTCGGAGGAGGTAGCCAAGAGGGCTTTATTAGATGGCCTAGAGTCTTCTCGGACTTCGAGTATTTGGCTTTGCCCATCGGGCCTTCTTTTTGTTGCTAATAATCTCGGGTTGGTTTTGGATGATGAATGTATTAGTATATAACCTGGTTTCTTATAACTAACAACATCAATGTATTCCAACCCAATTTTATCGAACAGGATCGGTTAAAGAGACGAGCTAGAGATGGATCCAAAACTTCTGCAGCTACGCTAATGGGAGGCGGTGAAGGGATGGGTCCCTTAAGAAAACTGCCAAGGCTCTAGGAGATGCACTATTCGATGAATCGATGGGCGTCAATTGGCCAAGTCGTGGTTATATGTGGCGTAATAAAGCTTATCGCCTATTCTCGATGCGCTTTGTACATGCTTGCGGTGGTGAAGCATTTATGACAATTAATTTCTCACTCTTATTTTTTTTATTTTATTTTGTTTTTTTTTTAAAACAGGAAATGAAGATTAAAGAACTGGAGACCAACCATTTTGTCCTTGTACATGGAGGAGGCTTTGGTGCTTGGTGTTGGTACAAAACCATAACACATTTAGAGGAAAAAGGATTCAAAGTTGATGATATAGACTTAACTGGTTTAGGAGTTCATTCGTGTGATACAAATAGCATTACTAGTCTTACTGAATATGTAAAGCCACTCACTAATTTCCTCGAAAAGCTTGGAGAGGGCAAAAAGGTTCATTCTGATTTTTCTTAATTAATTCTTTAAATTATTAATATTATTGGTTTTTTACTTCTCTGTGACTCGTATATACTTTCAAGAAACCCGCTATTTAATTTGTATTTCTAGTCTTAATTCACTACCGAATATTTTAGATCCTCTCTTTCACATTATTATGAAAATTGAAAACTTATGATGTTATCAAGGCAAGATGCGTATTGAACCCCCTTCTATTTAGGTTTGGACTCTGCTTTCTTTCCCTTAACTTTACACATTTTATTTCCACAAGAACAACCGAAATCAACTTGAAACTAGCTCTAGGAATACATGTATATACACGTAATCTTAGCATTTGTTTATTGTTGCAGGTGAATGCTCAACAAGGGATGACAATTCTTGCACAAATTGAATGACCCAGATTATTAGCATAATCAATTAGATTACTATTTTAATTTGTACAAAAGCCGGAACACGAGATTTGGAAGGTTATTTTCTTATTGTACTTGAAATAATTTGAAATATTAGTTTACAATGGTATTTCATGCTTGGTAGATGTCAATTAATTATTTTCTTTCTCGTTAGTTGCCTATATGTTTTACTTTTAAGTTGAATGTAGAATGTTCAAAATTGAACAAGATGGGAAATGGGCTCAAAATCTATTTTGCGAGGTTGTTTGTTAATCGTGTGGTGTTTTGATTATTGAATTAAATGAGGTTTAATTTCATTTATTTAAAAAAAAAAAAAAAAAAATATACTATATACCACGGTTTTGCAAGAACAAGAGTATAAGAAGACTAATATAAGCCACGGTTTGCATAAGAAATAGCACATCATATAGATTATTAACCACGGTTTTGAAATATAATACCACGGTTTTGTTCTTAAAACCGTGGTAAATAAAGGGCACTTAATACCACGGGTTTTGCTAGAAGTATTTGCCACCCGGTGATACCACGGTTTAGAAATAGTGGTTAAAGGGTTTTTACTATTGTATATAACAGTGGTTAATGAGCTTTCTATACCCATCTCTTGGGCCTGCTTAAGCCCAACTGCAATAGCTTGGATTTCCTGGTATATGACTGAGTTCCTTGACGAGCAACCCTTGCATAGCGCCAACTACATTCCCTAAGCTACCTCAGATAGCACCTCCATACCCACTTCCATTTTGTTGGACCGAACCATCGGTGTTGAGCATGTAAGCACCTTGTTCACGCTGATTTCCACCGCAAAAGTACCTCCCGAGGTTTAAAGTTCATATGCACCCCAACCTTTCAAAGCAAGAGCTCGCGAGTAAAAATCTTTGACCTCTCACGATTTTTCTGAATGTACGATTTCATTGTGGCCATAATCTTTGAGATTAACTGTTGGGGCCAACAAGATGTTCTTCCTCTTCTGTCATTTCCTTTCACTCCAAATTTAGGTGGACGATGGCTCGATAAAAGCTTTAAAGATATTGGCACAAGTGGTGTTTTGCCGACATAACTTGAAAATACTATACCATTCGACAAAGGAGTCTTTGACCAGCTCCCTAGTCTAAGATAGTTTTTCTGAGGCCCGGACCTACTTTGAGTATTGACGGTCCCGAAGAATAAATGCTTTGAGTGCTCGAAGACATACCACATAACTGCATTCAGAGAAATGCAAGGTCTTTTTTCAAAGTTTATCTTGAGTGGGGAGATAATTTGGAGAGCAATTGCCACAAAGTAAAAGAGTATTTTTGGGATAGAGAGCTTTCCCCGACCACCTGTACCATTTTTACCTTTTGTCTCTCCTTTTCGAGCGCATATCTTTGATTTAATCGAGAATTCCCCAGACTACTACTCGTGACCAAATAACCTCATCTTTATCTAGGTAACAATTCACTTCCGTATTCAAGATCGCGGTTTTCAAGGAGTTGTCCGAGATAGATTCCACCATAGAGGACCGCCACCTTGAGACAAAATTTCGCTAACCTTTGCATCCTTTGGTGGCGTAAAAGTGTCTCGCCATCGTTGATTCCCAAAGTGGTTGACACGAGCACCATGGGTCGTGCCGTAAGAGGGTGTTAGTCCCGTCTGCTATAACATATCGGACATGTTTACGAGCAATGTTCCGATGCTTGAAATCCCCTCCATACCCAAGAAGCGGCGGTATTTTCATAGTCCAAAAGAAGGACTACTTTATATGTTGGCTCCAAGTCGGTTTGACCACGAGATCCATCCTTCGCAAAGAAATCAAGATCGGTCACATAAGCCGCCTTTGTTCCAAGTTCGGCATCTATCATACCCAAATCCACCTTGTTCCTTAAGCGTACCTTAATACCTCATGGTCGGCATGATGCATCTTCCTTGTCATATCGGGCCCCACCATAAAAAATGGTTGCAAATCTTAGAAACATTGTCCAACTTTCTTTGGTAAAACAAAGGCTTTGGACGATTATATTGAAAGGATGAGAGAATCCGATTGGATGAGTTCAAGTCCACCTGCCCTTGACAAAGAAAATTCTTCCAATTAGAGAAGTCGGTCGCTTCTACAAAGGTAGACAATCTAATATACCTAACCTTGAAGAGGTTAGCGGTGAATTCAAGATATGTAAGAGGAGGAGATATAAGGGGTATACCCAAAGCATTAGCCAAGTCCGGACACGCTACATGTGACATACACCCAACCAACAGATGATTTATCGAGTTGATATTCAAAGCTGTGAAGAAAGCGGTAACAAGAATTTCCTTTATTGCAGAATAGATGCCATATCTCCTTTGCAAAAATCATAGCATCGTCCGCGAAAAAATAAGTGAGAGATACTCGACTTCGGCATTTAGAGTCGCGAATTGAATGTGACCAGCAGAGCTTGCTTTAGAAGGCGAGAGCACCTCCATCACGGGACAAATAGATCACGGTGAAATTGGGTCATCCCTGCCCGAAGACCTTGTCCACGCCGAAGAATCGCTTCAGATGTTCCATTGATGATAATGGAATAAGAAGGGTGGTGAAGCACATCAAAAGCCATTCTATGAAGATGGAGGAAACCCAAATCTCTACAAAAATCATACCCATGGCTTCCCAATTGGTGAATCAAAGGCCTTCTTTATGTCTATCTTGATAGCACAATTCACAGTGCCGTGCTTCCTGTTGTAACCTCGAATAAGCTCATGCGCCAAGAATAATATTATCTTGGATGTTCCCGGGGACGGTAGGCTGATTGAAAAGAGGTTAAGAGTGGCATAAATTCCTTCATCCCGCTTGTTAGAAGCTTGGCCACACACTTGTAAATAGTGTTCTGAATAGTGATAGGCTGAATTCATCAACCTTTGAAGGCAAAAGATTTTTGGAATCAAGCAAAAGGGGTGGAATTTATACCTCTTGGAATGGACTTCGATTGAACATATCTTTGAATTGCAAGAGAGAAGTCTTCCCCAACTATATCCCAAGCTTTTCTTAAAGAAGAAGGCGATTGAACCCGTCGGCCCAGCGTTTTGTTATCATCCATAGAAAAGAGTGCTTCCTGATTTCCATGATATCAAATCCTTGGTCAAACTATCTGCACTCTCGAAGCAGCTCCCGAATTAAGGCGCTCCGGAAGGGTTACAAGAGGCGAGGAAAGAGGAACCCAACTCCATCCCTATGAAGGATATGAAAATAGCAACGGTAGCATGTCCCTCCCGCTGATTTCCTTGAGTGTCGAATAGACCAAATGTTGTTCCTTATCTTCTTTTCCTTTCTGGCATTGTGGAAGAAAATAAGCGTTACCTTGTCGCCAAAGGATAACCGATCGATGTTAGTCCTCTGCGACGATCATACTCCTCCATAAGCATAAGATCGCAAAAGCTTCGGATCTACTTTCTTCTTTCTAGAATAGAAAAGATGGGTATCAAATGGTCGCTTCATTTTGCATTTGGATGTCTTCTAGGTTGTACTGGCGTACCACCGATTTTGAAGATCCGGTGGAACTAAACTTAGGCCAGCCTTTGAGAGCTTCCTTGAACAACTTTAGCTTCTTACAAAGCATAAGCGATGGGTTGCCGTAATGCAGGGATAGACCGGCACCTTTTAGAAGAGTATCCTTGAAGGCGTGATTCACAACCCAAGATTCTGAGAACACGAAGGTGCCTACATGTATAAGAGTTGGAGGCCAGAGATTACGATAGGCGTTATGATCCGAAAGACCTTTAGCGGTAAAAACTTCCACTCCGGAAGATGAGAAATGGGTAGCCGAAGGAATTGATAAGGCACTGTCTATCTTAGACCATCTTCGCGATAGAGCGAACCATTGTTAGTCCACGTAAAGAACCCTCCACTTGGATTTATGTTCATAGAGACCAACCGAGTTAAGACAAAGTACGCAAAGGGGATTAGTTTCCCTCAGTTGTACCAGAGTCATTACCAATCCTCTCCGTTGAGAATGAGAACATTATTAAAATCTCGACCACACACCAAGGACCCGAAGGCTATGTTAAGACTGATGAGATCTTGCGAGACATCCTTTTCCGCTTTGTTACTTGCATATAGACTCTTTGTAAAATGAAACTTCTTCGATGAAGCAAGGATGGTGACGGCATGTATGAATTGGTCGCTCTCAAAATCTTTTGAACTCCAAGAACCGGGGGTCCCATGAGAAAAAAATCGTCTAGCGGCTGCACCGAATAGTTATGTTCAAACTTCCAAGACGGGCGTGAGGCCTTAACGATACTCAAAACTTTTCTTCTTGGGACTTTCGTTTCCAAAAGGCAAAACAAGCTAGTTTATTCTTGATTCCGAAAGCATTTAGAGCGCCCGGCTTTATTCACATCATTTAAACCCCTAACATTATTTAGTCGCATATCTTCAATGGGATCATCGTTTATTTTTCCCTGTTCGGAGCTTTTGGCTCTACCTCTACCTCTATTTCGATTTTTGCAGTCATTTATTTATTTGAATGGGCCTCCTCGGTAACAACTTGTGGTCTAGCATATTCAATCTTGTGTCTTACGGGAGATCACAATATGAGCCGTCAAAAGGTTCCTCATTAAGTCTCGAGATGTCTTCATCTATACCTTCCTCCTCCGTAACTAATCTTTGCGTAAGCATTATTATCCCTGATAAATTGGAAAGAAGTTCGGCCGATTGAACCTATCTCTGATGCAAGGACTGCTGTGATTGTTCATGTGTTGAATAGACAATCGCTATGCTTTCCCTCTGGGGTTTCCTGAGACTTCGAGAGGAAATTAGAGGGCTAGAATTCCCCGAAGGGAAGGGAGAAATTCCGGTCACCTCACAGGCGTTACTTGTTGATTATTTCTCAGTGAAGTTGGGATGTTGTCTCAGTTAGGAATAGGATAGTTATTAATAGAGTAAACATTATCTTGCTCTAGTGGTTGTTGTTCATAAGCTAGAGGACAATAATTGTCGTGGTGCTTCGGACTCAAACGAAATTACATGGGTTGGAGTTTACATTCATGGCGGGGATAGGCTTTTGTTGAGCGAAATAGCCTCCACTTTTTAGTTAGAGATTCGAGTAAATTTTTAAGTTACGGATCGGTTTTATTCTCAAACATACTAGCGGCCTTGGTATTTGAAGAAGAACTAGCGGGCGGGGGGGAATATCATCACTCCCCAATTATTATTCCGTTTAGTTTGGTCTTCTAAAAATTTGTAAGCCTCCGGGCTCCTTTACTTAGGAAACTACCCCCATTCATTATGTCAAGGACTTCTTTATGGTGATGTTGAAGTCCTTTGAAAAGGCACCGAACTAGCGTGTCTTTTGCTAGGTTATGGTGTGGACACTCTATAAGGAGATCGGTGAAGCGATTCCATGCCTCGAAAATGATTCATAGGGTTACGTAGGAAGAAATGAATCTTGGAAAGCATTTCATCCGTCTTTAGGGGTGGGTAAAATGTTCCATAAACGGTGAACAAGTTTTAGCCGTGTCCATTGAATTAAGGGGCTTGGGGAGTTAACCAAAGGCGCTTTATAAATTTAATGTGAAAGGAAATACCCTTAGTTTAATGCATTTAAAGGTACCAACCGTAGGGTGGTGGAATGTTAAAGAGACTTGTTCAATCCTACTGGCGTGTCTTGATAGGGTTTTCATGGTGCAACCCATGAAAAGCGGGTAACAATTAAATATATTTGGGGATTGAAAATCCCGTTGGTCTGCTAGAGCGATGCAAGACTTAGGGCTATCGCTCAAAGCTTTGTAGAAGTCGGGAGAGGAGTCTCTCTTTCTTTGACCATTATGTCGGGTATGGTGTGTGTGATAGTAGTTAGAGGTGTAGGTGGGTGGTGTACTAGATAGACTTGTTTGTTTGTGGTGTAATTCGTTTGTTGTTTTTGTTAGACCGGACCTTAATCTCATGCAAGACTAAGTTAAGCAACTAAACATGCAACACTCCAAACAATTCGATATACTAGTAGAAAACCTCTAACTGGAAAATCGAGGGTATGGAAGAAAGGAATACGATAAGCGTCCTTACCCGCTTATGAATAGCGTCTTGTGTATCGTGTTCGGTGTATATAAGAGATTAGAACACGAAAAACTTGACAACTCGAAGTTGAATCAAAGCGTGGAAAATCGAACGAAAGTTACGCTAAGAGCGGTATCTATCTTAGTATCTTGTCACTTAAATAAGCGAAAATTCATTAACTTAAGCTGGTCGGCTCTCTTTGAAGCGCTGGCCTCTTCGTGAATTTTCTCGTCGGAATTTTTCCAAGCTGAAAGCGGCAACCACGGTATGAATCAAACAAGGGTGGGTGGGTTTAATGGGACTTAAAAATAACTACTTCTACAAAGAAAGCGATGCTAAAGTGCAACTAAGATGGCGTGGGCGCCCATTTTGATAACAATAAAATGAATAGTTTACCTACGAAATGAGCGATGAATCCTGGCGTAAGTAAACTAAACTTTTCTTTTTACGAGTCTATTATCAAAGCTTCTACTCTCAATGCGAATTGCACTAAATGGAGTGCGAAGTTGGTTCCACTCCTAGTTCCCTAGCATGGATTGTTTTCTAAGTCTAACTAGTAAGCTCTTTAAGTCGATGAGAGCTTTACGAAATATTATACTCACGATACTTAATTAAGATGATTACTAGAAATGAACTACAAATGCTATGGAAATACTATTGTTGACTCTAGATAAGGAATTAGAGGGGAATTGAATCCACCTCGAATCTAACTTAATGACCTAGCATAGATTGTGGTATCTCGATTCTACGTTTTCCGCGGCAAGAATTCGAAGTCTAATCCCAGTGTTCATGGCATTTCTACCAAGTACTAACTAGCATGTGAGGTTAAGCCACCCATTCTCATGGCGATACGACCTTCTATAGTGGAATAGATTCTACAACGTTTCTATACTAAACAACTAAGTTTTCATCAAGGCTTCATCAACCCTCTAATGGAGGGTTTAGCCTTGAGTCATCAATCTAACATTTACCATTGAATCTAAACTAAACATAATGTGAGAAATTGAGAATTACTTAATTTAGCAATAATGAATATAATTTAATGCATTTGGAATAAAACAATGACAAGAATTGAATTTAGATCTAAAATGGAAATGACAAATTGAACTTGATAAAAATACTACTTTATTTATCTAATCAATCAAGAACAATGATTAGGAGATTTAATCTAAAACAAAATTTAAATGGAACTAAAACTTAATTTAATTAATAAAACTAGATCTATAATTCTATATCTTAATTTAGGTCTAACTAGCTACCATTAACAAAGAGCTAAGCTTTTGTTTTATACATCCAGATCCAAAATTCGTGCATGGGCTTGGAGCCATGGGTTGGGCGAATAGGGCCCAAAACCCAATTCTTCGATCCAAAAAGGCCTCTTCAGCTGCAGTTGGCTTCCACAGACTTTTCGTCCACTTCTGCTCCTCTGATTGGGTCAAGGCTTGGACCATTGCAAAGCTCTTTCGAGCCGGTCGTTTTGACATAAGATAGGCCTCAATCCAGGTCTGAGTCCAAAGATATGGCATTCGGAAGTTCTCTGTGACTTTTGCTCCTTTATCTCGCTAAAAGTGGCACATTTTACGCGCATAATGGACTTTGAAGCTGAAATGCATAAAACACGTAATCAGTATTAACTCTTACTTATTATTCACATAATTGGTCTAACAGTATGATTATTAAGGGGTTAAAACTACAGTTTTGGGCTCTTATCACTCCTGCTGTTGCATTTAATGTGAATGGTAATGACTATGATATGGGATATTATCTTGCTGATGGTATTTGTTACAACCCAAACCTTGTTACTCTCACTATCCCTCAATCTTCTATCACTATTCTCTCCACTCTCTCTAATGGGCGCTCCTCTCCTCTTTTCTTTTCTTTTTTTTTTCTTCCCTCTCTCTCTTCTCTTCTCTTTCTCTTTATATCGATTCCTTTCTCCGTCAGGACCAAATTGTCCCTCCATCTCGCGGTCCCCTTTCTACGCATGTAGGGTTTAAAATTTCGCCATGTGACTTAGCACGATCGGTACACGCGGCTTGATACCTTTTCGTCGACTTCGGCGCATCTCCCTTTGATGCCCGGCCTCCATACTACCCCTATAGATGCCCCTCTCCGAGTCCATGACCATTTGGTGATCGGGGAGTCGAGAGTCCACAACGATCACGTTTCCATCCGCGGTCCAAAAGATTCTTTTTTTCATCGCTGGACTCCACGAGTCCCATCGCTTGATTATAACTTGCGCCCCTCGTTTCTTCTTAGCATCCACGCGTCACTCCTGGTGATCCCTTTTAGTGTCGCCTCGATTTCAGCCCCCCTCCAATTACTCTTTTGCCCCTTCCTCTTATAAAAAGCCTGCTCGATTCTTTCTCTCCTCCATTCAGTCTTTCATTTTCTTCCCATTTGCTCTCCCTCTCTCTCTACTCTTCCCCCTGATTAGCTACTCCATTCACGCGCGCGGCTGTCCTTCCTGTTTTCTTTTGCTGAGGGTTTTGTTCCTGCTGCTCCCCCTTCCCTCAGGTTGGTCCCTTTTCCTTTTTAATCCATTTATTGCTATATTGCATGTTTCTCTCTTGAGTTTGAGACTGTTCGGTTTCTTCTCTCTCCCACCTGCCTTGACTGTGTAACTTCTTCCTTGAATTCGATGTCGGCTTCCAGATCCGACACCTCGTCCTCCTCCCCGTCCCGCGGTGTCGCCTCCACCCCCCACCCCGACCAGATCGGGGCTCCTTCCACCTCAGCAGCCCGCTTTTTGCCCTTCCACCGCCCCCTCCCCAGCCGTGCCGGCCTAATCTTGAAATTTTGTTAAAGGCGACTACGGCATACCATTGACCGCTCATATTAGAGCATGTCCCTGCCTTAACCTACTACCCCCACTTGGTTCCCTACAAGCCGGGCTGTCTAGTTGCCACGGTAGGGCAGATTGTAGCCGGCCTCCGTTTGCCCCTCACCCGTCTTGACATCGAGGTGTGCAATCACTTCAACATCCCTCCTTGCAAAGGCATCGACAATTTCTGGAGGGTTATGTATGCTGCGAACTACTAGAACCGGTCCGAAGTCCCCAAAATAACAGTCCGCGACATGACTGCTCATTTTTACATAAAAAAGAGCACCAAGGATGTCAGCGTGGGATACCACTCTTTCTGCGTTCGACCTAGAAAGCAACACTTTATACTCCGTGTCACCTCCTCGGACAAGTTGTGGCACCATTACCCTCTTTACATCTCTGGGAACTTCCTCTCCACGGATCTTCCTCTCGACTTGAACCTTAATCACCTGGCTTTTCTCCCCAGTGGTGAGTCTGCCTATCTACTAATCCCCTTGGTGTAGGTCTTTTTTGTTCCCTCTTCTGACTTGAACGTTTTCTTTTTCAGGTTGGCGTCCGGATTTTCGAAGTCGCGGCCATCACGATAGTTTCTTTTCCACCACCTGGGAAGATTCGCGCGACTGGGGCGAACAATCCAGCGGTACTAGGGATTGATCCTGCCCTTTGCCCTCCCTCCTTTCCGATCCTCAGCTGAAACTTATTGGAAAATATTGTTTCCCATTTTATCGCCCCCGCCCAAAGAGAGAAAGCCTCGGGATACACCCCCTCCCAAGAAGAAGCGCCACCCCAAGAAAGCTTCCCCGCCATAGACCAATCAGCGATCCTCACCTTCATCCTCCGCTTCTCCACCTCATTTCGTTGACCCTCGCCCTTACGGTCCCCGACCACTTGGGAAGATCAATACTCTTCTCCTCATTCACTCTCCACTACTTCTCCTCATCCCGACATGGGCGCCCACAAGCGTAAGCTCTTCGACAACGACTCAGACGATGAGGAGGTCTCCGTTGTTGTCCCTACAGCCGCGGCTCAATCCTCTCCTCCTCCGGCTCCTAAACGCTGCGGACTTCCGCGTCGGAAGGACCCAGCCATCAATCCACCGACCACCCTCTTTGCTCCCGCTGCGTGCGAACAACGGCTGGGAAGGAGGTGGCTCGCCTCTTCAAAAAGGGGACTGAGCCCATTCCTACTTTACGCCCCACCTTCAAGGTTGAAACGCCTCTCAACATCCAGCGATTCGGGCCTTAGACAACGCCGCCCGTGGCATCCCTCTGCTCTACGGGTCTCATCTTCCTAGAGACATGGCATATCTGACGGGAACGTTTGACTCTCACGGACCTCCTTTTACTTTGGTTGGGAGAAGGTATTCTCTCCTTCAGTCTTGGGTGTCTTTCCCTTCCTCCCTCACGAATACTCTAACTTCTGATTACTTCTTTTCAGATGAGCTTGGACATCTCTATATGATCCGAGGCCTTTTTGGTGCATGGGCGGGATCGACCGATTAGACGGTGGCGTTGCCGCTGGAGCAAAGGAATCGCGACCCACGGACATGGAGGCTTCGGGGCCGGGCCCGTGACGAGCTGAAGAATCTTTGAGGCCGCCCTTGCTTACATGGATAAAGTCAATGACTTCTGAGTAATCGCGCGGAAACCCTCCTAGCTTCAAATATACCGCGCTCTCGGCCTCCCTCACGAGAAGCACGGGGCTGAAATGTCGACCCTCCATAAAAGACGAGCGCCGACATGGACGAGCTCAATCCACTTTCGCCGGGCCGACAAGAGAGTGGCCAAGAAGATCAAGGAGGAGCATGAGCGGCTTGTCAAAGAAGGATGGCTTCTCCCTGAAGCCCCGACCGCTAACCCCCCTTTTGAGGTTCTTCATCGCCTCGAAATCTGCTCCCGGGTCGATGAGGTCATTTGTCTTAGTGGCGGGGTGATAGACATTGCTGCGGATGCCGTCCTCGAAGAAGCCGCCGAGTCAGTGATCCATGAAGCTGCTTAAGTGTGTTTTGCTTGAAATGGCCTATTTTGTGCCCTGGCTAGGCTTCTTTTATTGCAATTTGTAGTACTTCTGATACATTCCGTTTTATTTTTACTCTCTCTGGTTGAGGATAACTGATTGTGGATATATCATATATTTTGTCTTTGTGAATTCCAAGTGCCTTGTCGGTACCCGATATCTGCATGACCTTAGCGACAGTGAACTCCTCTCGCCCCGGCTCGCGTGAGATCTCGCACCCGTCGTGGACAACTCTTTTTGCCCCCACTGAGTTTTAGACCTCTCGTCCTCGGATGGCTCCCCCCTTCCATTCCCTTTTACTCAAAAAGGCAGTAACAATTCATGCGACACTATTCATCTCAAAAGTGCTAAGGTTTTATTTATGTACAACTAGCTCATGCGGTTTTGACCACTCTCATTACATTTACTCATGAAATTTTTTAATGACCTTACATTCCACGGTTTTTCAACCGTTTTTTCCTTTCAAGGTTAGCGAACAACTTTGTAGGTGCCCGATCCTCCCACCTCAACCACCACATAAGGCCCCTCCCATGTTGGACCCGGCTTCCCCCTCGCTCACTTTCTTGGGGTTGGGGTCACCCGGCGAAGTACCTTGTCTCCCACCTTAAAGCTCCTTGCTTCACTTTTTGTTATGCTTTGTTGGTTGGAGGCTGGCGATGGTACTCTTCTAATCTGATCTTGTAGCGGTGTCTCTTCTTTCTTCTTGACTAGATTCATATCTCGGCGGGATGCCCCGGTTTGATCCATCCTCGACCGCTAAAGGTTCTAGTGGTATTTGCCACCACCTGTTGGTATCGACCTCCACACCATATACAAACGAAGGGGTCTCCATTGTAGTGGTCGCGGAGTTGTCCGATATGCCCACGATTACATGATTGAGCTTCGTCGCCGGGACCCCTTCTTGCTTTCCGGCTTTCTCTTGAGATTGTTTAGTATGGTCTTGTTGGAGGATTCCGCCCATTGCCCTCGGGGTTATGCGGGGCGAAATCCCTGCTTCACATGATAAGCTGCAGAAAACTCCTAACTCTTGATCCCGTGAACTGCGTCCGTTATGCGCAATGATAGCATCGGCAACCGAAGCGGCAAATAATATTCTCCCACAAGAACTTGATTACTTGGACCTCTTTTACCACTTGCAGGGGCACGGCTTCGATCCACTTTGTAAAATAGTCTGTCGCGACCAACAGAAACCTCCTCTTACCTCGGGCCGTTGGCAGGGGCCCCACTATGTCGAGGGCCAACATTGCAAATGGCCATGGGCTAGATACACAGTGCAGCGGCTCTGCTGGGGCCCATATCAGTTGATAGAATCTTTGACATTTCTCACACTTTCTCGGGCGAACTTCTACATCTCTCTTTTTAATGCGGCCAAAAATAACCTTGTGTTAGCAACACGGTATACCGTTGTCGGCCAGCGGAATGGCTCCCTTGATCTCGCCGTGTAGCTCCCGAGCACCTCTTGAGCAACCGGTCCTAAACATTTCAATAAAGGCGTTGAAGTTCGCCCGATATAATTCTCGAATCGAATCGGTGTGTACCTCAGGGCGCTGTTTCAACCTCTCCTTGCTCTTGGGTCGGTCACCTCAACCCCCAAGAAGCTGCTTGAGAGGCCCCATCCATCCATCATCTCCCTCCGCGCGATCATTACCTCTAATCTTTCCGCCGATTTTCGGCCTGCTCGGCTTCCTTATCTCGATTGTCCTTTCCCTCGGATCACGGAATGGAACGCGACCCACGTAAGCGAGAGCATCGGCGTGGTGGTTCTCCAGCGGTTCGGATGGATGAAGCGGATTTGGTCGAACCGAGGCCCAAGCCCGCAGGACTCCCAAATATCTTGCCATTCTAGGACATCGAGCCGCGAACCCTCCATTCGCCTGGCATACCACCAAATTGGAGTCGGAGTATACGGTGAGTTCCTTCACGCCCAGTTCTATTGCCATTCTCATGCCCGCGATCACAGCTTCATATTCCGCCTCGTTATTTGATGCTGCAAATCCCAATTTCATCGTCTGCTCTAACCTATTGTTCTCGGGGTGACCCGATACCCGCTATTTATTCGGCTTTGCATCCGTTGCCGAACCATCGGCAAACACCCTCCAACCATTCCGCACATCCCAGGGGTTCAGACAATCTAGTTCCTCCTCTCTCTCGGGCTCCAAAACCATCTCCTCCCCCCAGGTAGGATCCTCTGCAGGGAACTCCGCCAAGAATTTAATATTGCTTGCACGGCGCTTCTCCGCCGTTCTAACTTGATCTTGAATCTCATATGAACTAAGCATCCGGCCCATTTCAGCATTCTCCCGATTTTTCAGCCCTCGAGCCCCGCGAGGGAAAGTTGGTCACCACAATTCTTTGCGTGGGCCGAAATAGGGCTTTACCCGGGGCCGAGAACACATTTGTTTCCTCTAGATACCTCTTAAGCCCCTGGAATGCATCTCCGCACTCCGCTGTCCATTTGAAATCTGTGGTGTTTCTCAACAGTCGATACAGCGGCCTACATTTGTCGGATGACTTTGAAATAAATCTGTTGAGAGTCAGCGACTCTGCACCTTGCCAACCGCACCTCCTTCCTTCAATGTCGCGGCGGCGACGGCATCTCCACCAGCGATCTTATCTGTTCAGGGTTTGCCTCTATTCCCCGCTGTGTCACAATGTACCCCAGAAATTTCCCTGTGGTGACTCCAAATGTGCATTTCTTTGGGTTGAGTTTCAGGTTGTGGACCCGCAGTATCTGGAACGTCTCCTTCAACCCCTCCAGGTGCTCTAGTTCTGACATGCTTTTCTCCACCATATCATCGATGTATATCTCGATCCCCTTTCGGATCTTGCCCTCAAACATTTTCTCTCCCAATCGCTGGAACGTAGCCCCTGCATTCTTCAACCCAAATGGCATCCTCGTATAGCAGTAGGTGCCTCCTTCCACCACGAATGATGTCTTTTCACGATCAGGTCCGTACATCATCGCCTGGGTTGTACCCCATGGATGCATCCATAAATGAGAATATGGTGAAACCCGCCGTCCGTCTACCAATTCGCCCACTTTCGCGGCATAGGATAAGCTGTCGCCCGGACCTCCATGTTTACATCCGTGAAGTCAACACACATTCACACCTTCCCATTTTTCTTTGGAACGCGACTATATTGGACAACCACTCCGTGAACTCCACCTCTCTTATGATCCCGCACTCTTTAGCGGCAACCTCTTCACCGGATTCCTTCAGCGTATTTAGCTCTCATTCCCCTCATCTTCTGTCTCACTGGCTTCGCGTCCTCCCTCATATGTAGTCGATGACATGCGAATCCCGGATCCAAGCCTGTAACATCCTCTATCCCCCAGGCAAATACGTCCTTGTTCTCCACCAAACACTGCACCAACTTATCCTTCCACTCGCTCGTCAGCCTCGATCCAATTGACATCAACTTCTCCTTTCCGCCCTCTCCCAGGTCCACTATTTCTATTTCATCTAAAGTCTTTGGAACCATCGCGGCCTCTTCCGCCCCCTCCACGGCCCCGCACTGTAATTGCTATGCCGACCTCTTCCTGTGGTTCACCGATCCACACCCCGGCTCGCGGGACATCCTTTTAATTGTGTTCTGGTGACTGTTCTTGGAGGCCACCTGATCTCCACGGACCTCATATGTTCCCGTAGGGGTAGGGAAGCGTATGACTTGATAATAGGTCGAGGGTACCGCTCTCATCTCATGTATCCATCTCCTCCCCAAGATCGCGTTGTATTGGGAATTGGAGTTGACCACCATAAATCTCGAGAACACCGTCACCGGACCCGTTGTTACCGGCAGCAAAAGTTCACCCATAGGCTCCGTGACGCTCCCATTGAACCCATACAAACTGGTCCGTGGGGGCCTTAGTTGCCCCGGGTCTATCCCCATCTCCTCAAGAGCTCCCTTGAGCAAACAAATCCGCGGTCTTTGCCCGCGATCAATCATGACTCTTTTGACCACATAATTACCCATTGCTACCGTGATGACTAGCGCGTCTTCATGTGGAGTATCCACGGTTCGGAGATCTGCACTGGAGAATGCAATCCTCTCTTCCCCGTCTTCCCCATCTGTTAGCTCTGTGCCGTACCTCTGCCCTCGGTGGGACTCATTGACTTGTTGAATGCTCGTTGTCCTCCTGACCTTATCCCGGTGGGCATTGTGACTCAGTGCTTCCCCACTGAAGATAACGTTTATGGTTCCCAATATTCTTCCCGCGTTGGGCACCGGCTCCCTATTTTGTAGTTCCGCTACAAACTCCCTCATCACTCCCTTCTCAACTAACCTCTGAACCAACCATTTTAAGGCATAGCAGTCGTTTGTTCCATGATTGTGCACCTGGTGATATTCGCAGTATGGCTTGTTAGGCATTTCGGTGGGAAATGTCTGCGGCCCTTCATATCCCGGCACATTTTTTATCAATGGCGATTATCTCGCCTCAGCGGTCTCACTAAGGGCACTTGTTCCACCTCGCGATATGGCTTTTTCTCCCTCGCTCCCTGCGCGCCATTTCTCTCCCCCTCCCCGGCCGTGATGGCTGACCGCGATACCTCTCCCCACCTCTGTCTTCTCCCTCTGTCTTTCTATGCTCCCTTCTTTTTTCCACCAGAATGGCTGCCTTGGCTCCCCTCTTTGAGTCTTTTCTGCATAGTGTCCTCATTATCGATATACTTCTCTACCCGCGGATATAACTTCGTGCAATGTTGCAATCTCATTCTTCGCCACACGCTGGTGTACCACCGCCCCCGTCAAACCCTCTCGAAGCGCTATTACGCCCGTCCTCTCATCCAAATTTTCCACTTTAAGTGTTTAGCGCCTTTGTAGCGGCATAGGTACTCCCTGACTGATTCGGCGGACCTTTGTCTGACATTAAATAAGGCCACGATGTCTACCACCCTTCTCTTCTAATGTATAAAGTGATCAACAAATGCTTGCTCCAACTCTTGGAAATTGGTTATGCTCATTGACGGCAACCGATAGTACCAGTCAGAAGCCCCCACTTTTAGACTGGCCGGGAACATCATACACCGCAGACCATCATACCTCGCCTCTTGCCAGAGAGGCATCTGTTGCCGAAAGTGATGGATGTGATCTGTCGGGTCTCCCGTTCCGTCGTATCTCTCAAATCTTGGCTGATTGAAGTGCTTTGGCACCTCAGAAGTCCATATCGCATCTGCCGGGTTGCGGTTCAGTCCCGCCACAACCTGACTGGCCGCGCCCGTTTGAACTTTCGTTTGCAGAAGATTCACCTCCCGGTCGTTGTTTATCATTTGTTGGACTTGCTCTATCGTTAATCCTGTCACCGGGTTGTCCACCAGAGTCGGTCCCTGTTCCTCCTCCTCTTCCGCCTTCTTGTTCTCCGATTCCTCCCCTGTCTCTTCCCCGGACTCCTCCTCACTCCTCTCTCTTTCTCTTCTCAGCTCCTTATTTTCTTCCCTCAGCCTTTCAATCTCTTCCCGCATAAGCCGAGCTTCTTCTTCTCTCTTCCCTCCCCTCGCTCTTCCCCTTCCTCTCCGGCCGCCCGGCATTTGTTCTAGGACTCTTACCTTCCGAGGTCTACCCCGCCTTCTTTGGTGCCATTTCTACCTTCCCCGGGGGGCCAGCCAAATGTTACACCCAAACCTTGTTACTCTCACTATCCCTCAATCTTCTATCACTATTCTCTCCACTCTCTCTAATGGCGCTCCTCTCCTCTTTTCTTTTCTTTTTTTTTCTTCCCTCTCTCTCTTCTCTTCTCTTTCTCTTTATATCGATTCCTTTCTCCATCCGGGCCCTCCACCTGTCCCTCCATCTCGCGGTCCCCTTCTCTACGCGTGTAGGGTTTCAAATGATTAGCGGCCATATGACTTAGTGTCGATCAAAGATAATCAGCGGCTTGATACCTTTCGTCGACTCGGGAGCATCCTCCCTTTGATACTTCGGGCCTCCATACTACCCCTACAGTATTTACCCAAAATGGGGCACATTTGTTCAAGCCATTCATTATCCAAGAAATAAGCATGAAAAGATCTTTACTCAGCGTCAAGAAGGCGCAAGAAAGGATGTTGAAAGGGCGTTTGGAGTTTTTTGCGGAGCACGATGGCATATTGTTAAGGCTTCTACGCGTTGTCATAATGTTGTTGTTCTTGGAGACATAATGAAGGCATGCATTATAATGCATAATATGATTGTTGAGAATGAACGTGAAAGTGGAGTTTAGAATTGGAAAGGTCAGAGGAAAGAAACAATACGTGCTCTTCGGGAAGATGATGGTTTTCATTTTGTCTATCGGATGATTGAAGCAAGAAATAAGATCGAAATGAAGTTACACATACTAATCTTCAAAAGGACTTAGTTGAACATGTTTTTAATTTGACTGGTATTGAAGAAACGAGAGATCCGTACCAATTTATGATCCAAATTGGTCGGATCCGGATGAGGGAGAAGGAGGCTTAAAATTAAAATGGAAATGAAAGTGTATTTCCTATGTATTTTCTAGCGTGAACTATTAAGTTCCAACATTATTTCTTATGTATTTCCTAATGTATTTCCTATGTAATTCCTATAAGTTCTTATGTGTTTAATGAGTTGTGTTTTAATGAACTAAATGCACTATGTATATTAATTTTATTGGTAATTGTATTTCTATGAAAATAATTATATTGGACAGAACATACATAGTGCATTAATTAAAAAAAAAACAGTTAGATAAAAATACATAGTTCATTAATTAAAAATACAATGAAATTAAAATACATAGTGCATTAATTGAAAAAAGACCGGTGAAATTAAAATACATAGTGCATTAATTAAAATAAAATACTAGATATCATATAAGCTTAGTTAGAGCTAGAACCACCTCTAGTCCTTGCCCATTCAGCACGTATTTCAGCTTGTTGTTGCTCGATTATAAAAGCGGTATCGGGATGGAGGACACTTGTATCGGTCGCTAAAATCTTAGCTTCATATTGCATCTTTTGAGGCCGATTTTTTTTCCAATTGAACCTGATTTTTTTCTGCTTGAATCCAATTTTTTTCTTCTCTTGCTATCACAGTTCTTTGACCATATGCAAATTCCCTTTCCCTAAGTTCTAAGCATTTTTGTGTTTCATTTGCATCCTGTGAAAATGTATCATCTAAACGTGTAAAGTAACCCTCCAACATACCAACTGAGTTTTCTTGGTTCCTTTTGGACTTGGCTTTCTTCAATCCAAGAGGATGCTCCATTTCTTTTGGACGATCTATTTCTTGAGAACCCTCCAATTCAACTCCACCAACACTTGGTGAACTAGAAGTTGAATCTTCACCATCATTTTTGCGACCTTTTCCCTTTGTGGGGCGGCTTGACCTTGCCTAAAAAACGTTACTCCACTTTGGATTATCCTTGAGTATAACGTAACAATGATCAACCCTCCAATTCAACTCCACCAACACTTCGTGAACTAGAAGTTGAATCTTCACCATCATTTTGCGACCTTTTCCTTTGTGGGGGCGGCTTGACCTTGCCTCAAAAAGCGTTACTCCACTTTGGATTATCCTTGAGTATAACGTAACAATGATCAAGTGAAAAGCCAATTTTTCTTGTAGTTGGTGCGTCATCCTTGCCTCGGACAACTAAAAATAAAATGGTGGTAATTAGACTAAAATAATCACTAGGACTAAGATAATTAAACTAAAATAATAATTAGACTAAGATAATAATTAGACTAAGACTAAAATGGAAATAATAAATACACCAAGATAATTAGACTAAGACGGAAATAATTAGACTAAGACTAAGATAATCAATAAATTCCAAATTGACAACGTTGTAATTATCCGGCTTTGTATTGTTGTACCACTTGCATGTCGAGCCTCCACCGCATTCACAATTGCAACAAACTTGTTCATCATTTTTGAAATATATTTCCACCTACCGCTAATTGAATCGGGAGACCTATCCGACCCACGTGCTTGATTGAACTCGTTTGTTACACGATTCCAAAATCCTTTTGCATTTTGGAAAGCACCAACAATGGAGTCTTCACTAATTTTTATCCAAGCAAGACATAGAGCTTGATCATCGGACATGCTAAAGTGAGTTCTCGCTTTTGCTTGAGTGCTACCACTTGCTTGAGATGCTTGAGTTGATGCCATTTGATATTTGGTTTTTTTTAAGAACTGATTTTAAAGAAGAAGAAATATGATATATGATTGTTGGAAGTGTGAGTTGAAATGAAACAAATGTTGTATATATACCAAAGTTTTTTATTTTGACCGTTTTTGACCGTTCTGACTTTTTGACCGTTGGTAAACTAGCCGTTAGGACTACGGACGGGATGTTGGATTCCGTCTGGTGAGTTTTGTAATCCAGACGGAATCCAACATCCCATCTGAAGTTAACAAGTCAGTGAAAAACTCGGTGGAAGGTTTCACCTTGTTTTGAACTGGAGAAAATAGTCACCGAGTTTATCACCCTGCATTGCACAGCGCTTTTGGACTCAACTAGGTGAAAGTTTTCATAAACCCCCCTTATTTCCCTGCATTGCAAATGCTCTAATGGGAACAATTTTTTTTTATATGAAATTTCAAGTAGTAGAATAGCTAGGACCTTTGAATTTGGAATGACCTATGCAGTCAAACCAAAAGGAAAATAGCATGCCATTGTAGTGTTGCGGCATAGTATGGGTGACAATAGTGCAAGGTACTAGTGCTACTTTCTCGTGTGCTTGTTCATATTATGTTGTGGTTTCAATAATTTAGAATGGTCTTTTTCTTTGAAACGTTTGATGAAGAGTAAAATCTCATGCTGACTACAATCTCATTGGGTATGAAAAGCTAGGTAATGAGAGAAGTTCGAAAAAAGGCTATGAAGCCAAGAAAGTTAGATGACTATGGCGACCAGTCTTTGAAAGGTTTTTTTTGTCGTTTTATAAGTCGTTGTCCATTGGTACCATGTAAAGAACTTGTATAGTGCAGGTGATGTTAATATAACTGTTGAAATTTATTATTTGGGACAACGCATGTAGCAGGCTTACTGTTATATTGTTTGTTGAGAATTGAGAATATAATGTTATACTAAATATTTTTAATATAAGTATCTTTTTTTATTTGTGAAATGGTAATGAGATGTGGATGAATGGAAAGACTTTTATAGTAGTGATTGGAGCACCTACAGGTAGTTTTAGAATATATGGCAATCAGGTGTATGTTCATATACAAAATAATTATTTGTATTTTTTTTTAAACTAAAAATATGATTTGTGACGTCAAAATGCCGTCACAAATTTGTGTCGCCAAAACGTCGTCACAAATATTAGTGACGCCAAACTGCCTTCACAAAAATAGTGATGCCAAAATGTCGTCACAAATTAGCGATGCGAAAATGCCGTCACAAAAATTAGTGACGCCAAATTGTGACACCAAAATTTTGACGCCAAATTGGCGTCACAAAATTGTTGTTATGATGTAGTGAAGGGAGATGATCATGGAGATGAGGTGTTGGGGCCGACTTGATGAGCTTCTTGTTACCAATAAGCACTCAGTTAATGATGTTGACATTGTGCTTGGAGTTCGAAGGCTAGCTTGGCGTCTTCTATTGATATAAATTTGAAGCTAGTATGGCTGGTAGTCTGGATCTGTCATTTCACAGCTCTACCATTTATTTTGCCAAGGTAAGACTTCATTCTCTGTATAATGTTATATTTTTCTCATTGTGTTGCTTACACACATTGTATTCTTTTTCAATTAATGAATAACTTCTTGGCCATGAAAGGACCAATCTTTACAACCTTAGCCAATGCAGCTAAGGGTGGAATTCGAGCTAAACAAGCCGAGCTTTACCATGCTCAAGCTCGGCTCGCTAATTACACGAGCTTTAAATTGAGCTCGAGCTCGGCTCATATAGTTAAACGAGTGAGCTCGAGCCGAGCTTAAATGAGCCAAGCCCAAGCCGAGCTCGAGCCGCTCGGTCATTTTACACTATAAATATGTTATTTGAGCTAAACGAGCCGAGCTTCATCAAGCTCATTTGTTACACGAGTTTTAATTTGAGCTCGAGCTCGGCTCATATAGTAAACAAACGAGCTCGAGTCGAGCTTAAACTAGCCAAGCCCAAGCCGAGCTCCGGCCCTCAGCTCAAATTCCACCCTTAAATATAGCTGCCGTTGACATGGCCACTGGCGTGCTGAAGTGGGCAAGAGAGGCTGCTAAGAAAAGGGCTGAGGAACTGCAAACCCATGTAGACCAACTTTTAGCCAGAGAGAAGAAGTCAGATGCTGGTTTCAGGAACATGAGAGAGACGATTGCCAACCTCTGAAACTCTCTAGAGAAAGCCCAAAAAAGAGCTGCCGAGGCTGCTTCTTGGAAAATAAAATTTTTAGAACTGCATTCCCAATTCACCACTCTGCAAGCAAAGCATGACCAAGTCCAGGGAGAGCTTCACCGTAGGAATCTTGAGATGAGAACCTTTGGCCAAGCCATTACTCATGCAAATGAAGTCATGATAAGGCTATGAGAGGGCTCTCAAAGAGAAGCGTCTACATTATGAAAAGAAAGCCGGGTGATCTCTTGGTGGAGACCCTCGAAGTTCTATTCAAGGTGGTGTAGGAGGTAAAGAAGAGGTCGACTAAAAAATGTTATTCGCTTTTGCTCGAGAGTGTTTGATGTTTCTGAAGACTCCTTCAATGCAGCCAAACAGGTTAAGTTTGAGGAGGCTATTGAGGCTACTAGGTATGTTTCTCAGGTGGATGATCAAGGGCGGGTGACCAACCCTTTCATCTTATTTCCTGACCTAAATATCATTATCTCAGCGATTCAGAATGAACTTATGCCCGATGCCTCCCCATCTTCTAAAGAAGACATCAATGATGACATGCCTCCCATTCAACTTCTTTTTTTGCTTGTGCCCATTTCAGGTGAAGAGTTTATAACTATTTAGTACCACGAACTTTCATTTTTTTTTCTGAATGGTACCCGAACTTTGAAACTCATCTATTCGTATCACGAACTTTCAATTTAGTACATCAATTAATTTTCCGTTCAATTTCACTAACGGCGTTAGTACTATTCACGGTTAGCACTATTCACATGAACAGTGTTTTTACTATTCACATGAACAGTGTTTTTTCAAAAATTCAAATTTTAAAAAAACCAAAAACACTAGTCACGTGAACAGTGTTTTTCAAAAAAATTCAAATTTTGAAAAAACCCAAAACACTATTCACGTGAATAGTGATATATTATTATTTTTTTTCAATCTTAAAACTTAAAAATTATTTTTAAGATTGGTTAAAGATCTTTAATCAAACTTAAAAATAAATTAATTTTTAAGATTGATTAGAGATTTTTAAAAAAAACACTGTTCACGTGAATAGTGATTTAAAAAAAAAATCTTTAATCAATCTTAAAAATTAACCTTAATTTTTAAGTTTTGTTAAAGATTTTTTTTTAAAAAAAAATCACTATTCATGTGAATAGTGATTAAAAAAAAAATCTTTAACCAATCTTAAAAATAATTTTTAAGTTTTAAGATTGAAAAAAAATTTCACTATTCACGTGAATAGTGTTTTTAGGTTTTTTTTTTCAAAATTCAAACTTTTGAAAAACACTGTTCACGTGAATAGTGTTGTGGGAATAGTGAAAATGTGAATATTACTGTTTGAATAGTGCTAACCGTGAATAGTACTAATGCCGTTAGTGAAATTGGATGGAAAATTAACTGATGTACTAAATTGAAACAAATTGAAAGTTCATGGTGCCTAATAGGGCGAAGTTTCAAAGTTCGGGTACCATTTAGGAAAAAAAGTAAAAGTTCGTGGTACTAAATGGTTATAATTTCTCAGGTGAATGCTTTGTTAAACCTTCAACCATCCCATCCAATCCAACCACACAGTCAGTTCCAGAGAGTGGTCAAGGAGTTCTTGATGCTGGTGCAGCAGTAAGTACTAATGTTGAACTGAAGTTCGATTCTACCCCTACTCAACAGGCTAAGTAAAGACTTGGCTATTCAGTTCATGATTTAGAAAACATTTATTTTGAAACAATATTTCTATGGGTCTGTAATATTGAGTTATGTTGCTCACATACTATTTACTTACTGAGTTCTGTAACTTTTCTAGTTTATGCATGCCTTTAAAACATTCTATGTTATATAACATATAATGACATGAACTACTATGCATATTCTACCCTTGATGCCCCCAAAGTTCATTTGGAACAACAATAAGTGACCTTAATAGGCTAAACAGGTTAAAATTAAATGAGGCATAAACGAGAATCGTCGAGGATATCATGGGAGCCGTCCAAGTTTAACTGTAATTGAAAGTTCGATCGTAATAGAGAAACAACGTCACAGAGGAGTCATGTGTCTATGCGAAGGTAACTTGGTGCCTTGAGCACAACACTGTGTTTAATAATGATAGGTCCTCTCTATTTAAAAATAAATAGGTTATCGCTGAGAATGATAGTGGAGGAGTCTTCCTCCGGTAGCAATCATGTCGATATAATTCAGGCCAATGATTGCGTGCTAGGATCTGGATCTAACCCAGATCTTCCCAGCAACCCCCATTAGTGATGTTATGAGAGTGCAAGGAACTAGCATATAGTTCGGGCTCCCAAGAACACTATCTTTGGTTCCAAGTCAAGCCGGGCATCTGATTTCTTGAGCGATTAGTGTGGTTAGATTCCCTAAAGGCTTAACCCATCTAGGATAATCTCAGTCTTAAAGAACTAGCATACAATTCAGGCTGCATGGGGATGAGAAAGAAACTGGCATATAGTTCGGCTTCCCCAAACTTAGTATCTCTGGTTCCAAAGCAAATTGGCATACAATATTCTTGAATAGATAGTGAGAAGTTAATTCCCTAAAGGCTTAGTCCATTGTGGATAATAAATAAAGAGCTGGCGCAAGGAATAAATTCGATTGCAAGGTGAGAAACTTTATTGATGACTGGAGAGAATAAACAATGCATAAAGAAGCATGAAATAACAATTTACTGATAATACTTGAGGAGGTGCTCTGCGTTCCATGGTTTGACAAGAACGACCCCTTCAATAGTAAGTAAGTAGTAAAAACCAGTTCAACCGACCTTGTTGATGATGTATGGTCCCTCCCAATTGGGCCCAAGCTTGCCGTTATGCTCTCGGGATCTCACCTTGAGAACCGGATCGCCAGATTTGAAAGCTCAATTCAGACTTTCTTGTCATATGATCATTTGAGAATCCGCTAGTTGGCGCCAACCACAATCGCGGGCCTTCCCACTTTTCATCTAGGAGATCCATTTCTCTACATAACAATTCCTCATTGTCCAGGGTGTGCACAACATTCGACTTCTCAGTGGGAGCTACCAGTTCAGGAGGTATGGCATCTTCAGTTCCATAGGTCAGTGAACATGGAGACTCGCCAGTCGATCGTCTAGGTGTAGTTCGGTATGCCCATAAGACCTTAGGTAGTTCCTCGACCCATAAACCCTTCGCGTCATCTAGTTTGTGCTTCATGTTATCCAAAATAAGCCTATTGGAGGCTTCAGCCTGGCCATTGCCTTGTGGATACCTTGGGTTTGAGAAAAGATGGGTGATTTGTAACTCTTCATAGAATTCAGCTACCAATCCGCCAAATAATATTTGCCCATTATCCGAGAGATGATGACCTTAAGAATGTCAAACCTACAAATAATGCTGTTCCAAATTAACTTTCTAACATCCTGTTCTCAAATAAAGACAAAGGGAACTGCTTCTATCCACTTGGTGAAGTAATCCGTCATGACCAGTAAGAATCTGACATTACCGGGAGCGGGTGGCAAGGGTCCCACAATGTCAGTTCCCCACTGCACAAATGGCCATAGGCTGGCCAATGGGTGCAGCTCTGTCGTCGGAGCATGGATAAGTAGAGCATGTTGTTGACACTTTTCACATTTGCAGGCAAAAACTTGTGCATCATTTTGCTTATAAGGCCAAAAGTACCATTGCCTTAAGATTTTGAGAGCGAGTGCTCTGCCCCCAACATGGTTGCCACAAATTCTTTCATGAACCTCTCGCATGACCTGTTCAGTGAGGTCTGGGGAGAGACATTGGAGGTGGGGTCCCAGGAAGGACTTCTTGTAAAGATAATTTCCAATGAGGGTGAATCTTGGTACCTTTGCAAGCAGACGCCTTGCTGTGTTCTTATCCTCTGGGAGTGTCCCGTCGTTGAGGTAAGACTTGTATGGATCCATCCAGTTTGGTGTGGTGGCTGGAATAACACAAAATGTTGTAATAGTGGGTGCTTGGATGCTAGGTTTGTCCTGGAGCTCTCTAGGGATGGAGCGAGATTCGTTGTTGCCCAACATTGAGGCAATACATACCAAAGCACCTGCGTGTCAATTTTATGATCGAGGCAGCTGATAAAACTGAATATTATTGAATTTGCTCTGAAGACCCCCTTACTAGTTCTAGGTATTTAGCCATTCGTTCATCTCTGGCCTCGTAACCTCCGTCAACTTGAAACACAACCAGCTGTGAATCACTAAAAACTTTGAGGTGTGTTAATCCCAGGTCGAGAGCCATTGTGAGGCCAACAAGTGTTGCCTCATACTTTGCTTCATTGTTAGAGGCAGTCCAACCTAACCGGATGGATTTCTCCAGTCGCATGTTGTCAGGAGTAACTAACACAACTCTAACTCCTACGCCTCTGTCATTTGAAGATCCATCCACAAATAGTCGCCATTCGGAGCGTGGCTCCCAAAGGTCTAGACGCGTATTTGGAGATTCAGGCAGGATGTTATCATCTGAACTGGGGATTGTTGAGTCGTATCCAGTGTAGGTCATTGGGAAATCTCCCAAGAATTCTGCTAGTGCCTAACCCTTCTCTGAGATTTGTGGGACGTAGATTATATCATACTCTGACAAGTGCATGGACCATTTAGCTAACCTTCCTGACATGTTCGGTCTTTCCAGAACTGATCGTAATTGGTAGTCTGTGATTACTTTGATAGTGTGGGACTTGAAGTATGGTCGTAATTTCTCTACCACAAAAACAAGGGCTAAAGCGACTCTTTCGAGTTTAGGGTATCTTGTTTCTGCCGGTATAAGCATTCGACTGAAGAAATAGACAGGTTTTTCAACCTTCTTTTCGTCGACACGTATCAGTACAGAATTGATACCGTAGTCAGTTGAAGAGAGATAAAAACCCAAAACTTCTCCCTCAACTTGTTTGGAAAAGATTGGTGGTGCCCCCAGGTACGTTTCGAGTTGATCGAATGCTTTTTGGCATTCTTCCATCCATGCAAATGAGGTATTTTTTCGCAGTAATTGAAACAGAAGTTTGCACTTATCTGAACTCTTGGAGATGAACCTGTTAAGAGCTGTTAACCTGCCTATAACTTTTTGAACCTCTTTCATGTTTTTTGGTGAAGGCATTTCTATGAGCGCTTGGATCTAATCTGGGTTTGCCTCGATTCCTCGCTTAGTAACCATATACCCTAAAAACTTCTTTGAGGAGACAACAAAAGCACATTTCGATAGGTTGAGTTTCATGCGATACTCTCGGAGAATGTCAAATGCAAGTTTCAGGTGGGAGAGATGATCTCCATGTCTTAGGCTTTTGATCAAGAGATCATCTACATACACCTCTACAATGTCGCTTATCAATCCCTCGAACATTTTGTTTACCAAACGTTGGTACGTGGCTCCCACATTTTCGGGTCGAAGCGGCATGACTGATAATAGTACTGAGGCCATCCTCGGTTGTGAAACTAGCATGCTTGTGGTCTTCTTCATGCAATGAGATCTGGGTTGTAGCCCGGGCGACCCATCTGTGAAGGATAACGGTTTATGTCCGGCCGTAGCTTCCACTAATTTGTCAATCTGTGGCAAAGGGTAGCTGTCTTTTGGACACGTGCGGTTCAGATCTGTGAAGTCGATATAGATTCTCCATGACCTATTCTTCATAGATACTGGGACAATGTTAGAAATCTCGGTGTGCAAGTTGATTTCCCTAACAAAATTAGTTGCCTTCAGCTTATCAACTACGGCTTTTATTGCTTTGGATCTGTTAACACCTATTTTTCTCAGTTTCTGTTTGACTACTACTGCATCACTGCGGACATTGAGCCAATGGCATGCCACATGGGGGTCAATTCCTGGCATTTGTTCGAATGACCAAACAAACACGTCTTTGTGTTCTTGGAGGAAGTATATTAGAGCCTGGCACTCTTCATAACTCAATATGGTGTCGATGAAAAAGTGGTTTGGGGTGAGCTTCCTCTCACAATTTCCACTTCCTCTAATGGCTCTAGTGATGGGGGATCCTCTCTCTCTTAGGACCAGGTGCGGAGAGTGGGATCAATTGTAATTGCTATTTGGCAGGTTACCCTACCTCTATTGGTTCAAAAGGGAGTGGGGACTGCTTTGTCACTAAGCGTAGCATGTTTTGGCGACCACCGATCTCCTCGGATTGTCTCAATTTTCCCATTATGTGGGAATTTTAGACATTAGTGATGAGTCTTTGGAAAGCGGAGTCTGTCTTTGCCGGTTCCTACCAAAAATTATATGATAGGGTGTGTTAGTTTTTACCACAACAAAATTTATGATGAGGGTTACCGGACCGGTTGCTATGGGTAGCTGGACCTCCCTAACTATTAGAGCTTTGTCTCTGTTGAATCCATACAGGTTGGCATTGGTGGTGATCATCTTTGAGTCAGGAATCTACAATTTTTTGAATGCGTCATAGTATAACACATCTGTTGAACTCCCTGGATCAACCAATATGCGATGTAAATCGTAATCTCCAAAAGGAAGTGTAAGAACAAGTGCATCCTCACATGGACTCTGGATGCTAAAATAGTCAGCCTCAGTGAAAAGGATGAGTGGATCTTTGTGGGGGTAACATGTTGACTTGAGCCTAATCCGTAGTCAATTCGCTGTTCATGATCCTCATTTGCTTGGTAACGCGCATTTGGTATCGCGCACCTTGTTCTGTGACTTGCCCACTTTGCTTGCTTGCCTTTCCTGAAATCATGTTTATCACGGACCCGACCATCGAGTGGCCCGATTACTGGGGATCCTAAACCGACTTGCTGATTTCCTCGGGTTATCTTGCGTCGCCGCTGCTCGTGTCTTCTGGCTGCTTCAAATACACCCTTTCAATTAGATCTTGTAGTTTATTTTTCAGGGTCTTACATGCCTTGGTACTGTGACCCTTACTCTTATGGAACTTGTAGTAGGTCCTCTGGTCTCTGGTACCTAGGGAGCCTAGCTTGAGTAGAGCTGGCCATTTGACGTAGCTCTAGTTCTTGATCAAGTCCTGGACCTCGTCTGGCATTTTGTTCAGAGGGGTGAAGTTTCTGTCCATCGAAGGAAGAACTTCTTCAGCTCCTTCCATCCGTGGTTTATTTTGTGGTTTTCCATCTCCATTGTTGGTTACATTTTGGTACTGCCCTCTGGGCATTCGTCCCTTTGATGGGGATTCTTCCCTTTGGCGACCACAATTACAGTCTCTCTTTGGCTTTTGAGGTGAAGAGTTCTCATTCCCTTACCGTGGGACCATAGGGGTTGTTCTATTAGTCTTCTTTGCTTCCTAACATCTGTTCGGGACATCCTCCTCCCACTCTGCATGAGTTTCAACCCTGTCTAGGAGTTCCTCCAAATCACGGGGTGGTTTCTTGGAGAAGGACCCAAATAAGGCATTGTTTTCATCCAACCCTTGTTTGAAAGCTATTATAACAGTCTGTTCATCACAAGACTCTATCTAGATTGAAATTTCCATAAACCGTTGCATGTAGGACCTCAATGCCTCTCCGTCTTTTTTCTTGATATTGAACAATGCATCGATCTGTTTTGGTTGGTGCTTGTTGTACAAGTACCTGTCGATGAAGGTCTGAAACAGCTCTTCTGAGGACCTAATCTGCCACTCAGGTAAATTGTGGTACCATTGGAGTGTGGATCCTGACAGGGAAGCTTTGAACTCTTGACACATGACGTGGTCATACCTCTCATACTGTCCCATGGTGGCACGATATCTGAATACATAATCCCTCGGATCTGACTTGCCATTAAATATACTGAACTTTGGTTGTCTGTAGTCGTAGGGATAAAGCATTCTCATTATTCGTGATGAGAAAGGAGATCTGCCAGCCCCCATTATAGCGGACTGAACAAGGGAGTCTTGCATTTTTCTTCCTTTGCCTGTCATCCGATGCATCTGACATATCAGGTCATTTTTCTCAGTCTCCCATGTGATTTCTTTGGTAGAAAGCCTCTTGTTCTGGGTTCTTTTTCGGTGTTGGGGGTTGACATCACAATCCTGGTCAGTTGACTCTGACTCTAATGCTGTATCCGAGTCCTCATCCGAATTACTGTATTCTGACTCTGATGGTTCATGTCGAACTGGATCCCCACGCCTTGGGTTCCTAGCACGACTCCCTCTGGAAGGCCGTCATCATCGAGATCGATGAGTAGCTCCTTCCCTGTGTTAGATTGGTACAAATACCTCAGCAGCTGTAACTCTCGTTCAAGGTTGTTTCTTTGCTGTTCTAGAGCCTGTACCACCTGGCTTGCCTGAACAGACTCTGGGTTGGTAAGAGCAACATTCTCACCATTTTGACGTTCTTCTTGAGCGTTATTTCTAGGGCCTGCACCGGGACCAACTGGTCCTTGGAAGGGATTATTCGCATCATGATGATCGACATTCCCTTCAAAGATCTCGTGCTCTTCTTCTCGGCGGTGATCTTTGCGGGTGGTAGCTCCACCTTTTGTTTTCTTAATTCTTGCCATCACAATGGTAAGAGTTTTTGAACTAAATCAATCATCAAAATGAATGTTTACCTACTTTTGTCCTCACATACGGTGCCAGAAGATGTAGGGGATTTTCTGAGTATCCCCCGATTGTCCTCTGTGCCTTGTGATTCATAACCTTTTTTTTCTTGATGGAGAAGGGATGAGATGATTTAGTATTCAGGGCTGAACCGCCTGGCAACTGCCTACGTATCTCCTTGTTTATTTAGAAGAATCAAACCCTATTTTGTGTAGTTCCTAGGAGCGAATTCCTTTGGTTTATATAGGAAGAGTCTTGAGAGTCCTAGGGTTAGGGATAACCTCACTGCCTGTGAGTTTCCTTCCATCTTTGGACTCTACCTTCCTATTAGGAATCCTCTCCTTATGGAAGTCTGTATCTAGACCATATCTTATTAGAAGCAGGTTTCCTTGTTGGTCATAATATCCCATCGCATATGGGAAGATTAGATCTAATGGGTAACTCTTAAAGATATGTCATTATGATTTCTTTCTTATTAGTTATGCTATGAATAAGTAAAACTAAAGCTATTTATTACTCTATGATCAAAGTTCTACTCTCGTTTATCATGCAATATGTGGAGTAGAGAATTCGTTCAACTCTTAGTTCCTTAGACATAAATTTCACTAGTTTAATCTATTCTAACAAAATGAATGAGAGTAATGGATTGTGATTATACTAATATGGTAATTGAACTAATTAAATTGTTCTAACTTATACTAAGGCAATTAAATACTAAGATGTGAATATGGAGAAGGGATTAGGGGGATTTGATTCCACTTAGATAAATTCCTCATATACTAGTGTAGATTATTGCAATCGTAACCAATAAAGATTAAGTAATTGATCCCTAATTATTCATGACAATCTCTACTAACTAATAATTAGCATGTGAGGAAGTTCAACCCATTCTCATGGCGAATCAACTAACCTACTAGAGTGAAACTCTTAAATGCAATAATTATAACTAACACATCAAGTCTTCATCAAACCCCTCTAATGGAGGTTTAGCTAGAAGTCATTAGACTATCATTAATAAAAGAATAAGAAGAAGACATAATGAAGAACAATAGCTTGGCTTTTATTAATCTAATTGAAGAGAGTTTGAGAATTGAAAACTATATTAGAAACTAAGTACTTGAATAATTAACTAAGTCTATGGATTAATAACTAAGTTCCTAGGTGAGTCTAAGAGTTTGGCCTTAGTCCTCTTTATATAGGAAAGGGCTAGCTATACAATTTCGTGTATGGGCTTTGGAGCTATGTTTTGGGCCATGAAAACAAGCCCAAAACCTAATTACATATGTCCAAAAAGGGATTCTCTGCTGGAAATTATTGTAACAGTCTTTTCGTCTATTTTTGCTCTTCTGATTGGGTCAAGGCTAGGACCATTAGAAATCTCTTTCCGAGCCGGTCGTTTTGACATATAATAGGCCCAATTCCAAGGTCTGAGTCTAAAGATACGGCCTGCGGAAGTTCTATTGACTTTTATGCTCAATTTCTGCCCGCGTTGACTTTGACTTTTCAGCTTTGACCGGGATTTAAAAAGGTTTTTTCTCCTTGAATCTTGGCATTTAGTCATAGAACTTCTTAGCAACCAACCTTTGCTCCTTTCTCTTGCAAAAGTGACATGTTTCTTCACATATTTGACTCCAAGACCTAAAATACACAAAAACACATAAACAATAATAACTTTTATTTATTATACACATAATCGGTCTAAATGTAATATTATTAAGGAGTTAAAACTACAGTTTTAGGCTCTTATCAAACCACCCCCAAACAGCATTTTGCTTGTCCTCAAGAAAATATAAGAAATTAAAATAAGTGACCAAAAAAGGAGTTTTAACTAATCTCGTTTCGCTGAGTGCGATTGCATTTACCATATGTAATAAGGCTTTAAACCACTAGGAATTCCCTAGGGGACGAGTTATAGCTTCGTGAGAGTTTTCCAGAGAAGGTACTCACAAACTTCATCTATACTACAACGACTAAGAAATAAACATTATTATTTCCTAATTTATTCTCAGATATCTATACATCTCACTAACAATGAATACAGAATAATCAATTCAAAATCTAAGCTAATACGTACATAATAATCAATAATCTATGGATAAACATATATATAATGAACTATGCTATGAAATGCAATAACAGGTTCGTTTCTGAAACTTTGGAATAACGTCCTTAAGTAGGTCCTCACATATATGTCAAGACAAAAACACTCTGATTTTTCCACTCAAGTTTCGCTCACTCCAGTGTGCAGTGGGCACACTTTACCTTACAATCTCAATGACACACAAGGAAGCCGAAGCCGATCAAATACATCTGCTACTTACTATCACACTAACCTATTCCTAATTGAGCTAGAGGTCTTTATTAGGTGTTGTAGGGATTAGGTGATGGTTTAAGAATGAAGGAAATGGATATTCAAAAAGGACAAGTTTGAGATAATAGAGTCTTCATATTATGTAACTAGAGAAAACCTTGTTCTTACTTTGCTTCTATACTTTGTTTCCATCTTTAACATTTTTTTTCATTTTCTTTTGGCTTTTGACTCCTTTTATTCTGTTTTTGGAGTTCTAACTTTTATTTTCTTTTATTTTTTTTTTTTTTTTCTTTGGATGGAAATTTCCTTTTCTCATTTGAAGCAACTAACAAAGTCTTGGTTTCACAGGTCTTTCTCTTTTCTATTCTTCATTTTATCTCTATTCTCAGACTCATTAAAAAATGGGTAGGCTGATTTTTATTTTTATTTTGTTTTGTAAAAGGGTAAAAGATTTGCAGTTTATGAAAGGCTAAAGAAAGGCTCAGAGGGGCGACTAACGGAAAATAATTTCATATAGGTTTGAATTTCTGGCTATATCGATCCAAAGAGGACCTAAATTCTCGTTTAGGATATGGTATAGTTGTTATGACACAAAGATCAATGGCAAACTCTTATAACACAAATGTAGGTTTCCTGGTGTTACAACTTGAACACTAGTTACAATCCTATTCTTGCTTTCTCTCTTGGCTGTGATCCTGCCCCCTCCCCTCTCTTTTTCCTCCCCTTTTCTTTCTCCCCTCTCTTCACTTTTATATCCCCCCCGCTCTCATCTCAACCCTCCACCTGTCCCTTTATCTCGCGGTCCACTCCCATCCATGTGTAGGGTTTCCGTACCGCGACCACGTGCTGGTATCACGCTCTGGTGCAGCGCGGCCTCGTGGGTTATGTTACGTCCGGCCCCACTCCCTATGATATTCCAGGACGGAATCATGCCACTACAGATGCCCCCTCTCGAGTCCGCGATGGTATCTCGATCGGGGAGTCGAGAGTTCGTCACCTTCCTCCTTCCGACCGTGGTCTTCCCTCTCCCCTCATCTCTGGGTTCGTGCGCGTGCGGTTTCCCCTTCTGCCCCCTCGTTTCTTGTGCCTCCACGTGTCTTTCGCTGGCTGGCTCCTTTTGGTGTCCCCTCGATTTCAGCACCCCTGCAATTACCCTTTTGCCCCCACCTCTTATAAAAAGCCCGCTCGATTTCTTTTCTCTCTCTCACTCAGCCTATCTTTCTTCTTTCGGTTCCTCTTCCCCTCTTCCTCCATCTTTCTTATATTTTTCCAGTTCCGGTTGCTCGCTCGGTCGTTTTCTTCGGGTTTGTGGCTGACATTCTTGCTCCGGTTGCTCTCCCTTCTCCTCAGGTTGGTCCCCTTTTCTCTCTGGCTTCCTTTAATTGCTATAGTGCTCCTTGCTCCTTTGTGTTTGGAACTGTTCATCTCCACTTCCTTTCCTGCCTTGGGGTGGCCGTACGTCTTCCACCCTGTCCCCGATGTCTGTCTCTAGATCCGCCACCTCCTCCTCCTCCCTACACCGCAGCCTTGCCCCTGACCAGACCGAGGCCCCCTCTACCTCCGGGCAAGCTTTTGCCCTTCCGCCGCCACCACCACGTAGTCGTAGACCTAATCTTGAGGCTGTTAAAGCGGCTTACGGGATACCCGCTGACATCACCTTAGAACATGTGCCTGACTTAACTTATTACCCCCATTTGGTCCCCCACAAGCCAGGGTGTCTCGTGGCCACGGTAGGACAGATCGTCGCCGGCCTTCGATTGCCCCTCACCCGTCTTGATGTCGAGGTGTGCAATCACTTCAACATCCCCCCGTGCCAAGGTATTGGCAATTTCTGGAGGGTCATGTATGCCGTGAACCACTACAACCACTCAGAAGTACCCCGAATAACGGTTCGCGACATGACCGCCCACTTCTACCTCAAAAAGAGTACCAAGGAAGTCAGTGTGGGCTATCACTCGTTTTGCCTCCGCCCTAGAAAAAAGCACTTTATCCTTCGCATCACTTCCTCCGACAAATTGTGGCATCACTACCCTCTTTATATCTCCGGGAATTTCCTCTCCGCGGACCTTCCACCTGAGTTGAATCTCCGTCACCTGGCCTTCCTCCCCAGTGGTGAGTCCTGCTCTTTATCTACCCTCATGGGAGTATGTCTTTTGGTCACTAATCCAACTTGTCGTTTATCTATTTCAGGTTGGCGGCCCGACTCGAGATCGCGACCGTACGACAACATCTTTTCCACGACCTTCCAGAGGATTCGTGACCTGGGTGCGGCTCAGTCCGTGCTACTTGGGATTGACCCTGCCACCGCTACTCCCTTATTGTCTGATCCTGAGTTAGCATCCATAGGAAAATACAGCGCCCCATTTTTCCGTCCTCCTCCCCCTAAAGAAAGAAAGCCCCGGGTCACTTCCCCTCCCAAGAAAAAACGCCGCACCGCCGACCCATCACTCCGCCCCCAACCTGTTCGTCATACCACTCATCGCTCCGCAGCCCCTACTCCCTACCGCTCCCTGGAGACTTGGGAAGACCAATACTCCCCCTCTCATTCCTCTTCCACCACTTCTCCCCCTTCAAGCATGGGCGCTAACAAACGCAAACTCTTTGATAGCGACTCGGATGAGGACGTGGTCGCCGCTGCCCCCCAATCCACCGCTGTTCCTCCATCTCCTCCCCCAGCCTCCAAACGTCCGCTGCCTTCCGTCCCTGGAGAAGGCCCCCCATCTAAGGCCGCGCCTCCACCTACCGCGCCCACTCAAGTGGAACAGCGCCCCGGGAAGGAGGTGGCGTCCCAAACTGAAAAGGAGGCCGACGAACCCATTCCTCCATTTTGCCCCTCCTTCAAGCTCCGGAATCGCACCCTGACTGTCAAGGACTCTGCTCTGAAGAACCCGGCAGTGGCTTCTTCCCTGTTCTATGGGTCTCACCTCCCTGCAGATATGGCATACGCCGAAGGTGGTTCCTTTGAGTCCCACCGGACTTCCTTCTACACAGGCTGGGAGAAGGTACTCCTCTCTTTGCATTCAATATCTTTCTTCCCTCTCTTTAAGTATTCTGACTTTTGTTCCCTTCTTCAGATGAGTTTGGATATCTCCTTTATGATCCGCGGCCTGTTTGGTGCCAGGGCGCGGATTGATGAACTTGATAAGGAGGTGGCCCATCTAGAAGAGAAGAACTCGGCCGCGGACCTAGACAAGCTAAGGGCCCAAGACGAGCTTAGGACCGCAGAGGCCGCCCACCTGGCGTATATGAACGCGGCCACCCTCCAGCGCGAGACTCTTCAAGAGAAACATGCTGCCGCTCTGGACTCCCTTTCTCAAAAGCACCAAGAAGCTCTTGCAGTACTCCATGCGCAGCATGAGGCCAACATGGATGAGCTCCGAGGCATTTACCGGGCCCAAGCCGAGAAGAGGGTGGCCAAGAAGGTTAAGGAGGAGATGAACCGGCTCGCTAAAGAAGGCCGCCTCTCCTTCCGGAAGCTCCCGCTGCTCCGCCATCCGAGGTCATTTGTGCCCATACAGGACTCGCCGGGGAGGAGAGATGCCGCTGATCTGGTAGCTGAGGCTTTAGACGTGGCTGCGGACATAGTTATAGAAGAAGCCGCCGCTTCGGTGATCCTAGAAAGTGATATGTCTTGAAAATAGCTTGTTTGTGCCCTGGCTAGGCTTCCCTTGATGCTATGTTGTCATACTCTTTAAGCTACTTTTTGCTGTATTCTCACTCCCCCCAGTTGGGATGTTTACATTATGCTCTGCCCCTTTTTATCTCCTTTTTATCTAATTGTTTATGTCCACCCTCCTGTTTGTATGTCTGATTCAGTACTAACTGGCCTCTGTGAGCGCACTCCCCCCCGTCGGTTGGGGATGTTTGACTTGCCTGCCCCATGTCCAGATTGGGGCTCCGCTACTCTCTCTACCTCTCCGGCAGGGCACTGCGCCGCGGCACGCCGGAAGCCTCTTCGCCTTCCGTTGCCCCTATCTCCGAGGGTCCGGGCGACTCCTCTCCGCCCCCCGAGACCTCACCTTAGTGTGGCAACTCCTTTGCCCCTCTAAGGTTTGGACCTCTCGATCCTCGGGGCTCATCCCCCTTCCCTTCACTCGAGGGGTAATGAAAACTCAAACAATAATATTCCACCTCAAAAGTGCTATGGTTTTATATATGTACAAATAGCTCATCAGTTTTCAGCCTCTCTCATTACATTCACTCATGAAATATTTTCAACAACCTTACATTCCACGGCTTGTCCACCGCTGTTCCCTCAAGGTTCGTAACTGTAGGTGCCGGTTCCCCTACCTCGACCACCACGTAAAGCCCCTCCCCGCCGGGCCCAACTTCCCTCACTAGCTTTTTGGTGCTTGGGGAGTCACTCTCCAAGCACGCGTTGTCTCCCCACCGCGAAATCTCCTCACTCTCGACTTTTTGTCGTCGCCTCTGCGGTCGCGGTGATAGTCCTCCAATCGATGCGTACCTGTGTCTCTCCTTTCCTCGCTAGGTTCATGTCCCCGGCCAAAATGCCCCGCTTTGACTTATCCTCGACAGCCAGCGGTCCTAGTGGTCGCCGCCACCATCTGCCGGTATCACGGCTTCTACTCCATATGCCAATGCAAAGGGGTTTCAGTGGTGGATGTTCGGGGTCGTCCGATAGGCCCAAAGCACCCGACTTAGTTCGCCGCCCGGGATCCCTTCCCGCCTCCGGTTTCCTCTTGAGATTGTTGAGTATGGTTTTGTTAGAGGATTCAGCCTGCCCATTTCAGCCCGGGGTTGTATGGGGCCGAGAATCCCTCGCTTGATGTGATCGTTTGTAGGAAACCCCTAACCTTTGAACCCGTGAACTGGGTTCCATTATCCGCAATTATAGCATAGGGCAACCCGAAATGGCAAATGATATTTTCCCACAAGAACTTGATCACATGCACCTCTTTTTCACTGCCAGAACGCCGCATACGCTTCAATCCACTTTGTAAAATAATCAGAGTTGCGACCAATAAGAACCTCCTCTTACCGCGGGCCATGGGCAGCGGTCCCACTATGTCAAGGGCCCACATCGCGAATGGCCATGGGCTAGACACTTTGTCGCGGGCGGTTCGGTGGGGCCCATATCAACCGAGAAAATCTCGACACTTCGTGATTTTTAGAGAATTCCACAGCGTCTCTCTTCATGTGAGGCCAAAAGTAACCCCCGAAGTCGAAGAACCGGTAATTGTTGCTCGCCGCCGAGTGGCTCCCGCATCCCCTCCATGTAGCTCATTGAGCACCTCTCGCGATCCGCCCCAAGCATTTCAACAAAGGTCCCTTTGAAATTCCTCCGATATAACTCTCCCCTACTAATGTGTATCTCCGAAGCATGCCTTTTCCAACGCCGTCTCTCTCTCGGGACCAATATTCTCTCCTCGTCAAAACTGCTTGATGGGCGACATCCATCCTTCGCCGCTCTCTGCGGTATTCATTATTCAAATTGGCTCCTCGGTTGCTCGGTCCGTCTGTCGTCTCTTCTTACTTCTATAGTCCTTCCTTCGGACCCGGCATGGCTGCGGGCCACATAGCCGGGGCATCGGCGCGGACGGTTCTCCCCACGGTTCAAATGTACAAACCGAATCGCCGTGAACCGGACGCCCGACCGGAGGACCCCAAGTATCTCGCCATCACGGGACACCGGGCGCGAAACCACCATTCGCCTGGCACACCACCAAATTGAGTCGAGTACCGCGATGAAGTTCCTTCACCCCAAGCCTTCTACCATTCTCATGCCCGCAATTACGCCCTCATACTGCCTCGTTATTAGATGCCGCGAACCCTAATTTCATCGTCGGCTCTAGCCTATTATTATGCGGCGTGACCAATACTACGATTCATTTCGCCGCCAAAGATCCGTGGCTGACCCGTCGGTAAACACTCTCCAACCGTTACCTTCGTCCCACGGATCCGCGCCTCCCTGTTCTTTTTCTCCCTCATTTTCCAAAACCATCTCCTCCCCCCAAGTAGGGTCCTCTGCGGGGAACTCCGCCAAGAACTCAGCCAAGGCCTGAGCCTTCTCCGCTGTCCTAACCTGATATTGGATCTCATATGCACTCGGCATCACGGCCCATTTCAACATTCTTCCTGATTTCTCGCCTCGAGAGCCCGCTTAAGGAGGCGGGTGTTCGTGACCACGATCACCCGAGTGTGCCAGTAGGGCTTTAGTTTCGGGGCGAAAATATCAGGCGAGGGCGCACTTCTCCACGCTGATCGCACCTGGTTTTACGCATCCAACATTGTCTTGCTCAAAGTACACCGGTCTTTCTATCTTATCCACTACTTTCGAGCGAGGATCGGTGATCGCGTAATCCGTGACCCTAGATCTGAGATACAATTTCTCTCCCTCTTCCGGTCGCGACAACAAAGGGATCTCCCCCAGATACCTTTTGAGCCCCTGGAACGCCTATTCACACTTTGCCGTCCATGAGAAATCCGGCGGTTCCTCAGCCCGGTCGATACGGTGCCTGCATTTGTCGACGACCCGATATGAATCTATTGAGAGCCGCGACCCCTTCCAGCCAACAACCGCACCTCCTTTCTTGTCTGGGCGAGGGCATCTCTATCAATGACCTAATTTGCTCTGGGTTTGCTTCTATCCCTCGCTGTGTCACAATATACCCCAGAAATTTCCCTGTGGTCACCCCAAATGTACATTTCTCGGGATTGAGCTTCAAATTGTGGGTCCGCAGTATCCGAAATGTCTCCTCCAACCCCTCCAAATGTTCCTGCTCCGACATGCTCTTTTCCACCATATCATCGATGTATATCTCAATGCCCTTGCGAATTTTGCCCTCGAACATCTTCTCCGCCAGGCGCTGGAATGTTGCCCCTGCATTTTTCAACCCAAACGGCATTCTCGTGTAACAGTATGTGCCTCCTTCCACTACGAAGGAGGTCTTCTCCTGATCCGGACCATACATCGCCACCTGGTTGTACCCCATCGATGCGTCCATAAATGAGAACATCTTTGAACCCGCCGCCTCTCGTCTACCAACTTCGTCAACTCGCGGCATGGATAACCGTCTTTTCGGGCACTCTAAATTTACATCCGTGGAAGTCAACACACATCCCTGACCTTCCCATTCTTCTTCGGCACCGCGACTATGTTGGACAACCAGTCCGTGAATTCCACGTCCCTTATAATTCCCGCTTTCTTTAATCTGGAAACTTCTTCTCGGATTCCTTCCGCGTATTTGGGCCTCATACCCCTCATCTTCTGTCTCACTGGCTTCGCGTCCTCCCTCATATGCAGGCGATGACATGCGAATTCCGGATCTAAACCAGTGATATCCTCTATTTCCCACGCAAAGACGTCTTTGTTCCTCACCAAGCATTGTATCAGTTTCTCCCTCCATTCCACTGCAAGACTCGACCCTATCGACGTGAACTTCTCTTCCTCTCCCTGCCCTGGGTTTACCATCTCTATCTCATCCAAAGTTTTTGGGATCACCGCGACTTGCTCACCCCCTTCCGCGGCCCCACACTGTAATTGCTACGCGGACCTCTTCCTGGAGCTCGTCGGCTTCTCCTCTGGTCCGCGGGACATCCTCTTGATTGTATTCTGGTGACTATTTTTAGATGCCACCTGATCTCCGCGGACCTCATATGTTCCCGTTGGGGTAGGGAATCGAATAACTTGATAGTACGTCGACGGCACCGCCCTCATCTCATGTATCCATCTCCTCCCCAGGATCGCGTTGTACTGGGAGCTGGAATCGACCACCATAAACCTTGAGAACACTGTCACCGGCCCCGCAGTTACTGGTAGCAAGAGCTCCCCCATAGGCTCCGTGACGCTCCCATTGAATCCGTACAAACTTTTCCGCGGAGGTCTCAGTTGCCCCGGGTCGATCCCCATCTCCTCTATAGCCCCTCTGAACAGCAAATCCACGGCGCTACCGCAGTCTATCAGGACCCTTTTGACCACATAATTTCCCATCGCTACTGTAATGACCAACGCATCCTCATGCGGTGTATCTACGGTTCGGAGGTCTGCCTTGGAGAATGTAATTGCCTCTTCCATTGTCTCTTCTCTGTATCTCGTCCCTCGGGCTTGACTCATTGACCTGCTTTGGATACTCATTTGTCCGTCGACCTTGTCGGTGGGCATTATGGCTCGATCTTCCGGCTGAAAATAACATTTATAGTTCAAGATTCGACCGGCGCACCACCTGCCCCTATTTGGTGGTTCCCCCACAAATTCCCTCAGCATCCCCTTCTCTACCAATCTATGGACTAACCATTTTAAGGCATAACAATCGTTGGTCTCGTGATTGTGCACCTGGTGATAGTCGCAGTATGGCTTGTTAGGCATTTCCGCCGGAATGGTTCGCGGACCTTCGTATCCTTGCACATTTTTTATCAATGGTAATATCTCACTTAACGGTCTTATAAGCGGGACGGTCTCCAATTCACGGTATGGCTTCCTCTCCCTCTGCTCTCTCCGAACTACTTCCCTCCCTCTTTCCGGCCTCGATGATTGTCCGCGGTATCTCTCTTTGCCTCGGTCATTTCCCCCGGTCTTACCGCATTCCCTCTCTTTCTCCACTGCTGATACTGTCTTGCCCCTCCTCTTTGATTCCTTCTGCATGGTATCTTCGTACCTGATGTACTTCTCTACCCGCGGGTATAATTCGTGCAAGGTCGCAATCTCGTTTTTAGCCACGGACTGATGGACCGCCGTCCCGGGTCGCAGCCCCCTTTCGAACGCTATTACCGCCGTTCTCTCGTCCAGATTTTCCACCTTTAAGGTCTCGGCCTTGAAGCGACACAGATACTCTCTGACAGACTCCGCGGATCTTTGTCTAACATTGAATAAGGCCGCGATGTCTACCACCCTCCTTTTCTGATGTATGAAATGGTCGACAAATGCCTGTTCTAGCTCTTGGAAATTCGTTATGCTCTTTGAGGGTAATCGATAGTACCAGTCGGAAGCCCCACCCTTAAGGCTAGCCGGGAACATCATGCACCGCAGACCATCATACCTCGCCTCTTGCCAGAGAGGCATCTGCTGTCTGAAATGATGGATGTGATCTGCCGGGTCCCCCGTGCCGTCATACCTCTCGAATCTCGGCTGGTTGAAGCGTTTTGGTACCTCGGACGTCCATATCGCGTCCGCCAGGGGATTGCGATTCAACCCCGCCACCACTTGATCGCCGCCCGTTTGAGCCTGGTGCGTTGTTGAAGATTAAGCCTCTGCCGTCATTTGTTAATCATTTCTTTGGACTGCTCCATTGTTAACCCGGTCACCGGATTGTCCACCAAGGTCGGTCCTTGCTCCTCATCCTCCGCCTTTTCTCTCTCCGCTTCCTCTTCTGTCTCATCCCCGGATTCTTCCTCCCTTCTCTCTTTTTCTCTCCTCAGCTCCTCATTTTCCTCTCTCAACCTCCCAATTTCTTCTCGCATGAGCCGCGCTTCCTCCTCTGCTCTTCCCTCCTCTCGTCCCTCTCCTTCTTCCACCGCCGCTTCCGGCATTTGTTCCGGGACTCTCTTCTTTCGTGGCCTACCCGCTGCCTTCTTTGGTGCCATTTCTACCCTGTTGCTCCCCACAGACGGCGCCAAATGTTATGACACAAAGATCAATGGCAAACTCTTATAACACAAATGTAGGTTTCCTGGTGTTACAACTTGAACACTAGTTACAATCCTATTCTTGCTTTCTCTCTTGGCTGTGATCCTGCCCCCTCCCCTCTCTTTTTCCTCCCCTTTTCTTTCTCCCCTCTCTTCACTTTTATATCCCCCCCGCTCTCATCTCAACCCTCCACCTGTCCCTTTATCTCGCGGTCCACTCCCATCCATGTGTAGGGTTTCCGTCAGCGACCACGTCTTTGGTATCACGCCAGTGCGGTAGCGGCCTCGTGGGTTATGTTACGTCCGGCCCCACTCCCTATGATATTCCAGGACGGAATCATGCCACTACAATAGTGATCAAGCAAGTGGACATGTAATTTATCTATTCGGAATTTACTTCTCCCTTGTGTCATTTTTCAAATATTTCACTCATATAAGGCTTTAGGCTATATTCTTACAGGATTTGTAGAATAAGTACTCTAGCCTAGATTTCAGAAAATTGCTGCCAATACAAACATAGATACTCATGTAATATATTTATGGAAAGATGTAATGATTATTACCTACATATTAACCTACATTTCTAAAAACTATTCTAACTTAAGAGCTAACGTGAAACTTCTAGATTAATATCATCATAGAGAAAGAAACAATACCAATATTCCTAAGTGTATAGCATAAACTTTTTATTTATATTTTTTTATATTATTTTTTTTACTAGAAAACAAGTGCATATTATACATATATTATCCTAATAGGTGCCTTAAATTACGCGTGTTTCTATGCCACCCCAAACAAGAACATGCTTTGTCTTCAAAGTATTAACATTAGAAGGGTGGAAAATACCATGGAATCGTGTGTAAAGTTAAGAACACCTGCAAAACAAATTTAGAACATACTAATATAGATAAATAAAAATATATGCAACTCTATATGAGTTCCACCCGTTATGTTGTAGGAACCGTTATTCAGAATGCAAATATTTCTACAAACCGCGAACACCACGCGTAGCGGAATCAATGGGTGTCCATGATTTGCGATAGAGAACATACCTTTTAGATCCGGTTTGATAACTCTGAGAATCCAAGCTTTATGAATCCGAATCAACAATCAACCCCTTGATCTTCTGTTGTATTCCTTTAGAATAGATTGGACGTTGTGTGGACAACGATCTACCAATCCTCTTCTTTCTCACAAAGCTAGATCCAATTTTGGATCTATCTTTCCTTGCCTCTTTTTCTGTTTAGATGAATAGTGAATTTTGGCCAGAGAGAGAGTATTCTATCTATAGGCTACAACAGGGACCATGAGGAGAAATTAGGGTTGGGCCTCCTGACGGGCTTGGGCTTCCCATGTTCGCCCAGAACACATGGCCCAAGTCCATCAACAAATGGCTTATTCCACTAAAGGCCATTGTTGCACTACCGCCCTAATCCCAAATTATGTGTCAGCGTTTATGGGCTCCATATTATATGCTCGTTGATCTCCCCGTGTTTAAGATATCGAATGTCTGTTAATTAAGTCAAGTTACTGACAACTACATTAATCAACTTCTTATGTCCTTGAGTAGTACCACTCAACCTTATTGTCATGTCAGAATAAATCCACCTGCAGGGTTTACATGACAATCTTTTTGAGCTCCTCAAGGGGACATCATCAACCTGACTTTTGCGGGACACATATTCCATCTATAATCAACAACACACCTTACATACAATGTCATTACCCAATCCATCGACTTTGTTGATTCACCAATGAATCTCACTCATTGATGATTTAAAGCAATGTACAATGCATGTAAGTGTCCGTTATTATATCCGGATTAAGAGGACAAACATCCATAATAACAAAGGCGTTTGTTCTCTTATATAGTCAGTATAAAGAGAAACAACCTCACTTGGTCCTGTTCAATACACACAAAGTGTACTAGTGTAATCCTATAGTCAAGATAGACTAATACCAGATTATACTACAACCGTACTAATGGTTTGTCCAAATCCATCTAGGTTGTGAACAATTACTTATACTTTATAAGGTACTAATGATATGATCTTCTGTGTGTTCACACCATATCATCTACAACATAAAGTATTAGACACATGCATATAACTAATAACATATATAATATGCATAACATTTACCCATATGATTCTCATTCAAAATATAAAGAATTAGAGTTAATACAAAAGTAATGCTTTTAGTATATAACCCTATCAATGGGGATGACAAAAATTAAATTGTTTGGGACATAAGCAGACACGAACAAAAAGCAAAACTTACCTCATATCCAGCATTTAAACGTTGTCCTCCTCTTCTTTAAAGAATTAAGGTTCCTTGGTATCCTTCCACGCCATGATAATTTGCCAGGCCTCACGCCATTTATCATCTACAATCGCTAACATGTTAAGCGCCACTTGGTCTGATGGGGTGTAAGGAGCAACCCCAATTAGGTTCTAGCTTCCACCCCGGTCAAGTCATTGCATAGAAAGAGCGTATAATGCAATTGGTGGGTCTCACAATGTCAACCCTAACCCAATCCGTGAAACGGGCACAAAACAGGAAAGAAATATAGCATTATTCAACAAACTAAGACATGCATAAGAAGGTACTTATGCCTCATACTATGGGCTCGTGCTAAACTAGAAACTAAGGTCTGGGGAAAGTCATAGAACATACGTCCCTCAGCTAGAGCAAGGAAAATGTCACAAGTGGCGTCATTCGCAGAAGAAAAACTACATTCCCCTAATATGTTTAGCATGATAAAAAACATCACCATGCCCACGTTAAGGGACAAGCTACCAAGGGCAACGTTATATTACTCTTGGTCCTCTACACGGAAAATTCCTGCCCCATAGGTCTCATGGAAAAACTCATAGTTGTAGGCATAGAAATTATCAACCAAATAGCCCCATGAGTCTTGGATTTCAACAGGACATATAAAGTCCAATAGCAAAAGCCAACAAGAACTTGGTGAAATCCATTGTGTCATCCTCAATGGTGATAGAGAACATTTGTTCTCCATCCGGTCTTTCAAAGAACTTACAATGCTCATAAAAATAAGTTATAAGTGCACGAGAATATAGTTCATCAGAGCTTACCATTAGAGGCTGCCATCCTGCCTGTATAATCACGTCACGGAACCAAGATCCATACGTGTCACTCGCGAACAAATCCTCGAAGGACATCTCTGGTATGATCTGTGGAGACTTCATATCAAACAAACACACTCTAGGACTCCTGGAAGGAACTGCGGAAGATCCCACAAATCAGAACTTGTGTTATGAAGAGGTGAAGGCGCGGGCGCGCTTAGGATAGCCTATAGAAAGGGGCGGGCGTGCTTTGGCTTGGCAAGAATTCCAGTGTTTTGGGGGCGTGCGCGCTTTGAGTATAGGCACAATAAGGGGCGTGCGCATTCTGTGTAATAGAAGTGCTATGAAGTGAAAGTGAAAGGAAAAGTGAGAGGTGCAAAGTGAGTGGTGTGATGTTAAGTTGAGAGTGAACCCTGTATTTATAGAGGACTATTTTCTAAGTTCCACAAGTTGCCCAAATAGTTAAGGCAACATGATGGAAAAAGACATTTCTAAATCCATAATAGAAATAGACCAGATGCATACTCCAAAACCAAACCAATAGCTTTTTGGCTGGAATTAAAATAGCAATCATCTAAACACTACTCTTTGAGGTTACACCAAACAACACTAGCTAATTCTAGCTACACCAATTTAGCAACATACTGACATAAACCGATCATTATCAAGCAGGCAATAATATTTTGAAAAAAAATACGTGGATATGATTAGAGGCATTTCTAAATAAATAATTCCACCCCAAAACAAGTTGGAAGGGTGGGATTCACGATACAAAACATAACATATGCCAGAATTTAAAACAACTTCAAATTTAAAATAACAAATACAGAATTCAATATTAACTACTTAACTAAACAATTCGGAATCAAAATCTACTAAAAATAGGGAAAATAATCTTAACACAACAATAATATAATAAAACTAGCCACGACACGAGGATAGGCCAGAATCATTCGTCCTACGTCGACGACGCTCATGCCTCCCAGATTCATCAGAAGAAGAACCCTCATGAGGTGGCAAGCATCGGAGAACTTCTACTTGAAATCTTCGTTGCTGCTCCATAAATACATTCATGGTTTCCCCACGCTCATTATCTTGCTAGACTAGAATTTCCATGTTAGCGTGGAGATCCTTATGACTATTAGATAGCAACTGAAAATTGTTCTGAAGCTCAGATTGGTTACGGATAGTGTTACCCTGCTTCGTCTGAATCTCCTCATACTGAGTATGGATAGTTCGCTGGCCACAATGTAGTAAGGAGACACGGGCTACATCCGTAGTAGCCCTTTCCCAAACTCCAGCATCAAAACATGACGTGTCGTCCTCGTCCTCCTTATCCGATTCCCTCTCAGCAGCCAAAACCTCAAGCACATTCCACCTCCTCTGAATACATTCCTTATAAATTCATGGATTTGCATGCTCCTTCAATTTAATCCTATCAGTCTTCGAAACACAGCCCCATATCATCGTAATCTTGGTAATCAAAGTAGGTAAAGGGGTGGTATATACACCAACTGATCTAATCTCACTCAACAAAAATTCGAGGATACAAAAATCATACCTCTTCTTTTGAAGCATCTAGAGAATGTTCAGGCAATTCGTATTGATGTCACTCACTTTCATGGAGCCAGTAATATTCCTACAAACCCACTGAGTGACAGCCAATTGGTTCTTTCTCAGAGACGACTGTCAGACACAGTGCGAGCCAGCATTGTACTATCCTTCTAATATGGTCTCAGTCATCAAAAGACCAATCCCACCAAACTGAGATTCCTACAGTGTGTGTACGAGTGACCTTTGCCCAATGCCAAAAATCTCAGACAACACAGTTGTATCCAACTCTCTCCTACTACCACCCACCTTCACAAAAACCCAATGACCCTCAGTCTCCTTCTTCTTATAAAAACTATACACCAAGTCGGTGTGATAAAAATCATTTGTCGAATACCACAAACTTTGCCACTTCCTACTAATCATCTTGTTACCGTAAAAGGGGGAGAATTGATTAAAATAAAAAACTTGTTCCGGAAGAATCTAGGGTTGTGTTGGAGCCATAGTTTGGATTTTAAAAATTAAGGTTAATGCAAAGAGGAGTTTAGGGAAAGGATCACTTGATTGAGATTTGAGTATGGGTTGTGTGGAGGTTAAGGTGAGACACGAGGGCGTGCGCGCTTAAGCTATTCTTGGTTGGTTTGTTCATGAGTTTTGTTTTGATGGAGGCGTGGAGAAGAAGAACAAAATGCATTGGGGTTTAAAAGGGTGTCACGTGTGGGGCACGTGCCTGCATAGGGTTTAACTCATTGGGCCTAAAACAATAAAGATAATACCCATCCTGTCCCATGCCTCGTATATCTTAAAACTGAAATACCCTACTCGTTAGCGGTCCGATTTTTGCGAATGAGCTATGAAAACGATCATCAAAGAGAGTACAATCCAATGATCTAAAAAAAAAACTCAAATCTAACCGTGGCTGACATATAAGAAAATGGAAAATGCCTCAAAGTGCGTGAATGACATAAGTTATGTGATCAAAAGAAATCTAAATTCATAGATAGTGTCAACCCGAATCAAAATACGACTAAACGACATAAACAACAAGAATAGGAAGTTGAGAGATCAAGAATGGAAAGACCAAACACCCCACCCCCAAACAAATTTTTTAAAATAGGGTTTAGAAAATTTGTTTAAACACGTGAGTCTTTTAAAGTCAGATTCGAGACTTGCTAGATTACTATTTTTATGGTTTTAATATTATTTATTTTTTTATGAATAAGTTTAATAAAAAGGAACACAATAAAGCAATAAAAACATAAAGCACTCCATAGAGAAACATGACTAAAAAATAGAGCAATATATTGGAAAGCGTGAATTATGTTAAACGTGGACTTAGGATCCGGTACTTGCAAGCACACACTTCAAAGGGAGGGCCCGGTTACCTTAATGGTGCACTTACCAATATATGAAAATGAGAGGAAGTACACCAAACATCAAAGGTTAGTCCTCATAGACAGGGTTCTGTAAAAGAACATCCTCCACATCTGGGGACAATAACTCGTGAAAATGTTTTAAACGTTGGCCATTAACTTTAAAGGTACTGTCGTCCTTGGGATTTACCAAGGTGATTCCCCCATAAGGGGTGACTTCAGTAACCAGAAAAGGACCAAACCAACTGGTTTCTAATTTCCCTTGGAAAATATGCAAACGAGAGTTGTAAAGCAAGACCTTTTGACCAACCACAAACTTTTTACGCAAAATTTGTTTATCATGAACACGTTTCATGTTAGCTTTATAATATTTCACGAGATCATAAGAATCGCTACGAATTTCTTTCAAGCTTATTTAATTATAATTTGCACTTGACACCTACCTCATCCATATTGAAGTTAATGCTCTTTATAGCCCACATAGCACGGTGCTCTAATTCAACGAGCAAGTGACAAGGTTTTCCAAACACAAGTCTAAAGGGAGACATTCTTATAGGAGTTTTAAAAGCTGTCTGATATGCTCATAAGGCATCAGTTAGACGCTTAGACCAATCTTTCCTATCATAATTTACAGTCGTTTCTAATATTTTCTTAATTTCCCTATTAGAGACATCTACTTGGCCACTAGTATGTGGATGATAAGGAGTAAACACCTTATGGATAACTCCGTACTTCTTCACTAATGAAGCAACAACTTGATCGTAAAAATGTGTTCCACCACCACTGATGATGGCTTTATGGATGCCAAAATGACAGAATATGTCTTCCGTAACAAAAAACACAACCGTCTTATGGTCATTGCTACGGCAAGCCATGACCTCTATACATTTGGAAACGTAGTCCACGGCAATATGAATATAAATAAAACCATGGGAAACAAGAGAAGCACCCATGAAATCAATGCCCCATACATCAAAAATTTCGACCACCATAATGGGATTTAAAGGCATCATATTACGTTTAGTGATACGCCCAAGTTGTTGGCAACGAACACATGTCTTGCAATAAACTTGTGCATCTTTAAAAAGGGTAGGCCAATAAAAACCGCATTGAAGAACTTTAACTGCCGTTTTCATACCACTAAAATGGCTACCACACTCTTTGTCATGGCAGAAGGATAAAACCTCATTATATTCCCACTGAGGGATATAACGACGAATAATCTGATCCGCACAATACTTAAAAAGGTAGGGCTAGCTCATCCCAATAGTATAGCTTAACTCTGGCAAAAAATTTCCTACATTCATTTCGTGACCAAACATCAGGAATAATATCAGAAGCTAAATAATTCACAATGTCAACATACCAAGTTGCAGAAAAAAAAAGAATAAAGATGCTCATTAGGAAAAAAATCAGGTATGGACTCAGAATCACTATCACTATCATTGGTTAGTCTAGGTAAGTGATCGGCAACTACATTTTCTACCCCTTGTTTATCCTTAATTTCTAGGGTAAACTCTTATAGGAGAAGAATCCATTGGATCAATCTTTGTTTAGCATCCTTTAGGCGAGAAGGTACCTAAGAGCTGTATGGTCAGTGTCACTACTAAAAAAATGACATATAATGACGCTTGTTTTTTATCTATCTTGACGGCTTTGTTACAAACCGTCAAGATAGGTGTTTTAGTAAAATTTTTATGACGGCTATTGTAACATTATGTCGTGTATGACACAAGCGTCAAGAAAATATAATAAATTTATGACGGCTGTTGCAACATTATGTCGTGTATGAGACAAGCGTCAAGAAAATATAATAATTTTATGACGGTTTTGCAACATTATGTCGTGTATGAGACAAGCGTCAAGAAAATATAATAATTTTATGACGGCTGTTGCAACCTTATGTCGTGTATGACACAGGCGTCAAGAAAATATTATGATTTTATGACGGCTGTTGTAACATTATGTCGTGTGTGACACATGTGTCAAGAAAATATTATGATTTTATGGTCAAATTAGCAGTATATTAAACCGTTCCAATTTTTTTTGGTGCAAGTTCTCGGACCATATTCAACCGTCAAGAACGAAAGAAAAACTATCGTGAGTACAAAAAGTGAACCGTCAACATTAATCAGACCTAGCACTGGGCTAAAGGGCAAAAGAGTAGATCGTTTTTATCTTATTCAAAATATCGAATAAATCTTGAGGTGAAATTTCAAAAACACCTCTCAGCTTATCGGCTTAATTCCCTTTCCGGGCTTCCTTCTTCCTAAAAAGCTTTATTATTTCAATCATCTCCTTTTCAGTCCATCTTCATCTTCTTACACTCGACCATATTCCTCTCTCAAACTCCCATTGATTTCTCTGAAGACCTAGCAAAGTTTGTCAAGGAAGGATTCCTTAATTAATTTTCTATGAATGACTAAACCATAAACATTTTTCTTCAATTCGTGAATCTGAAGCTTTTTAATTCAAGAATGGGCGGGACGAGTGCGTTTGGTGGAGAAATGTCGAATTCTGAAATTGATCGAAAAGTTTGAAAAGTGGATGCTTTTGTGCAGTTCGTTTCCATTAACGAAGTTGAGAAAAACTACAAAATTTGTTCTAATCTCTCGAGCAGAAATAACAAGGTATTTTGTATTCACTCGCTTAATTGGGGGTTGAATTGAGTTTGTTGGGCAGCCTATATATAAGACAAAGGTTCCGGATTTTTTAATACTCTTATTATCTACCTTGAGGTTGTTATATTGATTTTGTTTTCTTAAATTCTTGCTTTTGACTTCAACAGTTTCTATATATTTTTGATGTCTTCTTCATTAAACAATTTAGATTTTCTAATTTCCCCATTTATATTAGCATTACTGGCCTTAAATTTGATGATATTGTTATTATGTTTGGCTGCAAAGCTTGAGAAGAAAAGGGTATAAATAGAACCAGTTAACATCTGGTGTTTGCGAATTTGGAAAAGTGGAAGTTTGTAAAACCCGCAACTTCAATATAATATGGAAGATAGATGGGAAAGGTGGGATCCTGTGCCTTAGTCTTTCGTGTGATTTTTTATAGGGGTTTTAGTTTGATCTTGGCCTGAGTCTGTTTCACAATTTAATTCACATTGTCGTGGGTAATATATGTGGCAGCAAGCCAGCAGCCAACAATAAGCATTACATAAAGGCTATTGTCTCATATATTGCTATTAAAATGCTATTGGAGTTTCTCTAACCCGGTTAGTCTGTGTAGAATATCGGTAGCCACTATGGCTTTCTCTAACCCATTTGCATCATAGCTTAAGAATGTTCTCCATCTGCACTAGGCATCCATGCTAATATCTAATGGTTTGTTAGGTTGTTTAGTAACGGTTATTTGACTTGGTATTGGTTCTCTTTGTGCATGTTAGTTGACATGTTGAATGTTAATAACTTGATTCCGTTTTCTGAATTGGGTTTGTTATAGATTTTAATGGGTTAGAATCCAATCCCTATACATTATCTAATGTTGGCTCATTTATTGCTCAGTGCCTCTGGTAAAGTTCAGTGTGCTGGCTGTGCATAGCCATCAAAATATTTTTTTCAGTTACTTTGTTTTTTAGGTTGGTTTGTGATAGTTTTAAAGTATATATGCCAATTTTTTGCTTTGCCAAAGCTGTGCAGAACTGGCCTGCTTTTATTTATGCTGAAATTAAGTCCAACAATTGTTATATGAACTCAATAAAATGTTGAGTTTTTTATCTGTCTTTTGAAGATGCAGTTGTTTATCCTATGGTTCAATATGCACTAGGAGAACCAAAACTTGGAAATAGTCCTGACGAAGAAGTTACTATTAAATGAACCAATACTTTCCGTTTTCCTTTGTATTTGGGAATACTTTACTACGCATTTTTTAACATCTCTTTAATTATTCTATGAGCTTGTAGCTTATTGGATGTGTAGGTAGTGGTATTTTCCAATATTGTATAAATATAAGTAGTGGTTCCCTTCCCCTGATTCATAATTCAGCTCATTGGTTTTTTCCTCATTATCTATACCAGTTTTGTTCCTCATTTGCTTAGGTGTTGGGTCCAACAAGGGTTTTTTTGCCAAGCCATACGTCTTACCTTGCTTCTTCCCTTAATTTGTTTGAAAATATCTCTTCAACCTCACTTACATCCACGGATTTGGTTGCTCATCGAATTAAAATGGATGCTTTAGATTTAGGGGTACATGCTTAATTGTATCCATTTGATGTTCTTGTACTCAAGAAGGCGTCTAATTGCTCAAGGTATGTTCTGTGTCTAATTTCGCTAACCTTATTGCAGATTAAACTTAATCTAATTCATTATAATAGATTATATTGTGGGACTATAAAATAGTTTCTCTCTTCCAGGTTTTGTAAGCTAGTCAAAGGAATTCTAAGGTGGGAATTCCGAGGTGATAATGGTAGTTGGCAGGCTCAAATTGGATCTAACAAGAAAGCGAAAGAAATTATAAAAGAGGTGCACTACTGCTCTAATACTGGTATCTAATTATATTGAACTTAACTTTGATGATCGATGAATTGTAACTTTGTTTTGAAATGCTTGATGCATGATAGTTTGAACTATAACCTAGCAATTACTTGTTAAAATATGGTTTTGCCAGTGACAACTCTTAAGAACTTTGGGTTATATATATGCTACCATAAATAATCTAAGTTGTACATTCAAAGTTTGTATAGACTAAAGCACAAAGAACAGATCAAGAACATCTTATCCCTTCATTTTTTCATGTTAATATTTCATGATACTATTCTTATTATTGTTTTTCTTTTTTTGACTTTGATTTTTTGCAGGTTAATAAGTTTGATGAGATGAATGAAAAGTCGAACCATGCAAACCGATCTTGTTAATACATATTATGTGGATATTTTTTTATTAAATGTATGTAAATTTTGGAGATGATTGAATGTAATGGATTATGTTTTGTGAATGGATCATGAATTGGCTAGTTTATTACATTGATAATGTTAAGTTGCTCGTAGTGGAGTTGGATTGTATAAATGGTAAATTATTTATGCAATTTTCAGGGTATAAAATAAATATTATAAAATATTTTTTTTTTTCCAGAAAATGTATCTTTTTATGACGGCTTAGCCAAAACCAACACAAACTAAACATGTTTTTTGACAGTTTTTACAAAAAATTATGACGGTTGTACCAAACTTAATGACGGTTTCCATGTAGCACTCAAGATTTTTTTCTCCTATTATGACGGTTTTAGCTCTATCTTTTGACATAAAATATATTAAGTACATAATGGTTTTGGCAAAACCGTCATAGGTTTAATGACGGTTTTTGTAAACTTTTATGACGGGCTCTATAATGAAAGTTGTGTTTTTAACAAACAAACGTCATGAAGCTACAGTTTTTAGCCGTCATTACAAGTCTTTTTTTTAGTAGTGTGTAGACTAAGGTCTTAGAGCCAACCAAATAAGGTCGGAACTTATCTAAAGCATAAACCATAGCTAAAAATTCTTTTCAGTAGTAATGTAATTTCATTGAGCATCATTTAAAGTCTTACTAGCATAATAAATAACAATGGACTTATCATCTAGTTTCTGGCCTAACACAGCACCAACAGCATAATCACTAGCATCACATATAAGCTCAAAAGGTTTAGACTAATCGGGAGGTTATATAATCGGTGCAGATGTTAAAGCGGCTTTTAAAGTTTCAAAAGCTTGTTTGTAGTCATAATTAAAATCAAATAAGGCATCTTTTAAAAGCAGATTAGTTAAAGGCCTAGCTAATTTTGAAAAATCCTTGATAAAACGTCTATAAAAACATGTATGGCCTAAAAAGGCCCTAATGTCACGGATAGTTCGTGGTATAGGTAGAGACACTATTTTATCTAATTTGGCCTTATCTACTTCTATGCCGTCACTAGATACAATATGACCTAGCAATATTCCTTTTTTAACCATAAAATGACATATTTCCCAATTTAAAACCAGATTTTTTTCCTCACACCGTGTCAACACCTTAAAAAGGTTAAACAGGCAGTCAATGAAAGAGTCTCCATAAATAGAAAAATCATCCATGAAAACTTCCATGAAGAGCTCCACCATGTCACTAAAGATATGAAACATACACCGCTGGAAGGTACCAGGAGCATTACAGAGACCAAAAGGCATCTGTTTATAAGCATATGTTCCAAATGGACATGTGAAGGTAGTCTTGTCTTGGTCATCAGGATCAATAATGATCTGAAAATAGCCAGAATAGCCATCTAAAAACCAATAATAAGCATGACCAACTAGCGTTCGAGCATCTAATCTATAAAGGGTAAAGGAAAGTGATCCTTTCGTGTCATGGCGTTTAAGCGCCTGTAATCAATACAGATCCTCCATTTCATAGGAACTCGCATGGAAACATATTCACCCACAGCATTACGAACAACGGTAACCCTCGATTTCTTAGGGACTACGTGAATAGGACTTACCCATTCACTATCGAAGATGGGATATATGATCCCTACATCGAGTAACCGTAAGACTTTTTCCCTTACCACCTCTTTCATGGCAGGGTTCAAGTGACACTGAGGTTCACGTGAAGTCTTCGCATTATCCTCTAAATGTATGTGATGCGTGCATACACCAGGGTCAATCCCTTTAATGTCGTCTAGGGACCAACCGATTGCGGAACGATGTTCCCTAATCACCCTAATCAAATGTACGTCTTTGATAAGAGCCCAAAACTGTAGTTTTAACCCCTTAACAATAATACTTTTAGACTAATTATGCGAGTAATAAATAAGAGTTAATGTTAATTACGTGCTTTTATGTACTTCAGGCATTGAAGTCAATTATGTGCAGAAATGTGCCACTTTGGCGATATAAAAGAGTAAGGGTTGGTTGCTAAGAAGTTCTGTGATTAAAGGCCAAGATTCAAGGAGAAGAAGCCTTTGTAAAGCCCGGTCAGAAGTTGAAAAGTCAGAGTCAACGCGGGCAGAAACAACACACAAAAGTCAGTAGAACTTCCGAAGACCGTATCTTTGGACTCAGGCCTCAGAATTGGGCGTACCTTATGTCAAAATGACCATCTCAGAAAGAGCTTTCCAATGGTCCAAACCTTGACCTAATCAGAGGAGCATAAGTGGACGAAAAGCGTGTTGAAGTCAAAGCCAGCTGAAAAGGGCCCTGTGGACTGAAGAAATTGGGCTTTGGGCTCGATTTTTCGGCCCAAAACATGGACCCTCAACCCATGCACGAAAATGTGGATCTAGTCTCCTCCATTTCCACACACAAGACTTAGCTCTTAAGTATCAATGAGGTTAGGATAGAAAGTAGCCATTATAGTAGACAAAAAGCTTAGTTTTAGATCTAGTTTTTCAATTAATTAATTAGTTGTTATTCTTGTTTTAATTTTAGTATTGAATGATTGTTATTTAGTTGTTATATCAATAAAATATTTAGTTCTTGATAATCTAATTTCATTTTCCATTAATTATTAGTTTCAATTCCTAGATTTACTTATTTGTCATTATTAGTTTAAATCAATTATTGCATGAGTAGTTTCCATTTGAGTTTAAATAAGTAAAGTTTCAATCTTTTTATGATGTTTAGTGTTAATTCATATGGAAATCATAGTTTGATGAATCAAGGCTAAACCTCTATTAGAGGGTTTGATGAAACCTTGATGAAAACTTGATTGTATAGTGTAGAATCGTTGTAAGAGTCTATTCCACTCTAGAAGGTCGTTGATTTGCCATGAGAATGTGTGGACTTCTTCACATGCTAGTTATGAATTAGTAGAATGCCATGTATAATTAGGGATTAGAACGACCAATTCTTACTGTAAAAACGTAAGAATTAGATTACAACAATCTATGCTAGTTTATTAAGTTGGATTCAAGGTGGATTAAATTCCCCCCTAATTCTTATTCTAGATTCAAACCTTAGTATCCCGTAACATTTCATAGTTGAATAATTATAGTTAGTATCTTGTTCTTAGAATTCCCTTCGTAAAACTCTCGTTAGACTTTGGATAGATTCGCAATTATAGAAAACTTTAATGCTAAAGAACTAGGAGTGGAACGAATTTTCTACTTCAATAGTATCGAGAGTAGAAATCTTTGATAATCACGAGTTACGATAAAGTTTTAGTTTTACTTGCGTTTAGAGTTTCATCGCTTTATTCATTAGTAAAGTTATTCAATTTTATACGAGTTATCAAATGGCGTCGCTGCCATCTTAGTCTCGTTCAAGACAAGAATTCAATTGCTTGAATTCAAAGGGACAATCCCCCATTCTTTACCCACCCACCCTTTTCATTTTTCTTTCTTTTTTTTTTTTCATATATTTGTTATTGTTCACTGTATTAAGCACAGAGCGCGCTTGCCCTCCCTTGTGTCTGTGGAATCACAACGAAAAATACTGTGGTAAAGGTATTTTTAAATTTACTAAAATTTTGAAAATTTTTAGGTATAATATATAAGGTGTTATTGATTTACTGAAATATTTTCAGAATTTTCCTAATTGTTTTACCTTGTGAACAAATACGATCTTTAGAGTGCTGCATTTCAGTTTCCAAACCGTAAGTTCTTGAAAAACAGACAAGTAAGGTTACTTAGGTAGTTCCAAAAATTCTAAACTTTTTACAGCCGTATCTATCCTAAGTCAGGAGTTTCCAGTAAAAATTTGACGAGTTTTTGATTTGTTTTGACCTTCTAACTAGTGGAGTATTTCCAGTGTATTTTTGCAGTTTTGCAAACACTTAATATCAGGAACAACAGCCAATAAGGAGGGTTTATAGACCTCCAATTGCTCTAACTTTTTTACAGGAATACCCATGATCTGTCAGGAGTCTCTAGTAAAATTTTGGCGATTTATGCCTCTGTTTGGATTGGTTAACCATTCAGTTGTTTGTATTGTGTCCGAAAACTATTTCACAAACTTTGAAGGGCAGTAGAAGGACTTTTATAGCTCCGATTGATCTGAAATTTTACAAACTACTTGATAGACGTCTTAGAAAACTACTGTAAAAATTTCAAATTTTTTGGAGAGCACGACCCGCGCCCATACAAGGCAAAGGTTGAGCACGACCTGCGCTCAAAACACTGTAAACTCGAGTTCCACCAGAGCGCGACCCGCGCCCTTCACAGGCAAATTTTGAGCGCCCCCCGCACTCAACTCACTGAAAATTGCCTCAGGCATGAGTGCGACCTGCCCCCTTCACAGGAAAATTCTAAGCGGACCCGCGCCCTCTTCTGGAGCAGCCCAATTTTCACAGGTCAGTCCAAACTTCTATTTCTTCAAGTTATTCGGTGTTTCTAACTTCTTCAATACACTGAGATTGCATATACAAGACGCTATTCATACGCATAGCAAGGAGGCATTCAGGTACTCCTTCCACTCCTCGCCTCTTCTGTCAGAGGAGTTTCAATTCTAGTATAATCAGGCTTGTTTATCGTAAACGTCAACATATATGCCTATCTAGAAATTTATGGTTAGAGTTTTGCTTGCATGTTAATTGTCCTATAATATATTTGTAAAACCAATATGGCATATCAATATGTAGACAAACAATCATGTGATTCTTATGCAAACCCTTCACTATGTTCATGCTGTGCTAGTCCTTACCATTGGGCTTCTCATTGCCCATCATATCAAAAACAATCATGTAATTATTATGAAAACCCTTCACCATGTTCATGTTGTGGTAGTCCTGACCATTGGGCTTCTCATTGCCCATCATATCAAGAGTTTGAGCCTACTATAGGATATAATAATAATTATGAACCTCAATTTTCAAATTTTTATAGTGACCCATACAATCAATAGTTTTCTAGTCATCCAAACCATACAGGGAGTCAACCAGTGTCGTCTACTTCTAGTTCCGTGATGAGTGTGTACAACGAACCAAATACTTTTCTGTGCACAATTTGTTCAGATCCAGACCACACCGCCCATTCATGTCCCATATTTATTCAGCATCAACCTAACCCATCACAGTACGAGATTAACCAGAGTCACTCCAACACCAATAATTATGACTATCACACACCATACTAGCCAGACCCTTCCACCATGCCAGAAATCACCCACCCATCTAGTTCGCCACCCTTCCCAGACCAAATTTCTCAAACTATGCTTCAGAACCTAACTATGCTTCAGAACATAGCCCAAATGATTTCCATGATCTCCTCACCTAACAAAGAACTTTCAACCTTGCCAGAGATCGACACACAACTAGAACAACCTATTCCCATAACTACACCATTTGACCTAGTTAAGACCTACCCTGAATTTCATGAATTATTACCTTCCTATGACCCTCCCATTAACTATTATGTTGACTCCACACCCCACCTGGATGAGGAAATTCTTGAAGACGACTCTTTAGGACATGTGTTGGATGACCACTCCAAATTGAGAGATGCCACTGAGGAACCTCCCATTGATCCATCTGAAGATGAATATAAGGATGACACATTAGAATATATTTATAAAGATGTGACGGAGGAAGAATTTGATAACTATTGGCATTCTCTTAATATGGACCCTCCTGTTGAGCATGCCCAGGCCTTTCAGTTTGCTAACCACACTCGGCTGGATGATTCCTTGACATATTCGAATGATGCCATTGAGGATACTTATAATGTTTTAGAGGAAGAGGGTGAGAAAATAGAGATTAACAATTCTAATCTAAGGCATGAACAAGTTAATGTGCAAGAAAAAGAGGAAGTTACATCTTTAGAGCAATGTGAATCTCAATTTAGTTTGGCAGCTGGGGAATTAACAATGGAAGGAATAGATGACTTTCTTAAAGATAAAGCCACGAACTACAACCTTGTGGATTCAGCCAAGACAGATGAAGAGTTCTTAAGAGCATGTGAGGATCCACCAACTAATGAACCACCAACCAAACACCAACCACCTGAGTTACCACCTTCTAAAATCCAACCATCTACCACAACTAAGCCATCCATTCACCCACCCTTTCAGAGGAACCTCGAATTTGCACTTGAGCCTATTGTCTCAGAGACCCTCCATAAAATTTTCAACCCTCACAGTGAAGAGTGTTTGCCTAGCACACAATCCTATGAGTACACCATTCCTGTAGTTGACAGCCAAGCTTTGTGAGTGTAGTGAGAAACCTAGTTTGTCTTATTTTTCCGCATCTGAACTTTATGAAAGACATCAAGATCCAGACTTTATTCCTTTCTCACCTAAAGTATTGCTAATTCATCTTTTGTTTCATTCAAACTTTTTAACACAGCTACAACATGATGGTTTGCATATGTTATTTGATGGGTTGCATAAGATTTCTTTTATTCTTCTACATGATTGCTTCCAATTATACAACTTCATTCTGTTTGAGGGTGCATTTAGTATCATGTTTTTATGGCTAGACCCCAAACTCTTTTGACTACTAGTTTATAGTTGACCACGCATCATCTATTTTATGCCACCCCAGTTTCTTGTTTGTTTGGGGGGTGTGCACCGTCTAGAGGAATCTGATGTAAAATGACCCCACATTAAGTCTACGGGAATCTGACTTTAAAAGACCCACGTTTTAAAACAAATTTTCAAAAACCTGTTTTCAAAAATTTGTTTGGGGGTGGGGTGTTTGGTTTTTCCATTCTTGATCACTCAAATTCCTATTCTTATCCCTTCCTCATCTCGTAGCTAGATTTCTTGTTGTTTGTTGTGTTGATGTTGTTTTTTATTGTTTTTATTAGTTCGGATGTTAAGTTTTTGAATTCGGTAGTTAATTGTATTTGAATTTAATTTGGTTATTTTCAAATTATGCGTTGATTTTATTATTAATCCCACCTTCCCGAATTGTTTGGGGGTGGTATTATTTAGTCTAACATGATTTTTATATGATCCAAAATTTATTAGATAATTTTGCGATGATTGTTGGGGATATTGCCGATATGGGCATGCCTATGATTAGATGTTGTGGTAGGATGAAATCTAAAAGAATTTAGAAGTTACTATACTAAATTCAATCTAAAAGATATTAGAGTTGTTTTAGAATCAAGAATATGGGTTGTTTTCGTTTTCGGTTTTGGAAATTTTTTTGTTTCCGGCAATTGCCTTAAAGCTTTTTGGCAACTTCCCGATTCATTTTAGCAACTTAAAACCTATAAAAACTTTATTCATTCTACACTCACAACCCACACTACACCTAACATTCATCTCTCACCTTTCACTCCCACGTTTCCCATTTCTCTTCTCCATTTTAGCAACTCAAGAAGACGGAGCGCAAGGCTTCCATCGAGCCACCACCCAACCTAGGCAATCGGCTAAATTTCATCGAGAATCGACCCACGCCCTACCAAGCCCAGAGTTGAGCGCGACCTGGGCCCAAAACACTGGAATTCCAGTTTTCATCTTGAGCGCGACCCACGCCCATCCCAGGCAAAAAGTGAGCGCGACCTGCGCCCAAGTGCCTGGAACTCGAAATTCACCAGAGCGCACCTCGCGCCCATCCCAGGCATAGGTTGAGCGCACCCCGCGCCCTGACCCCGTGGGCACAAAAAACTCCAATTTTTTGTGGGCTTAAATACAGAAATATGCAATGTACTTAGGTCCTATTAACACTTGTATCAACATAAATTTTTTTTTCACAAACGTATCAATGTACTATGCCCGATTTCACAAAAATAGCAATCCGTTAGGATCCGTCAGTTAAGTGATGATGTGTCATTGTTTTTTCAATTTAGTTTTATTTGTATTTTCCACTTGGCATGCCACATCAGCATTTTCTACCAACTCAGCATTTCCACCTCAACGGTTTTTTTTTTTCATTTCATATTACTTCTTTTATTATTTTTATTATATATATTTTATATTTTAAATTTATTTATTTATTTTATATTATATATATTTTTTATTTATAGTTAAGTGACTTAAAAATAAATTAATAATTTTTTTGAATTAATAAATATATAAATATATAAAAATAATAAATTAATAATTATATAATAATAAAATAATTATATAAAAAAATAAAGAAATATATAAATAATAAATTATTTTATTTATTATATATATTTGAAAATTAAAAAAAAAAAACTATAAATAAGAAAAAAAAAAAAGATTATAATATATATATATATATATAAAATAAAAAAAATATTTTTATTTCTTTTTTTTTTATATTATAATATTTTTTATAATTTATAGTTTTTTTTAATAATTTTCAAATATATATAATAAATAAAATAATATATTATTTATATATTTCTTTATTTCTTTATTTTTTTACATAATTATTTTATTATTATATAATTATTAATTTATTCTTTTTTATATTTTTATTAATTAAAAAAAATTATTAATTTATTTTTAAGTCACTTAACTATAAATAAAAAAATAAATATAATATATAAAAAAGAAATAAAAAAAATTTAAAATTTAAAATATATGTAATAAAGAAAATGAAAGAAATACTATGAAATGAAAAAAAAAACGCTGAGGTCGAAATGCTGAGTTGGTAGAAAATGCTGATGTGGCATGCCAAGTGGAAAATACAAATAAAACGAAATTGAAAAAGCAATGACACATTATCACTTAACTGACGGATCCTAACGGATTGCTATTTTTGTGAAATCGGGCATAGTACATTGATACGTTTGTGAAAAAGAATTCTATGTTGATACAAGTGTTAATAGGACCTAAGTATGTTGTATATTTATGTATTTAAACCATTTTTTATGGGTTGTTCCAAGATCGTTGCAGCTGTTCTAGAGAGTAGTTTTGTGATGACTTCTCCTATAGTAATACCGGAGCAGTCTTTCGAACACTTGTTGGGGAGCGAGACTTATGGACATTGGTTCCACGAAAGGATCATGCAGTTCGGATGGAGGCGTATTCTGGTAAGTGAAGACGACTCGTATTCACCTAAGTTTACTGAATTTTTTTACAATAATGTTAAGTTCTAGGGTTAGTTAGACTTACCCCCCCCCCATTACTAGTTGCAATTTGTGTTAACCCCCCCCCCCCCATTTGAGTGATCCAACGGTCAGATTTCTTCATCTGAAAAAAAAATTCATCTCGTAACCGTTGGATCTTGCAATTGGGGGGGTATCACTAATATTTTTGAAAACGGGGTTAAGTCTAACTAACCCTAAGTTCTATTGTAACCAGGATGGAGAACAAGAATTCTCCATCACGGTTGATGACACACCACTAGAATTCAATAAGTATGTGGTAGCATTAGTTTCAGGAATACCAATACTTGATCATATTCACACGTGGTGATATATGACCGATAATGCATATCTCTATGACTATACATATTTCCATGAGTATTATGGGGGAGGGGTATTTCGTATAATAGACCAAGGGCGTTACAACATAGCCCTTGGTAGCCTATCCCTAAATGTAGGCACCACTATGTTAGTCATCCTGATGAATATTTTAGGGGATTGGCAGTTTACCTCTGCAAATAGTACCACTGGTGACGTTTTTCTTGCTTTAGCTGAGGGACGTCGCCGATATGACATTCCCCGAATATTAGTGGCTAGTCTTAAGAGAGCCCAAAGCATGCGACATAAGTATATTCTTATGCCTGTTTTGGTTTGTCGCATCATGCTCAGTTGTCTACCTGAATTCTATACCCAGTTCACGGATTGGAAAAGGGTTGAAGTCATGAGACCTATCAATTGGGTGGTTCGCTCATTCTGAGTAATGACTTGGCCGGGATGGCAGGTGCAACCTCATTTGGTTGCTCCTTACACCCCATCAGACAAAGTAACACTAGACAGGTTAGCACAAGTTGACTACACACGGCGGCGGGCTTGGCAAGTTATCATGGCATGGCAGGATGCGAAGGAACCTCCTCTCTTTGGAGAGGGAAATGAGGAAAATGCTTAAACGGGAGTTAAGATTAGTTTTTATTTCAGTTAGTGTCTGCTTATGTCCCAAGCAATTTATTTCTCATTAACCCCATTACGAGTGGAACTCTTATAGAGTTGCGTCAGTTTTTCTTTTCTATATTAGTATGTTTAACCTTGTTTTGCAGATGTTCTAGAATTTCACGCGTTTCAATGGTATTTCTCTAACCTATTTATTTAAATACCTTGAGGACAACGCATGCTTCTTGTTTGGGGAAAGGGGGGGGGGGCATAGAAACACGTGTAATTAAGGCATCTGTTAGGATATAGATATGTATAATATGCACTTGTTTTCTAGTTAAAAAAAATTCAAAAATTTTAAAAATATAATAAAAAATGCTATGCTATAGGAATACTTAGGAATATTGGAATATTGTTTGTTTTCTCTATGCTCTCAATAATCTAGAAGTCTCACGTAGCTTTTGCATTAGAATAATTTTTAGAAACTTAGGTTAATATGTAGCTAATAATCCTTGCATCTATCTATAAAATATGTTACATGAGTATCTATGATTGTTGGCAGTAAGTTTCTGAAATCTAGGCTAGAGTACTTATTCTACAATCCTGTGAGAATATAGCCTAAAGGCTTATATGAGTAAAACATTTGAGAAATGACACAAGAGAGAAGTAAAATCTGGATAGAAAAATCACATGTGCACTTGCTTGATCACTATACCATATCCTAAGCGAGAATTTAGGCCCTTTTGGATCAATATAGCTAGAAATTCAAATCTATGAATTATTTTCCGCTAGTCGCCCCTCTGAGCCTTTCTTGAGCCTTTCATAAACCGCAATTCCTTTACCCTGTTACAAAACAAAACAAAATAAAAAATCAACCTACCCAATTTTTTGAATAAGTCTAAGAATAGAGATGAATAATAGAAAAGGGAAGAACCTTTAAAATCAAGAATTTGTTAGTCGCTTCAGATGAGAAAAGTAAATTTCCATCCAAATAAAAAAATAATAAAAGAAAATAAAGAGTTAGAACTCCAAAAATAGAATCAAGGAGTCAAAAGCCAAAGAAAAAGAAAAAAAATATGGCTAAGGATGGAAACAAAGTGTAGAAGCAAAAGTAAAGAACAAGGGTTTCTCTAGTTACATAATATGAAGCCTCTATTATCTCAGACTTGTCTTTTTTGAATATCCATTTCCTTCCTTCTTAAACCATCTCCTAATTCCTGCAACACCTAATAAAGACCTCTAGCTCAATTAAGAATAGGTTAGTGTGATAGTAAGTGGCAGATGTGTTTGATCGACTCCGGCTTCCTTGTGTGTCATTGAGATTGTAAGGTAAAGTGTGCCCACTGCACACTGGAGTAGCGAAACTTGAGCGGAAAAATCAGAGTGGTTTTTGTCTTGACATTTATGTGAGGACCTACTTAAGGACACTATTCCGAGTTTTCAGAAATGGACTTGCTAGTTCATCCCATAATATTACTCATGGTATATATGTTTATTCCTAGATGATTGATTATTATGCATATATTAGCTTAGGTTTCGACTTGATTATTCTGTATTCATTGCTAGTGAGATGTATAGATAATTGATACATAGATAAGGAAACAATAGTTTTATTTCTGAGTCATTGTAGTATAGATGAAGTTTGTGAGTACCTTCACTGGAAAACTCTCACGAGACTATAACTCATCCACTAGGGAATTCCTAGTGGTTTAAGGCCTTGTTACATATGGTCAATGCAATCGCACTCGGCGAAACGAGATTAGTTAGAACTCCATTTTTGGTCACTTATGCTAATTTCTCATATTTGATTGAGGACAAACAAAATGCTGTTTGGGGGTGGTTTGATAAGATCCCAAAACTGTAGTTTTAACCCCTTAACAATAATACTTTTAGACCAATTATGCGAGTAGTAAATAAGAGTTAATGCTAATTACGTGCTTTTATGTATTTCAGACATTGAAGTCAATTATGTGCAGAAATGTGCTACTTTGGCAATATAAAGGAGCAAGGGTTGGTTGCTAAGAAGTTCTGTGATTAAAGGCCAAGATTCAAGGAGAAAAAGCCTTTGTAAAGCCCGGTCAGAAGCTGAAAAGTCAGAGTCAACGCGGGTAGTAACAGCACACAAAAGTCAGCAGAACTTCCGAAGACCGTATCTTTGGACTCAGGCCTCAGAATTGGGCGTACCTTATTTCAAAAATACCGGCTCGGAAAGAGATTTCTAATGGTCCAAAGCTGAACCCAATCAGAGGAGCAAAAGTTGATGAAAAGCCTGTTTATGTCAAAGCCAACTGAAAAGGGCACCGTGGACTAAAGAAATTGGGCTTTGGGCTCGATTTTCCGTCCCAAAACATGGACCCTCAGCCCATGCACGAAAATATTTATTTGGTCTCCTCCATTTCCACACACAAGACTTAGCTCTTAAGTATCAATGAGGTTAGGATAGAAAGTAGCCATTAGAGTAGCCAAAAAGCTTAGTTCTAGATCTAGTTTTTAAATGAATTAATTAGTTGTTATTCTTGTTTTAATTTAAGTATTGAATGATTGTTATTTAGTTGTTAGATCAATAAAATATTTAGTTCTTGATAATCTATTTTTTTTTTCCATTAATTATTAGTTCCAATTCTTAGATTTACTTATTTGTCATTATTAGTTTAAATCAATTATTGTATGAGTAGTTTCCATTTGAGTTTAAATAAGCAAAGTTCCAATCTTTTTATGATATCTAGTATTAATTTATATGGATATGATGATTTTATGAATCAAGGCTAAACCTCCATTAGAGTGGTTTGATGAAAACTTGATTATGTAGTGTAGAATCGTTGTAAGAGTCTATTCCACTCTAGAAGGTCGTTGATTCGCCATGAGAATGGGTGGACGTCCTCACATACTAGTTATGAATTGGTAGAGATGCCATAAATAATTAGGGATTAGAACGACCAATTCTTACCGTAAGAACGTGAGAATTGGATTACAACAATCTATGCTAGTCTATTAAGTTGGATTCAAGGTGGATTCAACTCCCCCCTAATTCTTATTCTAGATTCAAACCTTAGTATCTTGTAGCATTTCGTAGTTGAATCATTATAGTTAGTATCTTGTTCTTAGAATTCCTATCGTAAAACTCTCGTTAGACTTTGGATATATTCGCAATTATAGAAAACTTTAATGCTAAAGAACTAGGAGTGGAACAAATATTCTATTCCAACTCTACTTCAATAGTATCGAGAGTAGAAATCTTTGGTAATCATGAGTTACGATAAAGTTTTAGTTTAACTTGCATTTAGAGTTTCATCGCTTTATTCATTAGTAAAACTATTTAATTTTATATGTTTATCAGTCTTCATCAATAGATAACTGAGAAGATATGATCACTAGATGACTACCATCCCGATCAAGCTGGATATATTTCAACTCAGCAGGAAGAGGTTTAAGCACAGGGGTGGGAGGAATGGGTAAAAAGGATTTCGGCGTGTCCTCGTCTTGAGTAATGAAAACCTATTTAGGTAAGAAGTCTTCAAACTCGGAAGATGGAGCTACAGAAGGATCTAAGATAGGGATAGACTTGAAAAGGGCGTTGACTTCCTCTAAGTAGGAGTCATCGTCGAAGTCTGAATTCTCGAAGGAAAGGAATTGGTGCATCTGATTTTTTGGAAACATATTGTTGAAATAATCTTAAGCTAAGCTCTCAATCATGCTAACTTCCCCATCTATAGACGAATTAGGTAACTGTTTCATCATTTTGAAAACATTTACCTCAACAGAAAGATGGCCAAAGGACATAGACATCGAACCATCGCGACAGTTTATGAGCGCGTTGGCAGTTGCCAAGAAAGGACGCCCTAAAATGATAGGAACAAAGTCGTTAGCGACTTCTGTGTCTAGGATAACAAAGTCTGCTGGGTAGTAAAAATCTTGAACTTTAACAAGCACGTTTTCAACAACACCCTTAGGATACTTAATAGAACGGTCAGCTAATTGCAATGTCATTTTAGTTGGTTGCATCTCTTGTAGACCTATTTGTTTATATAAATAATAAGAGAGTAAGTTAACAATCGCCCCCAAGTCTAATAGTGCAATCATTGTGTGGGTATCCCCTAAGGTGCATTATATAGTAGGATGACTAGGGTCCTTGTACTTAACGATTCTATTATGTTCAGAAAGAGTTGGAAACTGTTCAGTTAAAAAGGTGCTTTTTGGTATATTGGTTTTCTGCCTAGTAGTGCACAGCTCTTTTAGAAACTTAGCATGTTGTGGTAACTTTTTAATAGCGTCAAGAAAAGGTAGGTTTATCGTTAGATTTTTAAAACTTCCATAATCTCATCAAACTTTGTATCCTTGTGTGACATGGCTAGTCTCTAGGGAAACGGTGGGTTCTCTCTATATTTAGCATATGGATCTTGGGTTGAGGTTTAACTAGTACCTCTACAGGAGTAGGATCGTCAGTTTCTACTTCGGTATTTAGTAAAGTAGCAGGTGCAATGATCACTGGGATAATAACTAGCATAGTTATGGCGTTATCAACTACCCTGCCAGAATGGAGAGTGGTGATGGCATTTAACCCACCTACATTTATATTTTCATTACTAGTATTACCGTTTACCTCAAAGGCTGTATTTGACATTTTAGGATTTGGTATAGCTTGACCTGGAAACACACCTTCCGGTTGGTTTTTCTTTTGGGTTAACTGTTGTATGGAATGATTACTGGATTGTAAAATCTGCTGGTTAGCCTGCATGTAGTGTTCGAAGCAATCCGGTTGGGAAGGTGTAGTGGTCATAGGTGGTGTGACTGGAACTATCTCACGTTGATTATTAACGGGTGGGTTGCGATAGTTATTATTAATTGAAATGATACCTCTATTAGCATTATAATTATTATTATAATTACTATAATTACCTTGTCCTTGTCTTTGTCTTGGTGGAGCTTGGTTGTACGTGTTTGCTAGCCTAACAGTTTGATTATTAAACCCCGGAGGTGTAACTTGGTGATTATTGCACCGACTGAAGTTGGGGTGTTGTCTCCAAGGTGGATTAGGTTCGCTATTTATGGAGCAAATATTATCCGGTTGTGCGGGTGGTTGTTTATAAAGAAGAGGACAATAAGAGTCGGAATGCTCAAGGCTATAACAGAAATTACATGGAAGAGTGTTGACGTTCATGACAAGAGCAGACTTATGTTGAATAGAAATGGCTTCTACCTTTTTAGTGAGAAATTCGATTAGAGTTCTAAGCTAGGGATAAGATTTAACCTCAAACATACTGGTAGCCTTAAAGAAGGATTACTGGACCGGGAGATGTCTTTCCCCCTCCCCCCAGCTATTTTGACGTTTAGATTGATCTTCTAAAAACCTATAAGCCTCTGAGGCACCTTTACTAAGGAAACTACCCCCAGTCATGATATCAAGAACCTCTTCATGGTGATGTAAAAGCCCTTTGAAGAAGGCACGAACAAGCGTGTCTTTCACAAGGTTATGATGTGGACACTCACTGAGAAGATCAGTGAAACGATTCCAGGCCTCTGAAAAGGATTCATGAGGATTCTGGTGGAAGAAATGAATCTTTTGAAGCATTTCATCTGTCTTCAGAGGTGGGTGGGTTGGAACCAAACAAGGGTGGGTGGGTTTAATTGGGTTTTGGTAGGATTGAAAATACGAACAGAAACGAATCTAAACAAAACTAAGATGGCAGCGGCGCCATTTGATAAAGCGTAAAACAATAGTTTTACCTCCTCTTAACTAGTTATCTATTAATAAGTAAAACTAAATCTATTTATTACTCTATGATCAAAGTTCTACTCTCGTTTATCATGCAATATGTTGAGTAGAGAATTCGTTCCACTCTTAGTTCCTTAAACGTAAATTTCACTAGTTTAATCGATTCTAACAAAACGAATGAGAGTAATGAATTGTGATTATACTAATATGGTAATTGAACTAACTAAATTTTTCTAACTTATACTAAGGCAATTAAATACTAAGATGTGAATATGGAGAAGGGATTAGGGGGATTTGATTCCACTTAGATAAATTCCTCATATGCTAGTGTGGATTATTACAATCCTAACCAATAAAGATTAAGTAATTGATCCCTAATTATTCATGGCAATCTCTACCAACTAATAATTAGCATGTGAGGAATTTCAACCCATTTTCATGACGAATTAACTAACCTACTAGAGTAAAACTCTTCAATACAATAATTCTAACTAACACATCAAGTCTTCATTAAAGCTTCATCAAACCCCTCTAATGGAGGTTTAGCTAGAAGTCATTAGACTATCATTAATAGAAGAATAAGAAGACATAATGAAGAACAATAGTTTGACTTTTATTAATCTAATTGAAGAGAGTTTGAGAATTGAAAACTATATTAAAAACTAAGTACTTGAATAATTAACCAAGTCTATGGAATAATAACTAAGTTCCTAGGTGAGTCTAAGAGTTTGGCCTTATTCCTCTTTATATAGGAGAGGGCTAGGTCTACAATTTCGTGTATGGCTTTAGAGCTATATTTTGGGCCACGAAAACAAGCCCAAAACCTAATTACATATGTTCAAAAAGGGATTCTCTGTTGAAAATTACTGCAACAGCCTTTTTGTCCACTTCTGCTCCTCTGATTGGGTCAAAACCTAGACCATTAAAAATCTCTTTCCGAGCCGGTCGTTTTGACATATAATAGGCCCAATTCCGAGGTCTGAGTCTAAAGATACGACCTGCGGAAGTTCTGTTGACTTTTCTGTTCTATTTCTGCCCGCGTTAACTTTGATTTTTCAGCTTTGACCGGACTTTAAAAAGGTTTTTTCTCCTTGAATCTTGGCCTTTAGTTATATAACTTCTTAGTAACCAACCTTTGCTCCTTTCTATTGCAAAAGAGACATGTTTCTTCACATATTTGACTCCAAGACCTGAAATACACAAAAGCAAGTAAACAGTACTAACTCTTATTTGTTATACACATAATTGGTCTAAATATAATATCATTAAGGGGTTAAAACTACAATTTTAGGCTCTTATCACATAATCACCTCCCGATAAAACCAGTTTGTCCATGAAATTAATCACATGAAGCATAGGGCATCCCTCGATATCATCATATTGATCAAACTCTGGTTATTTGAAATCTTTGCTATGAGTAGCCATCTAGACGGTGAGAGAAAAGTTGTCCAAAATACCATCTTCCACTACAAGGTTATCTAGTGTTGATTCAAAAAGATCACTATCAAGAACAACTTTTTTAATCATTTCTTTGACACGTTGAGGAGTCATCAGATCCATATCAGCTGGCTCATAATCATAGTCGCGATAACGCCTATGGGAATGAACGGAACGAGAAGAAAACGACGAATATTCATCGTGACTACGTCGAGATGATTGTGGTTGGTATGTTGGGCCTTCAGTACGATATTGTTCAGAATGATAAGAATCGCGTCGCTGAGGTATTTCCCCATATTGATGGTTTCGATCATGAGTGCGACCATTATTCTATTCACCACCTGAATTCCTTAGGACTTGCCGATAATATGTAGGACGTTGGGGTGCAGTCGGATGAATATTAGCATTATCTTGCCTACTAAGAACGTGACTAGTGGGTTGGTTGTTTATTGGCGGAGGTCAAAGAATTATGCGCTCATTACTTGGAACTCATTGATGGTTATTACGAGCATCGTCAATCTCATCCTCACCACTTAAATGATCCCATACAGTTAAATTATGTTTCGACCAAATATGATCAAAACACTAAGTGGTGACGAAATAGATGAATAACGTAGAAAAGTAGGGAGAAAAGTGACGGTGATCGAGATAATGATGAGACTGTACCTTTCGGTTGCCTACATACCTAAATTATCGATGGGATCAAGTCTCAAGAACCAAGTTATTTATGAATAATAGTTATTTATTTATATGTGTAGAGTAGAGACTTCTTGTAGTTTAAGTAATTGTAATTGAATATAACTCTTAATTGTGGATAGGGTTCAGCCCTAGATACATAAGTTAATGAGCTTATACATCAATCCATGGTATTGCAAATTAGGCCTTAGTCTTGTCGATTAAACGAATAAAGTGGAGACCCCTACCAATGGACATTTGCCACGTAGGTAGGGGTCGAAACAATAGACATTGCTACTAGCCACTCTAATGTGATGGATAGTAAGTCAAGATGGTGCTCATATGATTTGAGAGATAATCCTTGACTATCCATGTCCATCTATTGCCTACGTACAAATGTCAGGATTCACTGTTACGTGTTTTCTGAATCACTATGCCCTGACAATTGAGATCTTGTGCTCTACTATGTTGAACACTTGCATCTAAATCATATTCAAGAAAATGAACCAAGGCCCATTTTTAGGTGAAAATCACTCTCAGAACCAACATTTTTTTTAATCACTCTCAAGAACAATTTTCAATTGAAAATAACCTGTAAGGACAAATAGCCAGTATTTGAAATAAATATTTTTTGATTTTACCTTTTTTGTCTTTTTGGTATGAACAATAATTGTTCATACTTTATGTTGTTGTATGAAGTATGAACAGTGACTGCTCATAGCCAAATAGGTGAACATACTTCATACATTATGTTGATGTATGGACAATGATTGTTCATAGCTCATATTGAGGTATAAACAATGATTGTTCATGCCCCAAATATGTATGAACAATGATTGTTCATACTCCAATAGGTATTCTTACTGATCATAAATTATGTTGAAGTATGAACAATGATTGTTCATACCTATTTGAGGTATGAACAATAAGTGTTCATATGAACAATGATTGTTCATTACTCATGTTGAGGTATGAACAATGATTGTTCATAACTCATGTTGATCCCAAATAAGAATGAACAATGATTGTTCATACTTCAATAGGCGTTCTTACTAATCATATATTATGTTGAGGTATGAACAGTGATTGTTCATACCTCAAATAAGTATGAATAATATTTGTTCATATGAACAGTGATTGTTTATGGCTCATGTTGAAGTATGAAGTATGAACAATGTTGATGTATGAACAATGATTGTTCATATTCCAATATGTGTGAACAATGATTGTTTATACTCCAATAAGTGTTTTTATTGATCATACATTATGTTCAGGTATGAATAGTGATTGTTTATAGCTCAAGTTGAGGTATGAACGGTGATTGTTCATACACCAAATAGGTATGAACAATCATTGTTCATTGTTCATACCATATACACCGGGTTGTTTCGATTGAGCCGAGCCGTTTATTATATCGTGTCAGGGGTATACTTGATTTTTCATCTATTCAATCCGTTTTTAATTTCGCGTCAAGGGTATACTTGACCTTTCATCTACCCAGTCCTTGTGAGTGATTTAAAAAACAAAGATGGTTCTGAGAGTTACTTTTTCCCCGATCTGTCCCTCGGAGTCACTCCCTTAATCATATTTGTGTTATGGTCTCATAAGTGTCTTAAGTTTTGCATGTTTAATGGTGGAATGTTAAAATGCTAGAAAATTAACAAGAACACACAGATTTACATGGAAAAATCGAAAAACCCTGGAACCAAGTGAAAAATTAACCGTAGAGCCACACCGAATCCGAAGGGAAAAATGAAGCAACAATACAACAAGGGATTCCATCTGCTTTTAGTCTCTATACAATTAGAGTTACAACATGTGAGTGCAAAGAGTTAGGTCCATGAAACACGCTTGCTTATTCAATTACCACTCCCATCTTTGAGCGGAGTTGCATCAAATCTGCTAAATTTGCACTATTCTTTTCCGTGACAATATTTGCTTTGCTTCCATGACGTACTGCTTGATGCCTCTTCATTGATATTTCCTTTAGTGATTGATGTTGTTGCAATTCAATTTGCTCCACTTCATTTCTGTGCTCTTTATCATCACTTTGGTCATATATAAGTATACAACTAACAGAAGAAGCATCGCTGGTCTGGATTATGAAATAATATGCTAAACCTTCTATTTTATCCATGACAATCTCTTCTTATTTGCTTCCATGATAGCTTGATGCCTTTTCACTGATATTTCATTCAATGCTTGCTGATATTGGAATTTAATTTGTTCCACTTCCTTTCTATACTCTTCATCATCACTTTGGTCATCCATAACAGAAGAAGCGTCGCTGGCCATGTTAATATATTTGTGCCAATTTTAACTCCAGCAAGAACATCTCCACTATATTCCATAGGTCCTGTAACATTAGACATAGATGTGCTGACAGAACACTTCTTATTGTTTTCGTTTGTCCACATATCAGAACCTTTAGCTTCTGTCGTAATAGTTGAATTTTGAGACTCAATATCATCATGATAGATCTCAATAAGCTTCAAATGCTCAAGAACTTTGCATGTTGGTGAACTCCAATAAGCTGAAACATAGGCTGCTTTATTCTGAACATCAGAAAATCCTTCAACTTGTAGGAAAGGGTCCTTTAGAAGCTCCTTTGCTGGCAATCTCTGATTTGCAGGGAGTAAACACTTCTCTAGAAACGATTTTACTTCCGGATCATTCACCTTACCAATATATTATTCCAGTTGCATTTAAGTTTGAGTCTTACTTGATAGTTAATCTTAGTTCTTTTTGTCTAAGTTAGGTTAATGTTTACCTTATGTTTATTCAATTAAGTGCTGAATGTTTACCATATTTTGTACATTGTTATGAAGTGAAACTATAATTAAGGTTAACTTTAATTAAATGTTCTGTTTGCAAATTTCATGGATACGTTTAAGACAGAAGATGTTTTGTAATTTGAGGTAATTCTATTTTAGGTTGGGAGAATGGCTAGGCAATTTGCGAAGCCGAGATCAGATAATTTTGAGGACAGGGATGAAGTTAAGCTACCAAGTTACAGAGGGGATAATATAAATGTGGATGCTTTTACTGAGAAGGTGACACTCACTCCTTTTTGTGTATGTATGGTGTATGGGTGATGTAGATAGATGATGGTCGTTGAACAAAATAGAAGCGTATCAAAACCTAATTATCCCTCAATAAGTAAAGGATGAGTAAGGTATCGTTCCACTTTTAAGTGTATGTTTATATGAAGGACAGGATTGGAAAGGGGTTTGAGGGATTAAAACTATTATTATAGATATTGTAGATTCTAATGTTAAACTAAACTAAACTAAACTAACTAACTAAACTTATACTAAAACTAAGAATTGGAAATAGGGAGAGAATATGAGAGAGATAGATTCAAGAGATTCAAATCCACCAATGCTTTTGATTCAATGACCTTTTGCTTCATGTTGTTCTCCAAGTAGACTACAATCGGCAATCGAGAAAAGTGCCGATGCCCTCTTGGATGAAACATCGTTAACAATTAACTCTACTTAAGGTTGTTCCTATGTTCATATTACTAGTATCTTCTTTCCTTTTATGTGAGCTTGGGCAGCTATTCAATGAATCACCATCTAAGGCAAACACAAGGAATACTTCCCTTACTCTAAAACACTACACAATTAGATTAAAAGTAGAGAATAATAGTATAATATTCAATTACAATAAATAAAACTCTATTCTAGCATTATATTCAATTCCAATAAATAAAAGCATGTTACTAGCAAATATTCAATTGCAATAAATAAAACCCTAAACTAGCATGATATTCAATTGTAATAAATAAAAACCTTAATCTATACTTCCATCCCCTGGTGTGGGCAATGGAACTAATAACTAAAAACATAAAGAACTAACCTGATTGAAGAACACCATAAACCAGAAGAATCATTAAACCTTAAGCGCCGGCTTCATCTCCTCCCTTGAAGGAGAAGATTAGCCTTCCATATAGAAAGAAGAACACGAAGAACGAGAAGAAGAGTCGAAGAACATAAGACTAGAAAGACTAATTTATTAAGACTCAGCTAGTTAAAACCGATATTTTATTATTAATCTCTCTCTGTCTCAAGTTCTAGAGACAAGAATATAAGTGAATTGGCCCCTTACATGAGGCACTTAGGTCCTCTATTTATAGGGGTTACAATGAGCTCTAGAAGCATTCCAAACCGTCATTTGTTTCCTAATACAAATAGACTTCTTTCAGAGTCCAACTTCGTCTCCAAAACTGAGAAGGAATTGGCTACAGTGTCGATTAATGCGTCTGGACTCATTATCCATGCGTCTCAGACTCAAGAAATGCATCTGGACTCACGATCTATGCGTCCCAGATGCGAGCATTAATTGAGTCTAGACTCACGATCCATGAGTCTCAGACTCAGAAGTCTATTTTCCCTCTTTTGCTCCATCCTTCTATCCTCTTTTGCGGGCTTTGGTCCAAGCAACGAATCCTTTGGCCTTGGGCTTCCAAATAGACTTTAAAATAGGTCCAAGTTGCATCTTTAATAGCTCCAATTCCTTGGCCTTCTCCATGATTGTCCACGGGCCTCCCATGTGATCCTTAATGCTCCGTTTTACCCCATTTTCTCTAATATTCTACAAAACTCTCTTTTTCACCTGTAGAATCTTAAAACACAACTTATAAACACTATTAGTCCACTAAGATGGCTAAACAAGAGGCATAATCGAGGGTTAAATAGCACTTTTTGAGCACTTATCACAACTCCCAACTAGCCTTTTGCTAGTCTCTTAGCAAATAAGATAAAAAAATAGATAAGTGATCAAAATCATATCCTAATAACAAAAATAAAATCCTAACTCAGTTTCGCAGGCATCGCGATTGCATTTACCATATGCAACAAGGCTTTAAACCTTTAAGTTTCCCAAAAAGGACGAGTTGTAGTCTCGTGAGGGTTTTCAGGTGATATACCCACAAAATCAATCAATAGCATGTTCAAGAATGATAGTATTTTTCAGAGAGAGAAATTCCTTACCCACTTAGTGCTTACTCCAATAGACAATCTCCATTGCTAACTACATTGCTGCAAAGACTCATAGATTATGATGAGAGATAGTAAAAATTGACAAAAATTCTCAATCAAGGCTTATGTGTGTACTTAGTCAATTTTCTATACTCTCCTATCCAAGAAACGGAATCCCTAGTTTACCTTTAGACAGATAATCTCGACTTTCAATCCTCACCAGTCATACTCTCAATAAAGAATCTCTCAGAAGATGGTCTACTATTTTACCTCATATATGTGGGGAAAAGAATAATGCATACGAACATCCCACATACTACCTTGAAAAACCGACTTCTGAATAAACGTAGTCTCATGGAAAGAATGTCAATCACATATGAAGTGTCGAGTCATTCACTTTAGCATCCTCTCACCTATTCTAGACTTCGTACCATACTGTAGTGATAAGTCATGGGTTGTAACATGGCTTGGGTATTGGTTTATGAAGGAAAGGTAAAAAGGATTCTAAGGTTGTTTCTGAAAAACACTAAGAGTTTTGCTTCTTTCTTTGGAAGATTTCTTCAAATTCTGTATTGCAGAGAAAATTTTTCCTTTGTCTTAGCTTTTCCATCCATTCTTTTTTTTTTTTTTTTTTTTTGTTTAAGACTCAGTGGTATATCCTTGATTAGTACTGGATATGCTTGTTTTCCACTAGCTTCTTTCACTTTGATCAGAATGATGGACTTCATTGTATCTCTCTGATATTTTCTTGTAATCTTCCTTTTGTGGTCTTTCTTCCTCTTTGTGCCCCTCGTATCCTCAGAAACATATGGGTATGGTTGATAAAGATTTTGGCTATACTCTTTGTCTGGAGTTGGGTGACGGGTAAAGGGTTAAATGAAAGAAAATGGCTTATTGTACGGCTCAAAAGGGTTTAACATGATGGTCCTACTAGGTGGGATAAAGGCTGAATAGGTTCACTACTTGACTTATCAGTATGATACTCTATTTCGAATAGACTACAAGACCTAATGGCTATCTCCCCAGTTGATGTCACTTCGTGATTAACCAAATAAATGAATAATAAGACTATATTACAATGACATAAAGAACTTAAAGATGTTGAGTCTCTAAGACTCAGATTTTTCGTAAAAACTCTCCAAAGAATGGGTATAAAGCTCAAGTCTCACGGGCTAAGTCTAAAAATTCTACTTCCAGTTTATTAGGGGTTTAAATCTCTCTTCTAGCAAAAGTATACAAAACTGATCAAGTGTTATGGTGGTGCCTTGATAAAGAATTCTATCAACAAGAACTATGTCCAAGCATAATAAATAGTCTAAGCGGTAATGAAATCAATAATATCAACTATCTATCAAACTCAACACTAAGCAGTATAGAATATATATCCCAAACTCATCATTAAAATTCATTTTTCTCATGCTACTGATATAGAAACAAAAATATTTTTGTTTTTGAAAACTAATTTTCAAAATTCATTTCTCAAGTACTTCTCAAGTACACCCTCCCCGTACTTATGCATGCATTGACCTTAATGTATAAAGAAGTAAATGAAATGGATGAGAAAAAGGTAGGATATTACCATTGATGCCGAATATTAGAATTAGTTCAAGAAACAAATTTTTAGGTCTTTTTACGTCAGATCCCCAAGACGTAATGTGAGTCTTTTAAAGTCAGATTCTCAAGACTTTTGAGTCCTTTATAGTCAAATCCTCAAGACTAGTATATCATGCATTATCAATTTGGAGTGAGGAGATCAGATTTTCTTACCCAAATCGAATTTAATGTTTGGAAGACGAGGAGGTCTCACCTTGTGGGTTGTCAAAAATACTCCTTGATATGTCGGAAAGATTGATGGTGAAGTTGCTTCTCTACCTTGAACTATTTCAGGTCTGATGATTTTGTGATAGGCCTTGTGGTTCCTCCGTGTAGAAAATTGACTTAAAAATCTTTCTTTCTAACAGACAATAATATCGATGTGCCCTTTACCACCACACAGTTGATGATAATGGATATCCGGCCGACTACGCCAGGGTGGGCGTAGACCGGGTTCACATACTTCTCTCGCTCGCATAATAATGGTGTAGAAGAGGCTTCAACAAAGGCAATTCTCCTTATCAATATGGTTCACTTTCTGCGCTTTTGAAGACTCATTTCAGTTTCTAGATTCTGTTGTTTTTCCAAAACTTCTTTAAGCTGATTCTCTAGTAACTGATTTTTCTGGGCAGAAGTATGTTGTTCATCCTGAAATGTAGAGTTCATCTTCTCAACGTGATGATACTCTCTATCAATTTTCCATTATGCTCACTTAAATCCTGAATTTTTGTAGAGATTCTAAGAACATGGCTAGCAACGCCGTGGTGGTGTGGTTCTCGTGTTCATCATAGTTTTTGTAGATTGAGCACTTTCAATTGTATCTTCGAATGGGACGAATTCTTGTATCATGCTATCAAGGAAGTACACCTCTCCACCTTCGGCTTCATCACAATCCTTATATAACATGTGAAAGATATTTATGTCCATGGACATCTTACCAAAGTTGATCTTCATTTCACCGTTGTAACAATTTAACAAAGCTTTTGCGGTAGCGAGGAAAGGTCGGCCTAGAATAATTGGAATTTTATCAAAGGCTTCCTAGGTGTCTATCACAATGAAATCCACTGGATAGTAGAAATCGGCTACTTGAACAAGAACATCCTCAACTATGCCTCTGGGAATCTTGGTAGAATGGTCAGCTAACTTTAATTTGACTTTTGTAGGCTTTAGGTTCTCCAGGCCCAACGCTTGGTACACATGATATGGCAAGAGATTAACACTAGCACCAAGGTCTAAAAGAGCATTACCCGTGAATTTTTCTCCTATCTTGCATGATATTGTAGGACTTCCTAGATCTTTGAGCTTGACCGAGCTTGTCGATGGATAATAGATATTGTTTGTCCGCCTAGAAACGCGCTTTGGAACATGAGTACTTCTCTTTATGTTGCATGCATCCTTCAAGAATTTGGCATATGATGGCAATCGCTTGATCGCTTTGAGAAAGGGGATATTGATGTTATCTTTCTCAAATGCCTCTTTCATCTCTAAAATTGTTTTGTTTTTGCTTTGAGCAAAAAAATATAGGAAAAGGTGCCTTTGGTACAAACACATCAAGATGTGTTCCGCTTTTCTTTCTCTTTGGCATTCTTGCATATCTTGTCTTGGTCATCTTGACAAATGGGAGTGGAAAGGATTTCCCCACTTCCTTTTGAACTTCATTTGAAATCTTGACCGATTGCTCAGAAGCAATGTCATCATGAGAAGGTAAGTCAACCTTGTTGTCTATCTTTAATCCCCGACCGAGAGTAGTAATCGAGCTAACATGATCATGGAGGTGATCAATACTAGAAGTTGTCCCAATGTGGCATACATCTTCACTCTTCAATATTGGTTCCAATAAGCTAGGTTGAGTGGCTTGTGTCTTTTACGCACAAAGCAAAGTGGTGAGTTGGTCGACCTTAGCCTCTAGAGACTCCATTCTAGAACATTGACTTGCCCGAGATTGCGGAGATTGAAATGAGGACTGTGCAAGAAGCTCTAGAACACTTTCAAACTTCTGATTTTTCTGTGATAGCAAAGTAATTGCATTCTCCGAGGGTTGGCAGTCGCGGCATAATTTCTCCTAGGATCAGGCACTAACTCTCCACTTGTATTGGAATTTTGTTGAGAGTATAATTGTTGTTGAGGGACCAATTGTGAAACTTGACTTGTCTGTGGAATATAACTTTGATCTTGAGAACCTAGGGGTCCAGCATTCTGTCTCCAATAATTACCTTGAAAGTTATTACCACCTTGGTTGGGCCTCTGAAATGAGTTTATATTGTACTCTCTAACTGATGCATGTTTATAGTAACCAGGACATTCTAGAGTTGGATGGGAAGTGTCCGAACAGACTTCGCAGTATTGGCTAGCTTGCATGATTGGGAGAGATTTAGCTTGAGACTTGTTGATCTTGGAGGGATTCATGGAGAACTGGTTGAATTTCTTACTCAAAGTTTCAATGCTGGTGGCCAAGGCTGGCCAATGTAGACTTCAGTTCTTGATCTGATTGTTCATGTGCTTGGTAACCAAATTGCTTTGCCTCCCCCTCCATGCTAGCGACATCCTCGTTGCTAGTAGTCCATTGTTGTGTTTCTTCAGCTAAATTCTCAAGAAAGTTGTAAGCTTCCTCTCCATCCATTGATGTAAACTTGCCTTTGTGCATTGACTGTATCATCTGCTTGTTCATAGTAGAAAGTCCTCGGAAGAAAAAATGAGCCAGTATGCTCTTATCATAACCATGATGTGGACATGAGACTAGCAGATTATTGAATTTCTCCTAGCTTTGATGATATTCTTCAGTCACCTTCCCTTTGAAATTGCTGATGGCTTGCTGCATGGCATATGTCTTCTGGGGTGGGTAGAACTTGTTCATAAACTTTGTTCTTAACTTCTCCAGGTTGTTGATTGAATTGATCTACCGCGGTAGTTAACCATTCGGATGCTTTTACCTTCGAGTGAGAGTGGAAAAAAATTAACTTGATACTCTCATCCCCGATATTCGGTTCTTGAAAGTTCCGAGGATCGATAGAAATTTGTTCATGTGAACATAAGGTGAACATTATGCGAACCGTTGAACTTTGGAAGCATAGAGATTACCGATGCTCTAAGCTCAAACCGGTTAGCTTCTCGCGTTTCGGAAAAACAATACCTTTTGGGTGGGTTTCCAATGATTGGCGAATAGAAATCGCTTCAACTTCTTCCTCTCACAGGCTTGCATGGGTGGGATAGCTTCGTGGATTATTGGTGTCCAAAACAACTCCATCATTCGTCGCGCCATTATATCAATCCCGTCTAGTATTCTTGCTATGCAAAGATGATGAAAACTATCCTATTATGCTTGAATGCAATTAAACTAATATGCAACTATTCTAATTATACTAATATGCAAAACTACTTTCCTTCAACTTGGTTGGGCTTTGCAGCTAGTATCTCGCCCGTTGTGTCTAAAAGTCGTCTCTTCTAGGGTTATGGTGAATCACTTGGATTGCTTAAGTACCACGTCCCACAGACAATAGTCCGTTTGTCAAGATTCAGACAAGAAACACTAGAGTTTGATATTTCGCTGTGTTGGCTTACAACTTCAATTGTTGAAAAGATCCTAAATTCAATTATACTAGAAAGCAATAAACTAAACTATGATGCAACTATACTAAGAAAGCAATAAAAAGAATGAAGATTCGACTAACCTGGATGGTAGATCTTGTCTTCGAGATGTCCTTCAAGCTTCTCTCTTTCTCAAAAGGTTGGATGATGCGACTAAAATTGCCTCAAGATCCAAAGTTCTACTCTTGAAAGAAAACGTTAAACATAAACAACTTAAAACGGCAGCGGCGCCATTTGACACTCACTCCTTTTTGTGTATGTATGGTGTATGGGTGATGTAGATAGATGATGGTCGTTGAACAAAATAGAAGCATATAAAAACCTAATTATCCCTCAATAAGTAAAGGATGAGTAAGGTATCGTTCCACTTTTAAGTGTATGTTTATATGAAGGACAGGATTGGAAAGGGGGTTTGAGGGATTAAAACTATTATTATAGATATTGTAGATTCTAATGTTAAACTAAACTAAACTAAACTAACTAACTAAACTTATACTAAAACTAAGAATTGGAAATAGGGAGAGAATATGAGAGAGATAGATTCAAGAGATTCAAATCCACCAATGCTTTTGATTCAATGACCTTTTGCTTCATGTTGTTCTCCAAGTATACTACAATCGGGCAATCGAGCGAGTGCCGATGCCCTCCTGGATGAAACATCGTTAACAATTAACTCTACTTAAGGTTGTTCCTATGTTCATATTACTAGTATCTTCTTTCCTTTTATGTGAGCTTGGGCAGCTATTCAATGAATCACCATCTAAGGAAAACACAAGGAATACTTCCCTTACTCTAAAACACTACACAATTAGAAGAAAAGTAGAGAATAATAGTATAATATTCAATTACAATAAATAAAACTATATTCTAGCATTATATTCAATTGCAATAAATAAAAGCATGTTACTAGCAAATATTCAATTGCAATAAATAAAACCCTAAACTAGCATGATATTCAATTGTAATAAATAAAAACCTTAATCTATACTTCCATCCCCTGGTGTGGGCAATGGAACTAATAACTAAAAACATAAAGAACTAACCTGATTGAAGAACACCATAAACCAGAAGAATCATTAAACCTTAAGCACCGGCTTCATCTCCTCCCTTGAAGGAGAAGATTAGCCTTCCATATAGAAAGAAGAACACGAAGAACGAGATTAGCCTTCCCAGATGCGAGCATTGAGTCTAGACTCACGATCCATGAGTCTCAAACTCAGAAGTCTATTTTCCCTCTTTTGCTCCATCCTTCTATCCTCTTTTGCGGGCTTTGGTCCAAGCAACGAATCTTTTGGCCATGGGCTTCCAAATAGGCTTTAAAATAGGTCCAAGTTGCATCTTTAATAGCTCCAATTCCTTGGCCTTCTCCATGATTGTACACGGGCCTCCCATGTGATCCTTAATGCTCCGAATTGCTCCGTTTTACCCCATTTTCTCTAATATTCTACAAAACTCTCTTTTTCACCTGTAGAATCTTAAAACACAACTTATAAACACTATTAGTCCACTAAGATGTCTAAACAAGAGGCATAATCGAGGGTTAAATAGCACTTTTTGAGCACTTATCAGAAGGATAAGACCCCAGATCCTCATAGGTTGGTCAGGGCATACTGTTGGAGTTATCCCTCACATGAGGAGAAAAGAAGTTCAGCTTGCTCAAGGCACGCCTGATAAGTGCTTAAAAAGTGCAATTTAACCCTCGATTATGCCTCTTGTTTAGCCATCTTAGTGGACTAATAGTGTTTGTAAGTTATGTTTTAAGATTCTACAGGTGAAAGAGAGAGTTTTGTGGAATATTAGAGAAAAAGGGGTAAAACGGAGGAATTTTGAGCATTAAGGATCACATGGGAAGCCCGTGGACAATCATGGAGAAGGCCAAGGAATTGAAGCTATTAAAGTTGCGACTTGGACCTATTTTAAAGCCTATTTGGAAGCCCAAGGCCAAAGGATTCATTACTTGGACCAAAGCTCGCAAAAAAGGATAGAAAGATAGAGCAGAAGAGACAAAATAGACTTCTGCATCTGGGAAACATGGATCGCGCGTCCAGACGCATTGCTTGCGTCTGGGACGCACGGATCGCGCATCCAGGCGCATTGCTCATGTCCAGACGCATGAAATGACACTGTAGCCAATTCCTTCTCAGTTTTGGAGACAAAGTTGGACTCTGAAAGAAGTCTATTTGTATTAGGAAACAAATGACGGTTTGGAATGCTTCTAGAACTCATTGTAACCCCTATAAATAGAGGACCTAAGTGCCTCATGTAATTTGCCAATTCACTTATACTCTTCTCTCCAGAACTTGAGGCAGAGAGAGATTAATAATAAAAGATTCGGTTTTAACTAGCCGAGTCTTAATAAATTAGTCTTTCTAGTCTTATGTTCTTTGACTCTTCTTCTTCTCGTTCTTCATGTTCTTCCTTCTTTATGGAAGGCTAATCTTCTTCTTCAAGGGAGAAGATGAAGCCGATGCTTAGGGTTTGTTGATTCTTTTGGTTCATGGTGTTCTTCAATCAGGTTAGTTATTTATGTTTTTAGTTATTAGTACCATTGCCCAGACCAGGGGATGGAAGTATAGATTAAGGTTTTTATTTATTGCAATCGAATATCATGCTAGTTTAGGGTTTTATTTATTGCAATTGAATATTTTCTAGTGACATGCTTTTATTTATTGCAATCGAATATCATGCTAGAATATGGTTTTATTTATTGTAATTGAATATTATACTATTATTATCTATTTTTCTTCTAGTTGTGTAGTGTTTTAGAGTAAGGGAAGTATTCCTTGTATTTGCCTTAGATGGTGATTCATTGAATAGCTGCCTAAACTCACATAAAAAGTAAGAAGATATTAATAGCATAAATATAGGAACAACCTTAAGTAGAGTTATTCGTTAACGATGTTTCATCCAAGAGGGCATCGACACTCGCTCGATTGCCTAATTGTAGTCTACTTGTGAGAACAACCATGAAGCAAAAGGTCATTGAATCAAAAGTATTGGTGGATTCTAATCTCTTGAATTCCCTCTCTTATAAATTTTCAATAGTTTAGTTAGTTTAGTTTAGTTTAGTTTAGTTTAGCATTAGAATCTACAATATCTATAATAATAGTTTTTAATTCCTCAAACCCCCTTTCCAGTCCTGTCCTTCATATAAATATACACTTAAAAGTGGAACGATACCCTACTCATCCTTTACATATTGAGGGATTATTAGGTTTTGATACGCTTCTATTTTGTTCAACGCCCATCATCCATCTACATCATCTGTCTACATCATCCATATACCATCTCACACACAAAAAGAAGCTTGTCAGCGCCCCGCGCCCATGCCTTGGACGACCTCCAATGTTTTTAGGGCGCGCGCGCTAGACTTTGGCATTGCCCAAGGCGCGCCTGTGCCCATGCCTATTTTCGTCAGGATTTCTATTTTTGCGAAACCGCGAGTTTGCAATATAAGGTTTAGGTTTTTAGCAAAACCTAACACATGCAAGACATGAAAAAGACACAACACACAGAGAGGAAACCCAATCTTGAAAGCAATCAAGATTGAGAGAGAACCTTTATAGAGAAATAACCCTGTAAAGAGAGAGGAGTGATCTAGTAAGGTGAGAGACTGAAAGGAGTGATTGTAATCTTCCTTCCTACTTTATAAAAGGATTAGCTCTTGTGGAAGTAGGCACAATTGGCCGAACCACGGTATATCTTTGTGTTGTGGTATGCTTTTACTGTTTTATATTATTATTTGTTGTGAATAGTTGTTTAGCGATTTGGGCATGTTAGTTTGGTTATAGGGAATATTTAGATTGTTGTTTGGAGTTGTTATTGATCCTAGTACAAGTTATCTGTGTAGTGGGGATCGATTGGTATCGGTATAAACCCCAACAAGTGGTATCAGAGTCAGGTTAGATTAGCTTAGGGTGTTATCCAAATCTTGGTCGGAAAGTGTTTGACAAAACTCCTAAGAGAAGATTTGAGTTTAAATAACTTGTAGAGATGGACAATTCCATGAACACTCGCATGACGAGTCTGAATAGGAAGAACTACACCATTTGGAAAGCCAAGATGGAAGACTTGCTTTATTGCAAGGACTTGGCACAACCCATTGAGAATGGAGGAGAAAGACAAAAATTGGTTGCTGCGGCTGAGTGGAGCAAGCTTGACAGAAAAGCAATTGGGTACATTCGATAGTGGATTGATGATAATGTCTTTCACCATGTATCCCAAGAAACTGCAACTTTTGGCTTGTGGAAGTGATAGGAAATTAGCCGGTCTAAATTAATAGACTAATCTAACCCTAATTAAACCGCAAGTGCACAGCTATCGTTGAAAATAGTTGCGGCAAACGGGTCGATCCCACAGGGATTGCTACTTCGGACAAACGAGTACTAAAATATTACCTAACCTAATTCGACAATATTGTTTTATAGAAAATTGGAATTATTATTAACTAAAATTAACTAATTACTACGAAAGTAATAAATTAAATGGATTAACTATTAACGAAGAAAACACTAAGGCATTCGAATCCACCCTAGACCGTTATAGGTTATCCTAGTCAAATCAGTTTATAGTTCTCTTTTAATTACGAGTAGCATGAGGGAAAGGTAACCCTTGCTTGCTCGAAGATGTGATCATGAAACTCTTATATTTATTAGATTGATTGAATTTCAGCAAACGAAAATATAAATTCCTAGCAAGAGTTGTCTTTTTATAGAACAACTCTTCACAGATTTATTTAAACGATAAACGTAGTGCATTGATATTAATAAGAGAATAATCTAACTATTAATTAGTCGAGACATGAAAACATGCAAGATATAATTAATGAAAGTAATCCTATTACTATCTAAAGAAATCAATCAAGTTTAATCTTTAAATTCCGAGAACAGTAAACTAATTAAACATAAAAAACCTACGCAAGTCTAGGGCTTCATCTAAGCCCTAGCTAATAGTTTAGCTACACATAATAATCAAACTAAAAATAAAGTAAAGGTTAGGAGAACTCATGTCGACAGTGAAATCTCCTTGGCTTTCCTTCGTCTCGTTCTCGATTTTCGTGCGTATCCAATTCTCGCTCTTCGGCTCTCCGGTGTTATGTTCTGTCTTCTGTGTTTTGGAGCGCCCCCCTCTACTGTTTCTCTCTTCTATATATAATGGATTGGTTAGGGCAGTGTTTGATTTCGAATGGAATTCGAAGTCGGTGGCGAGAGATTCTGGATTGGATCAGTTTGAGTGGAAGTCGGTCTTTTGTTTCCTGTTGGGTTTTAGTGCAATTGAGAATAGAGAGTCTTGATCAAGTGAAAGTGGATGTATGGAAGAATGGTAGGATGTGTAGTGCTCGATTGGTTCGGGGGTTCGATCACCGAAACTTGAGGGATGGGTTTTTTGTTCCTGTTCGTGAGTGAGAGACGAAGGAATAGAATGTTCTGATCAAGTGGTCCAGTCGGTAAGTTAGGTAGTAGTGTGTGCTTATGTTTAATTGGGTGCACATGGGCCGGTCCTTAGTTCTTGGTCATGGGTCACTTTGGATCAATATTCAGTCCATAGTCTAATGATTCTAATCAAACAAATCTACACCTTCTTTATTCTTGAGTCATGTAACTTTGAGCTTATGACTTGGTCCATACCCTTACTGGCGTGCTCATCCAAACTTCCTTGGGCTTTACGTCTTCACTTCCTGATGCTTTAAGCCCAATCTTGAATATTTTGACCCCAAACCATCTAATATATATTTCATGCCACCAAACTCCCAAAGCCAGCACACCATGCCACTTCAAGATTATGATATATAAGTATGCAGTTGCACAACCACATTTACTTGAGTTCTAACCATGACACCAATGCTGCAACCTTTACGTCATTTTAATGTATTACACCTATTTTCTACAAATTCACCGGAAACACACTTTATTATATAAAAGTAATCAATTAATTAGACTAACTAATATAAAATTGGGAATAATAATATAGCATTTACATGTTTATCAAATACCTCCAAACTTACATTTTGCTAGTCCTCGAGCAAAGCTCAAACTAAGCTAATAGCAAAAACAAAAATCCTAACTCACTTTCGTAGGAATCACGATTACACTTAGCATGTGTAACAAGCCTTTTAAACCCCTAGGTTACCCCTAGTGGACGAGTTTAGTCTCATGAAGGTTTTCAGAAACGGTACCCTCAAACATTAACATAGTATAACCAATGGTGATATAATTTTCTCATAGATACAAATAAACTTTTTCTCCCACTGATAAACAAATTCAAAAATCATTAATTATCACAGTTTCCATCATTATCACCAAGACGCATTACTACTTCCAAAGATAGAAATCATGGACTACTTTCTAAACCCAAAGCGTGTGTGTGTGTTTAGCCAAAGTAATACAATCTCTTATCCAAGTAACGGAATTCCTAACTTACTATCCAAAGAATATATCAACCTCAATCCTCACCATTTATACACTCACAAGAAAGTCTCTCCTTTAGATAAGTTTTCAATTTTTACCTCTGTATGCAGGGAAATGAGTAAAATAATAGAACATCCCACATATTTAGCCAGAAAGACGGACTTATGAAATTTCAAAAACAAATTAGTCTCATGGAAAGAACATCAATCACATGTGAAGTGTCGGGTCCTTCACTTTAGCATCCTCTCACCTATTCTACACTTCATATCATACTTTTGTGATAAGCCTGGGTATTAAGACGGGGCTTAGGATAGGTTAACAAGAAAATGGTAAAAAGGAATAAAAAATTTCTGAGAATAAACTAAAGACCATCTTGTACTTGACTTTCATGGAAAATTTCTTCACTTTGTAGATCACATTACTTGACTTTCTCACTACTTCTGCTCAATGATTTCTCTTTTTTTTTTTTTTTTTTTTTTTTTTTTTTTTTTTTTTATATATATATATATATATATATATATATATTTTTTTTTATTTATTTTTTTTTTTTTTTCTTTCTTTTCTATTGAATCACTGTGAGCAAAAGGAATGATTTTCTTCATTTGATTTTGGTAAATTTTCCTTCCGAATCTTCTTTCTTCTAGCTTTCTCCTTAGTCTTTTAGAAATTCTCAGAAATATGGGTAAGGCCAATAATATGGGTTTACACTCCTTATCTGGAGTTGGGTTAAGTATAGTTGGTTTGAGAAGAAAAGGCTTAATATATAAGGCTTCAAAAGGGTTAACATGAAAATCCTATTAGGTGGTATAGATAAAGGCTAATTGGCTTACTACTTTGACTTATTAGTATGATATTCCGTTTCGAATAGACTACAAGACCTAATGGCTATCTTCCCAGTTGATGTCACTTCGTGATCGACTAAATTAAGAAAAAATGAGACCATACAACGAATTTAAGCACAGAAGAATGATTGAGTCAACTTGGACTCAGAATTTACGTAAAAACTCTCCAAGAAATTCAAAGGCTCAAGTCTCACGGTTAAGTCTCTATATTCCTCTTCTAGTGCACTAGGAGATTAAATTACTCTTCAATTTGACATGTATCAGGTGGCTAATAGTGCATATTCTACTTTGGCTTAGACTTTCATCAACAAAATCTATTTCTAGAGGTAGAAAATAGTCTAAAAACAACAATGACTTCAAAAGTGACTCTTAACTTCATAGATTCCTTGAAAATCAGTGGCTTTAGAAATCAAATTTTTTTTAAATTCTCATCATAGGAAATCACCATTAATCATACCATGTTAGACATATTTATTTTTCGCTAAACAAACATTTTGTTCCCACCCCCAAACTTCTTATAGACATTGTCCTCAATGTTAAAACAGATGCGTAATTTAAAAGATAACAACATGGACAAGTAAAAGTATATAAAGAAAGAGGTTACCAAAATAATATCAAAGTAAAATAATATCTTTGAGTCACCTGTAGAAATTAGTACCTCACAAAAGATATAACAAATGATAATATAAAAGAGGAACCAAGTTACTACAATGACTAAAATGTGTCACGTGTCTCATCCCATGGAGTTACACGTCTCCAAAAAGTCAGAGAAAAGGTGCTAGAGTGGAATGCATGATACATGTGCACAAAAGACTCAACAAAAATAAAAACATGGGTTGCCTCCCATAAGCGCTACAGTTAACGTCTCTAGCAAACGAATGCTTCGCACACCTAATTCTTAGATTAGAATTTTGTCTGCCAACTAAACACAAAATGAATGCCCCAAAATTGAATTTTTTTTGACAGAGTCTCCTTTGCATTTTCGACATTTCATAAATATAAAACCTGTCATAACCTGAAAATCACAATAATATGTTTCTCATTGGTTAACCCAAATGGAGACTAGGGGCTGGAATGAAATATTTGGGAACAATACGAAGCGACTCTTACAAAAGAAAAACAAAACCTAAACTACTAAAATACAACAAGCATACTCATTTAGTCATGATAAACAGGATCAATAAGATCCACTTCTTCCACATCCTTATTAACAAAACCATCAAGATATGGTTTCAAGCGTTCACCATTAACCTTAAACATACGACCATCCGTAGGATCCTCTAACTCAACAGCTCCATAAGGAAAAACAGTTTTAACGATGAAAGGACCAGTCCACCTAGAACGTAACTTGTCAGGAAAAAGACGTAAATTAGAATTATATAGCAAAACTTTTTGATTAGGTTCAAAGGACTTGCGAAGAATAGATTTATCATGAAAAATCTTAGTCCGCTCCTTGTAAATCTTGGCATTCTCATATGCCTCATTCCTTAACTCAGCTAACTCATTTAATTGAAGCTTACGTTGTGAACCTGCTCTACGCATGTCAAAGTTAAAAGTTTTAATGGCCCAGAAAGCATGATGTTCTAATTCCACAGGCAAATGACATACCTTCCCAAACACAAGCCTATAAGGAGACATACCAATGGGAGTCTTATAAGTAGTCCTATAAGCCCAAAGGGAATCATTAAGACGTTGAGACCAATCCTTACGGTCAAGTCATACCGTCTTTTCTAAAATCCGTTTAATTTCCCTATTAGATACTTCAACTTGGCCACTAGTTTGAGGATGGTAAGGGGTAGCAAGTTTATGAGTAATAGAGTACTTTTTCATTAAGGATTGAAACGCACGATGTGTAAAATGAGTACCATTATCACTTATAATTGCACGACGAGTACCAAAATGAGAAAATATATTATATTTCAAAAAGTTAACTACAACCTTGTAATCATTCATTTTACATGGCACCGCCTCAACCCACTTAGAAACATAATCTACCGCGACGAGGATATAAAGATAACCAAAGGAAGGAGGAAAAGGACCCATGAAGTCTATACCCCATACATCAAAAAGCTCAACAACCAAAATAGGGGAAAGAGGCATCATGTTCCTATGGGAAATATTACCCGTACGCTGGCATCGGTCACATCCTAAACAAAACTCATGTGCATCTCTAAAGAGAGTAGGCCAATAAAAACCACACTGCAAAACCTTAGCAGCCGTCTTCTTAGGACCAAAGTGACCACCACATGCATGGTCATGGCAAAAGGAGAGAATACTACGAAACTCACTCTCCGGAACACATCTCCTAATAATCTGATCAGGGCATGACTTAAACAAGTATGGGTCATCCCAGAAAAAATACTTAACCTCAGCAAGAAACTTAGATTTATCTTGTTTTCTCCAATGAGAAGGAAACTGACCTATAACAAGATAATTAACAATATCTGCATACCAAGGCAACTGGGAGACACCAAAAAGTTGCTCATCAGGGAAGGACTCATTCAAAGGCAAAAGACTAGTAGAAGACTCTACTATAAGCCTAGACAAGTGGTCAGCGACCACGTTCTCTGTACCCTTTTTATCCCTAATCTCAATGTCAAACTCTTGTAATAAGAGGACCCAACGAATAAGACGCGGTTTAGCATCCTTTTTAGAAAGAAGATACTTCAAAGCCGAATGATCAGTAAACACGACAACCTTAGACCCTATAAGATAAAACCTAAACTTTTCTAAAGCAAACACAACAGCTAACAATTCCTTCTCTGTTGTAGTGTAATTCATTTGGGCATCATTAAGAGTTCGACTCACATAATAAATTACATGGGCCAACTTATCAAACCGTTGACCTAAAACAGCCCCAATAGCATAGTCCGACGCATCACACATTAACTCAAAAGGCACACTCCAATCAGGTGGTTGTATGATAGGAGCGGTAGTCAATAAATGCTTAAGCTTCTCAAAAGCTTTCAAACAATCATCATCAAAGACAAAATCGACGTCCTTACCAAATAAATTGCATAAGGGACGAGAAATCTTGCTAAAGTCCTTAATGAATCGCCTATAAAATCCAGCATGACCTAAAAAAGACCTAATATCTTTCACAGTCTTAGGTGGTGGAAGACTAGAAATGACATCAATCTTGGCCTTATCAACCTCAATGCCTTTACTAGAAACAATATGACCAAGAACAATACCCTGTTGAACCATAAAATGACACTTCTCCCAATTCAACACCAGATTCTTCTCCTTGCACCTAATTAACACTAATTCCAAATGGTGCAAACCCTCATCAAAAGAATCACCAAATACAGATAAGTCATCCATAAACACCTCAAGAAACCTCTCTACCATGTCAGAAAAAATGCTAAGCATGCATCTCTGGAAGGTACCAGGTGCATTACATAACCCAAATGGCATCTGACGGTGAAAGGCGAAGTTCCAAAAGGACAAGTAAATGTAGTCTTTTCTTGATCCTCAGGTGTAATACATATTTGGTAATAACCGGAATAACCATCGAGAAAACAATAATACTTATGACCGGCTAACCGTTCAAGCATTTGGTCAATAAAAGGAAGAGGAAAGTGATCTTTCCTAGTGGCTAGATTCAACTTACGATAGTCAATACAAAAACGCCACCCAGTAGTCATACGGGTAGGAACTAACTCACCATTCGCATTTTTAACTACCGTAATACCAGACTTCTTAGGGACAACCTGAACCGGACTCACCCATTGACTATCAGAGATGTGATAAATGATACCCGCATCTAACAACTTGAGAACCTCGGCTCTCACTACTTCTCTCATGTTAGGATTAAGCCGTCTCTGGAATTCACGAGTTGGTCTAGCATTCTCCTCTAGATGAATATGATGCATACAATCAGTGGGGCTTATCCCATTAATATCAGCAATAGTCCACCCTAAAGCTATTTTATGGTCTCTAAGAACCCTAAGCAATTTACTCTCTTGTTCACTATCAAGATTAGAAGCAATAATAACTGGCAAGGTCTCATCAGGCCCCAAAAAGACATACTTAAGAGTATCAGGTAATGGTTTCAACTCAAGCTTAGGAGGACTATCTATGGAAGAAACTGGGTTAGACTCAGAAGGAGAAAGAGGTTCTACCTTGGTTTTCTACTTATTAGTATCTAAGATCGGGGTAGCATCAAGCAAAGCATTAACTTCACAAATAGAACTATCCACATCAAAATCACCGCCAAAATGAGCTAAACAAGACTCAAGAGGGTCATCGGAATAACTCTCTAAGAAAGTCTTATGGACCACAGACTCAATAAGATTAACTTCCCAAAAATCATTAGGCTCAGGGGGTTGTTGACCCACATTAAACACGTTAAGCTCAGTAGTCATATTACCAAAAGAAAGCTTCAACACTCCATTATGGCAGTTAATGATAGCATTAGATGTGGCCAAGAATGGACGACCTAAGATAACAAGAATGTGGTGCTTAGGGTCCTGAACAGGCTGAGTATCTAGAACAATAAAATCAACAGGGAAATAAAACTTGTCAACCTGAATCAAAACATCCTCAATAATACCCCGTGGAACTCTCACAGACCTATCCGCCAATTGAAGAGTAATGGTGGTGGGTTTTAACTTACCAAGACCAAGCTGTAAATAAACCGAATAGGGCAACAAATTAACATTAGCCCCCAAATCTAGCAATGCCTTCTCAATCATATGATCACCAATTACGCAAGAAATAGTAGGGCATCCAGGATCTCTAAACTTAGGCGGGGTTTGGTTTTGGATAATGGAGCTCACTTGCTCGGTAAGGAAGGCTTTCTTGTGCACATTCAACTTACGTTTCCGTGTGCACAAATCTTTAAGAAACTTGGCATAAGAAGGAACTTGTTTTATGGCATCAAGTAATGGAATGTTAATTTGAACTTATATAAACAGCTCCATCATCTCACTCAAATTAGAACCTTTCTTAGCCTGATCTAACCGTTGGGGAAAAGGAGCTTTTGGTATATAAGAAGGTATAAGACTAGTCTGCACAGGAGTAGGAGGTTCTAAGCTCTCCTTGGAAGTATTACGACTAGTAGTCCCACTTACGTCATTCTCCTCCCTTTCAATCTCTATAGGATCAGATCCGACCTCACCATCCTTAGGTACCTCAACCCTATTATCAACCTGTTTACCACTCCTAAGAATAGTAATAGACTTGGCTTGCTCCTGGTGGTTCCCTTGGTTCAAGTTAGAACCTATTTAAAATTGTCCCCTAGGATTAGCTACTGGTTGGCTAGGAAACTTACCCTTGTCCCTCTCATTCAAAGTATTAGCAATTTGACCAATTTGAACTTCCAACTTCCTAAGGGCTTGAGCATTCTCCTGAGTAGCCGTTTGACTGGTTTGCATAAACGATCGGTCGTTTCCTGAAGTTTCATGGTGGTCTGTGCTAATTGAGCCATAGTTTCCTCTAAAGGTGACAGCTTAGGTGGTTGGGGTGTATACTATTGCACCGAGTTTGTATTACTAACTGGACCACCCTGATGTATACCCTTGGACCAAGATAGGTTGGGGTGGTTACGCCACCCAGGGTTATACGTATTAGAAAACGGATTATTGCCTGGCTTTTGGTATAAATTAAAAGCATTAACTTGCGCAGTAATGCCAGGGCAATTATCAATCACGTGATCAAGACTATAACACAACAAACAACCAGGGGTCTCAACATTATTAACTTGAGCTGGAGATTTTGTCTCCTTTTCTACCTCAAGAGCCTCAACTCTTCTAACTAAGGCAACTATTTTGGCATTCGAGTCAAAATCTTTATCAACGTGAAACAGAACATTCTTTGTAGTACTACTAGCCACCTTTTTAGGCTCACGACTAGTTTCCCATTGTTGGACATTTTCAGCAACGTCTTCTAAAAATGACCATGCATCATCCACAGTCTTATCACAGAAATCTCCAGTACTCATGGTCTCAATCATAGCCTTAGAGCTAAAATCAAGAGCCTCATAGAGAATCTGTATTAGCCTACCCTTCTCTAGGCCATGGTTAGGACATTGCAAGAGTAGGTCATTGAACCTCTCCAAACACTTCCATAATGACTCTCCATCAGCTTGGCAAAAAGATGATAATTTTTTTCTAAAAGCAGTTGCCTTATGATTAGGGAAAAAATTCTTTAAGAATACAATGCATAATCTTTCCCATGTAGTTATGGAATTAGATGGAAGAGTGTGAAACCAACTCTTCGCTTTCTCCTTAAGGGAAAAAGGGAATAACTTTAGCTTTATAGCCTCATCGCTAAACTGTTGAAGCTTCATAGTCCCACAAATATCTTCAAACTCCCTTACATGAAGATATGGATCTTCCTCATCCGTACCCCTAAACTTAGGAAGTAACCCAAGTAGATTGGGCTTTAACTCGAAATTATTAGCATTGGTCGGTGGAGGAACAATGCAAGATGGTCGAGTTGTCTTAGTAGGATATATGAATTCCTTAATAGACCTAGGTACTTGGGCAACAATGTCATTATTATTGTCAGCCATGTCATCAAAAATTGGTGTATTGCCGACAAAGGTTATAGGTATCTCTAGCTCGGCGAGATTTCTAATCCTTCTATGGAGTGTCCGTTAAATTTCTGAATCAAATAGTGCTAACTCTGGATTATTGGATCGAGTCTCAATCATAAACCACTTCTAAAACCTAAGACTCTAATAAATGATGCAAACGATGCTCACACAAACAATATCAAACAAATATTTCAACCCAGATTGAATTTTAAATATTGTTTAATATATTTGCTCCTAAACCCAAATAACATGATTCCCAGTTCTTGTGCAAAAGCACCATCACTCGATCCAAGTATCAAAAGGGTTTTCCTAATGAGCGGGCTAAAACTTGTCCTAATGCAAGATGCCTAAGGCTGGTCAAAGGTGACTTAACCAATCCTAAATGCAAGAAATAATGAAAACAAGCAAAACACACAAAATAAACAAAGTTCAAGCCCACAAAGGAAAGAGACGTACCTCCGGCGTGAGCCTTCAAGGGCCACTTGCGACGCCGGGTGACGACAGCAAGCAACTTCACAAAGTCCACAACAAAATCACGACTATCAACCTTGTAAGAAGAAATCTTTGCTTAACTATCTGCAAAAATAACTAAAATTAAACACCTAAACTACGAATTAATATAACTACGACTAAACTTAAACTACGAATCACGATAAATAAGACTTTAAAACTCAATTGTGCCACTACAATCCCCGGCAGCGGTGCCAAAAACTTGATAGGAAATTAGTCGGTCTAAATTAATAGACTAATCTAACCCTAATTAAACCGCAAGTGCACAGCTATCGTTGAAAATAGTTGCGGCAAACGGGTCGATCCCACAGGGATTGCTACTTCGGACAAACGAGTACTAAAATATTACCTAACCTAATTCGACAATGTTGTTTTATAGAAATTTGGAATTATTATTAACTAAAATTAACTAATTACTACGAAAGCAATAAATTAAATGGATTAACTATTAACGAAGAAAACACTAAGGCATTCGAATCCACCCTAGACCGTTGTAGGTTATCCTAGTCAAATCAGTTTATAGTTCTCTTTTAATTACGAGTAGCATGAGGGAAAGGTAACCCTTGTTTGCTCGAAGATGTGATCATGAAACTCTTATATTTATTAGATTGATTGAATTTTAGCAAACGAAAATATAAATTCCTAGCAAGAGTTGTCTTTTTATAGCACAACTCTTCACAGATTTATTTAAACGATAAACGTAGTGCATTGATATTAATAAGAGAATAATCTAACTATTAATTAGTCGAGACATGAAAACATGCAAGATATAATTAATGAAAGTAATCCTATTACTATCTAAAGAAATCAATCAAGTTTAATCTTTAAGTTCCGAGAACAGTAAACTAATTAAACATAAAAAACCTACCCAAGTCTAGGGCTTCATCTAAGCCCTAGCTAATAGTTTAGCTACACATAATAATCAAACTAAAAATAAAGTAAAGGTTAGGAGAACTCATGTCGACAGTGAAATCTCCTTGGCTTTCCTTCGTCTCGTTCTCGATTTCCGTACGTATCCAATTCTCGCTCTTCGGCTCTCCGGTGTTATGTTCTGTCTTCTGTGTTATGGAGCGCCCTACTCTACTGTTTCTCTCTTCTATATATAATGGATTGGTTAGGGCAGTGTTTTATTTCGAATGGAATTCGAAGTCGGTGGCGAGAGATTCTGGATTGGATCAGTTTGAGTGGAAGTCGGTCTTTTGTTTCCTGTTGGGTTTTAGTGCAATTGAGAATAGAGAGTGTTGATCAAGTGAAAGTGGATGTATGGAAGAATGGTAGGATGTGTAGTGCTCGATTGGTTCGGGGGTTCGATCACCGTAACTTGAGGGATGGGTTTTCTGTTCCTGTTCGTGAGTGAGAGACGAAGGAATAGAATGTTCTGATCAAGTGGTCCAGTCGGTAAGTTAGGTAGTAGTGTGTGCTTATGTTTAATTGGGTGCACATGGGCCGGTCCTTAGTTCTTGGTCATGGGTCACTTTGGATCAATATTTGGTCCATAGTCTAATGATTCTAATCAAACAAATATACACCTTCTTTAGTCTTGAGTCATGTGACTTTGAGCTTATGACTTGGTCCATACCCTTGTTGACGTGCTCATCCAAACTTCCTTGGGCTTTACGTCTTCACTTCCTGATGCTTTAAGCCAAATCTTGAATATTTTGACCCCAAACCTTCTAATATATATTTCACGCCACCAAACTCCCAAAGCCAGCACACCATGCCACTTCAAGATTATGATATATAAGTATGCAGTTGCACAACCACATTTATTCGAGTTCTAACCTTGACACCAATGCTGCAACCTTTACGCCATTTTAATGTATTACACCTATTTTCTGCAAATTCATCGGAAACACACTTTATTATATAAAAGTAATCAATTAATTAGACTAACTAATATAAAATTGGGAATAATAATATAGCATTTACATGTTTATCAAGAAGAAACTCCAAGACCTCTATGAGAGGAAGTCGGGCGAAAACAAAGTGTTAGTTGTTAAGAAGTTTGCCAACACGAAGTACCAAGAATGTTCTTCAATGTCTGAGCATCTTAATGAAGTACAGAATACCATAAATCAGATGCATTTGATGAAGATTAATTTAGGAGATGAAGTTGTGGCTTTGTTTCTATTAGGCTCTCTACCCAAAAGTTGGGAGACGTTAGCAGTCTCTCTGCACGGAGCAGCCAAGGATGGAATCGTTACCATGGAGATGGCTACCACATCTTTGTTGAATGAGGAGACTAGAAAGAGTTCAAAAGGAAGCTCCTCTCACTCAGAGATCCTTGTCACAGAGAAACGGGGGAGAGGTAGAAATAGAAAACCATCTCGTTCTAGAGGTGATGACAGAAGTCAATCTAGGGGTGAAGCTAGAACACCTAAGGCAGAGAGGCAATGTTACTATTGTGCCACCAAGGGTCCCTTCAGGTATGAGTGCAGAACACTAAAGAAGGATGAGAAGAATAACTGTGTACATGAAGACATGGTGCAGAAGAACGGAAACACAGGTAGAGATACTACTGCACTAGTGGACGATCTAGTGGGAATTGTGTTAGATTATGGTGTGTGCTCTCTTAGTACCTCAGGCCAGGATACAGAGTGGGTGATAGATACAGGAGCATCCTATCACGTCACACCGCACAGACAATTCTTCACTACCTACAGCTGTGGTGAATATGGTGAAGTGAAGATGGGTAACAGTGGAGTTTTGAAGATTATAGGCATTGGTGATGTCCATGTAGAAACCAATGTCGGTTACACCTTGACACTCAAGGATGTAAGACATGTCCCTGACATTCGGCTAAACCTAATTTCGGCTGGGAAGTTAGATGACGATGGCTTTGTAAACTCGTTTGGTAACAGGGTATGGAAACTGAGCAGAGGTTCCATTGTAGCAGCCAGAGGGAAGAAAACTTGCTCTCTTTACAAAACACACACTAGTTTGTGTAAAGTAGAAGTGAATGCGGCAGAAGAAGAAGCTTCCTCCGAACTGTGGCACAAGAGACTGTGTCATATAGGCGTAAAAGGGATGGACGTTTTTGCTAAGCAAAAGGCCTTGCCAGAAATCAAAGGTACACATTTAAATACATGCACTCACTGTTTGGTAGGAATGCAACACAGGGTGTCTTTCTAAAGATTCCCGTCTAAAAAAAAGGACAATGTCCTTGAACTAGTGCACAAAGACTTATGTGGTCCTATAAAAGTGAAGTCCCACGAGGGAGCTTTACACTTCGTGACCTTCATTGATGATGCGTCAAGAAAGGTATGGGCATATAGCCTAAAGACCAAGGATAAAGTACTTGGGGGTGTTTGAGAAACTCCATAGCATGGTGGAAAGAGAGACAGGGAAATTGTTGAAGTGTATTCGCTCATATAATGGGGGTGAGTACATTAGACCGTTTGAAGAGTATTGCCAAAGTCATAGGATTTGTCATGAACAGACCGTTCCCAAGATACTACAACAGAATAGAATAGCAAAGAGAATGAACTGTACCATTGTAGAAAGGATGAGATACATGATATCTCACTCTAAGCTACCTAGAACCTACTGTGTAGAAGAAATGCGTACAGCCATACATGTGATTAACCTATTGTCATCGAAGCCTCTGAATAGTGACTATCCAGAGAGAGTATGGTCAGGCAGAGATGTTGATTATGGATACTTGAGGGTATTTGGGTGCAGGGCATTTGTGTATATTCCGAAGGATGAGAGATCCAAGCTTGATGACAAAGCCAAGCAGTTCATTTTTCTGGGTTATGGAGATGAAAAGTTTGGTTACAAACTCTATGATTCGATTAACAAGAAGGTAATCCAAAGTCGAGATGTTGTGTTCTTGGAAGACCAAACCATAGCAGACTTTGAGGAGGGTGAGAAGCTACAGGCTTTCACTAATGATCTTGTTGATTCAAAACTAGAAGTTCCTACTATGGAATGTGCAGAAGGCATTGAGAATGCAAAGAACCATGAGTTTGAAGTTCATGATGAGAATCATATTGCTCATGATGGGATAGAACATATTGGTATAGAAGATGCAGATGATGTGAATGAACCACCACCAGAGCAAGCAAAAGTGCATCCTCTTGAAGCACCAGCAAATGGGGCAAGGAGGTCAGACAGAGAAAGACTAGCTTCAACCAGGTATCCACCACATACGTACATTATACTATCGGATGGTGGAGAACCGATGTACTATCAAGAGGCTCTTGAAGGTATAAACAAAGAAAAGTGGTTGAAGGCTATGCATGATGAGATGGATTCTTTGCATAAGAATCACACTTATGAGTTAGTTGAGAAAATGGAAGGACGAAAAATTCTCAAAAATAAATGGATCTACAAGGTCAAGCATGAGGAGAATAATCCACACCCAAGGCACAAAGCTCGCCTTGTTGTGAAAGGATTCAGTCAAAGGAAAGGGATTGACTTTGATGAGATTTTCTCTCCTATAGTGAAGATGACTTCTATCCGGGTGGTATTGGGTATGACCGCAAGTATGAACCTAGAGGTTGAGCAGCTAGATGTTAAGACATCTTTTCTTCATGGAGACCTTGAAGAAGATGTCTACATGGACCAGCTAGAGGGGTTTGAGGTCAAAGGCAAGGAGCACCTAGTATGCAAGCTGATAAAGAGCTTGAATGGGTTGAAGCAAGCACTGAGGCAGTGGTACATAAAGTTTGATTCCTTTATGGCGAAGCAAGAATACAAGAAATCTGCTTTTGATCATTGTGTGTTTGTCCAGAAATTTCTAGACGGGGATTTCATAGTGCTTTTGTTGTATGTGGATGATATGTTGATAGTTGGCCTAAACATCAACAAGATATCCAAGTTGAAGAAAGACTTGAGTAAGTCCTTTGAGATGAAGAATTTGGGTCAAGCAAAGCAGATACTTGGGATGCAGATCAATCCTGATAGAAAGAGTGGGAAGTTGTGGCTTTCTCAAGAAAGCTACATTGAGAAGGTATTGAAGAGATTCAACATGGATCAAAAGCGTAGCCAGTCAGTTGTCCGCTTAGTGGCCAGTTCTGCATGACCAAAGAGATGTGTCCAAAGGGTGAGCATGAGCAGAGTCAGATGGGAAAGATTCCTTATGCATCCACAGTGGGAAGCTTAATGTATGCAATGGTGTGTACTAGACCGGATATTACTTTCGCCGTGGGTGTTGTAAGCCATTTTCTGTCAAATCCGGGGAAGGAACATTGGGAAGGTGTTAAATGGATATTGAGATATCTCAAGGGCACTTCCAAATTGTGTTTGTATTTTGGTGGAAGTAAGCCCTTACTTGAAGGCTACACTGATGCAAAAGTATATTACAAAAGTGTGTTGCCCTCTCCACTACAGAAGCTGAGTATATTGCAGCCACTGAGTGTTGCAAACAGATGTTATAGATGAAGAGGTTCTTCGATGAACTAGGGCTAAAGAAGAAACAGTTTGTAGTTCTATGTGATAGTCAGAGCGCCATCCATTTGAGCAAGAATCTGAGTTTTCATTCTAGATCCAAGCACAAACATGTGCGTTATCATTGGATTAGAGAAGTACTCGAAGACAAGCATTTGTGTATCGAGAAGATCCATACCGACAAGAACGGGTTGGATATGATGACCAGAGTCTTACCAAAAGGTAACTTTGATGTTTGTTGTGCTACCGTCGGAATTGTAGCAGACTCCTCCTGTTGATTTGGAAATTGCATGGAGGTATCCCCCCTCACTGTTCAGGAGGGGGAGATTGTTGGAGTTATCCCTCACATGAGGAGAAAAGGAGTTTAACTTGCTTGGAGAAGCCTGAGCGTGCACGCGCTCCTATTAGTCTTGCTCAAGGCGTGCCCCGCGCCCATGCCTTGGACACAGAGAGGAAACCCAATCTTGAAAGCAATCAAGATTAAGAGAGAACCTTTACAGATAAACAACCCTGTAAAAGAGCGGAGTGATCTAGTAAGTTGAGAGACTGAAATGAGTGATTGTAATCTTCCTTCCCACTTTATAAAAAGATTAGCTCTTGTGGAAGTAGGCACCATTGGCCGAACCACGGTATATCTTTGTGTTGTGGTATACTTTTACTGCTTTATATTATTATCTGTTGTTAATAGTTGTTTAGTGAGTTGGGCATGTTAGTTTGGTTGTAGGGAATATTTAGATTGTTGTCTGATAAGAGCCCAAAATTGTAGTTTTAACCCCTTAACAATATTACTTTTAGACCAATTATGTGATTAATAAGTAAGAGTTAGTACTGTTATCGTGTTCTTATGTATTTCAGGCATTGGAGTCGAATATGTGCAAAAATGCACCCCTTATGTGAGATAATGGAGCAAAGGTTGGTTGCTAAGAAGTTCTATGATTAAAGGCCAAGATTCAAGGAGAAAAACCATTTTTAAAGCCCGGTCAAAGCTGAAAAGTCAAAGTCAACGCGGGCAGAAATAGCGCACAAAAGTCAGCAGAACTTTCGGAAGCCGTATATTTGGACTCAAATCTCGGAATTGAGCCTACCTTATGTCAAAACGACCAGCTCGGAACGAGCTTTCTAATTATCTAAGCATTGACCTAATCAAAAGAGCAAAAGTGGACAAAAAGTCTATTGAAGTCAAATCCAGCTGCCCCTTTGTGGACTGAAGTAATAAGGTTTTGGGCTCGATTTTCCGGCCAAAACATGGCTCCTCAGCCCATGCACGAAATTATGGATCTTGTCTCCTCCAAATGGGAGGCAAAGACTTAACTTTTAAGCATCTAGTTTTTTTTAGTGAGCAGTTATCCAAGAACTTGTTTGAGATCTAGTTTTTTCATTGAGTTAATTAGTTTTCATTCCAATAGATTAGTTTTAGAACAAAGAATGACTATTATTTAGAATCAGATTTAGTTTATAATAAATTATTAGTTTTTTATTTCAATTTAGTTTTATGATTCAATTCTTATTTAGATTTAGTTGTCTTAAATTCATAATTAGTTTGTTGTAATTTGATAATTAGTATTCATAATCTTAGACTATTGTGAATCTTAGACTATTGTGAAATTAGATTAATTAAGTTAATTAGTTATTCAATAATGACTTGTTTTGATTGTTCTTGTTTTAGAAATGATAATATAATTATTCAAGGCTAAAACCTCCATTATAGGGGTTTGAAGAAGCCTTGATGAAAACTTGATTGTTGTTAGCGTAGAATAGTTCGTAATATTCTATTCCATTATAGAAAGTAATTAGTTCACCATGAGAATTGGTGTGATTGCTTCACATGCTAGTTGTTAGTTGGTAGAGATTACCATGAACAATTAGGGATTAGAAACACCCAATTGTTATGCGAAAGCATTACAATTCGGATTACGACAATTCCTCACTAGTTGATTAAGTCGAATTAAGGTGGAATCAAATCTCCCTAATTCATTATCATATAGTCAATTTAGTATTTCCGTATTTTGAATTCATCCCATTTAGTATTTTCGTATTTTGATTTATCGCATCTTGATTAGTATAATTTCCAACGTTACTCTCATCGACTTTGATAAAACTGATAATCTTAGTTAAAGTGAATTCAAAAGAACTAGGAGTGGAACGAATTCTCTACTCCAACTTATTACAATAGCATCGAGAGTAGAAAACTTTGATATATAAGCTGAAATTAGTTTTAGTTTTTGATAAGAGCCCAAAACTGTAGTTTTAACCCCTTAACAATCATACTTTTAGACCAATTATGTGAGTAATAATTAAGAGTTAATACTGATTACGTGTTTTTATGCATTTCAGGCTTCAAAGTCTATTATGTGCGAGAAATGTGCCACTTTAGCGAGATAAAGGAGCAAAGGTCGGTTGCTAAGGAGTTCTGTGAATAAAGGCCAAGATTCAAGGAGACAAAGCCTTTGTAAAGCCCACCAAAAAGTCAAGAGTCAACACGGGCGTAAAACAATTGCACAAGTCACCAGAACTTCAGAAGGCCGTATTTTTGGACTCAGACCTCGGAATTGGGAGTATCTTATGTCAAAACGACCGGCTCGGAAAGAGCTTTCCAATGGTCAAAGCCTTGGCCCAATCGAAGGAGAAAAAGTGGACGAAACATCTCTCGAAGCCAACTGCAGCTGAATAGCCCATTTTGGACTAAAGAAATTGGGTTTTGGGCCCGATTTTCCGGCCCAAAACATGGCTCCAAGCCCATGCACGATTTTTGGATCTGAAAGTATAAAAACAAAAGCTTGACTCTTTGTTAATGGTAGTTAGGTTAGGAAGCTAATGTTAATGGAGTTTAGGGTTAGAAAAAGATAGATCTAGATTAGTTAATTACTTAGTTTTCATTCCATTAATTAGTTTCATTCTTTGTTTTAGATTAGTTATTTAAATCATTAAATATCATTCATTAGATAAATAAAATAGTTGTTATTCATTCAATCATATCTTGTTCTTATTGTTCTATTAGATTTATAAAGTTAATTACTTATTATATAATGACATGTTCTTATTATTGTTTTTGTGTTGGGAATGATAGTATAGAAATTTCACATCAAATCCTTACTCTCACCATTGTTCATTTTGGTTTGATTAGTTGAATTCAATTTAAGTCTAGACAGTTAAGATTAGAATGAATCCTTAGTCATTATATTGCATGATTATGTTTTGAGAGTAAGAAGAATTGATTTAAACGTAAGAACGGTAGGATTACACATTAGTGTTGTTAACATTAATATTTAGGATTCTACTATTTTTACGGGTTATCAAATGGCGCCGCTGCCATCTTAATCTCGTTCAAGACAAGAATTCAATTGCTTGAATCCAAGGGGCAATCCCCCATTCTCTACCCACCCACCCTTTTAATTTTTCATTATTATTTCTTGAATTTTCGAACTGATTCATCGTTTTTAGGCATAGGGGCTGCGGATTCACAGAGAAAAACACTGCGGTGAAGGTATTTCTAAATTTTTGAAAATTCTGAAAATTTTCAGACATAATATCTAATGTGTTGTTGATTTACTAAAATATTTTCAGATTTTTCAAAGTTGGTTTACCTTGTGAAAAAAATACGATCTTTACAGTGCTACATTTCAGTTTTCACACCGTATGTTCTTGAAAAACAGACAAGTAAGGTTACTTAGGGAGTTCTAAAAATTCTATAATTTTTATAGGAGTATCTATACTAAGTTAGGAGTTTGTAGTAAAAATTTGACGAGTTTTTGATTTGTTTTGACCTCCTAAATAGTAGAGTGTTTCCAGTGTGTTTCTGCAGTGTTGTAAACACTTAATATCTGGAACACCAGCCGATAAGGAGAGGTTGTAGAACTCCAATTGCTCTAAAGTTTTTACAGGAAAAAGTAGGATCTATCAGGAGTCTCCAGTAAAAATTTGGAAATTGTTGGCTTTGTTTTGATGGCTTAACCATTCGGTTGTTTGTATTATGTCCAAAAACTGTTTTGCAAACTTTGCAGGGCAGTAGAGGGACTTTCATAGCTCCGATTGATCTGAACTTTTACAAACTACTTGATAGACGTCTTAGAAAATTACTGTAAAAATTTCAAATTTTTTGGAGTAAGATAAAAGGCCTAAAACTCAAAAACCCTGAGGCGCGACCCGCGCCCAAAAGGAGCGCACCTACCCTCAAAACACTGGACATTCGAAAACCCTGAGCGCGACCCGCGCCCTAAGCAAGCGCACCTGCGCTCAAAACACTGGAAGTTGAGCGCGACCTGCACCCATACCGAGCGCGACCCGTGCTCAAAACACTGGAACTCGAATTTGCACTGAGCGCAGCTGCGTCCAAGTGAAGCGCACTTGCGCCCTCAACTGATTTTGCCATATTTCCGCAGGTTTGATTCAAATTTTCAATTTTCAAGTTTTTTAGTGTTCTAACTTGTTATATACACTGAACACGCATGAACAAGACGCTATTTATAAGCGAAGCAAGGACGTAATCAGGTATTCCCTTCTTCCACTCCTCATTTGTTTTGTCAGAGGAGTTTTAATTCTAGTATAATCAGGCTTGTTTTTCGTAGACATAAATACCACACGCCTATCTAAGAATTTCACACACACCACCTGATATAATGGCTGAAGAAAGAGAGACTCCTCTCTCTGACTTCTACAAAGCCTTGAGCGATAGCCCCAAATCTTGCATCGTTCTAGCAGATCCAGTGGGGGATTTCCGAATCCCCCCAAATATTTTTAATTTGTTACCCGTTTTTCATGGTTTAGACCATGAAAAACCTTATCAAAGATCGCGTAGGATTGAACAAGTCCTAACAACATTCCACCATCCTACGGTTGGTGCGGAACAAATTAAACCGAGGGTATTCCCTTTCACCTTAGCCCGATAAAGGCGGCGTCTTGGTTAATTGCCCAAACGCCAAACTCGTGGACTCATGGGCTCAACTTGTTCAATTGTTCATGGAACAGTTTTACCCACCATCAAGACAGATGAAATGCTTCACAAGATTCATTTCTTCAGCCGAGAATCCTCATGAATCCTTTTCAGAGGCACGGAATCATTTCATCGATCTTCTCATTGAATGCCGCATCATAATCTTGCGAAAGACACGCTTTGTTCGTGCTTTCTTCAAGGGGCTTTCACATTATCATAAGGAGGTTCTAGATATCATGGTGGGGTAGTTTTCTTAGTAAAGGAGCCTTGGAGGCTTATAAATTCTTAGAAGATCAATCTAAGAAGAACAACAATTGGGGAGGTAACGATTCCTCCCGCTCCTCTCCTTCTTCTCTTGAGGTTAAATATGATCCCAAGCTTAAAACTTTTATCGATGCCCTCACTAAAAAGGTAGATGCCATCTCTGTTCAACAACAACCCACTCCAGTCATGAACATTAACTCTACTCGTTGTAATGTCTGTTGTAGTCTTGAGCATTCCGACTTCTATTGTCCTCTTGTCTATGCACAAACACCACCACAACCATCACACTTCAACCAGTTAACTCAACATCAAGGGCAAGGGAACTTAGGTGACCAGAATAGAGGTTTAGTACCCATAACCCAGAACTATCAACATCAAGACATGAACGCTCAACAAGATTTAATTCCAATACAACCATCTACAGATAAAGTAGTAGTGACCTTGTTGGAGAAACAAAATCAAATTATGCAACAAAACTCCAACTTGATGAAAGATCAAAGATGATCAAAACTCTAATATGATGAAACAAACGATGCAAATGATGCGATCTTTGTGCCAAAAGGTTATTGACATGTCTTCTAACCAAAATAATAACCAAACCGGCGTGTTTCCAAGTCAAGCAATGCCTAATCCTAAGTCAACAAACACCACCTTTGAAATAAACAAGATTTCTTTCAGAATGGTAATATAAACCAAGGGGACCTACATGCAAATCACTACCCTTCGCTCAGGTATGCAGTAGTTGATAACCAAGTGACTATGCCTAAAGATTACCCGCAAACTAAAAATGATACCATACCAAATACTATGATAGAAACTGAAGACCCTACAACTGTACAAGTACTAGTTAAACCACAACCAAAAGGGAAAACATTACAAGACCCAATAATAGAAAGTGAAGACCCTACACCTGTAGAGGTTCCAATATGGACACCTAGATGGAAAACGGCTAGAGATAAAGCAAAGACTAATAATACTTTTATCCCTTCTGCTAAAAATAGCGATAAAACACCATATCCCCAAAGACTAGTTGTGTTTAAAAAGGACGAGAATTTTGATGAGATTAGAGAAGTGTTTAAAAATTTGACTATAAACCTACCTTTTCTAGAAGCTATAAAAAGTCTACCTGGACACGCTAAGTTTCTAAAAGAGTTGTGCACCAAGAAGAGGAAAACCAACATACCCCACGAAGCATTCTTAACCGAACAATATCCCTCTTTATCACGGAACATAACGGAATTGTTAAGTATAAGGACCCCGGTCGATCCCATCAGACAATGCACCTTAGGTGATACCTTCATAACAACTGCTTTATTAGACACGGGGGAAGTGTTAACTTACTCCCTTTTTATTTATATAAACAACTAGGTCTAACGAAACTTCAACCAACCAAAATGACTTTGCAGTTAGCCGATCATTCTATTAAGCATCCCAAGGGTGTAGTTGAAAATATTCTCGTTAAAGTTCAGGATTTTTACTATCCAACCGACTTTGTTATTCTTGACACAGAAGTTGCTCATGATTCCATTCCCATCATCTTAGGGCGTCCTTTCTTGGCAACCGCCAATGCCCAAATTAATTGTCGGGATGGCAAAATGACTCTTTCTTTTGGAAATCTTTCTGTAGAAGTTAACATGTTTAGACAAAAACAGGGACAACTAGGTTTGCCTGTAGAAGAGGAAGTGAAGTCCATTGAGAGTTTTGTACCTCACATTAGTGCGGCTGACACTTTAGTCCCCATACTAGTAGATACCCCTCTTATGGAAGAAGACAAGGATCACAATTTCTACTCCCTAAACGTAGATAACATCAAGGAGGATTTCCTTCGACTCTTTTGCAACCTTTCTTTGCCGCCTTGCGAGTTCTCTCCTATTGACATCCATTCATCTCTTGACGCCATGACGGAAGAAGAATTTTAAGCCTCTATCCCGGTGATTCTTCTTACCCACCTATTGAGGAATGTCTTGCATATCTCAAGGCCCTCGATGATATAGAACTAAGAACACTAGTTTAACACCATTCACCCACCTCACATCCTCATGTCACTCATTCACCTTCCATCACTTAATGTTCCTCCCTCTACCTTTTCAAAGAACCATTGAGTTTGTACTTGACCTTGGTGTTTCTCCTATGCTTCATAACTATCTAAAACCAACTAGTGAAGAAGTAACACCCAAGGACAAGCCACCTGACACTTTTTCATTTTTTTCCATTTTTTCCTTCTCAAAATTATCCACATCCCACGTATCTTCCACAACCATCAATTTTCTCACGTTCATTTACTTGGCATCCCTTTCGTAGGAGGACAAAGAAGAAACTGTATGCTCGATTAGGTTTTAGATCTATAAGGCTTTGCTCTCATTCCACTAAGCTACGTCATAGGAAAGCTTGGTGCTTAATTCTGTTTGATGGTGCATTCCGTGTTAACTATTTATGGAAAGATCCACAATTGTTTAGATTATTGATATATGGTAAACTGCATTTTAATACACATATATTAGTAAGTCTAGGGAATCTGACTTTAAAAGACCCAAGTTTTCGTACAATACCAACTTTCTGGAGTATAGGCCAAACAAAATTTTCAAACTTAAAAAGAGTTTTCCAATTTTGTTTTGGGGTGCATGATTTTGGTATTCATTTCAAATCATGTTGCCACCCTAAGCCTATCATGTTTACTCCAGTAGAGTTTGTGTTAGTTAGTACGTACCAGTTTAATTGTGCTTCATATTATCATATCATCTTTACAATATTTATGTTACAGATACTGCCAATTTTTGCCACGTTTCGATGGTAAATTCTTTCCTTATCTCTTTATACTTTGAAGACAAAGCGTTCGATTGTTTGGGGGTGGGATAGAAATATTTGCAAAAATTAGACACTTTTAGGATGTAAATTACGCACTTTTATTTATAAAATGTTAAAAATTATAAAAATTAGTTAGTTACATAATTTAATTGTGCTATTGAATTGTTTCATGAACCCCCTTCTCCCAAATTGTTTGGGGGTGGTATAGAAACACGATGTAAATGTTAAGCACATATTAGGTTATATATTACGTATTATTTATCTTAAAAATAATAACAATAAAAAGTATGCTATACACTTAGGAATATTGGTATTGTTTCTTTCTTTATGCTCTTAATAATCTAGAAGTCTCACGTAGCTTTTGCATTATAATAGTTTTTAGAAACTTAGGTTAATATGTAGGTAATAATCTTTGCATCTATCTATAAATATATTACATGAGTATCTATGATTGTTTGGCAGTAAGTTTCCGAAATCTAGGCTAGAGTACTTATTCTACAAATCCTGTGAGAATATAGCCTAAAGCCTTATATGAGTGAAACATTTGAGAAATGACACAAGGGAGAAGTATATTCCGAATAGAGAAATCACACGTCCACTTGCTTGACCACTATACCATGTCCTAAGAGAGAATTTAGGCCCTTTTTGGATCGATATAGCTAGAAATTCTGACCTAAGTATATTTTCCGCTAGTCGCCCCACTGAGCCTTTCATTAGCCCTTCCATAAACCACAATTCCTTTACCCTGTTACAAAAACAAAAAAAACAAAATATAAAAAAAAATCAACCTACCCATTTTAGAATAAGTCTGAGAATAGGATGAGTGAAGAAAAGAGAAGAGAAAAACCTGTGTAAACAGAAATTAGTTAGTTGCTTCAGAAAATAAAAAGAAAAGAAGTTTACATCCAAAGAAAAGAAAAGAAAAAGAAAAATAGAAATAAAATAAAAACTCCAAAAATAGAATAAAAGGAGTCGAAAAGCCAAAAGAAAAAGGCTAAGGATGGAAACAAAGTGTAGAAGCAAAAGAACAAGGTTTTCTCTAGTTACGTAATATGAAGACCCTATTATCTCAGACTTGTCTTTTTGAATATCCGTTTCCTTCATTCTTAAACCATCTCTTAATCCCCGCAACAACTAATAAAGACCTCTAGCTCAATTAGGAATAGGTTAGTGGGATAGTAAGTGGCAGATGTGTTTGATCAACTTCGGCTTCCTTGTGTGTCATTGAGATTGTAAGGTAAAGTATGCTCATTGCCCATTGGAGTAGCAAAACTTGAGTGGAAAAATCGAGTGATTTTGTCTTGACTTTTATGTGAGAACCTACTTAAGGACGCTATTCCAAAGTTTCAGAAACGGACCTGTTATTGCATTTCATAGTATTACTCATTATATATATGTTTATTCGCAGATGATTGATTATTATGCATACATTAGCTTAGGTTTCGACATGATTATTCTGTATTCATTGCTAGTGAGATGTATAGATAATTGAGACATAAATAAGGAAACAATAGTTTTATTTCTTAGTCGTTGTAGTATAGATGAAGTTTGTGAGTACCTTCACTGGAAAACTCTCACGAGGCTATAACTTGTCCACTAGGGAATTCCTAGTGGTTTAAGGCCTTGTTGCATCTGGTCAATGCAATCGCACTCAGCGAAACGAGAGTAGATAGAACTCCATTTTTGGTCACTTATTCTAATTTCTCATATTTGCTTGAGGACAAGCAAAATGCTGTTTGGGGGTGGTTTGATAAGAGCCCAAAACTGTAGTTTTAACCCCTTAACAATCATACTTTTAGACCAATTATGTGAGTGATAATTAAGAGTTAATATCGATTCACGTGTTTTATGCATTTCAGGGCTTCAAAGTCTATTATGTGCAGAAATGTGCCACTTTAGCGAGATAAAGGAGCAAAGGTCGGTTGCTAAGGAGTTCTGTGAATAAAGGCCAAGATTCAAGGAGACAAAGCCTTTGTAAAGCCCAGTCAAAATCTGAAAAGTCAACACAGGCAGAAACAGCACACAAGTCAGCAGAACTTCCGAAGGCCGTATCTTTGGACTCAGACCTCGGAATTGGGAGTATCTTATGTCAAAACGACCGGTTCGAAAAGAGATTTCTAATGGTCTAAGCCTTGGCCCAATCAGAGGAGCGGAAGTGGATGAAACATCTGTCGAAGCCAACTGCAGCTGAAGAGCCCATTTTGGACTAAAGAAATTGGGTTTTGGGCCCGATTTTCTGGCCCAAAACATGGCTCCAAGCCCATGCACGATTTTTGGATCTGAAAGTATAAAAACAAAAGCTTGACTCTTTATTAATGGTAGTTAGGTTAGGAAGCTAATGTTAATGGAGTTTAAGGTTAGAAAAAGATAGATCTAGATTAGTTAATTACTTAGTTTTCATTCCATTAATTAGTTTCATTCTTTGTTTTAGATTAGTTATTTAAATCATTGAATATCATTCATTAGATAAATAAAATAGTTGTTATTCATTCAATCATATCTTGTTGTTATTGTTCTATTAGATTTATAAAGTTAATTACTTATTCCATAATGACATGTTCTTATTGTTATTATTGTTCTTGTGTTGGGAATGGTAGTATAGAAATTTCACATCAAATCATTACTCTCACCATTGTTCCTTTTGGTTTGATTAGTTGAATTCAATTTAAGTCTAGACAGTTAAGAGTGGAATGAATCCTTACTCATTATATTGCATGATTATATTTTGAGAGTAAGAAGAATTGATTTAAACGTAAGAACGGTAGGATTTCGTATTAGTGTTGTTAACATTAATATTTAGGATTCTACTATTTTTACGGGTTATCAGTTTTACTTGCGTTTGATTCTCGTTGCTTATTCGTTGGTAAAACTATTCGTTTTATCATTATCAAATGGCGCCGCTACCATCTTAGTTCTGTTTAGAATTGTTTACATTAGTATTGTTAGTCTTCCCAAAGTCCCATTAAACCCACCCACCCTTGTTTGGTTCTAACTGTCAAGCGCCTGGAACTCGAGTTGGACCTGAGCGCGACCCACAGCCCTATCAAGGCAAATTTTGAGCGCCCCCTATGCTGAAGTGCCTGGAGCTCGAGTTGGACTTGAGCGCGACACACGCCCTATCTAGGCTATTTCTGAGCGCGACCTGTGCTCTCTGCTAGAGCAGCCCGATTTTCACAGATCAGTTCAAACTTCCATTTCTTCAAGTTATTCAGTGTTTCTAACTTGTTAAATATAGTGAGCTCATCTAAACAAGACGTTATTCATAAGCGAAGCAAGGAGGCATTCAGGTACTTCTTTCTTCCACACTTCGCATCTCCTATTAGAGGATTTATACTAGCATATCAGGGTTGTTTTGATTGTTGTCGTGTTTATTTAATATTGGACTTCGCCTTGCATGAGATTAAGGTCAGGTAGAGAAAAAATGACTAACGTAATCTATCGTGAACGTCAGCACACACACCTATCTAGTATACCACACACTACACCTGAAATAATGGCTGAAGAAAGAGAGTCTCCTCTCTCTGACTTTTACAAAGCCCTAAATGATAGCCCAAAATCTTGCATCGTTCTTGCAGACCTAGTGGGGGATTTCTGAATCCCCCCAAATATATTTAATTTGTTACCCGTTTTTCATGGAAAACCTTATCAGCATATGCATAGGATTGAACAAGTCCTTACCACATTCCATCATCCTACGGTTGGTGTGGAAACAAATTAAATTGAGGGTGTTTCCTTTCAGCCTAGCCGACAAGGCGGCGTCTTGGTTAACTGCCCAAGCGCCTAATTCTGTGAACTTATGGGCCAAACTTGTTCAACTATTTATGGAACATTTTTACCCAACACTGAAGACGAATGAAATGTTTTCCAAGATTCATTTTTTTCGATAGAATCCTCATGAATCCTTTTCACAGGCTTGGAATCGTTTGACTGACTTGCTTATAGAGTGTCCACATCATAACCTTGCCAAAGACACGTTAGTTCATGCCTTTTTCATGGGACTGTTACACCACCATAAAGAGGTCCTTGATATAATGAATGGGGGTAGTTTCCTCAGTAAAGGAGCCTCAGAGGCTTATAAATTTTTAGAAGATCAAACAAAGCGTAATAATAATTGGGGGGTTAGTGACGATATCTCCCGCTCCGCTAGTTCTTCTTCAACAGTTAAGGCCGCCGATATGTTTGAGATTAAACTCGATCCTGAGCTTAAAACTTTAATCGAATATTTAACTAAAAAGGTAGAAGTTATTTCTGTTCAATAAAAGCATATTCCCGTCATGAATGTCAACTCTAATCCATGTAATTTCTATTTGAGTCCTGAGCATCCCGACTCCTATTGTCCTCTCACATATGAACAACAAACATCACAACAAGATAATGTTTGCTCTATTAATAGTTATCCTATTCCTAATGCCCCTTGGAGACAACATCCCAACTTCAGTTGGAGAAATAATCAACAAGTTACACCTCCAGGGTATAATAATTAAAATGTTAGGCCAGCAAACAATTACAACCAAGCTCCACCACGACAAGGACAAGGTCAAGGATAAGGTCAGGGTAATTATAATAATTATAACAATAATAATTATAATGTTAATAGAGGTATCGTTCCGGTCAATCATAACTATCACAACCCACCTGTTAATAATCAATGTGACATAGTTATTATCACACAACCTATAGCAAACACTCCTCCACAACCGGATCGTTTCGACACCTTTATGCAAACCCAACAACATATTTTACAGTCCATCCAACTTTCCTTACAGCAGTTAGCACAAGAGAAAGTACAACCAAAAGGTGTATTTCCAAGTCAAGCGATACCTAATCCTAAAACAACAAACACAGCCTTTGAGGTAAACGGTAATATTAGTAAGGAAAATGCAAACATAGGTGAGCTAAATGCCATCATCACTCTCCATTCTAGCAGAGTGGTTGATAACGCCGTAACTATGCCTATAGTTACCCCACCAGTAGTCCCTACACCAGATATTGAACTAGATACCGAAATAGAAACTGAAGATCCTACCCCTGTAGAGGTACCAGTTAAACCACAACCTAAGAAACAGAAAGCCAAGGTTAGACATCCTGTTGATACATACGCTAAATATATAGAGAAACCACCGTTTCCCCATAAATTAGCAATGTTAAACAATGATACAAACTTTGACGAGATTAGGGAAGTTTTCAAAAATCTAACGATAAACCTACCCTTTCTTGAAGCAATTAAAAAGTTACCTCACCATGCTAAGTTTCTTAAAGAGTTGTACAATATTAGGCGTAAGACAAATATCCCTAAAGAGGCCTTTTTAACTGAACAGTTTCCAGCTTTATTAGAACATAATAGAATCGTTAAGTACAAGAACCCTTGTCGTCCTACTGTACAATGCACCTTAGGAGATTCCCACACGATAACCACTTTATTAGACCTGGGGGTGAGTGTTAACTTACTCCCGTATTATCTATACAAACAAATAGGTCTACAAGAGATGCAACCTACTAAAATGACGTTTCTATTAGCGGATCGGTCTATTAAGTATCCTAAGGGTGTGGTTGAAAACCTGCTTGTTAAGGTTCATGATTTCTGCTATCCTGCTGATTTTGTTATTATCAATACAGAAGTCGCTAACGACTCTGTTCCGATCATCTTAGGGCGTCCCTTCTTGGGAACTGCCAACGCGTTTATAAATTGCCGCAATGGTTCGATGTCCTTGTCTTTTGGCCATCTTTCTGTTGAGGTCAATGTTTTTAAAATGATGAAACAGTAACCAGACTCGTCTGTAAAATGGGGAGGTTAGCATGATTGAGAGTTTAGCTTAAGACTATTTTAATAACACGTTTCCAGAAAACCAGCTGCATAAATTCCTTTCCTTTGGAAGTTCAGATTTTGAGGATAACTCCTACGTAAAGAAAGTCAATGCCCTCTTTGAGTCTACACCTACCATAGGCTCTTCTGTTGCTCCATCTACTGAGTTTAAACAAGTCTTCACTACTCAAGATAGGGAACCACCAGAAGCCTTTATCGACATTCCCACCACACCGGTGCTTAAACATCTTCCTTCTGAGTTGAAGTATATTTAACTTGATCCAGATGGTAGTCATCCGGTAATTATATCTTCTCTAATATCTGAGGAGGAAGAGGCACGTTTGATTAGGGTGATTAGGGAACATCGTTCTGCGATTGGTTGATCCCTAGAAGACATTAAGGGAATTGACCCTAATATTTACACTCATCGTATACATTTGGAGGATAACGCAAAGACTTCTCGCGAACCTCAGCATCGCTTGAACCCTGCCATGAAAGATGTGGTCAAAGAAAAAGTTTTACGGTTACTCGATGCGGGTATCATATACCCAATCTCCGATAGCGAATGGGTAAGTCCCATTCATGTAGTTCCTAAGAAATCAGGGATTACCATGATACGTAATGCTAAGGGTGAATATGTTTCCATGCATGGTCCTATGAAATGGAGGATCTGTATTGATTATAGACGTTTAAATGCCATGACACGAAAGGATCATTTTCCTTTACCCTTTATAGATCAGATGCTCGAACGTCTAGCTGGTCATGCTTTTTATTGTTTTTTAGATGGCTACTCTGCCTATTTTCAAATTATTATTGATATTGATGACCAAGAAAACACAACATTCACATGTCCTTTAAGAACGTATGTCTATAAACGAATGCCTTTTGGCTTTTTTTTTTGCAGGCAAAATGTGAATATATTAATATAAATATAAGGTTACATGGTGAAGAATCGTTAACATGTTACATGAGGGGTTCCCACCACCTAACAAAAGGACTGAGCGTACTCTACCTAAATCGAAAGTACACCTGATCAGGGCTCTCAATTTTGGGTACAAAAGATGGCCGTGATGCACTCCATTCCGATGCATCCATATCCAAAGTCGCCCCATGCTTTCTTTGCTGAATCAAAGATGAAGTTGGCTTCTCTCCAACTGTATGTTCCTGGTACCTTCCAGCAGTGTATGCTTCATATATTTAGTGACATGGTAGAGCGCTTCATGAAAGTTTTCATGGATGATTTTTCTATCTATGGAGATTCTTTCACTGACTACCTGTCTAACCTGTTAAAGGTTTTGACACGGTGTGAAGAGAAAAGTCTGGTTTTAAATTGGGAAAAATGTATTTCATGGTGAAAAAGGGAATAGTGCTAGGTCACATTGTGTCTAGTGATGGCATCAAAGTAGATAAGGCCAAACTACATAAGATAGCGCTCTACCAATACCACAGACTGTTTGTGATATTAGAGCCTTCCTAGGCCATGCAGGGCTTTATAGGCGTTTTATCAAAGATTTTTCAAAAATAGCTAGGCCTTTGACTAATTTGCTTTTAAAGGATGCCATCTTTGATTTTAATTTTAACTGTAAACAGGCTTTTGAAAATTTAAAAGCCGCCTTAACATCTGCACCCATTATACAGCCTCCCGATTGCTCTAAACCATTCGAACTCATATGTGATGCTAGTGATTATGTTGTTGGTGCTGTGTTAGGTCAGAAACTAGATAATAAGTCCACTGTCATTTATTATGCTAGTAAAACTTTAAACAATGCTCAAAGGAATTATACAACTACTGAAAAAGAATTATTAGCTGTCGTTTATGCTTTAGATAAGTTTCGTCCTTATTTGGTTGGTACCAAGACTTTAGTTTACACGGACCATGCATCCCTTAGGTACTTTCTCGCAAAGAAGAATGCTAAGCAGAGATTAATCCGATGGATTCTTCTCCTGCAAGAGTTCACATTAGAAATAAAGGACAAAAGAGGGGTCAAAAATGTAGTTGCCGACCACTTATCTAGACTAACAAATGATGATGATAGTGATTCTGAGTCCATACCTGACTCCTTTCCTGATGAGCATCTATATGCTATTTTTTTTGCACCATGGTATGCAGATATTGTGAAATATTTAGCGTCTGATATTCTTCCTGACGATTGGTCAAGAAATGAACGTAAGAAGTTCTTGGCCAGAGTTAAGCTATATTATTGGGATGAGCCCTACCTTTTTAAGTATTGTGCGGATCAGATTATTCGTCATTGTATTCCCCAGTGGGAATATAATGAGATTCTATCATTCTACCATGACAAAGAGTGTGGTGGCCATTTAGTGGTATGAAAACAGCTGCTAAAATTCTTCAATGTGGGTTTTATTGGCCTACTCTTTTTAAAGATGCCTAAGTGCATTGCAAGACGTGTGTTTGTTGCCAACAACTTGGGCAAATCACTAAGCGTAATATGATGCCATTAAACCCAATCATGGTGGTATAAATTTTTTGATGTATGGGGCATTGATTTCATGGGTCTTTTTCCTGTTTCCCACGGTTTTATATATATTCTAGTTGTCATGGACTACGTGTCTAAATGGATAGAGGCCATGGCTTGCCATAGCAATGACCATAAGACAGTTATATTTTTTGTTAAGGAATACATTTTCTGTTGGTTTGGCATTCCTAAAGCCATCATTAGTGATAGTGGAACACATTTATGCAATAGAGTTGTTGCGTCTTTAGTTAAAAAGTATGGAGTTACACATAAAGTGGCAACTCCTTATCATCTACAAACTAGTGGCCAAGTAGAAGTTTCTAATAGGGAAATAAAAAAATTCTTAGAAACAACTGTAAATCCTGATAGAAAAGATTGGTCTAAGCATCTAACTGATGCCTTATGGGCGTATAGGACTGCTTTTAAAACTCCTATAGGTATGTCTCCCATCAGACTTGTATTTGGAAACCTTGTCATTTGCCTATTGAATTGGAGCACCATGCTATGTGGGCTATAAAAAGCCTTAACTTCAATTTTGATGAGGCGGGTGTCAAGCGCAAGTTGCAATTGAATGAGCTTGAAGAAATCCATAGCGATTCTTATGATCTCGCGAAAGATTATAAAGCTAACATGAAACGTGTTCATGATAAACAAATCTTGCGCAAAGAGTTTGTGGTAGGTCAAAAGGTCTTGCTTTACAAACTCCCGTCTACATATTTTTCCAGGGAAATTAAAAACCCGTTGCTCCGGTCCTTTTCTAGTTACTGAAGTCACCCCTTACCGGGCAATCACCTTGGTAAATCCCAAGGACAACAATACCTTTCAAGTCAATTGCCAATGGTTAAAATATTTTCACGAGTTAATGTCCCCTGATATGGAAGAAGTCCTTTTACAGGACCCTGTCTATGAGGACTGACCTTTGTTGTTGGTGTACTTCCTTTCACTTCTATATATTGGTTAGTGCTGATAGGGTTATATACTAAAATCATTACTTTTGTATTAACTCTAATTCTTTATATTTTGAATAAGAATCATATGGGCAAATGTTATGCATATTATATATGTTATTAATTATATGCATGTGTCTAATACTTCATGTTGTAGATGATATGGTGTGAACACACAGAAGATCATATCATCAGTACCTTATAAAGTATAAGTAATCGTTCACAACCTAGATGAATTTGGACAAACCATTGGTACGGTTGTAGTATAATCTGGTATTAGTCTATCTTCATTATAGGATTACACTAGTACACTTTGTGTGTATTGAACAGGACCAAGTGAGGTTGTTTCTCTTTATACTAACTATATAAGAGAACAAATGTCTCTGTTATTATGGATGCTTGTTCTCTTAATCCGGATATAATAACGGGCACTTACATACATTGTACATTGCTTTAAATCATCAATGAGTGAGATTCATTTGTGAATCAACAAACTCGATGGATTGGGTAATGAAATTTTATGTAAGGTGTGTTGTTGATTATAGAAGGAATCCGTGACCCGCAAGAAGTCGGGTTGATGATGTCCCCTTGAAGAGCTCAAAAAGATTGTCATGTAAACCCTGTAGGTAGATTTATTCCGACATGACAATGAGGTTGAGCGGTACTACTCAAGGACATAAGAAGTTGATTAATGTAGTTGTCAGTAACTTGACTTAATCAATGGACATTCGATATCTTAAACACGGGGAGATCAATGAGCATATAATATGGAGCCTATAAACGCTGACACGTAATTTGGGATTAGGGTGGTAGTGCAATAATGACCTTTAGTGAAATAAGCCATTTGTTGATGGACTTGGGCCGTGTGTGCTGGGCGAACATGGGAGGCCCAAGCCCGTCAGGAGGCCTAACCCTAATTTCTCCTCATAGTCCCTATTGTAGCCTATAAATAGAATCCCTTCTCTCCTGGTCGAAATCACTATTCATCAGGATTGAAAAGATAGGCAAGGAAAGATAGATCCAAAAATTGGTTCTAGCTTTGTGAGAAAGAAAGGGGTTGGTAGATCGTTGCCCACACAACGTCTAATCTATTGAAAGGAATACAATAGAAGATCAAGGGGTTGATTGTTGATTTGGATTCATAGCTATTGGATTATCAGAGTTATCAAGAAGCCAGATTTACATGTATGTTTTCCTATCCAAAACCGTGGAACCCCATTAATTCCACTGCGCATGGGTTTTCGTGGTTTGTAGAAATTTACATTCTGAAATAACAGTTCCTACAATTGGTATCGGAGCCTGTAGATTTGTTGGTAGATGTAGAACTGTTCTAACATGGTTTTACAGGCATCTAGACCAACTGTTATGGTCAAAATGATTTATGAAAAGAAATGGATCGATTTTTGTTTTTATGAAAAATTGATTGGTTTTACAGCTTTTGATTATTGGTGGATGTAATTTAAATCACGGTATGTATCATGTTATTGTTTTTATTCATGATGTAATCTTATGTAAAGATCAAAAGATCAAAAAGATCAAGATTTGGATTGGTCGAAATTCGGATCTGAGTTTTTTATGTTAGAGCGCGGGTGGAGCGCAGGTCCCGCTCAAACGCCTGGAAGTCGCAAAAGGCAAGAGTGCTGGTCGCGCCGAAGCGCCTGGAAGTGAGCGCGCCACGCGCCTTATACAGGCACAACGTTCGAACATGATGGAGCAATGAATATGGGCCATAACAGTTGGGAATTTATTTTCCATTTTATTGTTCATATTTGCTTATTCTATATGCATATTTTTATTTGTGAATGTTTGTTAAAAACTAAGCCCACATGAATAATAGATAACATGGACATAGGCTTGACCAGTAAACAGAAAGATCCTCAATTCTAAAAAACTAAGTGGGAGCGGGAATTTGTTTCGTATAAATCCCACGGTCTCCATTATTGGTTTGTTGGTGATATAATTATACTTGCGCGTCGGTTTTAGTGCCTTCCTCCATATCGGATGAGTCTAATTACGGATTACCAGAACAAACTTCTAAAGGAAAACTATATTAAGTTATTAATGTATGGATTCACTTCTCCATCTGAAGGGATTCATTACAAATAATGGACTAAGAAGTTGAGTAATGGTATACACTTAGATGCAAGTAATGGTATCCTCCCCATCGGAATCACTGCTATTATTTGTAGGACCAAAGAAAGGTCAGCATTTTAGTTTTACTTGTCTAGATGGCATGTGTCTACTCTAACGAGCGGCGTGCTGTTAAGTTGACGAGAAGTATAACTAATAGGAAAAACCTCTCTACACGAATGTAGATAGAATAAACGTCCACACTATCGTGGCTTACTACATCTCGGTGTGTAGGGTGCTGACGGGTTAATTAATTGATTTTTAAGTTAATTCCAAAAGTATTTCCACGAATGTAGAATGGTAAACGTCCACACTATCGTGGCTTACTACTTCTCGGTGTAGAGGGTGCAAGTGATGGGATGATTAATTAATTAATTTTTGTTATTAACTCAAGAAGTTTTTGCCCTACATAATAGTAATTTAATGTGATTCTTAGGTTTTCAAAATGGTTACTTTCAACCCACTAGCAACTATTCTTAAGGAAAACAAACTTCTTGGCTCTAATTACATAGAGTAGAAACACAACTTGGATATCGTGTTGACTGCTGAAGAGTACAAATATGTACTCAATGAGGAATGCCCACCTAAGCCTGACAATATTTCTGGAGAAGAGGAGAAAGGAACATATAAGAAGTGGATCAAGGCAGATGAGATATCGCGGTGTTACATTTTGGCATCTATGTCAGGTGTGTTGCAACATCAGCATCATGCCATGACCACGGCTTATGATATGATGGCCAATCTCACGGAACTCTTCGGACACCAGAATAGGGCTGCTAGGCAAACTGCCATGAAAAACTTGATGACCACAACTATGACTGAAGGGACTCCTATAAGGGATCATATACTCAGGATGATGGCTTATATGAATGAGTTGGAGATCCTTAGAGCTGATATCTATGTGAAAACGCAGGTCAATATCATTCTCATGATGCTGCCTGAGAGGTTTGAATCATTCCGCCTTAACTACAACATGAACAAAAGGTTGTATTCTTTGGCGGAGCTTATGACAGAACTTCAGTCAGCTGAGAGTCTCTTTCAGCATAGTTATATTCAGGTTTATGCTACTGAGAAGGTTTCTACTTCTACGCCTAATGGCGGTAAGAAGAAAAATAATGTTCAGAAGCATAGGAACATGGCAAAGAAGGGCATGGGACCTCAAGGAGCTGTGAAAAAGTCTAAGGGCAAGTGCTACAAGTGCAAGCAGTCAGGACACTGGAAGCCAGATTGTCCTCTTCTCAACAAAGAGAATAATGGAGGTATGTCTCATGTACTAGTCGTTTAACATGTTTAGCGGTGTTATCTACTAGTACCTGGTGTGTAGATAAGGAAGCCACTAACCATGTCTGCATTTCATTGCAGAGGTTCCAAGAAACCAGAAAACTTAGTGTTGGAGAGATTGCCTTATCTTTGGGGATGCTACCAGAGTAGTAGCTGTTGCAGTGGGAGATGTTTGTTTATCTTTTGGTAGAAATAAGACTATAGTGTTAAAGAATTGTCTTTATGTGCCTAATTTTACAAAGAACTTGATTTCAGTTTCTATGTTAATTAAGGATGGATATTTTGTTTCTTTTAAATGACAAGATTGTCATTAAGAAAAATAAACCTTTTATATGTTCTGGTGCATTAGAAGGCAATTTATACATCATTAATCTTATTCCACCCATAGTGCATTAAATTTTACCCCAAGTAGTATTATTCTAGAAGTATTGAGCAGAGAGACATTAAACTACTTCAGTACCAATTGTACAAGAATAGGAACCACGACGTGTCACCAATGACGTACAAGAACAAGAGGTGCTTCATCGTAGTGGGAGGGTTGTTAGACAACCTGACAGGTTGATTGGTTTGGCAATGTCTACAGACATAACCACTAATAACCAAGATCCTGATCCCTGGACCTACAATGAAGCACTCCAAGATAGAGCTATAATATCTTGGCAAAAAGCAATGAATTCTGAGATGGAATCTATGGATTCTAATCAGATCTGGGAGCTTGTAGAGCCACCCAATGGTGTAAAACCCATTGGATGCAAGTGGATCTATAAAATGGATGTCAAGATAGCTTTCCTTAATGGAAGTCTTGAGGAAACCATCTATATAGAGCAACCAGAAGGATTCATTGAAAAAAGTCAAGAGCATCTTGTTTTCTAAAAGAAATTTGATGGAAACGTAGTGGTAATTCTTGTGCTTTATGTGGATGACATCTTACTCATTGGAAATAATGTAAAAGAGTTGTCAGACATAAGGGTATGGTTATCAAAGCAATTTGATATGAAGGACTTGGGAGAAGCGGGTCACGTCCTTGGGATCAAAATTATAAGAGATCGCAAGAAAAGGATATTGTGCTTATCTCAGGCTACCTATATTGATCTTGTGTTGATTTCGTTCTAACATGCAAAAACTCAAGAAAGGTTTCTTGCCTTTTAGGCATAGAGTTCCTCTATCAAAGGATATGTGTCCCAAGACACCAAAAGAGATAGAGGACATGAAAGCGGTTCCTTATGCTTCGGCTGTAGGAAGCTTAATGTACGCCATGCTATGCACGAGGCTAGACATCTGCTTTACCGTTGGCATGGTTAGCAGATATCAGAAGAACCCAGGACAATGGCACTGGACTGCGGTAAAACATATACTGAAGTACCTGAAAAGGACTAAGGATTATATGTTAGTATACCATGCAGATAGTTTGGTTCCCTTAGGATAAACAATCTACACTATCGTGAACTCCAAAGTATTTCCACGAATGTAGAATGGTAAACGTCCACACTATCATGGCTTACTACTACTTCGGTGTGGGAGTCTTTGAAGGGGTCGATAGGGACAAGAGTAAGTCTACCTCAGGTTGTGTGTTTACCTTGTGAGGTGGAGCCATAGTATGGAGGAGTGTCAAGTGGAAATGCTTGTCTGACTCCACCATGGAAGCTGAATATGTGGCAGCCAAAGAATCAGTTTTGGGTTCGGAACTTCTTGTAAGCAAGTAAACACATTGAGCGCAAGTACCACCTAGAAAAGAGGAGATGTTTATGTTACCAAGATAGCATCAGAAGATAACCTAAGCTGACCCCTTGACAAGCATGTTGAGGGGATGGGAATCAGATGCTTGGCAGCATAGCTTTAAAGTATAAGTGGGAGAGTTGTTAGTAGTGTACTAAAAATCAATGCTTTGAGTATAAGTGGGAGATTGATATGGTTATATACTAAAAGCATTACTTTTGTATTAACTCTAATTCTTTATATTTTGAATGAGAATCATATAGGCAAATGTTATGCATATTATATATGTTATTAGTTATATGCATGTGTCTAATACTTTATGTTGGAGATGATATGGTGTGAACACACAGAAGATCATATCATCAGTACCTTATAAAGTATAAGTAATCGTTCACAACCAAGATGGATTTGGATAAACCATTGGTATGGTTGTAGTATAATCTGGTATTAGTCTATCTAGACTATATGATTACACTAGTACACTTTGTGTGTATTGAACAGGACCAAGTGAGGTTGTTTGTCTTTATACTGACTATATAAGAGAACAAATGCCTCTGTTATTATAGATGTTTGTCATCTTAATCCGGATATAATAACAGGCACTTACGTGCATTGCATATTACTTTAAATCATCAATGAGTGAGACTCATTTGTGAATCAACAAACTCGATGGATTAGGTAATGACATCGTATATAAGGTGTACTGTTGATTATAGAAGGAATCTGTGACCTGCAGGAAGTCGGGTTGATGATGTCCCCTTGAGGAGCTCAAAAAGATTGTCATGTAAACCCTACAGGTGGATTTATTTCGACATGACAATGAGGTTGAGTGGTTGATAAGCGCATAAATATTACATTATTCACGCTCAATTTTATATTAGTTAGTTCGTTTAATTTATTCGTTTGATTTAGTTAGTGTATTTTTGGTGGTTTTACAGGAATTGGACTTAACATGATTAAAAGTGTGGAAACTGTCGAGATTCGGGATGTCGATTGGCGGGGAGTTCCCCGTGCGGTTGGGTCTTGTTAAAGCATGTGAGTAAAGACAAGAGGAAATAAAAGAAAATGGAATTTGGGCCTAAAGTTTAGTCTAGGTCCAATAGCCTAAGAGCGGACCATGTGCCACTAAAGACACCCACCCATGACCAAATAACAAAAGCCCATACCCACTTACTAAAGGGTCACCCCATTTCTTGTCCCACCGAGGGAGCACCATAGCACCTATCATTTCCTTCTCCATCGCGAACAAAAAACTAAAACAACGAAAATCCCCGATTTTATCCGACCAAAAGAGAACCTTTCCATAGACAAAGAAAAACTGCCAACCCAATATACGAAACAAAAAGGAAGAAAACTGCTAAAAGGGGGATAAAGAGAGGCAAGGGGAAGTGAAGAGAGGTCGGTCTTGGCTGGAAAAAAAAGCGAGAGAGAACCGGAGAAAGGAAAGCAAAAAGCTAGGACCGACGAGAGAGAGGAGAAAAGTGATGAAACGGGACTGTAGGACGGACGCCAACACAAAGATGTTGAAGAAGGTTCTTTGGTTGGAAGGAGGGAAAACAAAAAGAAAGAAGCTCATGGCATGAGTAAAACGCAGCGATAAGAGACCCGAGAGAGAACAGGGCGATAGCTCGAGTAGGCTGAACCAGGAGCTATCTTGTGAGGCCGAGACTTTGAGCTGGAACCGGGCCGGAGAGGCGGGGAACCGTCGCATCCGAATCCGGAATCGAAGCAAGATGATGTATCGGTTTTGTTAATGGCTTTATTTTCTTTTGATATCATTTGTTTTACGCTGTTTTTATTTCGCATGTGTAACTAAATTATTTACTAGGGCTCAGATGAAGCTCTAGACTTGCGTAGGTTTTTTATGTTTAGTTGATTCATTGTTCTCGGAACGTAAAGATTCAGTGATCGTTTTCGTATTGATATTAGTGGTATACTTTCATTAATTATATCTTGCATGACTTGACTAGTTAATCGTTAGATACATATTCCGTTCTTATCAAAGCATCGTTTTTATCGTTTACGTAAACTTGTGAGAAGTCGTACTGTAAGAAGACGATTTTTGCTAGGAGTTTATATTTTCGTTTGTTGAAATTCGATCAAACCAATATATAGATTTATATAAGAGCTCAACGTTCACATCTTCGAGAAAGCTAGGGATTCCTTTCCCTCGTGCTACTCGTAATTAAAAGAGAACTTTGAATTAATTGAATTAGGATACTTAAAACGGTCTAGGGTGGATTGAATGCCTTAGTAGTCTCTCCATTGATAATTTAATATAAGTTCTATAGTTTTCATAATTAAGTTAAATAGGACTAGTTATTAGTTAATCAATACTTCATAAACCAATATAGTTCGAATTAGGATAAATAATATTTTAGTATTCAATTGTCCCTAACAAACAATCCGTGGGATCGATTCTCGATTCTTGGCACCTATTACGATAGACCTCGCGTATGCCATGCAGTATTAGTATAAATAAAATAGGATTTAATTAACCTGTTTATTTAGGCTGGTTAATTTCCTGTGAAGTTTTTGGCGCCGCTGCCGGGGATTGTAGTAGTACAATTGAGTTTTGAAGTTTTATTTATTGTGATCCGTAGTTTAAGTTTAGTCGTAATTATATTATTTCATAGTTTACGTATCTAATTTCAGTTATTTTTGCAGATAATTAAGCATAGATTTCTTCTTACAAGGGATAGTCGTGACTTTGTTGTGGACGTTGTGAAGTGCTTGTTGTCGTCACCCGGCGTCGCAAGTAGCCCTCGAAGGCTCACGCCGGAGGTACGTCTTTTTCCTTTGTGGGATTGAATTTTGTTTGTTTCGTGGGTCGTGCTTGTTTTATTGTTTCTTGCATTTAGGAAGGTTAAATCACATTGACCAGCCTTAGGCATCTTGCATTAGGACAGGTTTTAGCCCGCTCACTAGGAAAACCTTTTTTACGCGTGGATCGAGTGACGGTGCTTTTTGCACAAGAACTGGGAATCGTGTGATTTGGGTTTAGGAGCAAATATATATTAAACAAGTTTTAAAATTCAATCTGGGTTGTAATTTTTGTTTGGTATTGTTTGTGTGAATTGTCTGCATCTTTTATTAGAGTCTTAGGTTTTAGAAGTAGTTTATGGTAGTAACTCGGTCTGATAACACACCTGTTACACCGTTTGATCCTGAGATTGAACGCACTCTCCTTAGGAGAAGTAGGCATCCCGAATTAGAGGTACCCGAAACTTTTGTTGGCAATACACCAATTTTTGCTGACATGGAGGGTAATAACAATAACGTGGTTGCCCAAGTACCTAGATCTATTAAGGAATATATATATCCTACTAGGACAACCCGACCATCTTGCATCGTTCCCCGCAACCAATGCTAATCACTTTGAGTTGAAGCCCAATCCAATTTGGGGCTCCTTCCTAAGTTTAGGGAGCGGAAGAGGAAGACCTATATCTTCATGTGAGGGAATTTGAGGATATTTGTGGGACTATTAAGCTTCAACAATTTAGTGACGGCTATAAAATTAAAATTGTTCCCATTTTCTCTTAAAAAAAAAAGCCAAGAGTTGGTTTCACACTCTCCCATGAATTCCATAACGGGATGGGAAAAATTATGCATTGTGTTTTTTAAAGACTTTTTCCCTAATCATAAAGGCTTAATTGCTTTTAGAAAAGACTTGTCATCTTTTGCCAAACCGATGGAGAGTCATTATGGAAGTGTATGGAGAGGTTTAAGGACATGCTCTTGCGGTGTCCTAACCACGCCTAGAGAACGGTAGGCTAGTGCAGATTCTCTATGAGGGTCTCGATTTTAATTCTAAGGCTATGATTGAGACCATGAGTACTGGAGATTTCTGTGATAAGACTGTAGAAGAAGCGTGGACCTTTTTAGAAGAAGTCTCTAAGAAGGTCCAGCAATGGGAAACTAGTCGTGAGCCTAAGAAGGTGGCTAGTAGTACTACTACTACACGGGGAGGGTTTGTTAAAGTGTTGACAAGGAATTCGACCTAACGCTAGGATGGCGCTTTAATTAGAAGAGTTGAAGCTCTCGAGCTAGAAAAAGAGACAAAGTCTCTAGCTCCAGTAGCCAATGTTGAAGTCCCTGGGTGTCTGTTGTGTGAAAGTCTTGATCACGTTATAGATAATTGCCCTGGGGTAAATGCACAAGTCAATGCTTTTAATTCATACCAAAAGCCAGGCAATAATCCTTTTTCTAACCGCATTATAACCCCGGATGGTAACCATCCCAATTTGTCTTGGTCTAAAGGTATACATCAGGGAGGCCCCGTGGTTAACTCAAACCCAGTACCACAGTATGCACCTCAACCACCTAAACTTTCACCTATAGAAGAGGCCATTGCTCAATTAACACAAAACACCATGAAATTCCAGGACACAACGCAACAGTTTATGCAAGCCAGTCAAACGGCTACTCAGGATAATGCTCAAGCCATTAGGAAGATTGAAATCACCATAGGTCAAATTGCTAATACTTTGAATGAGAGGGACAAGGGCAGGTTTCCTAGTCAACCAGTAGCTAATCCGAGGAGTCAATTGGAAATAAGTTCTAACGTAAACCAGGCTCACCAGGAGCAAGCCAAGGCTATCACTGTTCTTAGGAGTGGAAAACGTGTTGATAATAGGGTTGAGATGTCTAAGGACGCTGAGGTCAGATCTGATCCTATAGAGTGTGAGAAGGAGGAAGGTGAGGTGAGTGAATCTAATAGTCATAATACTTCTAGGAAGGGTGTAGAACCTTCTACTGCTGTGGAGACTAACCCTGTGCCATCTTATATACCTAAAGCTCCTTTTCCCCAACGTTTGATTCCGGCTAAGAAAGGTTCTAATCTTAATGAAATAATGGAAATGTTTAAACAGGTTCAAATAAATATTCCGTTACTTGATGCTATAAAACAAGTTCCTTCCTATGCCAAGTTTCTTAAAGATTTGTGTACACAAAAACGTAAGTTGAATGTGCACAAGAAAGCTTTCCTAACTGAGCAAGTGAGTTCTATTATCCAAAACCAAACTCCACCTAAGTTTAGAGATCCAGGATGCCCTACTATTTCTTGTGTTATTGGTGATCATATGATTGAGAAAGCATTACTTGATTTAGGAGCTAGTGTTAATTTGTTGCCTTATTCAGTTTATTTACAGCTTGGTCTTGGTAAGTTGAAACCTACATCAATTACTCTTCAATTGGCAGATAGGTCTATTAGGATTCGACGTGGTGTTGTTGAGGATGTTTTGATTCAGGTTGATAAATTTTATTTCCCTGTTGACTTTGTTGTTCGGATACACAACTGTTCAAGATCCTAAACACCATATTCGGTCATTTTAGGTCGTCCTTTTTAGCCACTTCTAATGCTATCATTAAGCGTAAGTAATGGAGTGTTAAAACTTTCTTTTGGTAATATGACTACAGAACTTAATGTGTTTAATGTGGGTCAAGAACCTCCCGAACGATGATTTTTGGGAGGTTAATCTTATTGATAGTATAGTTCACGAGACTTTCTTGGAGAGTTATTCTAATGACCCTCTTGAGTCTTGTTTAACTAATTCGGTAGTGGTTGTGATGTGGATGATGTAATTTGTGAAGTTAATCGTTCTTTGGATGCAACCCCAATTTTAAAACCGATAAGTGGAGAGCCCTGATAGAGCATCGACTCCATCCGAGTCTACCCATCTCTTCTATAGAGAGTCCTCCTAAGCTAGAGTTGAAACCATTACGATACTCTTAAGTATGTTTTTACGGACTGATGATTCTTTGCGGTTATTATTGCTTCTAATCTAGATAATGAACAAGAAGGTAAATTGATTAGGGTTCTTAAAGAGCATAGAAGCGACTTTAGGGTGGAATATTGCTGATATTAATGGTATAAGCCCAACCTGATTGTATGCATCATATTCATCTTGAGAAGGATGCTAAACCAACCCGTGAGTTTCGAGAGATGGCTTAATCCTAACATGAAAGAGGTAGTGAGAGCCGAGGTTCTCAAGTTGTTAGATCGCGGGTATCATTTATCCCATTTCGATAGTAAATGGGTGAGTCTATTCAGGTTGTCCCTAAAAGTCACGGGCTTACGGTAGTTAAGAAATTGAAGCGGCGAGTTAGTGCCCACCCGTATGACTCTTGGATGGCGTTTTGCATTGACTATCGTAAGTTGAATTTGGCCACTAGGAAAGATCACTTTTCTCTTCCGGTTTATTGACCCGGATGCTTTCGAGAGGTTAGCCGGTCATAAATATTATTGTTTTCTTGATGGTTATTCGGTTATTACCAAATATGTATTATCCACGAGGATCAAGAAAAGACTACTTTTACTTGTCCTTTTGGAACTTTTGCCTATCGTCATTATGCCTTTTGGATTATGTAATGCACTGGTACCTTCCAAGTGATGCATGCTTAGTATTTTTCTGATATGGTAGAAAGGTTTCTTGAGGTGTTTATGGATGACTTCTCGGTATTTGGGGATTCTTTTGATGAGGGTTTGCACCGTTTAGAATTAGTGTTAATTAGGTGCAAGGAGAAGAATCTTGTGTTGAATTGGGAGAAGTGTCATTTTATGGTTCAACGAGGTATTGTTCTTGGTCATATTGTTTCTAGTAAAGGAATTGAGGTCGATAAGGCCAAGGTTGATGTCATTTCGGCCTTCCACCACCCTAAGACTGTGAAAGATATTAGGTCATTCTTAGGTCATCTTTGGTTTTATAGGCGTTTCATTAAAGACTTTAGCAAGATTTCTCGCCCCCTTATGCAATTTACTTGGTAAGGGCGCCGCTTTTCGTCTTTGATGACGATTGTTTGAAAGCTTTTGAGAAGCTTAAGCATTTATTGACTACGCTCCTATCATACAACCACTGATTGGAGTGAGCCTTTTGAGTTAATGTGTGATCGTCGACTATGCAGTTGGGGCTGTTTTAGGTCAACGGTTTGACAAGTTGCCCCATGTTATTTATTATGCTAGTCGAACCCTTAATGATGCACGGATGAACTACACTACAACCGAGAAAGAGTTGTTAGCTGTTGTGTTTGCTTTAGACAAATTTAGGTCTTACCTCATGCAGGGTCTAAGGTTGTCGTGTTTTCCGATCATTCGGCTTTGAAATATCTCCTTACTAAGAAGGATGCTAAAAGCCGCGTTTGATTATTTGGGTACTCTTGTTGCAAGAGTTTGATATAGAGATTAGGGATAAGAAGTGGTGCGGAGAACGTGGTCGTGACCACTTGTCTAGACTTATAGTAGAATCTTCTACCGATATTTTGCTGTAAATGAATCTTTTCACGATGAGCAACTTTTTTTGTTATATCACAATCGCTTTGGTATGCGGATATTGTTAATTATCTTCTAATAGCGAAACAATTTCCCGCTCATTGGAGACAAATGGGATAAATCTAAGTTTCTTCTTGAGGTTAGGAATTTTTTGGGATGATCCATACTTGTTTAAGTCATGCTCGACCCCATTGTTAGGAGATGTGTTTAGAGTGAGTCTCATAGTATTCTCTCTTTTGCCATGACCATGCATGTGGTGGTCACTTTGGTCCTAAAAAGGCGGTCGCGAAGGTTTTGCGGTGTGGTTTTTATTGGCCTAATCTATTTAGGGATGCACATGAGTTTTGCTTGAATTGTGATAGATGCCGGTGTCTGATTGTAATATTTCCCATAGGAACATGATGCCTCTTTCCCTATTTTAGTTGTGGAGCTTTTTGATGTATGGGGTATAGACTTCATGGGTCCTTTCCTCCTTCCTTTGGTTATCTTTATATCCTTGTCGCCGTAGACTATGTTTCTAAGTGGGTTGAGGCGGTGCCATGTAAAAGCGAATGATCATAAAGTCGTAGTTAACTTTTTAAAATATAATATATTTTCTCGTTTTGGTACGCCTCGTGCAATTATAAGTGATAATGGTACTCATTTTACACACCGAGCATTTGAATCTTTAATGAAAAAGTACTCTATTACTCATAAGCTTGCTACCCCATATCATCCTCAAACTAGTGGCCAAGTTGAAGTATCTAATAGGGAGATTAAGCGGATTTTAGAAAAATGCACGACCGACCGTCGTAGGATTGGTCTCAACGTCTTAATGATTCCCTTTGGGCTTATAGAACTGCTTATAAGACTCCTATTGGTATGTCCCCTTATAGGCTTGTGTTTGGAAAGGCATGTCATTTGCCTGTAGAATTGGAACATCGTGCTTTTTGGGCCATTAAAACGTTTAACTTCGATATGCGTAAGGCTGGTTCACAATGTAAACTTCAGTTGAATGAGTTAGCTGAGTTAAGGAATGAGGCATATGAGAATGCCAAGATTTACAAAGAGCGGACTAAGATTTTTCATGATAAATCTATTCTTCGAAAGTCTTTTGAACCTAATAAAAAAGTCTTGCTATATAATTCTCGTTTGCGACTTTTTCCTGGTAAGTTACGTTCTAGGTGGACTGGTCCTTTCATTGTTAAAACTGTTTTTTCCTCATGGTGTTGTTGAGATAGAAGATCCTACGGATGGTCGTGTGTTTAAGGTAAATGGTCAACGTTTGAAACCATACCTTGACGGTTTTGGCCGGCGGGGATGTGGAAAGGTAAGTCCGCTTGATCCTATTTATCATGACCGATTGAGTATCCGGCTTGTTGATAAGCCCACATAGCCTTGATCGGTTGTGTGAAGCATTAAATACGCTAGAGGCGTTAATCAGTAAGCGCTTGTGGGGAGGCAACCCATGTTTTTAGTATTTCGGAAAAAAAAAAAAAAAACTCTGAAGCTTTCGCTTACTGATGGTGGCGCGACCAGCCCTAGCCTTTGTCGAGAGAATTTTACCCTTGGCGCCAGCGCTAAATGGAGCGCGACCAGCGCCAAAACAATAAATCAAAAATCACCGAAGCGCCCCCAGCCATGTGGAGCGCGACCCGCCCGACCTCCGTGGACCGCGAAATTTTCCAGTTTTCGAGGAGGGTCGGGTTGAACACCATTGAACTAAGCGAAGACAACCAAACAGAGTTCGATTGAAGCGGGGATGGAGCAATGAATATGGCCATAATAGTTGGGAATTTATTTTCCATTTTATTGTTCGCATTTGCTTATTATATATGCATGTTTTTATTTTTGAGTCATGTGTACCTTTCGCATACCTCATACATTCCACTTTAGCACCTTTTCTCCGTGTTTTTGGAGACGTGTAACTCTATGGAATGAGATATGTGCCACAGGTTAGTCGTCATAGTAAATTGGTTCCTTTTCTATTTTATCGATATTATATCTTTAGTGTGGTACTAATTTCTACAGGTGACTCGAGTTTTATTTTTCGTTCATGGAGCTATTGGTAACTTCTTTCCTTATTCTTTTACTTGTCCATGTTATTACTTCTTTCCTTATTACTTTTTGGAATTAAGCATATATGTCAACATTGAGGACAATGTCTGAACTAAGTTTGGGGGTGGGAACAAAATGTTTTGTTTAGCGAAAAATAAAACTTAGGTATACTATGCACTTAGGGGTAGTGGTATTGTTTCCTTTTCTATGATGATTATAGTCTAGAAATCTTAGTTAGCATTAGAATTAAGAGTAGTTATTAAGAAACTTAGTTTAAGATATAGGTAATAGTCTCTGCATCTTTTCATAAATATCTTGCATGAACGTTATATTTGTACTTGGCAGTACTTTTCTGAGACCTAGGTTAGAGTGCTTAATTTTACATATCCGGTGAGAATCTAGCCTAAAAGCCTCATATGAGTTGATATCTGAGTGATGACACAAGGGAGAAGTTAATTCCGAGTAGAGAAAACACACGTCCACTTGCTTGATCACCATACCATATCCTAAAAGAGAATTTAGGCAATCTTTGGATCGATATAGCCAAAAATTCAAACCTAAAGAATATTTTTTTCCGCTAGTAAGCCTTAATCGAGCCTTTTATTAGCCTTTTCATAAACCGCAAATTCCTTACCCTATATAAAATAAAAATAAAAAAAAAAAAAAAAAAAAAAAAAAATAGCCTACCCATTTGATAAGTTTGAGAAATAGGATGAAATGAAGAAAAGAAATGAGAAAGACCTGTGGAAAATCAATAATTTGTTAGTTGCTTCAAAAGAAAAATAAAGAAAAGAAAGTTTCCATCCAAAAAAAAAAAAAAAAAAAAAAAAAAAACAAAAGAAAAATAGAAATAAAATAAAAAAGTTAAAACTTCAAAAATAGAATCAAAGGAGTCAAAAAGCCAAAACAAAAGGGCTAAGGATGGAAACAAAGTCACGAGAAACAAAGTAAGAACGGGACTTTCTAGTTTCTGAATTTGAAGACCTTATTTTCTCGGACTTGTCTATTTTGTTTATCCATTCCATTTATTCTTAAACTATCACCTAAGCTATACATAACACCTAATAAAGACCTTTAGCTCAATTAGGAATAGGTTGGTGTGATAGTAAGTGGCGATGTGTTTGATCGACCCTCGGCTCCTTTGGATGTCATTGAGATTGAGAGAAAAAGTGTGCTCACCGCACAATCTTTGGAGTGATGAAACCTCGAGCGGAAAAAATCAGAGTATTTTTGTCTTGACATATTTGTGAGGACCTACTTAGGACGCTTATTCAAAGTTGAGAACCCGGACCTCGCCACTTGCATTTCATAGTTTTGTTCATTGCATGTATGTTTATTTGTAGATGATTTGATTATTACGCATATGTTAACTTAGGTTTTAAAATGAGTATTCTTTATTCCTTGTTAGTGAGAAATATGAATATCTGAGATAAATTAAGGAAACATTACTATTATTTCTTAGTCATTATAGTATAGATGAAGTTTGGGAGTACCTTCTCTGAAAACTCTCACGAGACTAAACTCGTCCACTAGGGTAAACCTAGGGGTTTAAAATGCTTGTTGCACATGCTAAGTGTAATCGTGATTCCTACGAAAATGAGTTAGGATTTTTAAGTTTTATTATTAGTTTAGATTTAGTTTTGCTTGAGGACTAGCAAAATGTAAGTTTGGGGGTATTTGATAAGCGCATAAATATTACATTATTCACGCTCAATTTTATATTAGTTAGTTCGTTTAATTTATTCGTTTGATTTAGTTAGTGTATTTTTGGTGGTTTTACAGGAATTGGACTTAACATGATTAAAAGTGTGGAAACTGTCGAGATTCGGGATGTCAGTGGCAGGAGTTCCCCTGGTCTGGTTGGGTCTTGTTAAAGCATGTGAGTAAAGACAAGAGGAAATAAAAGAAAATGGAATTTGGGCCTAAAGTTTAGTCTAGGTCCAATAGCCTAAGACTGGACCATGTGCCACTAAAGACACCAGCCCATGACCAAATAACAAAAGCATTTACTGTCCACCATACCCACTTACTAAGGGTCACCCCATTTACTGTCCACCCGAGGAGCACCATAGCACCTATCATTTCCTTCTCCATCGCGAACAAAAACTGAAACAACGAAAATCCCGCCGATTTTATCCCGACCAAAAGAGAACCTTTCCATAGACAAAGAAAACTGCCAACCCAATACCGAAACAAAAAAGGAAGAAAACTGCTAAAAGGGGGGGATAAAGAGAGGCGCAAGGGGAGTGAAGAGGGGTCGGTCTTGGCTGGAAAAACAAAGCAGAGAGAACCAGAGAAAGGAAAGCAAAAAGCTAGGACCGAACCAGAGAGAGAGGAGAAAAGCAGTGAAACGGGGATCAGAGGGGGACGTGATGAAGAAGGCGTTCTTGGCTGGAAGGAGGGAAAACACAGCTGAAGAAGTCATGGCGTGAGTAAAAACGAAAGCGATAAGAGACCGGAGAGAGAACAGGGCGATAGCTCGAGTAGTCTGAACCAGGAGCTATCTTGTGAGGCCGAGACTTTGAGCTGGAACCGGACGGAGAGGCAGACGAATTGAGGCCAGCGCTCCAGAATCCGGAATCCAGAAACGCGACAGTATCGGTTTTGTTAATGGCTTTATTTTCTTTTGATATCGCTGTTTCTGCTGTTTTATTTCGCATGTGTAACTAAATTATTTACTAGGGCTCAGATGAAGCTCTAGACTTGCGTAGGTTTTTTTATGTTTAGTTGATTCATTGTTCTCGGACGTAAAGATTCAGTGATCGTTTTCGTATTGATATTAGTGGTATACTTTCATTAATTATATCTTGCATGACTTGACTAGTTAATCGTTAGATACATATTCCGTTCTTATCAAAGCATCGTTTTTATCGTTTACGTAAACTTGTGAGAAGTCGTACTGTAAGAAGACGATTTTTGCTAGGAGTTTATATTTTCGTTTGTTGAAATTCGATCAAACCAATATATAGATTTATATAAGAGCTCAACGTTCACATCTTCGAGAAAGCTAGGGATTCCTTTCCTTCGTGCTACTCGTAATTAAAAGAGAACTTTGAATTAATTGAATTAGGATACTTATAACGGTCTAGGGTGGATTCGAATGCCTTAGTAGTCTCTCCATTGATAATTTAATATAAGTTCTATAGTTTTCATAATTAAGTTAAATAGGACTAGTTATTAGTTAATCAATACTTCATAAACCAATATAGTTCGAATTAGGATAAGTAATATTTTAGTATTCAATTGTCCCTAAACAGCAATCCCTGTGGGATCGACCTCGTTCTTGCGCACCTATTACGATAGACCTCGTGCGCTTGCGAGTATTAGTATAAATAAAATAGGATTTAATTAACCTGTTTATTTAGGCTGGTTAATTTCCTGTCAGTGGTACTACTCAAGGACATAAGAAGTTGATTAATGTAGTTGTTAGTAACTTGACTTAATCAATGGACATTCGATATCTTAAACACGGGGAGATCAATGAGCATATAATATAGAGCCCATAAACGCTGACACATTATTTGGGATTAGGGTGGTAGTGCAACAATGACCTTTAGTGGAATAAGTCATTTGTTGACAAACTTGGGTCGTGTGTTCTGGGCAAACATGGGAAGCCCAAGCCCGTCAGGAGGCCCAACCCAAATTTCTCCTTATGGTCCCTGTTGTAGCCTATAAATAGAATCACTTCTCTCCTGACTGAAATCACTATTCATCTAGATTGAAAAGAAAGGCAAAGAAAGATAGATCCAAAAATTGGTTCTAGCTTTGTGAGAAAGAAGGGGGTTGGTAGATCGTTGCCCACACAATGTCCAATCTATTGAATGGAATACAACAGAAGATCAAGGGGTTGATTGTTGATTCGGATTCATAGCTATTGTATTCTTAGAGTTATCAAGAAGCCAGATTTACAGGTATGTTTTCCTATCCAAAACCGTGAACCCCATTAATTCCGTTGCGCGTGGGTTTTCGCAGTTTGTAGAAATTTGCATTCTGAAATAACAGTTCCTACAAGTGCACCATTCAGGTAACTGGGCCCTCCCAATGGAGTGTGTGGCTATAAGTACCGAATCATATGTTCACGTTTAACATAATTCACATTTTCCACTCTTGCATGTTTTCTCGTTTTTTTAGTCATGTTCCTCTATGGTGTGAATTATGTCCTTATTGCTTATTGTCTTTCCTTATATTAATCCATATTCATAAAAAGTAACAAATATTAAAATCATAAAAATAGTAATCTAGAAAGTCTCATGAATCTGACTTTAAAAGACCCACGTTTTAAAACAAATTTTCAAACTTCGTTGCCAAAAATTTGTTTGGGGGTGGGGTGTCGGTCTTTCCATCCTTGATTGATAAATTTTCCATTTTTTTGCTTATGTCGTTTAATCGTATTTAGATTCGGGTTGACATTATCTATGAATTTAGATTTTATTTGTTTACATAACTTATTTTATGCATGCACTTCGAGGTGTTCTCAATCTTTTTATATGTCAACCACGGTTAGAATAGAGTATTTTATGGCTCATTGGATTGGAAATTCTCTCCTGATCGTTTTCATAGTTCATTCGTAAAAATTGGACCGTGAACGAGTCGAGAATTTCAGTTTAAAGATTAGCGCACATAAGAACGGAATCGACAAATATCGAATTAGGCTTGGGCCCAAAATTTTCGCACGCACGTGCCGCACACGTGCGTCGCCTTCCTCAAACACAAAAATAGTTCGCAAGTTTCTCTATTTTCCACCATTAACAACATCCAAACCCTAACCAAAATATATAAAAAAAATAATAATAATAAAAAATAAAAAAACCCACCACACCAATAGCTTTAACCCACTCCAAATCGCGAGTCCTACTCTACACCATTATCCAACACCAACTTACCCACCACAAAAAAAATTACCAAAATAATAAATTTTCACAACCACCACCGCCACCACTCCAAGTTTGTGAGTGAATCCCATTCAAACTCGTTCCCTACATTGTCTTCATCCCACAAATCGTTTCAAAACTTCAATGACTCAAAAAAGACGAATTTTGTCGGAACAAGTTTTTACTACCGACCACTTTGTGCCGTTTTACAGTGACGAGATGATTCGTAGGGATTGGACGAAATTGTGGTATTCGATGAACGACTTTTATAACGACGATTTGGTCCAACAATTCTATAAGACGAGGGAGTTGGATGGTAATAAAAATTTTGTGAAGGTGAATAAAATAAGGAGAGAAGTTGATAGAAATTTGTTGGCTCGTATTTTTGGCATGGAAGAAGGACGCAATCTAGTAGCCACATTGCAGAAATCCCAAATTGGTGGGATCGAGCCTTTGATGAAAGAGACGGTTTTGGAGGGAAGCTACAACGCGAGTTCACATTGTGTTTGTCAGTCGTCTCTGCGAACCAACCAGCTGGCTACTGCTCAGTGGATTGGTAGGAATGTCATTGGAAAAAAGAAAGTCAGTGACATCAGTCTGAATTGTCTTCACGTTCTATGGATACTCCAAGAGAGGAAGTATGAATTATGTATCCTTAAGTTTTTGATAAATATGATTAGAGGAGTTGGGAAGAGTATTGCACCTCTTCCTGTTTTGGTAACAAAGATCATGATAAGTTTGAGAGCTACTCCGAAATCTGATCGGATTATGCTGAACTCGCATTCAAATGCAAGTATTTACACTCAATGTATCCAGAAGACTTGGAGGTTGCCGGCTGATAGGGTTGTGGAAGAGGTTAACTTGGATGATAAGGAGGAGGATACGGCATGTTTTGATGCCAATGCCTTGGAGAGATGTAATTCGGATATGGAACGCATGTCAGTGCTTCATCGTGGCATGCGTTCTCTTAATACCATGTACATGGATGTCCAACAGAGGCAAGTGAACATCCATCATAACTATGAGAAGCTCAATGCTGACATGGCGACCCTAGTCTAGTGGGGGAATGAGCGTTGGGAATCTACACAGAGATTCCAAAAAGAAGTGCTACGACACTTACGAGCCCAGTAGGATTCTGGTTCTGACAACTCCGACAGGCGTGAGCGTCGTCGACGCAGGACTGATGGAGCTGGCACATCTTCATCTCAGGGCCAGTAGTTTAGTTTGTAATGTTTAGGAAAATTTCTCTGTTTTGGTAAAATTTTATTTCGAGTTGTTTAGTTTATTAGTTAGATTTGGATTATGTAGTTGTTTTTGACTATTTGATCGTTAGTTGAAATTTTAATTTAATTTGGTTTTTGTCCAAGAATGCAATGATTTTTGCGTAAATCCCACCTTCCCGAATTGTTTGGGGGTGGCATTATTAATTTTTGCATTGCTTTTATCTTATTCGCCGTTTTAGAAGTAATTTTGCAAATTGTGAAAATATGAGTTGTGTGAGAATGTTTCCATATTGGTGTGGCTAGGATATATATTGTTGTAGTGATGGAATTTCAATGAATTAGGAAGTTGCTATTTTGAATAAAACCAAAAAGCTATTGGTTTATATTCGGAAGATGCACCTAACTTGTTTCCGTTTTGGTTCTAAAATATTTTGTTTCCGGCAATTGTCTTAAAATTTTTTGGCAACTTGTCGATTCGTTTTAGAAACTAAAATCCTATATATACTTGCTTTATTCTACACACAAAACCCACACATCTCACTTTCATCTCTCACCCTAAACCTCTACCTTTTTCCTTTTTGTTTTTCCTTTCGTCCTGCTCCGCACACACAGAGTGCGCCCTGCGCCCTAGCAAGACCAATTCTGAGCACGCCTAGCGTTGAAACGCCTGTAACTTGATTTGGACATGAGCGCTACCCGCGCCCCTCAAAGGCTAACTTGTGGAAGTAGGCACTATTAGCCGAACCACGGTATATCTTTGTGTTGTGGTATGCTCTTACTGCTTTATACTATTATCTGTTGTTAATAGTTGTTTAGTGAGTTTGACATGTTATTTTGGTTGTAGAAAATATTTAGATTGTTGTCTGGAGTTGTTATTGATCCTAGTACAAGTTATATGTGTAGTGGGGATCGATTGGTATCGGTATAAACCCCAACACATACTGCCAATCTACTGCGACTTTTAATCTCTTTAGAGCCTTTGCAACTGAAAGTTATGCCGCAATGCAGAGAGTAACTCAATGGTATCTCGATTTTATGGAGCATGCACAGGGAGACAGGTACAATTTACTCGTTGTTAAGTAGTTTTCAAACACATGTCGTAGTCTATCATGCCGCGTTATATGTATCAATTATACAATTTCCTAGCTAGCCACACAATTGAATCACTATGGACAATGTAAAACGAACTCTTTAACTTGATTATATTCTTGTGTTTCAATGACTTCAAAGAGGCATACCTCATTATGCAGCCTCTCTAAATCTTCTGGCCAACACAAAACTTAATCGATCTTAACTTGACTCCAAGCAACTTCTTTGAAATGGATGTATCGACGAGTGGAATCAGTTTCCACTACGTCAGGATCGGGTGGCTCTGAAACATCACAACATTCTTCTTCACACAAACTCATTCTTCGTCAAATAACTTTCTTACAATGAGTGAGTCAAATAAACCGAAAATTTCACCAAATTCTAAACCTGTTTATAACCCTCTGGTAGGTAACGTATTTAAGGGAGTCGAAGTAAACAAGGAAACTCAAGATATGATTCTGTTGAGATCACAAGAACTGAGAACACATCTCCTTTTCTTCTAACTAGCAAAAGTGCATATAATGAATCGAAATAAAGAAAACAGAGAAATATTCTAGCTGTAACATTGAAAACAGGGCAATAATTTTTGACATTCGGACGCCTGTACCGGGCTATACGTAAACCGGCATGCGTGAAAAAGAAAAAGAAAAAGTAGACAATTTGGTGCCAAAATAATGAAAAGTCATTTGATAATATAGAAAATGATGTACATTGGTCAATGGTTCTGATGCGCACTATACTAATTTGTATCTTTTACCTGGTCCGAGCCAAAAAGAAATAAATCAACATGGAGTTCCATTCAAAACTCCTAAGCAGTCACATACATCAACGTTGGTGACGCTCTAGAAAACAATCACATCAACTTGGGTTTTGACATAGGCAATCTAAAGAAAAGAAATTCATCTTTACAATAACCAAATCAATTGTAGCATATTGTCTGGCAACGCCCCCTTCACCATTGGTAGCAAGTAGCAACAGCTTCAATTGTTTTCCTCAACCCAATGCAACATCTATAAATTCATTCATTTCTGAATAGACTCAAATGTGCAGCAGTAATTAGACAACAAAAGTCTTCCACAAAATAATTCCCACACCACCACCTTCTAAGAAGTATAGCATTTGCCCCATCAAGAAACTCGTCACAGATATAACTGCACAAATTACCTGAAAGAATGAAACAACAATTAGTAGTTGTACAACACCATTTATATAGTGGCAAACTGGCAACACCATTTTTTTCTTCTTATTTTTACATAGTTGTATCAGTTTGTTTTGTTTTCAGTAAAGTAGTAAAAGAATTCTTTACTTGTCTTATGTAGTGGTCATATTTGTGACATAAGATGTTATTGGTGGAAAGTGGGCCGTATGCAGAGTAGTGAAGAGAGGACATGGTGCAGCGGATCAGGTACGCGGAAACCTAACTGTCGAGAACTGCAGTGAATAGAGAACGACAGGTGGAGAGGTAGGAGACGTGGGAAATGAAAAGATCAATGGACCAAATGGAGAGGGGAGTTAGGAAAAAGAGAGATATAAAGAAAAATAGGGGTTAGAAAAAACGAGGAGAAAAGGTCATCAAGAGAAGAGAAAGAGAGAGAGAAGTGAGATAATACCGGTAATCTTATAGGTTGTTAAGACAATACATTTGGCGCCGTCCGTGGGGACCGGTAGGAAAATGGCCACTGTAGCGAAAAGAGGAGTAAGGAGACCTAAGAAAGTAGCAGTTAGAGAAACGGTCGAGGAAACAGAAAGCGTTGAGATGGAAGGGGTAGGAAAGGAAGAAATATTAGACGTGGCGGCAGACGCTACCAGACTTCTTCAGGAGGAGATAGTTAGGCTAAGGAATGAGAATGACGAGGGTTGAGAAAGGAGAGGGAGACGACACGTGGAGAAACGGAGCGAGGGGATCCTCGAGGCAGTGAAGTGGAGGGGGAGAATGAGGAGTACCCGCCACCAGTCGCGGAACAAACGGCGGGGATCACTTTGGAAGTAGTACAGGCTATGATTAAGAAAGATAGGGAAATGAACCGTATAGCAGAAAGAGTGAACTAGAGCGCTGCGCAGAAGGAAGTTGCAAGCCTCAATAAAAATCCGCTGGCAGATACGATATGGAATTCGGAAGTGCCTAAGAGGTTCTCCCAACCCAGGTTTGAGAGGTATGATGGGAAAGGAGACCCGACTGATCATTTACACCATTTTCAGCAATAGATGTCATTATGGCAGGAGAGTAAGTATGATGGACTCCGCTGCATGATGTTCCCCGCCAATCTTAAGAGGGGAGCCTCAGATAAAGGTTTGAAGAGCTGGAGCGCACATTTGTTGATCACTTCATACACACGAAAAGAAGGGTGGTTGATATTGCGGCGCTGTTCAACATCAAACAAAGGTCCGTTGAATCATTAAGGGAGTTTTTGTGCAAATTCAAGGAGGAGACACTGAGAGTGGAGAATCTGGATGAACATGCAGTGGTCATAGCCTTCAAGCACGGCTTGAGGTCGGGAACTAGAGTTCATGAGTCGGTTTCCAAAATCGAAATCACTACTTTGGACGCTCTGTACCCAAAGGTAGAAAAATACATACGATATAAGGATATAATGCAGAGGAATGCGAAGGAACAGAAGAAGTCAATGAAGGCAGTGCAGGGTATAGACAGAGATGACCGAAAGGGTAAAGATAGGATAAAGGAAAGAGGGAGCGGATCATACATAGGGGAGCACCGCGGTCCAGAGAGGAAGCCATACCACGAAATAGAACAGACTCCTCTTAATCGGCCCTTAGAGGAAATCTTGCCTCTAATTAAGGGGCAACAATATTATGAGGGTCTGCGGAGTACACCAGGGGAGATAAAGGGGAAATCATTTGCGTGTATCATCAAATCAGGAATCATACCACTAATGAATGTTATGCCTTGAAGTGATTAGTGGAAAGAATGATTGAAAAGGGGATGCTCAGGGAGTTTGTCACGGAGGGTCATCAAGTCGAGAGAGTACCAGCTCCGACTAGAATTTTAGGTACTATCAATGTCATCTTTAGTGGACAAACATTGGGAAGGAATGCACATAGAGACAAGATAAGAAAGATAGCGAGTTTATAGCAGGTGAATGAGGTGGTGAGCATACCGCGAGTTTGTGGAACCGCGATGGGTGAGGAAAACATAATGTTCGCTCCAAAGGACTTAGAGTCAGTAATTTCACCACATGAGGATGTATTGGTAATTATTATAGCGATGGGTAATTATCTGGTAAAAAGGGTGTTGATTGACTGCGGTAGTTCAGTGGATTTGCTATTTAAAGGGGCTATGGAGGAGATGAACGTCGGTAGAGACTAGTTAAAAGCTCCTCAAACCAATTTGTATGGGTTCAATGGCAGTATGATAGAGTCCATGGGGGAGCTGGTGCTACCAGTAACAGCAGGTTCGACGACTGTATTCACTCGGTTTATGGTGGTGGACATTAGTTCCCAATATAATGTAATTTTAGGGAGAAGATGGATCCATGAAATGAAAACCATTCCATCGACATATTATCAGGTGATCTGCTTCCTCACGAATTGGGGGTTGTATGAATTAAGGGGGGATCAAGTGGCGGCGCAGAACATCCATCAGGTGACTGTAAAGAGTATGGTCCGAGGAACGAAAGGGGAGGGGTCGTCACATGAACAAGGACCAGCAAAACAATTATAGGGGGCGGCGGTGGCAGAAGTGTACGAGCCTTCCCTGGGAAACTTTGGATGAAATTGAGGTAGTGAACCTGGGGGTAGGAGAGGAGGAGAAGTTTACATCGATTGGGTCTGACTTGTCGGAGGAATGGAAAAGTAAGCTTGTGCAATTTTTGGCAGAGAATACAGATATATTTGCATGGGTGATTGAGGATATCACGGGGTTAGACCCAGAGTTTGCCTGTCATCACTTGCATATGAATGAAGATGCTAAGCCTGTAAGACAAAAGATGAGAAGCGTGAGGCCCAAGTACGCGGAGGGGATTCGCGAGGAGGTTATACGACTGAAGGGGGCTGGGATAATAAGGGAGGTAGAATTCACGGAATGGCTGTCCAATGTGGTCGCGGTTCAAAAAAAAATAGCAATGTCAGAATGTGCGTTGACTTTACGGACGTGAACAAAGAGTGTCCGAAAGATTGTTACCCTATGCCGCGGGTAGACGAGTTAGTAGATAGAACTGCAGGTTTCAAAGTGTTTTCTTTCATGGACGCGTCCATGGGGTACAATTAGGCCGCAATGTTCAGCCCAGATCAGGAAAATACCACCTTTGTGGTGGAGGGTGATACCTATTGTTACACCAGAATGCCTTTTGGTTTAAAAAATGTTGGGGCTACATGTCAGTGATTAGGAGAAAAAATGTTTGAAGGCAAGATTCAAAAGGGGATGGAGATATATATTGACGATATGGTGGAAAAGAGCATGTCAGAAGAGGAACACTTAGAAGGTCTCCAGGAGACATTTCACATACTGCGGACACATAAGGTGAAACTCAATCTTGAGAAATGTACCTTTAGGGTAATGATAAACCATAAAATTGATAGTTTACCTACGAAATGAACGATGAACTCAAAACGTAAGCAAACTAAAACTAATTTATGTGCCTATATTTTATCAAAGAATTCTACTCTCAATCCTATGAGATATAGTGAAGTAGAGTGATTCGTTCCACTCCTAGTCCTTCCGCATGTTAATGTTCTCTAAGTATAAGTATTCTAACTCTAAAGTCTAATGAGAGATTTACGAAAAGGCAACTAGACTACGATGCAACTACCCACAAGATGCACTAGTCAACTATCAGAACAACTATGGGAATGCTACGTTGATTCGATGATAAGGAGTTAGAGGGGGATTGATTCCACCTTGACTCGACTTAATCCTATTAACGACGAATCGTCGTAATCCGAATTGAACTGCTTCGCAGAACAATTGGTTCTTCCTAATCCCTAATTACACATGGCATTCCTACAAATTTATAACTAGCATGTGAACGGTTAAACCCATTCTTATGGTGAACTAATCGTATCTAGAGTGGAAAGGAAATTACGACGACTCTACGAGAGTCGGAATCAAGCTTTCATCAAGGCTTCTCAACCACCTCTAATGGAAGTTTAGCCGAGAATCATCACGCAATCATTTCCGATTAAATTTAAACTAAACATAATATAAGGAATTGCAATTTACTAATCTAATTTAAACAATAATTAAAATCTAATTAATAACTAAGAATTGAATAACAAGTAATAAATGAAATTAGATCTAACACAAATGTAAATGACAAGAATCGAAATTGACAAACTAGCTATTTTATTTATCAAACTAATTAAGAACAATGATTCTAAGAATTTAATCTAAAACAAGAGTTGGATTTGAAATTAAACTTAATTAAAAACAATTAAATAAAAACTAGATCTAGAAGCTATTTTAATGGCTACTTTTTACTCTAACCTATCTACTATTAACTATCTACCATTAACAAAGAGCTAAGCTTTTGTTTTTATACTTTCAGATCCAAAAATCGTGCATGGGCTTGGAGCCATGTTTTGGGCCAGAGAATCAGGCCCAAAACCCAATTCTTTCAGTCCAAAAAGGTCTCTTCAGCTGTAGTTGGCTTCAATAGACTTTTCGTCCACTTCTGTTCCTTTGATTGGATCACGACTTAGACCATTGGAAAGCTCTTTCCGAGCCGGTCATTTTGACATAAGGTAGGCCCCATTCTGAGGTCTGAGTCCAAAGATATGGCCTTCAGAAGTTCTGCTGACTTTGTGTGTTGTTTCTGCCCGCGTCGACTTTTCAGCTTTTGACCGGGCTTTAGAAAGGCTTTGTCTTCTTGAATCTTGGCCTTTAATCATGGAACTCCTTAGTAACCAATCTTTGCTCCTTTATCTCGCTAAAGTGGCACATTTCTGCACATAATGGACTTTGAAGCCTGAAATGCATAAAAACACGTAATCAGTGTTAACTCTTAATTATTATTCACATAATTGGTCTAAAAGTATGTGCATTACGCAGGTTAAAACTACAGTTTTGGGCTCTTATCAAACCACCCCCAAACAGCATTTTGCTTGTCCTCAAGCAAAGATGAGAAATTAGAATAAGTGACCAAAAATGGAGTTCTAACTACTTTCGTTTTGCTGAGTGCGATTGCATTGACCATATGCAACAAGGCCTTAAACCACTAGGAATTCCCTAGTGGACGCCTAGTGGACGAGTTATAGCCTCGTGAGAGTTTTCCAGTGAAGGTACTCACAAACTTCATCTATACTACAACAACTAAGAAATAAAACTATTGTTTCCTTATCCATGCTCTAAATTAACTATACCTCTCATTAGCAATGCATATAGAGTAATCAAGTCGACACCTAAGCTAATATATGCATAATACTCAATCATCTACAATAAACATATATACAATGAGTAATACTATGAAATGCCTAGCAGGTTCGTTTCTGAAACTCGGGATAGCGTCCTTAAGTAAGTTCTCACAATAATAGTCAAGATACAACACTCTGATTTTTCCACTCAAGTTCATTTACTCCGATTAATGCGGTGGGCACACTTTACCTTACAAATCTCAATAACAACAAGGAAGCCGGAGTCGATCAAACACATCTGCCACTTACTATCACACTAACCTATTCCTAATTGAGCTAGAGGTCTTTATTAGGTATTTCGGGGATTAGGAGATGGTTTAAGAAGGAAAGAAATGGATATTCAAAAAGGACAAGTCTGAGATAATAGAGTCTTCATATTATGTAACTTAGAGAAAACCTTGTTATTTTCTTTTGCTTCTATACTTTGTTTCCATCCTTAGCCATATATATTTTCTTTTTCTTTTTCTTTTCTTTGGCTTTTGACTCCCTTTTATTCTATTTTTGGAGTTTTTATTTTATTTTTATTTTTATTTTTCTTTTCTTTGGATGGAAACTTCTTCTCTTTATTTTCTGAAGCAAGTAACTAACTTTTGTATACATAGGTTTTCTTTTCTTTCTTCCTCATTCTATTCTCAGACTTATCTAATTTGGGTAGGCTTTTTTTTTTTTTTTTTTTTGTGTAACAGGGTAAAGGGTTTGTGGTTTATGAAAGGCTAAAGAAAGGTTCAGAGGGGCGACTAGCGGAAAATAATGTATAGATTTGAATTTTTGGCTATATCGATCCAAAGAGGGCCTAAATTCTCGCTAAGGATATTGTTTAGTGATCAAGCAAGTGGACGTGTGATATCTCTATCCGGATTTTACTTCTCCCTTGTGTCATTTCTCAAATGTTTCGCTCATATAAGGCTTTAGGCTATATTCTCACAGGATTTGTAGAATAAGTACTCTAACCTAGATTTCAGAAACTTACTGCTAACAATCATAGATACTCATGTAATATATTTATAGATAGATGCAAAGATTATTACCTACATATTAACCTAAGTTTCTAAAAATTATTCTGATGCAAAAACTACGTGAGATTTCTAGATTGTTAAGAGCATAGAGAAGGAAAACAATACCACTATTCCTAAGTGTATAGCATGAACTTAATTATTTATATTTTTGAATTTTTGAATTTTTAACTAGAATACAAATGCATATTATACATATCTATATTCTAACAGATGCCTTAATTACAAGTGTTTCTATGCCCCCCCCCCCCCCTCCCCCCCCCAAACAAGAAGCATGCTTTGTCCTCAAAGCATTTAAATAACGAGTGTAGGAAAAATACCATTGAAACGCGTGAAATTCAGGGATATCTGCAAAACAAGGTTAGAACGTACTAATATAGGTAATAAAAACTGACGCAACTCTATACGAGTTATACCCATTATGGGGTTAACAAGAATGAAATTGCTTGGGACATAAGCAGACACTAACTAGAATGAAACTTACCTTATCTCCTGCATTACTCATTATCTTCCTCATTCTCTTCTTCCATAAAGAAGTGAGGTTCCTTCGCGTCCTGCCATGCCATGATAATTTGCCAGGCTTCCCGCCATTTATCATCTATTATTGCTAACCTATTAAGAGCCACTTGGTCTGACGGGGTGTAGGGTGCAACGATGAGGTTGTATCCTCCACCCTGCCAAGTCATTACCGCGGAAGGATCGAATAATACTATTGGTGGGTGCGATTGTCGGCCGTAATCCAATCCATAAAAGCGTGTACAAAAAGCAGGAAAGAAACATAGCATAATACGGGAAAACTAGAACAGGCATAAGAAGGAACTTATGCCTCATGCTAATGGATCGAGCTAAACTAGACATCAAGGTGCGGGGAAGGTCATGACACATCGCCCCGTGGCTAAAGCAAAGGAAAACGCTTCAAGTGGCATCATTCCGTAAGAAAACGCCATTCCCCTAAAATGTTTAGCATGATCCAAAACATAACAGTTCTATGTTCATGGACGGGCTACCAAAAGCGGCGTTATAGTCCCTTGGTCCTCGATCACGGAAAATGCCTGCGCCATATGACTCATGCAAAAACTCGTAAGTGTAAACATACATATTATTTACCCAATAGCACCATGGGTCTTGTATTTCAGCGGGCATAGCAAGTCCAAGAACAAATGCTAGCAAGAACCTAGTAATTTCCATTGGTTCATTATCAATGTTGATGTGGTCTTTCAAAGAAAATGTAGTTATCGTAAAAATAAGATGCTAGTGTTGGAGAATAAAGTGCATCAGGTCTTACCATAAGCGGCTCCCAGCCAACGTATGTGATCGCCTCGCGAAACCAAGCACCATAAGTAGTGCTTTGGAACAAATCTTCGAAAGACTGTTCCGGTATCAATGTTAGAGATGTCATCTCAAAATTACGCTCTGGAATAGCTGCGAATAATCCGAAAACTACCCACAGAAAACTGGAATTTTTCTGGTCCAGGGAAGTCAGGGCGCGAGTGCGCTCTCTTAGGGTGCGGGCGCGCTTTGAAGTTTTTAGAATTCCAGTGTTTGAGCGCGGGTCGTGCTCAGCTTGGGCGCGAGAGCGCTCTGACAAAAATTCAGAAAAAAAATTGCAGAGCGCGAGTGTGCTCTCAGAGGCCGAAAGTGCGCTTCGGAGTTCTTGAAACTTCGGAAAATGAGCGAAACGAGGGAATCGCGGGAGTGAAAGGTGAGTGATGGAGGTTAGGTGTAGTGTGAGTTGTGAGTGTAGAATGTATGAAGTTTATATAGGTTTTAAGTTGCTAAAACGGATCGAGAAGTTGCCAAAAAGTATTTACGGAAGTTTCCGGAAATCCTAAAATTTCCAAACCCGAAAACGAAAACAAATCATTTTCTTGATTCTAAATCAAACCTAGTATCTTTTAGGTTGAATTTATGATAGAATCTACCTATTTAATCGATATTTCATCCTACCATGATACTTATTCATAGATATGCCTAAACGGCCATATTTTCACCTGCACTCCGCAATAAATTCTAAGACGAGGGTCATATAAAAATCATGCTAGAATAGATAAAACCACCCCCAAACAATTTGGGAAGGTGGGATCAATATTAAACAACCACCATAATAAAAATAACCGCATTATATTAAAAATTTCATTCGAAGTACATTTCACTACAAAATTCAAATTACGGAAATAAAACTTACATTAAAATAAATGACAGTAATGAAACTACAAATAAACATAGAGCATCAAACTATACTATCCCTAATCACTCCGGTACTGGTAGCGGAGTGCACACGGTCCGGAGATGGCTCCTGGGCTCCTGATGGGCCAGCACCATCCGTCCTTCGGCGACGACGCTCGTGCCTCGATGGTGTGTCCTCAGAAGGAGAGTCCCCGTGAGGTGGGAATCGTGTAAGCATCTCTTCCCGGAACTGTCGCTGAGCTTCTAGCTCGGCCCTAATCTGTTCCCACCTCTCATCCTCTCTCTGTGTACGGATCTCGAAGTTATGATGAATTGTTGCTTGTCGATTTCGGAGGTCTTCGCAGATGGTGTTGAGCGAACGCATGCCATGATGAATCACAGTCATGCGTTCTGCGTTTGACCAACACCTCTTCAAGGCATCCGCATCAAAACAAGTCACATCCTCCTCATCCTCCGAGGCATTCTCGTTTCCCCTATCCTCCTCGGCATTCTCATAACCACCGTCCTCCTCTTCTTCTCTATCCTCAGCCAACCTCCAAACTCGTTGGACACACTCCTTATAGATGCGAGGGTTTCAGTGTAGGGTGATGTACGTCCTATCAGACGCCTGAGCTGCTCTCAACTTCAGCATGATCTTGGTTATCAACACAGGGAGAGGTCCAACAGACTTCCCTACTCCCCTAATCATGTTAAGTAAAAACTCCAAGATCTGGCTGGTACTTACGCTCCCTGGAGTATCCATAAGATGTGGATGCAGATTCGGGCCGATGTCGTGACCTTCTCCTTCCCGGGGCGTTCCGACCAATCCACTGAGCTGCAGCCAGCTGGTTGGTCCTAAGGGATGCCTGGCGAACACAATGCGATCTCGCATTGTAGTTCCCTTCTGTAACCGTCACGTTCATCAGTGGCTCTACCCCATTATATTGGGACTCCTGCAACGTGACATCCAGATGGATTCTAGGCGGAATGCTTAGAATCTCAGCCAACAACCCAGTAGTTACTTCCTTCCTCCTCTTCGCCACCACAACAAAAATCCTAGTCCCTTCCAACTCCCTCGTATTGTAGAACCGTCGGACTAAGTCCTCGTGGTAATAGGCTTCAGTCGAGTACCACAAGCTATTCCAGTCTCTACTGATCATTTCATCACCGTAAAACGGCGCGAAGTGGTCACCAGTAAAAGCTTGCTCTGGTAAAATTCGGCGTTGTTGAGCCATTGGTGTTTGGAATGTAGTGGGGGTTTAAATGGAATGTGGTGGTGGGATTTGAATCGACCGACTGAAGCAAACAGTGGTGGTGGTGGAGTGGTGGCGCGGCAGCACCAAAATTTGGAATTTTCGGTTGGTTTTGCTTATTTAATTTGGTGGAGGTGGTGGTGGAAAGCTTTTAGATTAGATTTGAAATCGATTTGAACTGGGGGCGTAGGTTAATTAGGTTTTCTTTTTCTTTTTTATTTTTTTTAGGTTTTGTTTGAAGCTTTGGGTGTTAATGGCGGTTTGTGGAAGATGATCGGGACTGTTGGGCTAAGGTAAGGGCGCGAGTGCGCTACCTGTGGGCGCGGGTTGGGCCCAAGCCCAAATCGAAATTTGTGATTTTTTTTCGATTTTTCGCGAAACTTCAAATCAAAATTGCCGCTTCGTTACAGGTCCGATTTTTGTGAATGAGATATGGAAATGATCAGGAGAGAATTTCCAATCCAATGATCCATAAAACACTCTATTCCAACCGTGGATGACATATAAGATAGTGGAAAATGCCTTGAAGTGCGTGCATGACGTACGTTATGCGAACAATTGAACTCTAAATTCATGGATTATGTCAACCCGAATCATAATATAATTAAATGGCCTAAGCAACTATAATGGGACATAAACATTCTAGGATGGAAACACGAACACCCCACCCCCAAACAAATTTTTTACAACGGAGCTTAGAAAATTTGTTTTTAGTAGTGGGTCTTTTAAAGTCGATTCGAGACATCATCCTATATTACTATGTTTATTCTTTAATATATATATATATATATATATATATATATATATATATATATTTTTTTTTTTTTTTTAATTTTAAAAAGAAAACAATAAACAAGAAAGACATAATTCACCCCATAGAGAAACATGACTCAAAAATCCGAGAAAACATGCAAGAGTGGAAAACGTGAATTATGTTTAAACGTGGACTTAGGATCCGGTACTTATAGCCACACACTCCATAGGGAGGGCCCGGTTACCTTAATGGTGCACTCACCAATATATGGAAATGAAAGGAAATGCACCAAACACAAAAGTTGAGTCGTTTATAGTCAGATACTCGAGACTTATCTAAACATATGTATGAATATGCAGTTTATCATATATCAACAACCGAAATAGTTGTGGATCATTCCATAAATAAATATCACAGAAAACATATCCAAACACAATCAAGCACCAAGATTTCCTATGACGCAACCTAGTGAAATGAAAGCGAAGTCGGATAACCCTAGTACATAACGTAGCATGCACCTTCTTTTTCATTTTTGAACGAGAGGGTGTCCTAGTGAATAAGTGTGGAAGAGTGAATGGTTGTGGAGAATATGGTGGATATGGGTAAGTTGTAGAAGGAAAGCATGTCAACAATGAGGATGTGGGTTTAGCACAAAACTCATTCATGGTGTAGTTAGGGATTTGTCTCTCAAGTCTGAAAATGAAGGTGTCAAACGCTTTTGTCTTACGAAGTATTTGTTTACTAGGTGAATTTAAAAATTATAAAGCCACGGAAGAAACAACGAGGATCGAGTGCAAACTCGAGATTCCTTTGAAAGGGTGGAAGGAGGGAGTCGAGAGGTGGATGTTGTGCAAAGTAGTTCTTGATAGGGTGAATCATCACCTGCTCTAAGAAACTCATCGAATTGCTCATCTAGATTGGTCATATCCTCGTTACTATGATAGTCCTCTACATCTTTGAGAAAGTCATCTATCTCATCCTCATCCGTAATATGTGTATCGACTAGTGTAGGGATGGAAATGTTAGAGTCTGAACTTCCAAAGGAAAGAAATTTGGGCATATGATTATCAGGGAACGTGTTGTTGAAATAATCTCGAGCAAAGCTCTCGATCATGCTAACCTCTCCATCCATAGGCGAATCGGGTATGCGTGTGTCTTTGTTTTAAAACATTGACTTCAAATGACAAGATGGCCAAAAGACATGGACATTGAACCATCGCGGAAATTAATGGCGCGATTGGCGGTTGTTAGTTAGAAGGGCCCTCTAAGATGATCGGGACAGAGTCGTTAGCGACTTCTGATCGAGGATGACAAAATCAGCCGGATAGTAGAAATCCTGAATTTTTACCAGAACATTTTCGACAACACCCTTAGGATACTTAATAGACCGATCAGCTAATTGCAACGTCATTTTAGTGGGTTGCATCTCATCTAGACCTATTTGTCTATACAAATAAAATGGGAGTAAGTTCACACTAGCCCCCAAGTCTAATAACGCGGTCGTCGTATAGGAATCTCCTAAGGTGCATTGTACGGTAGGACGACCAGGGTCCTTGTACTTAACAATTCCATTATGTTCAGATAGAGTTGGAAATTGTTCTGTTAAAAAGGCGTCTTTTGGTATATTGGTCTTACGCCTAGTAGTACACAATTCCTTAAGAAACTTAGCATGGTGTGGTAGCTTTTTTATAGCTTTGAGGAAGGGAAGGTTTATAGTTAGATTCTTGAAAACATCCCTAATCTCCTCATACTTTGTATCCCTAGTTAACACGGCTAATTTTTGTGGAAACGGTGGTTTCTGTTTGTATTAAGCAATGGTATCACCTGGATGTTTAACCGTGGCTACGTTTCTTAGGTTGTGTTGTGGCGGTACCTCTACGGTGGTAGGCTCTTGAGTTTCTATTTGATTATCTAGTAAAATAGCAGGTGTAGGGGAGACTCTTGGTGGGGTAACTATAGGCATAGTTACTTTGTTATCAACCACTCGCCTGCCGGAGGAGAGTGGTGATGGCCTTTAGCTCATCTACATTTTCATATTCATTACTAGTATTATCGGTTACCCTCAAAAGCTGCATTTGTTGTTTTAGGATTAGGTATTTCGTGACCTAGAAACACACCTTTGGGTTGGGCTTTATCTTGAGCCATTTGTTGGGTTAAATTATTAACGGATTGTAGAAAATTTTGTTGGTTAGATTGAGCCATGGTTTGGAAAAGTTTTTTGGCTCACTTGTATGAAGGTGTCAAGGCGATCGGTTGTGTGGGTGTAGTAGTCACGGGTGGTGTATTTGGAACTATTTCACGTGAATTATTTATGGGTGGATTTTGATAGTTATTATTTCCCAGAACGATACCTCTATTAACATTATAATTATTATAACTACCTTGACTTTGTGCTTGACCTTGTCGAGGTTGCGCTTGGTTGTTATAATTATTAAAATTACCCGACCACAATCCTTGTCGTGGTGGAGCTTGGTTAAAACTTTGTGTTGGCCTAACATATTGATTATTGTACCACGGAGGTGTGGCGTGTTGGTTATTTCTCCAACGAAGTTGGGATTTTGTCTCCAAGAGGCATTAGGTTCACTATTAATAGAACAAGCCTGTTCATAGGCTATAGGGACGATTGGGAGTCGGGATGCTCGGGGCTCCAACGAAACTACATGGATTTGAATTTACATTCATGACGGGGATAGGCTTTTGTTGAATAGAAATGGCCTCTACCTTTTTAGTGAGTGATTCGATTAGAGTTTTAAGCTCGGCATCGTGTTTAATTTCAAACATACCGGCGGCCTTAACTGTATTTGATGAACTAGTGGAGCGGTGGATATCATCAATATCCCCCCAGTTGTTATTTCGCTTAGTTTGATCCTCTAAAAATTTATAAGCCTCCGAGGCTCCTTTGCTTAAGAAAATACCCCCATTCATTATGTCTAGGTTTTCTTTATGGTGGTGTAGAAGTCCTTTGAAAAAGGCACGAACTAACGTGTCTTTCGCTAAATTATGATGTGGACACTCTATAAGGAGATCGGTGAAACGATTCCAAGCCTCTGAAAATGATTCATGAGGATTTTGTCGAAAAGAAATGAATCTTGGAAAGCATCTCATCCGTCTTTAGGGGTGGGTAAAATTTTCCATAAACAATTTGAACAAGTTTAGCCCACGAGTCCACGAGAATTAGGTGTTTGGGCAGTTAACCAAGGCGCCGCCTTATCGGCTAAGGTGAAAGGGAATACCACGAGTTTATTTTGTTCCACACCAACCGTAGGATGGTGGAATGTTGTTAGGACTTGTTCAATCATGCGCGTAATCTTTGATAAGGTTTTTCATGGTCTAATCCATGAAAACAGGTAACAAATTAAAAATATTTGGGGGATTAGGAAATCCCCTTTGGGTCTGCTAGAAGCGATGCAAGATTTGGGGCTATCGCTCAAGGCTTTGTAGAAGTCAGAGAGAGGACTCTCTCTTTCTTCAGCCATTATATCAGGTGGTGTGTGTGAAATAGTAGCTAGAGGTGTAGTGGGTGGTATACTAGATAGACTTGTTTGTTGACGTTGTTGTGTAATTACGTTCGGTGTTTTGTTCGCCGGACCTTAATCTCATACAAAGCTAAAACCAAATTTAGCTAAACACATCAACACTCCAAACAATTACGATATACTAGTATAAACCTCTAACGAGGAGATGCGAGGTGTGGAAGAAAGGAATACCTGATTCGTCCTTGCCCGGCTTATGAATAGCGTCTTGTTTACGCGTGTTCGGTGTATATAACAAGTTAGAACACTGAAAAATTTGAAAAATCAAAGTTCGAGTCAAAGCGTAGAATTCGGAAAAATTAACAAAGCGGCGCTGGTAAGCTCTCATAGAAGCGTGTCGTGCGCTCGTGTAATTTTCAAATTACAGTGTTTTTTAGGTGGTCGCTCCACATGGGGGTAGGTCATTTCGGTGTTGGAGGCTATAGAGCGAGTCGCTCCTTACGGCCGAGCTGGTGCGCTTCAGTGTAATTTCTCGCTGAAATTTTCAACGATAAAATGGAAAACCACAGTATGAGTCAAACAAGGGTGGGTGGGTTTAATGGGACTTTAAAAAAAAGTACTTACACTATGAAAACAATGCGAAAGTGAAACTAAGATGGCAGCGGCGCCATTTGATAAACCATAAAATTGATAGTTTACCTACGAAATGAACGATGAACTCAAAACGTAAGCAAACTAAAACTAATTTATGTGCCTATATTTTATCAAAGAATTCTACTCTCAATCCTATGAGATATAGTGGAGTAGAGTGATTCGTTCCACTCCTAGTCCTTCCGCATGTTAATGTTCTCTAAGTATAAGTATTCTAACTCTAAAGTCTAATGAGAGATTTACGATAGGGCAACTAGACTACGATGCAACTACCCACAAGATGCACTAGTCGACTATCAGAACAACTATGGGAATGCTACGTTGATTCGATGATAAGGAGTTAAAGGGGGATTGATTCCACCTTGACTCGACTTAATCCTATTAACGCGAATTAATCGTCAGAATCGAATTGAATGCTTCGCCATGAGAACAATTGGTTCTTCCTAATCCCTAATTACACATGGCATTCCTACCAATTCATAACTAGCATATGAACGGTTAAACCCATTCTCATGGTGAACTAATCGTTTATAGAGTGGAAAGGAAATTACGACGACTCTACGAGAGTCGGAATCAAGCTTTCATCAAGGCTTCTCAACCCCCTCTAATGGAAGTTTAGACGAGAATCATCACGCAATCATTTTCGATTAAATTTAAACTAAACATAATATAAGGAATTGCAATTTACTAATCTAATTTAAACAATAATTAAAATCTAATTAATAACTAAGAATTGAATAACAAATAATAAATGAAATTAGATCTAACACAAATGTAAATGACAAGAATCGAAATTGACAAACTAGCTATTTTATTTATCAAACTAATTAAGAATAATGATTCTAAGAATTTAATCTAAAATAAGAGTTGGATTTGAAATTAAACTTAATTAAAAACAATTAAATAAAAACTAGATCTAGAAGATATTTTAATGGCTACTTTTTACTCTAACCTATCTACCATTAACTATCTACCATTAACAAAGAGCTAAGCTTTTGTTTTTATACTTTCAGATCCAAAAATCGTGCATGGGCTTGGAGCCATGTTTTGGGCCAGAGAATCAGGCCCAAAACCCAATTCTTTCAGTTCAAAAAGGCCTCTTCAGCTGCAGTTGGCTTCAACAGACTTTTCGTCTACTTTTGCTCCTCTGATTGGATGACGGCTTAGACCATTGGAAAGCTCTTTTCGATCCGGTCGTTTTGACATAAGGTAGGTCCCATTCCGAGGTCTAAGTCCAAAGATATGGCCTTCGGAAGTTCTGCTGACTTTGTGTGCTGTTTCTGCCCGCATCGACTTTTCAGCTTTTGACCGGGCTTTAGAAAGGCTTTGTCTTCTTGAATCTTGGCCTTTAATCATGGAACTCCTTAGTAACCGACCTTTGCTCCTTTATCTCGCTAAAGTGGTACATTTCTGCACATAATGGACTTTGAAGCCTGAAATGCATAAAAACACGTAATCAGTGTTAACTCTTAATTATTACTCACATAATTGGTCTAAAAGTATGTCTGTTACAGGGTTAAAACTACAGTTTTGGGCTCTTATCAGGTAACTTCTGGAAAGTTCTTGGGTTACATATGATATGGCTATATACTAAAAGCATTACTTTTGTATTAACTATAATTCTTTATATTTTGAATGAGAATTATATGGGCAAATGTTATGCATATTATATATGTTATTAGTTATATGCATGTGTCTAATACTTTATGTTGTAAATGATATGGTGTGTTGTGACACACAGAAGATCATATCATCAGTACCTTATAAAGTATAAGTAAACGTTCACAACCTAGATGGATTTGGACAAACCATTGGTATGATTGTAGTATAATCTGGTATTAGTCTATCTTGACTATAGGATTACACTATTACACTTTGTGTGTATTGAACAGGACCAAGTGAGGTTATTTCTCTTTATACTGACTATATAAGAGAACAAACACCTCTGTTATTATGGATGTTTGTCCTCTTAATCTGGATATAATAACGGGCACTTATGTGCATTGTACATTGCTTTGAATCATCAATGAGTGAGATTTATTTGTGAATCAACAAACTCAATGGATTGGATAATGACATTGTATGTAAGGTGTGCTATTGATTATAAAAGGAATCCGTGTCCCTCAAGAAGTCGGGCTGATGATGTCCCCTTAAGGAGCTCATAAGGATTTTCATGTAAACCTTACAGGTGGATTTGATCCAACATGACAATGAGGTTGAGTGGTACTACTCAAGGACATAAGAAGTTGATTAATGTAGTTGTCAGTAACTTGACTTAATCAACGGGCATTCGATATCTTAAACACAGGGAGATCAACGAGCATATAATATAGAGCCTATAAATGTAACACGTAATTTGGGATTAGGGTGGTAGTGCAACAATGGCCTTTAGTGGAATAAGCCATTTGTTGATCGACTTAGGTCGTGTGTTCTGGGCGAACATGGGAAGCCCAAGCCAGTCAGGAGGCCCAACCCTAATTTCTCCTCATGGTCCCTGTTGTATCCTATAAATAGAAACCTCTTTCTCTGACCATTTTTCTCAAGGTTTTGCTCAAGAAAAGTAGATCTAAAAATCGGTTCCAAACTTTGTGAGTGAGAGAGGCCAAGAGAGAAAGAAGAGGTTAGAAGATTGTTGCCCACACAACGTCCACTCTGTGCATAGGAATACAACAGAAGATCAAGAGGTTGCTGATTCATATATCTTATATTCTCAAAGTTATCTTAGCCGATCTACAAGTATGAATTTCTAACCAAATCGTGAGAGACACCCTTTATTCCGTTACGCGTGGTGTTTCGCGGTTCTTAGTAAATCATTCGGAGCAACCATAACAGTTCCTACAACATAGTCACACACGGTAGAATAGAGGCGAATCCCAAACAGATCAGATCATTGATAGAAATGACGTCCCCTCAAAATGTGAAAGAAGTGAAAAGGTTGGCTGGGAGGGTCGTGACACTTAACATGTTTATTTTCAAATCATCGGACAAATGCTGACCGCTGTATCGTTTGTTAAGGAAAACGCCGGACTTCCAATGGACTGCTGAGTGCGAAGAAGCCTTCCAGGAGTTGAAGAGTTATTTAGGAAAGGCACCTTTACTCTCTCGACCGTAACAGGGGGAGAAACTGTACTTTTATTTGGGAGTTTCGGAATACGCAGTAAGCTCAGTCCTGGTGCGAGTCGTTGAAAAAGTAGAAAAGCCAGTTTACTTTCAGAGTAAAACCATGCTGGACGTGGAGACCCGGTACAGCAGGATTGAGAAATACGCTTTGGCTTTGGTATTTTCTTCTTTAAAGTTGAAGCCTTATTTCGAGGCTCATTCAGTGGTGGTAATAACGAATATGTCCCTCAAGCAAGCGTTGAAGGCAGAGAAGTCAAGTAGAATGCTAAAATGGGCGGTGATGCTCAGTTGTTATAAGATTCAATACCAAATCCGAACGGCAAAAAAGGCACAGGCAATGGCGTAGTTTATGGCAGAGTTCCCAGCCGAGGACCCAACGTGGGGGGAGGAAATGGTCATGAAACAAGAAGGGAAACCTAATTGCGACCCCTTGGATCCTTGGGATACGCAGAACGGGTGGAGACTGTTCATGGATGGCTCTACTACAGATACAGGGAACGGAATAGGAGTCGTCCTGGTAATGCCTGAGAACACTCAGCTAGAGTTATCGATGAAACTGGGATTTGTCAGGTGAATGGGGGGTTTGTAGTTTGCTGAGTCTGAATATGAAGCAGTGATAGCAGGATTAGATTTGGCTCAAGATCTGGGGGTGAGCGAATTGTCTGTTTACTCTGATTCTAACTTGGTAATTTGTCAGGTGAATGGGGGGGTTTGTGGCTCGTTGCCTAAGGATGGCGAGATACCTTGAGGTCCTACGAAGAAAATCAAGCAAGTTCAATAAGATTAAGTTTGCCCACTTGGGCCACGGAGAGAATAGGCATGCCAACGCCTTGGCTTATGTGGCTGCAGTACTGCCAGGGATAGAGGGTCGGTCTATCGAAGTGAGGGTATTGAGTAAACCAAGTACGTTAGAGGAGGAAGGTGCTTGGTTTACAACTGAGAAGGGTCCAGGTTGGATGACACCTATAAAAACATTTTTGATGGGAGTAGAGGTAGAAAACAAATAGGAGAGATGAAAGATGGAACAGGTGAGTCAAAGATACACCTTACTAGATGGGGATCTGTATAGGCAAAATTTCAGCGGACCAATGTTAAAGTGCATAGGGCCGCAGTAGGTTCAAGAAATTTTGGACGAGGTGCACGAAGGTGATTGTGGAAGTCACTCAGCTGGGAAAACAACCACACACAGATTGATATCACAGGGGTATTTTTGGCCCCATATGAAGAGAGATGCCACAGAGTATGCCAAAAGATGTGAGAAGTGCCAAAGATTTACACCGTTAATACATTCACCAGCTGAGCCATTACATAATGTGTTTAGCCCTTGGCCATTCGCCATGTAGGCAATGGATATAGTTGGACCTCTGCCCATGGTGAGCGGTAAACGGAGGTTTATGTTGGCCGCTACAGACTATTTTACAAAGTGGGTTGAAGGAGTGGCATTACAACAAGTTAAGGAAGAAAATGTGAAGAAGTTTCTGTGGGAGAATATCATATGTAGGTTCGGGTTGCCACATACGAGCATCGTGGATAATGGAACTCAATTTACTGGGGGAAAAGTCCGAGAGTTTCTTCAGGCGTTCAAAGTGAAGCAAGGGTTCTCAGCCCCCTACAATCCTGAAGGAAATGGGCAAGCAGAGTCGTCAAATAAAATCATAATGGATAATCTCAAGAGAAAACTAGAGGAGCAAAAAGGAGCATGGGCTGACGAACTGAATCATGTACTATGGGCTTACCGCACAACACCACGTACTTCCACAAATGAATCACCATTCACAATGGCGTATGGGGTAGAGGTCGTAATACCATTGGAGATGATAGAGAAAACGACAAGAACCGAAGCTGTGGAATTGGGAATGAATGAAAGGATCTTAGCCACTGAGTTGAATCTCATTGAGGAAAGAAGAGAAATAGCGCACATACGGCTGGAGGAGTATCACCAGAAGTTGCAGAGACAGTATGCTAAGCGAGTGAAGCCGCAAACTTTCAAGGTTGGGGATTGGGTGTTGCGACGGGTTACACCAGCCACCAAGAAGGATAATGAAGGTAAATTGGGTCCCAACTGGGAGGGACCCTATGTCGTGATGGAGAAGGGTACTTCTGGGACTTACAGGTTACAGACTTCGACAGGAAAAAAAAAAGAGAAACCATGCAACATCAGAATGTTTAAAAAATTCCATAACAGAGACCTTGTTTAGTTTTTCAATTGAGTGAGAAGCGACATGCTTTTAAATAGAGTTATGTGAGCCGAGGAATGATATCTTGTGTTTGTATTATTATATCCTTGAAATAAAGAACGCATGTCTTCCAATCCTAGCATGAGTATTACATGAGGAAAAAGACATCCGGGGGATGAGCCTTCGCGGACTATATGTCCAAATCAACTTGGGTGCAAACTGAGCTGCCCCCGCCAGGGTTCCCAACTGACCAAAGATAGCAGGGGGATGAGCCCTTCGTGGACTATATGTGCAAATCAACTTGGGGGGCAAGGAAGGTTGCCCACCAGCATCTGGTGACCAAAGGCAGCGGGGGGTGGGGAGGGGGTGAGCCGCCCGTGGACTATATGTCCAAATCAACTTGGGGGCTGCCCCCGCTAGGCTTCACAGCTGACCAAAGACAGCGGGGGGATGAGCCCTTCGTGGATTATATGTCCAAATCAACTTGGGGGCAAAAGGTTGCCCCACCAGCTCCTGGTGACCAAAGGCAACGAGGGGGGATGAGCCCTTCGCGGACTATATGTCCAAATCAACTTGGGGGCAAACTAAGTTGCCCCCACCAGGCTTCACAGCTGACCAAAGACAGCAGGGGGGATGAGCCTTTCACGGACTATATGTCCAAATAAACTTGGGGGCAAGTTGAGTTGCCCCCACCAGGCTTCATATTGGACCACAGACAGTGGGGGGGATGAGCCATTCGCTGACTATATGTCCAAATCAACTTTGGGGCAAACTGAGTTGCCCCACCAGGCTTCACAGCTGACCAAAGGCAGCGGGGGGGATGAGCCCTTCGCGGACTATATGTCCAAATCAACTTGGGGGCAAACTAAGTTGCCCCTACGAGACTTCACAGCTGACCAAAGGCGGGGGGATGAGCCTTTCATGTTATATATGTCCAAATCAACTTGGGGGCAATCTAAGTTGTCCCCACCAAGCTCCACGGTGACCAAAGAAAAAGGGTAGGGGGGGGATGAGCCCTTCGCGAACTATATGTCCAAATCAACTTGGGGGCAAATTGAGTTGCCCCCACCAGGATTCACAGCTGATCATAGACAGCAAGGGGATGAAATAATTGCAAGATAAAACCTCATCAATTCTAAAACATGACCTGTACATGAATTCAATGTGGAGTAAATGTAAGTGGAAGGGCGGTAGGGCCGCTTGCACGACTAATGAAGTTGTGATCACTGTTTCGACCCCCACCTACGTGGCGAGCGTCCATTGGTAAGAATCTCCACTTTATTCGTTTAATTAACAGGGCTAAAGCCCAATTCACAATATCATGGATCAATGTACAGGCCCATTAACTCATGTGTCTAAAGCTGAACCTTAGCCACATGTCTAAGGTTGAACCTTAGACACATGGCTTGCCACTAATGTACATTGATTTATGTCCAGATTCATTTCTTATCAAACAGATAATTATGAGTTGAGAGTTATATTCTATCACAATTACTCAAGCAACAAGATTACTTGAGCTACAAAGACTCTCTACTTTACCTATATAAATACCACATTATTTTTCATAAGGAACTACGTGGAAACTTGATCCCTAGAGAATAGATCTTGGGTACGTAGGCAGCCATTATTTGGTTCAGTTTCATCTCCCCTAACATCAAATTCCTCTTTTTCTTAGTGCGTTCTTTACCATTGCTCTCGTTGTGTTGAAGCAGTTTACTGCCGAAACATAATTGGCGCCGTCTGTGGGAAATTTAGAATTCATTATCACGTGAAACAATCAAGATGGTAAGCACAAGAAGCAGACCAAATAGTCAACATATTCCTCCTGCTAATAGGAATCACAACCCTCGAAATTCAAATCGGCCAATGCAAGAACTGTTGAACAATCAAGTTGCTCCTAGCGGTAGGATCAATTCTCAACATCCAACCGTAGCAGCGCCACCGCCACCACCACCGCCTCCGCTACCGCCACTCCTAATACGGTTGAGCGTGAGTTACGACGAGTCAAAATTTTAAAATAGGAACTTGAGAAGGAAGCTGGCAAAGAGGCAAAGGCCGGTGGACGAGGCTGCAAATTCAACAACATCAGGCGACCACGAAGGGACGCAGGCCATTCCAGTGTATGGGACCGTCTTGAAGATCCACTTCATCGTCCTCAACAACGTGTTATTTCTCAAACACAATCAACCAGTGCACACTCTAAGAGTAATGACCCTATTACCCGTACTTATGGGGAGAATCGGATTGGCAGGGATAACTACTACCCTAGACATGTCCGATCTCAAATGAAAGATTTACATCTGAGAAGCAATTTCAGGGAAGACCGCCATCCGAGATATGTCCGACATGACTGGGAAGGCGGGCATCCCAGACAAAAGCAACAAAACATGGAGAAGTGGTATAATTATACCGACCACCCGGCCAAGGGTGACTACCGGCCTAGACAGGCTGGTTACAGGCTAGGGATAAACAAAGACAATCACCGGTCGGAGCTGATCGTGCGTACTGCCAAAGATCTCTAACTCCAATAAGAGATAATGGAAGGTATCCTTCTCCACATGGGCACGACCGGGGGCGTCTAGTTGTTCGAGCCAATACTTTAACTCTAACAGAACAACAGTTGAAAGAGTTGATTGCAAAAGAACTTAACGATAGAGAGTTAAGGGGGGTAAGAATGAAACACTTGACAGTCAATGATGGCATACTTGATAAGTTTTTGCTTGACATTCAAGAAGCTTACCACCATCCCGACTTCAAATAACCCGATTTTGAACTTTATGATGAGTCGGAAGAGATCCTGGCTTGCATGTTCTATCGTTTAAAAATAAGTTGGTGTTATGGGGTGGAGATGATCCACTCATATGTAAGCTCTTTCCATCAACTCTAAAGGGAGAAGCATTACGCTGGTTTAATGAGTTACCTTCAAGATCAATTCACTAATTCAATGAACTAGAAAATCAGTTTGTTAATCGTTTCCGCCACAATTGCAAGATGCCAAAGGATGTCGATTCACTTCTGAACATCAAGCAACAACGTGACGAAAAGTTACGTACTTTTGTTACTAGGTTCCGGAAGGCAGCAGCACCGCCGCCGCCGCTACCGCAAACGGCGATACAAATGCCTCTAAAAGAAAGCGTCACAGAAGAAAGTATAAGGAAAACCTTAATCCCAGACTGGACCGACCTGACAGGGAAGGCCGACCTCGCAGATTTGAGGAAAATCGCCATCCTAGACAGGTTCGACCAGACAGGGAAAGAAGGAGTCACGGAAGAAACTTTCCGAGGCTCGTACAACCGTCGTTTCTCCGTGCGGCAAAAATTCGCATTACGTCAACTTTCTAAGCGAACACTTTATTCAGCTTCTTTATTATTATTTTTTCTACGGCATTGTGATCTTTCCGTTCGAAATTTTTCGTCAATATCTTTTGATCGTAATTCCTCCGTTTCAACCTGCGACAAAAATACAAATCTTTTCATTAGTTTTTCAGACTTAACCAAAATTTTACGATAACTGATAAAAAATACTAACATATCTGTTTCCCACACCGCTTTGTCATATTCTCCGCATTTTTCTCCGTTTTCTTTGTCTTCTTCGACAGGCCAAATTTAAGTTTTATCGAAACTCAATAATTTAAGCTTAATATCCTAGCCGATCCAATTTGAAGCTGCTCGATCCTGAGCTAGATTATGTCGTGGCCTCGTGTATTAGTTATATCTGTCACCTTCTTTCCACTTCACCAAGTCTACGATCGTCAACGCATCTTCTTCTTCTCGATTATATTTAGCCCGTATAGTACAGACATTTCTACCTGCAAAAAAAAAAAAAAAAAAAAAAATCGGGTTAGATTGCTCAAAAACCAGATTTATTAACTCCGCCTAACCGGTCGGGTTTTTAGCAGTGCGGTGCCCCTCCCTTCCTGGTCTTTGCACAGTATCTTGTTTGGTTGTAACATGTTTTTTGTATATCGGGCGCCATCGGTATCGCCACCTCACCATCTTCTGTTGTTGGCTGTGATCCACATTGGCAAAAACATCGGAGACGTCTTGCTTAACCGTGTAATCGGTTTTGGGCGCAATGCGGTTGGTGGTCGCGATGGGCACTTCTATGTTGTAACCGACCCAAGTGACAATGGCGTGGTCAATCCTAGACTGGCACATTACGCCATGCAGTCATTCGGGGAAAGGCACTTATGGATTATATTCAAAAGCGACATGGTGATCACTCTCAAGCAGGAACTTCTCATGAGCGGCTTTAAGACCATAGATGCTCGCGGTGTCAGTGTTCACATTGCCGGTGGGGCATGCATTACCCTCCAGTATATTAGCAATGTAATTATTCATGGGATTAATATACATGATTGCAAGAGCACCGGAAATCCAAACAGTACCATATCACACGGTTAATTCCCAACAATTTTCATAGCGGATGACGTACTTTCTCGTTGTCTCTCGCTGTCACACCCCAAATTTCCAGACAATATTTAAAACAATTATATTTAATTATCTGGAAACCCGGGGTGAAACAAAACCCAAAACCCTGTTATCAAACACGATATATACAAAAAATTGAAATCAAAAGAAACGAAAAGGAAAAATCCTTAAATCACATTATTAAACTATAAAGAAACTAACCAACTCTTCAGAAAATCTTAAACCAGAAGACTCCAAGAGCAACTCCAAATCACGTCTCCTTATCCACTGCACTCCACCATCTATGTTCCCAAGAACACACCCGTTACTTGAAAAAAAGGAAACATGGGTCGACAAATTGAATTTTTGGTATGAGTAGACTAACAACAAAATATATAATAATCATTTAAATGAATAAATGTAACATTTCAAACAATTTCAACTTGGAAGACAATATAGTTCCGTTTTCCAAAAACGGCGTGTAGTTTCTTCCCAAGTAAGATTTCACCCCCAACATACAAATTCTAAGAATCTCATATAACAGTACTTGTCATTTCCACTTTCCAAAATAACTCACAATACAATACCACTTACATTCCATTTATTAACTGCACATATGATAACCTAATTAAAATGAGTTTGGTATACCTTACCTTTAAGCCAACACGCCGTCTTAGGGTAGGATATTTACGCCCCCTGCAGAAAAGATTAATAGATCCTACCCCCCCAGAAAACAGAGTTAGACATCACAATAAAATGATTTATCTCGGCCGGTCAAAATTCCATTCATAACCAAACCTCATTTAAGACATTTAAGTCTAATTGATATGACTGTTGTTTCGCATATTCGGGAATACCACTTATCATAATACCTATATCAAGGGTAGTCATTCATATGACATCATTACGTCATAAAGTTTTTCGTGCATAATCATAGATCTCAGACTATCACAAGTCATTAATAGTTTCGTAATAACATATCAAGTTATAGTCAATTCACAGTCACATAGAACTCACAATCATTTATTAGTATTATTCACCGTCACACTTCATATCCATAACATCACACAATTCATATATTTTTACTTTAGTATCACTCGTCTACTTATGAGAATGAGGAAAAGTCACAACCAAGGAGTACATTCATCCCTTGTGAGTATCAACTCATACAAACCACGTAAACATTTCTCATAAGAAATCATAGACATCATATGCAATAACTCCATCACACGTAAAATCAATATTTTTACTTTGCTTATTAATTATCTTGTCGACTCCTTTATTCAAAGACATTGCCCAACCTTTTAGTTCCTACTCCACGATTTGCACTACACACATTTGCCAAATCACACATATCCGTATCTTCACTCACACCGAAAGTACCACTACAAGACATACGTCCCAAGCGGGATATCGCCTCCGGGGAAACATACTTTCATCTTGTAAACTCGTAACTTGTGAGTCACAGCCATCTCTGGGCTTTCCATACACATAATCACAAAGCCTCTTTTGGGCATAACAAAATATCAGGTCATTCATGGCACATTCAATGAATACCTTAGGTCATTCCCGCCACATTCAAGGAATACCCATCATAACACTAACGGGCCATTCATGGCACATTCAATAAATGCCCTGAGTCATTCCCGCCACATTCAAGGAATACCCAAACCTACATTCCCGTACATTCAAGGAATACGACCAACCTGCAAGGCGAATACCTTAGTTCCTCTATAGGGCAGTCCAAACGATTGGGTCATTCATGGCACATTCAATGAATACCCGGGTCATTCATGGCACATTCAATGAATACCCATCTATCACATGACATCACAAGTCATAAACATTTCTTTTCATTACCAAATCACGGTGGAGAGTTCTAAAGATGTGGGCTGACACATTAAAACATTATTATCACTTATAATTATACTAGCATTACTCATGTCAAAATAGACCACACATGCAAAGAGTCACTTTCGGCGGCAAGGCAAATCAAGCACTTAAATATCATTAAATGTAAAGCGGACTTATAATCAAACAAATACAATTTATATAACCATACTCATATATACAATATCGTAAACAAATAGTTCATTAGCCCAAATTCAAGTCCACACACACTAATGTCTAAAACATATCCACATATACTAAAGTCTATATTCATATACAACTTCTATCTCCCACATATATATTTATGTAGTCTCAAAAAACAATGGTAATTTCTAACATAATCACATAGTTATCACACAAACTAATATATATATTATAGATATAGTGTAGTGGTGCACTTTTGCTCAAAAAGCCTCACGTATCCAAATCTTTCAAGATTGGAATCAAGCCTTCGTAGTTCTTATCAGCCACATAATCAATGCTAAGGTTTTTCCTACATTCATCCAAATGACATGTAACTTAATTATTTAGAAACTAAGGTATTTAGATATACTTTTTCATGTAGAACTCGAAGTCCCAACCTTAGCCCATCTAAAAGAAAATTTAGGTTGAAAACGGTCAAAATCCTAATTTCAGCAAATTGGATTTCTGACGGGATATCTTTCGAATGGAACAACTCTTTCCACAGGTATCCAAACGCATCGAAGCTTTTTGTGTTGCAAAGCTGACGCACAGAACTTACTTTCTCTTGTTTAACAAAAATACCCAATCATCAAGGTCAAATCTTTCTTAGATAAATGACAACCAAAGTTATACAAGCTTCCACAGTATTTTATTACTATATGTGTCCATATAATATACACATAAAACGTAGTACAATTAAACAATCCACAGTCCACAATCAAAGCCCAATATGCTTTACACACTACTCACGTCAAAATTCTAAATTAGATAATTTACCAACCAAGTTATACAATATCCGACAGTATTTTATTACTATATATATATCCATATAAACAAACATATGAAAAACTGGAAAAGTCAACATTCACAAATAACGGTCAAAGGCAACATCCAAAGTCGGCAAATCGGCGGTCAAAGGTCAACACCTCATGGTCAAGGTCAAACTCAACATGTCATGGTCAAAGTCAAAAACATGTCATAGTCAAAGTCAAACTGCCCTAGTCAAAGTCAAACCGACAAAGTCAAAGTCAAGGTGAAAGTCAACCGCCCATGGTCAAAGGTCAAAGTCAACGGTCGATGGTCAAAGTCAAAACTGTCTCTAGTCAAAGTCAAACCTGGCGTTTCCGTGGTGTTTTGCGAGGTTCAGAGTCATGCCATGGTTCATGGCTAAGGTCAAAGTCAACGGTCGATGGTCAAAGTCCACTTATTTATTCTACCTGACCCAATTGAATCTATATTAAATTATATGGACTGGCCCAAGCAATATTAGAAACGGGCCCAAAAACAGTTAAGTGGTTCGGTCCAAAAAATACAAATGAAACGGGCCCATAGACTAATATTAGAACTGGTCCCAAAACTTACTTAAACTGGGCCCAAACTAAACTTAATTACACTGGTCCAAAGATTACAAAACAAATAGAAAAGGGCCCAACCACTTAAGTTAGATTTCGGCCCACATAAAACTAAATCTGAAATTTCGCCAACCACTGAAATTTCGCCAATTTACTAAAAAGAATTTGGCCTAAACCAAACACTTAAACATTTCGCCCAACAATCTAAACCGCCCAATAGAAACAACCAAGGCCCAGGCCCAAATCGAAATGGTCATCTTCCTCACCCATTTCTCCTCCTCCAAAGCCTAAAACCGCCACCACCAAAACCGATCGTCCTCCCCTTTCAACACATCGGTTTAACTCAATTTGAACAACCCAACACCTTTAACAAAAGCAAAAACCGAAAATCATAAAACCACAAACTATTCCTAAATCTATATTCGAATTTCATTACCATTAGAGCTTGTTCCAAGCTCAAAACCCATGACCCCCCCACTCTACAACACTCAATCAAACAACAACCAACCCAACATTTCTCAAACCAACAAAACCAAACCAACAAAATTACAAAGTTTGCAACCCGCGATGACAAGACGGTAATGGCGTTAGAGCCATTAAAGCCTCCCTCAAAGCTTCACGCCTCCAATCGACTAACCACCCCCATCCAAGTCACAATACACAATAATTTAACTAACAAGAAAAATTATCAATACGATTTCTCTGTTTGGCTTTTAGCCGCCATGAGCGTGTATAATCTTCCACTATCATCTAACCCCCACGACCCACACTATTCCCATACCACCACGAAGATCGCGGCATTTCAATACTGAGAGAAAGATTTATTGCTTTGAGGCTTTAGCCATTAATAAAACCAAGTAGGAGTTTCGACGGTTTAATAGTTAAATTCAAACCGAATTTAATAAACTTTAATAACACAAATGGCAACGAATTCCAATACAACGGGATAATGAGCGATTATAAAAAACAAAGCGATTATCTGCTGATGTATGTAAACTACAAATCGGTGAAATAGCCAAATAGCTACTCACTGTATGATGATGACTCGGCGAATCCTCCTAGCCCGATTCAAGGCTCCAATGCTCCAAAGAAAGCAGTTTCTCTCTGCCTCCATTTTTAATATATTATATTATCTTCGAACCCTATTTTCTAGAAAAAGTGTTTATATACTTGGGTCCGAAACCCAAGCCCAACCTGAACTTCGGGCCCAAAACCGGGCCCACGATCCCGAGTCCAATCAAACGAATTTTTAAAATAAACAATTAAATTAATTAATTAAATAGAAAAATACGTATAAAAAAAAACACGGGGTGTTATACTCGCACTCGCAGAATATTTTTCGTTCCTCACAGCAAACGACTTGAAATTTGCATTCTAGTGTCTTGCGCCACCAACACTTATATAATATTTCATAGATAAAGTTTTACTGGGTGGATTCTTATCTAACCCGGATTCTTATCTCATTCAGGGTAGCATACAGTTTTAGTCGCTCAAGTCTTCACTTTGAACTCCAATTCGTATTTCACTTATTTGTCTTACTATTATTACTATACTGTCCCTACGTTTAATTTTCAACGGTATAATCCAAGTATCGCTATTCCGTTGTCACGCATCGTCGAATTCAAATTTCGTATTATTATGTGGACGTTGATGCAGCGGTTTTAAGCCAATTTTTTTTTTTTTTTTTTTTTTTTTTTTTGCGCTTTTATTTCTGTGCATATTTTATGTTTTTCTGTGTATTTTCGGCCATCTTTTATTTAACTACATTGCGTCCCATCTACGTTAGTTTGACATTATTTCGTTCCCGATAATTCACGGATTTTTTTTCGACAGTCAATTTTCCAATTATTTCTTTTCGCATGACACTTTGTTATACATTCCGCTCATTTTTCTTTCTTCTTTGTCATATGAACTTTGTTCACATGCCAAAGAGGGGGCAATGTTTCAACCACCACCTATGTGGCGAGCGTCCATTGGTAGGAATCTCCACTTTATTCGTTTAATTAACAGGGCTGAAGCCCATTTCGCAATATCATGGATCAATGTACAGGCCCATTAACTCATGTGTCTAAAGCTGAACCTTAGCCACATATCTAAGGTTGAACCTTAGCCACATGGCTTGCCACTAATGTACATTGATTTATGTCCAGATTCATTTCTTATCAAACAGATAATTATCAGTTGAGAGTTATATTCTATCACAATTACTCAAGCAACAAAATTACTTGAGCTACAAAGACTCTCTACTTTACCTATATAAATACCACATTATTTTTCATAAGGAACTACGTGGAAACTTGATCCCTAGAGAATAGATCTTGGGTACGTAGGCAGCCATTATTTGGTTCAGTTTCATCTCCCCTAACATCAAATTCCTTTGTTTCTTAGTGCATTCTTTACCATTGCTCTCGTTGTGTTGAAGCAGTTTACTGCTGAAACAATCACACATTATGAAACTGGGGGAGGTGGAGTTATAATTGAAAGGCAAAATAAATTTTGGTTAATGGCCTGCTGGGCATACCCAGAAAACCAGGCTAAAGTTTGAATATACAGACCCAAAAAGTGTAAATAATCAGAGTAGGTGAACGTCAAAAGAACAAAAGTACAAATTTCAGTGCTTCATTGCTGTCCCTCGGCCGTGTCTTTCTGGGAGGAAACCTCAGCCACTTCCACAGCTGTGGTAAGATCATCTTCCACCTCATTTGGGGAGGTGACCGCGCTGGGAGTAGCTAGGGGTGACACTGGTGTTGCAGCTCGGGAACAACTGGGGGTGGTGAGGAAGTTTGAGTAGCAGGGACTAGAGTCGGAATGGGAAGGAGACGACCAGCCACAATAAGTTCTTCAAGCTGTTAATTAAGTTCGCGGGTTATCTTTTTCTCAGCTAGGCTTCGGAATCTGTCTGTGACATCTTTCACAGCCTTGTCCACAGCAGCCTGAGTAACGAGTTTATCCATCTCCTTTTGGCTCTCCATTTTGGAGGCGACCCCACTACGTAGTCACGGTGCTTGTCTTCTGCTTGCTGCAGAGCTTTTTGGGCCTTCACAACAACAATTCAAAGGTCGTCCTGGTCCTTCTCCAGCTTGGCATACTTGGCTTTCCAACCATCAGGACCGTTAATCTCCTACTTCACGACCTCCAGAGATTTGAGGGTGTTGGTAAGTCTGCACACCACATAGCCAATGTCCAGACTCAACTGAAGACAAATACTTGTTAGAAAGGGTTATAAGGGAAAAGAAGAGCAAAGAGAAGAGTAAAACACACCTTTTCCCAACTGGTGTATATGGATGCTCTGTGAGATGCGAACGAGCCAGAGTCGTCGTATGCTTGGTCCCTTGGAAGATGAGAGCTGAAGAACAAAGACGCCGCGATAGCTGGATTGTCTAGGGCCGAATCACGGGTGGTTACCTCGTGATCTTTGGCCTTGAATTAGGGGTGCCAGATTTCAACTGCACCAGAGGAAAAGGAGCTAGACTGTCTTTCCCAGGACGACGAGCTAGAGCCAAGGGCCGCGTCGAGTCAACATTTGGTTCAGAAGGGGCTGGAGGCGCGGTCCTGGCCTTTTTTGCTTGGGGGCTCTTGGCCGCAATTTCAATGGGCTCATCACCATCTGAATCACTGGCCCAAAGTTTCAGTTTATTGGCTTGGTTGGTGGCCATGGTAGCAGCAGGAATAGCAGAGGAAGGGTGGGCAATATCATCTTCCCAGTCCGCTAAAGCAGAATATGAAGAGGGGGCGGTATCTGGAGTAGTAGTGTGGGATTGAGCGGCAGCTCGTTGGGCGACGGCTCGCGAGTGGTAGATCTTGGTGGTGTATCCAAACGACTTGTGGGCATTATGTTTTCTTTTAGGAGGTGGGGAGGATTTTGGTTTTCGTTCTTTGGGGGGTGGCAGACGATAGAGGGGACCTAGGTACTTACCTATGTTTTGTAGAGACGGGTCAAGCAAAAGAGGGTTGCCTTTTTCGGGATCTATGCCGAGAACCTCACACTAATCACTCCCTAGATCACGGAGCCCTTGGAAAATTGCAGAGGAGATGCCGGCGTAGAGTTGAGATCGCGAATCTGGTTTCCAGCCTGGGTCACAGAGAGAAGGACAAATTAAAAATCAAGTTATACAGAAGCATTGCGGATTAAGGGGTTTTACTTACCAATTGTTAGAAAATTGAGGTGCCTCAGAGAAACTTCTGAAGGAAGGTCCGTGGAAAGAAAACTTCCAGACACATACAATGGATAGCAGTGCCACACCTTGTCAGAAGTTGTAATGCGGAGGACAAAAGACTTCTTCCGCGGACGAGTACAGAAGGACTGATACCCTACACTTCCGAATTTGGTGCTCTTTTTCAGATAATAATTAGTGATTATGTCATGGAGTTGGATTTTAGGAGTGTGGGTTTTGTTGTAAATGTTAGCGGCGTACATAACACGCCAGAAGTTACCTATGCCTTGACATGGCAGAATGTTGAAATGATTGCATACCTCGATATCGAGAAGAGTTAAGGGAAAATGCAAACCGGCCGCTATCTGGCCAATGGTCGCAACAAGACATCCTGGCCGTGGTTTTACCAAGTGTGGAAAATGGGTGATGCCAGACACGTGCTCTAATACCACGTCATCTGGGATGCCATAAGTGTCTTTAACTACAACTAAATTAGGTCTGCGGTAATATGATGGTGGGGGAGGAAGAGTAGCCTTCCTTCTGGAAGTAGATGGTACAGCGGCCGGACTAGTAGAGCATGAAGTCGGGGATTCCGATCTACCAGCGGTGGGGTGGCTAGATTTGGATGTGGATGACTCAGATCCATCGGATCTGGTGGCGGAGGTATCCACCGATTCCGATCCCGACATACTAAAATCAATACTAAGATTGGAAACTCGAAGTAATGGGGAAGAGTACAAGCTATGAAAGAAGGAAAGAGTGTGGAACAGTACCGAAAATTGAGTATAGCAATAAACGAAGGGAAGAGAGAAGGTGGAGAACAAACCTGAGGTGTACAGTAGCCAAGGCAACGGAGTAACTGAAAGGGAAACTCGAGCAGTGCTGGCAAGATCCACGAGATTGAAGAACAATAAAGAAGAAGGGGAAGAAGTTGAGGAAGATAAAAGGTGAAGAATGAAGAAAATTGAACTAAGGGTTTTCGGTTTTGTGGGAAGTGAGAAGTTTGAGCTGGATTTGAAGAGACAGGGGTAAACGGGTAATTACCAAGAAAAGGACCAGGGAAAAGGTGAGACGTGGGGTCTCAAAATTTGAAAAAGCATGTTCAGATGCACATGCGTCGTTCCCACGTGGCGATAAAGATGGAACACGTGCCACAAAACCGAGGGAACAACTTAAAATAATAGGGATATACTACAAATGGAGAAAGTTAGGTCTCGGCCCCATTGTCTGTCTGTGGACTATCAATAGGACCGAGAGAGGGCATCTATAGTGGCCATATTCGTGACATAAGATGTTATTGGTGGCGAGTGGGACGTATGCAGAGTAGTGAAGAGAGGACATGGTGCAGCGGATCAGGTCTGCGGAAACCTAACTACCGAGAACTGTAGTGAATAGAGAGCGACAGGTGGAGAGGTAGGAGACGTGGGATATGAAAAGATCAATGGACCAAATGGAGAGGGGAGTTAGGAAAAAGAGAGATATAAAGAAAAAGATGAGGTTAGAAAAAAAGAGGAGAAAAGGTCATCGAGATAAGAGAAAGAGAGAGAGAAGTGAGATAATAAAGGTAATCTTATAGGTTGTAATAGGAGACAATAAATCTTACACAGTATGTAGTAGGAAGATAAATTAATCACGCAATGTTAAATAGATGAACACATGGAGTACCCAATACGAAAAAAAATATTATCTATCATTTATATATGTAAAATTGTACTATTAGTATTAATCAAACTAAGCTATAGTAATTCTAATTATGTATGCAGTTACTACAATAACTACAACACAATGTTGTTGTTGTTGTTTTTTTTTGGTAACTACAGCACAATGTTGTTGATCCTGGCACAATCACAATCATATGAAATTGAGAATAATACTAATTATAGGTTTCATCATAAAAATATCATAGTTGGATGCAGTAACTAATAAAATATCAAACGCACAGGACTGAAGTTGGTACTTGATAAGAGCCCAAAACTGTAGTTTTAACCACTTAACAATCGTACTTTTAGACCAATTATGTGAATAATAAGTAAGAGTTAATACTGATTACGTGTTTTTATGCATTTCAGGCTTCAAAGTCAATTATGTGCAGAAATGTGCCACTTTAGCGAGATAAAGGAACAAAGGTCGGTTGCTAAGGAGTTCTGCGATTAAAGGCCAATTTTCAAGAAGACAAAGCCTCTGTAAAGCCCAGTCAAAAGATGAAAAGTCAAAGTCCACGCGGGCAGAAACAGTGCACAAAGTTAGCAGAACTTCCGAAGACCATATCTTTGGACTCAGACCTCGGAATTGGGCCTACCTTACGTCAAAACGACCGGCTCGGAAAGAGCTTTTCAATGGTCGAAGCCTTGACCCAATCAGAGGAGCAAAAGTGGACGAAAAGTCTGTCGAAGTCAACTGTAGCTGAAGAGGCCTTTTTGGACTGAAAGAATTGGGTTTTGGGCCTGATTCTCTGGCCCAAAACATGGCTCCAAGCCCATGCACGATTTTTGGATCTGGACATATAAAAACAAAAGCTTAGCTCTTTGTTAATGGTAGCTAGTTAGACCTAAAAATAGAGATTAATTCTAGATCTAGTTTTCAGTAGATTAATTAAGTTTAGTTCCATTTTCAATTCTTGCTTTAGATTAAGTCTTTGAATCATTGTTCTTGATTTATTAGATAAATAAAATAGTTATTTTGTCAATTTTGATTTTTGTCATTTCAATTTATAGATCTAGTTTTAATTCTTGTTGATTATCATTTCGTAGTTTAAATAGATTGAAACATTGTTAGTTAATTTAGTTAAGTTAGAATTTTAATATGATGTGTAGTTATAATTCAATGGAAAATGATGGGTTGATGACTCAAGGCTAAAACCTCCATTAGAGGGGTTGATGAAGCTTTGATGAAAACTTAGTTATATAGTGTAGAGTCGTTGTAGAATCTATTCCACTCTAGAAGGTCGTGATTCGCCATAAGAATGGGTGGACGACCTCACATGCTAGTTAGTATTTGGTAGAAATGCCATGAACACTAGGGATTAGAACTTCGAATTTTTCTTGCCGTAAGAATGTAAGAATCGAGATACAAGAATCTATGCTAGGTTATTAAGTTGGATTCAAGGTGGAATCAATTCCCTCTAATTCTTTATCTAGATTCAAAACAATCATATTTCCATAGCATTAAGTAGTTTAAATTCAACATAATCAATTTCATATTGTATCGTAGTATAACACCCTTCGTAAAGCTCTCATTAGACTTAAGACCGATTAATTAGACATAGAAAACATTCCATGCTAGAGAACTAGGAGTGGAACGAATTTGTTACTCCACTCTATTTCGATAGAATTGAGAGTAGAAAACTTTGATAAGCAATCTAGCATCGTAAATAGTTTTAGTTTACTTACGTTTTGAGTTTTATCGTTCATTTCGTAGGTAAATTAGCTTTTTATCGTTTATCAAATGGCGCCGCTGCCATCTTAGTTTCACTTTAGCATTGTTTTCATGGTATAATTAGTCATTTTTAAGTCCCATTAAACCCACCCACCCTTGTTTGATTCATACTGTGGTTGTCCGTTTCAGCGTTGAAAAGTTCCGCGACAAAATTACACGGAGCGCGACCGCGCCCAGACGGAGCGCACCTGCGCCCATAAGCCTGGAACCTTGAGCGCGACCCGCCCTTAAACACTGTAACTTCAAGTTACACGGAGCGCGACCGCGCCCTAAGCGAGCGCACCCGCGCCCTAAGCTAAATTTTTCCGGATTTCTACAGGTTTGTTTCGAACTTCGAGTTTTAAGTTTTTCAGTGTTCTAACTTGTTATTTACACTGAACACTCGTAAACAAGACGTTATTCATACGCGAAGCAAGGACGCTATCAGGTATTCCTTTCTTCCATACCTCGCATCTCAAGTTAGAGGTTGTACTAAAATATCAAGATTGTTTGGAGTGTTGTCGTGTTTAGATTTAGACTTGCATGAGATTAAGGTCTGGTCAGAGAAAAACACCGAACGTAATTAACCGTCAACGTCAACATACAAATCTATCGAGTATACCAATCACTACACCTCTAGCTACTACTATCCCACCAACCACACCGACATAATGGTGAAGAAAGAGAGACTCCTCTCTCCGACTTCTACAAAGTCTTGAGCGATAGCCCTAAATCTTGCATCGTTCTAGCGGACCCAGTGGGGGATTTTCGAATTCCCCCAAACATATTTAATTTGTTACCCGTTTTCCATGGTTTAGACCATGAAAAACCTTACCAACACATGTGTAGGATTGAACAAGTCCTTACAACATTCCATCATCCTACGGTTGGTGCGGAACAAATTAAACCGGGGTATTTCCCTTCACCTTAGCCCGATAAAGGCGGCGTCTTGGTTAGCGCCAAGCGCCTAACTAACTCAATGGACTCGTGGGCTAAACTTGTTCAAATTTGTTTATGGAACATTTTTACCCACCCCTAAAGACGGATGAGATGCTTTCCAAGATTCATTTTTTTCCGGCGTAATCCTCATGAATCATTTTCGAGGCTTTGAATCGTTTAACCGATCTGCTTATAGAGTGTCCACACCATAACCTATCAAAAGACACGTTAGTTCGTGCCTTTTTCGAAGGACTTCAATATCACCATAAAGAAATCCTTGACATAATGAATGGAGGTAGTTTCCTAAGTAAAGGAGCCTCAGAGGCTTACAAATTTTTAGAAGAGCAAACTAAACGTAATAACAATTGGGGTAGTGATGCTATCCCCCGCTCTGCTAGTTCTTCTTCAACAGTTAAGGCCGCCGGTATGTTTGAGATGAAATCCGATCCAGAACTTAAAAATTTAATCGAATCTCTAACTAAAAAGGTTGAGGCTATTTCTATTCAACAAAAGCCTATCCCCATCATGAATGTAAACTCCAATCAATGTAATTTCTGTTTTAGTCCTGAACACCCTGACTCCTATTGTCCTCTCGCCTATGAACAACAACAATTAGAGCAAGATAATGTTTGCTCCATTAATAGCTATCATATTCCTAATGCCCCATGGAGACAACATCCCAACTTTAGTTGGCGAAACAATCAACAAGTTTCACCTCCAGGGTTTAATAACCAAAATGTTAGGCAAGCAAACAACTATAATCAAGCTCCACCTAGGCAAGGACAGGGACAAGGTCAGGGAAATTATAATAATTATAACAACCAAGCGCAACCACGACAAGGTGTAGCACAAGGTCAGAGTAATTATAATAGTTATAATACCAATAGAGGTATCGTTCCGGTTAATAATAGTAACTATCACAACCCACCCATAAATAATCAACGAGAGATAGTTCCAGTCGCACCACCTGTGACTACTACACCTACACAACCGGATCGTATCGACGCCTTTATACAGGTTACCCAACAACTTTTCCAATCAATGACTCAATCAAACCAACAGATCTTACAATCCATAAATCAGGGCATACAACAGTTAGCCCAAGAGAAAGCCCAACCAAAAGGCGTGTTTCCAGGACAAGCGATACCAAACCCTAAAACGGCAAACACAGCCTTTGAGGTAAACGGTAATACTAGTAATACGAAACTACAATCGTAGGTGACCTAAATGCCATCACCCTCTCCGCTCGGAAGAGTGGTTGATAACAAAGTAACTATGCCTATAGTTACCCCATCAAGATTCTCTACACCGGATATCTAACTAGATACCGAAATAGAAACTGAAGAGCCTACTTTGTAGAGGTACCGGTTAAACCACAACCTAGGAAACCGAAAGCCAAGGTTACACATCAAGTCGAGCCATACGCTTGAAATATAGAGTTTAAAACCACCGTTCCCTAAAAATTAGCCATGCTAACCGGGGATACAAACTTTGAGGAGATTAGAAACGTTTTCAAGAATCTAACGATAAACCTTCCTTTTCTCGAAGCTATTAAAAGCTACCTAACCACGCTAAGTTTCTTAAAGAGTTGTGCACTACTAGGTAAGACCAACATACCTAAAGGCGCTTTCTAACTGAGCGGTTCCCAACTTTATCCAAAAATAATGGAATTGTTAAGTACAAGGACCCCCGGTCGCCCCATCTTGTAAAATGCACCTTAGGAGATTCCCCCACGACGACCCGGCGTTATTAGACACGGGGCGAAAGTGTTAACTTACTCCCATATTATTTGTATAAACAAATAGGTCTACAGGAAATGCAACCTACAAAAATAACGTTGCAATTAGCGGACAGGTCAATTAAGTATCCTAAGGGTGTAGTGGAAAACATGCTTGTTAAGGTTCAGGATTTCTACTATCCTGCTGATTTTGTTATCCTCGATACAGAAGTCACTAACGACTCTGTACCGATCATCTTAGGGCGCCCCTTCTTGGCCACTGCCAACACGCTTATAAATTGTCGCGATGGTAAGATGTCCTTATCTTTTGGCCATCTTACTGTTGAGGTAAATGTTTTTAAAATGATGAAACAGTTACCAGATTCGTCTATAGATGGGGAGGTTAGCATGATCGAGAGCTTAGCTCAAGATTATTTTAACAACACCTTTCCGGAAAACAATATGTACAAATTCCTTTCTTTTGAAACTTCAGATTTTGTAAATGACTCCTACTTAGAGGAAGTCAACACCATCCTTGAGTCCACACAAATTGTAGACCCTTCGGTTGCTCCATATACTGAGTATGAAGACTTGCTACCTAAGCAAGTATTCATTATGCAAAATGAGGACCCAGATGAAACATCTATTGATTTTCCTTCCACCCCAGTGCTTAAACCTCTTCCCCCAAACCTAAAATATATTCAACTTGATCCGGATGGTAGTCATCCGGTAATTATATCTTCTCTGTTATCTAAGGATGAAGAGACACGTTTAATCCGGGTGATTAGGGAACATCGGTCTGCGATTGGTTGGTCCCTAGCCGACATTAAGGGAATTGACCCTAATGTTTGCACTCATCGTATCCATTTGGAGGATAACGCGAAGACTTCTTGCAAACCTCGTCGCTTGAACCCCTCGCCATGAAAGAGGTGGTTAGGAAAGAAGTCTTTACGATTACTCGATGCGGGTATCATATACCCAATCTCTTATAGCGAATGGGTAAGCCCCATTCATGTAGTTCCTAAGAAATCGGGAGTTACCATGGTTCGTAACGGAAAGGGTGACTATGTTGTCACACAAGGTCCTATGAAATGGAGGATCTGTATTGATTACAGACGTTTAAATGCTATGACACGAAAGGATCACTTTCCTTTACCTTTTATAGATCAAATGCTCGAACGCCTAGCTGGTCATGCTTTTTATTGTTTTCTGGATGGCTACTCAGGCTATTTTCAGATTATTATTGATATTGATGACCAAGAAAAGACTACCTTCACATGTCCCTTTGGAACGTATGCCTATAAACGAATGCCTTTTGGCCTTTGTAATGCTCCTGGTACCTTCCAGCGGTGTATGCTTCATATATTTAGTGACATGGTAGAGTGCTTTATGGAAGTTTTCATGGATGATTTTTCTATCTATGGGGATTCCTTCACAGACTGTTTGTCTAACCTATCTAAGGTTTTGACACGGTGTGAAGAAAATAGCCTCGTTTTAAATAGGGAAAAGTGTCATTTCATGGTGAAAAGGGGCATAGTACTAGGTCACATTGTATCTAGTGATGGCATCGAAGTAGATAAGGCTAAACTAGATAAGATAGAGACTCTACTTAAACCACGGACTGTCCGTGATATTAGAGCCTTTCTAGGCCATGCAGGTTTTTATAGGCGGTTTATTAAAGACTTCTCGAAAATAGCTAGGCCTTTAACTAATCTGCTTTTGAAAGATGCAATCTTTGATTTTAATTTTAACTGTAAGCAGGCTTTTGAAACTTTAAAAGCTGCCCTAACCTCTGCACCAATTATACAGCCTCCTGATTGGTCTAAACCTTTCGAACTCATGTGTGTTGCTAGTGACTATGCAGTTGGTGCAGTCTTGGGACAAAAACTAGATAATAAGTCCACAGTTATTTATTATGCTAGTAAAACCTTAAACGATGCTCAACGGAATTATTCAACTACCGAAAAAGAATTCTTAGCTGTCATTTATGCTTTAGATAAGTTTCGGCCCTTATTTGGTTGGTTCTAAAACTTTAGTTTACACGGACCATCGCGACCTTTAAGTACCTTCTTGCAAAGAAGGATGTTAAGCGAGAGATTAATCCGATGGATCCTTCTCCCGCAAGAGTTCACATTAGAAATGAAGGACAAAAAGAGGGGTCGAAAATGTAGTTGCCGACCACTTATCTAGACTTACAAGCGGCGATAATAGTGATTCGAGTCCATACCGGACTCTTTTCCCCGATGACCATCTCAGATGCTATTTTTTCAAAGACCATGGTATCGCGACATTGTAAATTATTTAGCGGCTGATGTTATGCCTTATAATCGGTCAAGAAATGAGCGTAAGAAGTTCTTGGCCGAGTTAAGTTATACTCTTTGGGATGAGCCCTACCTTTTAAGTATTGTGCCGATCAGATTATTCGTCGTTGTATTCCCGGTGGGAATATAATGAAGTTCTATCGTTCTGCCATGACAAAGAGTGTGGTGGCCATTTCAGTGGGATGAAAACAGCCGCTAAAGTTCTTCAATGTGGATTTTATTGGCCTACCCTTTTTAAGGATGCCCAAGTGCATTGCAAGACGTGTATTCATTGCCAACAACTTGGGCGAATCACGAAGCGTAATATGATGCCATTAAATCCAATCTTGATAGTAGAAATTTTTGACGTTTGGGGTATTGATTTCATGGGTCCCTTCCCTGTTTCCCACGGTTTCATTTATATTCTAGTTGTTGTGGACTACGTGTCTAAATGGATAGAGGCCCTAGCTTGCCGTAGCAATGACCATAAGACCGTTGTATTTTTTATTAAAGAATATATTTTCTGTCGGTTTGGCATTCCTAAAGCCATCATTAATGATGGTGGAACACATTTTTGCAACAGAGTTGTTGCATCCCTAGTGAAAAAGTATGGAGTTACACACAAAGTAGTAACTCCTTATCATTCACAAACTAGCGGACAAGTAGAAGTTTCTAATAGGGAAATCAAAAAGATTTTAGAAACAACTGTAAACCCTGATAGGAAAGACTGGGCGAAGCATCTATCGGATGCCTTATGGGCGTATAGAACTGCTTTCAAAACTCCTATAGGTATGTCTCCCTTTAGACTAGAATTTGGGAAACCATGTCATTTGCCCGTTGAATTAGAGCACCGTGCTCTGTGGGCTATAAAAAGCCTTAACTTCAATATTGATGAGGCAGGTGTCAAACGCAAGTTGCAATTGAATGAGCTTGAAGAAATCCATAGCGATTCTTACGATCTCGCGAAGGATTATAAAGCTAACATGAAACGTGTTCATGATAAGCAAATCTTGTGCAAAGAGTTTGTGGTCGGTCAAAAGGTCTTGCTTTACAACTCCCGTCTACATATTTTCCCAAGGAAACTAAAAACCCGTTGGTCTGGTCCTTTTCTGGTTACTGAAGTCACCCCTTACGGGGCAATCACCTTGGTAAATCCCAATGACAACAGTACCTTTCAAGTTAATGGTCAACGGTTAAAACATTTTCACTAACTTCTGTCCCCTGATGTAGAGGAAGTCCTTTTAATGGACCCTGTCTATGAGGATTGACCTTTGTCATTTGGTGTACTTCCTTCCACTTTCATATAGTGGTAAGTGCACCATCCAAGTAATCGGGCCCTCCCTATGGAGTGTGTGGCTGTAAGTACCGGATCCTAAGTCCACGTTTCACATAATTCACGTTTTCCACTTTTGCATGTTTTCTCGGTTTTTGAGTCATGTTCCTCTATGGGGTGAATTATGTATTTATTGTTTTTCATTTTTCTTATAATAAACTAATAAAAAATAAAAAAATTCTAAATCGTAGAAATAGCAATCCAACAAGTCTTGGGAATCTGACTTTAAACGACCCACGTTAAAACAAATTTTGTGTTTAAAAATTTGTTTGGGGGTGGCAGTCGATCTTTCCATCTGGATTGCTCGAACTTTCCATTTGTGTTGCTTAGGCCCAGTAGTGTAGTTCAATTGGGTTGACGTTATCTAAAACTTAGATTTCCTTCGTTCACATAACTTACGTCAAACACGCACTTTTAGGCATTTTTCCACCTTCATATACGTCACCCATGGTTGGAATTGAGTGTTTTATGGATCATTGGATTGCAAATTCTCTCCTGATCATTTCCATAACTCATTCGCCAAAATCGGGCCAGTAACAAAGCGGAAATTTGAATTTGAAATTGCGCGAAAAATCGGAAAATTTCGGAATTCAAATTGGGCTTGGGCCCAAACCGCACGCACGTCTGTGCGTCTCCTTCCTTCCCAAAAATGCAGAGTTGTTTCCTTTTCCAATCCCGCCGGTTACCAAGGTTTAAAACAAACCTTAAACACCAAAAAAAAAAAATAAATAAAAAAAAAAAAAAAAAAAAAGAGAGAAGAAAACCTAACTACACCCACGCATAGCATTTAAATCAAATTGAAATCTTCTCCAAACCATTACTACCACCAAACCCAACAATTTTAAAACTCCGAAAACAGCCACCAATCAAGTTTTCAAACTACCACCATACCCACCATCGCCACCACCGTGTATGTGGTTGTTTTATATCAAACTCGCCTCCCCCACCGTCTACAAACCATTAGTTGTCTCAGAAACGTCAATGGCGCTATGACGAAGAATTTTGTCGGAGCACGCATTTGCTGCCGACAGCTTCGCGCCATTTTACGATGCAGAGATGATTAGGAGGGATTGGAACGGACTATGGTAAAACAGTTTTATAAGAAGCGAGAATTGGAGGGGGGGATAGGATTTTCATAAAGGTAGCAAGAACGAGGAGGGAAGTAACGAGACAGTTGTTGGCTGACCTGTTAGGAATTACGCTTGAAAGCAACATAGTAACGACAATTCGGGGAATCGATTAGATACCGGAGTTCCGCTTTGATGAAAGATACCGTCGTGGAGGGTGAATACAATCCGACATCTCATCAAGGCCCTCCGGTCAAATTTCGAGAACCAATCAAACCGGGTCAGAGTAGATTGGTAGGAACGTCCTAGGGGAAGACAAAGTCAGCGATATCGGTTTGCAATGTCTGCACGTTCTCTGGATTTTGCAAACAAATAAGTATAATTTCTGCATCCTCGATTTAATGTTTAATGTGATTAGAGGAGTGGGAAAGAGCTTGGCGCCTCTTCCCGTATTGATCACTAAGATCATGCTCTCCTTTAAAGCTTTCGCAAAATCTACTCCTATTAATATCAAATTGCATTCTAATGCAAGTATCTATACAGATTGCATCTAAGAGACTTGGCCGTTGTCTGAAGGAAAGGTGGTGAAGTCAGAGGATGAAAGGGAGGATATGACATGTCTGGATGACGATGCATTAGATAGTTGTAGTTCTAATTTAGAACGCATGCAAGTGTTGCAAACTGCCTTACGTTGCGTTTATGGTATTTGTGAAAATATCCGAGATAGACAGATTATAGTTCGAAATAAGCAAACGAACCTTCAGACGAGACTTGAAATGCTCGAAAGGGGTTAGGACGATATCTTGTCTAACTTGGAGACTATCCACCAGCATCACCAAGCCGAGTATGCAGTACTCAGGACTGAGATGGAAGCACAGCGCTTGTTCCGAATAGAGATGCTACGACACATGCCACCCGTGGAGGATTCTGTTTTAGCTGAGTCTGAAAGGCATGAGCGTCTTCACCGAAGGACAAATGGTTCAAGCCATTCTCCATCCCAGGGCCAATCTCCATCTCAGGGTCCATCTTCATCACATAACTAGGTGTTCACCATCAATTTGTGTTCGCTGTTATTTCATGATTTTGTTTTATTAGTTGGATTTTAATTCAGTTGTTAAATTTAAATATTAAGGTGTTTGTTTTATGTTGTTTGGTTTTAAATTTTAGTTTTAATATAATTGGTTATTTTCAAGTTCTCGCTTTCGTTTTATCATTAATCCCACCTTCCGAATTTGTTTGGGGGTGGTAATATTTATACCGAGCATAATTAGTTATATGATCATCTGCTGTAAAGTTGTCTTGGAGGAAAGGTTGAGAATTTGGCCGATATTGGCATATCTATGATTGATTGTGGTGGTAGCATGAAATCTATGAGAGTTTAGAAGTTACTATTCTAAATCCAAAGATGAAAGATACAGGATTTTTAGAAAATCAAGAAGATGGTTTGTTTCCGTTTTTGGTTTGGAATTTTTCTATTTCCGAAATTGCCTTAAAACAATTTGGGAACTTGCCGATTCATTTTGGAAGCTCAGAACCTATTTAAACTCCCTTCATTCTACACTAACAAACCACACTACACCCCACCATCATCCCGCAAGACCTTTGACTCCAAGCTTTTCCTTCTTTTTCCTCTAAACTTACGTTTAACACTTACGCGCGGCGCGCGCTTCGTTAAAGCACTCGCATCGCATACTTTTCAGAAAGTTTACTTTCGAGCGACCAGCGCCTCTCTTGAGCGTGACTCGCGCCAAACACTTGTAATTCCAAAACCCACGAAGCGACCACCAGCGCCCTCCTTGAGCACAACTTCGCGCCAAACACCGTAATTCCAAAACCCACGAAGCGAACCCGCGCCAGCGAAAGCAGAGCACCCGCCCCGCCATCCGTGAACACGGAAATTTAAATTTTCGAGGGTCATTCCAGGATTTTTGAACTGTTCAAAGAGTCGTTGAGATGACATCTCCTATAGTCATACCGAACAGTCTTTCGAAGGCGTGTTGGGAACCGAGACCTATGGACATTGGTTCCGAACCTAAGGATCCTCAGTAGTTAGGATGGCGCCATCTAACGGGTAAGTGATGACGATTCATATTCACCACACTTCATCGCTTATTTCTACGACCATGTTAAATTCTATTGTAATCGGGATGGAGAACAAGAATTCTCCGTCGTAAGTCGATGACGACACATACATAAATTCAATAAAAATGTGGTCGCTTTAGTTTCGTGGATTACCAATACCTGATCCCTGTTCACACATGGGCATATATGATCGATAATGCATACCTTTATGATTATACATATTTCCATGAGTATTATGGGGAGGGTATTTTTGAGTAATGGACGTGGGCGATATAGCATTGCCCTTGGTAGCCTTTCCCCTAAACGTAGGCACCACCATGTTATTCATCTTGATGAATATTTTGGGGAATGGTAGTTCATTTCTGCAAAACAAGATGGCTGGTGACATTTTCCTCGCTTTAAAATGAGGGACGTCGCCGATATGACATTCCCCGAAGTTTTAGTCGCTAGTCTTAAGAGAGCCCAAAGCATGAGGCGTAAGTATCTTCTTATGCCTATTTTGGTAAGTCACATCATCGCGTAGCTGTTTACTTTGTATGATCTCGTGCACAATTCACAGATTGAAAAGGGTTGAAGTCATGAGACCCACCAATTGGGTGGTTCGCTCATTGCGAATAATGACTTGGCGGGGATGGCGGTGCGACCTCATTCATTCGCCCGCCACATCCATCCATCGACATAATAACACTTAACAGGTTAGCATTAATAGATGATAAATGGCGGCAAGCTTGGCAAGTTATAATGGCACTGGCAGGATGCGAAGGAACCTCATCTCTTTAATGAGGAGGAGGATGTTTAATCGGGAGATAAGGTAAATTTTTAGTTTTGTTATTGTCTGTTTATGTCCCAAGCAATTTAATTCTGTTAACCCCATAATGGGTGGAACTCTTATAGAGTTGCGTCAGTATTTTTATTTCCTATATTAGTATGTTCTAACCTTGTTTTGCAGATGTTCGAGAATTTCACGCGTTTCCATGGTATTTTTCTACCCTCTTTATTTAAATGCTTTGAGGACAAAACATGCTTCTTGTTTGGGGGGGCATAGAAACACGTGTAATTAAGGCATCTGTTAGGATATAGATATGTATAATATGCATTTGTTTTCAAGTTAAAATTTCCAAAAATATAAATAAATAAGTTTATGCTATACACTTAGGAATATTGGTATTGTTTTCTTTCTCTATGCTCTTAATAATCTAGAAGTCTCACGTAGCTTTTGCATCAGAATAATTGTTAGAAACTTAGGTTAATATGTAGGTAATAATCTTTGCATCTATCTATAAATATATTACATGAGTATATATGATCATTAGCGATGAAGTTTGAAATCTAGGCTAGAGTACTTATTCTACAAATCCTGTGAGAATATAGCCTAAAGCCTTATATGAGCGAAACATTTGAGAAATGACACAAGGGAGAAGTAAAATCTGGATAGAGGAATCACACGTCCACTTGCTTGATCACTATGCCGTATCCTAAGTGAGAATTTAGGCCCTCTTTGGATCGATATAGCCAGAAATTCAAACCTATGAATTATTTTCCGCTAGTCGCCCTTCTGAGCCTTTCTTTAGCCTTTCATAACCCACAAATCCTTTCCCCTGTTACAAAAACAAAACAAAATAAAAAAAAAATAATAAAAAAATCAACCTACCCAATTTAGAATAAGTCTGAGAATAGAATGAGAAAGAAAGAAGAAGAGAAAAACCGGTGTAAACAAAAGTTAGTTAATTGCTTCAGAAAAAAAGTTTCCATCCAAAGAAAAGAAAAATAAAAATAGAAATAAAATAAAAACTCCAAAAAAATAGAATAAAAGGAGTTAAAAGCCAAAGAAAAAGAAAAAAAAAAAAAATATGGCTAAGGATGGAAACAAAGTGTAGAAGCAAAAGTAAATAACAAGGTTTTCTCTAAGTTACATAATATGAAGACTCTACTATCTCAGACTTGTCCTTTTGAATATCCATTTCCTTCTTTCTTAAACCATCTCCTAATCCCCGAAACACCTAATAAAGACCTCTAGCTCAATTAGGAATAGGTTAGTGTGATAGTAAGTGGCATATGTGTTTGATCGACTCTGGCTTCCTTGTTTGTCATTGAGATTGTAAGGTAAAGTGTGCCCACCGCATTAATCGGAGTAGCTTAAACTCGAGCGGAAAAATCGAGTGGTTTTTGTCTTGACATTTATGTGAGGACCTACTTAAGGATGCTATTCGAAGTTTTCAGAAAACTTAACCTCGCTAGGCATTTCATGGTATTACTCATAGTATATATATTTGTATCATAGATGATTGATTATTATGCATATATTAGTTTAGGTTTTGACTTGGTTATTCTTATTCAATTGCTAGTGAGATGTATAGATAGTTGAGACATGAATGAGGAAACAATATTTCTATTTCTTAGTCATTGTAGTATAGATGAAGTTTGTGAGTACCTTCATCGAAAACTCTCACGAGGCTATAACTCGTCCACTAGGGAATTCCTAGTGGTTTAAGGCCTTGTTGCATATGGTCAATGCAATCGCACTCAGCGAAACGAGAGTAGTTAGAACTCCATTTTTGGTCACTTATTCTAATTTCTCATATTTGCTTGAGGACAAGCAAAATGCTGTTTGGGGGTGGTTTGATAAGAACCCAAAACTATAGTTTTAACCCTTTAACAATCGTACTTTTAGACTAATTATGTGAATAATAAGTAAGAGTTAATACTGATTACGTGTTTTTATACATTTCAGGCTTCAAAGTCAATTATGTGCAGAAATGTGCCACTTTAGCGAGATAAAGGAACAAAGGTCGGTTGCTAAGGAGTTCTGCGATTAAAGGCCAATTTTCAAGAAGACAAAGCCTCTGTAAAGCCCGATCAAAAGATGAAAAGTCAAAGTCCACGCGGGCAGAAATAGTGCACAAAGTTAGCAGAACTTCCGAAGACCATATCTTTGGACTCAGACCTCGGAATTGGGCCTACCTTACGTCAAAACGACGGGCTCGGAAAGAGCTTTTCAATGGTCCAAGCTTTGATCCAATCAGAAGAGCATAAGTGGACGAAAAGTCTGTCGAAGTCAACTATAGCTGAAAAGGCCTTTTTGGACTGAAAGAATTGGGTTTTGGGCCTGATTCTCTGTCCCAAAACATGGCTCCAAGCCCACGCACGATTTTTGGATCTGGACATATAAAAAAAAAAGCTTAGCTCTTTGTTAATGGTAGCTAGTTAGACCTAAAAATAGAGATTAATTCTAGATCTAGTTTTCAGTAGATTAATTAAGTTTAGTTCCATTTTCAATTCTTGTTTTAGATTAAGTCTTTGAATCATTGTTCTTGATTTATTAGATAAATAACATAGTTATTTTGTCAATTTCGATTTTTGTCATTTCAATTTATAGATCTAGTTTTAATTCTTGTTGATTATCATTTCGTAGTTTAAATAGATTGAAACATTGTTAGTTAATTTAGTTAAGTTAGAATTTTAATATGATGTATAGTTATAATTCAATGGGAAATGATGGGTTGATGACTCAAGGCTAAAACCTCCATTAGAGGGGTTGATAAAGCTTTGATGAAAACTTAGTTGTATAGTGTATAGTCGTTGTAGAATCTATTCCACTCTAGAAGGTCGTGATTTGCCATGAGAATGGGTGGATGACCTCACATGCTAGTTAGTATTTGGTAGAAATGCCATGAACACTAGGGATTAGAACTCGAATTTCTTGTCGTAAGAACGTAAGAATCGAGATACAAGAATCTATGCTAGGTTATTAAGTTGGATTCGAGGTGGAATCAATTCCCCTCTAATTCTTTATCTAGATTCAAAAACAATCATATTTCCATAGCATTCGTAGTTTAAATTCAACATAATCAATTTCATATTGTATCGTAGTATAACACCCTTCGTAAAGCTCTCATTAGACTTAAGACCGATTAATTAGACATAGAAAACATTCCATGCTAGAGAACTAGGAGTGGAACGAATTTGTTACTCCACTTTATTTCGATAGAATTGAGAGTAGAAAACTTTGATAAGCAATCTAGCATCGTAAATAGTTTTAGTTTACTTACGTTTTGAATTTTATCGTTCATTTCGTAGGTAAATTAGCTTTTTATCGTTTATCAATACTAATATGGATTAATTAAAAACTATTCCAATAAATCAAAGAACTTGAGCACTGGATGGTGTATTAAAAGAGAGAAATATTAACCCAATCAACACGTAGATAAGTATGCACAGCTAGCACCTAGGTGAAACTAACAACGACAACAATAGCTACACAATTGTATGAAAGCACGGAAAATTCGTTTCATTGAGGGAGTTCACTACATAAAGAAAGTTGGACTGGGTTACATAAAAATCAAAAAATCAATTCCACTTCAGTTGAATTCGAACAAATCTGCTTTATATGTTTGACACACATACATCAGAATACCTTATACCCTCTTTGCAATTTTCAAATATAGTTGGAAATTTTGACTGTGGGATAAAGAATATAAATGTAGATAGTATATGCTTGGAAGGAGCATTTTTGGCATACATTGATAACAGGAGAAAACATGACAGTTTCCAACATACTATTAAAATGTAGACTCACAACCAAACAAAAAAGCAATTGAACAAACACTATTTTACAAAACAAATAACACACAACTTAAATTATTTGTCAGTAATCTAATCATGAGTCAATGAGAAAAATACACACCTCAATTATTGACCATGAAGAATTTGAATTCTTTCAATTCGTTAAGATGAACTTGCTTATTATGAGGGATTAATATACACTTACAGTAAATATTAAGCACGCGTCAAGCACACCAGGATAATCGCATGTAGCCACATGTACAGGTTGCTGATGATCAGTTCATATAGGTCAAGCGACCTCATCAGCAGCCCGAATGCTCTTCTCCAGAACGTCCGCGTCCATAACGTCAAGCGTCCAGAATGCTAAATCTAGCCAGCATCCCAACGGCTAGTAACTTGTGTTGCAGCTGGCATCATCAAGACCGGAGCTTTAGCTGTGCACACCATTACTCCATCGCAGGACGCCTTCATGGCTCATTAAATATCATAAAGTCCAGAACTTGACCTGACGCGAGAGAGAAGGAGGCGCGGTCACCTTTGCCTATATAAAGAAGAGGAGGAACTACGTCTGACCTGATTCAAATCCTCCCCCCCAAGCCGAGAGAACTTAATACGTAGGCAGTTCGTCCAAACGAACTCGGTCATTTCAATCCATCAAACCCTTTCTCCCCAAAGATTGTTTATGATAAGAGCCCAAAACTGTAGTTTTAACCTCTTAATAATAATGCTTTTAGACCAATTATGCGAGTAATAAATAAGAGTTAATGCTAATTACGTGCTTTTATGTATTTCAGACATGGAACTTAATTATGTGCAGAAATATGCCACTTTGGCAATATAAAGGAGCAAAGGGTTGGTTGCTAAGAAGTTATGGGATTAAAGGCCAAGACGGGTAGAAACAGCACACAAAAATCAGCAGAACTTCCAAAGATCGTATCTTTGGACTCAGGCCTCGGAATTGGGTGTACTTTATGTCAAAACGACCGGCTCGGAAAGATCTTTCCAATGATCTAAACCTTGACCCAATCAGAGGAGCAAAAGTGGACGAAAAGCCTGTTAAAATCGAAGCCAACTGAAAAGGGCCCTGTGGACTAAAGAAATTGGGCTTTGGGCTCGATTTTCCGGCCCAAAACATGGACCCTTAGCCCATGTACGAAAATGTGGATCTAGTCTCCTCCATTTCCCCACACAAGACTTAGCTCTTAAGGACCAATTAGTTTAGGTTAGAAGGTAGCCATTAGAGTATCCATTAAACCTTAGTTCTAGATCTAGTTTTTTGGAATTAGTTAATTAATTAGTTTCCATTTCATGTTTTAGTTTCATTCCTTGTTATAGATTAAGTATTTGAATCATTGTTTATCATTGATTAGATAAATAAAATAGTTAGTTCTTGTTAAATTCGATTTTTTTATTTAATATTATTTAGATCTAATTCCAATTCTTGTTATTCAGTAAATTCTTAGTTGTTAATTTAGATTTCAATTATTGTTTAGTTGAATTTAGTAAAGTTAGAATCTTTATATGATGTCTAGTTTTAATTCAATTGTAAATGATAGTTTGATGAATCAAGGCTAAACCTCCATTAGAGGGGTGAAGCCTTGATAAAAACTTGATTGTGTAGCGTAAAATCGTTGTAAGAGTCTATTCCACTCTAGAAGAAAGTTGATTCACCATGAGAATGGGTGGACTTCCTCACATGCTAGTTATGAATTGGTAGAAATGCTATGTATAATTAGGGATTAGAACGACCAATTCTTACCGTGAGAACGTAAGAATTGGATTACAACAATCTATGCTAGTTTCTTAAGTTGGATTCAATTCCCCCCTAATTCTTATTCTAGATTCAAACTTTAGTATTCCGTAGCATTTCGTAGTTGACGTATTCATATCTTGTTAGTTAAATTTGCATCGTAGCATAATTCGTAATTCTCTCATTGACTTTGGTAGGATTGATAGTCGTAGGAAACTTGAATGCTAAAGAACTAGGAGTGGAACGAATCTTCTATTCCAACTCTACTTCAATAGATTCGAGAGTAGAAAACAAATATCTTTGTAAGTCTAGTATAAGTGAAGTTTGTAGTTTTACTTGCGTTTAGAGTTTCATCGCTTTATTCATTAGTAAAACTATTTTTTTACGATTATCAGTCTACATCAGTAAGGTTAACCAAAAATAACCTTTACATTTGCGCCATCTGTGGCTCGATTTCTTGAGTTCACAAACCTTCAAACAAAAAACCCTTGAACAAAATCTCAAGCCCACGAAGCATGGAAAGCCTCCAGGATCAACGAAAGAGTATGGCCACCCAGATGGAAGCTATGAACGGTAGAATCACCCTGCTCCGGCAGGAGAACGTATCACTAAAAACCCAAGTTGAGTCCCAGAACCCGAATGGAATCACCGCTGAGGACAGAACTAATGAGGTCAACTAACAAATCAACAGCCTCTCCCAGCAGATCGAACAAAGCACTGGCAAAAAGGACGCCACTCAGGTCTTTTAGAAGATGCTGAAGATGTATTGAGCGTCCCCCTTCACAACTGAGGTACTCAATAAACCCTCCCCCTAAGATTTTATTAAGCTTTGGTTCGCAATGTACGATGGCAGCACGTGCCCTGGTCAGCACGTAGCTCGCTACATTTAGAGCTTTGCACTCTACAGTGCGCAAGAGTTCGACCACCTACAGTGCCGCTTGTTTCTAACAAGCTTAAAAGATGGAGCTCTCGATTGGTTCGACTCGCTGGGACCGAACTCAATCGACAAGTTTGAAAAACTAACTAACCAGTTCACCATCCAGTACGTCCACAACAGACATAAGAAAGCCGGCCTCAATTCACTCTTCCAATTGTCTCAGAAGAGTAACAAACCAATTTGTTCCTTCTTGGGGCGTTTCAAGACAGAGCTACTATCTATGGAGAGCGGCCTCAAGGAGTCGTTCGCCACAGTGGCCTTCACCAACGTGATCAAGAAGAACACTGGTCTGTCAAGGTTGCTCATGAAGGAACACCCTGAAGCATTGGTCAAACTGTATGCACGTGTAGAGAAGTAGGTCAAACTGTACGCACGTGTAGAGAAGTACATCAAGCTTGTAGAAGGCCTCGAAAAAGAAAGACTGAAGGAAGTAGGTGAGGTCGTTGCGATCTCAGATATCGTCCCATCTTCTAAAAAGCGATCCAGGCAATAAGGTCAGCAGACCAGCACCCAAACGCAAACCAAAAGAGAGCTCGCTGTGCTTACAAGATCTCCAGGTTACATACTGGAGAAGATAAAAAAAAATGGCCTACTACCGACCTGAGGTAAAACGGACAGAAGACACACCAGGAAAGTCATACTACGCTTTCCAAAGAGCAAAGTGCCATGAGACCAACATATGTCGGGGGCTCAAGCACTACCTTCAAGACCTCATTGAGACAGGGCATTTCAAGCATTGCACTAATATTGCCGATGGCGACCTGCTCCACAAGCTCATGGCTCACAGAGAGCGAAGCCGAACTCCACCATGCAACCACAATAAAGATCGCTCCCATGCTCGAGGATGCTCAATGGACCGATATCGTCATGAGCGCCACCATCACTGATCTGACAGAGATAACAACAAAATGATCAACATGATCACCTTCTATGACGACTTTGTCACGTCCACAAGGGAGAAAAGGAGACAGGTATGCGCCCTACAAGAAGTCTACTAGTTCTCCTCACAAGCGGCTCCTGCCCTACACACAACTGGCCACAACTCAGGAGACATCACCTTCACTGAGGCCGATCTCAACATGGTGTGCCTCCCGCATAATGACGCTCTAGTTTTCCATGTCAAAATTAGCGACTAGACAATAAAGCGCGTCCTCATCGACCCAGGCAGCTCATACGATATTCTATTCTACTAGACTATCAAGTAGATGAACCTGCCCGAGTCGATTATGATTGATCCAATAGCCCCCATCTATGGCTTCAATGGAGCTCGAGCTGACCCAATTGGAGACATAATTCTACCTGTCTCAGTCGGGTCACGTGAAGATAAAGTCAGCATCAACACGTGCTTCAGCATTCTGGATGTCAACTCGTCTTATACTACTATTTTAGGACGTCGTTAGATCCACAAGATGCAAGCAGTGCCATCAATACTCCATTAGGTTTTATGCTTCCCTGGCCCTAGAAGCATAATGGAGCTAAGAAGCAACCAGCTCGATACCCACAATTGCAACCAGATCCTCTCAATCAATAAGCCTGCTGGGGCTTCACTCAAAAACAAGGGAGATATCATCAAAACCAAGTTGGCAGAATACTTTATCTCTGAGGTCAAGACCTTGACCAAGACCCCCCGAAGCGAACTCACAAAGGAGAACACTGGGGGGCTCGGTCAAAAATGTCCCTCCAAAAACCCATACCCCAGAGGTCGCCCCACCACTTCAGGTTAAGGTGACACCGCAAGAGACCAAGACCCCAGAGGTCGCTCAGCCCACTAAGGCGGCTACTCAGACCGAGCTAAAGGAAAAGGTCAACCTAGGAACTGAGGATGACCCCAAGTTCGTTTATCTAGGAGCTAACCTTGATCTTACTCTCAAGGCATAACTTGTAAGCTTTTTATCATTAGATAAAAATATTTTTGCTTGGCTGTACATCGATGTGCCTAGAATTGATCCCAATATTACATGCCATAAGTTAAAGGTTAACCCAAATGCTAAACCAGTTTGCCAACGACTTCGAAAGTTATCCTTTAGATTCCATAAAGCAATCAATGAAGAGGTCAAAAATCTTAAAAAGGTTGGCTTCATCAGGAAGGTCGCTTACCCTAAATGGGTCACTCACATAGTAGCAGTCCCAAAAAAGAATGGCACAGTTCATATTTGTGTGAACTTTACCGACTTGCGGACCAAACCTATGGCCACGAGTTCTTGTCATTCATGGATGGCTACAGTGGCTACAACCAAATCCCATTAGCAGAAGAAGATCATGAGAAAACCTCATTCGTAACAGACCAAGGAATTTACTATTACAACGTCCTCCCATTTGGCCTCAAGAACGCTGGAGCGACCTACCAGCGACTCGTCACCGACATGTTCCAAGACATGTTAGGTGACACTATGGAAGTTTACATAGACGACATGGTCGTCAAAAGTAAGAAAGCTGAAGATCACTTAGATCATCTCACATAAGCGTTCTCTAGACTTCAGCAAACTCAAATGAAACTTAATTAACCCTAAGAAATGCTTCTTTGGAGCATCCTCTAGGAAATTTTTAGGGTATCAGGTCTAACAATGTGGGATAGAAGCTGAACCAGATCAAATTTGAGCATTCTTGGATATGCTCGACCCAAAGACAAAGAAGCAAATACAGAAACTGTCAGGACTGGTGGCAGCTCTAAACCGATTCATATCGAGAGCATCAGACAAATACCGACCCTTCCTGCAAATTCTCAAGAAAAGTGAACAGTTCTCATGGAACGACCAATGCCACCAAGCGTTCTCTACTCTCAAAGACTACTTGTCCACACCACCTATGCTGGTAAAACTGATCGATGGTGAAATGTTGGGGCTGTACTTAGCTGTGTCTGACTTTGCCATCAATTAAGTTCTCTTCAAAGAGTAACAGAACACAGAGAAACTGATCTACTTCACAAGTAAGACATTGTTGCTAGCTGAGAAGAACTACTCCCACATTGAAAATGTAGTACTGGCAATCCTTCTTAAAGCCAACAAAACAACTCGCATGGCAATATGGGAAGAACAACTTGGTGAACATCACATTGAGTTCACCGCAAGAACCTCTCAAAAGGGCCAGGTCATGGCTGATTTCTTAGCAGATTTCCTAGTTGACGACCTGAATTGGGAACCAGAGGTCAATACCACGACCTCTAAACAACTTGATGCATCGGTATGGTCACTCTTCGTAGATGGATCTAGCAATCCAGGTGGCAGCGGAGTCAGAGTAGTCCTAGTGTCACTAGAAGGTACGATGGTGGAGAAATCAGTTCGCATTAATTTCGCGACCTCCAACAACGAAGTTGAGTATGAAGCCCTGATCATGGGGCTTTGCATGGCATTAGAACTCAAGGTTCATGAGCTTAAGATCTACAGCAATTCACAACTGGTCGTTCGCCAAGTCGCCAACGAGTATACCACCAATGAAGGTAACCTTTCTAAGTACCTTCAAGTTGTAAATCAATTACTACCTTCTTTCCAGAAAGTCACAATACACCATTTCCTACGGGAATAGAATCGCCACGCTGTGACCTTAGGAAACTACTCATCAAAGTCATTGATAGACTTGTTTACCAAAATGAGCACGTCCTAGAAATCAGCGACCTATGCCCACTCTCTGACACTCAGATGAGTCAAAGATGGATGCAACCCATCATAGATTATATCCAGCTAGGCAAAGCACCAACAGATCGCACCGAGGCTAGACTGGTTCAATACCAGTCAAGTCACTACTGCCTAGTAAATGGCAAACTTTTCAGAAAGTCTGCCGGAGGACCCCATCTTAGGTGCATAAGCCCAGAATAGGGTCAAATGATTTTCACAGAAATCCATGAGGGAGAATACGGAAACCATGCAGGAGGTCACTCTTTGGCCCACAAAGCGATCTCACAAGAATACTTCTAACCAAGAATGCAAATCGATGCCAAGAAGTATTTACTCGAATGCATCAAGTGCCAAACATTTGGCCACAACATCATCCAGCCAGCTCGAGAACTCATCAACATTGCCAGCCCTTGGCTATTTCGCATGTGGGGCTTGGACATCATGGGTCCATTCATTCCACAGAAAAGCACAGGCTTCCGGTTCGTCCTAGCTGCGACGGATTACTTCACCAAATGGGTGGAAGCGATCCCTTTGGCTCATGTCAAGGAATCTAATGTCAAAAACTTCATTTAAACCAACATCATTATCAGATTTGGCCTCCCCTACATATTAGTGATGGATAATGGCTCCCAGTTCAAGGGAAAAATAGTTAAGGAATTCTTGGCTAAGTGGAAAATCGTTCACGCGTTCTCCACTCCACAGTACGCTCAAAGCAATGGTCAAGCAAAAGCTAGTAATAAAGCAATTCTGGAGAACTTGAAAAAGAAGATTGAAAAGAACAAAAGCCATGTGGCCAATACAGCTAGAAAACATTCTATGGGCTCATAAGATGACAACTCGTTCTAGTATAGGCGAGTCACCGTTCTCACTATGCTATGGTACGGAGGCCATCATTCCTACTAAGCTGACAATTACAACTACTCGATCTGAGATCATCGAATCTGGTCAAAACGATTCCATCCATACTTGAGAGGTCGAAGTACTTGAAGAACGACGCGACCTAGCAGTTATTCGAGTGGCATCCTACCACCAAACTCTGAGGAAGACATACAACAAGCGAGTTAACCCTCAGTTTCCAACCTGGTGACCTAGTCTTGAAGAAGACTAAGGATGACTCGAAACTGGCACTAACATAGGAAAGCCCTTACATAGTGGACCGAGTCGTTGGCAACGGAGCATATTGGATCAAAACCCAAGATGGACAGGCATTACCACATCCTTGGAATACTTTCTTATTAAAGAAATTTTACCAATAAAAAAAAACAATTCCATTTCCATGAGATCTAACTCTTAACACTATACACATAGTTTTTATTTTGCATCAATGCACTGCAGTCTCTCTATGTTATTAAATAGATGTGCAGCTCACTCTGTAAGAGCAAAACGCTTAAACGAACTGAAACACTCTCCAGAGCTAAAACGTTCTATGTGATAAAATGCTCACTTAAGCTCACAAGCTACTTAGCCTTAACACTTCTCACTAGCTGGAGACCTACATTTCTAGGGTCAGCTCAGTGCAAAATGCTCTCTAAGAGCAAAACATTCAAAAGAACTTAAACCCTCTCCAGAACTCAAACATTCCCTACGATAAAACATTCACTTGAGCTCAAGGGCTTCATAGCTCCAACATTTCTCACTAGTTGCAGACCTACAACTCTAGGATCAACATAGTGTAGAACGCTCTCTAAAGCAGTCAGAACTGAACTAATACGCTCTCCAGAGCTACAACGTTCTCTACGGTCAAATGCTCATTTAAGCTCACCGACTACATAGCTCAAACACTACGCATTAGTTGAAAACCTACACTTCTAGGGTCAACTACGTGTAGAAAGTTCACTAAAAGCAACACGCTTACACAGGCTAAAGCGGACACTAGAGTTAAATGCTTACTCCAGCTCTAAGGGTTACACAACAACTCAATCACTCAAGCCCAAAGCTCTCTAGAGCCACAATCTTATTACTCTTGCAAAATACACACCTCTAAGTTCAAATTAAGTGCAAATATCACAATCGAAGACAATCACATTTAAGACATGTCTTTTTGCTTTCGGTATGCTTTCGTCTTTTTGCTTTTGTACAAAAGCAAAAAGACGAAAGCAAATACATATGCAGTTTATAAATGTCAATTATGAATTGCCTGAACAGACTCAGGAATCTAGTTCATATACTAACCGAGCTGTTGGGACATCCCAAAAAACCATCTCGGTTAGTACAATCGCAAAAGCATACCGAACTGCCCAGAACATTCTGGGAAACCATTTCGTCCAAGTACCAAAATTAAGACCATTAATAAAGGCGAACTGCCTAGGTCGCCCCAAATTATCAACTCTTAATGTATCTAGCTCATGCCACTCAACAAAAACAATAAAGCGAACTACCTAGGCAAGCCTAGGAAACCAGTTCTAATGTATCAGGCTCAAGGCCAATCAAACGACTGTTACTCATATAACTTTTTAAATAACATGCTCAAAACTGTCAACCTGAAATAGGTTTAGTTCAGTAGAGGAGACAGGATCGGATGAGATCACAGCAGGCGAGACTACAGGGTTCATTCCCAGCTTGTCACTACCAAGAGGGTCAACAACAGAAGCAGCAAAAATAGGCACCATGGCAAGAGCGACATTAACATCTACGGTCGAGGAGACCTCCCACCCACCTACAACCATATGAGCATGCTCCTCCTTGAGCTGCTCCTGCTTCTGTTCCAGCTCTTCCAAGTCGATGCACATCGAATCGTACACCTCCTTCGCCTGCAGTGTGACCACCTTACACTTCATAGCAAATTTGTTGACAATGGCCAGCTTCCCCTTCAGGTCGCTCAACTCGTTCACAATAACTATTCTCTCTAAAGTCACAAAAATGAGTTGAGCTTTCAGATCATTCAGCTCCTTCTGCTCCGCCTGCTGCTCATCCTTAACGTTTGCCAGGTCATCTTTCAACCTTTCGAGCTCGCCTTTCTCCATCTCAGCAATCTAGGTTGCCGTCTTCAGCTTCTGGTAGCCCGCTATAAGCTGCACCCATTTACAAAATATCACACAACTAGATACAACGTATATAGACGAGCAGAAGCAATCAAGTTGTAAAAATTTGGAACTTACCAAACAGTGAGCCAGATCCATAGCTCTCAGATTCTCTGTCAAATCCTTTGAATCTAAGTCCTTCCTGTCTCCGTCCAGCGTCATCCCTTCTAGCATGCAGGATGTTATAGGTGCATACAGTAGTCTTCCTCCTAGTCCTCTCACTCACATAGACAAGGTTGCGCTCCAGATGATCCTTACCCGCACTAGGATGATCCTTCCCAACCTCCTTCTCTACTATAGCCTTCTCTTTCCCCTTACCACCAAAAGTGCCCCCTACACCGGTGGTCGACCCAATTTTAGTGTCCCCAAAACCTAGAATGCTGAAATTGACATGTGCCCTCGATCTGGAGACACGAGCTGTCTTCCCACCGTTACGATAACTACTAGTAGCCCCAGAACTACTACCAAGAACGTGCTTAGCCACTTTGGCGACCTTCATAATTCTCGTGTCAGGCTCATCAACCTTCCTCTTCAGTGAACTCTTCCATTCACGAGTAAAGGAGATGTCCTCCAGATCGAAGGGGGAGTTCTCCTGTCCTCTCCCCCTTGGGATGGCCCCAGACCTATCCACTTCAGGTCACTTCACCGACCCACTACCACCAGCACCACCGCCAGGTCGCACCTGCATAGACCAACTCCTGTTCTTTGCCTCTCTACTGACGATACCACTATCTTCACGCTCCATGCTAGAGTCACTCGACGATCTGGTTACGTCCTGGCCTCTTGACCTTTTCTTTTGTTATTTACTCTTCGCTCAAATCCCTCATCCTCCCCTTTCCATGAAGTAGCTCACTACTTTAGGCAGCTTCTTCCGCTTCTTAGCACGCGTAAGACAAGCAAACCTCTCTATCACACCACGTTCTTTCCTTCTGGTAATAGCGACCTCTGCAACATAAACAGTTCAAAGGTCAGTTCATTAAATTACATAATTCTCAATATACAACACAGAGGCATGATACAACAAACAACCTAGTACATACCAGAAAAGTTACAAACGCTAGTCTGGACAATAAACCCAAAAGCACAGTAATTCCCAACCAACAACAACGGCCTCTTCTCACAGGGTTCGTTACTAACCCCATTAAGAATGCTTGACTTCCTAGTCAAAGTATGTAAGCTAAAGTTGTTAGCTCTAGATCGCTTCACAGCAAAGTGCTCAGCAACATCAGCAACCTCAATGTGGTACTCACCACTTTCATTCAAAAAGTCGAAAATTCTAAGCAAACGCCATGTGTTTCCAATGAACTAGCATGGCGCATTCTCATAAAAATTCAAAAACTCACACGTCAGCCTAGACAATGGTAACCTTAACCCCGCTCTCAGTTGCCCCTCACAGATAATGATAATAGTAAAAATGATAGTTTTACTAATGAATAAAGCGATGAAACTCTAAACGAAAGTAAAACTAAAATAGAACTATACTCATGATTATCAAAGATTTCTACTCTCGATACTATTGAAGTAGAGTTGGAATCGAAGATTCGTTCCACTCCTAGTTCTTTGGCATTCAAGTTTCCTATGACTATCAATCCTACCAAAGTCAATGAGAGTTTTACAAATTATACTACAAAATGCTATGGAATACTAAAGTTTGAATCTAGAATAAGAATTAGGGGGGAATTGAATCCACCTTAAATCCAACTTAAGAAACTAGCATAGATTGTTGTAATCCAATTCTTACGTTCTTACGGTAAGAATTGGTCGTTTTAATCTCTAATTATACATGGCATCTCTACCAATTCATAACTAGCATGTGAGGACGTCCACCCATTCTCATGGCGAATCAACGACCTTCTAGAGTGGAATAGACTCTTACAACAATTCTATACTACACAATCAAGTTTTCATCAAGGCTTCATCAAACCACTCTAATGGAGGTTTAGCCTTGATTCATCAAACTATCATTTCCATATGAAATTGAATAAGACATAATATAAAGATTCTAACTTTATTAAATTCAACTAAACAATAATTGAAATCTAAATTAACAACTAAGAAATCATTAATGACTAAGAATTGAAATTAGATCTAAGCAATTTTAAATAATAAAATAGAAATTATCAAGAACAAACTATTTTATTTATCTAATGAATGATAAACAATGATTCAATACTAAAATTAAAACAAGAATAACAACTAATTAATTAATTGAAAAACTAGATCTAGAACTAAGCTTTAATGGCTACTCTAATGGCTACTTTCTATCCTAAGCTAATTGATCCCTCAGAGCTAAGTCTTGTGTGTGGAAATAGAGGAGACCAGATCAACATTTTCGTACATGGGCTGAGGGTCCATGTTTTGGGCCGGAAAATCGAGCCCAAAGCCCAATTTCTTCAGTTCATAGGGCCCTTTTCAGCTAGTTTCGACTTCAACAGGCTTTTTATCTACTTCTGCTCTTCTAATTGGGTCAATATTTCAACCATTGGAAAGCTCTTTCCGAGACGGTCGTTTTAACATAAGGTACGCCCAATTCCGAGGCTTGAGTCAAAAGATACAATCTTCGGAAGTTTTGTTGACTTTTATGTGTTGTTTCTGCCCGTCTTGGCCTTTAATCCCATAACTTCTTAGCAACTAACCCTTGCTCCTTTATATCGCAAAAAGTGGCACATTTGTACACATAATTGACTTCAATACCAGAAATACATAAAATCACGTAATTAACATTAATTCTTATTTATTACTCGCATAATTGGTCTAAAAGTATTATTGTTAAAGGGTTAAAACTACAGTTTTGGGCTCTTATCAAACCACCCCCAAATAGCATTTTGCTTGTCCTCAAGCAAATATGAGAAATTAGCATAAGTTACCGAAAATGGATTCCTAACTAATCTCGTTTCGCGAGTGCAATTGCATTGACCATATGCAACAAGGCCTTAAACCACTAGGAATTCCCTAGTGGACGAGTTGTAGCCTCGTGAGAGTTTTCCAGTGAAGGTACTCACAAACTTCATCTATACTACAACGACTCAGAAATAAAACTATTGTTTCCTTATCTATGTCTCAATTACTTATACATCTCACTAGCAATGAATACAGAATAATCAAGTCGAAACCTAAGCTAATATATGCATAATAATCAATCATCTACGAATAAACATATATACAATGAGTAATACTATGAGATGTACCAGCAGGTCCGTTTCTGAAAACTCAGAATATCGTCCTTAAGTAGGTCCTCACATAAATGTCAAGACAAAAACTACTCTGATTTTTCCGCTCAAGTTTCGCTACTCCAGTGTGTAGTGGGCACATTTTACCTTACAATCTCAATGACACACAAGGAAGCCGAAATCGATCAAACACATCTGCCACTTACTATCACACTAACATATTCCTAATTGAGCTAGAGGTCTTTATTAGGTGTTGTGGGGATTAGGAGATGGTTTAAGAAGGAAGAAAATGGATATTCAAAGAGGACAAGTCTGAGATAATAGAGGTTTCATATTATACAACTAGAGAAACCCTTGTTCTTTACTTTTGCTTCTACACTTTGTTTCCATCCTTAGCCATATTTTTTTTTCTTTTTCTTTGGCTTTTAACTCCTTGATTCTATTTTTGGAGTTCTAACTCTTTATTTTCTTTTATTTTTTATTATTTTTTTTTATTTTGATGGAAACTTACTTTTCTCATCTGAAGCGACTAACGAATTCTTGATTTCAAAGGTTTTTTTCTTTTATATTCTTCATCTCTATTCTCATACTTATTCAAAGAATTTGGTAGGTTTATTTTTTTATTTTGTTTTGTTTTGTAACAGGGTAAAGGATTTGTGGTTTATGAAAGGCTAAAGAAAGGCTTAGAAGGGCGACTAGCAGAAAATAATTCATAGGTTTGAATTTCTGGCTATATCGATCCAAAGAGGGCCTAAATCCTCGCTTAGGATATGGTATAGTAATCAAGCAAGTGAACGTGTGATTTCGCTATCCATATTTTACTTCTCCCTTGTGTCATTTCTCAAATGTTCACTCATATAAGGCTTTAGGCTATATTCTCACAGGATTTGTAGAATAAGTACTCTAGCCTAGATTTTAGAAACTTACTGCCAACAATCATAGATACTCATGTAACATATTTATAGATAGATGCAAGGATTATTACCTACATATTAGCCTAAATTTCTAAAAACTATTCTAATGCAAAAGCTACGTGAGACATCTAGATTATTGAGAGCATAGAGAAAAAAAACAATACCAATATTCATAAACGTATAGCATACTTTTTATTTATATTTTTAAAAATTTTGAATTTTTTTTTTTAACTAGAAAACAAGTGCATATTATACATATCTATATCCTAACAGATGCCTTAATTACACGTGTTTCTAGGCCCCCCAAACAAGAAGCATGCTTTGTCCTCAAAGTATTTAAATAAATTGGGTAGAGAAATACCATTGAAACGCATGAAATTCTGGAACATCTGCAAAATAAAGTTAAACATATTAATATAGAAAATAAAAACTGACGCAACTCTATAAGAGTTCCACCCGTAATGGGGTTAATGAGAAACAAATTGCTTGGGACATAAGCAGACACTAACTGAAATAAAAACTAACCTTAACTCCCGTTTAAGCATTTTCCTCATTTCCCTCTCCAAAGAAAGGAGGTTCCTTCGCATCTTGCCATGCCATGATAACTTGCCAAGCCTGCAGCCGTGTGTCGTCAACTTGTGCTAACCTGTCTAGTGTTACTATGTGTGATGGGGTGTAAGGACCAACCAAATGAGGTTGCACTTGCCATCCCGGCCAACTCATTACTCGAAGTGAGCGAACCACCCAATTGGTGGGTCTCATGACTTCAACCCTTTTCCAATCCGTGAACTGGGTATAGAATTCAGGTAGACAACTGAGCATGATGCGACAAAACCAAACAGGCATAAGAAGATACTTATGTTGCATGCTTTGTGCTCTCTTAAGACTAGCCACTAATACTCGGGGAATGTCATATCAACGACGTCCCTCCGCTAAAGCAAGGAAAACGTCACCAGCGGTACTACTTGCAGATGTAAACTGCCAATCCCCTAAAATATTCATCAGGATGAATAACATAGTGGTGCCTACATTTAGGGACAAGCTACCAAGGGCTATGTTGTAACGTCCTTGGTCCATTATACGAAATACCCCTTCCCCATAATACTCATGGAAATATGTATAGTCATAGAGGTATGCATTATCGGTCATATATCCCCATGTGGGAATAGGATCAGGTATTGGTATTCCCGAAACTAATGCTACCACATACTTATTGAATTCTAGTGGTGTGTCATCAACCGTGATGGAGAATTCTTGTTCTCTATCCTGGTTACAATAGAACTTAACATTATTGTAAAAAAATTCAGTAAGCTTAGGTAAATACGAGTCGTCTTCACTTACCAGAATATGCCTCCATCCGAACTGCATGATCCTCTCGCGGAACCAATGTCCATAAAACTCGCTCCCCAACAAGTGTTCAAAAGACTGCTCTGGTATTACTATAGGAGAAGTCATCACAAAACTACTCTCTAGAACAGCTGCAACGATCATGGAAGAACCCACAAAAAATTGGAATTTTTCTTGGAATTTTTCTGGGTGATAAGTGCTCAAAAAGTGCTATTTAACCCTCAATTATGCCTCTTGTTTAGCCATCTTAGTGGACTAATAGTATTTGTAAGTTATGTTTTATGATTCTACAGGCCAAAGAGAGAGTTTTGTGGAATATTAGAGAAAAAGGGGTAAAACGGAGCAATTCAGAGCATTAAGGATCACATGGGAAGCCCGTGGACAATCATGGAAAAGGCCAAGGAATTGGAGCTATTAAATATGCGACTTGGACCTATTTTAAAGCCTATTTGGAAGCCCAAGGCCGAAGGATTCATTGCTTGGACCAAAGCCCGCAAAAGAGGATAGAAGGATAAAGCAGAAGAGACAAAATAGGCTTATGCATCTGGGACGCATGCATCGAGCTTTCAGACGCATTGATCACGTCTGAGACGCATGAATAGTACGTCCAGATGCATGGATCGAAACTGTAGCCAATTTCTTCTCAGTTTTGGAGACGAAGTTGGACTCTGAAAGAAGTATATTTGTATTCGGAAACAAATGACGGTTTGGAATGCTTCTAGAGCTCATTGTAACCTCTATAAATAGAGGACCTAAGTGCCTCATGTAATTGGCCAATTCACTTATACTCTTCTCTCCAGAACTTGAAGCAGAGAGAGATTAATAATAAAAGATCAGTTTTAACTAGCTGAGTCTTAATAAATTAGTCTTTCTAGTCTTATGTTCTTCGACTCTTCTTCTTCTCGTTCTTCGTGTTCTTACTTCTTTATGGAAGGCTAATCTTCTCCTTCAAGGGAGTAGATGAAGTCGGTGCTTAAGGTTTAATGATTCTTCTGGTTCATGGTGTTCTTCAATCAGGTTAGTTCTTTATGTTTTTAGTTATTAGTTCCATTGCCCAGACCAGGGGATGAAAGTATAGATTAAGGATTTTATTTATTGCAATCGAATATCATACTAGTTTAGGGTTGTATTTATTGCAATTGAATATTTGTTAGTAACATGTTTTTATTTATTGCAATTGAATACAATGCTATAATAGAGTTTTATTTATTGTAATTGAATATTATATTATTATTCTCTACTTTTCTTCTAGTTGTGTAGTATTTTAGAGTAAGGGAAGTATTCATTGTGTTTACCTTAGATGGTGATTCATTGAATAGCTGCCCAAGCTCACATAAAAGGAAAGAAGATACTAGTAACATGAACATAGGAACAACCTTAAGTAAAGTAATTCGTTAACGATGTTTCATCCAAGAAGGCATCGGCACTCACTCGATTGCCTAATTGTAGTCTACTTGTGAGAACAACCATGAAGCAAAAGGTCATTGAATCAAAAGTATTGGTGGATTCTAATCTCTTGAATTCCCTTTCTTATAAATTCTCAATAGTTTAGTTTAGTTTAGTTTAGTTTAAGAATCTATAATATCTATAATCATAGTTTTTAATCCATCAAACTATGATATACACTTAAAACTATAATCATAGTTTTTACTTAAAACTATGATATCCCTCAAACTATAATCCTGTCCTTCATATAAATATACACTTAAAAGTGGAACGATACCCTACTCATCCTTTACTTATTGAGGGATAATTAGGTTTTGATACGCTTCTATTTGTTCAACAACCATACACCATCTACATCATATATCCATATCCCACATCTCATCTACACACAAAAAGGGTCGGGCTTACCAAATGGCGCCGCTGCTGTTTTAAGTTGTTTATGTTTAACATTTTCTTTCAAGATTAGAATTTTGGATCTTGAGATAATTTTAGCCGCATCATCCATCCTTTTGAGAAAAAAAGAAGCTTGAAGAACATCTCAAAGACAAGATTTACCATCCAGGTTAGTCGAATCTTCATTCTTTTTATTTCATTCTTAGTATAGTTGCATCGTAGTTTAGTTTTATTGCTTTCTTAGTATAGTTGCATCGTAGTTTAGTTTTATTGCTTTCTAGTATAATTGCATTTAGGACCTTTTCAACAATTGAAGTTGTAAGCCAACACAGCAAAACATCAAACTCTAGTGTTTCTTGTCTGAATCTTGACAAATGGACTATCGTCTGTGGGCCGTGGTACTTAAGCAATCCAAGTGATTCACCATAATCCTAGAAGAGACAGCTTTAGACAGCGGGCGAGTTACTAGCTGCAAAGCCCAACCCAGTTGAAGGAAAATAGTTTTGCATATTAGTATAATTTAAAATAGTTGCATATTAGTTTAATTGCATTCAAGCATAGTAGGATAGTTTTCATCATCTTCGCATAGCAAGAATACTAGATAGGATTGATACAATGGCCGCATGCAATGATGGAGGTGTTGTGGACACCAATAATCCTAAAGCTATCCCACCCATGCAAGCACAACAGAGGAAGAAGCTGAGTGATTTCTATTCACCAATCATTAGAGACCCACCAAGCAGTATTGTTTTTCCAGAGACAGAAGCTAACCAATTTGAACTTATAGCATCAGTAATCTCTATGCTTCCAAAGTTCAATGGTTTAGACAATGTTCAGCCATATGTTCACATGAACAAATTTCTATCAGTCCTCAGAACTTTCAAGAACCAGAATATCAAAGATAAGAGTATCAAGTTGATTCTTTTTCCACTCTCACTTGAAGGTAAAGCCTCTGAATGGTTAACTGCACAGCCGATCAATTCAATAGACAACTGGGAGAAGTTGGGAACAAAGTTTATGAACAAGTTCTACCCACCCCAAAAGACAAATGCCATGCAACAAGCCATCATCAATTTCAAAGGGAAGGTGACTGAAGAATATCATCAAAGCTGGGAGAAATTCAATAATCTGCTAGTTTCATGTCCACATCATGGATACGACAAGAGCACACTGGCTCTTTTTTCTATTGAGGACTTTCGATGATGAACAAGCAGATGATACAGTCAATGCACAAAGGCAAGTTTACATCAATGGATGGAGAGGAAGCTTACAACTTTCTCGAGAATTTAGCTGAAGAAACACAACAATGGACTACTAGCAACGAGGATGTCCCTAGCATGGAGGGGGAGCCAAACCAATTTGGTTACCAAGCACATGAACAATCAGATCAAGAACTGAAGTCTACATTGGCGGCTGGCCACCAAAGATTGAAACTTTGAGTAAGAAATTCAATCAGTTCTCCATGAATCCCTCCAAAATCAACAAGTCTCAAGCTAAATCTCTCCCAGTCATGCAAGCTAGCCAATACGGCGAAGTCTGTTCGGACACTTCTCATGCAACTCTAGAATGCCCTAGTTACTATCAACATGCATCAGTTGGAGAGTACAATATAAAGTCATTTCAGAGGCCCAACCAAGGTGGTAATAAATAACTTTCAAGGTAATTATTGGAGACAGAACGTTGGACCCCCAGGTTCTCAAGATCAAAGTTATATTCCACAGACAAGTCAAGCTTCACAGTTGGTTCCTCAACAACAATTTTACTCTCAACAAAATTCCAATACGAGCGAAGAGTTAGTGCCAGATCCTAGGAGAAATTATGCCGCACCTGCTAACCTGGAGAATGCAATTACTTTGCTATCACAAAAAAATCAGAAGTTTGAAAGTGTTTTAGAGGTTCTTGCACAATCTCAGCTCAATCTCCAGCAATCTCAGGCAAGTCAATGTTCTAGAATGGAGTCTCTAGAGACTAAGGTCGACCAACTCACCACTGCTTTATTTGTAAAAACACAAGCCACTCAACCTAGCTTATTGGAACCAATATCGAGGAGTGAAGATGTATGCCACATTGGGACAACTTCTAGTACTGATCAACTCCATGATCATGTCAACTCAGTTACTACTCTCAGATCAGGATTGAAGATAGACAACAAGGTTGACTTACCTTCTCATGATGACATTGCTACAGAGCAATCAGTCAAGATTTCAAATGAAGTTCAAAAGAAAGTAGGGGAAATCCTTTCCACTCCCATTTGTCAAGATGACCAAGATAAGATATGCAAGAATGCCAAAGAGAAAGAAAAGCAGACACATTCTGATGTGTTTGTACCAAAGACACCTTTTCCTATGTTTTTTGCTCAAAGCAAAAAGGACAAGCAATTTTTAAAGATGAAGGAGGCATTTGAGAAAGATAACATCAATATCCCCTTTCTTAAAGCGATCAAGCAGTTGCCATCATATGCCAAATTCTTAAAGGATGCATGCAACATAAAGAGAAGTACTCATGTTCCAAAGCGAGCATTTCTAGCTGGGCAAACAACATCTATTATCTATCAGCAAGCTCCAGTCAAGCTCAAAGATCCAGGAAGTCCTACAATATCATGCAAGATAGGAGAAAAAATCATGGGTAATGCTCTTTTAGACCTTGGTGCTAGTGTTAATCTCTTGCCATATTATGTGTACCAAGCGTTGGGCCAGGAGAACGTAAAGCCTACAAAAGTGAAATTAAAGTTAGTTGACCGTTCTACCAAGATTCCCAGAGGCATAGTTGAGGATGTTCTTGTTAAAGTAGCCGATTTCTACTATCCAGTGGATTTCATTGTGATAGACACCCAGGAGGCCTTTGATAAAATTCCAATTATTCTAGGCCGACCTTTCCTCGCTACCGCAAAAGCTTTGATAAATTGTCACAACGGTGAAATGAAGATCAACTTTGGTAAAATGTCCATGGACATAAATATCTTTCACCTGTTGCATAAGGATTGTGATGACACCGAAGGTGGAGAGGTGTACTTCCTTGATAGCATGATACAAGAATCCTTCCCATTCGAAGATACAATTGAGAGTGCTCAATCTATAAAAAACTATGATGAACCTGAGAACCCCACCAGAGAGGCGTTGCTAGCCATGTTCTTGGAATCTTTACAGAAAATTCAAGATTTAAGTGAGCATAATGGAAAATTGGCAGAGAGAGTATCATACCTTGAGAAGATGAACTTTACATTTCAGGATGAACAACAGACTTCTGCCCAAAAAAATCAGTTACTAGAGAATCAGCTTAAAGAAGTTTTGGAAAAACAACAGAATCTAGAAACTGAAATGAGTCTTCTGAAGTAGAAAGTGGACCATATTGATAAGAAGCATTGTACTGTTGAAGCCTCTTCTACACCATCATTGTCTGAACGAGAGAAGTATGTGAACCAATCAACCGCCCACCCTGAGCGCAGTCAGCTAGACATCCATTATCATCACTGTGGTGGTAAAGGGCACATCAGATACTATTGTCCTATTAGAAAGAAAGATTTTCGTCAATCTTCTACACAGATGAACCATAAGGCCTATCACACAATCATCAGACCTGAAATAGTTCAAGGTAGAGAAGCAACTTCACCAGCAATCTTTCCAGCATATCAAGGAGTATTTTTGATAAACCACAAGGTGAGACATCCTCGTCCTCCAAACAATCGTCATATTTGGGTAAGAAAATCTGATCTCCTCACTCCAAATTGATAATGCATGATATATAGTCTTAGGGATCTGACTTAAAAAGACCTAACAAAAAAAAATCTTGGTAAAAGGAAATGTTCTTATTTTTGGGATTAATTTTGATATTCGGCATCAATGGTAACATCTTCCTTTTTTCTCATTCATTTCATTTACTTAATTTCTATACATTGAGGACAATGCATATGTTAAGTTGGGGGAAGGTGTACTTAAGAAATGAATTTCAAAAATTAGTTTTCAAAAACAAAAATAGTTTTGTTTCTATATCAGTAGCATAAGAAAAATGAATTTTAATGATGAGTCTGGGATATAGATTCTATACTGCTTAGTGTTGAGTTTGATAGATAGTTGATATTGTTGATTTCATTACCACTTAGACTATTTATTATGCTCAGACATAGTTCTTGTTGATAGAACTCTTTATCAAGGCACCACCATAATACTTGGTCAGTTTTGTGTACTTTTGCTAGAAGAGAGATTTAAACCCCTAGTAAACTGGAAGTAGAACTTTTAGACTTAGCCCGTGAGACTTGAGCTTTATACCCATTCTTTAGAGAGTTCTTACGAAAAATCCGAGTCTTAGTGACTCAACATCTTTCAGTTCTTTATGTCGTTGTAATATAGTCTCATTATTCTTTGATTTGGTTAATCACGAAGTGACAACAACTGGGGAGATAGCCATTAGGTCTTGTAGTCTATTCAAAACAGAGTATCATACTGATAAGTCAAGTAGTGAACCCATTCAGTCTTTATCCCACTTAGTAGGACCATCATGTTAAACCCTTTTGAGCCTTACAATAAGCCATTTTCTTTCATAAAACCTTTTCCCTTTACCCAACTCCAGACAAGGAGTATAGCCAAAAACCTTTATCAGCTATACCCATATGTTTCTGAGAATACGAGGGGCACAAAGAGGAAAAAATAGCACAAATGGAAGATTACAAGGAAATACCAGAGAGATACAATGAAGACCATCATTCTGTTCTAAGTGAAAGAAGCTAGTGGAAAACAAGCATATCCAGTACTAATCAAGGATATACCACTGAGCTAAAAAAAAAAGTTAAAACAGAATGGATGGAAAAGCTAAGACAAAAAGGAAGAATTTTTCTCAAGCAATCAGAATTTGAAAAAATCTTCCAAATAATGAAGCAAAACCCTTAGTGTTTTTGAGAAACAACCTTTGAATCCTTTTTACCTTTCCTTCATAAACCAATACCCAAGCCAAGTTACAACCCATGACTTATCATTACAGTATGGTACGAAGTCTAGAATAGGTGAGAGGATGCTAAAGTGAAGGACCCGACACTTCATATATGATTAACATTCTTTCCATGAGACTAATTTCATCCAGAAGTCCATTTTTCAAGGTAGTATGTGGGATGTTCGTATTCATTATTCTTTTCCCCCACATACATGAGGTAAAATAGTAGACCATCTTCTGAGAGATTCTTTTCTGAGAGTATGACCGGTGAGAATTGAAAGTCGAGATTATCTACGTATGGTAAACTAGGGATTCCGTTAGTTGGATAGGAGAGTATATGAGATTGACTAAGTACACACATAAGCCTTGATTGAGAATTTTGTCAATTTTTACTATCTTCCATCATAATTTATGAGTCTTTGCAGCAATGTAGTTAGCAATGGAGACTGTCTATTGGAGTAAACACTAAGTGGGTAAGGAATTTCTCTCTCTGAAAAATACTATCATTCTTGAACATGCTATTGATTGATTTTGTGGGTATATCACCTGAAAACCCTCACGAGTCGTCCTTTTTGGGGAACTTAAAGGTTTAAAACCTTGTTGCATATGGTAAATGCAATCGCGATGCCTGCGAAAGTGAGTTAGGATTTTATTTTTGTTATTAAGATGTGATTTTGATCACTTATCTATTTTTTTTATCTTATTTGCTAAGAGACTAGCAAAAGGCTAGTTGGGAGTTGTGATAAGTGTTCAAAAAGTGCTATTTAACCCTCGATTATACCTCTTGTTTAGCCATCTTAGTGGACTAATAGTATTTGTAAGTTATGTTTTATGATTCTATAGGTCAAAGAGAGAGTTTTGTGGAATATTAGAGAATAAGGGGTAAAACGGAGAAATTCGGAGCATTAAGGATCACATGGGAAGCCCGTGGACAATCATGGAGAAGGCCAAGGAATTGGAGCTATTAAAGATGTGACTTAGACCTATTTTAAAGCTTATTTGGAAGCCCAAGGCCAAAGAATTCATTGCTTGGATTAAAGCCCGCAAAAGAGGATAGAAAGACAAAGCAAAAGAGGCAAAATAGGCGTATGCGTCTCGGACGCATGGATCAAGCTTCCAGACGCATTGATCACGTCTGAGACGCATGAATAGTACATCCAGACGCATGGATCGACACTGTAGCCAATTTCTTCTCAATTTTAGAGACAAAGTTGGACTTTGAAAGAAGTCTATTTGTATTAGGAAACAAATGACAGTTTGGAATGCTTCTAGAGCTCATTGTAACCTCTATAAATAGAGGACCTAAGTGCCTCATGTAATTGGTTAATTCACTTATACTCTTGTCTTCAAAACTTGAGGCAGAGAGAGATTAATAATAAAATATCGGTTTGAACTAGATGAGTCTTAATAAATTAGTCTTTCTAGAATTATGTTCTTCGACTCTTCTTCTTCTCGTTCTTCGTGTTCTTCCTTCTTTATGGAAGGTTAATCTTCTCCTTCAAGGGAGAAGATGAAGCCGGTGCTTAAGGTTTAATGATTTTTTTGGTTCATGGTGTTCTTCAATCAGGTTAGTTCTTTATATTTTTAGTTATTAGTTCCATTGCCCAGACCAGGGGATGGAAGTATAGATTAAGGTTTTTATTTATTGCAATTGAATATCATGCTAGTTTAGGGTTGTATTTATTGCAATTGAATATTTGTTAGTAACATGCTTTTATTTATTGCAATTGAATACAATGCTAGAATAGGATTTTATTTATTGTAATTGAATATTATACTATTATTCTCTACTTTTCTTCTAGTTGTGTAGTTTTTAGAGTAAGGGAAGTATTCATTGTGTTTGCCTTAGATGGTGATTTATTAAATAGCTGCCCAAGCTCACATAAAAGGAAAGAAGATACTAGTAACATGAACATAGGAACAACCTTAAGTAAAGTAATTCGTTAACGATATTTCATCCAAGAGGGCATCGGCACACGCTCGATTGCCTAATTGTAGTCTACTTGTGAGAACAACCATGAAGCAAAATGTCATTGAATCAAAAGTATTGGTGGATTCCAATCTCTTGAATTCCCTTTCTTATAAATTCTCAATAGTTTAGTTTAGTTTAGTTTAGTTTAGTTTAGTTTAAGAATCTATAATATCTATAATCATAGTTTTTAATCCCTCAAACCCCCTTTCCAATTTTGTCCTTTATATAAACATACACTTAAAAGTGGAACGATACCCTACTCATCATTTACTTATTGAGGGATAATTAGGTTTTGATACCCTTCTATTTTGTTCAACGACCATACACCATCTACATCATCTATCCATATCCCACATCTCATCTACACACAAAAAGAGCTTACCACTGGGCGTGGGGTGCGTTCCACCTATGCTTGGGTAGGGCGCTGGGTGCACCTTTGTGATTTTCGATTTCTAAGCACTTGGGTGCAGGGCGCGCTCACTTTGTGCCTGGGATGGGCGCGTGTCGCACTCAGGATGAAAACTGGAATTCTAGTGTTGTGGGCGCAGGTCGCACTCAACTCAGGGCTTGGTAGGGCACGGGTCGTGCTATGATGAAATTAAATGTCGATTATTGCCTAGGCGGTGTAGCGCTCCATCAGGCAGCGCTCCAAAAGCTGGCGATAGTGCTAAAATAGATAAGAAAGATGGGAATCGTGGGAGTGAAAGGTGAGAGATGAAAGTGAGGTGTAGTGTGGGTTTTGAGTGTAGAATGAATGAAGTTTTTATAGGTTTTAAGTTGCTAAAACGAATCGGGAAGTTACCAAAAAGTTTTAAGGGAATTGCCGAAAACAAAAAATTTTCAAAACTGAAAATGGAAACAACCCATATTCTCTATTCCAAAACAAACCTAATATCTTTTAGGTTGAATTTAAGATAGAAACTACCTAACTCATCAAGATTTCATCCTATCACAATATCTATTCATAACCATGCCCATATCGGCAATATTCCCAACAATCATCGCAAAATTATATAATAAATTTGTGGATCATATAAAAATCATGCTAAACTAACTAATACCACCCCCAAACAATTAGGGAAGGTGGGATTAACAATAAAACAATACATAATTTGAAAAGAACCATATTATATTAAAAAATGAAATTAGAACAACATTTTAACTACCGAATTTAAATTTAATTACTGAATTTTAAAAAACTTAATATCCAAACTAATAAAAATAATAAAAACAACTAAATAACATCGAAACACCAAATTTTTTGAAACACCTAGACACGTGATGAAGATGGACCCTGAGATGGAGATTAGGCCTGGGATGAAGAAGGGCCCGAGCCATCCGTCCTTTGACGACGACGCTCATGCCTCTCAGACTCATCTGAAACAGAACCCTCCAGGGGTGGCATGCATCGTAGAATCTCTACTTGGAACAGGCGTTGTGCTTCCATTGTTGCTTTCATCTCTGCATATTGTGCATTGTGACGCTGAAGGAGTGTCTCCATGTTACGCAAGAGATCCTCCTGACCTTTTTCGAGGTTTTCAAAACTCGTCTGAAGGTTCTTTTGTTTATTTCGAATTATAATCTGCCTATCCCGTACATCTTCACAAATAGCATAAATGCAATGCACGCCAGTATGCAACACTGACATCCATTCTGACTCAGATGTACACTTTTCCAAGGCATCTTCATCCAAACATGTCATGTCCTCCATTTCCTCATCCGAATCAACTACCCTATCCTCCGGCAATATCCAAGTCTTTTGGATGCACTCCGTATAAATAATTTTATTTGAATACAATTTCAACATAGTCCGCTCAGTTCTTGGTTTCCCAATGACGTTCTTACCAATCCACTGAGCTACAGCCAGTTGGTTAGTTCGCAGAGATGATTGTCAAGCACAATGAGAATTCAGATTGTATTGACCTTCCATGAGAGTGTCACTCATCAATACAGGAACTCCAGTATACTGAGATTCCTATACGGTGGCATCGAGGTGGCGTTCAGGCGTAATGCCTAGAATCTCAGCCAACTTCTCTCTCGATAATTCTCTCCTAACCCCAGCCACCTTCATGAAAAAATTTTGACCATCTAACTCTCTCTTCTTATAGAATTGTTCGACCAAATCGGAGTGGTAGAAATTATTTTATGAGTACCACAACCTATTCCAATTCCTCCTAATCATCTCGTCACGAAAAAATGGCGTGAAGCGGTCGACCGTAAAAGCTTGTTCCGGCAGAATTTTTCGTCTTAGAGCCATTGAAAGTTTTGAATTAATTTGGGGGTTTGTATGTGGGTAGGAAACGATGTGAAACAACCCAACTTAAAAAAAACGATGGTGGTGGGAGTGTTGTTGCGTAGCAGTTCAAATATTTTGTGGTTTTTCTCTAATCTTCGGTGTTGGGGATGGTGGTGGGAGTGTTTTGGGTAAGTTTTTGAATTTGGGCGTGGTTGTATTTAGGTTTTCTTTTTTTTTTTTTTTTTTTTTTTTTTTTTTTTTTTTTATTTTAGGTTATGGTTTTGAATTTGGTAATGGTGGTTTTGGAAGGTGAAATCGCGACTGTTATGTTGAAGATGGAGACGCACGTGCGTTGCACGTGTGCGCGAGATTGGGCCCAAGCCCAATTTGATTTTTTGATTTTTTGCGCAACTTCAAACTAAATTTGCCACTTCGTTACCGGTCCGATTTTTACGAATGAGCTATGGAAATGATCAAGAGAGAATTTCCAATCCAATGATCTATAAAACACTCTATTCCGACTATGGATGACATATAAGAAGATGGAAAAAGCCTCAGAGTGCGGGCGTGACGTAAGTTATGCAAACGAATGAACTCTAATTTCATAGATAATGTCAACCCAAATCGAAATACAATTAAACGGCCTACGCAACATAAATGAAAAGTTGAACAATCCAGTACATAAACGAACACCCCACCCCCAAACAATTTTTTGGCAACGAAGTTTAGAAAATTTGGTTTAAAAGCGGGTCTTTTAAAGTCAGATTCCCGAGACTTCCTAAATTACTATTTTTATGATTTTAACAATTTTTATTTTTTTATGAATAAGATTTAATATAAGAAAAACAATAAAGCAATAAATGTATAATTCACACCATAGAAGAACATGACTCAAAATCCGAGAAAACATGCAAGAGTGGAAAACGTGAATTATGTTTAACGTGGGCTTAGGATCCGGTACTTACAGCTACACACTCCATAAATAGGGCCCGGTTACCTGAGTGGTGCACTTACCAATATATAGAATTGTAAGGAAGGACACCAAACAACAAAATGAGCCGTTTATAGTCAGATACTCGAGACTTTAACAAATATACCCTTCAGTTTTCCGTATATCAACAACCTAAAGAGTTGGGGGTCTTTCCGTAAATAAATAACATGGAATGCACTCCCAAACAGAATCAAGCCCCAAGATTCTCTACGACGCAACTTATTGAAATGAAGGCGAAGTCTGATGGATCTAGAATATAACCGTGCATGCACTTTCTTTTTCACCTTTGAACGAGAGGATGTCCAAGTGAATGATAGTGAGAAAATGGATGTTTGTGGAAGATATGGTGGATATGGATGAATTTTAAACGTAAGGAATGGAAGAAATGAGAATGTAGATTTGGCACAAAACTCATTCATGGTGTAGGTGGGAACTGTCTCAATTCTGAAAATGAAGGTGTCAAGTGCCTTTCCCTTGGGAATTATTTCTGTATTAAGAGGATTTAGAAAATCATTAAGTACAGAAGAAACAAAAAGGTCAAGCGCAAACTCCAGGTTCCTTTGAAAGGGTGGAAGGTGTGGAATATTGGTGAGGGAAGATGAATGAGTGTCAGCTAGAGCTCTCATGTCTAGATCATTAGAAGCCTTGAGATATGTCAGACATTTCTCAATAGGTGGGTCAAAAGAATCACTGGGATAGAGGGTGAAAAATTTATCTTCCGTCATAGCGTCAAGGGATAAATGGATGTTGGCATGGTGGGACTCACGAGGTGGCAGGAAAGAGTTGCAAAAGAGTTGAAGGAAATCTTCCTCAATTTCCTCTACGTCCAAAGAGTATTTGTTGAAGTTGGAACTTCCAAAGGAAAGGAATTTGTGCATCTGGTCATTCGGAAATGTGGTTTTGAAATAATCATGAGCTAAGCTCTCGATCATGCTAACCTCTCCATCGATATTCGTATAAGGTAACTGTTTGATCATTTTAAAAACGTTAACCGCAACGGAAAGATGGCCAAAAGACAAGGACATCGAACCATCGCGGCAGTTTATAAGCACATTGGCAGTTGCCAAGAAAGGGCACCCTAAAATGATCGGAACAGAATCGTTAGCGACTTTTGTATCAAGGATAACAAAATCTGCAGGATAGTAGAAATCTTGAACCTTAACCAGCACGTTTTCCACTACACCCTTAGGATACTTGATGAACCTATCAGCTAGTTGCAACGTCATTGTTATAGGTTGTATTTCCTGTAGACCTATTTGTTTATATAAATAATAAAGGAGTAAGTTAACACTCGCCCCGAGGTCTAATAAAGCAGTGGTCGTGTGAGTATCCCCTAAGGTGCATTGTACAGTAGGACGACCAGGGTCCTTGTACTTAACGATTCCATTGTGTTCCGTTAAAGTTGGAAACTATTCGGTTAAAAAGGCGTCTTTAGGAATCTTTGTCTTACGCCTAGTAATGCACAACTCTTTAAGAAACTTAGCATGGTGAGGTAACTTTTTAATCGCTTCAAGAAAAGGTAAGTTTATCGTTAGATTTTTAAAAACTTTCCTAATCTCGTCAAAATTTGTATCCTTGTTTAACATAGCTAATTTCTGAGGAAAAGATGGTTTCTCTCTATATTTAGCATATGGATCCACAGGATGGTTAACCTTGCTTTTCTGTTTCTTAGGATTTGGTTTAACTGGTACCTCTACAGGGGTAGGATCTTCAGTTTCTGTTTCGGTATATAGTGTAATATCTAGTGTAGGGACTACTAGTGGGGTAACTATAGACATAGTTACTTTGTTATCCACCACTCTGCCTGAACGGAGAGTGGTGATGGAATTTATCTCACCTACGTTTGCATTTTCGTTACTAGTATTATTGTTTACCTCAAAGGCTGTGTTTGGTGTTTTAGGATTAGGTATCGCTTGTCCTGGAAACACACCTTTAGGTTGTACTTTCTCTTGAGCTAACTACTATAAGGAAAGTTGGATGGCTTGTAAAATATGTTGTTGAGATTGCATAAAGGTATCAAAACGATCCGGTTGTGGAGTAGTATTTGCTACTGGTTGTGTGACAGGAACTATGTCACATTGATTATTAATGGGTGGATTTTGATAGTTATTATTTACTGGAACGATACCTCTATTAGTATTATAATTATTATTGTTATAATTATTATAATTACCCTGACCTTGTCCTTGTCATGGTTGAGCTTGGTTGTTATAATTATAATTACCCTAACCTTGTCCTTGCCTTGGTGGACCTTGGTTGTAATTGTTTGTTGGCCTAACATTTGGGTTAAACAACCTTGGAGGTTGTTGATTATTTCGCCAACGAAGTTGGGGTTTTGTCGCCAAGCTGCGTTAGGTTCGCTATTAATGGAACAAACATTATCTTGTTGTGATTGTTGTTGTTCATAGCGAAAGGACAATAGGAGTCGGGATGCTCTGGACTCAAATAGAAATTACATGGATTGGAGTTGACATTCATGATGGGGATAGGCGTTTGTTGAACAGAAATAGCCTCTACCTTTTTAGTTAGAGATTCGATTAAATTTTTAAGTTCCGGATCGGGTTTCATCTCAAACATACCAGCGACTTTAATTGTTGTAGAAGAACTACCGAAACGGGAGAAATCGTCACTACCCCCCCCCCCCCCCAGTTATTATTACGCTTAGTTTGATCTTTTAAAAATTTATAAGCCTCTGAGACTCCCTTACTTAGGAAATTATCCCCATTCATTATGTCAAGCACCTCCTTGTGGTGGTGTAACAGTCCCTTGAAAAAGGCACGAACTAGCGTGTCTTTTGCGAGGTTATGGTGTGGACACTCTATAAGTAGATTGGTGAAACGATTCCAAGCCTCTAAAAATGATTCATGAGGATTATGTTGAAAGAAATAAATATTGTAAAGCATTTCATCGGTCTTCAGTGGTGGGTAAAAATGTTCCATAAACAGTTGAACAAGTTTAGCCCACGAGTCCACAGAATTTGGCGCTTGGGCAATTAACCAAGACGCCGCCTTATCGGCTAAAGTGAAGGGAAATACCCTTAGTTTAATTTGTTCAGCACCAACCGTAGGATGGTGGAATGTAGTAAGGACTTGGTCAATCCTACGCATGTGCTGATAAGGCTTTTCATGGTCTAACCCATAAAAAACGGGTAACAAATTAAATATATTTGGGGGGATTCGGAAATCCCCCACTCTCAGTTGCCCCTCACAGATAATGATAATAGTAAAAATGATAGTTTTACTAATGAATAAAGCGATGAAACTCTAAACGCAAGTAAAACTAAAACTGAACTATACTCGTGATTATCAAAGATTTCTACTCTCGATACTATTGAAGTAGAGTTGGAATAGAAAATTCATTCCACTCCTAGTTCTTTAGCATTCAAGTTTCCTACGACTATCAATCCTACCAAAGTCAATGAGAGTTTTACGAATTATACTACGAAATGCTACGAAATACTAAAGTTTGAATCTAGAATAAGAATTAGGGGGGAATTTAATCCACCTTAAATCCAACTTAAAAAACTAGCATAGATTGTTGTAATCCAATTCTTACATTCTTACGGTAGGAATTGGTCGTTCTAATCCCTAATTATACATGGCATCTCTACCAATTCATAACTAGCATGTGAGGACGTCTACCCATTCTCATGGTGAATCAACGACCTTCTAAAGTGGAATAGACTCTTACAACGATTCTATACTACACAATCAAGTTTTCATCAAGGCTTCATCAAACCCCTCTAATGGAGGTTTAGCATTGATTCATCAAACTATCATTTCCATATGAAATTGAATAAGACATAATATAAAGATTCTAACTTTATTAAATTCAACTAAACAATAATTGAAATCTAAATTAACAACTAAGAAATCATTAACGACTAAGAATTGAAATTAGATCTAAGCAATTTTAAATAACAAAATCGAAATTATCAAGAACTAACTATTTTATTTATCTAATGAATGATAAACAATTATTCAATACTGAAATTAAAACAAGAATAACAACTAATTAATTAATTGAAAAACTAGATCTAGAACTAAGCTTTAATGGCTACTCTAATGGCTACTTTCTATCCTAAGCTAATTGATCCCTCAGAGCTAAGTCTTGTGTGTGGAAATGGAGGAGACCAGATCCACATTTTCATGCATGGGCTGAGGGTCCATGTTTTGGGCCGAAAAATCGAGCCCAAAGCCCAATTTCTTCAGTCCATAGGGCCCTTTTTAGCTGGTTTTGACTTCAATAGATTTTTCATCCACTTTTACTCCTCTGATTGGGTCAAGATTTAGACCATTGGAAATCTCTTTCCGAGCCGGTCGTTTTGACATAAGGTACGCCCAATTCTGAGGCCTGAGTCCAAAGATACGATCTTCGGAAGTTCTGTTGACTTTTGTGTGTTGTTTCTGCCCGTCTTGGCCTTTAATCCCAAAACTTCTTAGCAACCAACCCTTGCTCCTTTATATTGACAAAGTGGCACATTTCTGCACATAATTAACTTCAATGCCTGAAATACATAAAAGCACGCAATTAGCATTAACTCTTATTTATTACTCGCATAATTGGTCTAAAAGTATTATTGTTAAGGGGTTAAAGCTACAGTTTTGGGCTCTTATCAGATAACTACCCCATAATCTCGGGGAGCAAATGCATTACTAAAAACGTCAACGTCCTCTCCTAGTTCGTGAATTTCCAGGTCGCTCACACGAATATCATACGCATGTCTCAAATCACCAAAGATTTTCAGAGCTCGTTTATCTACTACCCTAGGAGGCAAACCACTAGAGGATGATGCAACCCTATCACCAGAATTGCTCGCCACCGCGACCACAAAATCAAAACCAACATCCTCTACCTCCTCACTCAATGAAGCATCTAGAATCTCCTCAGATCAAGTATCATGTGAATCAAACATACTTCCTCTTCTTACATAACTTACCAATAACAAACAATTACAACTAAAGCCTAGCGAACCCAACAAAACAACCAGCAAAGAAATGAAAAATGCAAAGAGAAAATGGCATAAACTAACATGTTCCTTTCGAACTCAAAGGGTGCAAATGAGGAACGCTTCAGTTCTCTAGGCATATATCACAAGCCATCGGTTCCTTTTCCAAAGCAATGCAATCATTTTGTCAAACCCTAATGTGCCACGTCTCCCCACAAAACAAGGCGGTTCAGTTGCAACCTTTCAAATCATCCGTACCACGTGCCATCTTAATTCTCTCACCAGATGGCTATCCGGTACTTAACGACCTGCTGAGATGGGGTTGTGTGAGGGATTAATATACACTTACAGTAAATATTAAGCACACGTCAACCACACCAAGATGATTGCATGTAGCCACACGTCCAAGTCGCTGATGATCAGTTCATACAGGTCAAGCGACCTCATCAACACCCCGAACACACTTCTCTAGAACGTCAAGCATCCAAAACGCTAAATCTAGCCAACATCCCAACGGCTAGTAACGTGTGTTACAGCTGGCATTATTAAGACTGGAGCTTCAACTACGCACACCATTACTCCACCGCAGGACGCCTTCATGGCTCATTAAATGTCATAAAGTCCAGAACTTAACCTGACGCGAGAGAAAAGGAGGCGTGGTCACCTTTGCCTATATAAAGAAGAGGAGGAACTACGTCTGACCTAATTCAAGTCCCCCAACAAAGAGAACTTGATACGTAGGCAGTTCGTCCAAACGAACTCGGTCATTTCAATCCGTCAAACCCTTTCTCCCCAAAGATTGTCTACATTAGTAAAGTTAACCAAAAATAACATTTACACTTATGATAACTGAATTATTTGGAAGTTGCAAAGTAAAAGCCAAAGGCAGGCCAGAAACAACCATATCAGGGAATTAGATTTGTAGTTCTAAATTAGTACAACTATGTCACAATTCGCATTACCCAACATATGAGTGGTAAATGCCCATCCAGTTATAATGGAACTAGAAAGCCTATTAGTTTCATTAAGCTTTAACAAAGTTATAGTAAGGCATTTCAAATATACTATCATAAACAACATATAAATGTTCAAAAATTGGTGGAAAACATATGAAAGCAATGACCATATCAAACAATTGCATATTTCATGTTAAATGACTGGCCACACTTTGACATACCTTTTGAGAAGAGAATGTAGAATTAACACTCGGACTTGATTAATAGATCACAATTAAAACTCCAAAACTTATATAGAATTCGTACAACATGATTAGGCAAGGTGAAGTTTCAATTTCTAGAAATGCAAAACTTATATAGAATTTGTACAACACTCGGGAAGGCAGGGGCAATGCAACGTGAATAATAAAACATCATGCAATTGGAGGTGCGGGGAATCGAACCCCGTGCCTCTCGCATGCGAAGCGAGCGCTCTACCATATGAGCTACACCCCCATTGCTGATTGTTGGGATTTTATTTACTTATAACTTTCTTGTAACACATCAGTGAGTTTTTTCAACGACATTAATAGCTTTTTTTTCGGTAAAGAACTATAATTATTTCAATACACGCCTTGGAGATCCATATTCAATCAAAATATTACATAAAAAAAAGTGGTCGTCTAAGCCACCAATATGAACAAAAGGGAGGTAAGTAGTTGTTTTGACTTTAGAACAGGGGAGACGACATCTCTAATAGGTGAAGGCACGGCTAGCCAGGTTTGATCTTCAGCAAGAGCATATGTAGCAACTCTATCTGCTGCATGATTGGCCTCACGATAGATCCATTTAATTATGGCATTTTGTAACATGATGCTAATAGATGCCGGCAATTCCTCAACCGCTTCTATCATACTCTTCATTAAGAATTGTGAATCTGTCTCGATTATTATGTCATGAAGTCCCAATTTGGAAATAGCCATTAAACCCCAACCTAACAGCACAAAATTCAGCAACAATGACAAAACACTTTATAAAAAAAAAATGGCAAAACAGAAACGAATGAATTGGTCCAAAAAATGCAAGAACACATCTCCCAAAACCGTATCTTAATATTACACCAGCACCACCAGGACCCGGATTTCCATTTGATGAACCATCTGTATTTAATTTAGGCCAGCCCATATATAGGAGGGCATTCACAAGAAATATTAATAGACTGATTCCTAAGAGGGAGTTTGAATAGTTTTCCCCTCTAATCGTTAAGTTTCCATATCTGCAACTAGTCTTTTAGCTTTGACAAGTTGGTGCACCGGATTCGGTTGATGTCCATTGAACTGCGTTTCTCGCGAGCTAAATGTGCCAGAGAATGCTGCCAATAACCGTGTCTAGCTCTTCATGATGCAAAGTTATAATCTTATTGTGAAGAGTAATCAGCCATGTCTTGAGTGATATGGCAGTAACATCTTCCACCAAAATATGAATATGAACGTACACCAAACCATAAAGCTCAAGAGAAAGGGCAATTAACAAACAAATGACACTGGATTTCCACTTCTCCAAATAAATAACAAGGAGGGTCAGTCCGGAAGTGTCGTGTCAGTAGGAAGTCAGCAGTCGGAACAACTTCATTGAGACATTGCCAAAGAATAACTGATTCTAAATGCAAACTCTTGAGTTGGCTTGCTAAATCAATTGTACATGGTAATATGAGTCCCGCATTAATATATGTCTTGAACATTCTTCCATACTAAGTAAGAGACCCACACATCTATTTGATCTGCATCCTCGTGCAGAGCACTTGAAAGGCGGTTTACATCATGATCATGGAAAATGGAGAGACTGAACTTTTTTATACTAGAACAGTTGGAAACAAGCAGAACAGCTTCAACAAATTTTCTAAATTCTTCTCTTTTATATTCTCTTGTATCTTGACTTATCCAAAGTTCTTTGTGTTGGAGTTATCCCTCACATGAGGAGAAAAGGAGCTCTGCTTGCGTGCAGAAGCCTGAACGCGACCCGCGGTCAGAATAGGCTTGCTTAAGGCGCGACATGCGCTCATGCCTTGGTCGACCTCCAGGCACTTCAGCGCGACTCGCGCTTGACTTGGCCTTGCCCAAGGCGTGCCCCGCGCCCATGCCTATTTTCGCAGAATTCTATTTTTGTGGACCGCGAGTTTGCAATAAAGGTTGGGGTTTTTGGCAAAACCTAACACTCAAGAGAGGCACGAAAATACACAAGAACAAAGAGAGAAACCCAATCTTGAAAGCAATCAAGATTGATAGATAACCTTTACAGAGAGACAAGTCTATAAAGAGAAAAGAGTGATCTAGTAAGGTGAGAGACTGTAAGGAGTGATTGTAATCTTCCTTCCCACTTTATATAAGGACTAGCTCTTGTGGAAATAGACATCATTGGCCGAACCACGGTATATCTTTGTGTTGTGGTTTGCTTTTACTGCTTTACATTATTTTCTGTTGTTAATAGTTGTTTAGCGTGTTGGGCATGTTAGTTTGGTTGTAGGAAATATTGAGATTGTTGTCTGAAGTTGTTATTGTTCAAATACAAGTTATCTGGGTAGTGGGGAATCCATTGGTATTGGTTTAAACCCCAACACTTTGTCGAAGTTTAGGTTCAAAAGAGATAACCATGCACAGTTCCAATTACTTGAAATAAGCCTACCTCGAACTACTTCTTCCATGTTTAGAGGAGAAGATTTAATAGAGTAGTTCTTCTGGTCTTCTGCTTCAGTCTACATTAGTCTTCTTCATTTCCTTCTTGTTATTGGCTGACTTCAGCAACTTTCTACTTGAACATGGTTGTGATTTTCGCTCCATAGTTATAAATTGAGTGCAAAAGAAAATACAGTGACAAACATTTACCTATTTAACCACTAGTATAAAGCTGGACAACCGAAGAAGAGGGGAAGGGAGAGGAAGTAGAGTGAACAATACCTGAATAAAACAAGTCATACCAATAAAAATTACTTATCATAAAAACAAAACAAAGAAAGTTAGAAACTACATATAAATGCAATCTTCTCCCATATAACCAAAACAAGATATACTATGCATCTAACACAGCATCACCTGCAATGAAAAAATGGAAGAGTAAAAGCTATATTAATAGTATGTTTGATTGTTTCCAATAAAATCAATAGAAAATGGAAACTCATAGAATCACTCAGAATTCAAATTCCAGGAAACCAGAGTCCTAGAACTGTTTGGTAACCAAGAGAAATGGGTGGATTGATAAGTGCTCAAAAAGTACATTTTAATCCTCGATTATACCTCTTGTTTAGCCATCTTAGTGGACTAATAGTGTTTATAAGTCGTGTTTTATGATTCTACAGGTGAAAAAGAGAGTTTTGTGGAATATTAGAGAAAAAGGGGTAAAACGAAGCAATTTGGAGCATTAAGGATCACATGGGAAGCCCGTGGATAAGGCCAAGGAATTGAAGTTATTGAAGATGCGACTTGGACCTATTTTAAAGCCTATTTGGAAGCCCAAGGCCAAAGGATTCGTTGCTTGGACCAAAGCCCGCAAAAGAGGATAGAAGGATAGAGCAAAAGAGAGAAAATAGACTTCCACGTCTGGGACGCATGGATCATGCGTCTAGATGCAATGCTCACGTCTGAGATGCAAGGATCGTGCGTCCAGATGCATGAAACAACACTGTAGCCACTTCCTTCTCAATTTTGGAGACGAAGTTGGACTCTGAAAGAAGTTGATTTGTATTAGAAAACAAATGGCGGTTTGTAATGCTTCTAGAACTCATTGTAACCCCTATAAATAGAGGACCTAAGTTCCTCATGTAATGGGCCAATTCACCTATACTCTTGTCTCTAGAACATGAGGCAGAGAGAGATTAATAATAAAAGATTCGGTTTTAACTAGTCGAGTCTTAATAAATTAATCTTTCTAGTCTTATGTTCTTCGACTCTTCTTTTTCTCGTTCTTTGTATTCTTCCTTCTTTATGGGAAGGCTAATCTTCTCCTTCAATGGAGGAGATGAAGCCGGTGCTTAAGATTTGATGATTCTTTTAGTTCGTGGTGTTCTCCAATCAAGTGAGTTCTTTATGTTTGTTTAGTTATTAGTTCCATTGCCCAGACCAGGGGATGGAAGTATAGATTAAGGTTTTTATTTATTGCAATCGAATATCATGCTAGTTTAGGGTTTTATTTATTGCAATTGAATATTTGCTAGTGACATGCATTTATTTATTACAATTGAATATAATGCTAGAATAGGGTTTTATTTATTGTAATTGAATATTATACTATTATTCTCTACTTTTCTTCTAATTGTGTAGTGTTTTAGAGTAAGAGAAGTATTCCTTGTGTTTGCCTTAGATGGTAATTCAATTAATAGGTGCCCAAGCTCACATAAAAGGAAAGAATATATTAATAGCATAAACATAGGAACAACCTTAAGTAGAGTTATTTAGTTAATCGATGTTTTAGATCAAGAGGGCATTGGCACTCATTTCGATTACTAATTAATTGTAGTATACTTGTGAGAACAACCATGAAGCAAAAGGTCACAGATCAAAGGTATCGGTGGATTCTAATCTCTTGAATTCTCTTTTTATAAATTCTCAATAGTTTAGTTAGTTTAGTTTAGTTTACCATTAGAATCTGCAATATCTATAATAATAGTTTTTAATCCCTCAAACCCCCTTTCCAGTCTTGTCCTTTATATAAACATACACTTAAAAGTAAAACGATATTCTACTCATCCTTTACTTATTGAGGGATAATTAGGTTTTGATACTCTTCTATTTTGTTCAACGACCATCATCTATCTACATCATCCATATACTATCTAATAAACACAAAAAGGAGCGTGTGTCATGGATATGGATGATGCTATGCTGATGAAATGAAATCGGTGAAAAGAGTAGGCCTTACTGATGTATATTTCTTCTCTCCCTTCCAACTATATCCTGGACCTGGAGGCAAGGGGGAATAGGAATATTTTTCCAAATCCAACTTTGGGACAGAATTGTTCAGATGTTCTCCCACTTTTTGCATCCAAAGTCCAAACCGTGACGGAAATTCTCCCAGTTCTTGCTATCCAAGCATACCATGATTTTCTAAAGGGCAGGGCACCGTCTAACAGACTATGACGCTCGTGAATTTTGAATTATAGGACAATTACTAGCTTTTATCATGTATTATGCTTTTCTCTTCAAATTATGAAACTAAACCTAATCTTAGCAAGTCTTACTGTAAGGCTACGTATGCTTAATATCAAAGATCATTTCATACGAATTTCGGTTTCACTTATCTACAACATAATATATACTATTATAAGATTAAACCTTTTTCCCCATAAACTACTTGAAACTTAATGTCAAGCCCAAGAATCTGATTTTTTAGGGTTTTGACGAATCTTACACTCCGACATCCAGAACGAATCCAATGCATTAATAAAGAACACCACTCAACAAAATAAGATCTATGTTTAGAGGAAAGTTTGACTAATCATTAGGTCATACTGTGTCACACACACACACACCATCGAACTTGAAACATTTGATAGTGAGGTTAAGTGACAGATTGAAACATGTTTGTTCAAGTAGAATCAAGCATTTCTATTAATAAAACAAGAAAATGGGTAAATGCAGTAATCGAAGTAGTAACCACTTAAAAATGAAAAGAATGAGTGGAGAATCTTTTTTAGACTTCTTGAGAACCTCTAAACAAAATTTCATATACCCGTCAAATGATGAAGAGAATGGGACACAATGAGGGAGACACATTAGAGTGTTGTGAAACCCCAATATATGCTCAATTTTGGCAACAAAGTATGAAAACAATCATTTCCTTTTCCTACTAATTTAATAGCTTGTTTAGATAGTAAACACCGAGTGAAATAATGGGACGTCAAAAAAGTTTAGACAGTAAACTGCTATTTACATCATATCGCATGTGATATACTTTAATTTTTTGATATTTTGCGATGTCCAATACGGACCGACGTAGTATCCGTGTCAATGTAACTTAGGAAAATTAAGCATCCTAAGCTAAATCCGAGTCAATTACTTTAAGAATTACAAGTACATCAGGGAACCATAAGAATTAACTTAGTAATAATCCATTAAATTGAATGTAAGATATATTGGATGATAAATAAATAAAAGAACATGTTAAGTTATCTATTAGAAGAGATCAATACTTACAAAATTAAAGAACATGATTGGACATACTCGTTACAAGAAATAATTGCCAGCTGATGTACCATGATAACTAAAGCTCATTCGTCACAACAGGTCATACAGAGCATTATTGACAACAACAGTCCCAACCAGAAAATATCATCCGCAACTCACCCTTACAACAAGAGATTATGAAGTATGTCCAAAATCCCATGATTTGGTTCATCTTCAGCCAGCAAATTTATAACCATAGACATAGTATTTGCATCCACCAAGAACCTCCTCTCATCCATTACCTTAAGAAACTTATCATTCATCTGAGGAACATAAATGTTATGCTTAGTACATACTGAAGATACTTCATCTAGGAGAGAACCCCACCGACTATCTCTCATTGTTTGTAATCATATCTTAGTTACTTCAACAAGTCCCATTGCATTAACAATATCTTGGTCCTTTCACTGCAAAGCTTTCGACAAATCATGGCTGATTGCTAAGATGTTCTTCATTAAGTACAAACTCAACATGAAATTAAAAGATTGCAATGAATTTAACAATCTATACACTTCACCTCCTTGTTCTGTGTTTGAGCCATCTTCAGTAATATTTTTCAAGGATATCAAAAACGGAAGAGAACATAAGAATAAAGTTCAAAAGTGATCCATAATGCGAGCTCCAATGAGTATCTCTTGAACATTTCAGGTTTGTCTCTTGATTCTTAACTTTTCCACTTGAAATTTCCCCCTTCGAATGTGCATCAAGAATATTTTTAGCTTGTTTTTCTCGAAAAGCGTCACGATGCTTACACGATGCTCCAACAGCATTTGTCACATTAGAAACAATAGCTAACTGGAGCTAATGAGCGAAACAGTGAACATAGAATGCACTTCCATTTTCGTTCATGATGAGTGATTTGAGGCCATTAAACCCTCCCTGCATATTGTTGGCACCGTTATAACCTTGCCCACACAAACTAGCAATACTCAACCCATGCTTTGTAAACACTCGAGTGATCTCGTTCTTAAGCAAAATAGCACTTGTATCACTTACATGTACAATGGCCAAAACCTTTCAATCACACAACCTCGTGAGTCGACATAACGGATGACAACAACCATTTGTTCTTTGAATGATATGTCACGAGCTTCATCAACCAAAACAACAAACAAAGAATCTCCATAATCTTTTAGAATGACAATATTCGTAGTCTCCACTGCAACTACATTTACGATATCCCTTTGTATTTCGGGAGCAATTAGTTGGTCATTATCAGGAGCATTATCGAGAACAACACTATCAATAACTTCATTATGTCTAGTTGTATACTTCAAAAGTTCAAGAAAATGTCCCTGGTTAATTGATTTCTTTGATTCATTGTGACCACGAAATGCTAGCCCTTCTTGCAAAAGAAATCTACAACAATAAACAATTGCATTTAAGCAAACCCGGTAATCACTTCGAGCTTGGTTTGATTGCCTATTGAGAAAGGTTCCAATATTCTGAGTTTGATTCATCAAGACTTGAGCTAACTTGTAAACTTGGTTGTGACCACTCCCAAATTTCCCAACATGTTCTCGCAATTTGTTCTTCTTTCCCCAGTTAGTAAATCCATTAAGAGTAAAGCAATTTCCACCCCCTTGTGATCCAGTACTACATCTGAAGAGATAACATGCAATACAAACAAAATGCAGCATCCTTATCTATGTTATACTCTAATCAGTCGCCAAACTCATGAAACCATTCCCACTTGAACTTTCAATTAGCATGACCATGAGTAGTAATGGAGAAATTGTGATTTCGAGGTTGACACGGACCTCTTAACAAGTATGCTCTTCGAATAGTTTCCCTATCATTGGGATGATAATCAGACATTGGGTATCGCAACCCAGGATCTATAGCAAGGTTCAACAAGTCAATTTCTCTATGAGTTCACTTTGGAATAGGTTGAGCTTCACCTCTTCCATCTATCGATGTGCTAGGAGTTTGTTGATGAATGGTTGCTTTCCCTTTGTTCAAGTATTTCTCCAGTGTGTTCACCATTACTAGTTAGTAAAATAATCAAAATCACAATCCAAATCAGCTGTACAAAATATAAAATACAAGTTTCAAGCAAAAAAATAACGGTTTAATTGGTTTATAGTTTTACCACTAATCAAATTCCTAGTACTAATTACTAAGAGATGAACTGAAGTACTGAACTAGAATTAAAAAGATAACTATACTATTAAGTTTTCCAATTCAAGTTGAAGATTTGGGGAATTAAAGATGAAGTGTGTTAATTAAAAATTGTGAGCTTAGGGAAGAATATAAATTGCAGAGAAAGGAATAAGTATTTACGGAAGATTAAAGATGTTTGATGAATCAATGACAAAGGGTAACAAGTCAGGCGCGAGTTAAGTTTTGTTTTTTATTTGGAAATAGAAACTGACCTAAGAAGAAATGAGGAGTTTTGTTTTCATTTTAGTATCTAATTATAAGTTTTGATACGGTGTTCTAAGGGGTAAGGGTTAGCAAAGTTTCATATTTTTGGGAAAATTTAAAACCAACTCACATTAGACATGATCACATGACTACTACTTTTTTTTTTTTTTTTTGGAAGTTGAAAGTGTGTTGCCCACCCTTGGCTCCGCCCCTGCCCCCAGCTATAAAATCCTCTAATAACTATAAGTGGAATGGAGTCATTGAAAGTGTTAGATTATAATCTTTCGGGAGATTAGTACATTTCAAGTCGGGACAAGTGCAAAAAATATAGTCCATAATAAAACAAGGTACTCAATATGGGCACAACCCATTTTGTGTTGGGCAAGCCTTAAAATAAAAATAAAAATTATAAATTTGTCATTATCCTAAAAATCATGTTTTGTATTGGGCAGACCCCAAAACTACATCAAAGTAACCTATTGCAACCTCCTCTAGCCCTTCACCATACACCCACTAAACTATAACTAGTGATAATGAAACTTCCTCTTTTTTGCCTTTTCCGAATGTATTCAATTTCTCTAACTTTGATGTAATTTATCTTCCTTCTTATATTTGTATTAGAGTGGCATGTCTGCTTGTGTAGTTGTATAGTTTCTTTTCTCTTGAAATTCCATTACCCGATGTTGGAAAAGTAAAACCTTTGTTTATTGCTACTCCGCCACCTTTCATCTCTTCGTCGAAAAGGTTAATATGAGAAATGTATGTGTTGCTCAACTACCGACCTCCTTTGTAAACTTGGGATAAGCTTGTGATATATAATAGAGCACATAACACATTGTTGTGTTAATCTACAATAGCTCAAAGACTTGGAAGACTTGGTCTTATACAAGTGTCAGTAGATCCCATTTTGTGTAACAACTTAAGAGATAACTCTTAGATATCCTTCAGAGATTGCTTCTGTATGGAGTCTATATAAGTCCAACACTTTCACTTAAAGCAAATCAATAAAAACAACTTGCTATTATCTACTTCTTTATGGTATCAGAACTTATATAGTCTCCAACGAGTAAGTAAGATCCTATTTTTTATTCATTTAACAATTTCAGCCAATGGCCAACACATCAGTACCAAAGTATCCGTATCCAGCAAATCTCAATGTAGCCAATTTCGTCTCTCTTAAACTCTCCTCTACAAACTATCTTCTGTGGGAAACACAAGTTTTGTCATTGATTAAAAGTCAAGACCTACTTGGTTTTGTTACAGGTGATACAATCCCACCGTCTACTGAGATTACTGATGCTAACAACACCAATATAATACCGAATCCAGATCTGGCAGCATGGACTCGCACCGATCGATTAGTAAAAGCATAGATAACGACAACCAGCTCTGAAGAAGCTCTGGGAGTCATAGTTGGTTTGAAAACATCACATAATGTATGGTCTGCATTACAAAATGCATTTTCTCAAGGTTTTCAAGCTAGGGAGTTCGAACTACTTCTCTAACTTCAGGAGAAGAAAAAGGATTCAACACCTTTATCTGACTATATCAAGGACTTCAAGGCTATATGTGATCAGTTAAATGCCATTGGAAAGCCACTCTCTGATGATAAAAAGGTATTCTGGCTTCTTAATACTTTTGGACCAAGGTATGAATCTTTTGCAACTGCTATGTTAAAACCTCCAGTTCCATGTTATGTTGATCTTATTCCACTTTTGCAAAGTCATGAACTCCAAAATAAGTCAATCTTTTCTGAAAATGTCAATCCTAATATGGCATTTGTGGGGCAACGTCGTAACATTCGACCTCAATGGGAGCGTGGCTCATCATCATTTAGCTATAGAGGTCGTGGCTTTACATAGACTAGCAATAGGCCTAACTATAACAATAGGTCACAGCTTACAGCACCAAGGAATCCTACTCCTGCTCAGGCTCAACCTCCTGCTGCTCAACCTGCTATCTTATTCTGTCAAATCTGTAACAAAAGAGGACATAATGCTCTCAAGTGTTGGCACCGATTCGATAACAATTTTCAAGATGAGAACGTTCCACAAGCCTTAGCTACTCTCCATATGAATGACTCTAATGATGGCGAGTGGGTTCCAGATACTGGAGCTACATCACAAATGACTGATAATACAGGTACTCTTTGCAATTTACAACCATATACTGGATTTGATTATGTTATGGTTGGTAATGGAGATCGTCTACCCATCACACATACTGGTGATGCCACTTATAACTTTTTACTACAAATTAAAAATGTTCTTGTTGTACCTGATATTAAGAAGAAGTTTCTCTCTATTTCTCAATTAACATCTGATTATCCGTGTTATTTTGAGTTTGACAAAAATGGTTTTCTGATTAAGGATCAAAAAACGAACCAGGTGATGGCATCGGGAGTAGACAAACAGGACTATATGTTTTAGCCAATGCCAAAGCTAAAGCTTTCTTCTCAAATAGAATTCGAGTTACAGATGAAAGTACTTGGCACAGTCGGCTAGGCCACCCTCATTCCAGAATCATTGCTTTTCTTAAGAAGAATAACTCTATTTCAGTTAATAAAAGTTCTTTTGGCTTATGTATGAGCTGTGAGATGAGTAAAAGCTCCAAACTCCCATTTTTTTCGTCAAGTAGTAGGTCTTCTAAACCACTCTTTTAAGTTTATTGTGACCTTTGGGGTCCTGCACCAGTTTTATTTAATCATGGCTTTCGATATTATGTTGTCTTTGTTGATGATTTTTCGCGATATACATGGCTTTATCCTATCAAGAAAAAGTCTGACTTTTACAGTGTATTTCTATTGTTCCAAATGATGGTGGAGAAACAATTTGAGAAGAAAATAAAAAAAAAAAGTCAGATAATGGGGGTGAATTCTTGAAACAAGAGTTCCTTGATCATCTTAGTGGTGAAGGCATAATTCATCAACTATCATGCCTAGGTACTCCTAAACAAAACAGCGTAGCAGAGCGTAAACACCGTCATGTTGTTGAACTTGGCTTAGCTATGATGTTTCATGCATCAGTTCCTAAGAAATATTGGGTCGAGGCTTTTAACACGTCCACATTTCTAATAAACCGATTGCCTTCACCAACTCTTAACATGGCCACTCCATATTATCTACTACATCAAAAACCGCCCACATATGATTTCCTTAGAACTTTTGGCACTTTATGCTATCCTTATCTGCGAGGATATACAAAGGATAAACTAGAACCAAGATCTCTCCCTTGTGTATTTATGGGTTATAGTGTTAAACACAAAGGCTATCGGTGCCTCAATCCTCAAAATGGGCGTGTTTATATCTCGCGTCATGTCGTCTTTGATGAGTGTCGTTTCCCCTTTCACAGGCCCACACAATCCCAAGATACACTCATTGACACAAGTCACACAACTCATTTTCAGAATTGGTTGCATCCTATTGAAACTCATTCCAAAAATCCTCTCACTGAACTTTGCTCACCTACTGGCCAAGAACTTGCTAGGCTATTTAATTCAGCTCCTATCAATCCATTACTACCCACTGAACAATCACCTATCATACCACATCAAAATGAACCACCTATTCCATCTCAAAATAATCCACCTCAAAATGAACCTAATACTACTCAAACAGCCCCAAGATCAGTACACATATCTTCTTCCACCCTTCCTAGGCCTGCACAACCGCACTTAATGATAACTTCAGATGAAAGCGAAAGATTAAGCCCCAAACCGAAGTATGGATTACTTGCTACTACTCCTCCTATCCCTACCACACCAAAATCCACAAAAAGTGCTCTTAGTCACCCAGGATGCATGGAATTCTGCTATGCTAGAAGAAATGAATGCTCTCTCACACAATGAGACATGGGTACTTGTTCCATGACAACTCTACATGAATGTCATTGATTGTCGGTGGGTGTTTAGAGCCAAACTCAATTCTGATGGTTCATTGGATCGGTTGATAGCAAGACTTGTAGCGAAAGGCTATAACCAAAGGGAAGGAGTCAACTTTCTCGAAACATTCAGTCCGGTAATAAAACTTGCTACTATCAGGACTGTTCTCACCATTGCAACTGTTAAAGGCTGGAATTTCCGGCAACTTGATGTTAAGAATGTTTTTTTACATGGACATCTTCAAACCACAGTTTTCATGGAGCAAACCCCCGGCTTTGTAGATGAACTATTGCCAAATCATGTGTGTTAGCTCCAACGAACGTTGTATGGTTTAAAACAGGCTCCACGAGCCTGGTTTGATAGATTCAGTTCTTATCTCATTGAGTATGGTTTTAGATGCAGCCCAGCTGACTCATCATTATTCATTTTCAACAATGGTGTTAATATCATGGTTCTACTGGTATATGTTGATGATATAATACTCACTGGTGACAATAATATTTTATTAGATGAATTTGTTGCAGAACTTGGGGCTCAATTCTCCATCAAGGATCTTGGCCCTCTCAGTTACTTTCTCGGAGTACAAGTACAATATTTCAAAGATGAACTCTTTCTATCTCAAACAAAATATATGCTGGACTTGCTTCATAATACAAAGATGACTGACTGCAAACCGACATCTACTCCTATGGCTGCTAAACCTGCTCTCATTTCAAATGGTGAAGCTCTCTATCATGATGTTACCGAGTATCAAAAGATTGTCGGCACACTTCAGTATCTCACCTTGACATGACCCAATTTGAACTATGTTGTGAGCAATGTTTGTCAACATATGCATGCACCTACCAATGCACACTTCCAGATGGTTAAAAGAATACTCTGTTACATCAAAGGAACTATCTCTTGGTTTTGCGATACTCGAAACCGCAGCGATCTTGATCTCTATGCCTTTTCTCGACGCCGATCGGCTGGTGCCCCCTTTACTAGACGATCTACCCACTGGTTTCGTACCTTTATGGGGTCTAAAAATGTATCTCTGGAGTGCTAAGAAGCAGCCTACCGTATCCGCGTTCGACGGAAGCCCGAATATCGAGCAATGGCATCTACAACTGCTGAACTCACATGTATTTCTTTCATCCTACGTGACCTTGGAATTTTCCAGTCAAAACCACAAGTTCTATTCTGTGATAATATCTCAGCACTTCACATGTCAATCAATCCAGTGTTCTATGCTCGAACCAAACACATAGCTATTGATTATCATTTCATTCGTGAGAAAGTTGCTCTCGGCACACTCGTTACTAGATTTGTTCCTTCAGCAAAACAACTTGCAGATATTTTCACGAAACCTCTATCTTGGGCTGTCTTTGAAGGATTTAAAAGCAAACTTGGACTTTGGCTCCAACCCACGTCAAGTTTGAAGAGGAGTAATAGAGCACAGAACACACTGTTGTGTTAATCTACAACAGCTCAAAGACTTGGAAGACTTGGTCTTATACAAGTGTCAGTAGATCCCATTTTGTGTAACAACTTAAAAGATAACTTGTAGTGGCAGGATGTAGCACCGGGATATCAATGGTGAGATGGGCCGGGTCAGCATAGCACATAAGTCCGCGATCCACCGGATCGGGGTGACAGCGCAGGTCGTGATGCGATGCGGAAACCCTACACATGGAGCTAAGAGGACCGCGAGATGGAGGGACAGGTGGAGGGCCATGATGGATGAAAAGAAAGGTATAAAGAGTAATGGTGGGAGAGAGAAAAGGGGGGATGGATCCATTAACCGAAGAAAGGAGGAGACCTAGGAGAGAAAAAGGAGAGTGAGAGGGCTGCGAAGGAGAATAGTGCTTAAGGGCTAGGGAATAGTGCTCGTAAGAGAATTAAGGTTGTAACATTTGGCACCGTCTGTGGGGACAACGAAGTAGAAATGGCACCAAAGAAGGCGGCGGGTAGGCCCTGAAAGATAAGGGTCCCAGAACAGATGCCGGAAGCGGTGGTAGAAGAAGGGGAAGGACGAGAGGAGGGAAGAGCAGAAGAAGAAGCGCGACTTATGCGGGAAGAGATTGAAAGGCTGAGGGAGGAAAATGAAGAGTCTGAGGAGAGAAGAAGGAGAGGGTGGAGGAGGAGGGAGACCGAGGAAGAAGCGAGGGGGAGGAAGCAGAGAATGAAAAGGCGGAGGACGAAGAGGAACAAGGACCGACCCTAGTGGATAATCCGGTGACCGGGTTAACGGTTGAACAAGTACAACAAATGATTAACAGTGACCGAGTGGCGAATCTTCAACAAACAAGGGTCCAAATGGGCACGGCCAGTCAAGTGGTGGCGGGGCTGAACCGCAACCCGCTGGCAGATGCGATATGGACTTCGGAGGTACCAAAGCGCTTTAATCAGCCGAGATTTGAGAGATATGATGGAACGGGTGACCCGGCAGATCACATCCATCATTTTAGACAGCAGATGCCTCTTTGGCAAGAGGCGAGGTATGATGGTCTGCGGTGCATGATGTTCCCGGCCAGTCTTAAGGGTGGGGCTTCCGACTGGTACTATCGGTTGCCTTCGAAGAGCATAACCAATTTCCAAGAGTTAGAGCAGGCGTTTGTTGACCACTTTATACATCAGAAGAGGAGGGTTGTGGACATCGCGACCCTATTTAACGTTAGACAGAGATCCGCGGAATCGGTCAGAGAGTACCTATGTCGCTTCAAGGCAGAGACCCTAAAGGTAGAGAATTTGGATGAGAGGACAGTGGTAATAGCATTCGAAAGGGGGCTGCAACCTGGAACGGCAGTTCATCAGTCCGTGGCGAAGAACGAGATAGCAACATTGCACGAGTTATATCCGCGGGTAGAGAAGTATATAAGATATGAAGACACCATGCAGAAGGAGTCGAAGAAAGGAGCCAAGACAGTATCGGCGGTAGAGAAAGAACGCAGAAAAACCGAGGGAAGTGGTCGAGGCGCGGATAGGTACCGCGGACAGTCCTCAAGGCCGGAAAGAGGAAGGGAGATAGCGCGGAGAGAGCAAAGGGAGCGGAAGCCATACCGCGAGGTGGAACATGTCCCGTTGGCGAAACCGTTAAGTGAGATACTACCGCTGATTAAAAATGTGCAAGGATATGAAGGGCCGCGAACCATTCCGACCAAAATGCCCAACAAGCCATATTGTGAGTATCACCAAGTGCGCAATCATGAAACCAATGATTGTTATGCCTTGAAATAGTTAGTCCAGAGATTAATAGAGAAGGGATCGAGGAATTCGTTGGGGAAACTCGGGCCCGGGAACTGGCCTGCGGCGGGGACGAATATTGGGAACCATAAATGTTATCTTGGTAGGAGAAGCATTGAGTCACAATGCCCACCGGGATAAGGTCGAGGACAAATGAAAGTATTCACCAGGTCAATGAGTCCCCAGAGGGGCAGAGATCTGAGCAGATTTAATGGCGGGGAGGAGAAAATTACGTTCTCAAGGCAGACCTCCGAGTGGATGGATACGCCACACGAGGATCGTTAGTTATTACGATGGCGATGGGCAATTATGTGGTCAAAAGGGTCACGATAGGCGTGGTAGCGCCCGTGGATTTGCTATTCAGAGGAGCTCTTGAGGAGATGGGGATCAACCCGGGGCAACTGAGACCTCCGCGGACAAATTTGTATGGATTCAATGGAAGTGTGACAGAGCCTATGGGGGAACTTCTGCTGCCAGTAACAACGGGGCCCGTGCAATGTTCCCAAGGTTCATGGTGGTCGACTCCATTTCACAATATAACGCGATCCTGGGGAGGAGATGGATACATGAGATGAGGGTGATGCCGTCGACTTACTATCAAGTTATCCGATTCCCTACCCCAACGGGAACATATGAGGTCCGCGGAGATCAGGTGGCATCCAAGAATAGTCACCAGAATACAATTGATAAAAATAATTTTACGTATTCTAACTATCTATGCGTAAACACAAATAATCAATTTACGTAAATACGTGTTTATATCAATATTCCTACTCTCAATAACGAAGTAATATAAGAGAGTCAGGATTCGTTCCACTCTTAAACCTCAAGACTTAAACAAATTCAACTAATCAAACCCAAAATGAACAATGGTGAGAGTAATGATTTGATGTGAAATTTCTATTCTACCATTCCCAACAATTGAATCTAAACAAGACATAATATAAAGATTTGAACTTTATTTGTTTAAACTCAATTCGAAACTACTCATGCAATAATTGAATTAAACTAATAATGACAAATAAGTAAATCTAAGGATTTAAGCTAATAAATAAATGAAAATGAAACTAGATTATGGAGAACTAATTAACTTTATTTATCTAATAGAACAATAAGAACAAGATATGATTGAATGAATAACAACTATTTTATTTATCTAATGAATGATATTCAATGATTTAAATAACTAATCTAAAACAAAGAATGAAACTAATTAATGGAATGAAAACTAAGTAATTAACTAATCTAGATCTAACTATCTTTTTCTAACCCTAAACTCCATTAACATTAGCTTCCTAACCTAATTTATTTTCTAACCTAACTATCTACCATTAACAAAGAGCTAAGCTTTGGTTTTTATATGTTCAGATCCAAAAATCGTGCATGGGCTTGGATCCATGTTTCGGGCCAGAGAATCAGGCCCAAAACCCAATACTTTCAGTCTAAAAAGGCCTCTTCAGCTACAGTTGACTTCGACAGACTTTTCGTCCACTTTTGCTCCTTTGATTGGACCAAGGCTGGGACCATTAGAAAGCTCTTTCCGAGCCGGTCGTTTTGACGTAAGGTAGGCCCAATTCCGAGGTCTGAGTCCAAAGATATGGTCTTCGGAAGTTCTGTTGACTTTGTGCACTGTTTCTGCCTGCATGGACTTTGACTTTTCATCTTTTGACCGGGCTTTACAGAGACTTTGTCTTCTTAAAAATTGGCCTTTAATCATAGAACTCCTTAGCAACCGACCTTTGCTCCTTTATCTCGCTAAAGTGGCACATTTCTGCACATAATGGACTTTGAAGCCTGAAATGCATAAAAACACGTAATCAGTATTAACTCTTACTTATTATTCACATAATTGGTTTAAAAGTACGATTGTTAAGGGGTTAAAACTACAATTTTGGGCTCTTATCAAACCACCTCCAAACAGCATTTTGCTTGTCCTCAAGCAAATATGAGAAATTAGAATAAGTGACCAAAAATGGAGTTCTAACTACTCTCGTTTTATTTGAGTCGCGATTGCATTGACCATATGCAACAAGGCCTTAAACCACTAGGAATTCCCTAGTGGATGAGTTATAGCCTCATTGAGAGTTTTCGGTGAAGGTACTCACAAACTTCATCTATACTACAACGACTAAGAAATAAAACTATTGTTTCCTCATTCATGTCTCAACTATCTATTCATCTCACTAGCAATTGAATAAGAATAACCAAGTCAAAAACCTAAACTAATATATGCATAATAATCAATCATCTATGATACAAATATATATACTATGAGTAATACTATGAAATGCCTAGCAAGTTCGTTTCTGAAAACTCGGAATAGCATCCTTAAGTAGGTCCTCACATAAATGTCAAGATAAAAACCACTCTGATTTTTCCTCTTAAGTTTTGCTACTCCAGTGTGCAGTGGGCACACTTTACCTTACAATCTCAATGACAAACAAGGAAGCCGGAGTCGATCAAACACATCTGCCACTTACTATCACACTAACCTATTCCTAATTGAGCTAGAGGTCTTTATTAGGTGTTGCGGGGATTAGGAGATGGTTTAAGAAGGAAGGAAATGGATATTCAAAAGGACAAGTCTGAGATAATAGAGTCTTCATATTATGTAACTTATAGAAAACCTTGTTATTTTCTTTTGCTTCTATACTTTGTTTCCATCCTTAGCCATATTTTTCTTTTTCTTTTCTTTGGCTTTTGACTCCCTTTTATTCTATTTTTGGAGTTTTTATTTATTTCTATTATTATTATTTTTTTCTTGGATGGAACTTCTTTTCTTTTTCTGAAGAAACTAACTAATTTTTGTTTACACAAATTTTTCTCTTCTTCTTTCTTCACTCATTCTATTCTCAGACTTATTCTAGATTGGGTAAGTTGAATTTTTTATTTTGTTTTGTTTTATAGCGAGGGTAAAGGAATTGTGGTTTATGGAAGGCTAAAGAAAGGCTCGAGGGGCTTAACTAGCGGAAAATAATTCATAGGTTTGAATTTCTGGCTATATCGATCCAAAGAGGGCCTAAATTCTCGCTTAGGATATGGCATAGTTATCAAGCAAGTGGGCGTGTGATTTCTCTATCCGGATTTTACTTCTCCCTTGTGTCATTTCTCAAATGTTTAGCTCATATAAAGGCTTTAGGCTATATTCTCACGGATTTGTAGAATAAGTACTCTAGCCTAGATTTGAAACTTCTGCTAACAATCATAGATACTCATGTAATATATTTATAAATAGATGCAAAGATTATTACCTACATATTAACCTAAGTTTCTAACAATTATTACGATGCAAAAGCTTCATTGAGACTTCTAGATTGTTAAGAGCATAGAAAGAAAACAATACCAATATTCCTAAGTGTATAGCATAAACTTATTTATTTATATTTTTAAAATTCTTAACTTGAAAACAAATGCATATATACATATCTATATCCTAACAGATGCCTTAATTACACGTGTTTCTATGCCCCCAAACAAGAAGCATGCTTTGTCCTCAAAGCATTTAAATAAAAGAGGGTAGAAAAATACCATAAAAATCGTGAAATTCGGAACATCCGCAAAACAAGGTTAGAACATACTAATATAGGAAATAAAAAACCGTACGAACTCTATAAGAGTTCCACCCATTATGGGGGGTATTGTAGAATTAAATTGCTTGGGACATAAGCGGATTAACTAACTGAAACTAAAAACTTACCTCCACTCCGTTTACTCGTCATCCTCCTCTTCTATAAAGAAGTGAGGTTCCTTCAAGATCTGCCATGCCATTATAATTTGCCAAGCTTGCCACCATTTATCATCTACGGATGCTAACACCATTAAAAGCGCCACTTGGTCGGATGGGGTGTAAGGTGCAAACGATGATGGTTGTATCCTCCACCCTTGCCAAGTCATTGCACGGAAAGATCGGGATAATACAATTGGTGGGTCTCACAACCCCAACCCAATCCGTGAAGCGGGCACAAAAATAGGGAAGAAACATAGCATAATACGGCAAACTAAAAAGGCATAAAAGATACTTATGCCTCATGCTATGGGCTCGTGCTAAACTAGACATCAAGGTTAGGGGAAGGTCATGGCACATACGTCCCGTGGCTAAAAGCAAGGAAGGCGCTGCAAGTGGCATCATTCACGTAAGAAAAAACGCCATTCCCCTAATGATTAGCATGATCCAAAACATAGCAGGTTCCTATGTTCATGGGCCGGGCTACCAAAGGCGGCGTTATATTAAGCCTTGGTCCTCGATCTGGAAAATGCCACGCCCCATAAGCCTCATGCAAAAGTCATAAGTGCGGACATGCATATTATCTACCCAATAGCATCATGGGTCTTGTATTTCAGCGGGCATGGCAAGTCCAAGAACAAATGCTAGCAAGAACCATAAGCGGTTCCCAGCCTACGTGTGTGATCACCTCGCGAAACCAAACACCATAAGTAGTGCTTTGAAACAAATCTTCGAAAGACTGTTTCGGTATTATTGTAGGAGATGTCATCTCAAAACTACGCTCTAGAACAGCTGCAAATCACCCGGGAACATCCCTTGGCTGGAATTTTCCGTTCCGTGTTCCGCGAAGGGGGAGGGCTGGTGCGCTCCACTTGGCGTGGGCGCTCGAGTTTTTAGATTTACGGTGTTTGAAGTAGCGAAGTGGCTTTGAGGTTTTTGTAGTTACAGTGTTGTTTGTGAGCAAAAAGCGCTCAAGTTGGGGCGGTCGCTCACGACGAGTAAACTTTTCGAAATTGTCTAGGGCGAGATGCGCTCGTAAATCTTTGAAGCGAAGTTTAAAAGGAAAAAGAAGGGAAAGCTTGGAGTGAAAGGTGAGAGATGATGGTGGGGTGTAGTGTGGGTTGTGAGTGTAGAATGAAGGAAGTTTAAATAGGTTCGAAGCTTCCAAAGCGAATCGGGTAAGTTTCCAAATTGTTTAAGGCAATTTCAGGAAATAGAAAATTTCCAAACCCGAAAAACGAAACAAACCATATTTTTGATTTTATAACAACCCGGTATCTTTTATCTTTGGATTTAGAATAGTAACTTCTAAACTCTCTTAGATTTCATCCTACCACCACATCTAATCATAGGTATGCCAATTACGACAATATTCTCAACCTTTCACTCCAAAACAAACTCTAAAATGGAGGATCTTTTACAAATCATGATAGAATAAATAATACCACCCCAAACATTCGGGGAAGGTGGGATTAACAATAAAATCCACGACAATTTGAAAAGAACAACATTATATTAAAATTGAAATTCAAACAACATTTAACTACCAAATTCAAAGTTAACTACGGAATTTAACAACGTAACATCCTATCTACTAAAAAAAAAAAACAACATCAAAACAACAAACAATGAGAAATCTAGCTACTCTTAAAAGGGAGCGAGGTGGGGATAAGAATAGGAAGTTTAGTGATCAAGCATGGAAAAACCAAACACCATCCCCAAACAAATTTTTGAAAACAGGTTTGTAAAAATTTGTTTTAAAAAATGGTCTTTTAAAGTCGATTTCCTAGACTTAAAGTGATATATATGTATTTACATGCAGTTTCCCATATATCAATAATTTAAACAATTGTGGATCTTTCCATAAATAGTTAACATGGAATGCACCACCAAACAGAATCAAGCTCCAAAACTTTCTCTGGCCTTAACTTAGTTGAATAAGAAGGTGTCAAGTGAATGATCGTGAGTAAATGAATGGTTTTGGAAAATACTTGGAATGTGGATAAGTGTTAGAAGAAAAGGGTGGGAAGAATGATTGGATTTTATGAGGGATTAACTCAAGTGGATGGTGGTAGGGTGGTGCTCTAGGTAGTGCTTGAGAAGGTGGATCATCACAGGCTCTTAGAAACTCGTCGAATTCCTCATCTAGGTTGTTCGCATCCATATAATTATGGTATTCATCTCCATCTTTGAGAAATTCATCTATCTCGTCTATTGTGAGGTTTAGTCCATCTCTTCTATGGTCAGAAGGCAGGGTTGAAAATTCTTTCTCTAGTTCAGTTATGTTCAAAGAGTCAAAATTGTGATCTTTGTCTTCTTCCATAAGAGGGATATGTACTAGAGTAGGGACGACATCGTCGGAAGCACTAATGTGATATACAAAACTCTCAATAGACTTAACTTCGCCTTCTATAGGAAAATCTAGTTGTTCATACGGTGTTTTATCCCTATACCTAATATGAAGGGGAACATATTTGTTAACCGTTGCTTTATCTTTTATCACTTTCCAACTAGGTTTCCATATTGGAACCTCTACAGTGTAAGGGTCTTCAATTTCTATGACGGTATTTGGTATGGTATCATTTATAGTTTCTTGGGTGATCTTTAGGCATAGTCACTTGGTTATCAACTACTCTCCCTGAGCGAAGGGTAGTGTATTTGTAGGTCCCCTTGGTTTATATTACCATTACTTTGAATACTTTTTATTTTGAAGGCGGTGTTTGTTAACTTAGGATTAAATCGCTTGACTTGGAAACATGCCGGTTTGGTTATTATTTTGGTTAGAAGACATGTCAATAACCTTTTGGCACAAAGACTGCATCATTTGCATCGTTTGTTTCATCATATTAGAGTTTTGATCATGCTGATCTTTCATCAAGTTGGAGTTTTGTTGCATAATTTGATTTTGTTTCTCTAACAAGGTCACTACTACTTTGTATGTAGATGATTGTATTGGAATTAAAGCTTGTTGAGCGTTCATGTCTTGATGTTGATAGTTCTGGGTTATGGGTACTAAATCTCTATTCTGGTCACCTAAGTTCCCTTGTCCTTGATGTTGAGTTAACTGGTTGAAGTGTAATGGTTGTGGTGGTGTTTGTGCATAGACAAGAGGACAATAGAAGTCGGAATGCTCAAGACTATAAACAGACATTACAACGAAAGTAGAGTTAATGTTCATGACTGGAGTGGGTTGTTGTTGAACAGAGATGGCATCTACCTTTTTAGTGAGGGCATCGATAAGAGTTTTAAGCTCGGGATCATGTTTAACCTCAAGAGAAGAAGGAGAGGAGCGGGAGGAATCATTTCCTCCCCAATTGTTGTTCTTCTTAGATTGATCTTCTAAGAATTTATAAGCCTCCAAGGCTCCTTTACTAAGAAAACTACCCCTAGTCATGATATCTAGAACCTCCTTATGATAATGTGAAAGCCCATTGAAGAAAGCACGAACAAGCGTGTCTTTCGCAAGATTATGATGCGGGCATTCAATGAGAAGATCAGTGAAACGATTCCAGGCCTCTGAAAAGGATTCATGAGGATTATAGTGGAAGAAATGAATCCTGTGAAGCATTTCATCTATCTTCAGTGGTGGGTAAAACTGTTCCATGAACAATTGAACAAGTTGAGCCCATGAGTCCACAGAGTTTGGCGTTTGGGCAGTTAACCAAGACGCCGCCTTGTCGGCTAGGGTGAAAGGAAACACCCTAAGTTTAACTTGATCTGGACTAACTCCAGGATGATGGAATGTAGTGAGAACTTGGTCTATTCTACGCATGTGCTGGTAAGGCTTCACGTGGTCTAAACCATGAAAAACCGATAACAAGTTAAATATATTAGGGGGATTGAAAATCCCCACTAGGTCCGGCAAGAACGATGCGACTTAGGGCCATCGTTTAGGGCTTTATAAAAATCGAGAGAGGAGTCTCTTGTTCTTTAGCCATTGATGCAAGTGTAGTGTGTGAAATTCTAGATAGGTGTGTTGTATTTATTTCTACGAAAAACAAGCCCTGATTATACTAGAATTAAAACTCCTCCTCGGATTTAAGAGAAGAGGAGGTGGAAGAAGGAGTACCTGAATGCCTCCTTGCTACGCGTTTGAATAGCGTCTTGTATACGCGATCTCAGTATATTTAACAAGTTAGAAACACTGAGTAACTTGAAGAAATAGAAATTTGAACTAACCTATGAAAATTGGACTGTTCACGCTGAATTTTCCTTCGAGGGCGCGGGTGCCCTCTGTTTGGGCGCAGGTGCGCTCAGGATTTTCAAATGTCCAGTGTTTTGGGCGCGGGTGCGCTCCTTTTGGGCGCGGGTCGCGCCTAAGGGTTTTCAAATTTTAGGCCTTTTATCGTACTCCAAAAAATTTGAAATTTTTATAGTAATTTTCTAAGACGTTTATCAAGTAGCCTGTAAAATTTCAGATCAATCGGAGCTATGAAAGTCCCTCTACTGCCCTGCAAAGTTTGTGAAACAGTTTTCAGACACAATACAAACAACCGAATGGTTAACCCATCAAAACAAAGCCAAAAATTTCCAAATATTTACTGGAGACTCCTGACAGATCCTACTTGTTCCTGTAAAAAATTTATAGCAATTGGAGTTCTACAACCTCTCCTTATTGGCTGGTGTTCCAGATATTAAGTGTTTGCAATACTGCAGAAACACACTGGAAACACTCTACTATTTAGGAGGTCAAAACAAATAAAAAACTCATCAAATTTTTACTACAAACTCCTGACTTAGGATAGATACTCCTGTAAAATTATAGAATTTTTAGAACTTCCTAAGTAACCTTACTTGTCTGTTTTTCAAGAACATACGGTGTGAAAACTGAAATGCAGCACTATAAAGATCGTATTTTTTTCTCAAGGTAAACCAACTTTGAAAAATCTGAAAATATTCCAGTAAATCAACAACACATTAAATATTATGTATGACAATTTTCAGAATTTTCGAAAATTTAGAAATACCTTCACCGCAGTGTTTTTCTCTGTGAATCCGCAGCCCCTATGCCTGAAATAGTGAACAGTTCCGAAAATTCAAGAAATAAGAATGAAAAATTAAAAGGGTTGGTGGGTAGAGAATGGGGGATTGCCCCTTGGATTCAAGCAATTGAATTCTTGTCTTGAACGAGATTAAGATGGCAGCGGCACCATTTGATAAAAATAATTTTACGTATTCTAACTATCTATGCGTAAACACAAATAATCAATTTATGTAAATACGTGTTTATATCAATATTCCTACTCTCAATAACAAAGTAATATAAGAGAGTCAGGATTCGTTCCACTCTTAAACCTCAAGACTTAAACAAATTCAACTAATCAAATCCAAAATGAACAATGGTGAGAGTAATGATTTGATGTGAAATTTCTATTCTACCATTCCCAACAATTGAATCTAAACAAGACATAATATAAAGATTTGAACTTTATTTGTTTAAACTCAATTCGAAACTACTCATGCAATAATTGAATTAAACTAATAATGACAAATAAGTAAATCTAAGGATTTAAGCTAATAAATAAATAAAAATGAAACTAGATTATGGAGAACTAATTAACTTTATTTATCTAATAGAACAATAATAACAAGATATGATTGAATGAATAACAACTATTTTATTTATCTTATGAATGATATTCAATGATTTAAATAACTAATCTAAAACAAAGAATGAAACTAATTAATGGAATGAAAACTAAGTAATTAACTAATCTAGATCTAACTATCTTTTTCTAACCCTAAACTCCATTAACATTAGCTTCCTAACCTAATTTATTTTCTAACCTAACTATCTACCATTAACAAAGAGCTAAGCTTTGGTTTTTATATGTTCAGATCCAAAAATCGTACATGGGCTTGGATCCATGTTTCGGGCCAGAGAATCAGGCCCAAAACCCAATACTTTCAGTCCAAAAAGGCCTCTTCAGCTGCAGTTGACTTCGACAGACTTTTCGTCCACTTCTGCTCCTTTGATTAGGCGAAGGCTTAGACCATTGGAAAGCTCTTTCCGATCCGGTCGTTTTGACGTAAGGTAGGCCCAATTCCAAGGTTTGAGTCCAAAGATATGGTCTTCGGAAGTTCTGTTGACTTTGTGCACTGTTTCTGCCCGTGTGGACTTTGACTTTTCATCTTTTGACCGGGCTTTACAGAGGCTTTGTCTTCTTGAAAATTGGCCTTTAATCCACAGAACTCCTTAGCAACCGACCTTTGCTCCTTTATCTCGCTAAAGTGGCACATTTACGCACATAATAGACTTTGAAGCCCGAAATGCTTAAAACACGAATCGGTATTAACTCTTACTTATTATTCACATAATTGGTCTAAAAGTACGATTGTTAAGGGGTTAAAACTACAATTTTGGGCTCTTATCAACAATCAAAAGGATGTCCCGCGGACCAGAAGAGGAGTCGACGAGCTCTAGGAAGAGGCTGGCATAGCAATTACGATTAATGGGGCGTGGAGGAGGGAGAGGAGGTCGCAGAGGATCCCAAGACTTTAGACGAGGTAGAGCTAGTAAACTTGGGAGAGGGCGAAGAGGAGAAGTTCACATCGATAGGGTCGAGTCTTACAGAAGAATGGAAGGATAGGTTGGTCCAATGCTTGGTGAAGAACAGAGCGTCTTTGCGTGGGGGATAGAGGATGTCCTTTGGGTTAGATCCGAGTTTTTGCGTGTCATCGCACGCGCATTAATGAGGGAGGACGCCGGCCCGGTGAGATAGAAGATGAGAAGTATGAGACCCAAATATGCAGAAGGGATCCGAGAAGAGGTTGCAAGGCTAAAGGGTGCGGGAATAATAAGAGAGGTGGAGTTCACAGACTGGTTGTCCAACGTGGTCGCGGTCCCGAAGAAAAATGGAAAGGTCCGGATGTGTGTGGACTTCACGGTCGTAAATTTAGAGTGTCCGAAGGACAGTTATCCGATGCCACGAGTGGATGAGTTGGTAGACAAGACGGCGGGGTTCAACTTCTTCTCATTCATGGATGTGTCTATGGGGTACAATCAGGTGGCAATGTATGGACCTGATCAGGAAAAAATTGCCTTCGTAGTGGAAGGGGGCACATACTGCTATACTAGAATGCCATTTGGATTAAAAAATGCAGGAGCCACCTTCCAGCGCTTGGGAGAGAAGATGTTCGAGGGCAAGATCCGAAAAGGCATTGAGATATACATCGATGATATGGTGGAGAAGAGTATGTCAGAACGGGAGCACTTGGAAGGGTTGGAGGAGACATTTCAGATACTGCGAACACGCAATTTGAAACTCAATCCCGAGAAGTGCACATTTGGAGTCACCACAGGGAAATTTCTGGGGTATATTGTGACACAACGAGGAATAGAGGCCAACCCAGAGCAGATAAGATCGTTGGTGGAGATGCCATCACCAAAGACAGTGAAGGAGATGCAGCAGTTGGCTGGAAGGGTCGCGGCTCTCAACAGGTTCATCTCGAAATCATCCGACAAATGTAGGCCGCTATACAGACTATTGAGAAACACAACAGATTTCACATGGACGGCAGAATGTGAACAGGCATTCCAGGGGCTTAAAAGGTATTTAGAGAGTGCGCGCCATTTGTGTCGCGCGACCGAAGAGGGAGAAAAATTGTATTTGTACACGGGGGTCCGATTATGCAATCATTTCGGTCCTCGTTCGAGTAGTGGATAAGATAGAAAGGCCGATTATACTTTTCGAGTAAAGGCGTTGTTGGATGCGAGAAACCCGATCTGGTCCGGTGGAGAAATGCGCCTCACCTTGATATTTTTGGCTCGAAATTTGAAGCCCTATTTTGAAGCCACGCAGATGATCATGGTCCACGAACTTGCCTCTTAAGCGGGCTTTGAGAGCAAAGAAGTCGGGAAGAATGTTGAAATAGGCGTGATCTTTGAGTTAAGTATGACATCAATATCGAGGTTAGGGACAGCCGGAGAAGGCTCGAGCGATGGCGGAGTTCTTGGCAGAGTTCCCCGCAGAGGATCCTACATGGGGGGAGGAGATGGTTTTGGAACCGGAGAGGGAAGAGGAACTGGATAGCTTAAACCCATGGGACGAACGAAATGGTTGGAGAGTGTTTGCGGATGGGTCAGCAACGGATGCTGGCAGCGGAATTGGTGTAGTATTGGTCACGCCTGACAACAACAGGCTAGAGATGCGACAATGAAATTGGTTTTTAAAGCATCCAACAACGAAGTGGAGTATGAGGCGGTAATCGCCGGCATGAGAATGGCAGAAGGCCTGGGGGTGAAGGAACTCACTGTATACTCCGACTCCAATTTGGTAGTTGATAAGAGCCCAAAACTGTAGTTTTAACCCTGTAACAGACATACTTTTAGACCAATTATGTGAGTAATAATTAAAAGTTAACACTGATCACGTGTTTTTATGCATTTCAGGCTTCAAAGTCCATTATGTGCAGAAATGTGCCACTTTAACGAGATAAAGGAGCAAAGGTCGGTTACTAAGGAGTTTCGTGATTAAAGGTCAAGATTCAAGAAGACAAAGCCTTTCTAAAGCCCGGTCAAAAGCTGAAAAGTCGGCTGGGCGTAAAGCGTAACACAAAGTCAGCAGAATTTCCGAAGGCCATATCTTTGGACTCAGACCTCGGAATGGGGCCTACCTTATGTCAAAACGACCGGCTCGGAAAGAGGTTTCCAATGGTCTAAGCCGTGATCCAATCAGAGGAGCAAAAGTGGACGAAAAGTCTGTTGAAGCCAACTGCAGCTGAAGAGGCCTTTTTGGACTGAAAGAATTGGGTTTTGGGCCTGATTCTCTGGCCCAAAACATGGCTCCAAGCCCATGCACGATTTTTGGATCTGAAAGTATAAAAACAAAAGCTTAGCTCTTTGTTAATGGAGATTTCTTGGTAGATAGTTAATGGTAGATAGGTTAGAGTAAAAAGTAGCCATTAAAGTAGCTTCTAGATCTAGTTTTTCTTTAATTGTTTTTAACTAGTTTAATTTCAAATCCAACTCTTGTTTTAGATTAAATTCTTAGAATCATTGTTCTTAATTAGTTTGATAAATAAAATAGCTAGTTGTCAATTTCGATTCTTGTCATTTACATTTGTGTTAGATCTGATTCATTTATTACTTGTTATTCAATTCTTAGTTATTAATTAGATTTTCATTATTGTTTAATTTAGATCAGTAAATTTCAATTCTTTATATCATGTTTAGTTCAAATTTAATCGGAAATGATTGCGTAATGATTCTCGGCTAAACCTCCATTAGAGGGGGTTGAGAAGCCTTGATGAAAGCTTGATTCCGACTATCGTAGAATCATCGTAATTTCCTTTCCACTTTAGAAACGATTAGTTCACCATGAGAATGGGTTTAATCGTTCACATGCTAGTTATGAATTGGTAGGAATGCCATGTGTAATTAGGGATTAGGAAGAACCAATTGTTCTGCGAAACAGTTCAATTCGGATTACGACGATTCGTCGTTAATAGGATTAAGTCGAGTTAAGGTGGAATCAATCCCCTTCTAACTCCTTATCATAGAATCAACGTAGCATTCCCTTAGTTGTCCTAATAGTTGACTAGTGCATCTTGTGGGTAGTTGCATCGTAGTCTAGTTGCCTTTTCGTAAATCTCTCATTAGACCTTAAGTAGAGTAATTACACGCGATAACAAGCATGCAGATCGAAGGACTAGGAGTGGAACGAATCACTCTACTCCACTATATCTCATAGGATTGAGAGTAGAAATCTTTGATAAATATAGGCATCATAAGCTAGTTTTAGTTTACTTACGTTTTGAGTTTCAACGTTCATTTCGTAGGTAGACTATTCAATTTTATGTTTTATCAAATGGCGCCGCTGCCATCTTAGTTTCACTTTCGCATTGTTTTCGTAGTGTTAGTACTTTTCTTAAAGTCCCATTTCACCCACCCACCCGTGTTTTATTCATACTGTGGTTATCCGTTTCAACGTTGGAAAATTCCGGGAAAAATTACACCGAAGCGACAGCGCCCTAGTAAGCGCACTGCAGCCTATATAACTGGAACAAAAGCGACCCGCCCCATGTAGAGTAGCGACCGCCCTAAAAACAACGTAATTTGAAAATTACCGGGCCGAGCGATCAGCGCTTCTCGGCGCAGCGCAGCGCCTTTGTTAATTTTTTCGGTTTTCGGTTTTGATTGAGCGTTGTTTTTTCAATTTTTTGGTGTTCTAACTTGTTATATACGCTGAACACGCGTAAACAAGACGCTATTCATAAGCGAAGCAAGGCCTAATCAGGTATTCCTTTCTTCTACACATCGCATCTCTGTTAGAGGTTTATACTAGTATATCGAAATTGTTTGGCGTGTTGGCGTGTTTAGTCTGAGTTTGGTTTTAGCCTTGTATGAGATTAAGGTGCGGCGAACAAAAACACGTAGCGTAATTACAACAATGTCAACAAACAAGTCTATCTAGTATACCACCCACTACACCTCTAGCTACTATTTCACACACATCACCTAACACAATGCCCAACGAAGAAGAGACTCCTCTCTCTGACTTCTACAAAGCCTTTAGCGATAGCCCCAAATCTTGCATCGTTCTAGCAGACCCAGTGGGGGATTTCCGAATCCCCCCAAATATTTTTAATTTTTACCCGTTTTTCATGGATTAGACCATGAAAACCTTATCGGCTTTATCGTAGGATTGAACAAGTCCTAACAACATTCCACCATCCTACGGTTGGTGCGGAACAAATTAAACTTCGGGATATTCCCTTTCACCTTAGCCGATAAAGGCGTCTTGGTTAGCGCCCAAACACCTAATTACGTGGACTCGTGGGCTAAACTTGTTCAAATTTGTTTATGGAACATTTTACCCCCCCTAAAGACGGATGAGATGCTTTCCAAGATTCATTTCTTTCGACAAAATCCTCATGAATCATTTTCAGAGGCTTGGAATCGTTTCACCGATCTCCTTATAGAGTGTCCACATCATAATTTAGCGAAAGACACGTTAGTTCGTGCCTTTTTCAAAGGACTTCTACACCACCATAAAGAAGTCCTAGACATAATGAATGGGGTTAGTTTCTTAAGTAAAGGAGCCTCAGAGGCATATAAATTTTTGGAAGATCAGACTAAGCGTAATAATAATTGGGGGGGTAGTGACAATATCCACCGCTCCGCTAGTTCGTCTAATACAGTTAAGGCCGCCGGTATGTTTGAAATTAAACACGATCCTGAGCTAAAAACTCTAATCGAATCACTCACTAAAAAGGTAGAGGCCATTTCGGTACAACAAAATCCTATCCCCGTCATGAATGTAAATTCAAATCCATGTAGTTTTACATTTGGAGCCACGAGCATCCCGACTCCCATCGTCCTATAGCCTATGAACAGGTTTGTTCTATTAATAGTGAACCTAACGCCCTTGGAGACAAAATCCCAACTTCGGTTGGAGAAATAACCAACACATCACACCTCGGGTACAATAATCAATATGTTAGGCCTCTACGACGGCTTTAACCAAGCCCCACTACGACAAGGGCGTGGTCAGGGAATTTTAATAATTATAACAACCAAGTGCAACCTCGACAAGGTCAAGCACAAAGTCAAGGTAGTTATAATAATTATAATGCTAATAGAGGTATCGTTAGATAAATAATAACTATCAAAATCCACCCATAAATAATTCACGTGAAATAGTTCGGTCCACACCACCCGTGACTACTACACCCACACAACCGGATCGTCTTGACACCTTCATACAAGTGAGCCAAAAACTTTTCCAAACCATGGCTCAATCTAACCAGCGGCTTCTACAATCCGTTAATAATTTAACCCAACGGTTGGCTCAAAATAAAGCCCAACTCAAAGGTGTGTTTCCAAGTCACGAAATACCTAATCCTAAAACAACAAATACAGCCTTTGAGGTAACCGATAATACTAGTAAGGAACATGAAAATGTAGGTGAGCTAAAGGCCATCACCTCGGATTACGGCAGAGTGGTTGATAACAAAGTAACTATGCCTATAGTTACCCCCACGATAACCCTACACTTGCTATATTACTAGATACCGAAATAGAAACTGAAGAGCCTACCACTGTAGAGGTACCAGTTACAACACAACCTAAGAAACAGGAAGCCACGGTTGAACATCCAGGTGATACCATTGCTAAATATAGAAAGAAACCACCGTTTCCACAAAAATTAGCCATGTTAACTAGGGATACAAATTATGAGGAGATTAGGGATGTTTTCAAGAATCTAGCTATAAACCTTCCCTTCCTCGAAGCTATAAAAAAGCTACCACACCATGCTAAGTTTCTTAAGGAATTGTGTACTACTAGGCGTAAGACCAATATACCAAAAGACGCCTTTTTAACAGAACAATTCCCAACTCTATCTGAACATAATGGAATTGTTAAGTACAAGGACCCTGGTCGTCCTACTGTACAATGCACCTTAGGAGATTCCTATACGACGACCGCGTTATTAGACTTGGGGGCTAGTGTCAACTTACTCCCGTTTTATTTGTATAGACAAATAGGTCTAGATGAGATGCAACCCACTAAAATGACATTGCAATTAGCTGATCGGTCTATTAAGTATCCTAAGGGTGTCGTTGAAAATGTTCTGGTAAAAATTCAAGATTTTTACTATCCGGCTGATTTTGTCATCATTCGACACGAAATTAAGTTAATGACTCTGTCGATCATCTTAGAGATCGTCCTTTTACTTGGCTGCCAATCGCTCATTCATTAATTGCGCGATGGTTCAATGTCCATGTCTTTTGGCCATCTTGTTTGTTGAATTCAATGTTTTTAAAACAAAAGACCACAGTTACCCGATTAGTCTATAGATGGAGAGGTTAACATGATCGAGCTTTGCTCAAGATTATTTCAACAACACGTTCACGATAATCATATGCCCAAATTTCTTTCCTTTGGAAGTTCAGACTCCAACATTTCCATCCCTACACTAGTCGATACACATATTACGGATGAGGATGAGATAGATGACTTTCTCAAAGATGTTGAGGACTATCACAGTAATGAGGATATGACCAATCTAGATGAGCAATTCGATGAGTTTCTTAGAGCAGGTAATGATTCACCCTATCAAGAACTACTTTGCACAACATCCACCTCGACTCCCCTCCTTCCACCCTTTGAAAGGAATCTCGAGTTTGCACTCGATCCTTTTGTTTCTCTTGTGCTCCATAATTTTTTAAATCCACCTAGTAAACAAATACTTCAAAAGGACAACCCATTGGACACCTTCATTTTCAGACTTGAGACAGTCCCTACACACACAATGAATGAGTTTTGTGCTAAAACCACATCCTCATTATTTACAGGCTGTCTTTCTACAACTTATCCATATCCACCATATTCTCCACAACTATTCACTTTACCACACTTATTTACTAGAACACCCACTCATTCAAAAATGAAAAAGAAGGTGCACGCTAGGTTACGTAATAGGGTTATCCGACTTCGCTTTCATTTCACTAGGGTGCGTCATAGGAAATCTTGGTGCTTGATTGTGTTTGGATATCTTTTCTGTGATATTTATTTATGGAATGATCCACAATTATTTCGGTTGTTGATATATGATAAACTGCATGTTCATACATATGTTTAGATAAAGTCTCGAGTATCTGACTATAAATGACTCAACTTTTGTGTTTGGTGCATTTTCTTTCATTTTCATATATTGGTGAGTGCACCATTAAGGTAACCGGGCCCTCCCTATGGAGTGTGTGGCTGTAAGTACCGGATCCTAAGTCCACGTTTAAACATAATTCACGTTTTCCACTCTTGCATGTTTTTCGGATTTTTGAGTCATGTTTCTCTATGGGTGAAATTATGTCTTTCTTGTTTATTGTTTTTAAAATTAAAAAATATATATATATAAATATATATATATATATATATATATATATAATAAATATAAAGTAATATAGGAAGTCGGGGAATCGACTTTAAAAGACCCACTGCTAAAAACAAATTTTCTAAGCTCCGTTGTAAAAAAATTGTTTGGGGGTGGGGTGTTCGTGTTTCCGTCCTAGAATGTTTATGTCCCATTACAGTTGCTTAGGCCGTTTAATTGTATTACGATTCGGGTTGACATAATCCATGATTTTAGAGTCCAATTGTTCGCATAACGTACGTCATGCACGCACTTCGAGGCATTTTCCACTATCTTATATGTCATCCACGGTCGAAATAGAGTGTTTTATGGATCATTAGATTGGAAATTCTCTCCTGATCATTTCTATATCTCATTCACAAAAATCAGACCGGTAACGAAGCGGAAATTTTGATTTGAAGTTTCGCGAAAAATCGAAAAAAATCAAAAATTTCGATTTGGGCTTGGGCCCAACCCGCGCCCACCGACAGCGCGACCGCGCCCTTACCTTAGCCAACAGTCGCGATCTTCTTCTCCATCCGCCATTAACGCCCAAAAGCTCAAACAAACCTAAAAATAAAATAAAAATAAAAAGAAAACCTAAATTAACCCAAGCCCACAATCCAAAACCAACCCAAATCTAATCCAACCGCACCGCCCCACAACCTCCACCGATTTACATAACCAAAAAACCACCAAAATATCAAATTTTGGTGCTGCCGCGCCACTACTCCACCACCACCACTGTTGTTTCAACCGGTCGATTAAAATCCCACCACCACATCACATTTAAACCCCCACTACATTCCAAACTTACAATGGCTCAACAACGCCGAATTTTGCCGGAGCAAGCTTTTACCGGCGACCACTTCGCGCCGTTTTACGGTGACGAGATGATCAGTCGAGACTGGAATAGCTTGTGTTACTCGACTGAAGCCTATTACCACGAGGACTTAGTACGACAGTTCTACAATACGAGGGAGTTGGAAGGGACTAGGATTTTTGTTGTTGTGGCGAAGAGGCGGAAGGAAGTGATGACTGGGTTGTTGGCTGAGATTCTAGGCATCCCGCCTAGAATCCATCTGGATGTCACCCTGCAGGAGTCCCAACATAATGGGGTAGAGCCATTGATGCACAAGACAGTTATTGGAGGCGACTACAATGCGAGATCGCATTGTGTTCGACAGGCTTCCCTTAGGACCAACCAGCTGGCTGCAGCTCAGTGGATTGGTCGGAACGTCCTGGGGAAGGAGAAGGTCAGCGACATCGGCCTGAACTGCCTCCATATCTTATGGATACTCCAGGAGCAGAAGTACGAGTTCTGTATCTTGGAGTTTCGCTTAGCATGATTAGGGGGGAGTAGGGAAGTCTGTTGCCCCTCTCCACGTGTTGATAACCAAGATCATGTTGAAGTTGAGAAACGGCTCGAGGGGTGATAGGGCGATATCACCCTACACCGTAACCCGCGCATCTATAGGGAGTGTGTCCAATGAGTTTGGAGGTTGGCTGAGGATAGAGAAGAAGAAGAAGAGGAAGGAGAGGAGAATGCCGAGGAGAGGTCGGGGAAATCAGAATGCCTCGGAGGATGAGGAGGATTTGGCGTGTTTTGACGCAGATGCCTTGGAGAGGTCTTTGGTGGGATCGCGTAACGCATGGCTGTGATTCATCGTGGCATCGCGTTAAGCTCAACACTATCTGCGAAGACCTCCGGACTCGACGAGGCAACGATGTATCATAACCGAGAGGTCCGCACCCGAGAGAGGGCGAGAGGTGGGAACGGATGAGGGGCGAGCTAGAAGCTCGGCCCGATTAAGGAAAAGATGCTTACATGATTCCCACCTCGGGGGGGACTCTCTTCCGAGGACACACCATCGCGAGTGTAACGTGTCGTCGCCGAAAAAGCGAATGAATGGTGCTGGCCCATCGGGAATTTCGGGGGGCGATCTCGAACCATGTGCCCTCCGCTACCAGTTCCGGAGTAGTTAGGGATAGCATCGTTTGATGTTTTTATGTTTATTTGTAGTTTCATTATTGTTATTTATTTTAATGTAAGTTTTATTTCCGTAGTTTGAATTTTGTAATGAAATGTACTCCGAATGAAAATTTTAATATAATGCGGTTATTTTTATTATGCGTGGTTGTCTCATATTGATCCCACCTTCCCAAATTGTTTGGGGGTAATTTTATCAATTCCAGCATTATTTTTATATAACCCTCGTGTTAGAATTTATTGCAGAGTCAAGGTGAAAATATGGTCGTTTAGGCATATCCAGGAATAAGTATAAGGGTAGGATGAAATCTAGATTAAATAGGTAGATTCTATCATAAATTCAACCTAAAAGATACTAGGTTTGAATTAGAATCAAGAAAATGAGTTGTTTCCGTTTTCGGGTTTGGGAATTTTAGAATTTCCGGAAACTGCCGTAAATACTTTTGGCAACTTCCCGATCCATTTTAGCAACTTAAAACCTATATAAACTTCATACATTCTACACTCACAACTCACACTACACCTAAACTCCATCACTCACCTTTTACTCCCACGATTCCCACGTTTCGGCTCATTTTCCGAGTTTCAGCAACTCCGAGCACACTCGCGCTCTGTATATTTTTTCTGAATTTTTGTCAGAGCGCGACCCGAGCTCAAACACTGGAAATTCCAAATACTCGAGGCTTTCACTCGCTATCGATCGAGCGACTTTCGTGCGGACTTCCGTGGACCAGAAAATTTCCAGTTTTTGCGAGTAGTATCCGGATCATTCGCAGCTATTCTAGAGCGTAATTTTGAGATGACATCTCCAACATTGATACCGGAACAATCTTTCGAAGATTTGTTCCAAAGAACTACTTATGGTGCTTGGTTTCGCGAAGCGATCACATACGTTAGCTGGGAGCCGCTTATGGTAAGACCTGATGCACTTTATTCTCCAGCACTAACATCCTATTTTTACGATAACTGCATTTTCTTTGAAAGACCAGATGGAGAACAAGTGTTCTCCATCAATATTGATAATGAACCAATGGAAATTACCAGGTTCTTGCTAGCATTTGTCCTTGGACTTGCTATGCCCGCTGAAATACAAGACCCATGGTGTTATTGGGTAGATAATATGTATGTCTACACTTACGAGTTCTTGCATGAGTCGTACGGTGCAGGCATTTTCCGTATCGAGGACCAAGGGGACTATAACGTCGCTTTTGGTAGCTTGTCCATGAACATAGGAACTGTTAAACATTTTAGGGGAATGGCGTTTTGGATCATGCTAAACATTTTAGGGGAATGGCTTTTTTCTTCTGTGAATGATGCCACTTGCAGCGTTTTCCTTGCTTTAGCCACGGGACGTATGTGTCATGACCTTCCCCGAACCTTGATGTCTAGTTTAGCTCGATCCCATAGCATGAGGCATAAGTTCCTTCTTATGCCTGTTCTAGTTTCCCGTATTATGCTATGTTTCTTTCCTGTTTTTTGTACACGTTTCACGGATTGGATTACGGTCGACACTGTACGACCCACCAATAGTATTATTCGATCTTTCCGTGCAATGACTTGGCAAGGGTGGAGGATACAACCTCATCAGGTTGCACCCTACACCCCGTCAGACCAAGTGTCTCTTAATAGGTTAGCAATAATAGATGATAAATGGCGGGAAGCCTGGCAAATTATCATGGCATGGCAGGACGCAAAGGAACCTCACTTCTTTATGGAAGAAGAGGATGAGGAAGATGATGAGTAATGCAGGAGATAAGGTAAGTTTCATTCTAGTTAGTGTCTGCTTATGTCCCAAGCAATTTCATTCTTATTAACCCCATAATGGATAGAACTTCATTATAGAGTTCGCGTCGAGTTTTATTACCTATATTAGATGCGTTCTAACTTTGTTTTGCGGATGTTCACGAATTTCTGCGTTTCAATGGTATTTTTCTTACCCTCTTTATTTACAATGCTTTGAGGACAAAGCATGCTTCTTGTTTGGGGGGGGGGGGGCATAGAAACACGTGTAATTAAGGCATCTGTTAGGATATAGATAGAGTTAATATGCATTTGTTTTCTAGTTAAAATTTTTAAAAAAATTCAAAAATATAAATAAATAAGTTCATGCTATACACTTAGGAATAGTGGTATTGTTTTCCTTCTCTATGCTTTTAACAATCTAGAAATCTCACGTAGCTTTTGCATTAGAATAATTGTTAAAAACTTAGGTTAATAGGTAGGTAATAATCTTTGCATCTATCTATAAATATATTACATGAGTATCTATGATTGTTAGCGATAAGTTTACGGAAATCTAGGCTAGAGTACTTATTCTACAAATCTTGTGAGAATATAGCCTAAAAGCCTTATATGAGTGAAACATTTGAGAAATGACACAAGGGAGAAGTAAAATCCGGATAGAGAAATCACTGCGTCCACTTGCTTGATCACTATGCCATATCCTAAAAAAGAATTTAGGCCCTTTTGGATCGATATAGCCAAAAATTCAAACCTATGAATTATTTCTGCTAGTAAGCCCCTCACGAGGAGGCCTTTCTTTAGCCTTTCATAAACCACAATCCCTTTACCGTTACAAAACAAAAACAAAATAAAAAAAATAAATCAACCTACCCAATTTAGAATAAGTCCGAGAATAGAATGAGGAAGAAAGAAAAGAGAAAAACTTGTGTAAACAAAAGTTAGTTAATTGCTTGAGAAAATAAAGAAAAGAAGTTTCCATCCAAGGAAAAAAAAAAAAATAGAAATAAATAAAAACTCCAAAAAATAGAAGAAAAAGGAGTCAAAAGCCAAAGAAAAGAAAAAAAAAAAATATGGCTAGGGATGGAAACAAAGTATAGAAGCAAAAGAAAATAATAAGGTTTTCTCTAAGTTACATAATATGAAAACTCTATTATCTCGGACTTGTCCTTTTTGAATATCCATTTCCTTCCTTCTTAAACCATCTCCTAATCCCCATGACACCTAATAAAGACCTCTAGCTCAATTAGGAATAGGTTAGTGTGATAGTAAGTGGCAGATGTGTTTGATAGACTCCGGCTTCCTTGTTGTCATTGAGATTGTAAGGTCAAGTGTGCCCACTAGCACTAGAGTATGAAACTTGAGTGGAAAAATCAGTGTTGTATCTTGACTATTATTGTGAGAACCTACTTAGGGACGATTTATTCGAAGTTTGAAAACTTAAACACGCTAGGCATTTCATAGTATTACTCATTGTATATATGTTTATTGTAGATGATTGATTATTATGCATATATTAGCTTAGGTTTCGACTTGATTACTCTATATGCATTGCTAATGAGAGGTATAGATAATTTAGAGCATGAATAAAGGAAACAATAGTTTTATTTCTTAGTCGTTGTAGTATAGATGAAGTTTGTGAGTACCTTCACTAGAAAACTCTCACGAGGCTATAACTTCGTCCACTAGGGAATTCCTAGTGGTTTAAGGCCTTGTTGCATATGGTCAATGCAATCGCTTTCAGAAAATAAAGAGTAGTTAGAACTCCATTTTTTTGTCACTTATTCTAATTTCTCATCTTTGCTTGAGGACAAGCAAAATGCTGTTTGGGGTGGTTTGATAAGAGCCCAAAACTGTAGTTTTAACCCTGTAACAGACATAATTTTAGACCAATTATGTGAGTAATAATTAAGAGTTAACACTAATTACGTGTTTTTATGCATTTCAGGCTTCAAAGTCCATTATGTGTAGAAATGTGCCACTTTAGCGAGATAAAGGAGCAAAGGTCGGTTACTAAGGAGTTCTGTGATTAAAGGCCAAGATTCAAGAAGACAAAGCCTTTCTAAAGCCTGGTCAAAAGCTGAAAAGTCGACGCGGGCAGAAACGGCACACAAAGTTAGCAGAATTTCCGAAGGCCATATCTTTGGACTCAGACCTCGGAATGGGGCCTACCTTATGTCAAAACGACCGGCTCGGAAAGAGATTTCCAATGGTCTAAGCCGTGATCCAATCAGAGGAGCAGAAGTGGATGAAAAGTCTGTTGAAGCCAACTACAGCTGAAGAGGCCTTTTTGGACTGAAAGAATTGGGTTTTGGGCCTGATTCTCTGGCCCAAAACATGGTTCCAAGCCCATGCACGATTTTTGGATCTGAAAGTATAAAAAACAAAAGCTTAGCTCTTTGTTAATGGAGATTTCTTGGTAGATAGTTAATGGTAGATAGGTTAGAGTAAAAAGTAGCCATTAAAGTAGCTTCTAGATCTAGTTTTTATTTAATTGTATTTAACTAAGCTTAATTTCAAATCCAACTCTTGGTTTAGATTAAATTCTTAGAATCATTGTTCTTAATTAGTTTGATAAATAAAATAGCTAGTTGTCAATTTCGATTCTTGTCATTTACATTTGTGTTAGATCTGATTCATTTATTACTTGTTATTCAATTCTTAGTTATTAATTAGATTTTAATTATTGTTTAATTTAGATCAGTAAATTTCAATTCTTTATATCATGTTTAGTTCAAATTTAATCGGAAATGATTGCGTAATGATTCTCGGCTAAACCTCCATTAGAGGGGGTTGAGAAGCCTTGATGAAAGCTTGATTCCGACTATCGTAGAATCGTCGTAATTTCCTTTCCACTCTAGAAACGATTAGTTCACCATGAGAATGGGTTTAATCGTTCACATGCTAGTTATGAATTGGTAGGAATGCCATGTGTAATTAGGGATTAGGAAGAACCAATTGTTCTGCGAAACAGTTCAATTCGGATTATGACGATTCGTCATTAATAGGATTAAGTCGAGTTAAGGTGGAATCAATCCCCTTCTAACTCCTTATCATAGAATCAACGTAACATTCCCTTAGTTGTCCTAATAGTTGACTAATGCATCTTGTAGGTAGTTACATCGTAGTCTAGTTGCCTTTTCGTAAATCTCTCATTAGACCTTAAGTAGAGTAATTACACGCGATAACAAGCATGCGGAAGGACTAGGAGTGGAACGAATCACTCTACTCCACTATATCTCATAGGATTGATAGTAGAAATCTTTGATAAATATAGGCATCATAAGCTAGTTTTAGTATACTTACGTTTTGAGTTTCAACGTTCATTTCGTAGGTAGACTATTCAATTTTATGTTTTATCAGTAGTGTGCCAGGCAAATGGAGGGTTCGCGGCGAGATGCCCCAGGATGGCAAGATATTTGGGAGTCCTGCGAAGCTGGGCGTCGAAGTTCGCACAAATCCGCTTTGTACATTTGAACCGAGGGGAGAATCGTTCTTTGAGATGCTCTGGCTTATGTAGCCGCGGCCATGCCAGGGTCCGAGGAAAGGACCCTCGAAGTGAGGAAGTTGGACAAGCCAAGTATCGAGGAAGCATTGGGAGTTATGAATACCGCGGAGGGTGACGAAGGATGGGTGATGCCAATCAAGTAGTTTTTGAGAGGGGGTGAGGGGATTTGTTCGAGAAAGGCGAAGGTTGGAGCGGACATCACGAAGATATACGATGGTGGGAGGGAATTATATCCGAGGAATTTCAATGGACCGTTGTTAAGGTGCTGGGGGCGGCTCTCTCAAGAGGTGCTCCGAAGTTACACAAAGGGGATTATGGGAGCCACTTTCGGTAGGCGTAACAACAAGATACGGGTTGCTAACACAAGGCTACTACCGGCCTCACATGAAAAAAAAAGACGCCGTGGAATTCGGCCAAAAAAATGTGAGAAGTGTCGAGGTTTTCTCGGTTGATATTGGCCCCAGAGAGCAGAGCCGCGGTGTGTCTAGCCCGTGGCCATTAGCGATGTGGGCCCTTGACATAGTGGGACCCGCTGCCCATGGCTCGCGGTAAAAGGAGATTCTTATTGGCCGCGACGGACTATTTTACAAAGTGGATCGAAGTCGTACCATTGCAGCAGGTGAAAGAGGTGCAAGTGATCAAGTTCTTGTGGGAAAACATCATATGCCGTTTCGGGGTGCCCTATTCTATCATTGCGGATAATGGAACCTAGTTCACGGGATCAAGGGTTAAGAATTTTCTGCAAGCGTATCACATCAAACAGGGATTCTCGGCCCCCTACAACCCCGAGGGAAACGGACAAGCGGAGTCCTCTAACAAAACCATACTTAACACTCTCAAGAGGAAACTGGAGGGCAAGAAGGGGACCTCGGCCGACGAACTAAATCGGGTGCTTTGGGCCTATCGGACAACCCCACGAACCTCGACCAAGGAGACCCCTTTTGCATTGGCATATGGAGTAGAGGCCGTGATACCGACAGAGATGGTGGCGGCAACCACTAGGACCGCGGCTGTCAAGGATGGGTCAAACTGGGGCATTCTGGCCAGAGACATGAATCTAGCAGAAGAAAGGAGAGACACAGCGTGCATCAAATTGGAAGAATATCACCGTCGCCTGCAAAGGCAGTACAACAAGAAACTGAGAGTGAGGAAATTTAAGGTGGGAGACAAGGTGCTTCGACGAGTGACCCCAAAGCACCAAGAAAGCCGGCCGAGGGAAGTTGGGTCCGACATGGGAAAGGCCTTACGTGGTGGTCGAGGTGGGGAACGGGCACCCTAAAGTTACAACCGTGGAGGGCATGTGCGGTGGATAGGCCGTGGAATGTAAGGTTCTGAAAAAAAATTTCACGAGTAAATGTAATGAGAGAAACTGAAAATGGCATGAGCTATTTGTACATATATAAAACCGTAGCACTTTTGAGTTAAGTATTATTGCATGAGTTTTCATTGCCCCTCAGAGTGAAGGGAAGGGAGGGGGTGAGCCCTCCAAGGACGAGAGGTCCAAACTTTAGTGGGGCAAAAAGAGTTGCCACACGAAGATGAGGTCCCACAGTGCCGGGGGGATAGGAGTTGCCCCTGACCTATGTGAGATAGGGGCAAACGGAAGCGAAGAGGCTTCCGCGCGCCGCAGGCAGAGTGCCTGCCAGAGGTAGAGAGAGTGGCGGAGGCCTGGTCTGGGCGTGGGGCAAGCAAATCAAATATTCCCAACCAATGGGGGTAAATACACTAATAGGGACCGGTTATTGCTGGATCCATATACGAGTAAGAGTATCAACAGAAACAATCCAAACAAACAAGCAAAACATAATATGAACATCCCAACTGGAGGGGGTGAAAATACAACAAAATGTAGCATAAAGAGTATGACAAAGTAGCATCAAAAGAAGCCTAGCCAGGGCATAAACAAGCTATTTTTAAGCCGCAGTATTTTCGCGAATCATGAACTCGGCGACTTCTGCTATGATTTCATCCGCAGCCTCATCTATCGCCCCGGCTACCAACGCAGTGGCCTCTTGCCCTTCAGAAGTGGAGTCCGGAATTGGCACAGCGACCTCGGTTAGTGGGGCAGCGACAGGGGCTTCAGGAAGGAGACGGCCTTCTTTGGTGAGCCGGTCAAACTCCTCCTTGACCTTCTTGGCCACCCTCTTCTCGGCTTGGGCCCGAAAGCTATTCCGGAGCTCGTCCATATCGGCCTCGTGTTGGTTAAGGAGAGCCGATACCTCCTCCTGATGCTTCTGAGAGAGGGAGTCCAGAGCGGCGGCGTGCTTTTCTTGGAGGGTCTCGCGCTAATTACTCAAGCGGTCATTAACCTTGTCCATGTAAGCAAGGTGGGCGGCCTCTGTAGCTTTAAGCTCATCCTGGGCCCTGAGCTTGTCCAGGTCCGCGGCCGCATTCTTCTCTTCTAAATGGGCGACTTCCTTGTCCAGCTCATCGATCTGTGCCCTAGCACCAAAGAGGCCGCGGATCATGAAGGAGATGTCCAGACTCATCTGGAAAAGGGAATAGGAGTTAGAATACTCAGAGAGAGGGAAGAAAGATACTTGAATGAAAAGAAAAGGTTACCTTCTCCCAGCTGGTGTAGAACGAAGTCTGGTGAGACTCAAAGGAGCCCCCCTCAGCGTACGCCATATCTTTGGGGAGATGAGACCCAAAGAACAGGGAGGAAGCCACTGCCGGATTTTCCAAGGCAGAGTCGTTGACAGTTAGAATGCGGTTGCGAAGTTTGAAAGCGGGGCAAAACGGAGGAACGGGTCCGATGGGCCCCTTTATCGGTCGGGGTGCTACCTCCTTCGGGGCGTTGTTCCGCATGGGGGCGCTGATAGGTGGAGATGTGTTCTTAGCTGGGGACCCTCGGGGAGCGGAGGGCGTGGACGTTTGGAATTTGGGGAGGAGAGGAATGATGGCCTGGCGAGGGGGCAAGAATGGGGACGACATCCTCATCCGAAGTCATTTGTCGAAGAGTTTGCGTTTGTTAACACCCATGTCCGAAGCTTGAGAAGTGGTGGAAGGGAATGAGAGGATGAGTATTGATCTTCCCAAGTGGTCGTGGATCGGTAGGGAGTAGGGCTACTGAGTGAGAAGTGGTCTTGCGAACGGGCTTGGGATGGATGGGGTTTCGTGGTATGGCGCTTTCCCCCAGGAGGTGGGGTGTCACGCGTGGCTTTCTTTCTTTGGGGGAGGACGGAAAAATGGGGAGCGTATTTTCCTATGGATTTCAATTCGTGGTCGGACAAGAGGGGAGTAGCGGTTGCAAGGTCAATCCCAAGTATCACGGCTCGAAAGCGGGAAGCGGGTCAGTCACTTAATCTTCCGGAAAGTGGTGGAGGAAATGTGTTCGTAAGGTCGCGACTTTGAGTCGGGCCAACCGAAAAAGAGAGTCGTCAAGTCAGATGAGAAACCAAAAGATATACATCAATGGGTGTAGATACAGAGAGAGACTCACCACTAGGAAGAAAAGCCAAGTTGTTAAGATTCAGTTCGGATAGAAGATCCACGGAGAGGAAATTGCCTGAGATATAAAGAGGGTAGTGATGCCACAATTTGTCTGAGGAAGTGACACGAAGAATAAAATGCCGCTTTCTAGGGAGGACACAAAAGGAGTGATAGCAAACGCTGACATCCTTGGTGCTCTTTTTGATGGAGAAGTGAGCGGTCATGTCGCGAACTGTTATCTTGGGTACTTTGGAACGGTTGTAGTGGTTCGCGGCATACATGACCCTCCAGAAATTGCCAATGCCTTGGCAAGGGGGGATGTTAAAGTGATTACACACCTCGACATCAAGACGGGTGAGGGGCAAACGCAGGCCGGCAACAATTTGTCCTACCGCAGTAGCTACGAGGCACCCCTACCGTAGGGAACTAGATCGCGGGGAAACGAAGTTAGGTCGCACATGCTCTAAGATGACGCCAACGGTATACCGTAAGCGCTTTAACAACCTCAAGGTTAGGTCTACTACCGCTGCGTGGTGGTGGCGGCGGGAGGGCAAAAACTTGCCCATAAATTGAAAGGGGCCCGGTGCCGGTCGGGGAGAGGTGGGGAAGCATGGCTACTGGAATTTGGGAAGAGGGAAGAAGTGGTGGATCTCGGAGCCGACATCATGGTCGGATGGAAGACATACTGATCCACAACAAAAGCGGAGAAGGAAGGGGAGATGAAAGCGATTCTAATACCAAGGACAAAGGAGAAATGCGCAATATAGCAATTAAACGGAGCTAGAGAGAAGAGGAGACCAACCCGAGGTAAAAGGAAAGCGGCCGAGCAAGCAAATTTCCTTGAAGAAACCGGAGAAGACGACCGCGGAAAGCGGCCGGGGCCGGAAAACAAGAAGAAAGGTAGGGGAGAGGTTGAGAGGAACCGAAAGGCAAAAGAAAAGCTAGGTGAAAGAGGAAAAATCGGCGGGCTTTTTATAAGAGGAGGGAGCAAAAAGTAATTTGAGGGGAATTTGAAATCGAGGGGACACCAAAATGAACTAAACCGATGAAGACGCTGGCGTGGATGCACAAGAAACGAGGGAGGGCGCCGGTTGTACTCACGCGGAAACTTCGTGAATCCGGTGAAAGGAAGACGGAAGGCTACTTGTTGGAAGGTTTAATGAGGAGAACTCTCGACTCCCGATCGAGATACTATCGCGGACTCGGAGAGGGGCATCCAGAAGTGGCGAGGATGTAGCAAGGGATATCAATGGTGAGATGGGCCGGGTCAAGATAGCATTATAAGTCCGCGATCCATCGGGATGGGGATGACAATGTGGTCGCGGTACGGAAACCCTACACATGGAGCTAAGAGGACCGCGAGATGGAGGGACAGGTGGAGGGCCATGATGGATGAAAAGAAAGGTATAAAGAGTAATGGTGGGAGAGAGAAAAAGGGGGGGCGGATCCATTAACCGAAGAAAGGATGAGACCTAGGAGAGAAAAAGGAGAGTGAGAGGGCTGTGAAGGAGAATAGTGCTTAAGGGCTAGGGAATAGTGCTCGTAAGAGAATTAAGGTTGTAACATAACTCTTAAATATCCTTCAGAGATTGCTTCTGTATGGAGTCTATATAAGTCCAACACTTTCACTTAAAGCAAATCAATAAAAACAACTTGCTATTATCTACTTGTTTAATATATGGTCATCGTCATCTCTTAAAATTGAAAACAATCCTGCTTTTTCAGTTTTCAGGAAAACCATTATAACTGTTAGACTCTTAGGAGTCTTAGCTTTCATTTCTGTCATAAGAAGACCATTTTTCATTATTCAGTCTTTAGTTAGAGCATTTTTATTTTATTTTTTAATGTATGCTTGTTTACCTCTATAGTTCCATCTGACCATATTTTACTTTTCCTAAACTCGTCACTGAGTTTGTGTCCATCTTGATAAACAAGCTTTTCTCGTGCTGATAATTGCTTTTCATTGATTCCTGCAGACATTAGTACGATATCAGTTGTATGTGGTCATGATTGTTTTTAACAATGGTGGTGTGTATGGAGGTGACCGGAGGAACCCTGAAGAAATTACTGGGCCTTACAAAGATGATCCTGCCCCTACTTCTTTTGTACCTGGTGCAGCATATCATAATATAATGGAAGCTTTTGGAGGCAAAGGTTATCTTGTTGGAACTCCAGAAGACCTCAAGTCTGCACTTGCGGAATCATTTTCTGCACGGAAACCAGCTGTAATAAATGTCACCATTGATCCTTATGCTGGTGCAGAAAGTGGGAGAATGCAACACAGGAACTGAGACAAGATTTCTGATGCTGATAGGAGGAGGAATCGGAGCATATTATGCTATGAATATCCTGGGGCTTTTTACCTTGTGTCCTTTTGATTGAATACTTGGACGTTATTGTCGGCAATAGTTGTAATAAGTTCATATGCCAGTGAATGTTGTCTTTATAGGTTCAACTTTTATTTGTAAATACGAGCTGATTCATAGTTATCTACTTATCCTAATTATTGGGTTCAGAAATGAGAATGATCCGATTACAATTTGTGTACGTCTGTAACTATGTGGTGCCGAGAAGGGGTATGCATTCAAGATTATCAGATATTCAGTAAGGATGCCGGCCATTTATTTTCAAGAGCTTGCCTTTATATATTAATTGGAAGTATTGCCTGTCAATAATTCGCATCAAAGCATGTCAGTTAAACAGCCAGTTCGCAGCCAGTTCTAGTTGAAAGTCTTGTGATGTGCGGAAATGCCTTGTAAATTACCTCACTGAGTATGCTCCAACCGAAAAAGATCTTAATCACCTAATGCTATGAGAACTCATTGCAGAATTCCTCCATGTAATTGTTCAATTTTAGGTTGTACTTCGAGGGCATCATCAGTTACAAATACAATATAGCCCTAGGTCCACCATTAGATTTTTAAAAAGAATCACGTCTTTTTCCTTGTTGCAAAAGATATAATCACTTAAAATTTAAAGCATATAAGTAGATAACAGAGGAAGCACAAATTAACACCCTAAGTAAGAAGACAACAGATTCATTACACCAACTGGTAGTTTGCCCACGTCTGCGCTCACAGGCATGTTCATGTGCTACGTTATGGTGTGCTACCACATTGAGATAAAGACAATCACAAACAAAAAAGAAGCTAGAGACGGACTTGATTTTAAAAAAAAAAAAAACTAGAGCCGGACTGAGTGCTAGACGGAGAAGTAGGATCCAGCAAACTCCTGCACTCACATCCAACCACCAGCTTCTTGACTCCCAGAGTTCATGCTTTTTGAAACCCTTCCCACAAGGTAATGATCTCTTTCTCTGGGCCTTGTACACCAGATTCCCTGCTTCCTGCATAGATAAATTTGATAAAGTCATTTCTAGATTATAGTGCCTTCATAAGAGAAAAAGCCATCAACGAAAAGCAAACAGACCTGATCTTCCAATTGTTGGGGACATGTAATTGGCAAGTGGATAGAGGAAGAAGGGGGTTAAATAATTGATATTAAGGTTTTGGTTTGTCAACGAGTGTGGATCATATGCGCTTCTTTGGAGAGTAAGTCTTCCAGAAAGGCTCCCCCAGCTCCCCATATACAACAAAACCCAAGGAACAAGGAGACCATCAATAAAACAAAACACTGGAGTTTCAAATGCACTGGAAATCATCAGTCACCATGCCCATCATTTGCAGCAAAGCCTTTGGTAATATAAGATATTGGTGTCCTTCCAGCATTTGTTCAATTTTTGTATCAGGTGATATATGTCCTTGAACTACATTTCTCGAGCATTAAAACCAATTAGCCAAATCAGAACTATATATGCATCTTAATCTCTATATTTTTTCTGTATTGCCAAAAAGAATGAGTAAAGATGACAAAGATTGGTCTCTTGGATAGCCTGACTACAGTCTGCACTCTGCAGAACCTTACGAAAAAATGATCCCAATCAAGTCTGTTCGTGTATGTGGAGCGCTTGCATTATGTGTCTATAGAGTCAACTCTAAGGAAGTAAATTGTTTGCTTCATGTTATTCTGCACTTTATATTTTCCTAAACTATTAAGAACACCTAGCTAGTCAATATCTAGAGAAGGAAATCTGCAAGAAGATTCAAAGATGCAGATTGCAGCAGACAAGACCAAAAAAAACAAAAAAAATATAAGAAAAAAAAAACAAGCAGCTATTTTCGAATGTGACATACACAACTTTGCAACATTGAGCTTTTCTTTGTTATATGGACGAAAATCACAAGACTAGCTTACTTGTAACTACACGGTTTGTACACGGTCTAATACACGCTATGTATGAGGAGGTTCCTAGTTCCTACACTCATTTTACACGGTTTCTACATGCTTTGTGAGAGAGGCTGAGAACATCACATCTTTTCTATCTAGTTATGTTACCAAGTATAATGGTATGAAAACAAAATATTTTATCAATGACCACAGTAGCACCTCGACTGAGAGATAAAACAACTGAGCTGCTGTTGAACATTTATTCTATGTCATCTCAGCTACTGGCTAACCAAATACAAGGGTTTACAACCCAGATCATTTGTCTATACATACAATGCCACTACAAGAAATGGAAAGTACAAGCAAAGACAATCAATATATTTACTTCAATAAAGGCGACTGTAGGTTTAACCAAGAAACAAAACAAAAGCAGTGTCCAGGCAATAAGTACTATAATAGATTTCAACAAGATATATTTGCATCATGAAAGCACCACTAAGACAAGTGAACCCCTTCAAAAGTACTAACATAATAGCTCTACCAGCCATTAAAACAACACTTCATCACCATTCCAACACAAACTCGTACTGCTCCATAATGAGGCGAATAAAACAACTTTTTAAAATAAACGTACAATATAATTAAAAACAAAATTGAATTGTTTACTTTCCGTTTTGTAGAGAGAACGAGATAGAAAAATCGAGGTTTGTCGCAACCAAAGAGATGGAGAGAGATAGACCGAGAAAGAGAGACTGCCCCTGCAAAGAGAGATCGAGAATTTGCCGCGAAGAGAAACCGAGAGATTAGACCGAATCAATCTTTAATTTGGCGGGAGACCGAATCGATTTTTGGTTTTTGGTTTTGGTAGGTTTTCGGTGAATTCGCGGAGACGAAGGGGTGGTAACTGGTTATTTCCGGTTTGTTTTTGTTCGGGTTTGGTGACGGGGTCTGCCCAACACAAAATGGGGTCTGTCAATAATAAGACCATAAAACAATAGGAGACCAGGAAAAAGGCTGCTTGATAAAGAGATTCAAAACTATGATACTGGTGTGATATGCTTACAAGAGGAAAGGTGACACCCAAAGTTCCTTACCCAGGGTGTGTTTGGAAGTTTTCCTTTGGAATTGGAATTGAAAATATAATTCCAAAAAATTTAAGTAGTTAAAAAAATAAAAAAAGACCCCAAATTCCAATCTGATTTTGGGGATTTGAGGTTTCTATTCCAGTGCATAAAAAGTTGCCAAACAGGTGACTCTTAATTTTCGGAAATATATTATGAATTCCACCCTAAAATCCTGGTCCAAAGCCTCATCTAATTCGAAGTTCCAAATTCTCATCTAATTCGAAGTTCCAAAGCCCAATGCTATAAAAACGGGCCAGAATTCGACAAGCCCAAGTCTTCTATCTCTCTGAATTCTCTACGTGGCAGACACATCAAAATTTGCCTAGTCCATATAAACCAGTTGATCATATCAACACACTCCATCTTCTTCTCTGTCCACATTCCACCACACCAATGCTCAAATTCAACACTTCCTCAAAACTCAAATAACCAAATGCAAATACCAACTCTATCCCTCACCTCAAACTTAACTCCCCTACAAACTTTTTCTCATTTTTTCCCGCCAACTAACTCTCTTTCCCTCCAAAAACTTCATTACCATCCTCAAAACACTTGTTCACCAACTATAAGACCAAAAAACAAGATGAGCACTTCATTAAACAGTTTTCATACTCTGTTAGATTACATTGGGAAAGAAGGAGAAGATGTAGGAGATGATTTGGTAGTGTTGGTGTCTCATTTACAGTATGCATGCAAGAGAATTGCTGCTGTTGTTGCATCACCGTTTAATTCTCTTATTGGGAAGGAGAATGAGAGTGGTCTTGGTTCTTTAGTTGGAGGTGAGAGAGATAAGCCGAAGCCGTTGGATATCGTTTCGGTATTGTTACTACCTCTTCATTATTGGATATTGATGTTTTTGAGGTATAATGTAATATTTGTTGGGTTTTAGGCATACTCGTTTTTTAATTATATGGTGCAAGCTGTGTGTGTGTATAGTTGAACAAGAATTGTTCAGCTGAACTCAGATTTTAGAATATAACAATGACATAACAATGCCGTCCATTTGAGTAGACAGTGTATATAATCTTACGATTCAAGTTGTTGTCGTTCCTGGGCATGTTACACTGCGGACCTCAGATCCCTGTGAGGACCATAGACTGCAACCCAAAAGATTTAGAAAGTTAAAATTTGTTAGAAAAATTGGCGGACTAGGAGGATTCACACCCCCAAATATTTTACAAAAGCTCTTTTACCGCACCCCCTAGTACAATTACTGAGTTGTGTATACTCTTGCACCCCAGACGTTGAATCCTGGTTCTGTCCTAGATTATATTTGTCAAGCTAAAAGGCATAATTGACTCTTTCTACACTAGTTTTGAACCAGCAAACTTTTAGGATATTTCGAGTCATGTAGGCTCTTGGTAAAAGTAGGAGAAGCTTTCTGTAGTTTCTATAGAGGTTGCGTCAGTCCGAATACACCTCCTTGTTTGCTATGCAATTTTGTGATACCACCAAATGTTGTTATTACAGTATGCATGTGCTTACGAATAATTTGTAAATCCTTGCCGAGAGTATCACAGCAGAGTGCTGTGAAGAATATGTAGTAATTTAAGAGACTATAAATCTGGCTCTTCTGGTAGGAGAATACAAAAGTCCTAGTTATGATGATTATAATAGCTGGCTGAACTGAATTTTTGGGGTGTGTAATTTTAAGAGAGGAGTTTCAGATTTGTTGGGTTATTTTTGGTCGTGCAAGGCAATCTCAAGATAGTGTCTTAACAAAAACCTAATTATTCAGCTGTAGTACTCTTAAATGAAAGGTACGAAAGAATAAACTTTTTGCTTCTGACCACCGGGGTTTCTTGTTTTTCAGAATGAAATCATTCTATCTTCTCTTCGCAATTCTGGAAAAGTTGCAGTTATGGCCTCAGAAGAAGATGATGTTCCAGTTTGGATAACCGATAATGGGCCATTTGTGGTGGTCACTGATCCTCTTGATGGTTCTCGAAATATCGATGCTTCCATCCCAACTGGAACAATATTTGGAATTTATAATCGCCTGATGGAATTAGACCATCTACCAACTGAAGAAAAAGCACAACTAAATTCGCTTCAGAGTGGGAGCCGGCTCATTGCTGCTGGCTACGTACTTTATTCATCTGCCACGATATTTTGTGTTAGCTTTGGTTCAGGAACACATGCATTCACTCTGGATCATACAACGGGAGACTTTGTTCTTACACATCCAAGCATAAAAGTGCCTTCTCGAGGTACAGCTTTTTTTTTATAAACTTTGACATATCACACTAAAGGGATTAAGGATACAGGCAGAACTTTGAATTATAAAATAGAAACCTTCTCTTCTTGTTATTTTCTTTGTTTTTGTGTTTTTTTCTTTTTATCCAAAAGAGTAAAGACTGCATTTGATCACCAGTTGTGTGATTATTTGGACCTGTTAAATCGTTGAAAGTTAATTGTTTCTTTTGAACATTTACTGCTAAGTGGTGGAAGCTACATTTGTCTTGCACTTTGTGTACTTATTGCATTCACTTAAACTCTGAACAAACAGTTGAAAATGACACTCCTCGTGTTTTCCCTTTATTGTTTCAGGGCAAATCTATTCGGTTAATGACGCACGATATTTTGATTGGCCAGAAGGCTTAAGACGATATATCGACACTGTCAGGCAAGGCAATGGCAAGTACCCTAAGAAATATTCTGCTCGTTACATCTGTTCACTGGTTGCTGATTTTCACCGGACTCTGATCTATGGTGGGGTGGCAATGAATCCTAGAGACCATCTTCGTCTAGTTTATGAGGCAAACCCTCTTAGTTTTCTTGCGGAGCAAGCTGGCGGTAGAGGTTCTGATGGTAAAGGTAGGATTCTTTCACTTCAACCTGTTAAGCTGCACCAGAGGCTTCCTTTATTCTTGGGAAGTCCAGAAGACATGGAAGAGTTAGAGAGTTATGGTGATGTTCAGCAGAAGATAAATCCTGGGTATGAAGTTTGATGCTGTACCCAACTTGCTAGGAAAGGAACTATCCCAATTTCCTATATTGTCAAAAAGCCAATAACCTTATCTCACTTCACTCTCTCTTCTCTCTTTGGGGTTGTGTTACAAGAGGTTTCAGTGCATAGTTTGTGCAGAAAGAATATGTTAGTAATTGAGTAAGTCGAATATCTGGGAGTGTCCTGGCCATTTATGCAGGCTTGGGAACCACAGAGTGTACTCAGTAGTCAGTACCCCCTCCGTTGTCTAAGTAATGAGATTTTGCAGACTTCTTTGGATCAAGTATATATTTGTGATATCTTCATGTGCCTCTTGGTTAGTGCCGTGTTTGAAACATATTGACTAGTATTATGCTCAACATGTCACCGATTAAAACAAAATTATCTTGAAAATGTCCCAGATTTCTTCATTTCGACTTGACTTTTCTTTCTGCTCTTAACATTGAACAATAAAATCATGTCTTCTTCCCCACCAATTGATTTATTTTAATACTGTGTATCCTCGAAGCACATCCTCATCACTGAAGACCTTTGAAAGAGAATCAAAACATCTTCGATTCACTTTTGCCAAGGAAGCCAAATAATCTTGACCAATTTATGATTCATTTCCTTTATATATATCTCTGTTTGCAGGTCTGTACTACTGGTTATATTCTGCAGAGAGTAGTTTTAAAGTTTCTCTATTTTAGCAGTTACGCTAGCACATATAACAAAAACCTAGACAAATACCAATTTGTGTGCACCTAGTCCAGTTTTGCCGCTGCAATACTTACTGTATTTCTTTCAGGTTTAAGGCTTTTATGCTTGGTTTGGTGTAAGTTAGAAATGGAGGTAAGTCTTTTGATTACTTTGTTATTATAGCATCGGTTATGTACTACTGCAGATTCACCATCTTTTCCGCAAGAGCCAAGGTTTGTTATCCTCCTGAACCCACTATCTGTTATACTCCTGAAGGTTCCTTAAACAGTCACTAAATATTTGGGAAAAAAGAGTAGCAGTTGCCCCTTTAATTTGAAGATAACTTTAGAAGCGATCTAACTGATGTTGTAGATTATTTCGAACCAAATGTGTTCGTTTTAAACACCATAGCTATAGCCAAGCAATGAAAAAAGATTCTTCACACAGTAAACAAATCCACAATGTTTCAGATACCCCATTTACTTTTTAGCTCGTATTTGAGTTCCATGACTTCATTCTGTGGCAGGACTGCTGTCACAGTCCTCCCCCCTTCATCAGTCTTTGGCCCTGGAAGCACTAAGACAACTCCTTCCTTCCCAACCCCATCAATTGTATAATTTACAAAAACAGGTCTACACCCCTTAAACTCGAGTCCATAGAGCTTGGCATCTTCTAAATCCACAAACGTCAGGTTTGTACCGTACACAACAAAATCTGACGACCACTCATTTCTCAACAGAGTATCTTCAATCGGGCTACTATTATCAGCTAGCTGTTTGACTATTAATGCGGCCAATTCAGATGGTTCAGTTTCCATGATGGAGGAATCTGCTTCAACCACACGTAAAATCTGGTTGTTGGACAAAATCTCATCTTCTCTATTATGATGATTATTTCTGCAGGTGATCGTGATTCTTGATTCTGAATTTCCTCTAATTTTTGTTAAGCATTGCCAAATAACAGTGCAGAGAGCTTCAAATACTCGAACTTGGGGAGTTTGACTTTGATTTGATAATTTTGATTGTAGGTGGTTTAACTGTGTGGAGGTAACTTGAAATGAGATTGTTTCCATCATGCAGTTATTCCCAGCTATCCAGGAGTCCCTGATGGCTTCTATCTTTTTGAAGGAGAGTATTTCTGTGGGAGTTGACATTGGGCCTTCAGATTCTGTGGTTTCAGAGGGTGCTTTCGGCCGGTTCAGTGAGTTAGGTGTAAGTTTTCCAGCCATGATTTGCCCCCAGATGTTTATGAAATTTGAAGCTGAGAATGCATCTCCAAGGACATGAGCCCAGCTTAGCCCCACTGACATTCCTCCACATTTGAACCAGGTGAACTGGTACAAACAATAAGCACTATCAGTTGATAGTTTCTCAACAATACAACTTTGCAAGACACTAAACTTTTGCAAAATGAAACAGGTACACTTCATATCCTCATGGACTTAGTAATTAAGTATGCTTTTTGGACAGAAAATGATAATAATATAACATGACATACGGGTGCATATCTCGACTGGGATAAGTTGGTTGCATGATCAGAGTTACAAATTCTGGTCACCAGTTTCTGTGCCATCTCACTTCCCTTTTTAGACCTAATCACTTGAGCGTAGTTTCCATATGTCATGACATACCTACTTAAAGAAAAAACTTGAGCCTGAATGAAGTCTTCTACCTAGTTACTATTTTCTTTCTGCTATTAAAGGTACTATTAATGTTAAAAAAACTAAGTTCAGACAAAAGTAGTGAGAAGACTGATATTCCATGGGTAGCTAGATGGGGGATATGGGATGCACCAATTGTTCTTGGGTGACTGGGATAATGAGGAAAAAATTTCTCAGGGCCAAAAGAGGGGGTTGAGAAAGAATTTTTTATTATGTTTTCAGGTCTTCCTGGAACTTGATCGATGTTTAACTTTTGGTTTTGGTCAAGCCTGGGACAGGGGTTGGTGGGGTGAGGCAAGATCCTGAGATTTATTCCTACCTTCACCTTGAGAGGTTTAATAATTTAGAGATCAAACATAGGACATGCACACAAGCAGTGGTATGGAGATTATCTTGATAAAGTTGCAATGCTAATAGTTTAGGAGAACAGGAAAATTGAGTGGAAAGAGATAATAATGAATCCAGTATTTCTTTATAGAAGCTACAACACTAGATAGTATTGGTACTGTGAAAAGTTAAGAAATTGGATCCATAGTGCTGTTGATTCTTGATACCAGGAATCATAACTAGTAGCGGAGTATAGGTATGTAAATGCAGAAAAATCATTTTGTGAATGCAAAGCATATCCGTGTACGAGAAACATCAACTGAAAACACTTAAATATACTTTTAGTAGGGTACTGTTGCCGCTAAAGAATGCTTATAGGGTAAGGCATGACAAAGATCTGCCATGAGAGCTCTTACAAGACTAGAAACAATTGGTTGCATTGCATCAGCTTTCATACTTCTTAGTGCACAACATTAGTTTCATGGAGAGTATAAAAGTTGAAAATAAAAAACTGATGGTAGTTATAAATTTATTTTTTATTGAAAGTGAATGATTAATTGACGGCAGCACTTGCTACATCCAAGGGACTCAATGGTAAATCAACTTCATATTGGTTGGTAGATGCTTAATGTAGGAAACATTTTATTTTTATACCAGTGAGTGTATTTCTATTATTCTGCACCAGTGACATATGGTGTAACATGGGCCTTGTATATAGTTCTGTAGATAGGAATCTTAACTCCTTGCCTTTCTTTTTAAAGTAAAAGTAAGACAATTGCCTATCAACAGGGATCGTCTGATAGCCGTACTGTAAAGTGTAAACAAAAAATTGATCTCTCGAAATGCATGGTTGTTGGGACCATGTGAAACATTGTGGGTTTGTATTTTCTGATTTCCTTTATCTCTTAGTACAGATAAGTTTTCGGATTTGCTTTTTCGCGAATATCAGTTTCATTTTATAGGAGCTTAGGTACTGGAAAGTATGCATTTCCTGCGATGACAATTTTTCCCTCAAGAAATGAACCTGAAATACGGTTTCATAGGGTATAAATCGTGGTTAACTAACGAGATATCGCTGTAAAGTTATGTTGGCTAATTCAATCTCATCAAAGCAACAAATTTACTGTATGTGGAGCATTGTCCAGGACAATGTACTGATTGCGAAAAGATGGTAAAGAATGCACAGGTTAAATATTAACGAATATAGTTAATTTTTACTTTTATAATTTGTTCTGACAAGGAATACTCCATGATATTCTGTCTTGAACTTGCTGTGTTTCATAGCGACTCATTTTGTAAATGTTGCTGTGTGTTTTTAGTGAGGATCTTGTCAAGGCAAAACTCTTACAGACCACAATCCCAGTGAACACATACTGAACAAATTTGATGAGGACGTACCTGCATAAGAACCAAAGGGGAGAAAGACAAATCAGGACCAAGAACTTGTTTGGGAAGAAGCCAGCCGTGAACCTTGAAATCGTCAGCACCAAGACACTCGTCCAGTGTCATATTGCTCTGCGCTTCAATGATCCTCACACCGCTGTCATTGCACTTAATAAATGGTCGATCTGCTTCGGATTTTCTTATCCTTCCAGCAGCCATGTAATATAGCTGAAGCCACTTGAACATTGGTAACTTAAAATCAGCTGTAGTAATCCCTTGCACTGCACTTCTGTCGAAATAGTACAACCCTTTGAGGTAATGAAGTTTCATCAACAAATCTATGTTAGAAAGTTCATGAACCCTGTCTTCCCCTGTCACACTAGCTGGTACCACTGACGAAACTTTGATGTTGTAAATAATGTTTTCGACATCAACAGAACCCATAGTAGATTCAGAAAATAGATGGAAAGACAGGGATGCCAGATGAGAACTGAGAATGGGAAAAAAGAGATGAAAATTGATGCTTGAAGGGAGTGCACATATGTTTGTTTTGATAAGGAACGGATCTTGAGTATGTTTTTATTCAGTGGTCAAGTTGTGCGGATTGCAGTTAGGTGCCCATTTATTGCTATGGGGATTGTTAGTTGGTTGAGACTCTACTGTCTCATTTATACTATCCGCCAATTCATTGAGAAAGCTATTTATTTTCTTGCCCAATGAGTCAATGATTGAAGCAAAGCAGAGCTGTCCAAAAAGTTCATTTGAAGTAGTTTAACAGTTTAGGTGCAGGACCTGTTGTCCGCTCTCTTTGAGATACCTCTGGCTATTTATTTGCGGAAAAAGATTTTAAATTCTCTGAACATTCTCGGAATGCGTTGGTCAGAGAGTTTTACAAGGCAAGAAGCTATTCTGCTAGACTGCTATTGGTAATTTGTGACCTCTATTGGTTATACGGCCGCTGTATTGGCACTCCGATAAATGGGACTAGCACTCTTTTGACCAATTTAACAGTACTAGCACCTTTTCCATTAAATATACAAAAAACACTAACAGCAAGCATCTGCCGCGGGATCGCATAATCCACGGCATCGGGTTGCCGCGAGATTCCATATCCCATGGAAGGTAGCTTCCGTAGGTCTTTTTTAATTTTTTTTTTTTTAAATAGCCACTATAAAAAAAAAATTAGTTGTCGCGAGATAATTTTGTTTATTAAAATAGTCTTTACTTGTGTTAATTATCAAAACTCTTCTTCATTAATTTGATAACAAAATTTTCTTAGAGCATATGAAAATATTTATCACGAGATAGCAAAATTATGGCTCGATTGCATTTTTTTTTGTCATAGTTTTGGTGTTGTTTTTAGAGTGTATAAATAAATTTTAAAGAAGAAAATGAGGTATCCATATGTCGTGTGTGTTTAATACGCAAAAATTGAAGTGAAAAAAAACAAAAAACACAAAAAATATGCTACGGCAACTGCCTGCCGTGGGATATGCGATCTCGCGACAACCCGATGCAGTGGATTGTGCGATCTCGCGGCAGTTGTCTGTCGTGAGATATGAGATCTCGCGGCAACTGCCTGCTGTAGAACTATGGGCATGTAAGGTGTAAAAAGACATATAAGAAATAACCATTATTGTCTTACTTTTTGTCAAAGGGGTGCTAGTCCCATTTATCGGGGTGCCAATAGCCCAATACCACACCCCTTGGTTATATGGATGCATGTACCCAGTTCCATACGTCTACATGTGCACATTATGATTATATGACACAATAATTATGATGCAGTTGATGCTTAGGTAGGCTGAAATTATAAACCAGTGTTTTGCCCTCCTCTGTATCAATGCATCTCATGGTTTGGAACTATAGTATTTTCTTTATCTTAGGATATGGAAATGACGGACAGGTAGGACGTCACGTCATGGAATGAATTTGGATCTTGGGGATGGGACTATGGGAGGGTTTCCTGTTTTTGTTTTTTATGCGAATTTCTTGATTTGTAAAAGTAATCCAAGTGAGATTTGAACTAAAACAGTGGAAGACATCGCAAGTGTATCCAGCACTGATACAAAGTGGAAAACTTTGCTGTTATTTCAAAACTGCAAAAGCTCATATGATTTCGGTCCCTTTTTCAGGACTTCAGGTTCACTTGGATTAACAAATTTACATGGAAACAAGATGAATGCACAAGGCTTTCACATTTCTTTCGAGTGTTGGTAGCTGATTAAAAGATGTCTCATTGAAAAGCTGATTTGTGTGCTGAATATTGTAGGCCAAATGTATTTCGCACCATTAGCATAATTTTCCGCTAAATGCTCTGATTACTAAAAGATATTTGATTCAGCATTCAAATATATTTATAACTGCTAGATGTCATGCAGACATGCGGGATGCCAAAAAGCATACCAACTTCGTAAAACGTGTGAAATTGGTGGAGACACAAATTAGTTTTATGGAAAATCTATCCGAGAGTGGTGTACTACTGTACTGTAGGCAAAAATAAATGTACACAGACACACAGTCCAATTGTCCAAATAAGCTACACAGAACTCATTGTTTGGTGTAAAAAAAATTTGGGAAACTTTTTCGATGGTTAATTTTCGTCATAATTTTATTGATCTTTTTTCTTTTTCTTTTTGAAGTAAGACAGGGTTTCAACGAATCAACTAGTTGATGCTCTTGCACATGACATACCAATACAACCTTGTGTTGATATTGTCATATTGACCTTCTCTCAATGACATTAGGATGCAGATGCTATTCTATGCCTCCAAGGGGGGGAAGCAAGATTTTCCAATTGGGCTGTGTGTAGGGGTGGGCGGGCTACTAAATGGACCGTCTATCTGAACCACTTGTATGTGATTAAAACAGTAATGATTGATGTTTCACTAAACATTATGCATATTAATTAGTTTGAAAACTTAATATCATCATGTTAATTAGTTTTTGTGTTTTGATAGAGTTGGCGACTATAATCGGCGCTTACAAATCAGGGGCAGATGCAGGATTCAACAATAGGGTGGGGTGGCACTATTTCTCACAACTATTTATTTTTTTCTTTTTCTTTCTTTTTGGGTTAACAACCACTGTATTTATAATTTTTGAGGAAAGTTAGGGGCGGGGGGCTACAGCCCTGGTCACCCAACTCATAGATTCCTGCTACAAATGCTTCGATACAAATTTGAGATGATGGTGACGTGACTATTGATACAGACTGTGACCAAGTACAATAAATTATCCCCCGCATACTATGTTTTATGTTGTGGGTATGTACATGCAAGTAATGCAATGGTATGGTAGAAGCTTTATTATGGTATGGTAGAAGCTTTATTAGAGTTTATTAGTGAAAACATATATATTTTTTTTTTTATTTATTTATTCTTAAAAAGTGTTTATTAGTGAAAAAATATTTTTTGAAAAAATAAATGCGTTTGGTCTCTATTTAAAAAAAAATGGTTTTTCATCCAAAAAATACTTTTTGGTCCCAAACACTAGTTTTATGATAATTAGGTAAAATTTGTTTTTCAAGTTAAAAAACTACTTTTCTTGGTACTTGCTATGGGCACCTTCCATTTTGTGTTGGGTGGACCCAAAAAAAAAAAAAAAATTTATTGCAAGTTTGTCATTGACCTAAAAAACATAATTTGTGTTGGACACCCCCCAACTTTATCAAGCTAACCTGTTGCATTTATCATTTAGTCTTTCTCTTAACCTGTTGATTGTCAAACCTATTTAGGGTTGGATTTTATTTATTTGGGGAGAATAAGGGCCTACTTGAGACCCAAGAGTTTTTTGGTCAGTGGTGTGTTTAAGATGGTGGATTACTGGGATAGATTCGCTCCTACTACAAATTTGAGAACGTGTTTAAGATGATCCTATTTATTTGGGGAGGGGCCGTGACTATTGATACAGACTGTGACCTGTTGATACAGACTGTGACCAAGTACAATAAATTATCCCCCGCATGCTATTTTTATGTTGTGAGTGCATCGATGCAAGTAATGCAACGGCACAGTTGAGGCTTTATTAGAGTTCGGGGGGGGGGGTTGGATTTATTTATTTATTTATTGCTAAAAAGTGTTTATTAGTGATTTTTTTTAAAAAAATAGAGACCAAATGCATTTAGGGGGGAGGGGGCTATAGCCCAGGTCACCCAACTCATAGATTCGCCCCTGCTACAAATGCTTCGATACAAATTTGAGACAGATGATGGTGACGTGACTATTGATATAGACTGTGACCAAGTACAATAAATTATCCCCGCATGCTATGTTTTATGTTGTGGGTACGTCAATGCAAGTAATGCAACGGTACAGTTGAGACTTTATTAGAGTTGGGGGGTGGGGTTGGATCCTATTTATTTATTAGTGAAAAAGCATTTTTGAAAAAAGTCTCTATTTAAAAAAAAATAGTTTTTCATCCAAAAAACACTTTTTGGTCCCAAAAACTAGTTTTATGATAATTAGGTAAACCTTGTTTTTCAAGTTAAAAAAACTATTTTTCTTGGTACTCGCTATGAGCACCTTCCATTTTGTGTTGGGCGGACCCAAAAGAAAAAAAATTATTACAAGTTTGCCATTGACCTAAAAAATATAATTTGTGTTGGACACACCCCAACTTTATCAAGTTAACTTGTTGTCAATCTATTTAGTCTTTCTTTTATACAAATTAAAACTAAGAGAAGAGAGATAGGAAAGCAAACCTATAAATAGAAGAGTTGCGGTGAAGTTTGGTGGTGGTGGCGATAAAATTACTTGCTTTGTTTTATTGTTGGTGGAGATTAATGGTGGAGAATGAGATAATGAGAGTGCTGGAGACCTGAGAGTTTTTTGTAATTGAACTTGAAAGTGTAAAATGAGAGTGGCGTGTTTAAGATGGTGGATTAATGGGATGAGTTAATGGTGGACTTGAGAGTGTAGAAATTTCAGTTGGGATTGGTGGAGAGTTGAATGGGGGAGACAATGCTCTCTATTCACTGTTCTAACCGGTTTCCGGTTCTTTTGAGTGGTGCCTAACACAAATGACCATTTTTTAGTGGTATGGCAAACTTGTAATTTTGATATTTTGTGGTGGAGTCTGCCCAACACAATTTTGGTGGTGTAGGAAACAGGACTCTTTTTCTTTGAGGGAAACACTTTGGGCGCTCAAGGCAAATGAATTGCCCGGATGTTTCAGACTTTAGTATTTTATGCCGCGATATGCTGACATATATCGAGAAATATAGTGCGAAATCTGATTTGATAAAATAGCTTTTAAGAAAAATCACAACCAAACATGTTTATTCAAAAACTGTTTTTAGAATAAATATTTTTTCATAAAAATGTTTTTAAGAAAAAATGATTTTTTGAAAAAATGAGACCCAAACACCCACTAAGCTAGTGAGATGGTTGTTATAGCGGATAGTTATTTCAAAAATGAAAATAACAAAACCTCTACCACCAAGTGTAAAAAGAATACAATTGGTTGATTGTAGCTACATATAAAGTATAGTAGTAATTAAATAGTCAAACCATAATCAAACTTCTTAGTATTAAGCAATAAGCATTATCTTTTATTTAACGATTGTTCTACTGTTTTTCTCTAATTATTTTCTCCTAATCATTGTACTTATTCTATAAAAAGCCAGAGACTTGAACACATATCTACTTCCGCATCAAGTCTGCAGTTTTAGTTGACACAATTTTCAATTTACTTAAACTTAACATAATTTACATAATTTAACACAAATCAACGTTAGCGTGCAGTTTTAGTCGACAAAGAAATGAATAACACCAAAAAAGGTACAACATATTCATGTACAATGATTGAGGAATATTGCATTCAAAGAGATCATTTGCATTAACAACCTCGCTTGCCAATCCAAAAAAAAAAAAAAAAAACATTTACTATAAAGCATGTGTATATTAATTTGCAATATGTATACAAGGTAAAATATTGCTATAATTTTACATCTCGTCTGGTCTGACTTCATTAGCAATAAGATGGTTCTCAACGGCTAATAAAGTAGATTGGTGGTGCTTCTTAAATCTAAGGGGAAGACTTAATGATACATGCTCCGCCTAAAAAGAAAGAAAGAATTGAAAAAGAAAACACATAAAGATTTGAGTAAAAAAAATAGTGTATTACCATAAAAAATGACTTGAAAAACGTTTTTAATTTGTATAAGCTTGGAAAGATATTGTCCATGTATATTTTGGTTGGATGTCTTACACGTTCATCAAAATTATCAATGGTACACTCAACTATTTTGCTAAATCAGGTAGGATCATAAGAGTTGGTACTTTAGACAAATTTTGACTCGAAACTCATTGATTAATAAATCCCTATGTAAAAAAAAAAAAAAAAAACTCCATGTGCATACCACATACATATCTTTTGTTGTATGTTTACCTGAATATGATATTTTGGGTATACCCTTAGCAAATAAAAAGTATAAATTTATTCACAGTAGCTTATGTAAGCAAATTATACAAGTGTTATAGTTTAGACTAGATTTTGAACCTGGCCATACGCCTGGGATCTTTTAGGTATCTTTTGTGATCTAAAAGAAATACTTTATTATGATAGTTTTTATATTTAAAAAATTTATGGTCTAATTCAAGTACAAAATGTGTGGCTCTTTCGCGTAAGACTCCTAAGAGTATAAGCAACTAACCCAACCAATGAGGCAGTGACCCACTACTAATTTTACTATCATCACTTAAAGTTTCCAAGTTGAAGTAGAGTTTACAAAAAAAAACTTTCAAAACCATTATGTTTATTCTTGTGACTTGCATTGCTTGGAAAGATAGTCTGCAGCCAGATATGTCATCCCTCCAAACCCCAAAAACATTGCACGTATATATTGTTCCAATTGCAGTTTTTTAGTACTGCCAACTTGTTTCATATGTTTGAATTGAGACTATTGAGAGTCATACTGGATTCGACTTACATATAAACCTACTTTAATAGCTGGTACTTTACTGGGCTTTGGGCTTGACTATTGTAATTGGTCTAAACTTAGTTGTTATTAGAGTGAAGAGTATGTGTCTCTTGAGTTAGAGCATGTGTCTTGGTGTCTCCTTTTTCGATCTTTTTTCGTGAAACCCGTCTCCAATTTTTTAGTTGAAACTTGAAACTGAGAATGAAGTTATTACTTCATTTCTCTTTGGATTAATTTGAAGTTATTATATTTTTTTTGGATTTTTAAATTCCTTTTATGTTCTTCATCAGTTACATTTGTCTCCTTCAACAATTTTTCTTCGTTCTTGACAGTGTTATTGTAGGTATTTATTTGATATATTTGTTTTTAAATACATTTTTTAATGCAATGAGTAAATCCGTTCTAGAGAATTGGTAATTGATTAAATCTGTAGTAATGTATAGTATATTGTTGCATTGTTTATTGTCTCCTTTGAAATATAGTACTTCGTTGACCATCCCACCTCAGCACCTCTTTAACTTGTCCAGTATTTTAGTTCACAGTAATGTGATATAGGTAATGGTTTGGTTGTTGAATTGTTTAAATAACACTGATGCTATAGGATGTTTAAAGAAGCCCATTCTTTTTTTGTTGAGATTTTTAAACTAATAGGCCAAATAAGTTGTTTCTATTCCTGTGTGGGCCTATTATATTAGAGAAAGAAAATTTTGTCCTCCAATCTTTATTGTACTTGGTAATGTGTAATTGTGTATCACTGTATTAGTGTATATCATTGTATATTTGCATGTATGTTGCTTTGAGTAATCAGTATACATGCTCCAGTTTCTACATCCAAAATAAGGTCAAATCATTAATGAGGTCTTATTCTCACATTTTAATGATTCAACTACATTGTCCAGATAATTTAGATATATCTCTCAATCCCTGTCTAGATGTTGTTCTTAAAACCACCACATACAATTGCCCATGTGTGAAAATTGTAATAGATTCACATCAATTTCCAACCTGAATTTCCTAGTACCTTGGAAAGCAGTGGAGGGTCTTTATGATTTTGGCAAGTCTCGTGCTATTGGTATTAGAATTTTTTTGTCAAAAAAGTTGAGAGAGCTATTGGAAGCTTCAAGTGTCCTTGTTGCTGTCAATCAGGTGGAATTCAACCCAGCTTGGCAACAGTCTCAGTTGCGTGTCTTTTGCCAATTGAATGGAGTACACCTATCCATGAGTTATAACTTTTAAGGAACTTAAACTTATAACTTTAATATTATACCCCTCTTTGCAGAGCTTTTTTCCATATTTGGCCTTCACTTTGCAAGGATATTAACCATTAGGTTCCCCTGGTTCAGCATGGCTAAAGAGTATTGTGCGTAAGCATCTAAGATTAAGTATGGTGTCAGAGAAATTGTTGAAGACTCCTGCACAAATTGCTCTTAGTTGGGAACTCCAAATGGGTAACAGTGTGCTGCCTAAGAGGCATGAATGATGGAGAATCTTTACTGCTTTGATTGGTTAATTCCTGAGGACTCTTTTGTGAAGTTCTCTAAAATTGAACAGACAATAACTGATCTCTAGCTTGTAATACTTTTATGGAATTGTAGGTCGATTTTGTTCTTTGCGTGCTCTGACTACACTTAATCAATCATTGCATGTTGTCCACTTATGCATCTGAAGCCATTTATGATTTTTTATTATTCAGAAAATAGGATCGGGGGTTGAACTGGATTTGATATGTACCATTCTTATGCTATCTAGTTATATTATTTGTTTGGTATTCTTGAGAATAGTATGTTGGTAACCAACATGTTAGTTATTCACTTGTGCTTATTGACTCGTCTTCTACTTGTTCAGTTGTGCTTTTGGTGGTGTTATTCATAAAATTAATCTATAATTTCTAAACATCAAAATTACATATGTCGTAGTAGGTAGTACTATTTATGTCTTGATGTGGTTGTCAGGCACTATATATTAACTTTGTTTTTTGTTTCAAATTAATTGTAAACTTACCAAATGGTTGCATGACAATATTTTGACGTATTTAGTGAGAAGGTGTTGCAAAAGATTGGTTTGGGAATTGATAAGGTGTTGCAAAAGATTGGTTTGGGAATTGATATGCAAGGTAATGTCCATAAGGAGTCCAATTCAACAATTGAATTTATAACTTAGTTATCATTAAAAATAGTTAAAAGTTTGCCTTCTCGTGAATAACTAGCACGATCTTCAGTTGACTCTTCTTTAGTTTCCAGTTTTTCAAAATCATCAACCAATTTGTATGACTACCGAGTCAGGTTCTTTTCCTACCTGTATCGAATAGAACATGCTGAGCAAAATCTTTTTCATGTAAAACCTGATTGATTTAGATCGGGAAAATCGTACGGATTTTATGAAACCGTGTGGATTTTATGAAATTGTGTGCTATGGGCTCGAATCCTTAGTCATCTGTTTCCCTTGTTTGATTTCTTTTCTATTTTATTGCATTTCATATATTAGAGGACCTATATTTGTATTTAGTCTAATAAAAAATGATTCTATCATTGATGTATCTGCAATTCAATATGGATGGATATATACCACATATATATGCCTATCTTACTCTCATTTTTTCCTATAATTTTTTATTACTTGAACGATCGATTCTTTTTTTTTTCCCCGCCTTATCTCTAAGGCAAATAAGATGTAAACTTCCCCTATAGATTGAGAGTTTTCTAATAGGAAATGCTTCATTTTTATAGATTTTACATTTAAAATTCTTACGATCTAGTTCAAGCACAAAATGTGATGCTTTAGTTAAATCCTTCAATATACAAAAGGCTTTAACTACGCATTTGGTAGTAACTCCTGACACCACACGAGAACACCCCAACTAATACATCACAATTAATCTATGTAGGTACAAACTGTAGTAAGCACTTATAGTAGTAATAACTTATAAGTTATAAGTTATAATTAAGTACAAAATATTCAAGTTCTTTTATCTCCCCTAGTCCCTTTAATATTAAACTGGATAGCTTAATTCAAAAAAATTGGCCATCTCAGCAATTAAGAGTCTCCTTGTGTATTTGCCTTACTCAATTTATCTTCTTTTTTATTTCCTTCTTATATATTTTGAATAAATTATGGTCTTTTTCCAAGTTACAGTTGGTTGATCTCAGCCCTAGCGGTATTCTGGCCACCTGTCAATATTTCAAAATAGGTATTTATTTGAACCAAGTGTGTTCTATGCTCCAATGCGCTTATCATCAGTCTATCATATATGTCCCATTCCCCAAGCCCCTTTGAAGTCCAAGCAAAAGCCCCATTTCCAGTCAAGGTTTTTGTGATATTATGTCAAATGGATTCAATGTTAAGATGGAACCTAGACACGTTCATAACATAGTTTCTAGACTTTTTCATGATTTTTTGACAAACACACAATTTCTCTAATTGAATCCCATTTTGTGTTTTCTTAACTGGCAATGAGGTTACTTGGCCACAACAATAATGATATTCTTTTCTTTAATTCCAACATGAAAGATCAAAATCTATTCATAGGGGCGGATGGAAATGTCTTGGTGCCAAGTCTTGCTTAATTCAATGCAATGGTAATTCTTTTACAATTTTGAATTTAATGAGTGTGTTTCATTTCAAGTTCCATTATGCATATTTATTTTGGTGGTGTTAATGCCTACAATTTTATGACAACATCCTCTCACTCAAATTTTATGCTTTTACCTATAGCTAAATTGTTAATACCATTGGGGGTAAGATAATGCGTATGTGACATGTCTGTATACACGCGGTTTATGGTGCAAATAGATAGTCTTAGAATAATAATATGAAGTCCATTTATGTTGTTGGGAATATTTAACATTGTTCTTTCCATGATCACCGTGTTATGCAAGTTTCTGGTTAATTTGTATTTTTTTTCTACTGTGCTTTCATGGCTTCATTATCTATTCTCTTCGAAACTTCCAATTATTTTTAAGATTTTTAGGAGAGAGCTTCAAATTTACGTATTTTTGATAAAATAATTGCTAGTTAAACATAATTATTTTTGCGGAATTTGTGGGTGGGGTAAATATAATTGCTAGTTAAACATAATTATTTTTGTGGAATTTATGGGGTAATTTTTTCCTATTTTTGAGGAAATAATAGGTAGTTAAAAATAATTATGTTTTAGGAAATAATTGTACATACTAATTTGAATTGTACTTAAGTTGGAAGAGTTTTACTAAAAGAGTACGTTTTGTTAAATGGCTTATGTTGATATTTAATTCCAACATTGAAGAAAAATCCATACGTACATAATTTGTGTGGGTAATAATATCATGTTTCCTATTTTTTAGAAAATAATTGATATATTCTTTATACGTGTTGAATTTGTGTGGTAATTTCTTTCCTATTTTTGAGAAAATAATTGTTAGTTAAACATAATTATGTTGGGCGGAATTTGTGGGAACTAATTTGAATTGCACTTAAGTTGGGAGAGTTATACCAAAATTGGAAACCATGTGGCAGAGCTATATTAATCGTAAGTAGGCACTCTTTTGGAAAGTGGAAATTGAATCAAACTCTCTAAAGAGTCCACATGGCATGGAAGAAAGCATTGTAGAAAAACTACGTAGGAGAGAGAAAAGTCTCTATCATATTATAGTGCCACCTAGGAGAGAGAAAAATCTCTTTCAGAGGTCTCTATTTTAGTATATATATAATAGATTTTCTTGAATCAATTTGTGTATTTTTTTTTTAAAAAAAAAACTGTTACATGACCAAAACAAAAACAAAAAACAAAAAGGAAATAATAATCCATAAAATATATATATCCATAAACCTAATACAAGAAATTGGGTTAGGGAGTCTCTTTTAGAAAAGTTTACGATTAAAAGATTGAGGAATATTATTTTATAAATTTACTACTACTTACTTTTTTTTATATAGTGAAAACTACTTGTACAAGAAAAAAAAACAATATTCAAAGGTACGTGTTATCTATAACTACCCACGTTTTTAGGAAGTGGACAATTTAGTTATTGAGATTTGTAACCATTTTATTCTCCTTTTTATCCTTATATAATTACCGAATTAAATATTTTTACTAAAAACAATATAATTCAATTATAACTACCTGTTTTGCATTTTTAAATGCATATGCACAAATATAAACCACCAACGTAGTAAACTTATTTTAAAATACTAATGCATTTTAAAATGTGTATGCATAATAATATGTATTTTTAAAATGCATACACAAAATGCATTTTATTATTTAGTAGTTCCGACCAACTACTATGAAATGCAATGAGATTGAGCCGAACATACCACTTTCTCACCTCTTCGTACAGACAAAAAAAATGAGGTTTTCACTTTTCAACATTTTGATTTCAAATATTCAAACTAGGTGCTGCTAGCCTACTACTGCTACACTTATTCAAAGCTTCTTCTCTTCAACTTTCATTCTCCATTTTTGATTTTCTATAGTGGTATATCTCTCTATCTCTCTCTCAGTAGACGTTTGTTTGTTTGTTTGTTTGTTTTTTTTTTAAGTGGAAATTTTATTGATACTGATAAAGAATTTTACAAATAATTAGGACAAGCGTGCAACAAGCTGCGCCGCAAGTCCTTTCTAAATAGCAAATCCTATTCTTCTAAAAACAAACTCGTTAGAACCAGCTGTCATAACATTACTGTCCATAACTTTCTGAAGTCTATTGAGAAGCTCAATAGACTATTGTTCCAAGAAACCAAAAGTGTCGAAACTAAACGGAATGAAACAATGCTGGTTAGCCGTGCAAGCTTCCTCATGCTTCTCCATCTTCCCTGTCGCTGCTCTCTTAGCTGCTCCCCCCACCTCAAAGACTCCATTCCCAAGCCCTACCAACGGAGAGGCTCCAGTTATATGAACACATGCATGTCTCCCCTCAGACCAACTGTATATCAATATATCCGCAGGTCGAAGTGTGGATCTTCCCTCATTTGGATCAGTGAGAAAATTCACAGGAGCCTCCTTCTTCACTTGTACCCCAACCCTCCAAAATGCATCACATAAAATATCTCTGACATGATCATGTTGGTATTTGAAACCTGGAAAATATCTACAATGTGCTGCATGGTCTCCAAAAGCATCTAGTCTACTCTTTTTGCAAACAGGGCACCATCAGAGTACAAAGGAATCATGAGACGGTACCGAAGAATAGAACGATACTCCACTGACGACATATGCTGTCCAAGTCCCTCCATCGGAATAGCAAGTAGGAAGTCCTTTGTGTGTTTTGACTGCAAGCAACCAATGACTGCTTTCTGACGAGCATATAACACAAACTCCCTCTCAAGACCAACAACAATCTTACTATAGAACGCTTCCGCCAAAACTTTTTGTGGTTTTGAGGGGACGGTAACATTCCCAGCCATAGAACTGAGGTCAAAATCGGGTAGACAAAGACTCATTGCACTGCTAGCAACATCAAGAATCTCATCCAAAGGCACTAGCCCACAACTCCTAAGAATGTGGTTCTGAAGCTCAGACGTCTGACAACGGGAAGCCACAAAAGCAAAAGTAGAGACATCAGTGACACAATAAATACCTAACCCACCCAGACGTAATGGGAGTGTCGATAAACGTTACTGCAAATCACCGAAGTTAGGACCATCAGAAACCACAATACCCTGGAGAACACCGGAGATGCCGATCAAACGTCTTAGCCTCTCTAAAAGGGATGGTGGACAAGTATTTAATCGCAAATACCAACTTAGAGAGCCCAAAGACAAGCACGTAAGAGAGCTAACTCACAATGTGGATCGCCTAATGTAGCTAAACGGTCCATCAAAGTCACAACCTTTTCAACACGCTTGCAAGCAAGGCCCCCGACAAAGGATGGATCGCCGATCGACCTGCACCCAAGCAACCTAACTCCTGGCCGAGGCCGGGACAAATCTGAAGGAAAGAGACCGGGGGGTGGAGCGGCGTGGATCCAATAATGGCCAAAATAGCTCTCGTTTTAGCCACATTAAGAACCAGCCCATAAGAAGGTCCTTCTTCCGAATCATACTCAAAGTCGCCGCCACGATTTTCAGATCTCCAATCGTGAGTCCCATCATCTAGATACCAAGCATGAAGCAACAACTGACAACTGGATTGGATCCGCAGAATTAGGGGATGCAACACCAGTGCAAATAGAAGGGGACCCAAAGGGTCGCTTTTGGACCCGATGGCAAGGACCATATGTAGCTATCCCCAAATATAACCTCGCCGGTTGACAATACAAGTACTCAACCCAAGGGGAAATAGCTGGGCAACGGATACGAACCTCTCTCAACATAGTAGTCCGATCAACCATGTTAAAAGCATTCTGAAAATCTACAAGCAAAGATCGAAAAGAGAGGCATCATTTGTTAGCATACACTATGCGGTTGATAAATATGCAAAAAATCGCTACGCACCACCGTAAACACCAACCCCATAATCGCGAAAATCCCGCAAGTATCCTACCACATTTTGGGAAACTCCTTTCATTGCAATCTTGGAGACCAAACGGCACCAAACCATCCCCACGCCTATAGGGCCTAATACTATTATCCAAATTTCGAGAAGTGAAGTAAGCAGAGCACTCGCGAATGAATTCGCTTAACGGTTTGTGGACATCGTCCCCTCAGAACCAAAGATTCACCGTGGGTCAATGCATCTAGCAAATCAGACGATATGGCTACTGCAGCCCCACTCATGGCATCCAACAAATGCTGAGCTCGAAGACCATCACGACCACAAGAAGTACCCTTTGGAAATGACCTAATACATGACAATAGGGCATCTCTCTCTACCACTAAAGGAGGCTCAGCAAAAGGAACAGTCGGTCTCACAGGTGGTTGTCGCATCGGGTGTTTCTCCTCTAATGCCCATATAGTCTCCGCAGTATTGGAGGCAACTCTTGCTGATGATAACACTTTGACCGCTGCAGTAAAATGTCCATCAGCAACTTTCTGTAAACAGCGACGCACATTCTAAGTGAAGGCAGATTTCCTGGTCGGCTGGACTGAAAGAGACTCTGTTATAGACTCTAAGAGACGAAACATCCTGCCAGGCTCATTCCATGTCGTCAAAGCATGGAGAATCTGTTTTTGCTGAAAGTTTTTCCTAGTGCGAACGGCGTTCACGACGATTCTGGTGGTCGGAAAACTTGCAGAGTGCAACGCGGCAAGAGGAGGAGACGAACCCAAGACATAACTGAACTAGGATCAGTTGTAATATCCCAGAGAGCCGATTTCAGTGCACCCGAAAATGCCAATCAACAAGCACGTGGTATACTTTTCACGGTTCGGAAAGGTATTCGAAATGAATTATCCAGTAATTTCTCATTAAGAGAAGAAGGGACAACAAGCGAATCAAGGGTATCACCACCACCCCTCTGTGTCGTGGATGCAAGATCTGTAGTGTCGGGCTTAGGAGGCGGCTGTGGTATGCCCACAATAAAATATGGGGATTCCCCATTCTCCAACAAAATAGGTGGTGGTATGATAGCATCTGGATGACGACATGGTATACCAAATGCGTGGATACCCAGACAACGACCACACATCCATTTGTCTATAGACTTTAAGGAATTCTCCAATAACAAATACAAATCACAATCATCATTAAGTTCATCCCGTACCCTATCAATACTCAACTGACAACCTACGTGTTGTTTATCAAAATGCGTGAGAAAGTAGGGAATAGTAAAGCCATTACTGTTAACCCCATTAGTGCATCCATGACGATCACGGAAAGGGCAATGAACACGTTTCTTAAGAGGCAGGACAATAGAACCAGAAGAAATAACTTTCTTCTTTCTCATATCCAAATCCTATCAACAACTTAACAAAACCCAAATCCAATCAAACAAAACCCAACATAAGCAAATCCCCAATCCTGTCAGCAAAACTATAATTTTTTTTTTGTTTGTTTGTTTGTTTGTTTTTTATTATTTCAATAATTAAAAATTAGAGAATCGATAGTTGTTTCAAAAAATAAATCGTGAAGATGTGTCTAATCCGATGGCTCCTATTCAAAATATTCATAACAATGAGGAAGTGGAGATGGAGCCAAGATCGAAAAAGATAAGTCTAACTTGTATTGAGGTTGATGTGTCGAATCTTGAATCCAATCCTGGTTTACGACCTAAAGTTTCTGATTATCATCCAAAGGATCAAGAAGCTGTTAGAAATGGCATAATTGCTAAGAGGGCCTAGTCAACCATTTCAAGCTCATTATCCACCAACACAAGATGGAAATAAGGTTCGGCGTTTCAATAAAGACTTTTTCACTATATATGGAAATTGGTTGGAGTATAGCATTCACACGGATGCTGTTTTTTGCTTACACTGTTACTTGTGGAGGTGAGAGTCTGGAGATAATAGGGATGCTTTCATCAATGGTGGGTTTAGGAGTTGGAAAAATTGCAGAAGGATTGAAGATCATGTTGGGAACCATAATAGTGCTCATAACGAAGCGTGTATGAAGAGTGAGAATCTAATGAAGCATGACCAACACATCAAGAACTTAATTGTCAAGCATTCTGATAAAAGTAAAATAACAATCTTTTACTCCTAATTTTGCTAGGAAGAAGTAAAGCTGATTTTTAGTTCTTTATATCAAAGTTTCTACTCTCGATTATCATATAATAAAACTGGAGTCAGAATTCGTTCCACTCCTAATTTCTTAGAACATAACTAATTCTACTTGTGATTAACAATTCAACAACTTGAGAGTAATTATTCTAAATATAACTAATATGATGAAAACTATGATTTGGTGTATTCTAAATTGAACTATGACAATTAAATAAAGATGTGAATATGAAGAAGGAATTAGGGAGATTTGAAATTCACCTTGATTAATCCCTAACATGCTAGTATAGATTTGTTGCAACCCTAATATTTATGTTTTCACACAAGGTTCAACATAAAGGTTAGGTATTTTTATCCCTAATTATTCATGGCATGTCTAACTAACTAATAATTAACATGAGAGGAAGTTGAAACCCATCCTCATGGTGAATGAACTACCCTCTAGAATTGAAACTCTTAAATACAACTATTTTATACTAACACCTCAAGTCTTCATCAAAGCTTCAATCAAACCCCTCTAATGGAGGTTTAGCTATAGATCATTAGACTATCATAGAATAAATAATAAGAAGAAGAAGACATAATGAAAGAACTACTCTATTAAAAATAACTTGAATTGAATTAATGGTGGCTAAACTAATAAAACATAAAATAGATTTTAACTAAAGAGACAAAAGGTAGGAGAGGAGTACTAGAGTTTTGCCTTAGTCCTCGTTATATAGGAGAGGGATAGGTTTACAATTTCATGCATGGGCTTTGGAGCTATGTTTTGGGCTACTAAATCAAACCCAAAACCTAATTACTTAAGTCCAAAAAGGGTTTCTCTGATCAAAATTACTGCAATAGCCTTTTTGTCTACTTTTACTCCTTTGATTGGATTAAGGCCTAGACAATTAGAAATCTCTTTCCTAGTCGGTCGTTTTGACAAATAATAGGCCAAATTCCAAGCTCTGAGTCCAAAGATACGGGCTTCGAAATTCTATTGACTTTTCTACTCTTTTTCTACCCACGTTGACTTTGGCTTTTCAGCTTTGACTAGGCTTTAAAAAAAAGTTTTTTCTCCTTGAAACTTGAGATTTAATCATATAATTTCTCTAGCAAGCAATTTGACTCCTTTCTCTTGCAAAAGTGATGTATTTCTTCACATAATTAATTCCAAGACCTAAAATACACAAAAATATGTAAACATTACTAACTCTTATTTATTATAAACATAATTGGCCTAAATATAATACTATTAAGGGGTTAAAACTACAGTTTTGGGCTCTTATCAAACCACCCCCAAACAACATTTTGTTTGTCCTCAACCAAATATGTGAAATCAAAATAAGTGGACAAAAATGTATTCATAACTACTCTTGTTTGCTGAGTGCGACTGTATTGACCATATACAATAAGGCCTTAAACCACTAAGAATTCCCTAGTAGACGAAGTTATAGCCTCGTGAGAGTTTTCTAGAGAAGGTACTGACAAACTTCATTTATACTACAACAACTAAGAAATAAAAGTAATTATCCCCTAATTTATCTTAGATATCTATACATCTAACTAGCATTTAAAGAAGGATCATCAATTTAACTCCTAAATTAATACATGCATAATAATCAAATCATCTTAAGATAAACAACTATATAATGAACTATGCTATAAAATGCAGTGGCAGGTCTTTTTCTGAAACTTTTGGGTTGCGTGCCTAAGTAAGTTTTCACAAGGAATGTGTCAAGACACATAACACTCTGATTTTTCCACTTAAGTTTGCTAACTCTAGTGTGTAGTAGGTGCACATTTCCTCACAATCTCAATAACAATCCAAGAAAGCCGAGGTCGATCAAACACATCTACCACTTACTATTACACCAACCTATTCCTAATTGAGCAAGAGGTCTTTATTAGGTGATACGGGGCGTATGTGTTGGTTAAAAAAAGGAAGGAAATGGATATTCAAAAAATAACAAATCTAAGAAAATAGGGTCTTCATATTATGTAACTAGAGAAAACCTCGTTCTTATTTTGCTTCTACACTTTGTTTCCATCCTTAGCCTTTTTATTTTGGCTTTTTGACTCATTTTATTCTATTTTTTTGGAGTTCTAACTTTTTATTTTATTGATTTATTTATTTTTTCTTTTCTTTGGATGAAAATTTTCTTTTATTTTCTTATTTGAAGCATCTAACACATTCTTGGTTTTCCGCGGTCTTTCTCTTTTCTTTATTCCATTTCATCCTACTTCTCAGACTCATTCAAAAATGGGTAGGCTGATTTTGTTTTTATAAAAAGGTAAAGGATTTGTGGTTTATGAAAAGGCTAAATAAAGGCTCAGAGGGGCGACTAGCGGAAAATAATTTTATATGGGTTTGAATTTATGGCTATATAGATAAAAAAAAATGGCCTAAATTCTCGCTTAGGATATGGTATAATGATCAAGCAAGTGGACGTATGATTTCTCTATTCGGAATTTACTTCTCTCTTGTGTCATTACTCAAATATTTCACTCATATAAGGCTTTTAGGCTGTATTCTCATAGGATTTGTAGAATAAGTATTCTAGCCTAGATTTCATAAACTTACTGCCAATACAAACATAGATACTCATGCAATATATTTATAGAAAGATGCAATGACTATTACCTACATATTAACCTAAGTTTGTAAAAACTATTCTAATTTAAGAGCTAACGTGAAACTTCTAGACTACTATCATTACAGAAAAAGAAACAATACCAATATTCCTAAGTGCATAGTATAAATACTTTTTATTTATATATATTTTTAATTTTTTACTAGAAAACAAGTGCATATTATACATATATATCCTAATAATTGCCTTAAATTCCGCATATTTCTATGCCACCTGATATTCGCTTTTTACGACCACTTAGAGTTTAGAACTCTCTAAATTGAAGCAAAAGAAATCAAGGTTCCTTACTCACGATCTTCGTTGAGTAGAGTTAGAATAAGGATTCGAACTACCTAAAGTATAGAACAACTACAAATTGGATGTTACAATAAGGGAACTAAGGAGTAAGGGTCTATTATAAATGTTAAATTTTTATCATTCCTACTTAAACATTAAGAAAACATTAAGTTTGAAAACATGCACTTGATACTAAAAAAATAGAAATTTGGAAGAGAAGTTGGAGAGTTAATCCTCCTCATGTGAGCTACCATTAGTGTTGATTTGAAATAGGTTTTATTCTTCCTAAACTCATAGACAAGTCCCTAACGAAAAAAATATAATTGATCCCTAGCATGCATGGCTCACTTAAGAGCTTATACATGCTAGCAAGTGAAACCAAACAATGACTTATCTCTAAGCTCATTGTTTGATTTCTAACTAGACACTACACCAACTATCATTTTGGGATAGGATGTAGTGTTAGTTGTTTATCCTAAAAACCTACCAAACTCTCAACCAATGTTTTTCCCTCACATGAGTTGGATTAACTCCCCAAAAGGGAAGTTAGCTCATGATCCTTGGGACAAGGACTTATGAACTACTAAAAACTCAAAAGAGAAAGAGAGAGAGAGAGAGAGAGAGAGAATCCACAACCAAACTCACTTATATATTTCTAGAAGAACTAGAAGAACAAGTGTTCCTCCATTAAAACTATTACAAGCTTTTTTTGCCAATAAAATAAAACTTACTTCTCATTTTCACTAAGGAACTAAAATAATGCCATGTGAGGAAAATAAGTCAAGGGAGTAAATGGAGTATCCCCCACCTTTGTCTAATTTCTTCTCCATTTGAGAGAAATCTCATTTCCTCCCACGTGAATTATCAAACCACATTGATTCATTTTTATCTACCACATTAAAACAAAGTGACACCTTGCCTTTTTCTCACTATTAACACCTAATCTAATTTATTACATGCAAGGTGTCAACTTTGCACCAATAATTTGTTATCTTTGTCTTGACATGCTCCATGATTGATGACTCATCCAATCTTGTGGCCCCACTGCATAGTGGGTCCATGTGCGATCAAATGGCGATCCGGTATTTTGGGGGCGCTTTTACAACTTCCCCTATCGTAGAGTTCATCGCCTGATTGTCATCTGGGCTCTCTTGTCGATTCGAGTCCCTGGTTCGAGAAATAGGAGCTTTGAAAGTTTGATGCTTCAACGTGGATTTGAGAGAATTCATATATCGCCCGTTCCTCGTGCTTTATTTCGTGTTTAACCAATATTTCCATGTTTTCGCAAATACGCAAAAAGTATGAAAACATATTTATTTCATGATTATTAAACACATAATGAACCAAATTTATATGTCTCAATGGGGTTTCATAATACACTTTTGGATGCTTATCACACTACCCCAAGCGGCACTTTGCTTGTCCTCGAGCAAAGAAGAGACACTAAAATAGATAAGTGGCCAAAAATGTGTAGTCCTAAACTAATTCGTTTAGCAGAGTCGCGATTGCATTGACCATATGCAACAAGGCCTTAAACCACTAGGAATTCCCTAGTGGACGAAGTTATAACCTCGTGAGAGTTTTCAGAAAAGATACTCACAAACTTCATTTATACTACAAATCCACTTAAATGATGTAAACTTGTTTCCTAAATTAATCTCGGATATCCATACATCTCCTTAGCAGGGAGCGAGGATTTATTTCTTTGAAACTCAAGTTAATATGTATTCAATAATTAAAACATCTACATATGATTATTCATGCGTTGAACTTTTCATTGAAATATACTAGCGGGGTTGTTTTACGGATCCTTGGAGAGCATACCTAAATGGGTTCTCCACGGTATGTGTTGAAACACATATTCACTCAAAATTTTTCCACTCAGGTTTTGTTAACTCCAGTGTGCAGTGGGCACACGTTTCCTTACATCTCAATGACAGTCAGAGGAGCCGATGTCGATCAATCACGTCTACTACTTATTATCACACCACCCTACTCCTAATTGAGCTAGAGGTCTTTATTAGGTATTGTGGGGCTTAGGTGATAGTGTACAAGAAAATGGAAATGGATAATCAAAATTTACGAGTATGAGAGAATAGGGTCTTCATATATTTATACTAGAGAAATCCTTTTTTTCCTTTCCTTCTTCTAACTGAGTTTTTCCAACCTTGTTCTTAAGCCTTTCGGATACTAAGATTTTTTTTTTTTTTTTTTTTTAAGGCTTAAGAACATGATTCTATTTTTCTTTTCTCAAGCAAGTAACTGACTTAAATTTGGGACAAGTCTTTCTCTTTATTCTTTCCACATTTCATCTTATTTCTCATACTCATCACTTAGGTAGGTCTCTTTTATTTGGTTTAATAGATGGGTAAGGAATTTTTTGTGGTGAAAGTGAAAGGTTTGATGAAAGGTTCAATGGAGTGACTAGCGGTAATATTTGTTGTAGCGGTAAGAATTTTTAGCTATGTCGATCCAAAGAAGGCCGAATTCTCGCCTAGGGTTGAGGTGGTGATCAAGTAAGTAGATCGTAATTTCCTCTATCGGAAAAACTACTCCTCCGTGTCATCACACACAAATCACTCATATCAAGGCTTTTGGTTAGATTCTCACGGGGTTTATAGTTTAAGTAACTAACCGTTGTTTCCGGAAACTTATCTGCTATGTACAATCAATGATACTTCGGTACATGAATATTCATGAAAAGATGTATAAAACTATTGCGTACGTATTATCTAAAATTTCTTAAAAACAAATCCTAATTAGGATACTAATGTGAGATTTCTAGACAATTTTCATCATTGAAAAGGAAACAAGACTTTGTCACTAAGTACAATTATTAATATGAAAATAAAACTATATATAGGCTACAAGATGCCTAATTCTTGCTATAGGTTTTAAAGCACCCCAAACAGAATGATGCTTAGTCCTCGAAGGATCAATAATTAAAGAGAGAAAGTACACGAGAACCGCAGGGAGCAAAATTAGGGCTAGATTTTGGGAACCGGAGAGGTTGGAGATCATAATATATTATTCAGAAAGAACAAGAAAATGTTCAATAGCACACTAAACATAGCACACGATATAATAAACCACAGCATATGAAACATAAAAACAATAGCACACCAAACAAAAGGTTTAGCTAGATATATGTACAATGGCAAACTCAAGTTTACCATCCAGCAGGACGTGAGGGTCTGGCGTCCTCTTTAAGGAAATGCATTTCCTTAGCATCACGCCAATAGATAATAGTCTGCCAAATTTCTGCCCATTCTTTGTCTCCGGATTCTCTCAAATTGGTCTTCATCTTTTCATCCTTTGGGTAACATCGAACATGCCTCAGGTATCGAGCGGGACGCTTCCATTGACGAAACCTCAATGAGCGAATGATTCTGTTTGCTGGGCACATGGAATCCACCTTGACATGTCATGAAAAGTATTTTAAACCGTGGGAAATGTGTCTTCATGATTCGCAAGCGGTATTTGGTAAAAGTATATACTTATCCGAAAAGTGCGAGCTCGTTTCAGCTGGAGACAACACAACCTAAAATGTTAAATAATGCATGACCTCGAAGTTAAGGTAATCAATACAAGCGACCTCATTGGCGTTAGAAAAATGCCAATCTCCCATAATGTTTAGGAGTACAAATAACATGGCGGTCCCATGTTCATGGTCATGCTTGCTAATGGAATGGTGATGTTTCGCCATGGCACATGGCCATCTCCTTCCGATTTGATCTCAAGACCATCACCATAAGAGTCGCAAGCGGCTTGCCTTTGAAAGGCGGTAAGAATTATGAAAGATGTACCGCCAAGATCGCACCGTTTGGTTCGTGATATGGGAGGTCCAAAGATAGAGCAAGTTGTTGTTCAGAAAAAAGATATGAGGTGTGTCATCAACTCGGATTGTGAACCCGTCTAGAAGTAGAAACCATGCGCATGGTTGAATCTTCAGTGTGTCATCCATATTAGCATAAAAGTATGCAACCAAACTAGGAGAATAAGTTTGGTGAGGTTGAAGAATTAGGGAAGACCACCCAATGTTTGTGATGTAATCATGGAAGAGATGGCCATAGGCATTGGAATCCATCATAGGGGAAAGGATTGCTCGGGGAATGATTTTGGGAGGGACCATGGATGATGAAGATGCTTTGTGTTTGATGAAGAAGCCATAGTGGATGAAGTAATAAACTAGGTACGCAACTGGATGGAAAAATGAGTATGTAAGAAAATAGACCCTCTGAAGCACATGTTAAAATTATATTAGTCACAATGGAAATGATGACAATCCTACTAAGCATTTCATACAAAATAAAACAAAAGGATAAGATAAAATACATAGTGCACGACGGAAAAACGTAATAACATATATGATTATATACTTATTGACTAAGTAATATCATGGATTACGATATTGATCTAGAAGATGCATATTTTGCACCGCATTTTTTTAGGTCTTCTATTTGTTAGCCGAAATGCATCTGAATGTCCCCTCGGGCCCGCAGAGAGTATGTTTGATTTTCCATTAGGGAGCGCTGATTTTGCAAGGATTGAGAATGACTTTCCAAGATCTCTTTCGCTCAACATCATGAGTTGCTTGACGATCTTGGAAATCCCAAGAGTTGTGATGATGATATTCCGACGAGCGCAGTAGTTCCCTCAAACCCCGATGAAGGAGTTTAATGCGTCCATAGGATTAATAATATTCACCATGGCATTTTCATCAAATAAAATGAAGTCCAGAATTTGAGCTTGGGTGTTCTCGCTCATCTATCGAGTATTAGGGTCCAAAACCCAACAAGAGTAGTCCGTTTGAAAGACCTTTATATATGCTCTTTGAAGCGGGTGTCTCTCGAGAAATTCATGGATAACCCCAACGATCATAATCTAGCGAACCAAAGTGGGTAAAGCTGCCGACCTTCTTGTTTTTCTTGGTGATTACGTTCCAGGTGTTGGATCATACAAAAGTCATCTCTACGAGTTTGCAAAATCCAAAGTAGGTGAAGCCGAGGCTTTGTGACTTGATTGGTGTGATGTACCTAACACATTATGTCCCAACTAGAGTGGAGCACAACACGTTGATTCTGTTTCAAAGAGCGTTGAAGAACAATGTGATGTGTATTTTCGACGTCGCCATGAGATCTGGTAGCTTCATGAGAAAGTTTTTCATGAATCAAATGATGACTCTTGAAAAAGGGACTCGGTTATTTATTGGGATTTGAAGTATGTCGGAGATCATGTCCTTATTCAATTCCAAACGTTGTCCATAGGCATTGAAGTAGAATCTTCCATCTTCATAACCGCTAAATTGGTAGAACATCAAAACCAATTCTCGGGAATAACTAGCTGATGAATGATATAGAAGAGGCGTCCAGCCGCGACGACTGATTTCAGTGTCAAAATAAGGAGAAAACCGGCCCTCTTCGAAAGATTTCAGGTAGTCTTTCTCTGCCGTTATTTTTCTTGGTTGAGCCATTATTGAGGGAAGGATAGTGAAAATTGTATGAATAAGAATGGCTTAAAAAGAAGAGATTTATAGCCAATCTGGAGTCCAAGTGTAGTTAATGACCCATGTGATTATGAACAGCATCATAGGGGATCCACAGTAAGTCTTTGTCATGTCAGATATCCAAATATAATTAATGAGATTGTTGAATGTTTAGAAAATACGGAGGAAAGTTTCACAGGGTAGTTAAACTTACACGTAATTTCAGAATTGATGATCATAACTCAGTAATAGAATATGGATAGAATAATCGAAATGCGATCGCGTGACAAGTGTTATGTACCTTGTAAAGCGTCGCGTGATTTTTCTCGAACACCATGTGTATCCATTAATGATTTTGTTGAATTTTTGGATGGCCTTTCGTTGTTATGGTTTGCTTATTTATTTACTTATTATTATTATATATATATATATATATATATTTTTTATTGTTTTTAATTTTTTATGATTTTTTATTTTTTTATTTTATTTTTTTTTTATGAAATATTATTATTATTTTATATATATATATATATATATTAGAGACGAAAAGACAACTAATAGACACAACTAATTAATACGGAACTTCTCCATTTAATACGTAACCCGTACAAATGTGTGAGAATTATTTAACACACCATACTAATGAAAATCAGAAAAAAGAAAAACGGTTACATAGATCTAGTTATGCTGCATCGTGTTATGCATGAGTGACAAGAGAATGATGATAAACACTGTCATCACAATTAATGTGATAGCCCATTCGCGTTGCTCCTTTTCCCATCGCTCTAGTTTATTCATTATTGTCAAGAAATTGAAAATTTGTGAAGAAGAAGTTGTGAAGATTGAGAGAAGGGAATGAGTGAAAGAGGAAAGGAGAGTTGTATTTATAACTTGGTTTCTGACCGTTGGGCATGTGACCGTTTGGATCAGTCCGTTTGGTTCGACGTTGGAGGCTTGTGGAGTAGGCCCAATGAATCAAGGAGCAAACTCATATTTTTGAAAGTACTATATTATTAAGATAACATAAATAATTTCTCATTTAAACCGGTCTGGAGATACAAAATTATGAGAAATCAACCGATATATAATAATTTAGCACTAAAATAAAATGCGATGCATTAGGGAAATAAATGACATAGTCATTTTTAAACCAAAGAAAATAAACAACTATCGGGAATCCTCCCAAGGGTTAGCGTAAGATGAACCCGGTTTTACGCCTTCGCCACCCATTTAACTTCAGCCGAAGTTGATCAAGGTGAATGTGGCCTATAGATCAGAAAGTAACCGATCTTGGAATTGTTGCCGATTAGCCATCATCATTCTCTGGAATTGGCCTTGGCGATTTCTCATTTCTTGCTGGAATTCATTCTGGGAAGTAATCATCTCTTCCTGGCGAAGAAACATCCTGCGCATACTAGAATTCATGTTCCTCAAGGCATCCATAGGAGTATTTATTCGGCGCATGGTATCTTCGTTAAAACAGTCTGGTGGTGAAGGCGGAGGAGGAGGTACGTTATCATGCTCAATGTCATCTCTAGCTACTGGGTCCCAATGGTCCAAAACACAAGTCTCAAAAATTCCAAAATTCTCAAAGCCCTTGTTTCAATGAAAGGTAGTAGTAGACTGGAACCCTAAATTAAGCATGTTTGGAGTAACAAGTACAAGAAGAGGCTTTGACCGCTTGACGATGTCGTAAGAATATGGCCCGTGAAATGGACCATACGAGAAAGTGTGCTTCCTCTCCGGAGGGATCCATAAAGAGGTGCAAGAAAGTCTTGTTCACGCCGACGTCTTTGAAGTTCCAATGACGGCGTTGGCGCCAACCATCGAGTGACGGCTAATTGGTTACGCCCGAAATAATGCTGGTACACGAAGTTCGAGCGGTGTTATACTCTCCCTCGAGAAGCGGTCAAACATCAAATCCCTCGTGGTCGGATACTCGACAATAACGTGGTCGGGCTATCCGGAAGTTAATCGGAATCGCTGTATTCGAAATCAACAACTCCAGTGAGTTCACGTTCCATCCCATCCGCCGTAATCCAAAATTCGCCACCCGAAACCTCCATTGTTATAAAATTTCAACACCAAATCTTCGGAATATTGAGCTGGGATTCGATGCAAAAGATATTCCCACTCTCTACTTTCAATTTCCTCATCAAAAATGGGTGAAACATCCCGAATTATATAGATTGTCAAAATTCTCTCGACTGCAATTCGCCTTCGTGCTGCCATAGCGGTTTAAATTGAATTTTGATAGTGCAAATAGTAAGAGGAGGAGGCAGGAGGTGCTGCTGGAGGAAGGAGTGGAGTTTGGAGGTTGACCCGGCGCTGGCCGTCGATTTCAAGCAGGAGTCGCTACGCGGGTGTATGTTGGGGGACCAAGATCCGGTTTTGTAGGGGAGAAGAAAAAGGGGAACGCTGGTGCCCCGCTGCGGGGCTTTGTAGGATCTTGGTTTTTGGGTCGGTCAAAAATTTTGGCCCAAGTACAAATGAATTACAGAAATTCCTCTTATGTCCCTAAAAGTTCAAAATTTCAAACGCGGAAATTTGATTCGCTTCAACTCCGAATTTAACGGATGGAGATATCAAAACGATCAAGATTAAAATGCCATCCACTAGAATATGAAAAATCACATTCAAACATTTTTTTTTACAATCTTTGGTTTTTATTTATTTATCCTTTATATACAAATGTACAAGTCGAGAAGAACGGTCAACAAACATCGAAATCCAAATAAAACAACACATCACAAACAGCCTTTAACTCAGCAACTTTCATGTCATTCTGCCTGGTGAACCCAACTTGTTGCAGACCGTATTTATCCTTTATGTTTTGGGGGCCTGGGGTTAGGGGATCGGTACCATCCTTGACCAATGTGCAATGGTCTAATAATAATATTACCCTTAGTACATATGGTATAGCCTCAAACCGCCAAACAAACAAACACATAGAAAACTCGAATCGGGTTGGCCTCGGGGAATCCATTGCCCCGCACGTAATCCATGAAATATCCGGATGGTGCATATCACTCTCTTTGGGCACCATGCCGGGTGCTAATAAAACAAAACGTGTATATACATGTTGAGTCTTTTAACGCCGATCCTCAAGACGAAAGTGAGTCTTTTTAACGCCGATCCTCAAGACGAATGCGAGTCTTTAACGCCGATCCTCAAGACGAATGTGAGTCTTTTAACGCCGATCCTCAAGACATAATGTGAGTCTTTTTAACGCCGATTCTCAAGAATTTAATCCCAACTCGCGGGGAGCAACGGGACGACGCATTTAAGTTTATCCTGTTTCATCACCGGTGTCCCACAATAATATACCTTATACCGCTCATCCGGATAAAATATCAAGACTGACGTAAAGGAGTTTGACAGGGTTCATACACCACTCCCCATCCTTTTTCGCCTCGCCGCCGAGCAAAAGTACTACCACCATTACCAATTCGAGACGGGTGAGATTTGGACCAAATGATGAGTTGGAGTTTGGCGAGGAAGAGAATAAAAAGGGAAGAGAAAGAAGGAGTTGAAATTTTGGTACCCATTGTTTTCCCGAGGCACGCTTGTTCGACATCGAAGACATTTATACTCATTCCGAATTTGAAGTTTTGTGGACTAAGGTTCCTAAGGAACCACACACCTAGGGAATTTTAGAAAAGAAAATAGAAGAGGGTCCGGCTACCCTAATGGCATACTTTTCTTGTTTAAATACATGGAAAGAAGTACACCCAAATAATCTATTAGTCCGGTGGTAGACCGGATCATCGAGAAGAGTCTCTTCGACATCCGGAGAGCTTAACTCATGATAATGTTTAAGCGCTACTGGCCATTTACTTGGAATTCGCCACCATCATTTACGTTTTTCACGAGATAGCCCCATAAGGGGCGAATGCCAGAGACATTGAAAGGACCGCATACCATCGAAGTTTTTAATTTTCCCGGAAAAATGTGTAATCTTGAGTTGTACATCAAAAATTTTTGACCGATTTTGAACTCTTTTCAATATGTGCTTGTCATGCACTCTTTTCATGTTGGCTTTATAGGATTTCGAGAGATCATAGGCATCAATCGAATTTCCTCAAGCTCATTTAATCCGCAATTTTCTTTTTCACCGCCATGTTAGTGTTATAATTGAGGCTTTTGATGGCCCATAGAGCACGCGGTGCTCAAGTTCAACCGGCAGATGACAAGGTTTTCCAAAAACGAGGCATGATACGAGACATCCCTATAGGTGTCTTAAAAGTCGCTCAGATGCCCACAAGGCATCGATAATCGTAGAGACCGATCTTTCCTAGATGGATTGACGCTTTTTTCCAAATGGATTTTATTTCTCGACAGAGACTTCGACTCTGACCAATCGGTTTGAGGGGATGATACGGAGTTGCCACTAATTTATGCGGACTCCATATTTCTTTTTACTAATGATTCAAAATTTTATTGCAGAAATGTTTTCCCCATCACTAATTATAGCTTTTGGAACACCAAATCGAGAGAAAATATTTTTTTTACAAACAAAACTACCGTTTTATGATCGTTAAGACGACATGCCAATGCCTCAATCCATTTCGACACATAGTCAATCGCTACAAGTATGTATAGGAAGCCATGAGAATTTGGAAATGGACCCATGAAGTCGATGCCCCATACATCAAAGATTTCCACAATTAGAATGGGATTTAAGGGCATCATATCATATTGAAAGTAACGCGAATTAACAGCCGGTAACGATGGGATGCTTTGCAATGCTCATGTGCATCTCTAAACAAGGTCAGGCCAATAAAACCACATTGTAGAACGCAGTTTTCTTTACCACTAAAATGACCACCACAAGATTGTTCACGGCAGTATGATAACACATCGCCGGTTCCCGTTTGGGAATACGGGCCGGCGGATTAGTTGGTCCGAACAATACTTGAAGAGGTAGGATCATCCCGTAAATAGAATTTCACAAAGGATAAAAACTTTTTCCCGGTCATTACGGTGACCAAGATAAAGGAACTTCCTCGGTAACTAAGTAATTTACTATGTCAAGGTACCAAGGGACTAAAAAACAGAGTACAAGTGTTCATCCGAAAGGAATCACGATAGGTTCCAGACGCGATCAACATCACCGACAAGTCTTGATAAATGGTCTGCAACCACATTTTCGGGCTACCTTTTTATCTCTAATTTCGAGTAAACTTGCAAAAGGAGAATCCATCGGATCAACCTTTTGTTTTGCATCTTTTTTCGCTAATAGATAACGGTGCCGCATGGTCGATCAAGAGACAATAGTTGGAGAACCCACTAGGTAAGGATCTAAACTTATCTAACGCCAGATACAACAAATGGTGGTGAAACTCTTTTGGTGGCATAGTTACGTTGAGCTTCATTAAGGGTTTTACCGTGATAGTAAATGACAACCGCTTATCTTCCTACGGTTCCCAAGATGTACCAATAGCATATTCGCTATGGCCACACATTAATTCAAAAGGTTTAGACCAATCAAAGTGGTCAATTATGGGAAATGTAGTTAATGCGGCTTTTAATACCTCAAAGGCTTGTTTGCAACTGAAATTGAAATCAAAAGCCGCATCTTTAAGCGGGGAGATTGGTTAAAGGTCTAGCAACCTTTGAGAAATCTTGAATAAATCTCCTATAGAAACCCCGCATGTCCCAACGCGCCTTAATGTCTCTAAAATATTTTGGTATAGAAGTGAAGCAATTTTTTCTATCTTAGCTTTGTCTACTTCGATTCGGGTCTTTTGAAACGATATGTCCTAAAACTATTCCTTTAGTAACCATGAAATGGCATTTTTCCCAATTAAGAACAAGGTTTTTTCTTCACAACGCAAAGACCTTTTCAAGATTTGATAAACAGCTATCGAAAAGAATCTCCATAAATTGAGAAGTCGCCCATGAATACCTCCATAAACCGCTCAACCATATCACTGAAAAATATGAAGCATGCGTCGAGAAAGTACTGTGTGCATTGCAGGCGTCAAAAGGCATTCGCCTATATGCAAATGTTCCAAATGGACAGTGAACGTTGTTTTTTCTTGATCGCCAGGATCTATGACTATCTGAAAATAACCTGAATAACCATCAAGAAAAAAGCGAATAGGCATGACCGGCTTAAACGCTCGAAAGCATCCGACGGATGAATGGAAGTGGAAAGTGATCCTTACGAAGTTGACTAAGATTAAGTTTGCGATAGTCAATGCATATTCGCCATTTTATCGGATAATGAGCCGAAATGCATTCATCTTTATCATTTCGCGACAACCGTAATGCCGATTTTTTGGAACTACGCGGTACGGGGACTCACCCAAACACTATCGAGATAGGGTAAATAATACCCGATCTAGTAATTTTAACACTTCTCTCGCACCACATCTTTCATGGTTTAGGCGTGGTTCACGCCGACGCCTTAGCATTTTTCTTCCGTGTGTATGCTGGGTGCACACATTAGGGTTCAATGCCTTTAATGTCATCGAGGGACCATCCAATAGCGTAACGATGTTGTTGAATGACATTAATTAAACGAGCTTCCGATCGCCGCTTAATCAGAAGAAATAATAACTGGTGACGCACCATCGCGATCAAGTCGCATCGATTTTAATTCAAGGAAGTGGTTTTAATTCAGGGTGGGCGGAGCTGGCATTAAAGATTCGAGGAAGGTCATCATCCATGTAGTAATACGTAGGATGATCATCCAAGTTACTAGACATCACCGCTGTAGTGGTCAATTAATGGTACCGACTCTAATAACTCATTTATTTCGCTTTGTATAATCATCGCGCCCTCAAACTCTCGAGTCGCAAAAAGGAAAGAAATTGGTACACTTCATCCTCGTGAAAGAGTTTGAGAAATACTTCATGAATGTCGTCAATCCCCGCTGACTTCACCATCAATGTCGCTCGAATTTGTTTCATTAACTTGAACACATTCACCCGACCAAAGATTTCAAGGACATGGTCATGGAACCATCTCGACAGCTTAATAAGAGCATTAGCAAGTGGGGTAAGGAACGGACGCCCTAAAATGATAGGAATGGAATCACAAGCAACTTCAGATCCAAAATAACAAAGTCTACGGATGTGTGAAGAAATCTTGACTTTTACAAGGACGCTTCCACAATTCCTTTGGATGATACTTTATGGAACGACCGCTAACGCAGAGTCATGGTGGTAGGTTTGAGTTCATGAAGACCTAATTGTTTAAATAAATAATATGAAGTAAGTTCACGCTTAGCCCGCAGGTCTAATAACAAAGAAATTGCGGTATTTGTCACCTAAGGCATGGAACCGCCGGTCCACTGTGGTCCTTGTATTTTACAATACCATTGTGGTTCGGTGAATGGAGGGAAATTGTTCAAGAGGAATTTGTTGAGGAACGCTAGTCTTCTCTTTTGTGGGCACATATCTTTCAGAAATTTTGCATGTTTTGGTAATAATTTAAGTGCATCGAGAAAAGGTTTTGATTGTTAAATTTTGAAAAGTCTCAATTTCAAAGAAAATTGTCATCGTTTATTCTTTCATGTTGCCGAAACCGTGCCTTAGGGAAATTTGGCAAAAGGGTCTACTTGCTTGTTTCCTACATCTCGAGGTGTCAATTTGTTTTATAGGGAATCTTCCATAAGTTCATTATTGTGAACCAGAATCCCTCGAACCCTCCTTTTTCTTTTGTCGATCATCCGCATACGTGATTCCATTGTTTACGCTTTTTCCGCATCGTGAGTCGATCGGTAGATGCACCCCACCTTGGTTGGTTGTTTTGTACCAGGGGCATTGGTGAGTTCAAAGGTCAGGTTTGGTCGGCTTAGGTTCGGAACCGCCGGCAGAAACACCTCAATTTTCTTTGCCAATTGTCGAAGTGATTGTGGATAGACGCTAAAATTTGAGATCGCTGGTTCATGTAAGCCAAGAAAGTCTCATTTGTCCTATCCAGAATGGTTGGCCAGGTCAGCAAATTGTAGTAGTTCTCGACATATTTAAGCTAAGTTGTCGATTATAGTCGATTTGGACAATGGAACAAGGCGTTGGGTTGGTCCGATAATTAGCATTGAATTATTTTGAAATTGACCTTGTTGGTATTGTTGATTATTTCCTTGGCGGTATGGAATAAAAATTATTGGTAGGTTTAATTGTGTTGATTATTTAAAACCAGAGGAGCCCCCATTTGTCGGGTTATTTTCGACGCCAAGCTTCTAAATTGATGTTGTTCCACTCTGCATTGGGAATGTGGAATGCACATGCCTCCTCCGCTTGTCGAAGGGGAAACATATAACAGCGACGGACGCACGATCGATGATCAGACTAAGACAAAGGACACAAGGAGCCAATCAACGCTCATGACCGGCCAGAGTCGATCGCTTTACTCCGAACCCAAGTGCATCTACTTTTTTAGTTAGGATTCTATCAAATTTTTATTTCAGATCGGGTTTTTACCTCAAAAAATGTGGCTTTTGTAAGTTGATCCTTGACGATCTAGACGCTCGCTGTTACCCCAAGGTACCTTTTTACCTTTTTTTCAAGAAAGTATAAGCTTCTAATAGCTCCTTTGTCCATGAAGAACCTCCGCTCATTATATCAAGAGTTTTTGATGACGTGATCGCACCATTAAAGAATGAACTAACAAGGACGCCTTTTTCGGGTGGTGAGGACATTCTAACGTAAGATCAAGAAAACGAACCCATGCTTCCGTAGAAGCGATTCATGAGGATTTTGACGAAGAATTGAATTTTCCAAGATTTCGCTTGTTTTTTTCGAGTGTAAACCTAAGATGAAAAGTGAACTAGTTTATTCCATGTGTCTATGGATTGTGATTGTTGTCCCGCTTAGCCGATTGACGTTTTTCCGCTTAAAGTGAACAAAACACCGAAAAAGAGTTGTTCCCTAGAGACTACTGATGATGAAATGTTGTTGCCACTTGTCAAGTTCATTTAAGATGATTGTAACGGTTTTTCGCGGCTCCAAACCATGATATATTGGTAACAAACCCAAGACGCTTAGCGGATAATGAAAAATCACCGACAATGTCCTCATTTGACGCAAAGAAGGTCCTTCCTCAGAACGCAAAGATAGAAGTCCTAGGGGTCGGCCATGGAGGATCGCCGCCATAATGACGGTTGATGGCTAATTTTAAGGATTGTGATCAAGGTAATTAGCGTAAGAAGAACAATTTTTATGTGAGAGCTTTACGCAATCAAGCATCATCGTGATTTTTTTCACGATAGTTTGTTCAATTCTTTAGTGGAACCGCATCTTAATCCTCGATGCAAGCATAAAATTAGATCTAACTTTACGTAAGGAATTATGAGTACTCGACTTTATTATTATCTTAAGCATTGGTTGAACAACATATGCTCAAGTCGGCCGCTAACGTAGTTACAGTCAAGCTGTGAATACGCGATAACCAACGTGTCACAAGATAGATACGGAGGATTTCTTCCGCGTGCTACTCCGCTCTACTCAAGAATCCCTCAATCTTTTCAAGCTTTCCTGCATAATTCTACCTAATAATATGATTAAGATTTATGGAATTAAAATTTATGCAAAGGTGGTATTTAATTTTAATTTAATTTAATTTAATTTAATTTTTTTTTTTTTTTTCTTTTTAAGATTTATGCAAGGTTTAAATACAAACATGTTGTACTTCGTTCAGTTACGTATTGCTAACAGATTTTGAGTTTGTTTAAGTGTTAAGATAAGATGTGTACCTTGAACCCCTCCATCAAACAATGTAAAAATGTCCCCAAAGATGGGATATATCCATGATACATATCAAATTGAATCCATAAACACTCATATCCTGATATTATTTTGTACTATGGTTTGAAGTTTATCTTGCACCATTCAAGTTATGAACTCCGTGAACCGATCAACTTCGTTGTTCAAATGTTAAAAATGTGTTTAACTTTGAGTTTCAAGTGGCTTTGGAGTGTTGGTCAACCAAATACTTCCTTTAGTTACTTTTCATTATAATTGAGCCATTATAATTACAGGTTATAATCATATCGTAAACCCTCTGATGTCTTTGGCCAATGTGGGCTGTACCATAAAATAATGGCTTGCTTGATTTTCTCCAATTAAAGAACTGCTCGCTTTTATTTGAACTAATTGGTCCTAACCTGATCCGGTCAAAACCAGTTCTCGACTTTGACCCAAACCGGGATGGGTTGACAAAATTTAGTCACTCCATTTCCATGGTTAAAGGCATAATACTCAAATTTCTTAGGATCATACTTGTCAATGCAAATTTCTTGCAAAAGAGGGAAACCAAAGCAACCAGAAAATTTGGCAAAATTTGAAACCAAAAATCCCGCTCTATCATTATTTTTGAATCTTTTGGAAACCTCAAATATCCCTCAATAACGCTCATATATATGAGGAAACACTCTCTCCTCTGCCCTCACTGCCTCACCGGGCTAGTACACACTCTTTTCTAACTGTTTCAGCGTAGGTATTCTAAACTAGCTAGGGTAAATACTCCACTCATCTCTCCATTAATTGTTAAACAAATTGTTTTTCATCTCTCCATGAATTTATGGTTTTTTCGCGTTGTTTAGATTTTGCTTGCATTTGATTCTGCTTTGATTTTTCAAAAGGTATGTTTTTACGAGGATGTTTTATTGTTAGTTATTGATGTGAATTTCAATATATCGACATCGATCGGTTTTGCTTGGTTATTTGAAGATACTTTTTATTTTTATCTTATTTTTGAAATTAGTATCTTCATCTTTTATTCTCAATTTTGGTTGGTTCAAGGGTGTTGCACTTCACAATGATTTTATTTCGTTTGAAATTATGGGGTGTTTCAATTTCGCATAAACTCTAAAAATAATAATAGAGCGAAAAAAGTCTTGTTTCTTGGAGTAAATTGACGTATTTTTCAAGTGAGCGGACAGCTTGTTAAGGGCATGGGGAGGGGTACGCGGGACACAAAGGGAGTTTGTTGGTTTATGTCTGTCCTCAAAGCGTCCCACTTTGGAGCATTGGTACTGAACGGACCTATTCATCACAAGAACGAGGCCTCAAGATAGTAGAACCAAATACTTATTCACTTGCAGCCCATGGTAAAGAAAAATGTATAGCTATATTAAAATGTGTCGTATTTAAAGTTAGTTAAAATTCACCATCTGACCAATCATGTCATATACATTCTACATATATGGTACAAAGGTTTAAATTCCAAGAAAACTAGATAAATTTGTCCAAAGTATACATAGCAAAAAATAAATATGCAACCCGCAATAGGGTACTTACCAAAAAATATACAATATTTAGCCAATAATTAAAAAATGCTATATATATGTAGGACGAGTCCGATGCAGACTAGGACTACTTCACTTGGTCATCTATGTTTGCTTAGTGTGTTTTACACTTAGGTGTTCATTCCCAGGTCCGACCATACTTCCTCGTAATTAGAGTAGGACTACATTAAATATTCCTGGTCATGTATAATTTTGTTGTTGTTCATCATGTATTTTGGACAATTTGTAGTTTCTTTAAGTTTGTTATATATATTAACTTGTGTAAATGGCACCACACGATGAAGCAGTGGTGTTTAGTTTTGTTACAAAGCTTTCGCACTTGTGTTATCTTTTGTGTTGTGGGTGGCAACTTGGCTTGTTCGGAGGACTCGCGTCATCAAGTCACCACAGGTGCGTTCCACAACTAGTATGCCCCAAAGGGGACCCTGATAACTTTTTCTATATAAATGATGCATAAATTGCTTAGGCTTAATAGTCATGGAAAATAAATAGATTGTTCCATGTTATGTGATTTCATTGCTACAGCTGACCCAATCCCCATATGTTGACCGGACTGGTACACATCGGTTATGTCATGGTGTTATATCCATGTCGAGGGATACAATACCACTCGCACCAAACATTTTATACTAGGTGCAGGATGTATGCATTGCATATAGCCACGTCTCAAGTTTGTGAAGGTGAGATTAGGTTTGTTTACTTGTCTTGTTAGTGAGTTGTCTCTTTTGAGAGAAAGAAAATAATGTGGGAGACAGAGCAATTGAGACAGACCTGGGATGGTTGACCCAATTATGGTTGGATATAATATCCCCATTTGTTTGAATTGTATCTAAATTTCTTGATTTTGATGTACATTCTCTTTAACTTAAGTTACCTTTTTTCTTTTCTTTTTTAATCCTTGGGCTGTTCCTAGTATCTCATACCCATCATTTGGGATATGTGGCTAACTTACTAGAGTAGTTATGGTTTCAAACAGACTTAAAAGGTAAATTGATGATATTGGAGGATAGTGTTTTGGGAACAATGCTAGGTCAGGGCTTTTGCTTGGTATAGCTCTAACTAAAGGCAAGTGATTCTACATTGGTAGAAAATGGGTATTAAAAACAATAAGCTTTAATGCTCTATTGTCATCGTACTAAACTATCAAATACTCAATATTGCTTATAAATATTATCTTCCATATCGTTCATCTCTTTTTTCAATTTGTAATGTATTTGAGTATGCCAGGGATGCAATTTTGTACTCTACTCTCCACTGAATGAAAGCCTACAAGTGTATTGTGGAAAAAGACTGTCTTGGGATACAACTCATTGAATGCAGGTTTGGGTCGCACCAACCCTAACCTTTTCATAACAAAAGAACAAAAACATTACATTTACTGCATTCACACTTCTTAAACAAGCTGTTGAGCTTGTTACGTGGTGCCTCGATTTCTTGCAGTTTAGTTAACTATAAGAAAATAAGAGGTCAGATCTCTTAACACTGCATTTGACTAAGCCTTTCCCATTTACCGCTCTCAACGTAATTTAATTGCTTGCACGAGTGTTCTTTGCATCATAGCATTGTACTGATTACCTCCATCTCTATGGAATCAGAAAAACTTGAAATGCTTATTGCTTGCATCTTTCCTTGCATTACCTTTGTTACGATAATAAGGATATTTAGGTCATTCTGCAGGGCATATATTTGGGGTATGTATATATTTGTATTAGGTTTCTAGGGTTATTGAACAAGTCAATAGAATGTAGCCTTTAGATTTGTAATACCTTAACACTATTGTCTTTGCATCAGGTGTTGGTGAGCTCTTACTATTGATTCTAAACATGCACATTTCATATGTTCTTCTAAATGTTGATTCGCTAAACCCAAGACCTACTAGGGCATTAGGTCTAGCTCAAGACTCTTCTGTAGAATTTCCATGGTTATGACTTCAATTAGTTACACGGAGTAAAGTATTTTACTTAGTTCATGTTCAAGAATTAATATGTTGCAAAGCGTTCTGCAGACTAGTGATAGGTAGAGCAATAAAAACAGTGAGATAATGATTGTAAACAAAATCGATAAGTAAGATTAACTACTAATTGTTTACTTGGACTCGAGATTAGATGCCATTACTTGGGATTTCATTGCTTCTCTTTTTCGGATTCCACTCTTTTCTTCGAATTTCCTAAGAATCATATGAAACGAAAATTTGAACCAACTAACAAAATCCATATTCAACCAAATACTATATTTTGGAATTATTTATGTTCCGAAGTTACACACTTATCCAAAAAGCTTGGTGCTTAAGTATCATCCAAAATAGATCATCATATTTGTCCATCACTATCCAAAATGCTATTGTGTAGCTATTGGACTCCACCCTACTAGAAAATTTTCCTAACTCGTACCATTCATTATGTGTGCTATGTGCAACATTCATTCCTCCAAGGCTCCATGGAAGCTGCAAAATCCTAGCTCACTTCATTAACACTCAAAACTCACAAAGCATTATACGTAGTAAAAGTATGCCATTAAAAACGCCTTCACTAAAATTAGTATGTACAAATAATTGTCTATATCAATATGTTTGACATACATGATAGTATGTCATATGAATAGTCATATCCAAGAAAGTATGTCATGAGTATCAAATCATACTCCTAGGGTTAGATTCTTTACAAAATCCCATGGAATGTTGGTGAATTCAATGGAACCATTATGTTTATTTGTCGGATCCCAAATTCAACTCTGAAGGCCTACCCGAAAGCAGATAAAATGAAGCTATCTCGCATCAAGTATGTTGAATTGTTTGATTCCCGAAGTTTGGAATGGAGAAGGTTGAATGACTTAGACTTGGCATTTTATGATGAACGATCGTGAGCTTGACCAGCGGTGGTGCAAAAGGATATCTTCACTGGTCTCTTTATGAGGAAGGCATATTGGTATTTAACATTGCCCTCGAATCTTGACGAGGATTGGGCTACCGCAGACTAAATCCCCACCAAAAAGTCGCATAAACTGTTTCAGGTTTAATGGTACTATTGCTATTATGTTCGGTGTTAAGGGGAGGAGAACAATGCTACCGAAATTAGAATTTAGGGTTTTACATGATTACGACAACAGGTTGTGGAGTGAACCGAGGGCGATATTCGTTGGACAAATTGTATTCACTATTCACTACATTACCGTCACCCATTTTTGTTGACCTTCCCACGTAAAAATATTGCAGTTTTTAATGCAACGCAGCCGATATATCATTTGCATTTGAAGAGAAGTTGTTATTTGTCAAAAGAATCCCAACCATCGGCAATCACTCCATTCTCCCATTCATGTCAGACATCAATCTATCTAGTTTATTATCGATTCTAGTTTCTTATGCTTGTTCTTTAAATAAACAATGTAGCCGTTATCGCCAATGTAAATGCGGTTATACCGCAATTAAACGAGAACATAATCAATTTGTTTGTTTGTAGCAGTCCTAATCAAATAGCGATCATAATGAAATAGCCTAATCAATTATGCGAGGTTTGGTGTTTAGGGGACAACGACGACGATGACTTGGTACGAACTGGTGGAACACGACCGATGTGTGGACGCGGTAATCGGGTGTAGAACGGAGAGTACTTACACAAGCTCCCTTTATTTTAGGGCTAAATCCAAATCGCGAGATGTATGGTGCGCCTCACATCTAGGCCACTCATCCACGGGGGTTGTGTGTGTATTGCATCCGGCATCGATCCAAAGGCCCTCACATCCTGCGCACGATACATCTTAGAGACCATAGATGCAGTACTTCGTGATGCAATACATGCTCACCCCTTGTGTGTGAGTGGCCCAGATGTGAGGGCGCACGATACATCTCGCGCACAGTAGATTTAGCTTAAAATAAAGCCAAAATAAAGTTTTGGAACACGTGTTGGACAGATTTGTGGGCGAGTTATCATTCTTTGTCCATGGGAATGCTAAAGGTTTTGTATTCGGCCGAGGTTTGTGCGGTAAGGGGTTTTGCCTTTTCGGTTTGTGAAAGGTTTTCGTCCCCTTCATTCTTCAATCAAAGGAAAGGCAGAGCTAGAAAGAAAGAAATTTTTCCATCCTTTGCTATCAGTCGGTGCTTTTAATAAAATTTGATCTTTCTTCTTCTTTTTATTTTGCAATGTCAATGATGACTGATAGTTTGAGTGGGGAAGTTTATGTTGATCGATTGGATTGAGAGAACTTTGAGTGATGAAGATGTTGGGTTCAGAGTGGAGGTGAGGCTTCATCGTCTTTGCCATTGGTACTAATCGGGCAAGTCCTCATCCTACGAGGAAGAACCAGCCGGTATATTCACAATAATTTTAGATCTTCGAACTCACGGGATTAAATCAAGAATCAAAAATTCCAGGTAAATTTTCTTCCATTAACCAACGCAGATTTCCCCGACCCTCTCCCGACGTGATAATTTCGCTTCAAAATTTCCTTCCCCAGAAATCACTGAAATTTCACTCCTCTCTCTCCGGTCTCCACCATGTCACCAAACTTAAGTAATATATCATTTTGGAAATCATTTTATTTTGGAGCATTTGTACATCTTTATAGAGCTTTAGTCGGCTATTAAATCGTTGAGTACTCGAAAGTAATCGGTGAGTACTGCTACTCGCTGCTTAATGTAACCGACTAACAATTTAATCCCGATCTGTCGGGCTCAAAACTCCCAAAGTACTCAGCCGATTAGGCCCGATTAGCCGAGTAATTGTGTTCACTATTTCAATGTTAAACATTGAACTCAACATTTTGCTGATTCGACCAACCCTCGATTCTGTAAAGTTCTACACTTTAATCATATTTATTTTAGTTGATTGAGTGTTTTAATTGTTTATTGATTGATTGGGTTCTTAATTGGCTTCATTATATATGTTGGTATTTCAAAGTTAAATATATTTAATAATTATTTGTAAAGAAATGTAGTGTTATGAAAAAAATCATCAATTAATCCCGACCCGATTACTTTACTCATTACTTTCGCTCTTCAAGCGGTAGCAATTTAATCGCACTGTCTTTAGTAGAGGTAGGGTGGTTGATTGGTACCTCAGAGAGTTATAAAAACTTTTTATTTCAAGTTTAATATGGCTCAGACAAATCGAAGTGGAAATGGTCTGAACTTTCAAGAAAGAAATCAACGTATCATGCGTATCATGCGTCGTTCTAGACAGTCTAGGTATGAGGCGTAGATTCTTCTTGAATCAATATATCGTGATAGAGTAAACAAGAGCGCCCGAGCTGAAGTAGGAGCCATCACTGTGACTCCTCCCCAAATGCAGATGATCAACTTAGTAGATGAAGAATTAGTCGCTTTGGGCCATGGTAAGGATCAAAATGGTGGAGTCCTTTCAGTTGTCATTTTGGTTTATGGATTATGAATAGGATAAATGAACTATACAGACTTAGTTGGTAACTTGGTAAACACATGTATTGTTGGCGTCATTTTCTATGTCGTATTCATCGGTATTAAGGTTATCAACCGATCGATTAAGTAAATATGTCTTTTATTTAGAACGAAGGCAAAAGGTGATGAACAATGTTCATGTCCCATCAACTAATGCTAAGAGGAATCGATCAACGCCGATCAAGCAATCAATCCAATGCTAGGAAACTGTGAAAAATCACTGGAGAGGGTATGGAAGAGGCAATTCATGGCATGGAACTGTTGTAGTTTCGAAAAGGGTCGTAATATGAAGAAACAAATTATTGGTTCTAGTGTTGAACATACTGAAGAAGCTAAAAGATCATTCTTTGAATTAGAAAATGTGCCCCGACCTAGATAGCATTACTTTCATTAAAGCTTTAGAGCTCCATGATGATGACAAAAAGCAAGGGTGTTCATGGTGTTAAAAGGCTGGAGAGGCGTAGGGAATGGTTGCTATATCATCTAGCCAAAAAATGATTTGGAATGTGGGAACTAAAGTGGTGATCCATTTTGTGTTTGTCTTTGAAACCCGCATATCTTTTAGGGGGTCATTCGGTGCTTTAGTTAGTTTTTGCCTATAAATTTAGAATGTGGATCTTGGATGCTAATGTGATTATCCATTGTATATGGTGCTGAAAATGTATATTTTGTTGGATCATTAATTGCTTTGGTTGTTTATGAGTCCCATTTAGAGATACTTGGGACTGATTTGTGTTGGGCAAACTCCCACAAAAAAACAATTATTATAAGTGTGCCATTGGTTTCAAAAAATCTATAAAAAAACAATTATTACAAGTATGCCATTGGTCCCCAAAAAATTGAATTCGAAACCCCAAACTTAAACGACCCGGCTAGGTCGTTTGGACTAAGTCCCAAACGACTTGACCACACCGTTTGGGACTTAGTCCAAACAACTCGGCCACACCAGTTAAGAGCCAAAAAACATAACTTTATATTTTTTCAAAGTTCAAATCCCAAATGACATGGCCACATCGTTTTGGACTAAGTCCAAATGGTGTGGCCATATCGTTGGAGACTTAGTCCAAACGGTATGGCCATATCGTTGGGGATTTTTCTAAGTCCTCAACGGTGTGGCCATTTTTTTCTAAGTCCAAATCCCAAACAACATGGCCACATCGTTTTGGACTCAGTTCAGATGGTATGGCCATGTAGTTTGGGATTTGAACTTTGAAAAAATTTAAAGTTCTTTTTTTGGGTTCTTGACCGGGTGTGGCGGGTCGTTTGGACTAAGTCCCAAACGGTGGCCAAGTCGTTTGGGACTTAGTCCAAACGACCTTGGTTGGGTGCGTTTGTACTAAGTCCCAAACGACTTGACCAAGTCGTTTTGTCTCCCAAGTCCCAACGCACCTAGCCGGTCGTTTAAGTTTGGGGTTTTCGAATTCAACTTTTTGGGACCAATGGCATACTTGTAATAATTTTTTTTTAGATTTTTGAGACCAATGGCACACTTGTAATAATAGTTTTTTTGTGGGAGTCCTTCAACACAAATGGGGTAAAAAATAAACAAATACTTTAGATTTTAGAATGTGGGGACAAGAGTGATGATCCATTTTGTCCATGTTCTTTGAAAATGTCAATTTTGTTAAGGATAATTTCATGAGGATTTCATTACTCATTAGGTGCTTTGGTTTTTATGACTATGTAATTATTGGGAGATACTCATGACTTAATGAAGTTAGAATTTATTTTGGATTTGGTACTTCTTGTTGTTATGTTCTTTCTCAAAAGACCTCAAAGAAACCATCTAAAAGTTTTCTCTAACTCTCTCACAAAGGAAAGAAAATGTCATATCTAACTCTCTCAGAACGAAAAAGTCATTTTTTTCACTCTCTCTCTCTCTCTTAAATTAGATGCCATTACATGAGATTTCATTGCTTCTCTTTTTCGGATTCCACTCTTTTCTTCGGATTTCCTAAGAATCATATGAAACGAAAATTTGAACCAACTAACAAAATCCATATTCAACCAAATACTATATTTTGGAATTATTTATAGTTATTTATAAGTTCTGAAGTTACACACTTATCCGAAAAGCTAGGTGCCTAAGTATCATCCAAAATAGATCATCATATTTATCCATCACTATCCAAAATGCTATTGTGTTAGCTATTGTATTGGACTCCACCTTACTAGAAAATTTTCCTAACTCGTACCATTCATTGACGTGCAACATTCATTTCTCCAAGGCTCCAAGGAGCCGCAAAATCTCAAAACTCACAAAAGCATTATCGTAGTAGTAAAGTATGTGATTAAAATTCACTAAAAATTAGTATAGACAAATGTATATATATCATTCTGTTTGACATACATGATAGTATGTCATCCGAATAGTCATCCAAGAAAGTATGTCATAAGTAACACCTTTCGAAGGTACTATGTTTCATAACGTTATATATGATTATAAAGAACATACATAGTATCTACATACCCAACACGGTACGAATGTATTATGTAAAAATAATTAATGGAGCGATAATTAAGAGGATAATTAATTGTTAGATCTTAATTGTTTGTAGTTTATATGGGCTTATAAATAAGAGTAATACTCGTCACACTCCGAACGATGATCAATCACTGTTCATAGTCCAATTGTGATATGAACAAAGAATGTTCATAGCTCATAATATGATTAACTCAAAATGATTAACTCTTAATATCACTGTTCATAGTCCAATTGTGGTAACTCTTAATATGATTAACTCAAAACCAAAACTGAAAACTCTAATGACTACTACCGACTTTTTATATAGGCTTAAATACCCCGATTACCACAAAACTTGAAAATTTTCAAAATGGAAAGTTTTGGGATAACCACATATTAAGAAACTACTAATCAAAATATAACTAACACAAGTGGCCAAATAAAAACGGACTCTCTTATCAAAAGATATAGCAAAAACAAAACTTTCTTAAAATGGCAAAACGTGATTTTGAGTGCCTAAACGATGGATTTAAGGCCCGAGGGTGGTGCTACACAGCGATGGGTTATGCTTATTTTGACGTTTTCGATCAAATATGGGCGTCCATGTCTTTCCGACTTTGTTGCCCGCTTTTCCAGTTCATTGACATATGCCAAGTTCATTGACATATGCATTGGCAACTCAGATCTTTGCATCACATATGCCAAGTTCAATGACATATGCATTGGTTAATGAATCATCAATAGTTGTTCACATGAACAATGAGTGTTCATAGGTCATGTTAAGATATGAACAATGAGTGTTCATAGCTCATATTGGGTTTTTGAGTTGATTGTTTATACCCCAAATAGGTATGAACAACCACATCATAATCACTTTCATATATCAAGTAGAGGGTCAGAAAAATACCAAAATGCACAAAGCATGTGCACCCTTCTAACATATCAAAGATTATGTATTAACCTACAAACCAAGCAACCTAGCAACCAAAAATTCTTACATTTCACAAATTACGTCTTATTTTTCTCTTGGACAATTTCTCGAGTCTTATTTTCCACAGTTTCTACACATTCTTCCTGGATTATTTAGGGCTATTTCTCTGGGGGATTTCCATCTCTCTGTTTTCTTCTTCCTCCTTTTTGTTTGAGAAATGTTGGGATTCAAAATCAATATCTGAAATAAAGATTTGGAAGTCAAATATATATTATATATATATTTTTATCAAATTAAACATTATAATAAATCAAATAACATTAAACACTAAACCTATATCAAATTAAACATTAATACCACAATCATAACCTGTGAGGTATCAAATAAAGACTCTTCAACTTCATTATCTTCGTCTCCTTCGTTCGAAGCTATATTCAACGTTGAGACATGCTTAGCCATTTCATCCATCTTTTCCATAAAATATGAATAAGCCTCAACACTACTCCCGCATCGTAAGCCACTTGAGAAGCAACCTTGATACAATGAGCCACTCTCAAAAGTTCATGGTTTTCATGGCCGGCCACTAATACAGTATGAAACTCCACTCTATACGTGTTTGCCTTTTGCATCTACCGCTTCAAAAGAAAATGCCTTGGAATCTCTTCGATTTCGTAACGCTGAAAAATCTTTAACATGTGACCACAAAGTAACCCCATAAACTGAAAATACTTACATTCACAGTCTCCCTCTAAGGTTCCTCTATTGAAACTCACTTTTCAAATGGACTTCTTCTACAGGTCTCTGAATTTCACCATGTAGCTTCCGGTTCCATTGTTGACAATCTCGTCCCCATCAATTTTGTACTCCATCTTTGCCTTCTCTAATTGCTCCTTAAATATATTGAATGCATTAATTGTATAGACCTTCGCAGCATGCATAAGGAGGAAAGCATCTTTAGCCACAATTCGTGAACTATGCTCAGTGCGGTAATCAGCATCTCTTTCATTCCTACCAATCAAAGCCAAAGATCTCTCATTACCATGTACAAACTCTATCAGCATAGTGCTCGAATTTATGAATTGGTCATAACGAGAATTCATCGATTCACTCCTCCAAGTCGTATGCATACCAGCAAAAAATGTGTCACTAAGATAACAAGGAACCTATTTCTCCCGCATATTATACATTTCTGTCAACCAAGGATTTGGAGACAACTCATTCTTCTCTATTATTGTACACCATCTTCTTTCAAAACCAGCAATCTTATACGAGGAGAGACCCTAGCAAAAGGCCAGAAGCAATGGTGGGAGAATAGACCCAATTTTGTTTATAGGTTAGAGAATCAACACTCTACTTATTTCAGATTTCTTTCTTAAAAATTTAGGAAATGTATGTTGGAGTGGTCTACCCAGTGGCCCCCTCACAAAATGTATCTTCGTTTTTCTTTGCTATCTAATACAATTACCCTTTAGAAAAAAAAAAAAATGAGGAGAGAAATAGTGTTATTCAGGTCGAGTTACGGTGTCTCAATTTTAGTAAAGGATAGCTTCTCTTGAAATTTCTGCATAATATGCCAAAGACGATGCGATGGCGAGTATCGGGGAACACTTTTGCAATGGCTGCAGTCATCGCTCTATCTGGTAAGTGATGATTGCAGTTGGCGACGACCACCCCATGGCTGCAAGCCGGGGCCTTAAACAACCATATGAATGTATCTTACGTCTCATCAAGTAACGGTAGCGCAACCAAATAATCATAATTTGCATCTTTGATTGACTCCATTAAAAGGGGCAAAAGGCATAGAGTATGCATTCGTACGTTATGTGGTATCAAAAGAGACAACATCCCTGAAATACTCATACTGCACTCGAGACCTCCCATCAACCCAGAAAAAGTTTACTGCAGTCCCATTTTGATCTAGATCAATAGCGTAGTAAAACTGGGGATTCTCGGCACTCTTCTGCATAAAACATTTAAGCACGGCAGTTGCATCACCTTCTTTAGGCATCTTTATAGTCAAACCATAATGATGGTTCCAGCAATCCTTATTTGTAATGCTAACCCAACTTCTTCCCCACTAAAAACAGTTGCAACTTTACCGATAGGTAAACCGTGTTCACCAAAAATCCTAACTCATACATAGTAAAGTATGTCATTAAAAACATTTCACTAAAAATTAGTATAAACAAATAATTGTCTATATCATTATGTTGATGATAGTATGTCATCCGAATAGTCCATAGCCAAGAAAGTATGTCATAAGTAACACCTTACGAAGGTACTATGTAAAAATAACGATGTATGTGATTATAAATAACATACATAGTATAGTATGTCATGGAAAATATCATAGCATACCGTTATACATAACAAAGTACATACCCAACGCTGTAATTTAATGTATTATGTAAAAATAATTGTAAATATGCTTTTAATTAACATACATAGTATAGTATGTTATGCAAAATTTCATAGAGTACGAGTAATACGTGGTCTACTACCGGTACATAAGAATTAAGGATAGTTTTATAAACAGAAAGTATATCATACTTTATGCCCAAATATATGCAACTAGAAATGGCATTGTGGAAGCATCGCGACATATGCGAAGTGAGATGTCAACGATTGGAGTTTTACCTTATAAAGTATGTCACTTAAAGTAAGTGACATACCGAATGTCGTCGGGTTTTGTAAGAAGTGACATAACATATAAGTATGGCAGTTATAGTGTCATATCTACTCGCAGAGCTTATATACGACATTATATGGGCGACATTGAATAAGCTATGCACAACATTATATAACAAAGAAAGTTTATATACGACAATGTATAAGCTGTCCAACAAGAGTATGAACATTCATTGTTCATAGTCCAACAAGAGTATGAACATTCACTGTTCATAATTCAATGGTATGAACACTGAATGTTCATAGTCCAACAAGAGTATGAACATTCAGTGTTCATAGTCCACTAGGAGTATGAACATTGAATGTTCATGGGTCAATTTGAGATACCCCCCTGTTTGAGCCACTAGGAGTATGAACACTTAAAGTCCACTATGTAGTATGGAGGTAAATAGAGTAGCATTGAAGATAAGATAAGAGAGTGAAGATAAGATAAGGGTATAAATTATATTTTGACCAGTTATAAAATTTTGGCAGAGAACAACAAATTCTAAGAACATTCAACTAGTATACTGCATGGTAGTGGGGAGTGAGCGGAGCTGTAGGGAGAGAGAGAGTTGGGTGAAGGAGAAAGGGTATTGGGGGCGAAGAAAAATAAGAGAGAAGTTGAGGACAGAGACAGAAACCAACCAACTTGGTTTTTGTCCGCATACCCCCCTGCCAAGATCGTTCACTCCGCACACTCGACAAGCATGAAAAATGTCATAACTAAATCAAAATGAAAGAGAGATGAACTTACTCTAAGCCTATGATGGTTGGCAATAAAATTTCTAGTGGAGGAGTTGTCAACAATGGGAATTGGTGGCACTTCATTACATTTTCTTTTTCGGGTTTGGGTGCTTGATCCTCCTCGTGTTCGTGGAGGCATGTTTAAAATAACGGTTTAGAACATTGATAGTTAGGGTTTAATGATAATTGTAATCTCCATGAAGTCATTGCTACATATGATATCCCAAACTTTATAAAAAATGTTATAAGAGAATGTTTGAAAAACAAAAGTTTGTGCAAAACGTGATTAAGAAACATTTGTCAGAGATTAAGATGTGTATTGGACTCTGGGTTGCTCGTTCCATTGCCAATTCACTAAATTAATGCAAGTTCAAACAAGTGCCAAAATTAGCTATAAAAATAGGATTCAGAGTAAACTGTAGAGCATCATAAACATACTCTGACTTATGTTTACAAGAGAAAAAAAAATCTCTTTGCATTTACTGTATGACAGGAATATCCTTGCTAGTTAGCGATCACGAATTCTTATTACTTAATTAAGATAGCTTGTTCTAGAACCCATCAGGTCCCTCGTTGGTTTTGTTGTAAAGTAAAGCCTGGTGTTCTTTTGTCACAACACAAGTGATAAAGCTCAATTTGAAGCTCGATCGCCTTTGGTTCCTACCTTAAACCGACAAAGCACTTACCATATTCTTGCATTTTAATGCTATTTCTGAAAGCACTTAACAAAAACTAGTTAATACCATTTTACGACATATTCTAATACATTCTGCAATTTATTACGGTATATACACATACACAAAATAGATATTAAAGCCAAAACCCCCACAAGACAAGGATAGTTACGAAAGGTCTAAATCCATAACATTTTTTGGAACCCTTTTTATACCACTTCACGATCCTTGGTTCCATTATAGTTGCCCAATCCCAAGCTTCGTCCATGCAAATGACTCCCACCCCTGGAGCAAGTGGCGGAATAGGACTATCATCTTCAAGCACGAAGTTTCACAAAATGTGTGCCTCCTCCAATGTGGCCTATTGCCGCTTATCACGGACACGAGTTGGATCAGAGCGATCCACAAAGGAAAGTATGACAAACATTCTTTCTCTCCAATGACGACAAGGACACACTGAAAAGTATTAGCGGCTAAAAATCCCATTGAAGGAAGTTCAAACCATTCTTTGGGGTTCATCGTATATGGATTTGTACATCGTAGATTTGTCTTGATCGCTTCTTTTCGTTCTTCTCCACCCATCATTGAAGTATAATCTGCCTCATGGGAAATCAACTCTGTCAACATAAGAGCCCTCACAGTAATCCATGCATTACCTCCATTAGACCCTAAGCATCGTGCAATAATCGCTTAAATCCACAATGTCCATTCGGTTCAACATCTTGCCAATCCACAATGAAGTCTCAGATCAATGGATTTAAGTCCGTAGCCTATCATCCCAATTAGACCCAATTTCGGGTAAATCTACAAACACTTGAATATGAGTTCTTCTTGGTTTTCTTTTGCATGGTACCAACTTCTTGGCTTTACTATTCTTGCTTTCTTGAGTTACAATTTGTTCCTCAACCGTTTGTGCATACCGAAAAATTTCGGAAGGCTCTCTTTGTGTCCCTTTTATCTTTACAAGTCTTCACACCATTTTTATTCCGGTGGCCTACCCCTCACATTGGTGTTGACCCAAGGCTCTCGCCTGAAAGTTGCCTTTGGATCACCTAGTTCTACACACTTTTTCAGCATCAAAACTTTTTTGTTCATCCGAGAGCGGTGAAACTTCTTCCCACCTGTGCAAGCTCGGGCTGAATATCAAAGGACCCATTAGGAAGATCAATCAGAGTGCTACTAAGCTGTCTCCACCTAGGGTGTATCAAAGATAAGGGGATGCTTCCCCTACCAATTAGAATAATTTCACATAACCCATGCACAAGGAATCCCATACATACTCTTGTAAACACAACGACAACAAATTTTCATCCGTCCCAACTCTAATGGACCTTATTAGCTCTTTTTTGCTATCAAATCCAATGCATCTCTAGAAATGTACCCTCTAAGTTGCACATATGTGTTTTGTTTGTAACGATGATCCCAGAGATTCAAGCTCCTATTAAAAGAACTTTCAATTTCTGTCACTTGGTTTGTCAGGAGATTATTAATCAAATTAAAGTTTCAGCAAAAGTTACCATTATTGCTAGAAGCATAAAATGCCTTTTCAAAGAGGAATGCATACTTTCAATTCGGATACTGCTCGAAGTACCAAAATGCATATGGAGATCTATCCAAGTCGAGACAAACCTTTCTTTGTACTTTGAAAGCCACTGGTCTTCTATGTATTCCACAACACCATAATGATCTCCATACTCAAGTTTAAAACAACGTAGGGTGTTCCAAGTACTCAACTTCGATGAGTTTTGTTATCACTATTTGAACATAAACATAAATTGTTCATACTCAACAAATTTCTCAAATGTTTTTGGCCTTTGTCTCGATGTTCCTCGATGTGAACTCGACACAAGAAGAATGCGACTAGAGAAAACACTATAGCTATATCGATTCATAAGTGCCAACTCACAATCGGTCATAATTATCTTCTGTAGTAGCTTTGTAGTCCGAATATCACGCAACCTCTTCAAAACCCATAGGTAAAACCTTCTTTCTCAATCTCCAAATACCCAAAAGCAATACGAGAATGTCTTCATCGTGGATGTGAACCCAACAACTTCAAACAATGGCATCTTGAAGACATTCGTCTATGCGATGCAATCCATGACAATGACCTCGGGGAAAACACTTTGCCAAATGAATTGATTGGGGATGTGCAAACAACAAATCTCTACATTCACCATTCTTTGGATTATCCCTATGAAACTCTGTGTACCCAAATTTTTCTAAATTTCTTAGAAATTCTTGCATTTGTTTTCTTCCACTCAACCGAGCCAACTGATTCTTGTGACGATAATTGTATAAAGTGCTTTTGTTTGACAAATTATTGTCATCTCTCTGTTTCAAGAGGGGTAAAATTTCACGCGGTTTAACACCACTCAAAGACAAATCCTGAACAATCAATTTTTTTTCAGCTTTTAACCTTCTGACGAATGCACGACCTATAAGATGCTCCCCAATAGTATGATTATGAGTTCCACACATAACACTCAGTATCCATCCACCTTCGTTTCGTAATTCTCCTTTCAATACAAATGGACAGCCACATTTCTTCGAACTGGATTGCCTATACTCTTTGGTTTTTTTGTTCAATATTTTCGGCTTTACGGATGGTCTAAATTTTCCACTCCTTTCGCAACTCAAGAAAACTCTAGGTCTTCCCAAGTCCCGAATTATCAGACCTTGATATCACAACCAAAACTCCAACAGCCATACCAACCGGTTTAACACCATCGGATCAACGAGTGGCGATCTTCGAAGACCTGCGTAAACCCTTGATCTTAGATACTATTGACGAAAATTGTTTTTTGCTAAGTTATTGATAAAATAAATAAAAAATACAAGCTTTCAAATTACATTATTACCTCAATTGTTGTAAATGATTCGGTCATATCGGGATAGCTAATTTCAACATTGTTGTAAAGTTCATCATCGGAATAATAATTTGATTGCAGTAGTGTTAAAGCTGACTCCATGTCACTTTTAACACTAATCAAAGTTATCATTTTGATTTTGGCGGGAGAATTTATCTTGAACGTTGCTTCCAGCACATGAGTCCATTCTTAAAGTGGAAATTTGGTGGGAATAACAACAATTTTGTGGGTAACTCAAGACTAACCTAAGAGAACAACAGAGGGAGGGGGAGAAATTTCAGAGAGCATGAGTGGTAGGAGTGTTCGTGGAGTAGTAAGTACGATGAAGAGCTCGTTTGAATTACAATGGGGTGTGGAGAGAGTTATTTAAGGTTATAATGGTCATATTAACAAAAAATGGGGTGTGGAGAGAGTTGAGAGTTATTTAAGGTTATAATGGTCATATTAACAAAAAATGGGGTGTGGAGAGAGCAGCACCAGTTTTTTTTGGAATAAATTTGCCGTGTGTAGAGAGACAATCGGGGTGTGACGAGTATTACTCATAAGTTAATATTTCATAGAGTACAGAGTACGTGACCTACTACCCGGTATTGCATTGTAAAAAGCATGGATATATGTTATAAAAAATGTCATATAGGATGTAGTATATCATACTTTATGGTATATCGTACTCATGTTCTATAAACAGAAAGTATATCATACTTTATGGATGGTACAATAAAACAATTGTTTAAGAAGTATGTCAATAAGAGTTTTATACGTTTGGTAGTAGTATGTCATAAGCACTACAATTACTGATATATATGACTATATGTCATACTCAAATGTTATGCCACTTTTTATAAGCTATGTCAATAAGAGTTTTATACGTTGGGTCCCATAAGCGTAGCAATCACAATTAGATATATGTCATACTCGAATATCATGTTACTTTTTATAATATATACTAGTATGAGTTTTATACATTTGGTAGTATGTCATAAGCGCTACAATCACTGATATATATGATACTATATGTCATACTCAAATGTTATGTGAATCGCTGATAGATATGACACTATATATGTCATACTCGAATTGTATGTCACCTTTTATAACATATGTCAATAAAATACGTTGGGTAGTATAAGAATCACTGATAGATATGACACTATATATGTCATACTCAAATGTTATGTCACTTTTTATAATATATGTCAATTAGAGTTTTATACGTTCGGTACCAACAATCACAGATAGATATGACACTATATATGTCTTACTCGAATGTTATCTCACTGTTTATATGACTGATAATGTTATCTCATATATGACACTATATATGTCATATTAGCTTTTCGAATCACCGATAGATATGACTCTATATATATCATACTTTCGAATATTATGTACTTTTTGTTACTTTTGGTTGGATTAACTTGTTGACCCGGAATAGTAGTTTATGTGACTTTTTGTTGCATTGACTTGTTCACCCGGTTTGTTCCGGTTCTACCCTCGCAAATGTGTGGCTAGAAAACGCGCGCACCATTAGTTTCAGTACATCTCGCGCACGGTAGATTTAGCCTTATAATATATGGGTGTAAATTAAATTTTGAAGTGGGAAGTAGGAAAGTCGGTTTTGATGTATGTGAGATGAATAAGTGAGATGTGCAGATTGAGAAGTTGTGGAATATTCTCCATGCGGGTATAGAATGGCGGGTTGGGTTTGGGTCTAAACCGATAACCAAACCAATTTTATCAGTTTATATTTTTTTTGAAACCGAACTGAACTGGCTGTATTATACTAAGCGAACCGAACTAACTTTCAGCCAAATTGATACCCGAACCGATCCGATTGGATTACGATTTAACCGATGTTAACCAACTCGAACTGATCGGTTTTTATATATTTTTAAATTAAATCAATTAAATTAAAGATATATATTCTAATATATATTATATATATCGGGTCGGGTTTGAGACTAAACTGATGACCGAACCGACCCTATCGGTTTTCAAATATACTTAACCGAACTGGACCGACTCATAAACATAACTGACTCGAAACCGACCGGTTCGATTCAATTCGGTCGATTTTGTCTGTTCGGCTGGTTTTATGGACACCCCTAGAATGTGGTGACTTCTTCTTCCATTTACATTTTAAGATATCAAACCATATTGTAGTCCATTGCCCTATTACCATAAAAAAAAAAAAAAAAAAATAAAAAAATAAAAATAAAAAGTAGTCCATTGCTACAATTCTTCAATTTTAGATGAAATGAATTTTTTTGTAACTTGAAAGAGAAGTTTAAACTCTTTTGACAAGAGCTGTATGATAAACTATACTAAAAGTAAACTTCATAATTTAAATCCATCGTTTCACCATCAACTATCTTAGCAATTCAAAACATCTATTTGTTGTGAGCCTCTGAAATGTTTGAGCTATTACCTTTTTTGGAAAATTATGGTACCTACGTCTCATGTAAAAGATAGTCATAACAAGTAGCATTTTTTATATATCTTTTTGTAGTCGTAATATAAACAGCCATGCTGATTTACTTTCGCATAAAGCATTACTACTAAAGTACTCTTTCCAATGGGAAGAAGTACCTCTTCAGTGGCTCGTGGTTGCCTTAGATATAGATACAGGCACCACCCCCTCTTGTACAGGTTCACCTTATGATATATAATATCCTAACGTTAATTACCAAAAAAAAATAATAACGTTGGAGTTGCTGTGAAACACACCCTTATTTTATGATTTGAAGCAATTTGACCAAATTTGGGGTGAAAAGCTATTTGTATGGATTTGATTTGATCAACTATGTTTTGGGTGGATATAATTTAGCCATTTAGCTATGTAACATGGACACACCATGTTCTAAAATAATCCATGTAGGATACGTGTCCACGTGTGTGTCGGGCACATTGTTTGTGATATACCTCAATTTTTTATATTTCACCATATTAGACACTTTGTATTTGTATTGGATATAGACATACCTATCCGTGTCAATGTAACGTAGCCATTTAGGTAGTGTAGCTGGACTTGAATCATAATTACACTGAAAATGGTCCCTAAATTATGTTTAATTTAGGATCGTCTGAACCATGTGTTCCCTTACCTCGACGTACTTGAATCTTATTTTATCTTCTTCATGCATCATATGACGAAAGAATAGTGCCTATTGTTTCTTCTTATCATTTTGTGATGTGCTTGTTCAAAACTTATTTTGTTGTTTTAATATTGCAGGGAGATCGTCTTTAGAGAGAAAGGATAGCCAAAGTTCACATGATTCATTGAAGAAACACCGTCATAGCCAAAGTGGAAGTCAAAGTCCCCTTCGTAAGTCAATTAGAGATAGAGAGGGAAATTAATGTTGATAGAGACTGGGATAGGCACAACAGAGCTCCTGAGCTGGAAAACATAAGGGGGAAAGAGTAGGATAGAGGGAGAAGGGGTAAATGAGTTTTTTGGATAAAGAATTTGTTTATTTATTTGGAAGCTTTGTATAATGAATATGCACTTTGACATGCATATGGTACTGTTGATGCAAGGCAGATTGAACTACGGTGGGATTGTCTGCAATTAGAGTCTGGCTTGGTCACAAATGAAACCCTGGCTGATTCAACTAGGGGTGCACTGTGTAGATTCTGAGAGAAATGTGTAGAAAGACAATTTGTTGTTGTTATGTTTGTTGAACCATCGAGCTTTGTTCCGGTGACCCACTAACAATGGACAATACAATTGTATCGAGACTCAAGTTTAGATGGTAGTGAAGTACCGAGTTAGAGAAGCATGATTGGCAATGAGTTGCTGGATCTCTCACTTTGGTTCAGCATCCAAGTACCGAGTTCTCCACACACTTTCGGTATCTAGATACTGACTTTCTAAAATGAACCTGGAATTTGATTATGAACGGTAGGGAGATACCGAATTTGAGAAGCACATTCGGTACTTGGTTACCGATCAAGACTTCCTTGACGAAATGTACTGAAATTTTGACAGTTTGTCGAAATTTCGACCCGAGCCCCTTTTTCTCATGAAATTTTCTCCCCACCTATATAAAGAAACTTAAGTTTAAGGTTGAGACAACTTTGAGAGATTCATTTTTCAAGGGAATTGTGGGAGCTCTATTGAGATAGGGTTTGAGTGAGGTTGCTTGTTCTTGATTATAGTTAACTCTTGTAAACTCTCCAATCTTTACTGTAAAGGAAACTCGACTCTTTTCTGGTTGTAGGTAACATTTACTAAACCACCTTAAATCTTGTGTCTCTTTGCATTTACTTTCATACTTATTGCTTGCTACTAATTGCTTCTGGATTAAGTAGTAGCCTTTAATGCTTTATTGAGTTTGTTGTGATAACTACCAAAGTCTTGGGTGGGTGACTTCCTTGGTATGATCTCCAAGTTGAAGTCATTTGGGATAGAGAGTAACTAGGTTGAGGTGTGACCTCTTAGTGAAATCTCCTAACAAGTGGTATCAGAGCAAATGTTATTTGAATCATAGTACACAAGGTCTTTGAGGAAAAGACTACACCTTTAGTATAACAACCCGTCTTTTCTTTTATTTTTCCTAGTATAATAATAATCATAATAATAATATTAATATTAAGTAAAACAAAATATATGATAACTATTAGTTAAGGTTAAAACCCCCGTAGGTAAATAGATAACTTTCATCCTTGTTTTTCGGTGGGGGTTTTTTTTTAAATAAAAAGGAGATTCTCACGTAGAGTTTTTGGGGGAAAAACATAGAGAGTTTTATACAGAAAAAAATGGAGTTTTACTAAAAGAAGAAAATGAAGATTTTTCTAATAGCTAGCTGATAATCGGAGCGTACTACGGGTGAGTAGATATATTACATTTTTATAAAGTTCTCGTTTACTGTAGATTGCATGAGGATGGAAAAAAATATGATTTTTACTGTTCACATACTGTTGTAAGATTCTGTTTTATATTGTATAGTATTTAGTGTTAACTGCGTATACAACTTCACTATCGTTTGAAGAACCGTCTATCTCCGGAAAACTTGTCTATGTCCAGTGATAAAACGAGGGTAATAAATCGATCATGGTTGCTGTTGTAAACAAATTGGTCGATTTATGTATTGGCTATGCGCTTTCGCGTTTTCACCAAAAGAATCGCCCTGTTTTGCTTTGGTTGAATGAATTGTTTTGTTTGAATTTTGTTGTGATGTTATACTGTTAGTTGGATGCTTGATTGGGCGCTGGAGAGTGTGAGGTTGAAGCTTTGGAATAGGGCGTTAATGGAGGTCGAAATATAGATCCAGTTTTGATGGAGGATTTGGTGAATCAATGATTTGAGTTTGCGTGTTAATTAAAGTCGTAGGGGTTTTGATTTAGGTTAATTTCGGTTAGGTTAGAAGTGTGGGTGGATGGGAATTGGTGGTGGCGGATCGGTGGAGAGAGCTGATGGCGCTGGTGAGGGAGAAGACCCTTGGTTGGGTTTGAGATTGGGCCGAACCACTCATATTGTTATTTGGGTCAAACCAACTAGTCTTGTTGGCGGTGGTGGCTGGAGGTGGAGGAAAGGTGCTGTGAGGAAGAAGAAGGTGAACAGTGAGTTTTGCTTGGGCTTGGGCTGAATCAGTGGGTGGGCTTGAGTGTTTTAAATTTTAGATTTCATTTTGGACTTAAGTTTTAGACTTTGGGCCTTAGTCTTTGGGCTTTTGGGTTAGATGAGTTTTGGACTGGTTGACTACTGTTGACCTGGTTGGTTGACTTTTGTTGACCCTTGGCAGGTTGACTTTGATTGTTGACCAGGGTTGACTTTGACTAGTTGACCCAGTTTGACTTTTGACTTGACTAAGATTAGATCTATTAGGATAAGTCTAGGGCTATTAGTATACTTGGCTTTAGGCTAAGACCTTTCTATATATATATGTGTGTACGTGTATTAACTACTATGTGATATTTCAGTCGTTTATGATATACAACGCTATGACACTTAGACATCAATCTAATTAATAACGCGTAAATAATAATACGTGAAACAAGTTACTCCTCCGTTCTTTGAACTAATATATACAATAAAATTCAATAATGCGTAAACAAATTTACCGCACCCTTTTAGAACTCTCCACGCCTCAAGTTTTGGAAATAAGTTTTATGACTGATGATGTCATATGCTAGGTGGGCATTTATTGAATGTGCCATAAATGGCCCGTTAGCATTATAAATGGGCATTCATTGAATGTGTCATGTATTCATTGAATGTACCATGAATGACCAGATTGTTTGGACTGCCCTAGAGAGGAACTAAGGTATTTGCCTTGCGGGTTAGTTGTATTCCTTTAGTGTACGGGAATGTAGGATTGGGTATTCCTTGAATGTGGCTGGAATGACCCAGGGTATTCATTGAATGTGCCATGAATGGCCCGTTAGTGATATGATATGTATTCCTTGAATGTGGCGGGAATAACCTAAGGTATTCATTGAATGTGCCATGAATGACCAGAGTTTTATGCCCAAAGAGGCCACAAAATATGTGTATGAAATCCCAGAGATGGCTATGATATTATGGTATTTGGTGGGAGAGAGGCACACATGAATGTGTGATTTGGCAAATGTGTGGAGTGCAAATCATGGAGTAGGTACTAAAGGGTGGGTGTATAAGAAATGTAATCAATTAATTAAGAAGAGAAATTGATTTGATTGTACGGGTGTGCTTGGACTTACATTTGAATACTGATATGATATCTACATATGTTTATTTAGAATTCCTAACTTCCGTTTGCAGGAGGGTAGGACTTAATAATATTTTGTGCAGGGACGTGGTCCTACCCTTATACAGCAGTGGATATCGGTAAGTTTTAATTCAATTACTTAGTTATTAAAACGAGTTATTATAATGAGTTAATAGAATGGAAGTCTTGCTTGGGAAGAAACTATGCCGGTTGAAATGACGGAACTACCTGTCTTCCAAGCTGAGAATGATTAAGATATGGGTACTTATAAGGTGTTTGTTGAATGATTAAATTCTGGAAAATGATTTATGTTGTTAGTCTACTCATACCAGCAAATTCAATTTTGCTGACCCATGTTTGCTTTGTTTTGGCAACGTGAGTGTGTTCTTGGGAACATAGGTGGAAGGCAGTGGAACCGCGGCGTGTGATTTGGATTCTGTCCTGGAGCAGTCCGTTAGTTCTTTTATTAGGTCCGATTCTTATTGGAAAAATGTAATAACGTAGTTTACTTTTTTAGCATGACATGAGAACATTGATAACCGTAAAAATAGTAGAATCCTAAATATTAATGTTCATAACACTAATACGAAATCCTACCGTTCTTACGTTTAAATCAATTCTTCTTACTCTCAAAACATAATCATGCAATATAATAAGTAAGGATTCGTTCCACTCTTAACTGTCTAGACTTAAAGTGAATTCAACTAATCAAACCAAAAGGAACAATGGTGAGAGTAATGATTTGATGTGAAATTTCTATACTACCATTCCCAACACAAGAACAATAATAAGAACATGTCATTATGGAATAAGTAATTAACTTTATAAATCTAATAGAACAATAAGAACAAGATATGATTGAATGAATAACAACTATTTTATTTATCTAATGAATGATATTCAATGATTTAAATAACTAATCTAAAACAAAGAATGAAACTAATAAATGGAATGAAAACTAAGTAATTAACTAATCTAGATCTATCTTTTTCTAACCCTAAACTCCATTAACATTAGCTTCCTAACCTAACTATCTACCATTAACAAAGAGTCAAACTTTTTTTTTTATACTTTCAGATCCAAAAATCTTGCATGGGCTTGGAGCCATGTTTTGGGCCGAAAAATCGGGCCTAAAACCCAATTCTTTCAGTCCGGAAAGGGCTCTTCAGCTAGATTTGGCATCAACAGACTTTTTGTCCACTTCTGCTACTCTGATTGGGTCAAGGCTTAGACCATTGGAAAGCTCTTTCCGAGCAGGTCGTTTTGACATAAGGTAGGCCCGATTCCGAGGTCTGAGTCCAAAGATACGGCCTACGGAAGTTCTGCTGACTTTGTGTGTTGTTTCTGCCCGCGTCGACTTTTCAGCTTTTGACCGGGCTTTACAAAGGTTTTGTCTTCTTGAATCTTGCCCTTTAATCACGGAACTCCTTAGCAACCAACCTTTGCTCCTTTATCTCTCTAAAGTGGCACATTTCTGTACATAATGGACTTTGAAGCCTGAAATGCATAAAAACACGTAATCAGTATTAACTCTTAATTATTACTCACATAATTGGTCTAAAAGTATGATGGTTAAGGGGTTAAAACTACAGTTTTGGGCTCTTATCAAACCACCCCCAAACAGCATTTTGCTTGTCCTCAAGCAAATATGAGAAATTAGAATAAGTAACCAAAAATGGAGTTCTATCTACTCTCGTTTCGCTGAGTGCGATTGCATTGACCATATGCAACAAGGCCTTAAACCACTAGGAATTCCCTAGTGGACGAGTTATAGCCTCGTGAGAGTTTTCCAGTGAAGGTACTCACAAACTTCATCTATACTACAACGACTAAGAAATAAAACTATTGTTTCCTTATTTATGTCTCAATTATCTATACATCTCACTAGCAATGAATACAGAATAATCATGTCGAAACCTAAGCTAATATATGCATAATAATCAATCATCTACGAATAAACATATATACAATGAGTAATGCTATGAAATGCAGTAACAGGTCCGTTTCTGAAACTTTGGAATAGCGTCCTTAAGTAGGTTCTCACATAAAAGTCAAGACAAAAATCACTCTAATTTTTCCACTCAAGTTTTGCTACTCCAGTGTGCAGTGGGCATACTTTACCTTACAATCTCAATGACACACAAGGAAGCTGAAGTTGATCAAATACATCGCCACTTACTATCCCACTAACCTATTCCTAATTGAGCTAGAGGTCTTTATTAGGTGTTGCGGGGATTAGGAGATGGTTTAAGAATGAAGGAAACGGATATTCAAAAAGACAAGTCTGAGATAATAAGGTCTTCATATTACGTAACTAGAGAAAACCTTGTTCTTTTGCTTCTACACTTTGTTTCCATCCTTAGCCTTTTTCTTTTTCTTTTCTTTTCTTTAGATAGAAACTTCTTTTCTTTTTTTTTTCTGAAGCAACTAACTAATTTCTGTTTACATAGGTTTTTCTCTTCTCTTTTCTTCACTCATCCTATTCTCACCCTAAAAGTGCGTAATTTACATCCTAAAAGTGTCTAATTTTTTGCAAATGTTTCTATCCCACCCCCAAACAATCGAACGCTTTGTCCTCAAAGTGTAAAGAGATAGGGAAAGAATTTACCATAGAAACGTGGCAAAAATTGGTAGTACCTGTAACAGAAATATTGTAAAGATGATATGATAATATGAAGCACAATTAAACTGGTACGTACTAACTAACACAAACTCTACTGGAGTAAACATGACAGGCTTAGGGTAGCAACATGATTTGAAATGAATACCAAAATCATACCCCCAAACAAAATTGGAAAACTCTTTTTAAGTTTGAAAATTTTGTTTGGCCTATACTCCGAAGGTTGGTATTGTATTTAAAACTTGGGTCTTTTAAAGTCGATTCCCTAGACTTACTAATATATGTTTATGTTTTTATTTTATTTAGTTTTTATATGTTTGATTTTTAGAAAAACAAAACAAAATTACGATAAAAAGAAATAAAAATGAAACTCACTCCATAGAGAAGCACTACTCAATCCACGAGAAAAAGTGCAAGAGATAAATGTGTGAGTCACATGAAACGTAGACTAAGAATCCGGCTGATTTACAACCACTTACTCCAAAAGGAGGGTCCGGTTGCCTTAATGGTGCACTCCCATAACATAATATTGGAATGGAGTACACCGAAGAATAAAATGAGTCTTTTATAGTCAGATACTCGAGACTTTATCTAATATATATGTATTAAAATGCAGTTTACAATATATCAACAATCGAAAAAGTTGTGGGTCTTTCCACAAATAATTAACATGGAATGCACCATCAAACAGAATTAAGCACCAAGATTTCCTATGACATAGCTTAGTGGAATGAGAATAAAGCCTTATAGATCTAAAACCTAATTGAGCATACAGTTTCTTCTTTGTCCTCCTACGAAGGGGATGCCAAGTAAATGAATGTGAGAAAATTGATGGTTGTGGAAGATACGTAGGATGTGGATAATTTTGAGAAGGAAAAAATGGAAAAAATGAAAAAGTGTCAGGTGGCTTGTCCTTGGGTGTTACTTCTTCACCTTCACCAGTTGGTTTTAGATAGTTATGAAGCATAGGAGAAACGCCAAGGTCAAGTACAAACTCAATGGTTCTTTGAAAAGGTAGAGGGCGAGGAACATTCGTGATGGAAGGTGAATGAGTAACATGAGGATGTGAGGTGGGTGAATGGTGTTCAACTAGTGTTCTTAGGTCTATATCATCAGAGGCCTTGAGATATGCAAGACATTCCTCAATAGGTGGGTAAGAAGAATCACCGATGGGAGGGCTTAAAAATTCTTCTTCCGTCATGGCCAAGAGATGAATGGATGTCAATAGGAGAGAACTTGAGGAAAGCAAAGAAGGGTTGCAAAAGAGTCGAAGGAAATCCTCCTTGATGTTATCTACATCTAGGGAGTAGAAATTGTGATCCTTGTCTTCTTCCATAAAGGGGTATCTACTAGTGTGGGGACTAAAGTGTCACCGCACTAATGTGAGGTACAAAACTCTCAATGGACTTCACTTCCCTTCTACGGGCAAACCTAGTTGTCCCTTTTTTTTTTCTAAACATGTTAACTTCTACAGAAAGATTTCCAAAAGAAAGAGTCATTGAGCCATCCCGACAATTGATTTGGGCATTGGCGGTTGCCAAGAAAGGACGCCCTAAGATGATGGGAATGGAATCATGAGCAACTTCTGTGTCAAGAATAACAAAGTCTTTTGGATAGTAAAAAAATCCTAAACTTTAACGAGAATATTTTCAACTACACCCTTGGGATACTTAATAGAACGATCGGCTAACTGCAAAGTCATTTTGGTTGGTTGAAGTTTTGTTAGACCTAGTTGTTTATATAAATAAAAAGGGAGTAAGTTAACACTCGCCCCCAGGTCTAATAAAGCAGTTGTTATGAAGGTATCACCTAAGGTGCATTATACAGTAGGACGACCAGGGTCCTTGTACTTAACAATTCCATTATGTTCAGATAAAAAGGGATATTGTTCAGTTAAGAATGCTTCGTGGGGTATGTTAGTTTTCCTCTTCTTGGTGCACAACTCTTTTAGAAACTTAGCGTGTCCAGGTAGACTTTTTATAGCTTCTAGAAAAGGTAGGTTTATTGTCAAATTTTTAAACACTTCCCTAATCTCATCAAAATTCTCGTCCTTTTTAAACACAACTAGTCTTTGGGGATATAGTGCTTTATCGCTATTTTTAGCAGAAGGGATAAAAGTATTATTAGTCTTTGCTTTATCTCTAGCCGTTTTCCATCTAGGTGTCCATATTGGAACCTCTACAGGTGTAGGGTCTTCACTTTCTATTATTGGGTCTTGTAATGTTTTCCCTTTTGGTTGTGGTTTAACTGGTACTTCTACAGTTGTAGGGTCTTCAGTTTCTATTATAGTATTTGGTATGGTATCATTTTTAGTTTATGGGTAATCTTTAGGCATAGTCACTTGGTTATCAACTACTACCGAACGGCGAAGGGTAGTGATGCTGAGGTCCCCTTTGGTTTATATTACCATTAAAGTAAATACTGTTTATTTCAAAGGCGGTGTTTGTTGACTTAGGATTAGGCACTGCTTGACTTAGAAACACGCAGGTTTGGTTATTATTTTGGTTAGAAGACATGTCAATAACCTTTTGGCACAAAGACTGCATCATTTGCATCGTTTGTTTCATCATATTAGAGTTTTGATCATGCTGATCTTTCATCAAGTTGGAGTTTTGTTGCATAATTTGATTTTGTTTCTCTAACAAGGTCACTACTACTTTGTCTGTAGATGGTTGTATTGGAATTAAACCTTGTTGAGCGTTCATGTCTTGATGTTGATAGTTCTGGGTTATGGGTACTAAACCTCTATTCTGGTCACCTAAGTTCCCTTGTCCTTGATGTTGAGTTAACTGGTTGAAGTGCAATGGTTGTGGTGGTGTTTGTGCATAAACAAGAGGACAATAGAAGTCGGAATGCTCAAGACTACAAATGCACATTACAACGAAAGTAGAAGTTAATGTTCATGACCGAGTGGGGCTGTTGTTGAACAGAGATGGCATCTACCTTTTTAGTGAGGGCATCGATAAGAGTTTTAAGCTCGGGATCATATTTAACCTCAAGAGAAGAAGGAGAGGAGCGGGAGGAATCATTACCTCCCCAATTGTTGTTCTTCTTAGATTGATCATCTAAGAATTTATAAGCCTCCAAGGCTCCTTGACTAAGAAAACTACCCCCAGTCATGATATCTAGAACCTCCTTATGATAATGTGAAAGCCCCTTGAAGAAAGCACGAACAAGCGTGTCTTTCGCAAGATTATGATGCGGGCATTCAATGAGAAAATCGTTGAAACGATCCAGGCCTCCGAAAGGGATTCATGAGGATTACGGGGCTGAAGAAATGAATCTTGTGAAGCATTTCATCCGCCTTCGATGGTGGGTAAACCGTTCCATGAACAATTGAACAAGTTGAGCCCATGAGTCCACAGAGTTTGGCGTTTGGGCAGTTAACCAAGATGCCGCCTTATCGGCTAAGGTGAAAGGGAATACCCTCAGTTTAATTTGTTCCGCACCAACCGTGGGATGGTGGAATGTTGTTAGGACTTGTTCAATCCTACACATATGCCGATAAGGTCGGGTAACAAATTAAAATATTTGGGGATTCGAAATCCTTAATTGGATCCGCTAGAACGATGCAAGATTTGGGGCTATCGCTCAAGGCTTTTGTAGAAGTCGAGAGTAGTCTCTCTTTCTTCAGCCTATTATATCGGTGGTGTGTGTGAAATTCTTAGATAGGCGGTGGTATTTATGTCTACTAAAAACAAGCCCCGATTATACTAGAATTAAAACTCCTCGACAAAAGAAACGAGGAGTGGAAGAAGGGAATACCTGATTGCGCCCTTGCTTCGCTTTTATAAATAGCGCCTTGTTCACGCGTGTTCAGTGTATATAACAAGTTATAACACCGAAAAACTTGAAAATTGAAAATTTGAATCAAACCCGCGGAAATCGGCAAAATCGGTGAAAGCGAAAGCGCGCTCGGTCTGCAAATTCGAAGTTCCGGTGTTTTGAGCTGGTCGCGCTTTGGTATGGGCGCAGTCGCTCAACTTCCAGTGTTTTGAGCACAGGTGCGCTTTTGCTTAGGGCGCGGGTCGCTTCGTGGTTTTCGAATGTCCGGTTTTGAGCGTGGGTCGCGCTGTCGGGGCAGGTTTGCGCTTCAGGGTTTTCAAGTTTTAGGCCTTTTATCGTACTTCAAAAAATTTGAAATTTTTACAGTAATTTGCTAAGACATCTACAAAGTATTCTGTAAAATTTCAGATCAATCGGAGCTATGAAAGTCCCTCTACTGCCCTGTAAAGTTTACGAAACAGTTTTCGAACACAATACAAACAACCGAATGGTTAACCCATCAAAACAAATCCAAAAATTTCTAAATTTTTATTGGAGACTTCTGACAGATCCTACTTGTTCCTGTAAAACTTTTAGAGCGATTGGAGTTCTACAACCTCTCCTTATCGGCTGGTGTTCCAGATATTAAGTGTTTGCAACACTGCAGAAACACATTGAAAACACTCTACTATTTAGGAGGTCAAAACAAATCAAAAACTCGTCAAATTTTTACTACAAACTCCTGACTTAGGATAGATACTCCTATAAAAATTATAGAATTTTTAGAACTCCCTAAGTAACCTTACTCGTCTGTTTTTCAAGAACATACGGTGTGAAAACTGTAATGCAGCACTATAAAGATCGTATTTTTTTCACAAGGTAAACCAACTTTGAAAAATCTGAAAATATTCCAGTAAATCAACAACACATTATATATTTTGTATGAAAATTTTCAGAATTTTCTAAAATTTAAAAATACATTCACCGCAGTGTTTTTCTCTGTGAATCAGCAGCCCCTATGCCTGAAACAGTGAACAGTTGCGAAAATTCAAGAAATAAGAATGAAAAATTAAAAGGGTGGGTGGGTAGAGAATGGGGGATTGCCCCTTGGATTCAAGCAATTGAATTCTTGTCTTGAACGAGATTAAGATGGCAGCGGCGCCATTTGATAACCGTAAAAATAATAAAATCCTAAATATTAATTTTAACAACACTAATACGTAATTCTACCGTTCTTACGTTTAAATCAATTCTTCTTACTCTCAAAACATAATCATGCAATATAATGAGTAAGGATTTGTTCCACTCTTAACTGTCTAGACTTAAAGTGAATTCAACTAATAAAACCAAAAGGAACAATGGTGAGAGTAATGATTTGATGTGAAATTTCTATACTATCATTCCCAACACAAGAACAATAATAAGAACATGTCATTATGAAATAAGTAATTAACTTTATAAATCTAATAGAACAATAAGAACAAGATATGATTGAATGAATAACAACTATTTTATTTATCTAATGAATGATATTCAATGATTTAAATAACTAATCTAAAACAAAGAATGAAACTAATAAATGAAATGAAAACTAAGTAATTAACTAATCTAGATCTATCTTTTTCTAACCCTAAACTCTATTAACATTAGCTTCCTAACCTAACTATCTACCATTAACAAAGAGTCAAACTTTTGTTTTTATACTTTCATATCCAAAAATCGTGCATGGGCTTGGAGCCATGTTTAGGGCCGGAAAATCGGGCCCAAAACCCAATTCTTTCAGTCCAAAAAGGGCTATTCAGCTGGATTTGGCTTCAACAGACTTTTCGTCCACTTTTGCTCCTCTGATTGGGTCAAGGCTTAGACCATTAGAAAGCTCTTTCCGAGCCGGTCGTTTTGACATAAGGTAGGCCCAATTCCGAGGTCTGAGTCCAAAGATACAACCTTCGGAAGTTCTGCTGACTTTGTGTGTTATTTCTGCCCGCGTCGACTTTTCAACTTTTGACCGGGCTTTACAAAGGTTTTGTCTTCTTGAATCTTGGCCTTTAATCACGGAACTCCTTAGCAACCGACCTTTTCTCCTTTATCTCGCTAAAGTGGCACATTTCTGTACATAATAGACTTTGAAGCCTGAAATGCATAAAAACACATAATCAGTATTAACTCTTAATTATTACTCACATAATTGGTCTAAAAGTATGATGGTTAAGGGGTTAAAACTACAGTTTTGGGCTCTTATCATACATGGTAGTGAGGAATTTTATTCTTAGAGTTTGGTTGATGTTTTGTTTTGGACGGATGATAGCTTAATAAAGTGATGGTGGAAAATTCTTGGGATTATTTTAATTTAAGTTGATTCTTTTATGATGTGGGTTTTAGGTCATTCGCATGTGTTGTATCCACCCCGTCATAGTCTGGGTTTTTAGACAATTGAACATAGTGATATTTGAGATATTTATATTTCAAATATTCACTTGGTAATTGTTTAGAAATTCGGGTTGCGACATTTAGTATATATTGCACTAAAGTTGTGTTGCAAGCTAGGTGTTTGTAGAAATTCCTTAAAGAGATTCTCCTCCATTATTTGGTTCAAGTGGAAGTCATGACGACCAATAGAGAAAGTTACAAGGTAGAGAAGTTTGATAGTACAAACCTCGGCTATTAAAAGATGCAAATTGAGGACTACCTCTACCAAAACGATTTGTATGAACCTTTGATGGGAGAGAAGCCAACGAGTTATGTAATGCCCGTATTTAAAATACATATTTATTTATTAATTTATTAATTTATTAATTTTTATTTAAAATTCACTGGATTGGATTTAGGATATATGGGCCTGATTTCTGGGCCCAAGTCTGTGTTGGGCTTAGATTTCAAACCCAGGTATATATACATATTTTTCTAGAGAATAGGATTTTGAGATAAAAATAAAATAAAAATGGAGGCGGAGATAAAATGCTTGATTGCTAGAGCGTTAGAGCGCGACAATTCGGACGATGAGGGATTCGTCGAGTTTTTAATACAGGTGAGTAGTTATGATTTGTTTCTTTTTACCAAAACTAAAGTTGTACATCTACGAATAAAAACCTGTACTGTTGAGTGTTTCCGATCAATTTTCCACTTATTTATTTCTGTCGATATCTTTTAGTTTGATTGAACTATTGAAACTCTGAAATCGGAATTTGAACTGTTGAAGCTCGAAAGAGCGTCAATGGCGACTAAAGCCTAAAGAAAATATCGTTCAGTAAATGGGTTGAACGGGTATACAGTTTTGATGTTTGGATAATGTCGGGGTTTAGGGATGGACGTTGGGTTGTGGTGGTACATTGTTAGGGGAGCCATTCAAGCCCGAAGGGCTGCCAATGGCGCCGCTTCAACCAAAGGCAATGTAATCGCCCCGTTCTTATTTGTTTGAACTCTGTTTTTGTGATGTTAAACTGTTGTATTTTTTGTTATGGGATTGGTTGAGGGAGGATTGGTGGTGGTGGAAGGTTGAGTGCTATGAAGGTGGAAGGAGGCGTTAATGGCATCAAACGCCATTGGTGAGCAGTGAGTTTTGTTTTGGGTTTTGAGTATACCCTAAAGATTTGGTTGTGGATGAGGATCAAAACCCAATGGTTTGGTGGTGAGTGTGGGCTGGACAGTGGTGCGAAGGAAGCTTCGACAAAGGCGTCAATGGCGGTCGGGTTGAGTTTTCGCAGTATGAGGGAATCGGGTTTTGTTGGTATGGGAAGAGGGGTTTTTTCGAGAGGAGTCCAACCGCTGGGATGAGGGGGCGGTACAGAGGAGAATACGGTGGTGGCTAGTGGTGGAAGAGGCTGTTGGTGATGGAGGTGAAGAAGATGATTGTTTGGCTGGTTGGGCCTTGGGCCGGAATCTATTTGGTTTGAGCCGATTTCAGTTTTTGGGTTTTAGTTTTAGTTGTTGGGCTGGACCAATTTAATTAAGTTTTGGACCAGTTTTAGTTTTAGTTCTGGGGCCGGACTAAGTTAGTTAGTGGTTTGGGCCATTTTCTATTTGTTTTGTTTTGGGCCAGTTCTATCTATTGTTGTTGGGTCGGTTCACATTAGTTTTCTTTAGACCGGTTTTTCTATTTTTGTTTTGGGCTTGGTCCATATGTTTTAAAGTGGGTCAGGTTGATTCACTAGGCCAGTTTAGACTTTTGGGGCCGGGTTCTAAGGTTTGGGTTTGGGCTTGGCTAGTTGGGTCCAAACCATTACCTTAGTCATGAGCCCTTGAGCCATGCACCTTTGACCTTAGTCATGAACCATGGCTATGACCATGAACTTGTTAAACATGGAAATGACATGTTGACTTTGACTTTGACCATTGACCGTTGACTGTGGAATGTTGATTTTTTCCAGATTTTCACATATTTAAGAATATGAACAAATGTAGTAATAAAATATTGTCGAAAATTGTATAACCTTGTTTGCATTGTCATTATCTAATTAAGATTTAATGCGAGTAGTGTGTAAAGAATATAAATATTGGCACGTAACAAGAGGAGAATTCTTATAAGACTTAGATATATCCGTTTTTATGAGAATTAAACTACACATGGACTCATATTTATGGACTTTAGTTTTGGGCTTTTTGATGGTTGATCAGTTTGACCTGACTGGTGATTTGGACTCGAATAATAATGCGTGCCTTTGATGGTGACTTGAGTCACATAAATATATTGAACGAATACGTTACAGGATTGATTACTATTATGAGCTGCTACTTAAATGAATTATAGTATTTATGAAGGCTTGAGATATTCCATATGATGTAGTGCAATATATAATTGGCACGTGAAATAATAAGTTTCAAGATTTGATATAGAGATATTTGGATATCGTGCAATGAATAGTATTGGCACGTGATAATGTGGATTGTATTATAACGAAAAATGTTGAGCTTCAGTACAATTAAGTATACTGGCATGAGATAGAATAAGAATTATTCTGAGATATAAATGTATGATACTTGAATAAACTACGTAACGAAAATCCTAGAGCCTAGCTACCACAACTCATGTGATTTGGCCCTTGTGATGGGCGTATGTGATATGATTGGCCCTTCTAGCGTTTCAGTGAATCTGAATGGCCCTTCTGGCGTAGCCGAATAGTGGCTTGATTATTCCGTTCGCAAAATTAGAATGAGATGCCCGATATTTTATGTCATATAATGGCAGTACTCACATAATGGCTTCCGTGTGAGGGTTACCTGGTATGCGATATCCCGCTTAGGGTAGCTACGCACGGAGTGGTTTATTATATGAGGGGAGGCATGTGGATGTACATGTTCAGCGTTGGGTAGCGATTGTGGTAGCCAGGGAAACTAGGTAAGACATAGATACGACGTGATTTTAGGGACACGCAAAGAAAGCCTTAAATAATATAATTATGGTAATACATTGGTTAATGATATATCTTTAAATATATGATTGTATATGGCTTTGCAGAAGGGTGGGTCAAACTAATTACTTGTGTAGAGACGACCCACTCTGTAATTGAGCATGAAATGCGGTACTTATAGAATATGCTTGGCTGGTTATTAGTTTAGTTAGAACCTAAGGCGCCTCAGTGGAGGAACTAACTGCCTTATAGGTTGTATGTACATATCGATATGATTATTTTTATTATTGGAAGCTAAGGCGCCTCGGTGGAGGAACTAACTGCCTTATTTAGTGTGTAAATATATGTATAAGTATATATTGTATTTTAGGGCTACTCACACCAGCATTTTTATAATGCTGTCCCGATTTGCATGTTTGCTTATCGGGTGTGTTCATTAAATTAACATAGTTGATAAGTCTTGGCAGGTTTAGTGTTGAAGAAGGTTGGTTACTGCTTGTGGTTTGCGTTAGCGTCGCATTTCAAGATAGGTTTTGTTTTCCCTTGAGGTGATATAGATTTTCAGTTGAGACAATATTATTTGTATTTTCATTTGTAATTTTAAATAAGGAGTTATTGAAAAGAGATTTGTAACCTAATCTTATTTGTGAATTTTTGTAATGAAGAGGACTTTTGTTTAAGTTAAAATTTTTATTGGTTTTTAATTATTCGCATATTTAAACTGTTTATGGGTTTTTAGAAGTTGAGAGTGCATCACACCTCGAAAATCGAAGAGTCGGGAACAAATATTGTTTTTCCGAATTCTGGTGAAATTCGGGGTGTGACAAGTTATATTCAAAGTGAATGGGATTTGCTAGATAGAAAAGCATTGGCGACAATTCGATTGAATCTCTCAAAGTTAGTGGTCTTCAATATCAAAAATGAGAAGAAGACGGCGTCATCTCTCATGAAGGCACTCACATGCATGTATGAGCAACCTTTGGCCGCGAATAAAGTTTATTTGATTACCAAGCTCTTCTCCATGAGAATGTCGGAGAATGATTCCTTCAAGGACCACTTAAATGAATTCAACCAAATGAAAGACCAATTAGAGTCGGTTGAGATTACATTTAGTGATGAAGTGAGAGTGTTGGCAATAATTGAACAAATGCCTCCAAGTTGGAAGGCTATGGTGATGGCTATTAGTGGCTCGACGGGAATGAATAAGTTGAAATTTGACGATGTGGTTAGTGTGATACTAGCGGAGGAAATTCAAATGAGTTCGGATGGAGCCTTGACATCGGGTACGACTTTGAATACCGAGAGTGAAGGGATGCACGTGCACAAGGGTCATGGTAGACCGAGAAATATATGGGGGAGATCGAAATCTCATGCCCTTAGAGATGATAATATTATTATATGTTACAATTGTGGTTTGCCTGACCACTATAGTAACCGATGTCAAGCACCAAGGAATGACAACTACAAGAAGAATCAAGAGCTAATGTAATTGAAGTGGAAGATGGTGCTTTGATATGTTCGATGGAGAACAATAAGGACTCTTTGGTTTTAGATTTCGGCACATCATTCCATGTGACCTCAAATCGAGAGTTCTTTGAGAACTACACAAAAGGTGACCGTGGAAAGGTCTTTCTTGGTGATGACCAATCTTGTGCCATTGTTGGCAAAGGTGATGTCTGTGTCAAGTTGAAAGATAGGATATATATGGTTATTGAGGGATGTTCGACACGCTCCGGAATTGAGAAAGAATTTGATTTCGATGGGTGAATTGGCTAGTGAAGGATTTGTTACAATCTTCACGAGGGATACTTGGAAAGTCTCTAAGGGTTCTCTAACAGTCGCTAAAGGTGATAAGGATGGTATTCTCTACATGACCGCACACGGGTGTGGTTTGAATGCTATGTCAAATGGCAAAGAGGATTCGAATGTTTGGCACCGCAGACTTGGTCACATGAGTGAGAAAGGAATGCAAGTCCTTCACTCCACTGGTAAACTCCTATTAGAGTCGAAAGACATTGACTTATGCGAGAATTACATATTTGAAAAGCAAAGAAGGGTGAGTTTTTAGAAGATGGGTCGAACTCTGAAAGCTAAGAAGCTTGAGTTGAACCATACTGATGTCTGGGGGCCATCTAATGTCTCTTCCCTTGGCGGAAAGTCATACTTTGTGACTTTCATTGATGACCATACTAGGAAAGTGTGGGTCTATTTCTTGAGACACAAGTCCAAGGTATTGGAAGTGTTCAAGACGTGGAAGACCATGGTTGAGAATGAGACATGCTTCAAGGTGAAGAAGTTGAGATCCGATAATAGTGAAGAGTATCTTGATTCAGGTTTTGAGAAGTATTGTGCTAACAGTGGCATCAAGATGGAAAAGACTTTGTGAGGGACACCTAAGGAGAATGGGTCGCAAAGCAAATGATTAGAACACTGACATATAAGGCTAGGTGTATGCATATACTAGCAAGCTTGCCTGAGCAATTCTGGGCAGAGAGTGTTAGCATAACAACTTATTTGATCAATTGAAGACCGTCAATACCTTTGGATTTCAGAATTCCAGAGGAAGTGTGGAGTGGGAAGGATATGAACCTTTCCCATTTGAGAGTGTTTGGGAGTGTGTCCTATGTGCACGCTAATGACCAAACTAGGAGTAAGCTTGATGTGAAGTATACCTTCATTGGATACAGCAATGATGATTTTGGTTATCATTTTTGGGATGATCAAAACCGAAAAAGTTATTATAAACATAAATGTCATGTTCAATAATGAGATGGCTTTCTACTAGGACAGAAATGAAGCACAAGTGCACAACCCATGGAGCTGGTTATAGTGAGTGGCATTAAGTATGTTGAGTTGGAAGACTTTGATATGAGTCGTGGTGCTGTGGGTGACTTGGATAAGGAGAGTAGGAGACTACACTACCGAGTTCATCTCCACTTCGTGCACTAAGGAGTTTATCCAGACAACCTGTACCAAGCATGAAGTATCCTCCCTCCACCTATTTACTTATTGATGATGGTGAACCCCATTGCTATGATGCGGCATTGGAGGTTGGTGATGCTAGCAAGTGGGAGTTTGTTATGCATGATGAGACAAAGTCCCTCGTCTCTAATGTCACTTGGGAGTTGGCCAAAGTACTCAAGGACATGACTCTACATAGCAAATGGGTGTATTGAGTCAAGAAGGAGCATGATGGTTCCAAGAGATATATGACAATAATATTCTCCCCAAATACTTTTCAGTCAGTGTTTAGTATTATTGTAGTGGAAAGTTTAAATCTTAATAAACATTTAGTTGTGAAAATTGCCCACCTCCATTGTGACCATGTTGAGGAGATTTACACATGGCAATTGTTGGGTTTCATATGGAAGAATAAAGAGAATATGGTGTGCAAGCTGAGAAAGAGCTTGCATAGTTTCCAACAAGCCCCTAGGCGGTGGTATATGGTTTGCACGCACCCAGATATATCCCATGCAATGAAAGTTGCTTGGAGGTTTATGGCTAACCTTGGCAAACATCACTGGGAAGCGGTGAAATGGATATTGTGTTATTCATGTAGTACCACAAAGACATGTCTATGTCATGGTAGGGGTGTTGTGAAGATGAAGTTGAAGTGTTCAACTTTGTCGGGTCTTCTTGCTTGAGACCATGATGGATAAGTCGAGCGTTTCACTATTAAATTGGATTTGGATGGAGTTGTTACAATTGAGATATGATGTGCATATAGAATCTCAAAGGTTCCAAGTGGGAGATTGTTAAGTTTGTAGAATCGTCGAGTTTTGCTCCGGTGACCCACTAATAGGGGATGGTACAGTTGTATCAAGACTCAAGTTTGGATGGCAGTAAAGTACCGAGTTGGAGAAGCATGATCGACAATGAGTTGCTGGATCCCTCACTTTGGTTCAACATCCAAGTATCGAGTTCTCCACACACTTTCAGTATCTAGATATCGACTTTCTAAAATGAACCTAGAATTTGATTCTGAATGGTAGGGAGATACCGAATTTGAGAAGCACATTCGGTACTTGGTTACCGATCAAGATTGCCTTGACGAAATGTACTGAAATTTTGACGAAATTTTGACCCAAGCCCATTTTTCTCATGAAATTTTCTCCCCGCCTATATAAAGAAACTTAGGGTTACGGTTGAGACAACTTTGAGAGATTCATTTTTCAAGAGAATTAATTGTGGGAGCTCTATTGAGCTAGGGTTTGAGTGAGGCTGTTTGTTCTTGATTATAGTTAACTCTTGTAAACTCTCCAATCTTTACTATAAAGGAAACTCGGCTCTTGTGTGGACGTAGGTAACATTTACTGAACCACCTTAAATCTTGTGTCTCTTTGCATTTACTTTCATACTTATTGCTTGTTATTGATTGCTTGTGGATTAAGTAGTAGTCTTTAATGCTCTTTTGAGTTTGTTGTGATAACTATCAAAGTCTTGGGTAGGTGACTTCCTTGGTGTAATCTCTAAGTTGAAGTCATTTGGGATAGAGAGTAACTAGGTTGAAGTGTGACCTCCTAATGAAACCTCCCAACAGTTGCGCGTTATTCTGCATTTCTAGCCAGTTTTTGATCTCACAGTAATCTATTGATAGTTACAATCAAGTATTCAAGTGCATGTATTGTAATTTTGTTAAGAGTTCTCAGTAGCGTAGGTCATTCTCTCAACCAATGTTTATCTTACAGTAATCGTTTGGTAAAGTCTGATCTCCAGTTATTTGCAAGAAACTACTCCCCTTTTTTGGTTTCTTGGAGAAGACTTATCTGTTACAAAAGATATACAACATGCAACCCCACCATTACGTGAACATTTAAGGAAATCAACATCGATAGGGCAGAATCATGCAACCATGCATCTATATGTGCTTTAGTTACCTAGATTCTCCAATTGTAATCTCCTGCATATATGTGGATGAATACAATAGGTTGTGAATCAATTTTTGTCACACTTAAGATTACCCTTATGATATTGCATATCACAAGCACATCAACATAAGCACATTTGTTAGATTGGTTGTTGTGTATTCGAGAGTACAATTATTTTCTAAAATGACCATAGAATTGAGAGCTATGCCGGTTAATATTATTTCCTCAGGAACGTAGTGGCCTAGTGGGGGATCACTCGGTACTTTGATATGTAGATATCATTCATACTTCAGGATTCTCGATGTGTTATCTTCTGACGTCTTGACATAATGAATATTAGTCTGTTCTATGAACTATGCAATAGTATGCCTGCTTCAGTCTGATCTGAAAGATGACTTGTACACCAATGGACCGTGCATCCACATGTTTTTGGCATTGCAGGAATTGACTTTAGCAATTTCACAATGTGATCTCATGTTATTTGACATTTTGAAAGGGCCAAGGGGGGCTTTTTTCCGGTGGAATGGTGTGGTTGGTGACCACATCACTTATTTGTATTAACATTGTCTTTTACTCTTTAGTCACTGCAATATTCTGGTCAACTAAACAGTGTTGGAGTTATCCCTCACATGAGAATGAGGAAGAAGAGAGAAATCAGTTTTGTTCGCGTGAAGAGGTCTGAGCGCGCGCGCAAGCTCAGATTGGTTTTAGCCCAAGGTGCGTCCGCGCCCTTGTTACTGGAAAATGGAATAGGCACTTGAGGGTGGTGTGCGTGCTCAAAATTGGCCTTGCCGAGAGTGCGCCCGCGCCCATGTCTATTTTTCACAATTTCTATCTACAGTAACCGCGAATCAGGTTTTTGGGATATGAATAAAAAATAAGGCTTTGGAAAACCTAGACAACACAAATCACGAAATTGAAACCCAATTTTGAGAGCAATCAAAATTGAGAGAAAACCTTTGCAGATAGAAAAGCCTGTAAAGAGAGATGAGTGATCTAGTAAGGTGGAAAGACTTGAGAGGAGTGATTGTAATCTTCCTTCCCACGTTATAAAATGATTAGCTCTTGTGGAAGTAGGCATCATTGGCCGAACCACGGTACATCTTTGTGTTGTGGTATGCTTTATATTTTCTTTGCATTATTATTTGTTGTTAATAGTTGTTTAGAGAGTTGGGTATGCTAGGTTGGTTGTAGTGGATATTTAGAATTTGTCTGGAATAGTAGTGTATTCATATTACAAGTTATTTGTGTAGTGGGGATCGATTGGAATCGTTATTCCCCAATAAATGGTATTAGAGCCAAGTTAGATTAACCTAGGTTATTATCCGAATTTTGCTCGGAAGGTGTTTGACAAAATTCCTGAGAGAAGATTTGAGTTTAAATAACTTATAGAGATAGACCATTCAGTGAAAACTCGCATGACTAGTTTGAATAGAGCGAACTACACTATTTGGAAGGCCAAGATGGAAGATTTGCTCTATTGCAAGGACTTGGTACAACCCATTGAAAATGGAGAAAAACCGGAAACGATTGATGCGGCTGAGTAGAACAAGCTTGACAGAAAAGCAATTCGGTACATTCAACAGTGGATTGACGACAGTGTCTTCCACCATGTATCCCAAGAGACTACAACTTTTGGCTTGTGGAAGAAACTCAAAGACCTCTATGAGAGGATGTCGGCCGGAAACAAAGTACTGCTTATTAAGAAGTTTGCTAACACAAAGTACAAAAAAGATTCTTCAATGTCTGAGCATCTTAATGAAGTACAGAATACCATCAATCAGTTGCACTTGATGAAGATTGATATGGGAGACGAAGTTGAGGCTTTGTTCCTATTAAACTCTCTACCCGACAGTTGGGAGACGTTAGCAGTTTCTCTTAACGGAGCCGCTAAGAATGGAGTTATTTCCATGGAGATGGCTACCGGGGCATTGTTGAATGAGGAGACAAGAAGGGGTTCACGAAGCAGCTCCTCTCACTCAGAGATCCTTGTCACAGAGAAGCGGGGGAGAGGTAAAAGCAGAAAACCATCTCATTCTAGAGGTGATGACATAAGCAAATCTAGGGGTGAAGCTAGAACTCCTAAGGCAGAGAGACAATGTTACTATTGTGCCACCAAGGGTCACTTCAAGTATGAGTATAGAACACTGAAGAGGGATGAGAAGAATAACTGTGTACATGAAGACATGGTAAAGAGGAATGGAAATACAGGCAGAGATACTATCGCACTAGTCGACAATGGTCTAGTGGGAATTGTGTCAAAATGTGGTGTGTGCGGTCTTAGTACCTCAAGCCAAGATACAGAGTGGGTGATAGATACAGGAGCATCCTATCACGTCACACCACATAGGGGATTCTTCACTACCTACAGCTGTGGTGAATTTGGTGAGGTAAAGATGGGTAACAATGGAGTCTCAAAGATTGTAAGCATTGATGATGTTCATGTAGAAACCAATGTCAGCTACACTTTGACACTCAAGGATATAAGACATGTCCATGACATTCGGCTAAGCCTAATTTTCACTGGGAAGTTAGATGATGATGATTTTCTAAACTCGTTTGGAAACGGGGTATGGAAACTGAGCAGAGGTTCCATTGTAGCAGCTAAAGGGATGAAAACTTGCTCTCTTTACAAGATACAGACTAGTTTGTGTAAAACAGAAGTAAATGCGGCAGAAGAAGAAGCTTCCTCCGAACTATGACACAAGAGACTGTGTCATATGGGAGAAAAATGCATGGAAGTTCTTGCCAAACAAAAGGCCTTGCCAGACATCAAAGGTATGCATTTAAATAGATGCACTCACTGTTTGGTAGGAAAGCAACACAGGGTGTCTTTCCAAAGATTCCCGTCTCACAGAAAGGACAATGTCCTTGAGCTACTTCACACTACTTATGTGGTCCTATGAAAGTAAAGTCCCACGAGGGAGCTTTGTACTTCTTGACTTCCATTGATGATGCGTCAAGAAAGATATGGGCATATAGTATAAAGACCAAGGATGAAGTACTTGGCGTGTTCAAGATTTTCCATAGTATGGTGGAAAGAGAGACAGGGAAGCCTTTGAAGTGTATTTTCTAAGATAATAGGGGTGAGTACATAGGGACGTTTGAAGAGTATTGCAAGAGTCATGGGATTCGTCATGAGCAGACCGTTCCCAAGACACCGCAACAAAATGGTAAAGCCGAGAGGATAAATCATACCATTGTAGAGAGGATGAGATGCATATATGTTGTCTTACTCTAAGTTACCGATAAATTGTTGGGTAGAAGCAATGCGGACAGTCGTACATGTGATCAACCTATCGCCGTCAAAGCCTCTAAATAGTGATTATCTAGAGAGAATATGGTCAGGCATAGATGTTGATTATGGATACTTGAGGGTATTTGGGTGTAGGGCATTTGTTCATATTCCCAAGGATCAGAGATCCAAGCTTGATGACAAAGCCAAGCAGTGTATTTTTCTGGGTTATGGGGATAAGAAATTTGGCTACAAACTCTATGATCCGATTAACAAAAAGGTAATCCGAAGTCGAGATGTTGTGTTCTTAGAAGACCAAACCATAGCAGACTTTGAGGATAGTGAGAAGTTAGAAGCTTTCACTAATGATCTTGTTGATTCAGAACCAGAAGTTCCTACTGTGGAATGTGCAGAAGGCATTGAGAATGCAGAGAACCATGGGTTTGAAGCTTATGATAATGATCCTATTGCTCATGATGGGATAGAACCTATTGATATAGAAGATGTAGATGAAGTGCATGAACCACCACCTGAAAAAGCAGAAGTGCATCCTCCTGAGGCACAAGAAAATGGGGCAAGGAGGTCTGACAAAGAGAGACAAGCTTCAACCAGGTATCCACCTCATACGTATGTTTTACTATCTAATGGTGGAGAACCTATATACTATCAAAAGGTTCTTGAAGGTACAGACAAAGAGAAGTGGTTGAAGGTCATGCATGATGAGATGTATTCTTTGCATAAGAATCACACTTATGAGTTAGTTGAGAAACCGAAAGGAAGAAAAATTCTCAAGAATAAGTAGATCTACAAAGTTAACCATAAGGAGAATAATCCACACCCAAGGTACAAAGCTCGCCTTGTTGTGAAGGGATTCGGTCAAACAAAAGGTATTGACTTTGATGAAATTTTCTCTCCTGTAGTTAAGATGACTTCTATCAAGGTGGTATTGGGTCTGACCGCAAGTATGAACCTAGAGGTTGAGCAACTAGATGTCAAGACAACTTTTCTTCATGGAGACCTTGAAGAAGATGTCTACATGGACCAGCCATAGGGGTTTGAGGTCAAAGGCAAAAAGCACCTAGTATACAAGCTGATAAAGAGTTTGTATGGGTTGAAGCAGGCACCGAGACAGTGGTACATAAAGTTTGATTCCTTTATTGTGAAGCAAGGATACAAGAAGTCTGCTTCCGATCATTGTGTGTTTGTTCAAAAATTTCCAGATGGGGATTTCATAGTGCTCTTGTTGTATGTGGATGATATGTTGATAGTTGGCCCGAACATCAACAAGATATCCAAGCTGAAGAAAGACTTGAGTAAGTCCTTTGAGATGAAGGATTTGGGTCAAGCAAAGCAGATACTTGGGATGCAGATCACTCGTGACAAAAAGAGTGGGAAGTTGTGGCTTTCTCAAGAAAGCTACATTGAAAAGGTGTTGAAGATATTCAACATGGATCAAGCGAAGCCAGTCACTTGCCGCTTGGTGGCCAGTTCCACATGACCAAAGAGATGTGTCCAAAGGGTGAGAATGAGCAGAGTCAGATGGAAAAGATTCCTTATGCATCCGCAGTAGGCAGCTTGATGTATACAATGGTGTGTACAAGACCGGATATTGTTTTCGCCGTTGGTGTTGTAAGCCGATTTCTATCAAATCCGGGTAAGGTGCATTGGGAAGGTGTTAAGTGGATATTGAGATATCTCAAGGGCACTTCCAAAGCGTGTTTGTGTTTTAGTGGGAGTAAGCCCTTACTTGACGGCTACACTGATGCAGACATGGCAGGTGATGTTGACTCGATGAAGTCCACCTCCGGTCATCTATTTACTTTTGCAGGGGGAGCAGTTTCTTGGCAATCTAAGTGGCAAAAGTGTGTTGCTCTCTCCACTACAGAAGCCGAGTATATTGCAGCCACTGAGTGTTGCAAAGAGACGCTATGGATGAAGAGGTTCTTCGATGAACTAAGGCTAAAGCAGAAACAGTTTGTAGTTCTATGTGACAGTTAGAGCGCCATCCATTTGAGCAAGAATCTGAGTTTTCATTCTAGATCCAAGCACATACATGTGTGTTATTATTGGATTAAAAAAATACTCGAAGACAAGCATTTGTGCATTGAGAAGATCCATACCGACAAGAACAGGTTGGATATGATGACCAAGGTCTTACCGAAAGGTAAGTTTGATGTTTGTTGTGCTACTGCTGGAATGGTAGCACACTCCTCCTATTGATTTGGAAATTGCATGGAGGTAACCCCCCACCGCTCGAGGGGAGATTGTTGGAGTTATCCCTCACATGAGAATGAGGAAAAAGAGAGAAATCTGTTCTGTTTGCGTGAATAAGTCTAAGCGCGACCTTTTCAGATTGGTCTAAGCCCGTGCTCGCTTTGTTACTTGGAAAACGTAACATACACTTGGGGCGACGCGCCGAAATTGACCTTTGCCGAATACCGCCATGTCTATTTTTCGTAGTTTCTATCTACAGTAACCGCGAATCAGGTTTTTGGGATATAAACCAAAAACAAGGTTTTGGAAAACCTAGATAACACAAGTCATGAAATTGAAACCCAATTTTGAGAGCAATCAAGATTGAGAGAAAACATTTGCAGAGAGAAAAGTCTTCTTTCCCACTTTATAAAAAGATTAACACTTGTGGAAGTAGACATCATTTACCGAACCACGGTACATCTTTGTGTTGTGATATGCTTTATATTTTTTTTGTATTATTATTTGTTGTTAATAGTTGTTTAGAAAGTTAGGCATGCTAGGTTAGTTGTAGTGGATATTTAGAATTTGTCTAGAGTAGTAATATATTCATATTACAAGTTATCTGTGTAGTGGGGATTGATTGGAATCGTTATTCCCCAACAAAAAGAACGCTAGAGAGAAAAAAGTGCAAAAAAGCTTTCGTTAATGGGGACAAAAAAAGGGTGATTTCGCCAGGGGTAGTTTCGGAACAGGAAAAAAAAAAAAAAAAAGGAAAAAAAAAAAGAAAAAGAAATGGAGAACAAAATATCAGTAGAAAGAGATCAGGGCAAGGCAGATTCAAGCACGCTAGCTAGAGAGTATGATGTCGAGGAGGTCAAAGAAATGGTACGAAGCAAGTTTGGAGAAGGATCCTTAGAAAAGCTCTTGAGAAAGAGAATGCTGCAAATACATGAGGAACTACAAGGGGGGGAACCTTCTGAACCAGACCAAGGAAGTGATGGAAACCCACAAATAGTGGAGGAGCACGAACCACCAGAAGAGGGACCGGGGTATGACAAGACGGTAGAGACTAGAAATGAACGAACTGAACCTGAAGAAGCTATAAAAACGTCATCTTGGGTTGACATTCTTGGTAGGAGCTCAGTGGGGAAGAAGAACTTGAGCTATATAAAGCCAACAATGGTAGATGGGAAAGCTGTTATCCATGTCGAGTCCAATCAATTCGAGCATGCTAAAAAGAAATATGAGAACTTAGTGGTGGGCAGCTTTGTGGGGAAGAAACCGGGATTCCTATATGTCAAGGAGATGGTTACACGAACATGGAGGCTGAAAAATACGTTTATTATGAAAACTTACGGTGAAAACATGTTCACATTCGAATTCAAGACGAAAGAGGATCGAGACTCAGTATTGGACAAAGGGAGTTTCCATATTGCCAGTCAACTGTTTGTAGTGAGGCCATGGAAGTTGTTTGTGGAAGCTGATGCTAAGGAACTCAAAACCATCCCAATATGGATTATAATGAAAAATTTCCCATTGGAAATGTGGGATTCAGAAGGCTTCAGCAAGGTGGCTAGTGCAATCGGCATACCAATGTTCACTGACAAACCAACGGAGGAAATGACCAGAACAACATATGCGAGGCTATGTGTAGAAGTAGATGTGGATTGCAAGTTCCAAAAAGAAATCCCAGTAGTGGTAGACCAAGTGCGGGCTTTTAACATTCCAGTTGAGTATAACTGGAAACCACCGCTATGTTCGGGATGCAAGGTATTTGGGCACAATGATGCAAAGTGCCCAAGGATGGCCAGGGAACTCACGGAAACATCACAAGTATGGCTGAAGAGAAAAGAGCAACAGAGTGGAGGGGTTAATCAGGGAGCGCAGCGCAGCGGTGAGCAAGGAACCGGTAATCGGTGACGAGGCAAAGGTAAAAGAGACAGAATAGAGGCAAAGACAAGAGGCGTAAAACAGGGGAATGGAAATGAACAAGGGATTAGAGGTGGGGATGGCTGGGAATCACCGACTCGAAGCCACAAAGTCAGAGCCAGAACAGAACACAGGATGCCTGAGGCTGGAACTGGGAATGCAAACAGTACAGGGAAAGGGGCTACAGAGGCAGAGGCAACAAATGAACAGATTGAGGAAAGGAAAGAAAACAGTATGGGGAAAGACCAAGGCAGTGCACGAACACAGGGTACAAACACAAGAGAAGGGCGAACAGTCCAAGCTGCTGCAAAGCCAAAGCCCACAATTAGTCATGGGAGTACACAAAAGATGGGCTTGAAGGATCAGTCCAAGAGTAGTCAGGGAACCACAAATCGAGTTAAATGATGAATACGGCCTGTTGGAACATGAGGGGGTTTAACATGGGGTTCAAGCACATGGAAGTGAAGGAGTTAATAAGGAAGTTTGACATCAGTCTCTTTGGGTTACTAGATACCAGAGTGAAGCAACAGAACATGGATGTAATAAGAAACAAGGTGTTCCCATGTTGGGATATAGTGCACAACTACGAACTGAATGACACGGGGAAGATATGGATATGCTATGATCCAACTATGTGTACAGTAATAAATATAAAGAGGGAGGTACAGTACATAAGTCTTGACTTAGCAATGAACAATGGGAAAACTCTTGTGATCACTGTGCTGTATGCAAGTACTGATTACAGAGAGAGGAGAAGAGTGTGGAATGATTTGATAGACATGTCTAATAGCATACAAGTACCGTGGATGGTACTAGGGGACTTTAACTCCATAATGAACTCACAAGAGAAGGTGGGAGGAATCTTTAAGGCCAAAACCGGTTCTTTGATTTACTTGAATGTACATCCATAGCTGGGTTGGTAGACCTAAGGTTCAGGGGTAACTACCTCACGTGGAACAATAAACAAAACCATAGGATATGGTGCAAATTGGACAGGGTTATGGTGAATGCCGAATGGGTGGAGGAATACAATGATTATGAGGCTGATTTTATGAGCCCAGGGGCGACATCAGACCACTCTCCTATGGTAGTCTACTCACTAGCACAGAAGAACAAGAAGAAAAGATCTTTCCGGTACTTCAACTTCTGGTCCAAGGAAGAGGGATATATGCAGGTCATACAAAGGGCATGGGCAACACCAGTAGTAGGGAACCCAATGTACATACTCATGAAAAAATTGAAAGTTACGAAGGGGGCACTAATAGAGTGGAATAAAGATAGAGTGGGTAATGTGATAAACAGACTTGAGAAGGAGAAAAAGAGAATGGCAGAGGTACAAGACAAGCTGCAACATATGCCACTGGATGAACAGTTAATACAAGAAGAAAGGGAGGAAATTACTGGGTATGTGAGGGCATCGATGCATGAGGAAGCATTCCAAAAACAAAAATCACGAGATCAAGTAATTGTGTTAGGGGATGACAACACCACCTACTTTTTTAAGTCCATTCAGACCAGAAGAATGATGAACAAAATCACGTGTCTCAGGGATACTAATGACAAGGTGCTAGAGGAAGCTGATGAGATAGGCAGAGAATGTGTCGAGTACTATAGGAACCTCTACAGTCCAGAAAGACTCAATATGCTGGATTTCTCGGTCTTTGAAAGCCTACCGGAAAGGACTCAGATTGACATGGCTATGAAAGAAGGATTAGAGGAAATGGTCACGAGAGACGAGATTGTGGAAGCTGTATCAAGGATTGATAGTGATAAAGCACCAGGTGGGGATGGGTTTGGCGCACACTTCTTCAAAACTGCTTGGAGAATAGTCGGTGATGATTTTGTTAGAGCAATAAAAAATTTATTTGTGTCAGGGAGGCTCTTGAGTGAGGTAAACTCTACTTGTGTGACTCTGGTGCCTAAGAATCTCAGCCCTGTATCCCTGAACGACTACAGGCCCATAGCATGTTGCAGCGTGGTATACAAATGCATAACTAAGATTATGTCGGCCAGAATGAAGCATATTATGCCTTTGATAGTGTCACCATGCCAGTCGGCATTTATATCGGGAAGAAGCATACAAGATAATATCTTGTTGTCACATGAACTCTTACACAACTACCACAGAGATGTGCAACCACCCAGGATGGCAGCAAAGATTGACCTGAGAAAAGCATATGATTCGGTGCGGTGGGAAGCAGTGGAATTTGCCCTCAAGAGAGTAGGAATGCCTGCTAAATTTGTGGCGTGGATAATGGCATGTATACAGGATGCACACTACTCCATTATGATTAAGCGAGCTCCTCAAGGGTATTTCAAAGGGAAGAGAAGCATAAGACAAGGTGACCCCCTGTCACCGTACCTATTTGTGCTCGTTATGGAGATGTTTTCGGACTTTATGTTGCAAAGTGCTACAGTGGGCGACTACAAGCTACACCACAGATGTCGCGACCCAGTAATAACTCACTTGTCATTCGCGGATGATCTTATTGCATTTATGCACGGAGATTTGATGACAACCATGACGCTAAGAGATACGTTGAACTCATTCAGCGCATGCACAGGACTAGAAGCAAATTTGCAGAAGAGTCAACTATTTTGCACAGGGATGGATGCAAGACTATGTGAGGCAGCAAGGCAGGCCATTCAGTTTGCCCAAGGTACACTCCCGGTGAAGTACTTAGGGCTCCCACTCATCACTACCGGTCGACCTATACATGGGTCAGATGCCACTTTTGGCAAACGTGAACTCGAAGAATTGAGTTGGAAGGGAAGTTCCTATCTTATGCGCGGGATCTGCTACAACTTCTCAAGTCCGTGATCAACAACTTGAGTATATTCGGTTGGCAAAGATACATTCTACCACAGAGAGTTATTGATGAGTGAACGTAATGTGTAGGAACTTTCTATGGGTTGGACCTCGATGGAGGAAACTCTCACGCCTAATAAGCCGGGAAGATGTATGTTACCCATATGAGGAAGGAGGACTTGGGGTCGATGCTTGGCTACTACTAATCGGGCAAACAAACCTAAGGCACATATGGCATATTACAAGCAAGAAAGATACACTATGGGTGCACCGGGTACAAAAAATCGATAAAGGGAGGAACTTCGAGTTTGAAAATACCAAGCGATTGTTCGTGGAGTTGGAGAAACATCTTGAAGGGACGAGTCGGCAAAGCGGCTATAGCTATGCATTTTGATTCGCGTGGCTGCAATCGAGAAAAGGATTGAAGACGCCGCATAAACCGGAAGGAATGGAAGGTAGTGGCATCGGACAACAAGGCGTGCTTTGTAACCAAAGGTAATCGAAACGTAAGAGCACCTTTTTTACATGTGTGTATGGAAGAGATATGGGAAAGCACAGCTTGAAAGCGAAATGGGTACAACAGAGGAATTGCACCCACTTGGCGAAAGAGTTGGAATGGATTCGTGAGAAGAGTGAAGGGAAAGGAGGGTTCCAAGATGTATTCAACCGCTATTCACCGGCTTTATATAATCGGACTTGGAAAGAGAGGAACTGGGCCGATGCTTTGATCATAAATTATTTGCTACAACAACGGTAAGCAACCCGATTCTAAAGGATGTGCAGCCAAAATACACGCTATGGATGTCGAATGGAGGAGGGCCCGAAAAATACAAATTTGAGCGGGGCACAAGGGGATAGAGGGACTACGATCGAACAATCAAATGCAAGTGGACTAGGCTGATGAAGGCAATCATACACCGAACACAGGCGGCGGTGCAAGGCCTAGTGGGGCGATTAAGCAGCCATTGCTTGGGGACAAGAATGGCTTTGTTGTTGCGGCAAGCATGGCGATCCGAGTACAATACCATAGCACTTGTGGAGTTACAAGGGTTGGAGCAAGGGCCTCAAGTTAGGTGAGAAGTATAACATCGAAGAAGAGTGGAAGCTCGACGGATTCATCAAATGTGGAAACCTTTCTAAGGCAGAAAAAATATCCATGGCAGGCGAAGAGACTTATCAAGAGCATCGCAGCTTTACAAAATAGGCTCAGTTTCTTTTCTATTAAACATGTTTATCGAGAGGTAAACAAATTAGCTGATGCTCTAGCGGCAAATGTTCCAAATGTAACATTTATTGAAATTCTTCCTAGCTCCTTTGCAGAGGATGTAAGGAATATTATGTATGATGATGTAATAGGAAGGGAATACGAGAGATGTAATTAAAAGCTTTTGTTATTTAATGAAAAGGGGTAGGGGGCCTCTAAAACAACCTCGCTTACCAAAAAAAAAAAACAAAAAGAACGCTAGCTATGCTCCTAGACAATGGTATCAACTCAGGTGCCATTTTTGTGCCATTTTCCAATAGCAAGTGTAAGAAAATTGTGATTGGATTTTACTTCTCCAAGAGATATTACAAGCAATAGCATTTAATGTGACGTTAACTAGAATACTACTTTTTTCAGCATTCCCCAGAAATGAGGCATTTGCCAACAATTGGAATGCTGGGTTCACGTAGTGTCTTCAATCTTGATATACAATGTTTGCTCATGTCTGGAACTTATATGGGAAATAGTTTAAAATGTTTGTTTTGATCTTTTAGTGCTTATATTGGTGATTTTCCTTCTCAACTTATTATTGAGTAACATTGTTATGATCGATTTGTTGAGCCATACAACTGGTCCACTCCAAATCATTTGTAAGAACAAATACAAATTTATACAGAGAGGGAGTAACAGAGAATAATAGGAAACTTTGTAACTACTTCAGTAATAGAATCTATATATTTTTTTTCTTGGTCCAGGCTTTACCGTGATAATTGAAATAACTTAAATTTAGGGCGGAGAGCCGCTTACTACAATTTTAGCTCAAGTTAAAAAGCGAACTTTCTCCAGAGGAGACCCCATTTCATGCATTCAGCGTCTAAGGCATTCCAGCCTTCAGTAATTCAGTATCCCCTCCTATAAGTCCCACCGTAGCAGCCAAATTAAGGGTCACTCTATTGTCCAACATTTGACCAGACTCCTTAAACTGACACAATTGTCTCACAACTCGCAATTTGATTCAAACACATTTTTGTGCACCTTCCACATTGATGGAAATTTGGGCAAACAATCAAGCAAATCACTAGGATAAGGTTGGAGGGTAGGTTTTCTTAGGTAAGAGAGTCTCCGTGGGTGTGGTGAACAAAAGATCATGTCACAAAACAAATTGAAAATAAAAATGCAAGTGATTTGCCACAAAACAAATTGAAAATAAAAATGCAAGTGTTACTGAGACTGGATTAAGAGTCCGGGATGTGTGTGTGTGAGGGCGTGTGTGGGTGGGCCCATAGTAGAAATAATCTAATCTCCTGCATGGATAAACGGTGTATAATCAATTCCACATGTTCCTATCAATATTATGTGAAACATAACAATATCATATATAGCCATATAGGTCTGAGTTGTTGATCATAGCATCCCCTTAGTGGCCATATCCTAGCTAACATATGCTCTGGCATCAGACCATCTTACTCTATAGTCGCTGCATGTGTGACTGTGTAAGACTACTTTTCTCTAAATCTTTTAGTCGGTTACTGAAATTCAAACATTGCACAAGACATCATGGAAAAAAACAAAAAAGCACACGTATAATTTATTGAGTTCATCATTTAATTGAAGAATTTATTGATGATCCTAATTTCAGTTCAAAACATTCAACCTGCAACCCTCTGGTGACTTCATGCCTCGATGGCAAAGTGATCAGGGAAGAGTGAAAAATTTAGGATTCACTAAACTTCGATAAAGTAGGGACTGGGAACCTGTCCTTTGATAAAATTGGCATTTGGGTCCCAGACAGGAAGGCTTTGATGAGCACAAGAGCAAGTTCGGGTCTATGCAGAGGGACTTCATGACCTGCTCCTCTTATTGTCACAAAGTTGAGGCCCGCATACTGTTGGGTCCAACCCCCGACCTGTTTCAGACATATTTATAGAGTTTCTTAGTATTACTTCTTTAATCACTAAAACACCACTTGTGATAAGATAAACTCTTAATAAGATAAATAAGAGAGAGAGAGAGAGCAAAAGTGCTATATAAAATGTAATAAGGGGAAAGTTGATGGACTGATGCACTGACAATAAGACTAAATGAATCGAGGAAAGTTAATGGACTGATGCCGTGACAATAAGACTCGGAGTACTGCAATTAAAATGAAGTCATGCGTATACCTTACTAATAGCCCCAATTACATTGAAAGGGGTTTCAACTTGGATCTCAAATGTGTAATGGGCTAAAACAGGTCATGTAAAGTAACAGTATAGCTGAGATATGTTATGGAGAATGTTATATAACTAAATTTGTTTTCAAATAACAAACAATAAAGTATTTCTTTTCTGAGACGGTGGAGCTGATAGTATCAAGGATATATGAGAGGACCAGAAATCTGACATGCTTGCTAAAATAAATAGGACTGGTTATGAGTTTTGACCTTTTTTGTTTATTATGTGCACCGAGGTTCATAGAACAATGACATCGTCATTGGTAGATGAGGGTCTCTTTGATGGGTTTAGGGATTCCAATAAAAAGGGGGCTATCTCTGTTTCTCACTCGCAATTTATGGATGACACCTTGTTCTTTGTTAGTGCCACGATGGAGAAAGCTATACCATCAAGTATTTTTTCGCTTGATCTGAGTTATGCTCCGGATTGAAAAATCGACTTGCCCGAACATTCTCTATGGAATTGGGGAAGTGGATATCTTTATGGGAATTGCAAGAAAGTGGAAACATTGCCATCTATGATGCATAGATACGGATACAGGTACCGATACGGCAAAACCGGTACGGGGTAAGATACAGCTTTTTTGAAATATTAGGATACGGGTATGGCCTATGGGTACGCTAATTATTAGGAATATTTTAAAAATGTGTATTCTAAAAATTATTAGTAGTTCTTTGAGTAAAATAAGTTAGGAACATGTGAAAAACTATTATAAAACGTGCCAAAGTCAATACAGCTTGAAGCCTCAAGAAACAGTTTATATTTACAATGGAGCAGAACTATCGAATTAGGTCTATTTCAGGGATTCCAGCTGGAATCCATTCAGAGAAGTTCAATTTCTTTCGAGAAAGAAGAGAGATTTGAAAATTTTGGTTATTCAAGTGAAAGAATTTGGCTAAATGCCTCTCTCAAAATTTATTGGGATTCTATTTTTTTTGGGTAAGGGACAAGTATCTGGTACCCGTATCGGTATCGTACCTGACCGACACGGGTGTAATGACATTTTAGGAGTATCCGTGCATCATAGGTTGCCACCTACTTTGGATTGCCATTGGGAGCTTAGTCCATAGCAATTTGGCGGGAACGTGATTGCAAAATGTTACTTCTAGACTTGGTCAAATCCACTGTCTAACATTCATATCTACTACAATAGAACCCCGATAAAATAATACCCTTGGGGCCAAGCAAAATTCATTAATTAAGTGAGGTTTTAATAAATTAGTAAATTAGTAATGTAGACAGTTGTGAAAAAACTAGAGAAGTTGTTTAGGGTCTCATCGGGAGTAGTGTGGGTGGAAAGAAGAAAATTCATCTTTTGAAGTGCGACTAACTGTGATCTTTTGTATCCTTTTAAAGACAATGGAGGTTTGGGTGCACATCTTACGTACGAGTTAGGCATTGATATAAAATGGTTGCGGAGACATGGAGAGGAAGAAGGGCATTCATGGCGGAAGGTAGGGGTGGACAAATATGGTGAGGTGGTTACAAAGTGGATTGTAAAAGAACCTACAAATTCTTATGGAACTAATCTTTGGAGGGGAGTTGTGGAAGGATGGAATGAGGCATCACCTATACACCCAGTACCGGCGAGTCTATTTACTTTTGGGGGAAGACATTTGGGAAAGGAGAAGTATCATTGAAAGAGCAATTTAGTGATATGTTTATATTGGCCACCAACAAGAAAGCATTTGTGTCGGATTACATGGAAAGAGGGGAACAAAGAGTGCATTGGAATGTGACTTTAAGAAGAGGTCTAAATGACTAGAAATTGAATCTGTCACTTTTGCTACAATTTATCAAGAGAGGGTTACCACATGCCCAATCATGTAACTGTATGAGGTATCCCAATTACAATTTAAGTATTGGTAGTCCTTTACAAGAGTATCAAGAAACTGCAATTTGGATAACCTTGTACTTTGTTGCCTACTACTTGTAATGCTATAGGTTTAGCATATTATTTAATTGAGTTCAATAAAAAAAAACAAAAATACAGCTGTGACCCTCATAACAATGCCAAAGAAGCTTTAGAATGTAATGCACCATACCAATAAAGGTTTATTATAATAAGAGAGATGTAATGAATTACAACACCTAAAGACCTTCATTAATAGAAGTAAGGACTCGCCCGCACTTGACCAACGTGGCAGTAAATTCAAATAATAATAAATAACTCATGTGGATCCGATACTCTCTACATTGAACTGAACCATTAAAGACATTTATTCTCAGGAATTTGTGTAATGTCTACTATTTAGATAATAGAATGAACACATTACATATAGAACGATGCTGTTTCGGTATCCACAAGCCCACATCAGAGATTGCTAATGACTTTCATATGATTTTCAAAATGTAAATTTTAATTCACTGACGAAATAATAAATAAGGATATTAGGATCGTGGATACCTGTCCATCATGATACCAAGCACGCCATGGGGAAGTAGTTGGAAGTTTCAGAGCATCTATACTATACCGGGTGGATGTAACTGGGATTACAGAGTCGGTATCCCCACTGACAAAATCAAAGAAAATTGCAAAAAATTAGAATCACTGCCTTCTGTAATATTGAGCGGGAGAATTAAAACAACTAGTCAATTAGATGGGTCTTTCACGAGTCTTAATTACTCAATAATGCACTCAAAGAAAGTAAAACATGCGCACATTGAACCTTTTCAGCTTCAGCTAGCACAAGTAGTAGTGCACAACGATGTTTTACACTTCGAATGAGAAGTTTAACAAGTAGCTCATATAAGTAACTTGAGCACTGAATGTCTACCTGGTGATTTCTTTTCTGTCATCTCTATAGTTAACATGACGACAAAATATGCCAAAAGCAATACATAAACCTAACATGTTTTTTCCTGGTTCCTGTTTATGAGTTTATCCAAACAGGACAGTACGTCTGTTTATCCAATTGTGGATATGGCTAGCTATCATAGATGAGCAATACCACTGATTTAAAAGTACCTGAACATCCAAATGCGAAGCCCTGCATTTATAAGCTCGTGATAAACGTCTAGAACCGACCTAGGTGAGTCCTTCCAATGATTATTAATTAGATCACTGAAAATAGAAACACAAAATCCTCAAAAAATCATAACAATGTAGGACATGCGAATAATTGTAGTTGTAGTGGTCAGGAATGCTCATTATAAATCAATAAGTTCATCACACGCTTCTGTACCTACAGTTTGTTTAATCATCCTAGCCAGGCTAATGTATGGATATTTTGGGTTACTTGAAGCAGCACATATTGTTTGCAGATCCCATTTTAGAAAAGACTGGAACACGTTATCTGGAGTTTTGCATCCAATCATACCTGCATGTTTCCCACTTGGTAGGTGCAACTGCCGAATCAACATGAAGTGCCTTCTGAACCTCTAGTGAATTAAAGTACACAGTTGAGTGCTCCTCAGTGCATGGATCGTAGTTTCCACCCACGCGTCTGATTGGCTACCATGATTATACCAAAATCCAAATAACGTTTTATAATCTGGAGACATCTTATATTATAATTGCATCGATATCTTTTATAAGAACATATTTGAAAACTTAGTTAATAATATATAGTGACAGGCCAGATAAAATTTTGAAAGGATATGATATACCCTAAAAAGATTAGCAATGGCATCATAAAATTGAATACACTTTTAGCAGTTACAGGTTCTTTGGAAACCTCATTCTTAGACGGAACCTGTAGGTGTGAGTTGGAAGAAGACTTTATGGGTGCTATAGTGAGCGAATAAGCCAAGAACTAACCCAGAAGCGTGATGTTGGGCAGGGGAACCAGACAATTCTCAAGCCTATAGAACAAAATCTTCCAACAGTTGATCAGACATGAAGACCCTTACAAGGATGGCGATCAACAGAGTAAGGATTAGCTACTAGACCGAACAAAATGAACAGTGAATAGAGTAAGAATGCTCCTGAGACTACTAGCACAAAGTGCTACTACCACCTGAAACTAGCAGGAATGACACAAGAAAAGAACAAAACCAATAAACTTCAGTTGGCTGCAGATTACAGGAACCTTAAGGTCAACAAGAACCACATCTCTTCTACCCGATCGACATTGGATATTGAAGAGATGAACTGTCAATCTACACCATACCAAAGGATTTTGGCAAACAGAACTCCTGAATCGTAGAAACTTCACATCCAATGAGCAAACCAAAGCAGCAGCAAGAACAGCTAAAAATAGAACATCACTGTTTTCGATCAATTGATCTCCACTACACTGATCGGTCGGACAATCTTCAAGTTTATTAGACCACAACTCGACTAGGGTCCTAGGATCACGAGTGATGGTCAGATGCACCATATAAAGGGAAAAAAGCATGAAAAATCAATCCAAAGTAGGAGGCAGCTCTCAAATCTCCAAGTATTCAGTTTGTACCCCACAATGGGGTGACAACTGGGATAACCAGATTTGCAAAATTGTTTACTCAACTCAATCTTTGAATTAAAAAAGAAAAGATTAGAAATAATCCACACATAGTTGCAAAAAGAAAAAACCACCACGACCTAGAACAAATCCATAATTTCAAAACACTTTCCTTCTGATCTACTAAAAGAAATATTCATGGTTGCAGAAAGTTAAAAAATTTCTCAACAATGACCAAGAAGACACCCAAACCGATACAAAAGGCTGATTTCTTCTCTGAGAGAACCACTCCAGGCCATAAGGTAGTCAATGACCAGCCCCCGGTCATTGGGTGGCTAACGTCAGTTTGCGGAACTCTCTACCTTGCGATTTGGTTGGTGGAATTTTCAAATTTCAATCAAAAAAACGCAGCACTAAAATAACCCAAAACCTAGAGTAAACAATACATGTATTCAGACACTAATCCGAAATAAGTCAAATAACCTACTTACATAGATCTACCTATGATTTATTTATAAAAACGGTTTTTAGCATAAAAACCTTATTTTGGAAACACCTAAAAAGTTCCCTTAAACCTTAAAGCTCATCTAAAACAGGAAGCTCAAATTAAAACAATATGAAGATGGCTAGGGTGGAACCATTGACAGATAAACATCACTCTCTGTCTTCCTTGTTAACATGCACTCTTTTTAGTGCCTAATGATGATATGCACTTCGATTTTCCCAGAATCTATAAATAAGCGTGATTGCTCGAGTGTTTATTGCTTAGCAAGAAACTCATAGTCATAAAGAACTGTTTTTGACCTAATTGTAATTAATTAATTTTTATTTTCAAACTGTGAAATAAAGATTTTGTTTTATCAGTGTTTCTATTGTGAGAATGAAAATCTTGTCTTTACATTATTCAACTAAGTTTCATAGTCGAGGCCCTTGCATTAAGAACCCATTGATGTTCAATCTTGTTTCGCTTCCACACACGATTCTTATCAGTAACAAATGGTAATGCACATTGGGTCAAGTCGAGGTCTATGTACTTTCGTAAGTTTGCCACTTAGAAATGAACTTAAGATCAGCATCCCTATTAGTAGTAACCTAGTGTACTTTCTTCTACGAAGCTTTTGAGGAGTAAGCTCAGTAGTTCCCCCTCGGCTAAGGTAGATGATCTTTATATTAAATAAACTAGTAGGGAAACCCTTCACTGGGGAATCTTTTTAATTGTGTATTTTTTATTGTAAAGGAAAAAGATATCATGCTAAAGATACGTACATGGAGTCTGTTCAGAAGCTTATTCGATAAGTTCCCATTGCTAGTGCAAGAAGGGGTGAAGATGCTATATGGATCAATTTTCCCAACTTCATCACTAGAAATATCAAGCATTTTATCACACTGGGAGGAAGTGTGAACAAATGATTCATAGTCACACAAAATGTTTAGAAGCTTGTATGTTTGATCGGAGATCAGGCCCGTAGACCACATAAACTGGAAGACCCCCAAGTGATCGTAATAATCATCAGTTAGAGCATTTCCTACCTGCAGAGAAGCAAATATTAAGAAGAGAGTTGATATGTCTTCTGAGGTGATAAGTTCCAAAATATGCTAAATTATGATAAAGAAACTACCATGTAACCCTTTAGGTTGATTGATTTGTCACTTGTTGATTGGTGGTACTTCACAATGGCTTGAGCCAACTGGGGAACATAATGTCCTAGAGAAAAAGAAGCATCAGTAAATAAAAATAAGTTCCATTGAAGTACTGTGGACAATGATAAGTACTTTAAGCATTGATCTATAGTGAAAACAAAATTTTTTTATCCAAACTCTGAACTGCGCAAACATGAGAGGGTCCTGAACTCCTGATCACATATTTGGTGGACATAGCCAAAAGGTTAACCTGACCGACAATATAAGGGTCATGAAGCAGTGTTTGAAATGGTCAGTGGGGATTTCCTTAAAGTTTGCTCTTGAGTCAGGTTCCTAAAATATTCACAGTGCTTTGCTTAAAATCCCAGAGAGGCATACATCTTCTCAAATATAGGCTTTGAGAAAAGACAGATACCAAAACGTTATTACTTTTTCTAATGCTACATGTAAGAGGCCTGCAGTTGACATGCATATCCTGTCAATGGCAGGTTTCAACAGCCTAAAAATACATATTAAGATACCAACGGAAAATAGCTTTTTCAAGAAGATATGAAGAAGACAAAGCAAGAGAGAGGTGGACAGGTGGTAGGCATGACGACAGAAGAGATAGTAGTGAAGAATAAGACTAAAATACTATATAACAATACAGATGTGAAAGAAAGAATAAATGTAAAGCATATAATAATAAGTTACAGAATACTTCTACACCTGCATAGCTCTCTCCTGTGATATAGAACTCCCTTCCTTTAAATTGAGGAAATCTTTTGAACCACTTCAATAGAAATTCTAGTGAGTCCTTCGCTGAGGCAAATAAACAATGAAGATTCAAATACACAGAAAAAGTGACACAAAGCCGTTTGACCAGTAAACTTTAATTATGCTGGCAAAAACCAGGAATATGTACCTGTCCTTATATCTCCATTTTCCAGTAAGTCTTCAGAACTACTTGAATATGAAAAACCAACACCAGCAGGAGAGTCAAGGAACAGGATATTAGCCACTGCAAAAACGTTAGAAATCCCAAGATTCAGGAAATTAAAAGTATATAGTCCTATTCTGAAAAACTAGAAAGAATACAAAGAAAGCAGTATCTGAATCTTAATGCCCCAGTGTTATGGACTAGCACGAGAATTACAGACCTAGAAAAGGACCCTCACAAAAAATATACGCAATGGACATAAAACAAATTAACCAACCCGTTCAGTTGATCTATCAAAACCATTAAGGACCCCTCCAAAGGAAATTGGCAACACAAGATTTAATGTTATTGTTGGTGTATCTCGCAAGTCATTCACATTGGGACACGTTATTCCTTTCTCGGTATTTAATACCCAATTGTGCTCATTAATTACAATTTGATATACTCAAGAACACGAATGGATCAAACTTTAGTCTCTCTCTCTCTCAGACTGGCAAGCCTGTTTTTATGAGATCAGTAACTCAAACCCCAGACCTCTGGTATCATCACCCAAACGTTTTACCAACTAACTAACTGGCACCTGCAACTTAGTCATTTTTCATCTGATGTTTGGGAAGAGAAGGCTATTTGCTATAACAGATAAATTAGGAGTAAATAACTACCCCACGTAGCATCTAGCTGGCCCAAGTATATGTAAAATATGGGGGTTTTAAGCATTAGTGGTCTGGAGGGCCATGAAACACGACATCAGCTCCACCTGGTGACCCTGTTGAAAGCAGCACTGCACTCAATCAGCATCACACACATGGCGCCAAGTGAAAGTGCCATTTACCCAACATAGACCAGGATAGACCACGTGATTAGGGTTTGTTTGAGAACCCATCAGCTGTCCCCAAACCGACCTACAATCACATGCTCGTCACCTGACCTTAGGATGAATGTACTATAAGTACTCCTCCTTGAGGGCACACTTCTCAAGATTTTCAGCTCCTTTACTCTTTCAGCTTTCGTCTGCGGGATTGGCATTTCACCTTCCCAAAGCCTGAGCACTATTCGTAGTCATCCAACCACATTATACTCGACGACCTTATCCACCTATTAATATAGGATTTTTGAATTTTCAGATCTTTAGATTACTGTACTGATCTGAACAAACCCGCTAATGAAAGCTTTAATTTGGCAAAGAAAAGACTGATTTAAGAGCATAAGGACCTTCTTACGAAAAGCAAGGTAAACGAAGAAATCAAAGAGATCCAATTTTCTGGCCAAGGAAGAATTACATACATACCTTGATTCCAAGAGTATGGATTCAAATAAAGCGTCTTCCCATCAAGCTTAATATGGAAGGGACCTATTTCCTCTGCCTCCCCATAAGCAATGGAGGAGCATCCAGGCCCTACAGTAAGAAGCCATAAACACCATATCATATATAACTGATTAACCAAAATTAAACATTAAAGAACATGGTTCATACAGATAAAGAATGAAGGTACACATTGAGAATTTATTTTTCCATTTGCATTGTTTTCTGTTGTGTTTTTTTCTCTGTTCTCAAATAGTAAATGTAAAATATCTTTATAATTTAAATGAACATAATAAACATTAAAACCAAACAAACTAAAACTATAACAAATAAGAAAAGAATGTAAGACTGACTGACCTCCATTGAGCCAAAGGACAAGAGGTTTAGAAGAAGCATCCTCAGTAGCTTCAAAAAACCAATAGAATAACTCCCTCTTAGGAACCTCATTGACTTTGACATATCCAGAGTAATGAGCAAAGCTGACATTGAATGATTGGCCTGGTAACTTATACACTCTATCTAACTCTTGTTGGTTTGGTTGGTTGTCAGCAGTAGTAGTGCAAGTGCAACTACCACTTTGGAGGTTGACAAACAAGTAGAAATGAAGAAGAATCAAAGTGACCACCACCCATTTCTTCTTATTATTATTCATATTCATGTTCTTTGAGAAATGAGTGAGAAATGGGAGTCAAGTATTGTAGTTCAGTTGTTGCTTTTTAAAGACCCAGTGGCCGCACGTGATACTCGCCGGGTATGATTATGAGAAAGATTGGATTATACGGCTGGATCATGATTCATGAGTGTTCTTCGGTCATGCCACTGCGCACACTTGAGACCCACTGATGATACATTGATACATGTGTACGAATTGTTTGGGGGAAAAAAACAGAAACATAGGGCATTTATGACATCAAACAAACTGGCAAATGACAACTGCCACTAACTCTTTTAGCACCAAACAAACTTATACAGCCTTATTAGTTAAAACTGTTGTTTTTTATTGGATATAAGTTAAAACTGTAGTGAACCGAAAGCCTATGCTGCTACAATTAAAAATAAAATTTTGTACCATAATAATATTAGATAACTGCTAAGCAGTGAGGGGTGAGAAGAGAAGAAGAGAGATAAGTTTGTGGATAGAGAGATAAAAAGAGTTAAGATTTGGTTGAGAGAAAAAGATAGGTGAGGACAGACATAAACCTACCAAACAACATTTTATCTCACGTATCCTCCCAAAAAGGTTCGCTCTGTTCACTTGATAAAATAGTAATGCATATAAAAAAAAACAATAACGGTGAACATTGCAATCCGGTAAAAAAAATTGTCAGATTAATAGTTTTTTTATTTTCCCTCTACTCAATCTAAAAATTGTTAGACTATTACGGCATCAGGTTGTGTTAATTGAAAAAAAAATATTCAAACAACCAAACTGACTCTCCAATGAGCCATGGCCGAAGATGTACTATAACAAAAGATAAAGACTAGTACGTCTAGCCAGTTTGAACTTTCAAGCAACTAAGTAAACACTTGTACCTCTTAGTTTTCGTCCAACACTAAATATTTCTTATTGTATAACAGTATAATCAAGTAAAACCGCGATATTAATATAGAAGAACAACACCAAGTATTAAAAATATATTTGTGATCTACCAAACAATTACTTGATCTGATAGTTCGGTCAACTATCAATCTAAGTGTATAAATCCAACGACTTAGGCATGATGTCTTTGTATTGAAAACTTGAAAATAAATGAAAAAAATAGTCATGATGAAATATGTTTTATTGCCACTTGAAATGTCCTACACATATGAACATATGTTAACATTGCAATAATTGCAATAGGACTGGATTATATATTGAACGCTAGCTAGCAAAGCAGCAACTCAGTTGCAAAAAAAAAAAAAAAAAAAAAAAAACTGAAACAACAACAACAACTAAGATTTAAGAAGGTCTACTAGATGTTTTTCAAGTCACCAAACTTTAATTCGAATTGAAATTAAATTCAAACTTCATAAAAAAGCAGTTGGTTTAAACAAAACTATAAACAAAAGTATTCAGTGATTAATCACAAAAATGAGACCACAACTGCTTTATGATGGTTTACATTATATTGAGCATCACCCTTTCCCCTTTCCAATTAAAATGGATCAACAAAACAACACCAAGTCCTCCATAACTCTAAACACAAGTTATATCACCACCTTAACATCCTAATTAAGTTCTACCTTAATTCATTTTTGGTGTGCCCATGCTCCACGCATCTAACTTCGTTACAGTGATGGGTGCAGTCTCGTTGTTAGATAAATACATATGAGCGTCCGCCCCTACTGCTAGAGTCGGATTGATTTGGATGCAGATGTAATGCATGCATGTTTTTCCTCTAGCACCAAAACTTTCTACAATGGAATGATCAATCTACAATAAAAACAAAAACAAAACATATAGTAAATAAATGAGAAACCATTCAAAATCAGCATAAACGAATAGTAAGAGTACTTATATTAAGTTGGTAAAATTTTTGGATGATAATACCTGAGGTCTGGGGCCTTGAACCTCACTAGCATCAAAGGGTTATTGATCTCATTTAAAACAAGGTTTGCCAGTAAAAAAAATGTTAAAGACATACATACAAAACTACAAAAAGATAGCCTCTCATCTTTTATATGTACATCTACATACAAAACCTCCATACGATAATTACTATCTAAAGAATTAAGATATACTTCTCTAAGTGATATGCAACAAGCAATGTTTTGAAAACTGAACCGGTGATCGAACTGATTTTTTGTTAAAATGGTTCAACTAGGTTCAACCATGGTTCGACTCGGTCGGACTGATTGATATTTATTTAGCAATTTTTTTTTTAATAATTACAATAATAAAATGAATAAATATATGTTTTAATTCAATATTAATTGGTATTATATATCAAAATAAATTTCTTACATAAGAAACACATAGTAGCATGTTGGTTTGGAGTTTGGACTATATTGTTTAGGTGCTAGATTCAACTCTCCCCACATTATCACTTTTTCAAAAAAAAATAAAATAAAATAAAATAAGGGTGATCCGGTTTAGAACTGAACTGGTTTGCCGGTTCAACCATGGCTTAAGCTTAGATTGAGATCCAACCAAAAACTCAAGGAAAAAAAAAATTAAAATAAGGGTGATCCGGTTTAGAACTGAACCGGTTCGCCGGTTCAACTATGGTTTAAGCTTAGACCGAGAGTCCAACCAAAAACTCAAGTTATAACTTACCCGAACTGAAAACCACCAGTCCAGTCCGGTTTTCTAAACACATCGACCCAAGCAGGGCCATATCAATGTAGGGGTGCAAGTGGATATCAAAATATTCGAATACGATTTGAATTCGTATTCGAAAAATCGGATATTATTCGAAAATTTCGGATATCGGATTCGAATAATTTTTTATGTCCGAACTGGTTTCGAATACGGATTCGGATACTGCCATATCCGCATCCGAAAATATCCAATTCGGTTTAAAAAATTAATACTTATTATATATAATTAATTAATTAATTTATTATTGTATAAAATATTATATAAAATCATAAACTAATAATATAAAACTATAATAACAAAATAATAATAATAAATGACAAATTATATATATATATATATATATATAAATTATATATATATATATATATAATAGTTTTTATAGTGGTAAAATAAATTATTCAAAGCAAATAAAATTTTAATTAATATTAATTTTCGGATCGGATATTTATCCGATGTCCGATTCGGATATCCGAAATCGGTTTCGGATAATTTTTTTAATATCCGTCGGATTTAGATTCGGATTCGGATATCGGTATAAATTTTCGAATTCGGATACAGACATATCCGAATCTGAACCTATCCGTTTGCACCCCTAGCTTATGGCTATGTAACTTCAACATCTGGCTGAAAATATCAAATGAATGAAAATTTTCTCAACAAAATATAAGAAAACAAAATCAAGATATGCTTGAAGTGGGATTAAAATTACCATAACAGAAAATGATTTATGGGAACAAATGGAAATATAACAAAACAAACCTGTGTCGATGTGATTCTTTGAACTTTGGTTAGAGCTCCCACTGCTAGGAGTACATTGCTCATGTGAGTCGAAAGTCCCCCAAGAGTTTCAACTTCCATAATGGGATACTGGACTTCCTGTTTTCCACTTTCATCAAGCCACAATGTCCTTGGCATTGTCTGCAAGATATAGGCAATTCAAAAATAAATTAATGAAAGGCACGATATGATGTACTCCTGAAAGTACAGTACACTATCTTGCATGATATCTTTGGCGAGGATTACATATAATAAAACAAAATCAGTAAATATATACATGTCTAATTTAAGTAGACAAACAAGTATCATGAGCACTATTAAAATCACATGAATGAATTGTTGAGATCATATATTAACAAAAAGAAATATGTATGAAGAAAGACGGTGAAGGATGAATGTAATTGAAATTCACGTGAATACCTGCCCAACCCTTTCTAATATTAGTGTAAGACTCATTGGCCCATCCAATCAAAACTCTTATATTCTTACTCTGATCGTGCGTAGAACGTCTTAGATGCATAGAAATTTCTACAATCCATCCTCTGATCCTCAGCCCCGAGGAATTATCAGCAGAAGTAGTATCTGGTACATATCACTCCGTCTCCGAAAAATAATGACCAATGTGTAATAATCATACCTCAAAAGGATGATCAAGACTAACCTTAAAAAAAATGTTTGACCTGATTCCCGGTCACTGATGTTTCTATTCCTTCTTTTCCCTTTAGTAAAACAGGGGAAAAAAATTGGACATTAGAACATTCCTGTGTTATTAACCGACTGCAATGGGTGTTCAATTCGTGCATGATCGATGTTTTAAAATCTCTACTTCTATAGATTTCTACAATGCTCAGGGTATCTCTTTTTGTGTCCAATCAAAAACTTTCCAATGCCCATCCTTGGCCAACCAATTCAAGCAGGTGTACCTCTAAAAGCACTTTCGTTCATAATATATGTTAGGGTCTATCATAGGGTTGTAGCTAGGTTTGACCCATTCTCTTAAAAATGGATCTGACAAGTTTTTAGGAAACAACATATTTTGTACTTGCCGGTTTCGTGAGTCAATGCCAGTGTACATGATCACAAGCTTATTGCCTGTAAGAATATTAGCTGATCCTGGACTTGTGCTGTTGATGTCAAATGGTTCTGAAGGATAGATTGCTGGCATAAGTGAAATCCAGTTGGTCAAATCAGTCGAATAAGAATGACCCCATATTATGTTGCCCCAAACAGAACCATAGGAGTTGTTCCATTAACAACAGTCACAAACATAAGACAAAAAGATGATGGGAAAATCATAAGAAATGGAAAGCAAGTAAATTAGATATATAACAACATAACATATGGATATGGTGGTACATTTGTTGAAAGGCGTCATTCAAGAAAAGAAAAAGAAATGTTAGATATAATTGGAAAAATTGAAAGAATTAAATTAAAAGAATAGAGTTATGCACTTGTGCAACATTCATTTATTTGTTAGATAGTTTGGTATTGGTTTGTGTTATCTGCAATGAAACATATTACTCAGTAGTTCAATCTTGCCTTGCAAATAGAAAATTATGGGACTCTCACTAATACTTAATTTGGTGAAGAATTCAGAAAACCATGTGAAGTTTGTGTATTTTGACGAGTCTTTAAAAAAATGTAAAAAGTGAGGTTCATCCTAGATTGTTTGGGCTTAAATGATGGGAGTTGAAGAAAGGAAGGTAGAGTTCTTATCTTTAAGACTTGTGTTTTTATTGAAGAATATTGAAAACAAAGTTAAAGTTGTTGAATGATTGAAAGAAACAAAACTTGGAAACAAATAAAGGAGATTGATTGATTGAAGAACTAACATAAAGAAATAAGATTGATTGATTGATTGAAAATGTAAAAACAATAACAAGATTGAAATGAAAGAAATGAAGAACGGTAAAGATTTGAATTGAAAAACAAGAAAAATAAATCCTAATGACACTAGATTAAGTCTAGGGGCTTTCTCTCTCCCCAACTTTTAGATTATATACTCCTACTTTTGCCTTTTACTGATTTGCCATCTTTCATTACTTTTGAGGCACCTCACACTTCACTTTTGTTTTTGCTTTACCAAGGTAGGTTTTTTAGAATGCCATATTTTGAGAGAAGGGCCCCCATCTTTGGCCTTCTGAGTTGAGGGCTTTGGTCATCTTGGTCATCTTTGGTCATCTTGCTTGTCTTCAAGCAAGGATATGAGAGAAAAACTAAGATCACAAATGAGTGATTTATTACAAGTTATACTAATCTTGTTTCGCAGAGTGCGATTGCATTAACCATATGCAACAAGGCCTTAAACCACTAGGAATTCCCTAGTGGACAAGCTTTAAGCCTCGTGAGAGTTTTCCGGTGAAGATACTCACAAACTTTTTCTATTTAGTACCAAGGGTCTTGTTTCCTTATTTATTCTTAGAACTCCATACATCTCATTAGCGGGGAATATAGACAAGCTCCTTTGAATTTAGAATAACATATATACAGTAATTTAATCATCTAAAGATAAATGTGCGAAACATGAGTAATGAAATGCAAAAGCAGAGTTATTTCCAAGGCTTTTGGAGAGCGTCCTTAAGGTGGGTTCTCACAGGGGTGTGTTGCAATCACAACTCTCTGATAGATTCACTCAAGGTTTGTTCTCTCAAGTGCAGTAGGCACTTATATTCCTCGCATACTCAAATAACTTCCAAAGAAATCGGGGTCGATTGATGACATTTGCCATTTATTATCACACCATCCTATTCCTAATTGAGCTAGAGGTCTTTTATTAGGAGTTACGAGGCTAGGGTGATGGTTTAGAAAGAAAAAGGAAGGTAAAAACAAAATCTGATAAGTAGAGAAACTGGGTCTTCAAGATACTTGTAACTAGAGAAGAACCTCGTTTTGCTATTTTGCTTCGAATTGTGATACATTCTTTTAGCCTTTTGGCTTTGTGACTCCATATAATTTTGAATTTTTGGGAGTTATAGCTTTTCTTTTGTTTCTTTTTGCTTTTGTTTCTGATATCGTTTCCTTTTGATTTTGACTTTTTAGGAAATTCGATTTTTGACTCCTTTGAATTTTTTTGGAGTTTTGGTTTTTGGTGGGTACTTCTTTCTTCTCTTTTATTTTTCTTTTCTTTTCAAAGCAACTGACTGTTCTGTTTTTGTACAAGGTCTTCTCTTCTCTTCTTTTGATATTCATCCAGTTTTGAACTCATCAACTGCGTAAGCTTTTTATTGTGTGTTGTAACGGATTATGAATTTTTGGTGAAGAATAAAAAGGCTTTTTAGAAAAGGGTGAAGGCTCAAAAAGGTTAACTAGAGGAAAAACTATCTTTTTAGGGTTTTAACGTTTATTTGGCTCTATCGATCTAAAAAGGGCATAAATTCTCTCATAGGATATGACGTGGTGATCAAGCAAGTGGACGTGTGGTGTTTCTATCTGGACATCCTTTGTGTCATCACTCAATAATCATTCAGATGAGGCTTTTGGCTAGATTCTCACAGGATATGGAACTTAATTGTTCTAACCTTGGCTTCGGAAACTCACTGTTATATACAAACAAATGTTGATGCATGTCATTTATGAAAAGATACAGAAACTATTGTATGTATATTAGTCTAAGTACGAAGAACGAATCCTTACTCTGTTGCTATAATGAAATTTCTAAACTTTTTATTCATCATAGAAAAAGGAAACAAGACTTTTTAATACTAAACGGAAAAATATTTTTGGTCTTTTTCGATTTTTTTTTTAGAAAGGAAGAACTATACTATTATATCTACTATATAGAAAATGCATAGTTTTTGCAAAATATTACTATACCACCCCCAAATAGAACTATGATTTGTCCTCAAAGTATGAAGAGATAAGGAAAGAGATTACCATAGAAACATGAGCAAAAATAGCGATGCACCTGTATTCTATTCTTCATGATGAAAATATGCCACCCCTAAATAAGTTTGGGGCATGAGTTGTTTTATATAGAACGAGAAATACATGGTTTATTATACTATGGATAATTATTCTACTATGAAATTTTTTTGGATTTTTGTATTTTTGAAAACATGCATGAAAGAAAAATGGAAAATTTTGGCATGATATATCTGTTTTACCTACTACTTATATACCAAATTTCCACAAGAAAACAAAATAAAACAAGCAGATAATACACGTAAGAAAGAAACAGAAAAATAAATATATCCAACTATACGGACACTAGGGAAATGCCTAGTCAGAATCCGTGCATGACTTGTCTCGACGTCTAGAAGATCCTTCTCCTTGCTGACTTCGGATCCTAGCATGTTTATCACTACGCGGGAGCGCGTCCTTGATGCTCTTCAGTGTTATAGTGACACTATGCTGAAAAACGCTGCTCCTCTCTGATGGTCCGCTGTTTCGCTATAATGTTCCCCTGAGTTTCTCTGAGCTGGTGGAGATACGCATGCAGAATCCTCTAGCCTCCATAGAGGAAGTGAATTCCATCCATGGGCTGAGTGAACTGTCGAGTGACATCTTCTACGAAGTAATCCACTTTCTTAGTTAAGCGTGCTTGCTCAGCGGCTCTGGCGGCAGGTGGATACCAAAACGTCTAGATGCAGTAGGCATAGATAAGACCTATGGTAGTGTCTTTGACCTCCACTAGGACGTCTATGACATTGAACCCCCAGTGCTGCATGATCCTAGTAACCAACACTGGTAGAGTTGCTCAAAGATAAAGAAGACGATTCAGAAGCTATTCTTCTGTTCTTGAAGAATCCATAAAATATGAAGCATCGCCTTACCTATATCAGAAGGCTTGGCAGAGCCTAGCAGGTTGTCCACTGAGATACTGCCAGCTGGTTCCTTCGTAGCGAACTCTGAAACGAGTGAGACTTGGGGTTTTTCACCCCCTCGAGAAGTGTCTCTACTATTATCACGTCGATGGTCTTATCTACCGTCTGGGGACTATTCCGTCTGATCATAAACCTTAAGAGGAATCCCCATAATTCCACTCACCACTTCCTTGGTGAGCTCCAACGAGCGACCATCCTTGACAACCGTGATGCAGTCATCCTCCTCCTCTAAGCATACCATTGTAGAACGAAAGAGTTAGAGAGGGAGAATAAGCCTCACCTCCCAACAAAACCAAAGCTTCCCATCCTCTTCTCCTAATCTCAGCCTTGAAGTGCACTACGAACAAATTGGAATTGAAGATAGGTTCAAAATTTTGCTCCGACACGATTTTAAGAGCTCAAGCCATTTCGAGTAGGAATTGATAAAATTGGGGTTTCTTGTTAGAATGTGGGTTGAAAATGGGGTAGGCTGTAAAAATTTGGAGTGGTGGTGTTTTGGGGTAAAGTCGCGGTCGCGAGCTAGAAGAGGGCGGACGCAAGTTAACTTGGGTGGCTAGGGTTTAAGAAAATTGGAGAAAATGAATTGGGCCGGGCGATTGCGAGTTATATATACGAAATGATGGCACATGCGAGACACGTGCATTTTTAAGTTACATCGAAATTTTATCCCAAGCCCAAATGAAATCAAAGAATTCCAATCATGTCCTTAGTGCCTTGCCATAAATCATAAAAAAGATAAAAAGTTTACCGACGAAATGAATGATGAAACTCAAAACGTAAGTAAACTAAAACTTATATTACGATGCTAAATTTATCAAAGATTGTTCTACTCTCGATCTATTGAACAGATATAGTGGAGTAGGAAGTTCGTTCCACTCCTAGTCCTTCCGCATGCTGTGTTTTCTAGTCTAATTACTCTACTTTAAGTCTAATGAGAGATTTACGAAATGATAACTAGACTACGATGCAACTACCCACAAGATACAACTGGTCGACTATTTAAACAACTATGGGAATACTACGTCGATTCTATGATAAGGAGTTAGAGGGGGATTGATTCCACCTTAGCTCAACTTAATCCACTAACGACGAATTGTCGTAATCCAAATTGAACTGCTTCGCAGAACAATCTAGTTATTCCTAATCCCTAATTACACATGACATTTCTACCAATTCATAATTAGCATGTGAACGATTACACCCATTCTCATGGTGAACTAATCATTTCTAGAGTGGAAAGGAAATTACGACGACTCTACGATATAATGGAATCAAGCTTTCATCAAGGCTTCTCAATCCCCTCTAATGGAGGTTTAGCCGAGAATCATCACGCTATCATTCCCAATCAAATTCGAACAAGACATGATATAAAGATTTGAACTTTACTTGTTTAAACTCAAATGGAAACTACTCATGCAAAAATTATTTCAATCTAATAAAGACAAATAGTTAAATCTAAGAATTGAACTAAATAAGTAAATGGAAAATGAAACTAGATTACCAAGAACACTATTTTATTAATCTAATGAATAATAAAACAATGATTCAAATACTAAATTAATAATCTACTTTGTTATAAAGTAATTAATTAAACATGAAACTAGATCTAAAACAAGATATGAAAAACTAATTAATTAACTAATTGAAATTCTAAAACTAAGTTCTAAAACTAATTAATGGAGGCTAACTAATCAAATTTTTAATCTAGGTCTAACTATCTACCATTAACAAAGAGCTAAGCTTTTGTTTTTATACTTTTAGATCCAAAAATCGTGCATGGGCTTGGAGCCATGTTTTGGGCCGGAAAATCGGGCCCAAAACCCAATTATTTCAGTCCGAAAAGGGCTCTTCAGCTGGATTTGGCTTCAATAGACTTTTCGTCCACTTTTGCTCCTCTTATTGGGTCAAGGCTTAGACCATTTAAAAACTCTTTCCGAGCCGGTCGTTTTGACATAAGGTAGGCCTAATTCTGAGGTCTGAGTCCAAAGATACGGCCTTCGGAAGTTCTGCTGACTTTGTATGTTGTTTCTGCCCGCGTCGACTTTTCAGCTTTTGACCGGGCTTTACAAAGGCTTTGTCTTCTTGAATCTTGGCCTTTAATCACGGAACTCCTTAGCAACTGACCTTTGCTCCTTTATCTCGCTAAAGTGGCACATTTCTACACATCATGGACTTTGAAGCCTGAAATGCATAAAGAACACGTAATCAGTATTAACTCTTAATTATTACTCACATAATTGATCTAAAAGTATGATGGTTAAGGGGTTAAAACTACAGTTTTGGGCTCTTATCAAACCACCCCCAAACAGCATTTTGCTTGTCCTCAAGCAAAGATGAGAAATTAGAATAAGTGACCAAAAATGGAGTTCTATCTACTCTCGTTTCGCTGAGTGCGATTGCATTGACCGTATGCAACAAGGCCTTAACCCACTAGGAATTCCCTAGTGGACGAGTTATAGCCTCATGAGAGTTTTTCAGTGAAGGTACTAACAAACTTCATCTATACTACAACGACTAAGAAATAAAACTATTGTTTCCTTAGTCATGCTCTAAATTAACTATACCTTTTAATAGCAATGCATATAGAGTAATCAAGTCGAAACCTAAGCTAATATATGCATAATAATCAATCATCTATAATAAACATATATACAATGAGTAATACTATGAAATGCCTAGCAGGTTCGTTTATGAAACTCGGAATAGCGTCCTTAAGTAGGTTCTCACAATAATAGTCAAGATACAACCCTCTGATTTTTCCACTCAAGTTTCATTTACTCCAATTGCAAGCAAGTGGGCACACTTTTACCTTACAATCTCAATGACAACAAAAGGAAGACGGAGTCGATCAAAACACATCGCCACTTACTATCACACTAACCTATTCCTAATTGAGCTAGAGGTCTTTATTAGGTGTTGCGGGGATTAGGAGATAGTTTAAGAAGGAAGGAAATGGATATTCAAAAAGGACAAGTCTGAGATAATAGAGTCTTCATATTATGTAACTAGAGAAAACCTTGTTATTTACTTTTGTTTCTACACTTTGTTTCCATCCTTAGCCATATATTTTTTTTTCTTTTTCTTTGGCTTTTGTCTCCTTTTATTCTATTTTTTTGGAGTTTTTATTTTATTTCTATTTTTATTTTTCTTTTCTTTGGATGGAAATTTCTTTTCTTTATTTTCTGAAGCAATTAACTAACTTTTGTTTACACAGGTTTTTCTCTTCTTCTTTCTTCCTCATTCTATTCTCAGACTTATCTAAATTGGGTAGGCTGAATTTTTTTTATTTTGTTTTGTTTTGTAATAGGGTAAAGGATTTGTGGTTTATGAAAGGCTAAAGAAAGGCTCAGAGGGGCGACTAGTGGAAAATAATTCATAGGTTTGAATTTCTGGCTATATCGATCCAAAGATGGCCTAAATTCTCGCTTAGGATATGACATAGTGATCAAGCAAGTGGACGTGTGATTTCTCTATCCAGATTTTACTTCTCCCTTGTGTCATTTCTCAAATGTTTCGCTCAGATAAGGCTTTAGGCTATATTCTCACAGGATTTGTAGAATAAGTACTCTAGCTTATATTTCAGAAACTTATTGCTAACAATCATAGATACTCATGTAATATATTTATAGATAGATGCAAAGATTATTACCTACATATTAACCTAAGTTTCTAAAAATTATTCTAATACCAAAAGCTACGTGAGACTTCTAGATTATTAAAAGCATAGAGAAAGAAAACAATACCAATATTCCTAAGTGTATAACATAACTTATTTATTTATATTTTTGAATTTTTGAAATTTTAACTAGAAAACAAATGCATATTATACATATTTATATCCTAACAGATGCCTTAATTACACGTGTTTCTATGCCCCCCCCCCAAATAAGAAGCATGCTTTGTCCTCAAAGCATTTAAATAAAGAGGGTAGAAAAATACCATGGAAACACGTGAAATTCTGGAACATCTGCAAAACAGACACTAACTAGAATGTAAACTTACCTTATGTCCCACTTTATTCATCATCCTCCTCATCCTCTTCTTCTATAAAGAAGTGAGGTTCTTTCGCGTCTTGCCATCCCATGATAATTTGCCAGGCTTCCCGCCATTTATCATATATTATGGCTAACCTATTAAGCGCCACTTGGTCTGACAAGGTGTAGGGTGCAACCTGATGAGGTTGTATCCTCCACCCTTGCCAAGTCATTGCATGGAAAGATCGAATAATACTATTGGTGGGTCGCACGCGATTGTCCTAACCGTAATCCAATCCGTGAAACGTGTACAAAAAACAGGAAAGAAACATAACATAATACGGGAAATTAGAACAGGCATAAGAAGGTACTTATGCCTCATGCTATGGGCTCGAGCTAAACTAGACATCAAGGTTCTAGGAAGGTCGTGGCACATACGTCCCGTGGCTAAAGCAAGGAAGACGCTGCAAGTGGTTTCATTCACAGAAGAAAAACACCGTTCCCCTAAAATGTTTAGCATGATCCAAAACATAACAGTTCCTATGTTCATGGACAGGCTACCAAAGGCGACGTTATATTCCCCTTGGTCCTCGATACGGAAAATGCCTGCCCCATACGACTCATGCAAAAAATCATAAGTGTAGACATTCATATTATCTACCCAATAGCACCATGGGTCTTGTATTTCAGCGGGCATAGCAAGTCCAAGGACAAATGCTAGCAAGAACCTAGTAATTTCCATTGGTTCATCATCAATGTTGATGGAGAACACTTGTTCTCCATCTAGTCTCTCAAAGAAAATGCAGTTATCGTAAAAATAAGATGCTAGTGTTGGAGAATAAAGTTCAGCAGGTCTTACCATAAGCGGTTCCCAGCCTACGTATGTGATCGCCTCGCAAAACCAAGCACCATAAGTAGTGCTTTGGAACAAATCTTCGAAAGACTGTTCCGATATTATTGTAGGAGATGTCATCTCAAAACGATGCTCGAACAGCTGCAAATGATCGGGAACAACCCGCAGAAAACCGGAAATTTTGTGTTTACGGAGGTCGGAGGTTCCACTTGAAGAAAAGGCCTCGATGATTTTCGAGTTCTAGTGTTTGGGCACGAGTCGCGCTCACCTTGGATGCAGGTGCGCTCCACTGGGGCGCAGGTGCGCCCGAGGTGCTAATTTTTTAAAATGGTGAAGAACAACCAGAAACGTGGGAATGAAAGGTGAGTGATGGAAGTTAGGTGTAGTGTGGGTTGTGAGTGTAGAATGACTGAAGTTTTTATAGGTTTAAAGTTGCTAAAACGGATTGGGAAGTTGCCAAAAAGTTTTTACGGTAATTTCCGAAAATACTAAAATTTTGAAACCCGAAACGGAAACAACTCATATTTTTGATTCTAAAACAACCCTAGTATCTCTTAGGTTGAATTTAGGATAAAACTACCTAACTTATTGAGATTTCATCCTAACCAATACTTATTCATAGATATGCCCATATCGGCAATATTCTCACCCTAACTCCGAAATAACTTCTAAAAACAGGGCCATATAAAAATCATGCTGGAATAGATAATACCACCCTCAAACAATTTGGGAAGGTGGGATCAATATTAAACAACCACGCACAATGAAAATAACCGCATTATATTAAATTTTTCATTCAAAGTATATTTCACTACAAAATTCAAATTACCGAATTAAGACTGACATTAAAATAACTAACAATAATAAAACTACAAATAAAAATCATCAAGCTATACTATCCCTAAACACGTCGGTATTGGTAGCGGAGGGCACACGTTCAGGAGATGGCTCCTGAGCTCCCGATGGGCCAGAACCATTTGTCTTTCGGCGACGACGCTCGTGCCTCGATGATGTTTCCTCAGAAGGAAAATCCCCGTGAGGTGGAAAGCGTGCAAGCATATCGGCCCGAAACTGGCGCTGAGATTCCATCTCAGCCCTCATCTGTTCCCACCTCTCATCCTCTCGCTGGGTACGAATCTCGAAGTTATGGTGGATAGTAGCCTGTCGAGTTCGGAGGTCTTCGCAGATAGTATTCAGTGAACGCATGCCCCGATGAATCACAGCCATGCGTTCTGCATCTGACCAACACCTCTCCAAAGCATCAAAGATCAAAACAAGTCAAGTCCTCCTCATCCTCCGAGTCATTCTCATTTCCACCATCCTCCTCGTCCTCTACCCTATCCTCAGGCAACCTCCAAACTCGTTGGACACAATCCTTATAAATACGAGGATTTCGGTGTAGGGTGAGGTAAATCCTATCAGACGTCGGAGTCACTCTCAACTTCAGCATGATCATGGTTATCAAAACAGGGAGAGGTGCAATAGACTTTCCCACTCCCCTAATCATGCTAACCAAAAACTCCAAAATGCAGAACTCGTACTTCTGCTCCTGGAGTATCCATAGAATGTGGAGGCAGTTAAGACCGATGTCGCTGACCTTCTCCTTCCCTTGGACGTTCCAACCAATCCACTGAGCTGCAGCCAGCTGGTTGGTTCTGAGGGATGCCTGGCGAACACAATGAGAGCTCGCATTGTAGTTCCTTTCGGTAACAGTCGCATTCATCAACGGCTCGACCACGCGATATATTGGGACTCTGTAACGCAGATCAAGATGGATTCTAGGCGGAATGCCTAGAATCTCAGCCAACAACCCAGCAGTTACTTCCTTCCTCCTCTTTGCCACTGTAACCAAAATTCTACTCCCGTCCAACTCCCTCGTGTTGTAAAACCGTCGGACTAACTTTTCGTGGTAGAAGGCGTTGGTGGAGTACCACAAGCTATTCCAATCTCTACTAATTATTTCATCACCGTAAAACGGCGCGAAGTGGTCTCCAGTAAATGCTTGCTCCGGCAAAATTCGACGTTGTTGAGCCATTGGAGTGTTTGGAATGTAGTGGGGAAGCAATGAGGGACAACCTCACAAAAAAACGATGGTGGTGGTGGTGTGGTGGCGGATGATGAATTTCTTTTTTTTTGGTGGTTTTGATGATTTAAATTGGTGGAAGGTGGTGGTGGTAACGGTTTTGAGAAGATTTGGAGTGGGTTTGGATGTTTGTGTGTGGGTGTATTTTTTTTTTTTTTTTTTTTTTTTTTTTTTTTGTTGGGGTTTAAAGCTTTGTTTTTATTGTTAATGGCGGTTTGGGAGGATGAAGATTGCGATGTTGGTGTGAAGGTAAAGGTGAGTGCTTGCGCACGAGTTGAGCCCAAGCCCAATTCGAATTTTTCGAATTTTGTCGATTTTTAGCGCGACTTCAAACTAATATTCCCGCTTTGTTACTGGTCTGATTTTTGTGAATGAGATATGGAAATGATCAGGAGAGAATTTCCAATCCAATGATCCATAAAACACTCTATTCCGACCGTGGATGACATATAAGATAGTGGAAAACGCCTCAAAGTGCGTGCATAACGTACGTTATGCGAACGAATGAACTCTAAATTCATAGATAATGTCAACCCGAATCGAAATACAATTAAATGGCCTAAACAACTCTAATGGGACATAAAACATTCTAGGATGGAAACACGAATACCCCACCCCTAAACAAATTTTTTTACAACAGAGTTAATAAAATTTGTTTTTTTTAAAAGTGGGTCTTTTAAAGTCAGATTCCCGAGACTTCCTAGATTACTATGTTTATTATTTAATATTTTTTTTACTTTTATAAGGAAAAACAATAAGCAATAAGGACATAATTCACCCCATAGAGAAATATGACTCAAAAATTCGAGAAAACATGCAAGAGTGGAAAACGTGAATTATGTTAAACGTGGACTTAGGATCCGGTAGTTACAGCCACACACTCCATAGGGAGGTCCGGTTACCTTAATGGTGCACTCACCAATATCTGGAAATAAAAGGAAATGCACCAAACACAAAAACTGAGTCATTTATAGTCAGATACTCGAGACTTTATCTAAACATATGTATGAACATGCAGTTTATCATATATCAACAACCGAAATAGTTGTGGATCATTCCATAAATAAATATCACAGAAAACATATCCAAACACAATCAAGCACCAAGATTTCCTATGATGCAACCTAGTGAACTGCAAGCGAAGTCGGATAGACCTATAACGTAACCTAGCATGCACCTTCTTTATCATTTTTGAACGAGAGGGTGTCCTAGTGAATAAGTGTGGAAAAGTGAATGGTTGTGGAAGATATGGTGGATATGGATAAGTTGTAGAAGGAAAGCATGTAAACAATGAGGATGTGGGTTTAGCACAAAACTCATTCCTAGTGTAGGTAGGGACTGTCTCAAGTCTGAAAATGAAGGTGTCAAATTGTTTGTCCTTCTGAAGTATTTGTTTACTAGGTGGATTTAAAAATTATGAAGCATGTGAGAAAACAAAAGGATCGAAAGTGCAAACTCGAGATTCCTTTGAAAGGGTGGAAGGAGGGGAGTCGAGGTGGATGTTGTGCAAAGTAGTTCTTGATAGGGTGAATCATCACCTGCTCTAAGAAACTCATCGAATTCCTCATCTAGATTGGTCATATCCACATTACTATGGTAGTCCTCTATATCTTTGAGAAAGTCATCTATCTCGCCCTCATCCATAATATGTGTATCGACTAGTGTAGGGATGAAAATGTTGGAGTCCGAACTTCCAAAGGAAAGAAATTTGGGCATATGATTATCGGGGAACATGTTGTTGAAATAATCTAGAGCTTAAGCTCTCGATCATGCTAACCTCTCCATCCATGATCTAATCGGGTAAATGTGTCTTTGTTTGAAAAACATTTAGTTCAACAAACAAAATGGCCAAAAGACATGGACATCGAACCATCGCGCAATTAATGAGCGCATTGGCGGTTGCCGTGAAAGGGCGCCTCTAAGATGATCGGGACAGAGTCGTTAGCGATTTCCTCAGATCGAGGATGACAAAATCAGCCGGATAGTAGAATCCTGAACCTTTACCTTAAGCGTTTTCAACCATACCCCTTAGGATACTTAATAGACCGATTAGCTAATTGCAACGCGTCATTTTAGTGTGTTGCATCTCCTCTAGACCTATTTGTCTATACAAATAAAACGGGAGTAAGTTAACACTAGTCCCCGTGTCTAATAACGGTGTCGTCGATAGGAATCTCCTAAGGTGCATTGTACAATAGATCTACCGGTGGTCCTTGTACTTAACAATTCTATTATGTTCAGATAGAGTTGGGAATTGTTCTGTTAAAAAGGCGTCTTTTGGTATATTGGTCTTACGCCTAGTAGTACACAACTCCTTAAGAAACTTAGCATGGTGTGGTAGCTTTTTAATAGCTTCGAGGAAGGGAAGGTTTATAGTTAGATTCTTGAAAACGTCCCTAATCTCCTTATAATTTGTATCCCTAGTTAACATGGCTAATTTTTGTGGAAACGGTGGTTTCTCTCTATATTTAGCATATGTATCACTTGGATGTTTAACCTTGGCTTTCTATTTCTTAGGTTGTGTTGTAACTGGTACCTCTACAGTGGTAGGCTCTTCAGTTTCTATTTCGGTATCTAGTAAAATAGCGGTGTAGGTATCTTGGTGGGGTAACTATAGGCATAGTTACTTTGTTATCAAGCACTCTGCCAGAACGGAGAGTGGTGATGGCATTTAGCTCACCTACATTTTCATATTCATTACTAGTATTATCGGTTACCTCAAAGGCTGTGTTTGTTGTTTTAGGATTAGGTATTGCGTGACCTGGAAACACACCATTGGGTTGGGCTTTATCTTGGGCCAACTGTTGGCTTAAATTATTAACGGATTGTAGAAGCTGTTGGTTAGATTGAGCCATGGTTTGGAAAAGCTTTTGGCTCACTTGTATGAAGGTGTCAAGACGATCCGGTTGTGTGGGTGTAGTAGTCACGGGTGGTGTGATTGGAACTATCTCGCGTGAATTATTTATGGGCGGATTTTGATAGGTATTATTTACCGGAACGATACCTCTATTAGCATTATAATTATTATAACTACCTTGACCTTGTGCTTGACCTTGCCGAGGTTGCACTTGGTTGTTATAATTATTATAATTACCCTAACCCTGTCCTTTGTCGTGGTGGAGCTTGGTTATAACTATGCGTTGGCCTAACATATTGATTATTGTATCCTGGAGGTGTGACATGTTGGTTATTTTTCCAACTGAAGTTGGGATTTTGTCTCCAAGGTGCGTTAGGTTCACTATTAATGGAACAAGCCTGTTCATAGGATATAGGACAGTGGGAGTCGGGATGCTCAGGACTCCAACAGAAACTACATGGATTTGAATTTACATTCATGACGGGGATAGGCTTTTGTTGAACAGAAATGGCCTCGACCTTTTTAGTGAGTGATTCAATTAGAGTTTTAAGCTCGGGATCGTGTTTAATTTCAAACATACCGGCGGCCTTAACTGTATTAGAAGAACTAGCGGAGCGGTGGATATCGTCACTACCCCCCCAGTTGTTATTTCGCTTAGTTTGATCCTCTAAAAATTTATAAGCCTCCGAGGCTCCTTTACTTAAGAAACTATCCCCATTCATTATGTCAAGGACTTCTTTATGGTGGTGTAGAAGTCTTTTGAAAAAGGCACGAACTAACGTGTCTTTCGCTAGGTTATGATGTGGACACTCTATAAGGAGATCGGTGAACGATTCCAAGCCTCGAAAATGATTCATGAGGATTTTGTCGAAAAAGAAATGAATCTTGGAAAGCATCTCATCCCGTCTTTAGGGGTGGGTAAAAATGTTTTATAAACAATTTGAACAAGTTTAGCCCACGAGTCCACGTAATTAGCGCTTTGGGCAGTTAACCAAGACGCCGCCTTTATCGGGCTAAGGTGAAAGGGAATACCCTCGGTTTAATTTGTTCTGCACCAACCGTAGGATGGTGGAATGTTGTTAGGACTTGTTCAATCCTACGCATGTGTTGATAAGGTTTTTCATGGTCTAAACCATTTAAAACGGGTAACAAATTAAAAATATTTGGAGGGATTCGAAATCCCTAATCGGTCCGCTAGAACGATGCAAGATTGGGGGCTATCGCCAAGGCTTTCAGAGAAGTCGAGAGAGGAGTCTCTCCTTCTTCAGGCATTATATCAGGTGGTGTGTGTGAAATAGTAGCTAGAGGTGTAGTGGGTGGTATACTAGATAGACTTGTTTGTTGACGTTGTCGTGTAATTACGTTTGGTGTTTTTGTTCGACCAGACCTTAATCTCATATAAGGCTAAGACCAAACTTAGCTAAACATGTCAACACTCCAAACAATCCTGATATACTAGTGTAAACCTCTAACAGGAGATGCGAGGAGTGGAAGAAAGGAATACCTGATTGCGTCATTGCTTCGCTTATGAATAGCATCTTGTTTACGCGTGTTTAGTGTATATAACAAGTTAGAACACTTAAAAACTTGAAAAATCGAAGTTCGAATCAAACCTGTGGAAATCCGGCAAAATTTAGCTCGTATGCGGGTGCGCTCACTTTTTATGAGCGCCGGTGTAAACTTCGAAGTTACAGATATTTGAGCTGGTCGCTAAGCTCGGTTTAAGCTGGTCGCTTTTAGCTTCCAGTAACTTTAGCGCAGGTGCGCTCCGTGCAATTTTTTTTTTCGAGGAAGTGTAATGCTGAAAAAGACAACCACAGTTAAAATCGAACAAGGGTGGGTGGGTGAAATGGGACTTTAAGAAGAGTACTTATACTATGAAAACAATGCGAAAGTGAAACTAAGATGGCAGCGGAGCTATTTGATAAATCATAAAAAAGATATAAAGTTTACCTACGAAATGAACGATGAAACTCAAAACGTAAGTAAACTAAAACTTATATTACGATGCTAAATTTATCAAAGATTGTTCTACTCTCGATCTATTGAATAGATATAGTGGAGTAGGAAGTTCGTTCCACTCCTAGTCCTTCCAAGATTTGTGTTTTCTAGTCTAATTACTCTACTCTAAGTCTAATGAGAGATTTACGAAATGATAACTACACTACAATGCAACTACCCACAAGATGCAACTGGTCGACTATTTAAACAACTATGGGAATACTACTTCGATTCTATGATAAGGAGTTAGACGGGGATTGATTCCACCTTAGCTCAACTTAATCTACTAACGACGAATTGTCGTAATCTGAACGATTACTCCCATTCTCATGGTGAACTAATCATTTCTAGAGTGGAAAGGAAATTACGACGACTCTACGATAATCGGAATCAAGCTTTCATCAAGGCTTCTCAACCCCCTCTAATGGAGGTTTAGCCGAGAATCATCACGCTATCATTCCCAATCAAATTCGAACAAGACATGATATAAAGATTTGAACTTTACTTGTTTAAACTCAAATGGAAACTACTCATGCAAAAATTATTTCAATCTAATAAAGACAAATAATTGAATCTAAGAATTGAACTAAATAAGTAAATGGAAAATGAAACTAGATTACCAAGAACACTATTTTATTAATCTAATGAATAATAAAACAATGATTCAAATACTAAATTAATAATCTACTTTGTTATAAAATAATTAATTAAACATGAAACTAGATCTAAAACAAGATATGAAAAACTAATTAATTAACTAATTGAGATTCTAAAACTAAGTTCTAAAACTAATTAATGGAGGCTAACTAATCAAATTTTTAATCTAGGTCTAACTATCTACCATTAACAAAGAGCTAAGCTTTTGTTTTTATACTTTCAGATCCAAAAATCGTGCATGGGCTTGGAGCCATGTTTTGGGCCCAAAACCCAATTCTTTCAGTCCGAAAAGGGCTCTTCAGTTGGATTTGGCTTCAATAGACTTTTCGTCCACTTTTGCTCCTCTGATTGGGTTAAGGCTTAGACCATTGGAAAGCTCTTTCCGAGCCGGTCATTTTGACATAAGGTAGGCCCGATTCCGAGGTCTGACTCCAAAGATACGGCCTTCGGAAGGTCTGTTGACTTTGTGTGCTGTTTCTGCCCGCGTCGACTTTTCAGCTTTTGACCAGGCTTTACAAAATCTTTGTCTTCTTGAATCTTGGCCTTTAATCACGGAACTCCTTAGCAACCGACCTTTGCTCCTTTATCTCGCTAAAGTGGCACATTTCTACACATCATGGACTTTGAAGCCTGAAATGCATAAAGAACACATAATCAGTATTAACGCTTAATTATTACTCACATAATTGGTCTAAAAGTATGATGGTTAAGGGGTTAAAACTACAGTTTTGGGCTCTTATCACCTTGCCAACTTCAAGAGCTGATTTGCGCTTTGTTACTCGTTTGATCTTGACCCATGAGGTACCAAAACGATCAGCATAAAAAATGCAACGTAAAGGTATTGGGTACGCTCACATCCAATGGTGGATGAAAACAGATAATGGAAAGAAACGAAAAGGAAATACGTACAGATACTAGAAGGAAAATTTTAATTAATTTTTTTTGGGTTTTGAATAAGTTTGACTGAAATTTTAAAAAGGTGGGTCATTTTAAGTCTTATCCCCAAGACTTGGAAATTTTTGAAAACTTGAGTCAATCTCAGCCAGATGGTTGGATTACTGTCTTAAACCGAGCATAATGTACTGGAGGATAACACGTGTATACTTTATAAACATAATTATTATGAGGTTGAAGACCGGGGCAAGTTGGTATTTGACTGTTCATCTCTTACGTGCGTATGAACCATTCTTACCTAAATCGGGAATGATTTTCGGTATATGTGTCCATATCTTCACCTGCAGTTTTCTAGGAAGTGCTTATACACAATCATTGAAACTTATGCATCTAGTCTTGTTATGTTGCTTGTTACAGAAGACATTTTTGAAAAGTTTTTCAGAAAAGAGAGAGATTGAGAAGGGGAAAAGATTTTTAAGAGGGGAAAAAAAAATTAAGAAAGGAAAATTTTGAAAATTTGTACAATTTTGAGTCTTTTATCATCAGATTTTTGAGACAAAATAGAGAGGTGGAGGCAAAAGATAGAATTAAACATAGAATAGTATCACTTTGTGTTAATCTATTTGTTTAATTCTTGTTTGGAGACGCCTCGTATTTTTTTTTAGTTGGTTTTCTCAATCAAAATATATCTTTAACCATATAGAGGTTTTGACAAGAAGATAAAATTATACGTGAATCCGGTATCATTTTGGTTACTTTGGGGTGTATAACTTTCATTTTTATATCCTTTGGCTTTGAAAACTATGGAGAGATGTTTTTAGAAACTCGTACTCAAAAGCTGTGACTCTAGATGCTACTATTTGAAAACAAACCATAACAGATAATCTTAGGCAACTTTCATGTCGGCTCTGTGGTGAACCCAATCTAGACAGACAAAGCTTCAGCTACGCGAGTTGGGGGATTTATTGCGCAAGACATGGAATGTCCTAACCCGGGCGAATAGCTCGATGATATAGGCTACCCTTAGTAAGCAAAGCTAATCTCAAACCGCCTCTAGATTGTGTTGTTCTAGGGGTTGGTTTGTGTAAAATCTATTCCCCGTTTTATTTTTGAAAAATCACTTAACTATTAATGTATCGAGAATCTATCATTAACAGAACAAAGAAAACAAACATTTTTGAAAAAGAAAAGAATTTTTTTTTTGTATACTCACTCCACAGGGTTACACTACTCATACGACGAGTAAAAAGTGTTTTACAAAGAATATTCGAGATATACTATGGACTAAGGCTCCAGCACTTACAACCACACCCTCTGATAAAAGTGATTTTACGTATTCTAACTATCTATGCGTAAACACAAATAATCAATTTACGTAAATACGTGGTTATATCAATATTCCTACTCTCAATAACGAAGTAATATAAGAGAGTCAGGATTCGTTCCACTCTTAAACCCTCAAGACTTAATTAGAATTCAACTACTCGACACAAAGAACAATGTGAGAGTAATGTGTGATGTGAATTTTCTAATATCATTATACTATCATTTCCCAAGCAAATCAAACAAGACATGGTATAAAGGGTTGAACTTTGCTTGTTCGAATTTAAAAGGAAACTACTCATGTAAGAATTGATTTAAACTAATAGTGACAAATACTAAATCAATGAATTGCAATAGATGTTTAATGGAAAATGAAGCTAGATTATAAAAAAACAACTAACTTTATTAATCTAATGAAAAGTAACAATGATTCAATAATCTATATTAAAACAAGGTATGAAAACTAATTAATTAATGGGATAAAACTCAAAACTAGATCTAGATCTATCTTTTTCTAACCCTAAACTCCATTAACATTAGCTTCCTAACCTAACTTATTTTCTAACCTAACTATCTACCATTAACAAAGAGCTAAGCTTTTGTTTTTATATGTTCAGATCTAAAAAGCATGCATGGGCTTGGAGCCATGTTTTGGGCCAGAGAATCAGGCCCAAAACCTAATACTTTCAGTCCAAAAAGGCCTCTTCAGCTGCAGTTGACTTCGACAGACTTTTTGTCCACTTTTGCTCCTCTGATTGGGCCAAGGCTTGGACCATTGGAAAGCTCTTTCCGAGCCGGTCGTTTTGACGTAAGGTAGGCCCAATTCTGAGGTCTGAGTCCAAAGATATGGTCTTCGGAAGTTCTGTTGACTTTGTGCACTATTTCTGCCCGCGTGAACTTTGACTTTTCATCTTTTGACCGGGCTTTACAGAGGCTTTGTCTTCTTGGAAATTGGCCTTTAATCACAGAACTCCTTAGCAACCGACCTTTGCTCCTTTATCTCGCTAAAGTGGCATATTTCTGCACATAATGGACTTTGAAGCATGAAATGCATAAAAACACGTAATCAGTATTAACTCTTACTTATTATTCACATAATTGGTCTAAAAGTACGATTGTTAAGGGGTTAAAACTACAGTTTTGGGCTCTTATCAAACCACCCCCAAACAGCATTTTGCTTGTCCTCAAGCAAATATGAGAAATTAGAATAAGTGACAAAAATGGAGTTCTAACTACTCTCGCTTTTCAAAGAGTGCGATTGCATTGACCATATGTAACAAGGCCTTAAACCACTAGGAATTCCCTAGTGGACGAGTTATAGCCTCGTGAGAGTTTTCCAGTGAAGGTACTCACAAACTTCATCTATACTACAACGACTAAGAAATAAAACTATTGTTTTCTCATTCATGTCTCAACTATCTATACATCTCACTAGCAATTGAATAAGAATAACCAAGTCAAAAACCTAAACTAATATATGCATAATAATCAATCATCTATGATACAAATATATATACTATGAGTAATACTATGAAATGCCTAGCAGGTTCGTTTCTGAAAACTCGGAATAGCGTCCTTAAGTAGGTCCTCACATAAATGTCAAGACAAAAACCACTCGATTTTTCCTCAGTTTCAAGTTTAGCTACTCAAGCAATGCGGTGGGCACACTTTACCTTACAATCTTAATGACAAACAAGGAAGCGAGTCGATCAAACACATCTGCCACTTACTATCACACTAACCTATTCCTAATTGAGCTAGAGGTCTTTATTAGGTGTCATGGGATTAGGAGATGGTTTAAGAAGGAAGGAAATGGATATTCAAAAGGACAAGTCTGAGATAATAGAGTCTTCATATTATGTAAACCAAGAGAAAACCTTGTTATTTTCTTTTTGCTTTTTTATACTTTGTTTCCATCCTTAGCCATATTTTTTCTTTTTCTTTTCTTTGGCTTTTGACTCACTTTTATTTATTTTTGGAGTTTTTATTTATTTCTATATTTTTTTTTTTTCTTTTTCCTTGGATGGAAACTTCTTTTCTTTTTGGAAGCAACTAACTAATTTTTTGTTTACACGTGTTTTTCTTTTTCTTTCTTCACTCATTCTATTCTCGGACTTATTCTAGATTGGGTAAGTTGAATTTTTTATTTTGTTTTGTTTTTGTAACAGGGTAAAGGAATTGTGGTTTATGGAAGGCTAAAGAAAGGCTCAGAGGGGCTTAACTAGCGGAAAATAATTCATAGGTTTGAATTTCGGCTATATCGATCCAAAGAGGGCCTAAATTCTCGCTTAGGATATGACATAGTGATCAAGCAAGTGGGGGCGTGTGATTTTTCTATCCGGATTTTACTTCTTCCTTGTGTCATTTCTCAAATGTTTTATTTCATATAAGGCTTTTAGGCTATATTCTCACAGGATTTGTAGAATAAGTACTCTAGCCTAGATTTTAGAAAGTTACTACTAACAATCATAGATACTCATGTAATATATTTATAGATAGATGCAAAGATTATTACCTACATATTAACCTAAGTTTCTAATAATTATTCGATGCAAAAGCTCATTGAGACTTCTAGATTGTTAAGAGCATAGAGAAAGAAAACAATACCAATATTCCTAAGTGTATAGCATAAACTTATTTATTTATATTTTTGAAAATTTTAACTTGAAAACAAATGCATATTATACATATCTATATCCTAACAGATGCCTTAATTACACGTGTTTCTATGCCCCCCCAAACAAGAAGCATACTTTGTCCTCAAAGCATTTAAATAAAGAGGGTAGAAAAATACCATGGAAACGCGCGGAAATTCTGGAACATCCGCAAAACAAGGTTAGAACATACTAATATAGGAAATAAAAAACCGACGCGAACTCTATAAGAGTTCCACCCATTATGGGTAAATGTAATTAAATTGCTTGGGACATAAGCGCGGACACTAACCTGAAACTAAAACTTCCCTCCACTCCAAGTTTTCGTCATCCTCCTCTTCTATAAAGAAGTGAGGTTCCTTCGCATCCCGCCATGCCATTATAATTTGCCAAGCTTGCCGCCATTTATCATCTACGGATGCTAACACGTTAAAAGCGCCACTTGGTCGGATGGGGTGTAAGGTGCAACTCGATGAGGTTGTATCCTCCACCCTTGCCAAGTCATTACACGGAAAGATCGGATAATACAATTGGTGGGTCTCACAATTTCGACCCCAACCCAATCAAGTAAAACGGGCACAAAAAATAGGGAAGAAACATAGCATAATACGGCAAACTAAAACAGGCATAAGAAGATACTTATGCCTCATGCTATGGGCTTTCGTGCTAAACTAGACATCAAGGTTCTCGGGAAGGTCATGGCACATACGCCCCGTGGCTAAAGCAAGGAAGATGCTGCAAGTGGCATCATTCACGTAAGAAAAAAATGCCATTCCCCTAAAATGTTTAGCATGATCCAAAACATAACAGGTTCCTATGTTCATGGATGAGGGCTACCAAAGGCGGCGTTATATTAGCCTTGGTCCTCGATCACAGGAAAATGCCCGCCCCTAAGCCTCATGCAAAAGTCATAAGTGTAGACATGCATATTATCTACCCAATAGCATCATGGGTCTTGTATTTCAGCGAGCATGGCAAGTCCAAGAACAAATGCTAGCAAGAACCATAAGCGGTTCCCAGCCTACGTGTGTGATCACCTCGCGAAACCAAGCACCATAAGTAGTGCTTTGAAACAAATCTTCGAAAGACTGCAAATCACCCGAGAACAACCCACAGAAAACTGGAATTTTCCGTGTTCACAGAAGGCAGGGCGCGGGTGCGCTCCACTTGGGCGCGAGTCGCGCTCTGAGTAAACTTTCTTAAATTGTCTAGGGCGCAGGTGTGCTCGTAAGAGTTGAAGCAGAAGTTTAAGAGGAAAAAGAAGGGAAAGCTTGGAGTGCAAGGTGAGAGATGATGGTGGGGTGTAGTGTGGGTTGTGAGTGTAGAATGAAAGAAGTTTAAATAGGTTCTGAGCTTCCAAAACAAATCGGCAAGTTTCCAAATTGTTTAAGGCAATTTCCGGAAATAGAAAATTTCCAAACCCGAAAACGGAAACAAACCATATTTTTATTTTATAACAACCTGGTATCTTTTATACTGGATTTAGAATAGTAACTTCTAAACTCTCTTAGATTTCATCCTACCACCACATCTAATCATAGGTATGCCAATTACGACAATATTCTCAACCTTCACTCCAAAACAAACTCTAAAATGGAGGATCTTCTACAAATCATGATAGAATAAATAATACCACCCCCAAACAATTCGGGAAGGTGGAATTAACAATAAAATCCATGCACAATTTGAAAAGAACAACATTATATTAAAATTGAAATTCAAACAACATTTAACTACCAAATTCAAAGTTAACTACGGAATTTAACAACGTAACATCCTATCTACTAAAAATAATAAAAAACAACATCAAAACAACAAACAAGGAGAAATCTAGCTACTCTTAAAGGGAGCAAGGTAGGGATAAGAATAGGAAGTTTAGTGATCAAGCATGGAAAAACCAAACACCCCACCCCCAAACAAATTTTTGAAAACAGGTTTGTAAAAATTTGTTTTAAAACGTGGGTATTTTAAAGTCAGATTCCCTAGAATTAAAGTGATATATATGTATTTACATGCAGTTTCCCATATATCAATAATCTAAACAATTATGGATCTTTTTATAAATAGTTAACATGGAATGCACCACCAAACAAAATCAAGCTCCAAAACTTTCTACGACGCAACTTAGTTGAATAAGAAGGTGTCCAAGTGAATGATCGTGAGTAAATGAATGGTTTTGGAAAATACTTGGAATGTGGATAAGTGTTAGAAGAAAAGGGTGGGAAGAATGATTGGATTTTATGAGGGATTAACTCAGGTGGATGGTGGTAGGGTGGTGCTCTAGGTACTGCTTGAGAAGGTGGATCATCACAGGCTCTTATAAACTCGTCGAATTCCTCATCTAGGTTGTTCACATCCATATAATTATGGTATTCATCTCCATCTTCGAGGAATTCATCTATCTCATCTATTGTGAGGTTTAGTCAATCTCTTCTATGGTCAGAAGGCAGGGTTAAAAATTCTTTCTCTAGTTCAGTTATGTTCAAAGAGTCAAAATTGTGACCTTTGTCTTCTTCCATAAGAGGGATATGTACTAGTGTAGGGAAGACATCGTCGGAAGCACTAATGTGATATACAAAACTCTCAATAGACTTAACTTCACCTTCTACAGGAAAATCTAGTTGTTCATGCGGTGTTTTATCCCTATACCTAATATGAGGGGGAACATATTTGTTAACCGTTGCTTTATCTTTTATCACTTTCCAACTAGGTTTCCATATTGGAACCTCTACAGGTGTAGGGTCTTCAATTTTATGATGAAGATTTGGTATGGTATCATTTATAGTTTTCATGGGTGATCTTTAGGCATAGTCACTTGGTTATCAACTACTCTCCCTAAACGAAGGGTAGTGACGCCTGTAGGTCCCCTTTGGTTTATATTACCATTACATCAATACTTTTATTTGAAGGCGGTGTTTGTTAACTTAGGATTAGGCAATCGCTTGACTTGGAAACACGCCAGGTTTGGTTATTATTTTGGTTAGAAGACATGTCAATAACCTTTTGGCACAAAAGATCGCATCATTTGCATCGTTTGTTTCATCATATTAGAGTTTTGATCATGATGATCTTTCATCAAGTTGGAGTTTTGTTGCATAATTTGATTTTGTTTCTCCAACAAGGTCACTACTACTTTGTCCGTAGATGGTTGTATTGGAATTAAAGCTTGTTGGCGTTCATGTCTTGATGTTGATAGTTCGGGTTCGGGTACTAAACCTCTATTCGGTCACCTAAGTTCCCTTGTCCTTGATGTTGAGTTAACTGGGTTGAAGTATGATGGTTGTGGTGGTGTTTGTACATAGACAAAAGGACAATAGAAGTCGGAATGCTCAAGACTACAACGACATTATTACAACGAAGTAGAGTTAATGTTCATGACCGGAGTGGGTTGTTGTTGAAGAGATGGCATCTACCTTTTAGTGAGGGCATCGGTAAGAGTTTTAAGCTAGGGATCATGTTTAACCTCAAGAGAAGAAGGAGAGGAGCCGGGAGGAATCGTTTCCTCCCCAATTGTTGTTCTTTTTAGATTGATCTTCTAAGAATTTATAAGCCTCCAAGGCTCCTTTACTAAGAAAACTACCCCAGTCATGATATCTAGAACCTCCTTATGATAATATGAAAGCCCCTTGAAGAAAGCACGAACAAGCGTGTCTTTCGCAAGATTATGATCGTGCATTCAATGAGAAGATCGATTGAAACGATTCCGTGCCTCTGAAAAGGATTCATGAGGATTATAGTGGAAGAAATGAATCCGTGAAGCATTTCATCTGTCTTCGGTGGGTAAAACTGTTCCATGAACAATTGAACAAGTTGAGCCCATGAGTCCACGAGTTTGGCGTTTGGGGCGTTAACCAAGATGCGCCTTTGTCGGCTAGGGTGAAAGGAAACACCCTAAGTTTAACTTGATCACGGACTTACGATTTAGGATGATGGAATGTAGTGAGAACTTGGTCTATCCTACGCGATGTTGGTAAGGCTTCTCGTGGTCTAAACCATGAAAAACCGGTAACAAGTTAAATATATTAGGGGATTCAAAATCCCCCACTAGGGTCTGCAAGAACGATGCGACTTAGGGCCATCGTTTAAGGCTTTATAAAAATCGAGAGAGAGAAGTCTCTTGTTCTTTAGCCATTGATGCAAGTGTAGTGTGTGAAATTCTAGATAGGCGTGTTGTATTTATTTCTACGAAAAACAAGTCTGATTATACTAGAATTAAAACTCCTCTGACAGAAGAGGCGAGGAGTGGAAGAAGGAGTACCTGAATGCCTCCTTGCTACGCGTTTGAATAGCGTCTTGTATACGCGATCTCAGTGTATTTAACAAGTTAGAAACACTGAGTAACTTGAAGAAATAGAAATTTGAACTAACCAGTGAAAATTGGGCTGTTCACGCTGAATTTTCCTTCGAGGGCGCGGGTGCCCTCTGTTTTTTCGAATGTCCAGTGTTTTGGGCGCGGTCGCTCTCGGTTTAGGCGTGGGTCGCACTTCAGGGTTTTCGAGTTTTAGGCCTTTTAATTGTACTCCAAAAAATTTGAAATTTTTACAGTAATTTTCTAAGACGACTATCAAGTAGCCTGTAAAATTTCAGATCAATCGGAGCTGTGAAAATCCCTTTACTGCCCTGCAAAGTTTGCAAAACAGTTTTCGGACACAATACAAACAACCGAATGGTTAACCCATCAAAACAAAGCCAAAAATTTCCAAATTTTTACTGGAGACTCCTGACAGATCCTACTTGTTCCTATAAAAAATTTAGAGCAATTGGAGTTCGAAAACCTCTCCTTATCGGCTGGTGTTACAGATATTAAGTGTTTGCAATACTGCAGAAACACACTGGAAACACTCTACTATTTAGGTGGTCAAAACAAATCAAAAACTTGTCAAATTTTAACTACAAACTCCTGACTTAGGATAGATACTACTGTAAAAATTATAGAATTTTTAGAAGTCCCTATGTAACCTTACTTGTCTGTTTTTCAAGAACATACGGTGTGAAAACTGAAATGCAGAACTGTAAGGATCGTATTTTTTCACAAGGTAAACCAACTTTGAAAAATCTGGAAATATTCCAGTAAATCAACAACACATTATATATTATGTCTGAAAATTTTCAGAATTTTCGAAAATTTAGAAATACCTTCACCGCAGTGCTTTTCTCTGTGAATCCGCATGCCCCTATGCCTAAAACAGTGAACAATTCTAAAAATTCAAGAAATAAGAATGAAAAATTAAAAGGGTGGGTGGGTAGAGAATGGGGGATCGCCCCTTGGATTCAAGCAATTGAATTCTTGTCTTGAACGAGATTAAGATGGCAGCGGCGCCATTTGATAAAAGTGATTTTACGTATTCTAACTATCTATGCGTAAACACAAATAATCAATTTACGTAAATACGTGTTTATATCAATATTCCTACTCTCAATAACGAAGTAATATAAGAGAGTCAGGATTTGTTCCACTCTTAAACCCTCAAGACTTAATTAGAATTTAACTACTCGACACAAAGAACAATGTGAGAGTAATGTGTGATGTGAATTTTCTAATATCATTATACTATCATTTCCCAAGCAAATCAAACAAGACATGGTATAAAGGGTTGAACTTTGCTTGTTCGAATTTAAAAGGAAACTACTCATGTAAGAATTGATTTAAACTAATAGTGACAAATACTAAATCAATGAATTGCAATAGATGTTTAATGGAAAATGAAGCTAGATTATAAAAAAACAACTAACTTTATTAATCTAATGAAAAGTAACAATGATTCAATAATCTATATTAAAACAAGGTATGAAAACTAATTAATTAATGGGATAAAACTCAAAACTAGATCTAGATCTATTTTTTTCTAACCCTAAACTCCATTAACATTAGCTTCTTAACCTAACTATCTACCATTAATAAAGAGCTAAGCTTTTGTTTTTATATGTTCAGATCCAAAAATCGTGCATGGGCTTGGAGCCACGTTTTGGGCCAGAGAATCAGGCCCAAAACCCAATACTTTCAGTCCAAAAAGGCCTCTTCATCTACAGTTGACTTCAACAGACTTTTTGTCCACTTCTGCTCCTCTTATTGGGCCAAGTCTTGGACCATTGGAAAGCTCTTTCTGAGCCGGTCGTTTTGACGTAAGGTAGGCCCAATTCCGAGGTTTGAGTCCAAAGATATGGTCTTCGGAAGTTTTGTTGACTTTGTGCACTGTTTCTGCCTACGTGGACTTTGACTTTTCATCTTTTGACCGGGCTTTACAGAGGCTTTGTCTTCTTGGAAATTGGCCTTTAATCACAGAACTCCTTAGCAACCGACCTTTGCTCCTTTATCTCGCTAAAGTGGCACATTTTTGCACATAATGGACTTTGAAGCCTGAAATGCATAAAAACACGTAATCAGTATTAACTCTTACTTATTATTCACATAATTGGTCTAAAAGTACGATTGTTAAGGGGTTAAAACTACAGTTTTGGGCTCTTATCACCCTCCAAGTGGAGAGGTCCGGTTACCTTATTGATGTATTCCCTTAAAGCAAAGGATGAAATGGAATGGGAATGGAATACATCGGAAAAGAGGAATTAATCCTCATAGATGGATGATTAAGAAAGAGTTTTTAGTGCTCCAGCTTCGTTCACTTCACTTGTTGTTTCAAAAGTTGTGTTTGTCGGTTTAGGGTTTGGAATAACTTGTCCTCGGAATACACCTTTCTGGGTTTTATCTTGGGCTAACAAGTTCAGAGATTGTTGCATAGATGCTAGGATTTGGGTTTATTGTTGCATGACAGATATCATTATTTCAGTGGCCTTATCTGTTTGGACACTAGTTGATGGTGTAATGGGAACTAGGTCTCTTTGGTTGTTGATAGGTGGGTTTTAGTAGTTCTGGTTAAACTGGGATGGAATTAATGCTCTGTTCTGATTGTTATATGTACCTTGTCCTTGTCGTTGTCTGAATGTATTTGGTGGTTTGTTGAAACCTGGAGGTAGTTAGTTTTGTGGAATGTTGGTCAATGCGAAGTTTGGGTGTTATCTCCATGGTGCATTTGGTACATTGAAAGCACATATTTCTTCTGGTTGAAGTGATGATATCTTTATGATCAAGGGACATGTGACATCTATATGATTTAAGCTTAGACATAAATTACATGGTGAGGTATTTATATTCATGATAGGATGAGGGGTTTGGTCTTTTTGTTTGGTTGTGAGGGCATCTATCTTTCTTGTGAGGGTTTCGATTAAAGTTTTAATTTTTGGATCTGATTGCACCTCAAATATCCCACTAGCCTTAGAGGTATTGGGTTGGGCTATTCTAGAATTGTTTATGTCACTCCAATGGGTACTCTTTTCAGCTTGGTTTTCAAGAAAGGTTAAGGCTTCAGTTACACTATCCAAAAAATTACCATTACTCATGATGTCGAGGGTTACACCTCTAACCATTACTCATGATGGGAGAAGACCTTTGAAGAGACATTGTACAAGAGTAGATTTTTCTAGTTTATAGTGAGGACATGAATAGAGTAGGTTAGAGAATCTATCCCATGCTTTGGAAAATGACTCACTCGGACTTTGTCTGAAGAACTATATCTTGCTTCTTATCTCTTCTGTTTTCTTCGGCGGAAAGTACTTCTTCATGAAGGAGAATACTACCTTTTCCCATGTATCGAAATAGTCAGCCTTCTGTGAAAGAAGGCAAGCGTGACTTTTACCAGCTAGAGTGAAAGGAAGCACTCGTAGCTTAACCTCGGCGGAAAGTACTTCTTCATGAAGGAGAATACTACCTTTTCCCATGTATCGAAATAGTCAGCCTTCTGTGAAAGAAGGCAAGCGTGACTCTTACCAGCTAGAGTGAAAGGAAGCACTCGTAGCTTAACTTGATTGTCGGTGATGCCTGGATGATAAAAATTATGACATACTTCAGGTATCCGGCGTAGATGCTCGTACAGTAACTCGTGTTCTAAACCGTGGAAGATGGGTAGAAGATTGAACACGTTCGGTGGAATGAGAAACTCACACGTGAGCGGTGTGAGTCATATACAAGATGGAGGCCCATTTTGCAACGGTGTGTAGAAATTGGAGAAAGGCTCTTCAACATGCACTACTTTGTTGACCATCTTAGTAGATGGAGGACTAGAAACAGGAGATTGTCTAGAATGACGTGCTCTCCTAGGTGAGTAAGTTTTATTCTTGCTAATACCTGAAATGTCTGAACGCAGTATCATGCACTTTTAGCAAGACCCCAAAACTATCCTAACATGCGCAAATGGTGTAATATATGCTTAAGAAATCGAAATTCGTTTTTGCAAGTATGGAGTTTTGAAAACTTTGCTTTGGCCTATATTTTACTATGCCCTGTTCAAAGGAACAATTGGGCGCGAGACTAGGATGGCTCTACTACACGTCTCAGAAGAGTAGGCAGTCACTTCACCGAGTGGTGTGCTACTAAGAATTTCACTCACGATGAATCTGGGGGAAGGGAGTGAGGAAGGTAGTTGGTCCACCGGAATCTGGTAACTGATTACTTTAAATCCTCGTGGCTATATTTTTGTCATTTTCTGGAGGAGCGTGACTACTTTGGGCTCTAGTTGATTGATTTTAATTCAATTTTTTTGGTTTAGGGCTTCAAGAATCAAGCAACATCCAATTTACATACATTGGGGAATGACTTCCCAATGGTTGTTCTGTGGCTCGTGTTCAGCCTTATGCACGAATGTAAATTGCAGTGCAGAAATTAAATTTCACACAATTACCTAAGCATGCTTGAACACACAAGGTATCCTCTTACTTGGGCTACGAGGAGGTTTATAATTTACCTCTCAAGCCATGCTTACACGTTACTTGAGAAAAAAGGCGATGTCGGTTGTCGCGTGATCTAAGAATCAGGCCCAACCTTTCGAGCTATACCCTGTTTTAAGTTAAAATAAAGGCCCACTTAAAAAACCCACAAATTGGGATTTTGATAATAAAACAACTATGCCTTCAAGGGACCAAACTTAAACTAAACTAATACTATACTAATCTAATAGATTAAATAACTTAAGATTGAAAATCTAGATTAACTAGAGTCAAATGGACTTAGAGTGTTAATTACCAAGTTGATTCAAAGTGTGTGAGCTATGTTTCACAACTTGCCTTACACACTTGAACTTTCCACGGCAATGAAAACTCTAATCCCTTGGTAAGTATGCAACTTCAACCAAGTTTAACTCATGTTTATCTACAAAAATCAATCAAAAACCATTTTTCCTAATTTTTTTTTTCGTTTTTCTTTTTATCTCTAACTATTACAAACAAGTTTCACTGGTTTATCCTGCTTTATTACAAAATCTAGGTTTGGAGTTCACATCAACATCGAAAAACATAGATATGGAAAAAATTGGACCACAGTGTGCTTAGGTGGACCGGCGGTCGCGCACAATGCCTGGCGCGGTCACCCGCCGGCTCCGACAAAGTTGTGTCATCTCGCGGAAGCAACTTCAGCTCCTCTCCATATTTTGATTTCTGAACCTAGTATTTGCAAAAAGTAAGTCAGTAGAGAAAAATAACGAAATAAATCAACGAAAATAAAAAACAAGAAGTGAAAAGGATGAGAATGGTGCTTCCCTTCTTAGATGCTCAACCAAGCATTCTTGCTCCTTCAATCCATGACGGCGGCGCCATTTGAAGTTTGTGTATATTGATAAGTCTTCAAAAGAGTGTAAGAAGTAAGGTTCATCCTAGATTGTTTGGGCTTGAATGATGGGAGTTGAAGAAAGGAAGGCAGAGTTCTTATATTTAGGACTTGTGTTTTTATCTAAGTTATGAAGAACATTGAAAGAAAAGTTAAAGTTGTTGAATGATTGAAAGAAACATAACTTGGAAACAAATAAAGGAGATTGATTAATTGAAGAACTAACACAAATAAATAAGATTGATTGATTGAATATAAAAACAAGAACAAGATTGAAATGAAAGAAATGAAGAACAATAAAGTAAATGACTTGAATTGAAAAACAAGAAAAATAAATCCTAATGACATTAGATTAAGTCTAGGGGCCTTCTCTCCCCCCAACTTTTAGATTATATACCCCTACTTTTGCCTTTTACTGATTTGCCCTCCTCCATTACTTTTGAGACACCTCACACTTCATTTTTGCTTTTGCTTTATGCTTTATTCTTCACCAAGGTAGGTTTTTGAGAATGCCATATTTTGAGAGAAGGGCCTCCATCTTTGGTTTTCTGAGTTGAGGGCTTTGACTTTTGACTTTGACCTTTGACTTTGACTTTTTCAGTACTTTTTCATAGCAGCTTCTGGTCTTCATAATAAGCGTGATTAAGGCTCCTTTAGGTGCTAAGACACAACTTTTATAATAAGTGGTATGAAATTCTCTGTAACCTGAAAAAGGCTATAAAAGCAATGAGTCATCTTTTCATTAAGTGTAAGAAAGGATGTAATGCAGAATATAAGGGTAATAAAACGCACATTTGGGAGCTGATCACCACGCATAAAATACTTGCAGGAATAGTAAGCAAGCTTTAAATGTATTATGGAGATGGAATCAACTAAAAGGAAGTTACAGCAGGTGCTGACTAACAAAGTCGGTAAAATCTTTGTGTGATGATACTAGAGGTCTGGGGCTCGAACCCAAGTTGCAACAAACGAAACATGAGATGATACAAAAAAAATGGTTTAAAATATGGCCTTGGGTGCATTATTGAATGAACTCATAAGAATTATGTATCAAAAATTTGAAACTAATGGGGATTAAATATGGGACTTAGTCACTTCTAGTCACTAATTTTTGGAATTTGAAAACTTAATGAGGAAGCGCAAAAACAAATGTGTTCCAGTATTTAATCTCATGTCCGCTCTGTGACTAGCCATGCATGGGCTACATAGTTGGAGCCCTGCGCATTCTCAAACTCAAATGATTAATTTCAAACCTTGATTCTTAATCCGAAAATCACCATAAGCAATCCAAAAAGTTGGACCCAGATGAGTGGCCTCATAAGCCCAAATATAAACACCGAAATAGAAACAAAAGCCCAAGTCCAACCCACAACCCACCATCAAACCACTAATATATAATTTTTTTGCTTCGCTAATCCCCTTCCTACCTCTAACAGAAGTCCTAATTAGTCAAAACTACATAAGCCACACAAATTCATATTTGGAGATTCATATTTATGAATAATGTAAGTTTCTTTTTTAGGTTTAAGAGGGCAGAATGAAATGAAATATGTGAAATCGTGTATCAAATACACTTATAAATTTCACAAGTCTAAACATGCCCAAAGTCCATAATTGATTTTAGATGATGGTTCTTGGACATGTCAAAGTGCCAAACCATATATATAGTACCAAACTTGTATATATCCATAGGAAAATAAAAAGAGCTTAACAATTTGTTAAATACATGAAAGTATTGATCTAATGGAAAAAAGACAATATTTATTTATTCATTCTTTTGCTGCACTACTACATCTTTCTTCATTTAGACATGATTATGATATATGTTGAGATAATACATGTGCGTATGAGGAAATTATCAATCATCTCTCCTTCACTAAAGTAAAATTAATTTGTTATACCTTAAGCTCCTTTTTCGTTACTTAAAAGTTTATAGATACTCAAATGTGGATTTAAGGACGTAACATTGTACCACTTTCAGTTGCATCATCTTCTTCTTCCCTTTTACATTTCCATATATTTATTTTTAACTTTCCTTTTTGTTGTTGTTGTTAGAGTTTATGTCATGTGTGTCGTCTCAGACTCAGTTTGTCAGTTGACAATTGTCGTTTGAACTGAATGAATAAATAACTAAAACTGAAATATAGCATGAAGCCAATAACCATTATCCTAAAGGACCATATTAATTACATTCATGTATAAAGCTTTGGTTTTAGGTAAAACATTATTAATTATAGTTGCCTCTCCGTCGAGAATATTTTGTACAAATGTTCTAAAATCTTTTTGATTCCAAAGAAGACGTATTGTACAAATGGACTAACATTCTTTCAAACTCCAATCACTGATAAATAAAAACAACAAACAACACATCTAAATGATAAAACTGCTTCGTATAGTGCAAAATCTCAAATTCCGAAAGGATGGAGAATCTCATGCTAATTTAAAAAACCATAAAATTCCTTTGTTCAAAATCTAGAAATTAAGTTCACTAAAAATTTAACCTAACAATCATCCACGTCGTGCATATTAACAAAACAAACTTAGGAGTAGATCAAGTTTTTTTATCCCCCTAAATGGAGTAAATTAAAACATTTTTTAAAAAAAACAGATAAACTTTTACAATTTGAATCTAAATTTCTTGGCTATAATATATTCTTTTTGTTGTTGTAGAAAACTTAGATTCCTTTTTTATGGGCTATATACATTCCTGCTGTACTGAAAAGTTCATAAAATAAAGCCTAACAAAATCGTTAACTACGATGACGAAATCACACATGCTCCACAAAGTCAAAGGCATGTTAGTGAATCAAAGAACACATGTTAGCAAAAGGGCTGTAAATAAACACATGTGTAATCTAAGCACACAAGCATTATCAGATCGTGGTGATAATTACATGGTTAAAAATTTATATTATCATGGAAACAGAGGTCTAGAGCCTAGGCTAAAAGTTCAAGAACAAATCACAGCAACATAAAAATCAAAACAAGTAATAAGTAATAAAAAAAAATACCACTAATCCAATGCATGAGAGGTTGAAAGTGAATAACAACTCTATATTTTTGTTCCACAATAGTTGCTCTAACAGATTGATATTCATGCAAAATTTTGTGAAAACTTTCAACCACATTGTTGTTAAGATGGTTTAAAAACAAGATTACAACCAAACAAAGAAGGAGTTTTATTTCCATTATAGAAAAAGATGTGTTTGAAAAGAATGAATTAAAACATATAGGGCTGAGTTGAAGGGGCAATGTTTGAAGAGTTTTTATTGAAGGTAAGAGATAGAGCGGATAAAGAAAGACATGTGTGTATATATTGAAAATGAGATAGATAAAATCGTTGATCAGCTAAATAAAAGATGAATTTGTAGTTAATACCCTACATTTGAGAATCAACATTTCCTTCCAAGAAATTAGGTTGAGACCCCTCAATCCAATTTGGTTACATGTACGTAAACCTCTTTGTATGTGCCGTAACCATAAAACTTCACTCTTTTTAGCCCAAGATCAAATACCCTCCTTTTAGTCAAGAAACAAAACCTCGGTCTTTTTTTTCCTATTGTATTAAATCTCTTTCCTTTTTTACCCTCTCTATTCTCTTTTGCCACAATGAAGAAGTGTTTGGAAGACGAAGACGAAGAATAGTAAAAACGAAGAATCAAACGGATTCAGCTTGGGTTTGCATTTTTATTTCACCTTTCGAGCTCTTCATTCTCTATCCATTGAAGAAATAAGGTTCATCATTAGAGATTCCTTCCTCATATTTCACCTCTTTTCAATATTTTTCATATTGCTTTTAACAATTACTCATAGTTAGACCAATGCTTGATTAGATTTATGTAATTTATTTGATTGATTTCTTATCGTGTAATTTGGGGTTTGATGTCTTATCAATTAGATTCTCTTATATACACTTGATTGTTTAGAGGAACCAAAAAAAAAAAAAAAAAAAAATGATAGCTCGTGAAACTGTTGTAAGGTTTCATGTTGTACTGTGTGATTCTGCTTGCTAGAATAATTATAAGAAAATTAAAATATCATAGGATTTCATCAGTTTTTCTTTGTTGTCTATGAAAACTAAATTTGCATAATGATTTATCATAGTTGTTTGTTGTTTGTTTGTGATTGCAGATATGGATGAGACTGTTCTATTTGTGATTTTTTTGAAACCCAAACTATGAGTGCCCGTGTTGGGACTAATTCTTTTATTGCAGATTTAAATCGTACAATTAGTGAAAAATGATCGGACCTTACTCCTTTGTCTATGGATCTTTCATTTGTTATAAATTCGAAGTGTAATGTCAGAGAGACATACTCAGAGCTTCAATCATTGGTGTGCTTTATTTTGGTGAAAGGTGTTGATATTGTCTTGATTTCGGCATTGTCAAGAGATTTTTTTGTTTTGTGCGATGTCGGTTTTCTAACTCTCTTCAAGATGTTACTTCCACTAAAATCTCGCGATATTGTTGTTAAGAGATTTTATTTGCTACTTCACAAAATTTTAGTGGATAGACATCAATCAATTCCATTGAAATGTTTCAAAAATTTGACAACAATTTTGGCTTTTCAACTATTGAAGTATTAAAAAAATACCAAAATGGTAAAATTATCATGATTTTACCATTTCGACTTGTCATAATTTCAGAATTAGTAATTGTATACATGTACGTCTTAATGATACCATTGAGATGCTGATTTTTTTCAAGATTTGAATTGAAAAACAAGGTCCTTCGTTATTTTGTCTGTGAATATGTTCTCTTAAGTGTTTTTTTAAGGTTAAGTTAGGGTTATGCATACCATCACCTGTATTTATTAAATCCTCCTAGAGTACAATCTATCATTGATCTTATCCCTTAGAATATTGTCTTAAAGAAAGTCCAAAGGAGGGACAAAACAGATTAAACTAAACTATCCTCGAAAGAAGCTAGATGGTCAGCAAACCCATTAGTCTCTTAAGTGAATATGTAATTAGACATACAATGTTGATTAAACTCGTGATATGAAGTGAGGATAATTTTACATTCCAGAGATCATCATTTCAAGAAATTATCTCTTCCCAAAAGTACAATCTCTTTCCAAATTCATCTCACCTTGTGAGTTGCATGCCTGCTACCAGCCTCACAAGAAACAAAGTCCTTTTGAATGTGAGGTCGTGTGGCACTCTGGTAGGTATTGGTTTGCAGGTTTAGGTGGTGGTTTGATCTACAAATTAGATGTAGAAGTATGTTCAACTAATAATTTGAAGTGCATAATTTACTGTAAAAACACACGCAATTTACCTAATTAACGCTTATAACAGTTGTCAAATGAATATACTTATTGGTATATGATCAGCTCCTAAATGAGCATTTTATTATCCGTATATTGTTGCATTACAGTCCCTCTTATGCTTAACAAAAGACAACTCATAGTTTTTATTATCTTTTTCAGGTTAAGGAGTATTTTAGACCACTTATCATAAAAGCTGCATCTTAACACTAAAAGGAGCCTTAATCACACTTATTATGAAGACCAATAGCTGCTATGAAAAAGTGCTGAAAAAGTCAAAGTCAATTGGTCAAAGTCAATGGTCAAATTCAAAAGTCAAAGCCCTCAATAAGAAGACCGGAGATGGGGCCCTTATCTCAAATTATGAGGACTTTCTCCCTAAACCTACCTTGGTCATGAAGAAACCAAAAAGTAAAAGCAAAAGCAAAAACAAAAGCAAAAGTGAAAGTGTGAGGTGTCTAGTTTGTAATGGAGAAGGGCAAATTTGTCAAAAGCAAAAGTAGGGGTATATAAGCAAAAAGCAAGGGAGAGAGAAACTCATCCATTGTCTTAGGATCCAAGCTATTTGATTTGTTTAATTTCTTGCCTTGTTTTTTAATTCATATTTTTAATTTCTTGTTGTTTTATTTTATTTCAATCAATCTTGTTATTTGCTTTCTTGTTTTAATCTTCAATCTTGTTATTTGCTTTCATGTTTTAATCATCAATCTTGTTTGTTTCATTTCATTTCAATATTTTAATCAATCTTCCCCTTCATGTTTTCATTTCATTTCCATACAACAATCAAAGCTTTCACATTTTCCTTAGCTTAGAACTATTCTAATCCTACAAGAGTCTACCTTTCTTCTTCATATCTCCCTCACTCAAACTCTAAACAATTCAGGATGAACCTCAACTTCTAATCAAAACTCTTTTGAAGTATACAAACCACCAATATAGACTTCAAATGGCGTCGCCGTTATGAATTGAAGGAGTGAGAGTGATTAGTTGAGAATCTAAGAAGGGAACATCATTCTCATCTCTCCATTTCTATTTTTTTTCAAATTTTTGTCATTTTATTTTATTATTTCTCTGTACTGAGATACTTTTTTACAAATCAGGTTGTGGGACAACGAAATTGGAAAAGAGTTGAAGATTTAACACAAAACCGAGTGACCGTTTACTTACACCAAGGCGGGCGTGGGCTTAACGCCCGTGCACCTCAAGTGAAGGGTGTCTAGTTTTAATGCAGTCCAGTTGATTTGGATTTTGTAATATAATAGGAGAAAACAATGGAACTTGTTTTTAATAGTTAGTGATAAAAAGAAAATGAAAAAAAGAAAAAGAAAAAGTGGTTTTTGATTGATTTCTTATGATGAACATGAGTTAAACTTGGTTTAAGTTTTATACTTACCAAGGGATTAGAGTTTTAATTGCCTTGGGAAGTTCAAGTGTGTGAGGCAAGTTATGGATCATAGCTCACACACTTTGAATAAACTTGGTAATCAACACTCTAAGTCCAATTGACTCTAAATAATCTAGGTGATCAATCCAAAAAACTAGTTAATTAGATTAGTATAATCTTAGTTTATTTTTAAGTTTGAGCCCTTGAAGGAAAAGTTGTATAAATGTCAAAAACCCAACTTATGGGCTTTTTAAGTGGGCTTTTATTGTAACTTAAAACAGGGTAAAGCTCAAAGGTTGGGCCTGATTCTCAGATTAAGCGCCAAATCAAGCGCCAACCGACGCCGCCTTCTCCTCAAGCAGTGTGTAAGCACGACTTGAGAGGTAAATTCTAAACCTCTTAGAAGCCCAAGTAAGAGAATACTTGTGTGTTCAGGCATGCTTATGTGATTGTTTGAAATTTACTTTCCGCAAATACATTCGCGCATAAGGCTGAACCTGATCCATAACAACCATTGGGAAGTCATTATCCAATGTAGGCAAAATTGGATGTTGTTTGATTCTTGAAATCCCTAGACCAAAAAAATTAATTAAAATCAATCAATTAAAGCCCAAAGTAGTCACGCTCCTCCAGATAGGACAAAAATATAGTCACAAAGATTTAGAGTAATCAGTTACCAGATTCCGGTGGACCAACTACTTTTCTCACTCCCCTTCCCCAAATTCATCGTGAGTAAGGTTCTTGGTAGCACACCATTTGGTGAAGTGACTGCCTGCTCTTCTGAGACGTGTAGTAGAGCCATCCTAGTCTTGCGCCCAATTGTTCCTCTAAATTGGGCATAGTAAATTATAGACCAAAGCAAACATTTTCAAAAAAAAAAAAAAAAAAAAAAAATTCTACTATTTGTGCATCATCATTGATTGAGCATTCATGTCTTATCAATATGCATCGCAACCGTCATAGAATTACAATGTAAACCCAGAACCTTGTTCTTTTTGCGGTAGTCTTTATCACTGGTTATCTCATTGCCCATCATATAAGCGAATTCGAGTCTACTATGGAAAACCCTTTCGATTATTGATAAGCGCCCAAAAGTATAATTTAAACTCCTTAATAGTAATCTATTTAGGCCAATTATATTTATAATAAATAAGAGTTAGTAATGTTTATGTGTTTTTGTGCATTTCAGGACTTGGAGTTGATTAGGTGATTAATAGCACCACTTTTGCATGGAAAATGAGTCAAGATGATTGCCAATAAAATTGTACATTTAATGCCCAAGAATCATGGAGAAAAGCCTTTTTGAAGCCCAGTCAAAGCTGGGAAGTCAAAGTCAATCCGGGTTGAAAAAGGACAGAAAAGTTAGCAGAATTTCAACATGCCGTATCTTTGGACTCGAGCTTTGGAATTGGGCATACTTTATGTCAAAACGACCGGATCGGAATCAGCTTTCCAATGGACTCAACCTTACCCAAATCAGAGCTATAAAAGTGGACAAATAGAGAACTGAAGTAATTTCAAGCAGCTGTGGCCCTATTAGACTTAACCAATAGACTTTGGGGTCACTTTAGAGGCCCAAAGTCCCCCTTTTTGGCCTATGCATGAAAATATAAACCTAACCCTCTCCTATATAAAGAGGGTTAAGGCTAAACTTATAAAACCTTCATCTCTTCCCCTTTTTAGTTAATAAGTAGTTTAGTTTATTTTTAATTAGTTTTTACTTTTATTAATGCTAGCATTGTAGCCTCCATTACAACCTATCAATAAAAAGCTTAGTTCTTTAATATTTAATTCTCCTTACATTATGTCTTCCTATTATTACCTTTATGTAATGATTCCTATGACACTAGATTAAACCTCCATTAGATGAGGTTTATGATGCCATGTGAGGATGATTAATCTTTAGGATTTATTGTTTTGCAAATAAGAACTTCAAGTTCTTCATTATGAGTAACTAGAGATAGAGCTCATAATGGAGAACTAGAGTATAGAGCCACCACCAAAGAGATTTGTTGTGGAGCTATACTCTCTTGCTAGTGAAACCTCGATACGAGAGGATTTGGTATTCACTAGGGATTAACAAAGCGATTCGATACTAATTCCTTTATTCATTCTCTAAATTTACTATTTTCACATCATATCTACTGTTTTGACTCTTATTAGTGAAACATAATTGCAATCTAGACTTGCATCTAAGTAGTGTACGAATTAGAGTTTGGCGAACACGACTACTCTCCTCTTTATCACATGATTTTGATGAATTTTATCTTATGTTTTTCCACCATATATAATTTACTGTTCATGATCTCATATATCTACTATTCATCAATAATAAAAGCAACATTTACTTATCAATTACGAACCTCAATTTTCAAATTTCCCTAGTGATAATTGTAAAATAAGACTTTTACCTAATCTTACCTAATTATGCTAGGAATAAGTAAACTATATTATTCTACGTTTAGATCAAAGTTTCTACTCTCGATTATCATGAAATAACGGGAGTCAGAATTCGTTCCACTCCTAGTTGCTTAAACGTAACAATTTCCCTAACTTAAACAATTCTACAATATCAATGAGAGCAATGGTTTAGTTATACTAATATGGTAAAATTAACTAATTAAGATATGCCAAATTATACTATAATAATTTAATTAGAAGATGTGAATGAGAAGGAGAGATTAGGGGGATTTGATTCCACCTTGATTAATTCTTAATATGCTAGTATAGATTTGTTGCAACCCTAATCTTTATGTTTTCATATAAAGGTTAAGTCTTTTTATCCCTAATTATTCATGGCATCTCTACTAACTAATAATTAGCATGTGGGGCAATTGAAACCCATTCTCATAGTAAATTAACTACCCTCTAGAGTGGAATATCTTACTACAACTATTCTATACTAACACATCAAGTCTTCATCAAAGCTTTAATCAAAACCCTCTAATGGAGGTGATAATAGTAAAATGATAGTTTTACTTATGAATAAAGCGATGAAACTCTAAATGAAAGTAAAACTAAAAACTGAACTTGTACTAGACTTATCAAAGATTTCTACTCTCGATACTATTGAAGTAAAGTTGGAATAGAAGATTCGTTCCACTCCTAGTTCTTTAGCATTCAAGTTTCCTACGACTATCAATCCTACCAAAGTCAATGAGAGAATTACGAATTATACTACGAAATGCTATGGAATACTAAGGGTGAATCTAGAATAAGAATTAGGGGGGAATTGAATCCACCTTGAATCCAACTTAAGAAACTAGCATAGATTGTTGTAATCCAATTCTTACGTTCTTACGGTAAGAATTGGTCGTTCTAATCCCTAATTATATATGGCATCTCTACTAATTCATAACTAGCATGCGATGACGTCCACCCATTCTCATGGTGAATCAACTACCTTTCTAGAGTGGAATAGAATCTTACAACGATTCTATGCTAACAAAATCAAGTTTTCATCAAGGCTTCATCAAACCCCTCTAATGGAGGTTTAGCCTCGATTCATCAAACTATCATTTCCAAATGAAATTGAATAAGACATAATATAAAAATTCTAACTTTATTAAATTTAACTAAACAATAATTGAAATCTAAATTAACAACTAAGAAATCATTAAATAACAATAATCGAAATTAATCGAAACAATCATTAAATAACAAGATCGAATTTTACAAGAACTAACTATTTTATTTATCTAATGAATGATATTCAATGATTCAAATAACTAATCGAAAATAAGGAATGAAACTAATTAATGGAATGGAAACTAATTAATTAAAATCCAAAAACTAGATCTAGAACTAAGCTTTTTAATGGCTACTCTAATGGCTACCTTATAACCTAAGCTATTTGATACTTAAGAGCTAAGTCTTATGTGTGTAAATGGAGGAGACTAGATCCATATTTTCGTGCATGGGCTGAGGGTCCATGTTTTGGGCCGGAAAATCAAGCATAAAGCCTAATTTCTTCAGTCCACAGGGCCCTTTTCAGCTAGCTTTGACTTCAACAAGCTTTTCATCTTTTTCTACTCCTCTGACTGGGTCAATGTTTAGACCATTTGAAAGCTCTTTCCGAGGTGGTCGTTTTGACATAAGGTACGCCCAATTCCGAGGCCTAAGTCCAAAGATACGATTTTCAGAAGTTCTGCTGACCTTTGTGTGCTGTTTCTGCCCGTCTTGGCCTTTAATCCCAAAACTTCCTAGCAACCAACCCTTTGCTCCTTTCTATCGCCAAAGTGGCACATTTCTGCACATAATTGACTTCAATACCTGAAATATATAAAAGCACATAATTAGCATTAACTCTTATTTATTACTTGCATAATTGGGCTAAAAGTATTATTGTTAAGGGGTTAAAACTACAGTTTTGAGCTCTTATCAAACGCCCCAAAAACAGAATTTTGCTTGTCTTCAAGCAAATATGAGAAATTAGCATAAGTGACAAAAAATGGAGTTCTAACTAATCTTGTTTCACCTAGTGCGATTGCATTGATCATATGCAACAAGGCCTTAAACCACTAGGAATTCCCTAGTGGATGAGTTATAGCCTAGTGAGAGTTTTCCAGTGAAGGTACTCACAAACTTCATCTATACTACAACGACTCAGAAATAAATTATTGTTTCTTTATCTATGTCACAATTATCTATACATCTCACTAGCAATGAATACAGATTAATCAAGTCGAAACCTAAGCTAATATATGCATAATAATCAATCATCTATGAATAAACATATATACAATGAGTAATACTATGAGATAAACTAGCAGGTCCGTTTCTGAAAACTCGGAATAGCGTCCTTAAGTAGGTCCTCACATAAATGTCAAGACAAAAACCACTTTGATTTTTCTGCTCAAGTTTCGCTACTCCAGTGTGCAGTGGGCACACTTTACCTTACAATCTCAATGACACACAAGGAAGTCGGAGTCGATCAAACACATCTGCCACTTACTATCACACTAACCTATTCCTAATTGAGCTAGAGGTCTTTATTAGGTGTTGCGGGGATTAGGAGATGGTTTAAGAAGGAAGGAAATGGATATTCAAAACGGACAAGTCTGAGATAATATAGTATTCATATTATGTAACTAGAGAAAACCTTATTCTTTACTTTTGCTTCTACACTTTGTTTCCATCCTTAGCCATATTTTTTTTTCTTTGGCTTTTGACTCATTGATTCTATTTTTGGAGTTCTAACTCTTTATTTTTTATTTATTTTTATTTGGATGGAAACTTACTTTTCTCATCTGAAGCGACTAACGAATTCTTGATTTCAAAGGTTCTTCTCTTTTCTATTCTTCATCTCTATTCTCAGACTTATTCAAAGAATTGGGTAAGTTGATTTTTTATTTTGTTTTGTTTTGTAACAGGGTAAAGGATTTGTGGTTTGTGAAAGGCTCAAGAAAGGCTCAGAGGGGCGACTAGCGGAAAATAATTCATAGGTTTGAATTTCTGACTATATTGATCCAAAGAAGGCCTAAATTCTCGCTTAGGATATGGTATAGTAATCAAGCAAGTGGACGTGTGATTTCTCTATTCGGATTTTACTTCTCCCTTGTGTCATTTCTCAAATGTTCACTCATATAAGGTTTTAGGCTATATTCTCACAGGATTTGTAGAATAAGTACTCGCCTAGATTTGAAACTTCATCGCCAACAATCATAGATACTCATGTAACATATTTATAGATAGATGCAAGGATTATTACCTACATATTAGACTAAGTTTCTAAAAACTATTCTAATGCAAAAGCTACGTGAGACATCTAGATTATTGAGAGCATAGAGAAAGAAAACAATACCAATATTCCTAAGTGTATAGCATACTTTATATTTATATATATTTTTTAAAATTTTTGAATTTTTTAACTAGAAAAGAAGTGCATATTATATATATCTATATCCTAATAGATGCCTTAATTACACGTGTTTCTATTGCCCCCAAATAAAAAGCATGCTTTGTCCTCAAAGTATTTAAATAGCTAGGGTAGAGAAATACTATTGAAACACATGAAATTCTAGAGCATCTATAAAATAAGTTTAAACATACTAATGTAGAAAAGGAAACTAACGCAACTCTATAAGAGTTCCACCCGTTATGGGGTCAATGAGAAATAGATTGCTTGGGACATAAGCATACACTAACTGAAATAAAAAGTAACCTTAACTCCCGTTTAAGCATTTTCCTCATTTCCTTCTCCAAAGAGAGGAGGTTCCTTCGCATCCTGCCATGCCATGATAACTTGCCAACCCCTCCGCCGTGTGTCATCAATTTGTGCTAACCTGTCTAGTGTTACTATGTCTGATGGGGTGTAAAGAGCAACCAAATGAGGTTGCACCTGCCATCCCGGCCAAATCATTACTCGAAATGAGCGAACCACCTAATTGGTGGGTCTTATGACTTCAACCCTTTTCCAATCCGTGAACTGGGTATAGAATTCAAGTAGACAATTGAGCATGATGCGACAAACCAAAACAGGCATAAGAAGATACTTATGTCGAATGCTTTGGGCTCTCTTAAGATTATCCACTAATACTTGGGGAATGTCATATCGGCGACGTCCCTTAGCCAAATCAAGGAAAACGTCACCAGCGGTACTATTTGTAGAGCTAAACTGCTAATCCCCTAAAATATTTATCAGGATGAATAACATAGTGGTGCCTACATTTAGGGACAGGCTACCAAGGGCTATGTTGTAACACCCTTGGTCCATTATACGAAATACCCCTCCCCCATAATACTCATGGAAATATGTATAGTCATAGAGGTATGCATTGTCGGTCATATATCCCCACGTGTGAATAGGATCAGGTATTGGTATTCCCGAAACTAATGCTACTACATATTTATTGAATTCTAGTGGTGTGTCATCGACCGTGATAGAGAATTCTTGTTCTCCATCTTGGTTACAATAGAACTTAACATTATTGTAAAAAAATTCAGTAAGCTTAGGTGAATACGAGTCGTCTTCACTTAGCACAAGATGCCTCCATCCGAACTGCATGATCCTTTTGCAGAACCAATGTCCATAAGTCTCGCTCCCCAACAAGTGTTAGAAAGACTGCTCCGGTATTACTATAGGAGAAGTCATATCAAAACTACTGTTTAGAACAGCTGCAACGATCCTGGAACAACCCACAAAATATTGGAATTTTTATTGCCCACAGGGTTCTGGGCACGGGGTACACTCCACCTATGCCTGGATAGGGCGCGTGGTGCGCCTTGGTGATTTTCGAGTTCCAGGCACTTGGGTGTAGGGCGCGCTCACTTTGTGCCTGGGATGGGCGCAGGGCACGCTCAGGATGAAAACAACAATTCCAGTGTTGTGGGCGCAGTCACGCTTCATTTCGGGGGCTTGGTAGTGGGCGAATTGGCCTCGATGAAATTCAATGTCGATAGTGTCTAGGGAGCAGGCCGCCTCCATCAGAGGCCTTAGCCCGAAATGCCGATAATGCTAAAATGGATAAGAAGATGGGAATCGTGGGAGTGAAAGGTGAGAGATGAAAGTGAGGTGTAGTGTGGGTTGTGAGTGTAGAATGGATGAAGTTTTTATAGGTTTTAAGTTGCTAAAACGAATCGGGAAGTTACCAAAATATTTTAAGGCAATTGCCGAAAAACAAAAATTCCAAACCCGAAAACGGAAACAACCCATATTCTCTATTCCAAAACAAACCTAATATCTTTTAGGTTGAATTTAGGATAGATACTACCTAATTCATCGAGATTTCATCCTATCACAATATCTATTCATAGTGATGCCCATATCGGCAATATTCTCAACCCTCACTCCAACACAAGTTCTAAACCGGAGGATCATATCAAAAATCATGCTAGAATACATAATACCACCCCCAAACAATTCGGGAAGGTGGGATTAATGATAAAAATAATGCACAACTTAAAAAGAATCGGATTATATTAAAACGGAAATTTAAATACAATTAACTACCGAATTTAAATTTAACTACTGAATTTAAACAACTTAATATCCGAACTAAGGAAAACAATAAAAACAACTAAATAAACTCGAAACCACATATTTTTAGAAAACCTAGCCACGTGATGAAGATGGACTCTGAGATGGAGATTGGGCCTGGGATGAAGAAGGGCCTGAGCCATCCGTCCTTTGACGATGACGCTCATGCCTATCAGACTCATCTGAAATAGAAACCTCCAGGGGTGGCATGCGTCGTAGAATCTCTATTCGGAACAGGCGTTGTGCTTCCATTTCTCCCTTCATCTTTGTATAATGTGTAACCTGGCGCTGTAGGAATGTCTCCATGTTATAATGGAGATCCGACTGGCCCTTGTCGATCATTTCAAAATTCTTCTAAAGGGTATTTTGTTTCATTCGAATTTTAATCTGCCTATCTCGTATATCTTCACAAATAGCATAAATGCAACGCACGCCAGTATGCAACACTGACATGCGTTCTGAATCAGACGTACACCTCTTCAAGGAATCTTCATCCAAACATGTCATGTCCTCCCTTTCCTCATCCGAATCAACCATCCTGTCCTCCGACAATATCCGACGTCTTTGAGCCATTTTAAGATTTGGGACGAGTTGGGGCATTAAATTAAATGTGGGGATGGTGTTTGAGACAACCTCACTAACCAAATAGTGGTAGTGGCGCGGTGGTGGCGAAGCAGTTCAAATTCCTCAATTATTTTTTTGTTTTTTCTAATGTTTTGGTGGTGGGAATTTGTGGGGATGGTGGTAAATGTAGTTTGGAGAAGATTTGGGGTGGATTTAATTGATTGGCGTGGGTGTTATTAGATTTTTTTTTTATTATTATTTTTTTTATTTAGGTTAGGTTTTTGAAACTTGCTAATGGCGGTGGTGGGAGATGGAATAGCAAAATGTTGCTATGAAGGAAAGGGACGCACGTGCGTGGCACGTGTGCACGAGTTTGGGCCCAAGCCCAATTTCATTTTTCGATTTTTGTCGAGTTCTCGTAACTTCAAACTAAAATTGCCGCTTCGTTACCTGTCGGATTTTTGCGAATGAACTATGAAAATGATCAGGAGAAAATTTCCAATCCAATGATCCATAAAACACTCTATTCCGACTATGGATGACATATAAGAAGATGGAAAATGCCTCAAAGTGCGTGCATGACGTAAGTTATGCGAACAAATGAACTCTAATTTCATAGATAAAGTCAACCCGAATCAAAATACAATTAAACGGCCTACGCAACACAAATGGAAAGTTGAACAATCCAGTACAGAAATGAACACCCCACCCCCAAACAAATTTTTGGCAACGAAGTTTAGAAAATTTGTTTTAGAAACGGGTCTTTTAAATTCATATTCTCGAGACTTCCTAAATTACTATTTTTATGATTTTAACAATTTTTATTTTTTTATGAATAAGGTTTAATATAAGAAAAACAATAAAACAATAAATGCATAATTCACACTATAGAAGAACATGACTCAAAATCCGAGAAAACATGCAAGAGTGGAAAACGTGAATTATGTTTAATGTGGACTTAGGATCCGGTACTTATAGCTGCACACTCCATAAGGAGGGCTCGGTTACATGAATGGTGCACTTACCAATATATGAAAATGAAAGGAAGTACACCAATGAAAAAGGTCAGTCCTCATAGACAGGGTCTTGTAAAAGGACTTTCCTACATCAGGGGACAATAGCTCGTGAAAATGTTTCAACCGTTGGCCATTGACTTGAAAGGTACTGTTGTCCTTGGGATTTACCAAGGTGATTGCCCCATGAGGGTGACTTCAGTAACCAGAAAAGGACCAGACCAACGGGTTTTTAATTTTCCTGGAAAAATATCTAGACGGGAGTTGTAAAGCAAGAATTTTTGACCTACCACAAACTCTTTGCGCAAGATTTGCTTATCATGAACACGTTTTATGTTAGCTTTATAATCCTTCGCGAGATCATAAGAATCGCTACGGATTTCTTCAAGCTCATTCAATTGCAACTTGCGCTTGACACCCGCCTCATCGACATTGAAGTTAAGGCTTTTAATAGCCCACGTAGCACGGTGCTCCAATTCAATGGGCAAATGACAAGGTTTCCCAAATACAAGTCTAAAGGGAGACATACCTATAGGAGTTTTGAAAGCCATCCTATATACCCATAAGCCATCCTATATGCCCATAATGACAAGGTTATATTCCTATTGGGGAATACAACGACGAATAATCTGATCCGCACAATACTTGAAAAGGTAAGGCTCATCCCAGTAGTATAGCTTCTCGCCAAGAACTTCTTACGTTCATTTCTTGACCAATCATAAGGAATAACATCAGACACTAAATAATTCACAATGTCAGCATACCATGGTGCAGAAAAAATAGCATACAGATGCTCATTTGGAAAAGAGTCCAGTATGGAGTCAGAATCACTATCATCGCTGTTTGTAAGTCTAGATAAGTGGTCGGCAACTACGTTTTTGACCCCTCATTTTTCCTTTATTTCTAATGTGAATTCTTGCAAGAGAAGAATCCATCGGATTAATCTCTGCTTAGCATCCTTCTTTGCGAGAAGGTACCTAAGGGCTGCATGGTTCGTGTAAACTAGAGTCTTAGAACCAACCAAATAAGGACGAAACTTATCTAAAGCATAAACGACAGCTAATAATTCTTTTTCAGCAGTTGTATAATTCCTCCGAAAGCATCGTTTAGAGTTTTACTAGCATAATAAATAACAAAGTGGATTTATTATCTAGTTTCGGTCCCAAGACAATTACCAACTGCATGATAATCACTAGCATCACACATGAGTTCGAAAGGTTTAGACCAATCGAGGTCAGATAATGAGTACAAAAGTTAAAGTTTAAGGCGGCTTTTAAAGTTTCAAAAGCCCTTTAGAGTTAAAAGTAAAATCAAAGATGGTGATAAGAGCCCAAAACTGTAGTTTTAACCACTTAATAATCATCTTGTTAGACCAATTATGTGAATAATAAGTAAGAGTTAATGCGATTCGACACGTTTTTATGCATTTCAAGGCTTCAAAGTCCATTATGTAATGCGTTAAATGTGCCACTTTTTAGCGAGATAAAGGAGCAAAAGTCGCTAGGGTGGAGAAACTTCGAATGCCATATCTTTGGACTCAGACCTCGGAATGAGGCCTACCTTATGTCAAAACGACCGGCTCGGAAAGAGCTTTGCAATGGTCCAAGCCTTGACCCAACCAGAGGAGCAGAAGTGGACGAAAAGTCTGTGGAAGCCAACTGCAGCTGAAGAGGCCTTTTGGATCGAAGAATTGGGTTTTGGGCCCGATTTCTGCGCCCAAAACATGGCTCCAAGCCCATGCACGATTTTTGGATCTGGATGTATAAAAATAAAAGCTTGACTCAGTGTTAATGGCAGTCAATGGCAGTTAGGTTAGGTAGCTAGTTAGACCTAAATTAATATATAGAATTCTAGATCTAGTTTTATTAAGAAATTAAGTTTTAGTTCTATTTCAATTCTTGTTTTAGATTAAATCTTTGAATCATTGTTCTTGATTGATTAGATAAATAAAATAGTTAGTTGTCCATTTCGAATTTTGTCATTTCCATTCTAGATCTAAATTAAATTCTTGTTATTATTCCATTCCAGCCATTAAATTAGATTCATTATTGTTAACTAAGTAAATCTCAATTTCTTACATTATGTTTAGTTTAGATTCAATGGGAAATGTTGGGTTGATGACTCAAGGCTAAACCTCCATTAGAGGGGTTGATGAAGCCTTGATGAAAACTTAGTGGTTAGTATAGAATTTGGTAGTAGAATCTATTCCACTCTAGAAGGTCGTGTTTCGCCATGAGAATGGGTGGACGACCTCACATGCTAGTTAGTATCCGGTAGGAATGCCATGAACACTAGGGATTAGACTCGAAATTCTTGCCGTTAAAACGTAAGAATCGAGATATCGACAATCTATACTAGGTTATTAAGTTGGAGTCGAGGTGGATTTAATTCCCCTATTTCTTTATCTAGAGTCAAACAATCGTATTTCGTAGCCTTAGTCAGTAGATTATCTTTAGTTATATTTTATCTTGTTATTTATTATATCTAGTTATTTATAATAACGCGTCTTGTTAGCATAACATTTCGTAAAGCTCTCATTGACTTACGAGAGATTTCTTAGACTTAGAAAACAATCCATGCTAGGGAACTAGGAGTGGAACGAACTTCCTACTCCACTTAGTGCAATTCGCATCGAGAGTAGAAGCTTTGATAATAGACTCGTAAAAGTTGAGTTTTAGTTTACTTACGTTTTGAATTCATCACTCATTTCGTAGGTAGACTACTCATTTTATCATTATCATGAATAAAATGATAATGAATACACAAGTGGAGTAGGAAGTTCATTATCATGAATACACAAATATTCATGATAATGAATTCATCACTCATTTTATCATTATCATTATCATGTTACCTATTTCGTGTGTCATTTTATCATTATCAAATGGCGCCGCTGCCATCTTAGTTACACTTTAGCATTGTTTTCATAGTAGAAGTAGTCAATTTTAAGTCCCATTAAACCCACCCACCCTTGTTTGTTTCATACTGTGGTTGCCCATTTCAGCGTGACAAATTCCGCGAAAAAATACACGGAGCGCTCCCGCGCCAAAGGAGAGCGCGACCCGCGCTAAGTTACTGGAATTTTGTTTACCCTCGAGCGCCAGCATACCATACCGACCGACCAGCCAAACACTGGAACTCGACTTCCCATTGAGCGACCGCCCTAAAAACAACGTAGAACTGAAAATTACTTTCTCGAAGCGGCGCTATCTGCGCGAGCGACCGTTAAAATGTTAAAATTTCGGATTTCCACGGTTTTGATTCAAACTTTGATCTTTCATATTTTTCAGTGTTCTAATCTCTTATATACACCGAACACGCCGCATTAACAAGACGCTATTCATAAGCTTAAGCAAGGACGCTTATCGTATTCCTTTCTTCCATACCCGCATTTCAGTTAGAGGTTTTCTACTAGTATATCGAATTGTTTGGAGTGTTGCATGTTTAGTTAAGCTCAACTTAGTCTTGCATGAGATTAAGGTCCGGTCGAACAAAACAACAAACGTAATTACACGCAACAAACAAGTCTATCTAGTACACAACCCACTTACACCTCTAACTACTATCACACACACCATACCCGACATAATGGTGAAGAAAGAGAGACTCCTCTCTCCGACTTTTACAAAGCCTTGAGCGATAGCCCTAAATCGCATCGCTCTAGCAGACCCAATTGGGGATTTTCGAATCCCCAAACATATTTAATTTGTTACCCGCCTTTCATGGGTTAGACCATGAAAAACCTTATCGACACATCAGGGATTGAACAAGTCCTTACGACATTCCACCATCCTACGGTTGGTGCGAACAAATTAAACCGAGGGTATTCCCTTCACCCTAGCCGATAAGGCGGCTGCCTTGGTTAACTGCCTTAAATTCTGTGGACTCGTGGGCTAAACTTGTTCACTGTTTATGGAACATTTTACCCACCCCTAAAGACGGATGAGATGCTTTCAAAGATTCATTTTTTCCCACGTAATCCTCATGAATCATTTTTCGAGGCATGGAATCGCTTTCACCGATCTCCTTATAGAGTGTCCACATCATAACTTAGCTAAAGACACGTTAGTTCGTGCCTTTTCAAAGGTCTTCTACACCACCATAAAGAAGTCCTTGACATAATGAATGGGGGTAGTTTCCTAAGTAAAGGAGCCTCTGAGGCTTATAAATTTTAGAAGACCAAACTAAACGGAATAATAATGGGGGTAGTGATGATATCCCCATTCCTAGTTCTTCTTCAACAAGAAAGGCCGGTATGTTTGAGAAGAAAACCGATCCAAAACTTAAAAATCTAATCAATCTCTAACTAAAAAAGTAGAGGCTATTTCTGCTCAACAAAAGCCTATCCCCGTCATGAATGTAAACTCCAACCCATGTAATTTCTGTTTGAGTCCAGAGCACCCTGACGATTATTGTCCTCTAGCTTATGAACAACAACCACCGTAACAAGATAATGTTTACTCTATTAATAACTATCCTATTCCTAACGCCTTTGAGACAACATCCCAACGGTTGGAGAAATAATCAACAAGTAACACCTCCGTGGTACAATAATCAAAACGTTAGGCAAGCAAACAATTATAATCAAGCTCCACCTAGGCAAGGACAAGGACAAGGACAAGGTCAAGAGAATTATAATAATTATAACAACCAACCAAGCAACCACGACAAGGTCAAGCACAAGGTCAGAATAATTATAATAATTATAATACCAATAGAGGTATCGTTCGGTTAATAATAATAACTATCACAACCCACCCATAAATAATCAACGAGAGATAGTTCCATCCACACCACCCGCGGACTACTACACCTACACAACCGGATCGATCGACGCCTTTATACAAGTTACCCAACAACTTTTCCGCACAATGACTCAATCAAACCAACAGATTTTACAATCCATAAATCGGGGCATACAACAAGGTTAGCCCAAGTTTAAAGCCCAACCAAAAGCGTGTTTCCGGGACAAGCAATACCAAACCCTAAAACAAAGAAACACACCTTTGAGGTAAACGGTAATTTAGTACGAAAACTACAATTGTAGGTGACCTAAATGCCATCACCACTCTCCGCTCACGGAAGAGTGGTTGATAACAAAGTAGCTATGCCTATAGTTACCCCATCAAGATTCCCTACACCGATATCGAACTAGATACCGAAATAGAAACCGAAGAACCTACCACCGTAGAGGTCCCGGTTAAACCACAACCTAAGAAACAGAAAGCCAAGGTTACACTTCAAGTCGAGCCATACAAGTAAATATAGAGCTTTAAACCACCGTTCCCTCAAAAATTAGCCATGCTAACCGTGGATACAAACTTTGAGGAAATTATGAACGCTTTCAAGAATCTAACGATAAACCTTCCTTTTCTCGAAGCTATTAAAAGCTACCTAACCACGCTTAAGTTTCTTAAAGAGTTGTGCACTACTAGGCGAAGACCAACATACCTAAAGACGCTTTTTAACCGGAACAGTTCCCAACTTTATCCAAAAATAATGGAATTGTTAAGTATAAGGACCCCGGTCGCCCCATCTTGTAAAATGCACCTTAGGAGATTCCCACCACGACTAACCGCCTTTATTAGACCGGGGGAAGTGTTAACTTACTCCCCGTGATTACTTGTATAAACAAATAGGTCTACAGAAATGCAACCTACAAAAATAACGCTGCAATTAGCGGACATGTCAATTAAGTATCCTAAAGGTGTAGTGGAAAACGTGTTTGTTAAGGTTCAGGATTTCTACTATCCCGCTGATTTTGTTATCCTCGATACGTAAGTCGCTAATGACTCAGACCGATCATTTTAGGACCCCTTCTTGGCAACCGCCAATGCGCTTTATAAATTGTCGCGATGGAAAGATGTCCTTATCTTTTGGCCATTTTCGCCGAGGTAAATGTTTTAAAATGATGAAACAGATTGTGATTCGCGTAGATGGGGAGGTTAGCATGATCGAGAGTTTAGCTCAAGATTATTTTAACAACACGCTTCCGAAAACAATATGTACAAATTCCTTTCTTTTGGAACTTCGATTTTGTAAATGACTCCTACTTAGAGGAAGTCAACACCATCCCGAGTCCACACCAATTGTTGACCGCCCGGTTGCTCCATATATCGATTACTTAAGACTTGCTACCTAAGCAAGTCTTCATTACGCAAGATAAGGACACTTATGAAACATCAACGGACATTCCGCCCACACGCTAAGCTTAAACCTCTTCCCGGAGTTAAAATATATTCAACTTGATCCGATGGTAGTCACCCGATAATTATATCTTCTCTCGTTAACTAAGGATGAAGAGACATGTTTAATAAGGGTGATTAGGGAACATCGGTCCGCGATTGGTTGGTCCCTAGCCCGATATTAAGGAATTGACCCTAATGTTTGCACTCATCGTGATCCATTTGAGGATAACGCCAAGACTTCTCGCTAACCTCGGCCGCTTTGAACCCCGCCATGAAAGAGGTGGTTAGGGAAGAAGTCTTGCGATTACTCGATGTGGGTATTATATACCCAATCTCCGATAGCGAATGGGTAAGTCCCATTCATGTAGTTCCTAAGAAATCGGGGGAGTTACCATGGTATCGAACGGGAAGGGTGACTATGTTGTCACCAAGGTCCTATGAAATGGAGAATCAGATTGATTACGACGCTTAAATGCTATGACACGAAAAGGATCACTTTCCCTTACCATTTATAGATCGATGCTAGAACGCCTAGCTGGTCATGCCTTTTATTGTTTTCGGATGGCTACTCCCGCTATTTTCAGATTATTATTGATATTGATGACCAAGAAAAGATAACCTTCACATGTCCCTTCGAACATATGCCTATAAACCAATGCCTTTTGGCCTTTGTAATGCCCCCGTACCTTCCAAACATGTATGCTTCATATATTTAGTGACATGGTAGAGCTTTTATGGAAGTGTTCATGGATGATTTTTCTATCTATGGAGACTCCTTTTACAGAACGTTTGTCTAACCCTGCCTAAGGTCTTGACACGGTGTGAAGAAAAGAGCCTCATTTTAAATTGGGAAAAGTGTCATTTCATGGTCAAAAAGGGCATAGTATTAGGTCATATTGTATCTAGTGATGGCATCAAGTAGATAAAGCCAAACTAGATAAGATAGCTTAACCCTACCTAAACCACGGACCGTCCGTGAGATTAGAGCCTTTCTAGGCCATGCAGGGTTTTATAGGCGTTTCATTAAAGATTTTTCAAAATAGCTAGGCCTTTAACTAACCTCGCTTTTGAAGGATGCAATCTTTGATTTTAATTTTAATCAGAAACAGGCTTTTTGAAACCTTAAAAGCCGCCTCTAACCATCGCACCTATTATATAGCCTCCGATTGGTCTAAACCTTTCGAACTCATGTGTGATGCTAGTGACTATGCAGTTGGTGTCGCCTTTGGGACGTAAACTAGATAATAAGTCCATCGTTATTTATTATGCTAGTAAAACATTAAACGATGCTCAACGGAATTATTCAACTACTGAAAAGAATTTTAGCTGTCATTTATGCTTTAGATAAGTTTCATCCTTATTTGGTTGGTTCTAAAACTTTAGTTTACACGGACCATGCAGCCTCTTTAGGTACCTTCTTGCAAAGAAGGATGCTAAGCGAGATTAATCCGATGGATTCTTCTCCGCAAGAGTTCACATTAGAAATAAAGGACAAAAGAGGGTCGAAAACGAAGTTGCCGCACCACTTATCTAGACTTACAAATGACGATAGTAGTGATTCCGAGTCCATACCGGACTCTTTTCCGATGAGCATCCAGATGCTATTTTTTCATCACCATGGTATGCGGACATCGTGAAATTATTTAGCGGCTGATGTTATGCCTTATAATTGGACAAGAAATGAACGTAAGAAGTTCTTGGCCGAGTCAAGTTATACTACCGGGAGCCCTACCTTTTAAGTATTGTGCGGATCGATTATTCGTCGTTGCATTCCCCCTGGGAATATAATGAAGTTCTATCGCTCGCCATGACAAAGAGTGTGGTGGCCACTTTAGCGGAATGAAAACAGCCGCTAAAAGTTCTTCAATGTGGATTTTATTGGCCTACCCTTTTAAGGATGCCCAAGTGCATTGCAAGACGGTATTCGTTGCCAACAACTTGGGCTTAATCACGGCCGTAATATGATGCCATTAAATCCAATCTTGATAGTAGAAATTTTTGATGTTTGGGGTATTGATTTCATGGGCCCTTTCCCCTCGTTTCCCACGGTTATATTTATATTCTAGTTGCCGTGGACTACGGTCTAAATGGATAGAGGCCCTAGCTTGCCGTGAGCAATGACCATAAGACCGCGGGTATTTTTATTAAAGAATATATTTTCTGTAGGGTTTGGCATTCCTAAAGCCATCATTAGTGATGGTGGAACACATTTTTGCAACAGAGTTGTTGCATCCCTAGTGAAAAAGTATGGAGTTACACACAAAGTAGCAACTCCTTATCATCCACAAACTAGCGGACAAGTAGAAGTTTCTAATAGGGAAATCAAAAAGATTTTAGAAACAACAAGAAACCCCGATAGGAAAGATCGGGTCAAGCGCCTATCGGATGCCTTATGGGCATATAGAACTGCTTTCAAAAACTCCTATAGGTATGTCTCCCTTTAGACTTGTATTTGGGAAACCATGTCATTTGCCCGTTGAATTAGAGCACCGCGGCTCGTGGGCTATAAAAAGCCTTAACTACAATATTGATGAGGCGGGTGTCAAACGCAAGTTACAATTAAATGAGCTTGAAGAAATCCGTAGCGATTCTTACGATCTCGCGAAGGATTATAAAGCTAACATGAAACGTGTTCATGATAAGCATATCTTGGCGAAAAAGAGTTTGTGGTCGGACAAAAGGTTTTGCTTTTACAACTCCCCGCCTACATATTTTTCCTGTGGAAACTAAAACCCGCTGGTCCGGTCCTTTTCTCGTTATCAAGTCACCCCTTACGGGCAATTACCTTGGTAAATCCCAAGGACAACAAGTATCTTTCAAGTTAACGGTCAAACGTTAAAACATTTTCACTTAACTTCTGTCCCCCGATATAGAGGAAGTCCTTTTACAGACCCTATATATGAGGAATGACCCTTGTCATTGGTGTACTTCCTTTCACTTCCATTTAATGGTAAGTACACCATTAAGGTAACCGGGCCCTCCCTATGGAGTGTGGTCGTAAGTACCGGATCCTAAGTCCAGTTCACACATATTTCACGTTTTCCACTTCTTGCATGTTTTCTAGGATTTTTGAGTCATGTTCCTCTATGGAGTGAATTATGTCTTTATTTGCTTTGTTTTTCTTGGTTAAAAAAATAAAAAAAAAAAATAAAAAAAAAAAAAAATAAAATAAAAAAATAAAATTAAAATTAATAATAATAATTGTAGACATTTTTAGATAATATAACAAGTCTTGGGAATCCAACAAGTTTAAATCGACTTTAAATCCATTTGATGTTAAAACAAATTTTGTGTTTAAAAATTTGTTGGGGTGGGAACTCATCCTTTCCATCCGGATTGCTCGAACTTTCTATTTGTGTTGCTTAGGTCCATTAGTATAGTTCATTGGGTTTGACATCATCTAATTTAGTGTTCATTCGTTCGCGATAACTTACGCCATGCACGCACTTCGAGGCATTTTCCACTATCTTATATGTCACCCATGGTCGGAATAGAGTAGTTTTATGGATCAATGGATTGGAAATTCTCTCCGATCATTTCCATATCTCATTCGAAAAATCGGACCGATAACGGTTTTGGAAATTTAGTTTGAAGTTGCGCTTAAAAATCGATTTAAAGTCGAAAAATCGAAATGGGCTTGGGGTCAACTCAAGGGCATCACCTACAGCCTACCTAGCCTCCCTTTCCAAAAGAAATCGCGAAGTTCATCTTCTCCAACCGCTTGTCACAAATTTAAATTCAAACCCTAGCAACCAAAAAAAAAAAAAATAAAAAAATAAAAATAGAATACATCAAAATAGAAAGACCACCCAACCCCTTTGTGAAACACCAACACAATCTCCAACCGTTTCCACCAAGAAAACACCCACCAATTCAAGTTTTCAAACCTGCCACCAGAATCCACCACAACCACCACCATTGTTTTTAGTTGTTTTTCATCAAACTCGCATCCCCACCATCTACAAAACCCCATTAGTTATCTAAGAAACTTCAATGGCGCTTACGACGAAGAATGTTGCCGAAAAACGTTTGTTCTCTAATTCATTTCGCACACCATTTTATGACGCCAATATGATTAAGGGATTGGAACAGACTGTGGTATTCGACAGAGGAGTTCTATCACTATGATTTGGTAGAACAGTTTTATAAGAAACGAGAATTGAGGGAAATAGGATTTTCATTAGGATAGCAGAACGAGGAGGGAAGTAACGAGACGCTTGTTGGTCGAGCTATTAGGAATCACACCAGAACCAACCTAGATATGCACCATTCAGGAACCCCAAAGATATCGCAGTTCCTCGCTTTGATGAAAGATACGGGTCATAGAGGGTGAATACAATACGATATCTCATTTCGCTCGCCGACGATTTCGAGAACCAATCAACCGGGTCAGAGCTCGCTGGATTGGTAGGAACGCCCTCTGAAAGACAAAGTCAGCGACATCGGACTTCAGTGTTCCGCAGACGCTCTCTCGGATTTTGCAAACGAATGAGTGTAATTTCTGCATCCTCGATGTAATTTTGAATGTGATTAGAGGAGTGGGAAAGAGCATGGCGCTTCTTCCCGTATTGATCACTAAGATTATGCTCTCATTTAGAGCCGCCGCTAAATCTGCTCCTATTAAGATCAAATTGCATTCTAATGCAAGTATTTATAAGGAATGCATCCAAAAGACTTGGCCGTTGTCCGCAGAGAATGAAGTTGATTCGATAATAATAAAGGGAAGATATGACATGGTTGGTTGAGGATAATTTCGATAGTCAAACTTCTAATTTAGAACGAATGATAATGCCGCGAACCGGGTCATATGCAGCTTATCGATTCGTGAAGATATCCGACATAGACAAATTGTAATTGAAATAAGCAAACGAACTTTCGACGAGAGTTGAAATGCTCGAAAGGGGTCGAAGATATCTTGTCTAACTTGGAGATTATCCACCGTAATCACCAAGCCCAAGATGAAGACTCAAGATCGAGATGGAAGCACAGCGCTTGTTCAAGATAGAGATGCTACGACGCATGCCACTCGTGGATGAGTCTGTCTCACCGAAGTCCGAGAGGCATGAGCGCCGCCGCCGCAGCCGATGGCTCAAGCCATTCTTCACCACGTAACCGCCTCCATCTCGTGGACCATCTTCTTCACACTTCTAGGTGTTCACCATCGGTTGGTCCCCGTTATTTCATTGTTTTATTTTTTTTTTTTGTTAGTGGAATTTTATTTCAGTAGTTAGATTTAAATATTAAGTTGTTTGTTTTAGATTGCTTGGATTTCATATTATTTTAATATAATTTATTTTGATCATCTTTCGTGAAGGTTGTCTTGGAGTCAAAGTTGAAAATTAGGCCGACATCGGCATATCTATGATTTTTTTGTGTGGTAGCATGATATGTAGGAGAGTTTAGAAGTTACTATTCTAAACCAAGTTTAAAAGATACCAGTGGTTGTTAGGAAATCAAAACTATGGTTAGTTCGTTTTGGTTTGGCAGTGTTTTCTATTTCGAAATTGCCTTAAAACAATTTGGCAACTTTGCCGATTCGCTTTTGGAAACCCGTAACCTATTTAAACTTCCATCATTCTACACTCACAACCCACACTACCCCCCCACAATCATCTCTCACCTTTCACTCCAAGCTTTTTCAGCTTGTTTTTCTTGTAAACTCACTTTCGAGACTTACTAGAAGCCGCCAAGGCTTCTGAGAGAGCTATACTTATTACAAGAATCGAATTTGTTCGAATCATCGCTTCAAGCAGAGCTGACCGCCTAAAACACTAAAACACCGAAATCGAAAACTCAAGAGCGCAAGGCCCAAAGCAAAGCGACCGCGCCAAACACCGTAATTCCAAAACCTAAGAGCGCCGACTTCGCTATCTCTATACGAAGCGCCTCCTCCCGTAAGCACGTGAAATTCCAATTTTTCTCGAGGTTTCTTCCGTGTTTTCGAGCTGTTCTACATAGTAGTTTTGAGATGACACCTCCTATAGTGATTCCCCAACATTCATTTGAAGACTTGATGGGAACCGATACCTATGGAGCATCGTTCACGAGCGGATCGCGCAGCTTAGGATGGCGGCATCTTTCGTGAGTGATGACGATTCTTTTTTCACCTAAGCTAACTGAATTCTTCTATAATAATATTACTTTTATTGTACCCAAGAAGGAGAACAAAAATTTTCCCTTGCTATTGATGGCACGACTATGAAATTCAAGAAGCAATTGATAGCTTTGGTTTCGGGTTGCCATTACCCCGACCCTATGCACACGGGGATATATGACGATAACTCATACCTATATGAATATGCCTATTTCCATGAGTATTATGGGGAGGGGTGTTTCAGATCATGGACCAAGACCAATATAACATCGCCTCGAGTAGCCTATCGCTGAATGTAGGCATTAACCATGTTGTTCATCATGATGAACATTCTAGGGAACGGCAGTTTACTTCGCCAATAATATCGCCGGTGACGTTTTTCCTTTGCTTTAGCCGAGGGACGCCGCCGGTATGACATTCCCCGAAGTTTTTTAGTTGCTACGAGGCGAGGCCATACCTTGAGGCATAAGTACCTTCTTATGCTCGCCTTGGTTTGCCGCGATTACGCTTTGCCTACCCATATTCTCAGTAGACACGCATAATGATCGGGAAAGGGTCGAAACCATGAGACCCACCAATCGTGGTGGTAAGATCATTCGAAAGCAATGACTTGGTCGGGATGGCAGGTGCAACCACATTTGGTTGCCCCTTACACCCCATCGACCAAATAACACTAGAGAGGTTAGCACTAGTTGATGATACACCACGGAAGGCGTGGCAAGTTGTTATGGCATGGCAGATGCGAAAGAACCTCATATAGAAGAGGAGGATGACGAGTAAAATCTTTGGGGTGCAGTAAGTTTTTTTAGTTAAGTTAGTGTCCGCTTATGTCCCAAGCAATTTAATCTGTTAACCCCATAATGGGTGGAACTCTTATAGAGTTAGCGCCGATTTTTATATTACTATATTTGTATGTTTTAACCTTTGTTTTGCAGATGTTCCTGAATTTCACGCTTCAATGGTATTTTTCCTACCCTCTTTATTTAAATGCTTTGAGGACAAAGCATGCTTCTTGTTTGGGGGCATAGAAACACGGTAATTAAGGCATCCGTTAGATATAGATATGTATAATATGCACTTGTTTTCTAGTTAAAATTTCAAAAATTCAAAAAAAATATAAAAAAAAAAAAGTATGCTATACACTTAGGAATATTGGTATTGTTTTCTTTCTCTATGCTCTTAACAATTTAGAAGTCTCACATAGCTTTTGCATCGTAATAAATGTTAGAAACTTAGGTTAATATGTAGGTAATAATCTTTGCATCTATCTATAAATTTATTACATGAGTATCTATGATTGTTAGCAAGAAGTTTTCAAATCTAGGCTAGAGTACTTATTCTACAAATCTGTGGAGAATATAGCCTAAAGCCTTATATGAGCTAAACATTTGAGAAATGACACAAGGGAGAAGTAAAATCCGGATAGAGAAATCACACGCCCACTTGCTTGATCACTAAGCCATATCCTAAGCTTTAGAATTTAGGCCCTCTTTGGATCGATATAGCTTTAAATTCAAACCTATGAATTATTTTCCGCTTAGTCGCCCTCTGAGCCTTTCTTTAGCCTTCCATAAACCACAATTCCTTTACCCTGTTACAAAACAAAAACAAAAAAAAAAAAAAAAAGAATAAATCAACCTACCCATTTTAGAATAAGTCTGAGAATAGAATGAGGAAGAAAGAAAAAGAGAAAAACCTGTGTAAACAAAAATTAGTTAGTTGCTTCAGGAAATAAAGAAAAGAAGTTTCCATCCAAAGAAAAAAAAAAAAAAATAGAAATAAATCAAAACTCCAAAAATAGAATAAAAGGGAGTCAAAAGCCAAAGAAAAGAAAAAGAAAAATATGGCTAAGGATGGAAACAAAGTGTAGAAGCAAAAGTAAATAACAAGGTTTCTCTAGTTACATAATATGAAGACTCTATTATCTCGTGACTTGTCCTTTTTGAATATCCATTTCCTTCCTTCTTAACCCATCTCCTAATCCCCGCGAATACCTAATAAAGACCTCTAGCTCAATTAGGAATAGGTTAGTGTGATAGTAAGTGGCAGATGTGTTTGATCGACCGCTTCCTTGTTGTCATTGAGATTGTAAGGTAAAGTGTGCCCACCGCATTAATGGGAGCAAATAAACTTGAGTGGAAAAATCAGAGTGGTTTTGTCTTGACATTTATGTGAGGACCTACTTAAGGACGCTTATTCCGAAGTTTTCATAAACGGACCCGCTATTACATTTCATAGTATTACTCATTGTTATATGTTTATTTTAGATGATTGATTATTATGCATATATTAGCTTAGTGGTTCGACCGGGTTATTCTTATGTATTTGCTAGTGAGATGTATAGATAGTTGAGACATGAATGAGAAAACAATAGTTTTATTTCTTAGTCGTTGTAGTATAAATGAAGTTTGTGAGTACCTTCATCGAAAACTCTCACGAGGTTATAACTCGGCCCACTAGGGAATTCCTAGTGGTTTAAGGCCTTGTTGCGATATGGTCAATGCAATCGCGACTCAAATAAACGAGAGTAGTTAGAACTCCATTTTGGTCACTTATTCTAATTTTTCATCTTTGCTTGAGGACAAGCAAAATGCTGTTTGGGGTGGTTTGATAAGAGCCCAAAACTGTAGTTTTAACCCCTTAGCAATCATACTTTTAGACCAATTATGTGAGTAATAAGTAAAGAGTTAATACCGACATTTGTTTTTATGTATTTCGTGCTTCAAAGTCAATTATGTGCAGGAATGTGCCACTTTGATGAGATAAAGGAGCAATGGTTGGTTACTAAGGAGTTCGTGATTAAAGGCCAAGATTCAAGAAGACGAAGCCTTTGTAAAGCCTGGTCAAAAGATGAAAAGTCAAAGTCCACGCAGTAAACAAAGGCACAAAGTCAACAGAACTTTTCAAGACCATATCTTTAGACTCAGACCTCAGAATTGGGCCTACCTTATGTCAAAACGACCGGCTCGGAAAGAGCTTTCCAATGGTCTAAGCCTTGACCCAATCAGAGGAGCAGAAGTGGACAAAAAGTCTGTTGAAGCGAACTGCAGCTGAAGAGGCTTTTTGGACCGAAGAATGGTTTTTTGGGCCCGATTCTTCGCCCAAAACATGGCTCCAAGCCCATGCACGATTTTGGATCTGAATGTATAAAAACAAAAGCTTAGCTCTTTGTTAATGGTAGCTAGTTAGACCTAAATTAATATATAGAATTCTAGATCTGTTTTAATTAATTAATTAAGTTTTAGTTCCATTACAATTCTTGTTTTAGATTAAATTCTTGAATGATTGTTCTTGATTGATTAGATAAATAAAATAGTTATTATTCAATTTCGTTCTTGTCATTTCCATTCTAGATCTAATTTAAATTTTGTTCTTATTCCATTCCAGCCATTAAATTAGATTCATTATTGTTTAATTAAGTAAATCTCAATTTCTTACATTATGTTTAGTTTAGATTCAATGGAAAATGTTAGTTTGATGACTCAAGGCTAAAACCTCCATTAGAGGGGTTGATGAAGCCTTGATGAAAACTTAGTGGTTAGTATAGAATTGGTTGTAGAATCTATTCCACTCTAGAAGGTTGGTTTCGGCCATGAGAATGGGTGGACGACCTCACATGCTAGTTAGTATCCGTAGGAATGCCATGAACACTAGGGATTAGACTTCAAATTTTGCCGCGGAAAACGTAAGAATCGAGATACGACAATCTATACTAGGTTATTAAGTTGGATTCGAGGTGGATTTAATTCCCCCTATTTCTTTATCTAGAGTCAAACAATCGTGTTCCCGTAGCTTTCATAGATTAACTTTTAGTTTATATTATATCTTGTTATTTAAATTAACGCGCCTTGTTAGCATAACATTTCAGAAAGCTCTCATTGACTTAAGACTGATTTCGGACTTAGAAAACAATCCATGCTAGGGAACTAGAGGTGGAACGAACTTCCTACTCCACTTAGTGCAATTCGTGATCGAGTAGAAGCTTTGATAATAGACTCGTAAAAGTCCAGTTTTAGTTTTTTTACGGATTGAAATCGCTCATTTCAGTAGGTAGACTATTCATTTTACAGATTATCGTGAAAGTACCACAAAACTTTCGCAGCGCTTTTACCCTTCTTTTCCACGATATCTCGACGTTCCACAAGTTGGACAACTAGTTAAATCCTTGTACTCATCTCCTCTCAGAAAGTATGCAATCATTGGGACATGCATGTATTTTTTGAACTTCCATTCCAAACGTAGACAAAATATTTCTAGCTTTGGTCATGGATTGCGACACTTCATTATTATCCGCAACATTTTTTTCCCAACACCTTCAATAGCTTGGTAAAACTTCGGTTCCACCACCCACCTTGGCTTTCAAGTTAAACAATTCCACAAGGGATGATAACTTTGTATAGCTTTTGCAACCTTTGTACAAAGGTTTCTCAAAGATCTTCAAGCAATTTACAAAGCTTTTCAGATTCCCCGTGGAAACTCTCATATGCATCATTAACCATTCTAACCGTGTCCCCAAAATCACATGGGGTTTCCATATCAAAGTCTTGACATGGAGGTTCATGCGTGTTGACTTTCGAGACTTTCCAATCGTGAGGCTTTTTCCCATGCCATATCCACGTTTTTGTAACTTTTTCAAAACCAACATGAAACAGATGATCCCTAATATCGTCCAAACTCTGATGCAAGTGGTTCCCACAATTAAGGCATGGGCATCTTATGAAATTAAGATTTTCTGGGCCTGCATGCTCTCCAGCACATTTTATAAAATACTTGACCCCTTCCTCGTATTCATCAGATAGTCTATCCATAGACATCCAAGGCTTATCCATACTCAATGTCAGAAATTCAATACACAAGTACTACATACACATGAAAAAAAAATGTGATTAAGCAAGATAAAATCACACAATTCATAGATTTTGGCTCAATCTGGTGGTTGAAGCAAATAAAAACATGCAATATAACCTTGTACTAATCAACCTAAGGTGCCAAAAGTGTAGCGTGGGAATGGATTTAGGCGTATGAATGGGGAAATTCCTACTTTCCTTACATGTGCCCGCCACCACCTAGATACTTGGTAGAATAAAATGAAATAGCTAAGTGTAGCATTAAGATTAGGGTCTTGATATCAGAAATTCCTAGATCATAATATTCAAGACTTAACTTTGCAAAAAAGACACACACACACAATCAACAAATTGAAAGCTAGTAATCTTTTTACCGTTGAGTGTTTATCTATTTGTCAGCTCAAATCACGATCAGCCAAGCGTTCCTGCCTAATATATCAATCAACAATAAGCAAACTTGCAAACTAATAGTAAAACAACATGCATAAGAGCTTCTAAAATCAGTTTATGTACGAGAACAGTCTCCATCTCTTACTCATTAGTCAAACACCTTAAGCCACTAAAAATACGCCACCACTTCGGCGGATTACTTACTTTTACTTGTCAACTTATCATAATACACCTGAAAGGAAAAACTTTTCCAAAGAAGAGTGGGAAACCCGCCACAAGAGACTCAACCAGAAAAACATTGGAAGAGCTAGTCTCTTCTTCCGACTTCAACAAATGGGGGTGCGGAATGCACGCCGAAGGATCACCCTAGCACCACCCGTAAAACCGGGGGTTGAAAAACGCTCAAGGTGGCTCCCATGGTTTTAAGCAGTTAGGGTCTTTTTGAAACGCTAAAAAATGCTTGAATTGATCTCCAACCTTTCCACCGGATACCTATCCCGATCTTTGATGTCATATTTAAGGTGAGTTCAAATTACGAGAATCGTGCAAAATTTTCAATTTCTTTGTGTAATTTGAGTTCATTGGTTACCAGAGTGTACATGTACACACTTTGATGGATATCTAAGCCGTTTCAACCAAAGGATCAGAATCACGTGATATCTAGCCTCATCGAACAAATACTGAGTTTCCTTTTACACTAAAATCCCCAAATTTTGCAAAGAAAAATTGCAATTTCTTATTTTTTTGTGAACCCTATCAACAACTACCAATGATATAAAGCAAAAACAATTACTTTACAGCCAAAATTGAATTTAAATAGAGCAAAAACAATACCGATAGCGAAATTTGGGAATTTTGTAGAATAAAATCACTACTATTCTCACGCTTTTAATCGGGTGACGATGAGAGACCGATAGAAGTTGAAGAAGAACACTAGTGGACGATAGAAGTTGAAGAAAAAAAGAGAGACCGAGAGAAGTTTAGAGAGAGTCTGAAGTTAGAAGTTTAGAGAGAGTTTTGGAAGTTGAAAAGACTAAGTTTGAGAGAGGCGGTTTTGGCCTTACTTTCTAATATTAATTTTTCGCGATGGGGTTTTGGTAGACCGACTTTGTCCAAGGTATGCTTATTTTTTGCAGACATTAGCCACCTTTTTTTGTTCACATCGTCGTGGGGTATATGAACATCAAAATACAAATTAGGCGATATTGGTTTGTTCCGTGGTATATGACATACTATATACCATCGCTTTTACCGAGACTAGTGGCTTTTGCTTGTACCGAAATTAGAAAAGTTTTTCTTACTGTGGTATATGCCTATTAGCCACTGTTATTAGAGAAATAGTGGTATATGCGCTTTGACCTACCGTGGCTAATGAGCATTTATGTAGTAGTGGGGTTTGATGAAGCCTTGATGAAAACTTGATTGTATAGTATATAATCGTTTTAAGAATCTATTCTACTCTAGAAGGTCATTGATTCGCCATGAGAATGGGTGGATGACCTCACATGCTAGTTATAAATTGGTAGAAATGTCATGTATAATTAAGGATTAGAACGACCAATTCTTACCGTAAGAACGTAAGAATTGGTTTACAACAATTCTAAGCTAGTTTATTAAGTTGGATTCAAGGTGGAATCAAATTCCCCTAATTCTTTATCTAGATTCAACTCTTAGCAATTTGTCATTTCGTTATTCGTAGCTTGTTATTTGAATTCACATCGTAGTATAAATTCCACCATTACTCTCATTAGACTTTGGATAGACTCGTCAATTGTAGAAAACTTGAATGCTAAAAGAATAGGAGTGGAACAAATCTTCTATTCCAACTCTACGTCAATAGATTCGAGAGTAGAAAACAAATATCTTTGATAAATCTAGTATAAACGATAGTTTATAGTTTTACTTTCGCCTAGACTTCATCGTTTATTAAGTAGTAGAATTATATTCACATTTGATCGGGTTATCAAATGGTGTCGCCGCCATCTTAGTATTCTTTAGTCTTGTTTTCTTTAGAATTGATAGTTTTTCAAAGTCCCATAACCCACCCACCCTTGTTTGATTCTCAATGTGTGGTTGTCGGCCAAAGACTTAAATTTTCCTCGGAAAAATTACTCGAGCACGACCGCCCTGCCAGGCAAACCAAATTGAGCGCACCACCGTGCCCCAAACACTGAATTCCATCTTTTGGCCGAAGCGACCTGCGCCTACTACCAAGGCAAACCACGAAGCGACCTGCCAAACGCCTGGAACTCGGCTTGACTGGAAGCGACTGCCTTGAAAGAGCCTAGGCCTATTCGATGCGACCAAAGCCCTTTCTTTGAAAGCGCCGATTTCCACACAGGTTTGATTCAAACTTCCATTTCTTCAAGATTTTCAGTGTTCTAACTTGTTATATACAATGAGCACGCGTAAACAAGACGCTATTCATAAGCGAAGCAAGGAGGCTTTCAGGTACTCTTTTCTTCCACACCTCGTGATCTTTCGTTAGATGTTCATACTAGCATATCAGGATTGTTTGGAGTGTTGTTGTGTTTCATTAAGATTGGTCTTAGCCTTGCATGAGATTAAGGTCAGGCCGAAGAAAAACGCCTAACGTAATTAACCGACAAATGGAACAAACAAGTCTTTCTAGTATACCACTCACTATACCTCTAGCTAGCATACCACATACCACACCTGAAATAATGGTTGGAGAAAGAGAGTCTCCTTTCTCGGACTTTTACAAAGCCTTGAATGATAGCCCTAAATCTTGCATCGTTCTATTAGACCCAGTGGGGGATTTCAGAATTCCCCCGAATATATTTAATTTGTTACCCGTTTTTCATGGGTCAGACCATGAAAAGCCTTATCAGCACATGTGTAGGATTAACCAAGTCCTTACTACATTTCACCATCCTATGGTTGGTGCTGAACAAATTAAACTAAGGGTATTTCCCTTTACTTTAGCTGATAAGGCGGCGTCTTGGTTAACTGCCCAAGCGCCAAATTATGTGGACTCGTGGGCTAAACTTGTTCAACTATTCATGGAATATTTTTACCCATCACTGAAGACCGATGAAAATCTTTCCAAGATTCATTTCTTTCGACAGAATCCTCATGAATCATTTTCAGAGGCTTGGAATCGTTTCACTGATCTACTTATAGAGTGTCCACATCATAACCTCGCGAAAGACACGTTAGTTCGTGCCTTTTTCAAGGGCTTCTACACCACCATAAAGAAGTCCTTGACATAATGAATGGGAGTAGTTTCTTAAGTAAAGGAGCCTCAGAGGCTTATTAATTTTTAGAAGATCAGACTAAGCATAATAATAATCGGGGGGGGGGGGCGGGTAGTGACGATATCTCCCGCAACACTAGTTTTTCTACAACAGTAAAGGTCGCCGGTATGTTTGAGATGAAACCCGATCCGGAACTTAAAAGTTTAATCGAATCTCTAACTAAAAAGGTAGAGGCTATTTTTGTTCAACAAACGCCTATCCCCGTTATGAATGTCAACTCCAATCCATGTAATTTCTATTTGAGTCTAGAGAATCCCGACTCCTATTGTCCTTTCGCCTATGAGCAACAACAGTCACAACAAGATAATGTTTGCTCGATTAATAGATTTCCTATTCCTAACGCCCCTTGGAGACAACATCCCAACTTCAGTTGGAGAAATAATCAACAAGTAACACCTCTAGGGTTTAATAATCAAAATGTTAGGCAAGCAAACAATTACAACCAAGCTCCACCACGACAAGGACAAGGTCAGGGTAATTATAATAATTATAACAACCAAACTCAACCCCGACAAGGTCAAGCACAAGGTCAGCGTAATTATAATAATTATAACAATAATAATTATAATGTTAATAGAGGTATCGTTCCGGTAAATAATAACTACCAAAATCCACCCATTAATAATCAACGTGATATAGTTCCTGTCACACAACCTAAAGCTAACACTCTTCCACAACCGGATCATTTCTATACCTTTATGCAATCTCAACAACAGATTTTACAAGCCATCCAACTTTCCTTACAATAGCTAGCTTAAGAGAAAGTACAACCTAAAGGTGTGTTTCCAGGAAAAGCGATACCTAATCCGAAAACACCAAACACAGCCTTTGAGGTAAATGGTAATACTAGTACGGAAAATGAAAATGTAGGAGAGCTAAATGCCATCTCCACTCTCCGTTCTGGGAGAGTGGTTGATAACAAAGTAACTATGCCTATAGTTACCCCACCAGTTGTCCCTACACCGCAGATTGTACTAGATACCGTAATAGAAACTCAAGAGCCTACCCCGTAGAGGTACCGGTTAAACCACAAACTAAGAAACAAAAGCCAAGGTTAAACATCTTGTTGATCATTACGCTAAATATAGAGAGAAACCACCGTTTTCCCAGAGATTAACAATGTTAACTAAGGATACGAATTTCGATAAGATTAGGAAAGTTTTCAAAAATCTAACGATAAACCTTCCTTTTCTTGAAGCGATAAAAAAATTACCTCACCATGCTAAGTTCCTTGAAAAGTTGTGCACTACTAGGCGTAAGACAAATATTCCTAAAATGCCATTTTAACTGAACAATTTTCAACTTTAACATAACACAATAGAATCGTTAAGTACAAGGACCCTGGTCGTCCTACTGTACAATGCACCTTAGGAGATTCCCACACGACGACCACTTTACTAGACCTAGGGGCGAGTGTTAACTTACTCCTGTATTATCTATACAAATAAATAGGTCTACAAGAGATGCAACCTACTAAAATGACGTTGCAATTAGTAGATCGATCAATTAAGTACCCTAAGGGTGTGGTTGAAAATATGCTTGTTAAGGTCCAGGATTTCTACTATCCTGCTGATTTTGTTATTCTCGATACAGAAGTCGCTAACGACTCTGTTCCGATCATTTTAGGGCATCCCTTCTTGGCGACTGCCAACACGCTTATAAACTGCCGCAATGGGTCGATGTCCTTGTCTTTTGGCCATTTTTCGGTTGAGGTAAATGTTTTTAAACTAATGAAATAGTTACCAGATTCGTCTATAGATGGAAATGTTAGCATGATCGAGAGCTTAGCTCAAGATTATTTTAATAACACGTTTCCAAAAAACCATATGCATAAATTCCTTTCTTTTGGAAGTTCAGATTTTGTTGATGACTCCTACATAGAGGAAGTCAACACCATCTTCGAGTCTACACAAATCATAGACCCTTCATTTGCTCCATATACAAAGTTTGAAGACCTGCTGCCTAAACAAGTATTCATTACTCAAGATGAGGACCCTCCAGAAGCATTTATTGATATTCCTTCCACCCCGGTGCTTAAACCTCTTCCTCCTGAGTTAAAGTATATTCAACTTGATCTGGATGGTAGTCATCCGGTAATTATATCTTCTCTGTTATCTAAGGAGGAAGAGACTCGGTTGATCAGGGTGATTAGGGAACATCGTTCAGTGATTGGTTGGTCCCTAGCCGATATTAAGGGAATTGACCCTAATGTGTGCACTCATCGTATCCATTTAGAGGATAACGCAAAGACTTCCCGTGAACCTCAGCATCGTTTAAACCTTACCATGAAAGAAGTGGTCAGGAAAGAATTCTTACAGTTACTTGATGCGGGTATCATATACCCAATCTCTGATAGCGAATGGGTCAGTCCCATTCATGTGGTTCAACGAAATCAGGGATTACCATGGTACGTAACGCCAAGGGTGAATATGTTGCCACGTATGGCCCTATGAAATGGAGGATCTGTATTGATTACAGACGTTTAAATGCCATGACACGAAAGGATCATTTTCTTTTACCCTTTATAGATCAGATGCTTGAACGTTTAGCGGGTCATGCTTTTTATTGTTTTTTGGATGGCTACTCTGGCTATTTCCAAATTATTATTGATATTGATGACCAAGAAAAAACTACCTTCACATGTCCTTTTGGAACATACGCCTATAAACAAATGCTTTTTGGCCTTTGTAATGTTCCTAGTACCTTCCAGCGGTGTATGCTTCATATATTTAGTGACATGGTAGAGCGTTTCATGGAGGTGTTCATGGATGATTTTTCCATCTATGGAGACTCTTTCACTGAATGCCTGTCTAACCTGTCTAAAGTTTTAACGCTATGTGAAGAGAAGAGTCTCGTTTTTAAATTGGGAAAAATGTCACTTCATGGTGAAAAAAGGCATAGTACTAGGTCACATCATATCTAGTGATGGCATCGAAGTAGATAAGGCCAAACTAGATAAGATGGTGACTCTACCTATACCACAGACTGTCTGTGATATTAGAGCCTTTCTAGGCCATGCAGGTTTTTATAAGCGTTTTATCAAAGATTTTTTGAAAGTAGCTAGACCCTAAACTAATATGCTTTTAAAGGAGGCCATCTTTGATTTTAATTTTAAGTGTAAACAGGCTTTTGAAACTTTGAAATCCGCCTTAACTTCTGCACCCATTATACAACCTCCCGATTGGTCTAAACCTTTTGAGCTCATGTGTGATGCTAGTGATTATGCAGTTGGTGCTGTCTTGGGATGAGAAACTAGATAATAAATCCTTTGTTATTTATTATGCTAGTAAAACTCTAAACGATGCTGAAAGGAATTATACAACTACTAAAAAAGAATTCTTAGCTGTCGTTTATGCTTTAGATAAGTTTCGTCCTTATTTGGTTGGTTCTAAGACTCTAGTTTACACGGACCATGCAACCCTTAGGTACCTTCTTGCCAAAAAGGATGCTAAGTAGAAGTTGATCCGATGGATTCTTCTTTCTGCAAGAATTCACATTAGAAATAAAGGACAAACGAGGGTCGAAAACGAGTTGCATAACTACTTATCTAGACTTACAAACGACGATGATAGTGATTCTGACCCCATACCAGACTCTTTTCCGGATGACCATCTGTATGTGATAAATGATAAAATTGATAGTTTTACCTACGAAATAAAGCGATGAAACTTACAAACGCAAGTAAAACTAAAACTATTTATGATCCTTATATGCTTATCAAAGATTTCTTTACTCTCAATCCTATGAGATATAGTGGAGTAGGAAGTTCGTTCCACTCCTAGTGCTCTAGCATGGAATTGTTTTCTAATTTAATTAGTCGTTTTTAAGTCTAATGAGAGCTTTACGAAGGTGTGTTATACTACGATACCTATATGAAATTGATTATGTTGAATCTAACTACGAATGCTATGGAAATATGATTGTTTTGAATCTAGATAAAGGATTATAGGGGAATTGAATCCACCTCGAATCCAACTTAATAGCCTAGCATAGATTCTTGTATCTTGATTCTTACGTTCTTACGGCAAGAAATTCGAGTTCTAATCCCTAGTGTTCATGGCATTTCTACCGAGTACTAACTAGCATGTGAGGTCGTCCACCCATTCTCATGGTGAATCACGACCTTCTAGATTGGAATAGATTCTACAATGCTTCTACACTATACCACTAAGTTTTCATCAAGGCTTCATCAACCCCTCTAATGGAGGTTTTAGCCTTGAATCATTCCGCAATCATTCCCATATGAATCTAAACTAAACATATTATAAAGATTCGAAATTTACTAATCTAAACTAAACGATAATTAAATTCTAATTAACAACTAAGAAATGGTAACTAACAATAATTAAAACTAGATCTAATAGATTGAAATAACACAATTTGAAATTGATAAAATAACTATTTTATTTATCTAATCAATCAAGAACAATGATTCAATGACTTAATCTAAAATAAAAATTGAAAATGGAACTAAAACTTAATTTAATTAATTAAACTAGATCTAGAATTATCTATATTGTTTTAGGTCTAACTAGCTACCATTAACAAAGAGCTAAGTTTTGGTTTTTATATGTCCAGATCCAAAAATCGTGCATGGGCTTGGAGCCATGTTTTGGGCCAGAGAATCATGCCCAAAACCCAATATTTTCAGTCCAAAAAGGCCTCTTCAGATGCAGTTGGCTTAAACAGACTTTTTATCCACTTCTGCTCCTCTGATTGGGTCAAGGCTTGTACCATTGTAAAGCTCTTTCCGAGCCGGTTGTTTTGACATAAGGTAGGCCCCATTCCGAGGTCTGAGTCCAAAGATACGGCCATCGGAAGTTCTCACGACTTGTGTCTCAAGTCGCCCGTGTTGACTTTTCAGCTTTTGACCGGGCTTTAGGAAAGCTTTGTCTTCTTGAATCTAGGCCTTTAATCACGAAACTCCTTAGTAACCAACCTTTGCTCTTTTATCTTGCTAAAGTGGCACATTTCTCGCACATAATGGACTTCAAAACCCCGAAATGCATAAAACACGTAATCGGTGTTAACTCTTTAATTATTACTCACATAATTGGTCTAAAAGTATGATGTTTCTGGGGGTTAAAACTACAGTTTTGGGCTCTTATTAAACCACCCCCAAACAGCATTTTGCTTGTCCTCAAGCAAAGATGAGAAATTAGAATAAGTGACCAAAAATGGAGTTCTATCTACTCTTATTTCACTAAGTGCGATTGCATTGACCATATGCAACAAGGCCGGCTTAAACCACTAGGAATTCCCTAGTGGACGAGTTATAGCCTCGTGAGAGTTTTCCAGTGAAGGTACTCACAAACTTCAACTATACTACAACGACTAAGAAATAAAACTATTGTTTCCTCATTCATGTCCCAACTATCTATACATCTCACTAGCAACTGAATAAGAAAAACTAAGTCAAAACCCTAAGCTAATACATGCATAATAATCAATCATCTATGATACAAATATAAATACTACGAGTAATACTATGAAATGCCTAGCGAGGTTAAGTTTACGAAACTTCGAATAGCGCCCTTAAGTAGGTCCTCACATAAATGTCAAGACAAAACCACTCTGATTTTTCCGCTCAAGTTTAGCATCTCGATTGCAAGTGGGCACACTTTACCTTACAATCTCAATGACAAACAAGGAAGCCGGAGTCGATCAAACACATCTGCCACTTACTATCACACTAACCTAATCTTAATTGAGCTAGAGGTCTTTATTAGGTGTTGCGGGGATTAGGAAATGGTTTAAGAAGGAAGGAAATGGATATTCAAAAGGACAAGTCTGAGATACTAGAGTCTTCATATTATGTAACTTATAGAAAACCTTGTTATTTTCTTTTGCTTCTATACTTTGTTTCCATCCTTAGCCATATTTTTCTTTTTCTTTTCTTTGGCTTTTGACTCCCTTTTATTCTATTTTTTGGAGTTTTTATTTATTTATATTATATATATATATATATATATATATATATATATATATATATATATATATATATATATATATATATATATTTTTCCTTGGATGGAAACTTCTTTTCTTTTTCTGAAGCAACTACTAATTTCTGTTTACACGGGTTTTTCTCTTCTTCTTTCTTCACTCATTCTATTCTCGGACTTATTCTATATTGGGTAAGTTGAATTTTTATTTTGTTTTGTTCTCAGAAGGGGTAAGGATTTGTGGGTTATGAAAGGCTAAAGAAAGGCTCGAGGGGCTTACTAGCGGAAAATAATTCATAGGTTTGAATTTCGGCTATATCGATCCAAAGAGGGCCTAAATTCTCGCTTAGGATATGGCATAGTGATCAAGCAAGTGGACGTGTGATTTCTCTATCCGGATTTTACTTCTCCCTTGTGTCATTTCTCAAATGTTTGGCTCATATAAGGCTTTAGGCTATATTCTCACAGGATTTGTAGAATAAGTAACTCTAGCCTAGATTTTAAACTTATCGCTAACAATCATAGATACTCATGTAATATATTTATAGATAGATGCAAAGATTATTACCTACATATTAACCTAAGTTTCTAACAATTATTCTCGATGCAAAAAAGCTACATTGAGACTTCTAGATTGTTAAGAGCATAGAGAAAGAAAACAATACCAATATTCCTAAGTGTATAGCATAAACTTATTTATTTATATTTTTGAAAATTTTTGAAACTTTAACTAGAAAACAAATGCATATTATACATATCTATATCCTACCAGATGCCTTAATTACACGTGTTTCTATGCCCCCCAAACAAGAATCATGCTTTGTCCTCAAAGTATTGTAAATAAAGAGGGTAGGAAAAATACCATTGAAACGTGTGAAATTCAGGAACATCTTCAAAACAAAGTTAGAACGTACTAATCTAGGAAATAAAAACTGACGCAACTCTATGAGAGTTCCACCCATTATGGGGTTAACCGAATTAAATTGCTTGGGACATAAGCAGACACTAACAAAACTAAAAACTTACCTTATCTCCCGCTTAAGCATCATCTTCCTCGTTAGTGAGACGAGGTTCCTTCGCATCCTGCCAGTCCATTGTAATTTGCCAAGCTTGTCGCCAGTTATCATCTACTAATGCTAACCTGTTAAGTGTTATCATGTCTGATGGGATGTACGGGGCAACCAAATGAGGGCTGCACCTGCCATCCCGCCAAGTCATTATTCGCGAACGAGTTTAACCACCCGATTGGTGGGTCTCATGACTTCAACCCTTTTCCAATCTGTGAATTGTGCACGAATTGGTAAACAACTACGATGATGCCACTTACTAACACAGGCATAAGAAGATACTTACGCCTCATGGTTTGGGCTCTCTTAAGACTAGCGACTAATACTCGGGGAATGTCATATCGGCGACGTCCCCATTCGCCTAAAGCGAGGAAAATGTCACCCGAGAGTATTGTTTTGCAGAAATGAACCGCCATTCCCCTAAAATATTCATCGGGATGAATAACATGGTGGTGCCTACTACGTTTAGGAAAGGCTACCGCGGCAATGCTATATCACCCCCGGTCCATTACTAGAAATACCCTCCCCCATAATACTCATGGAAATATGTATAATCATAAAGATATGCATTATCGGTCATATATGCCCATGTGTGAACAGGATCGTATTGGTAATCCCCGAAACTAAAACGACCACATTTTTATCGAATTGATGCCGCGGTGTTCTTATTCACGACGGAGAATTCTTGTTCTCCAACCCGATTACAATAGAATTTAACATGGTCGTAGAAATTAAATAAGCGAAGAAGTGTGGTGAATATGAATCGTCATCACTTACCAATAGATGGCGCCATCCTAATCCGCAAGATCCCCGTGGTCGGAACCAATGTCCATAGGTCTCGGTGCCCAACACATCTTTGAAAGACTGTTCAGGTATGACAATAGGAGATGTCATCTTAACTACTCTTTGAACAGTTCCAAAAAATCCTGGACTGACCCTCTGAAAATTGGAATTTCTGCGTTATCGAGAAGGCGGTGGCGCGGGCGCCACATAGGCGCGGTCGGTCGCTTTCGTGTGTTAATGCTTTTACAGTGTTTTGGGCGCGGGTCATGCTCAAGGAGGGCGCGGGTCGCGCTCTGACAAAATTTCGTGAAAATGTAGAGGGCGCAGGCGCGCTCGTAAGTGCTGAAACCGGGGTTTAGAGCAAAAAGAAAGAAAAACTTGGAGTGGAAGGTGTGGGATGATGGTGGGGTGTAGTGTGGTTTGTTAGTGTAGAAGGAAAGGAGTTTAAATCCACTTAGAGTTTAGAACTCTAAATTGAAGCAAAAGAAATCAAGGTTCCTTACTCACGATCTTCGTTGAGTAGAGTTAGAATAAGGATTCAACTACCTAAAGTATAGAACAACTACAAATTGGATGTTACAATAAAGGGAACTAAGGAGTAAGGTTATAATAAACTAGATTTTTCTTCCTAACAAAAATTAAAGCAAAACATTTAAGTTTGAAATCATGCACTTAAACAAAATACAAATTACTAAAAAGAAAGGTGGAGAGTTAATCCTCCCTCATGTGAAACTATCATTAGTTGTTTATTTGAAAAAGGTTTTGATTCTTCCTAACTCATAGACAAGTCCCTAATGGAAAAAAATAGAATTGATCCCTAGCATGCATGGCTCACTTAAGAGCTCATACATGCTAGCAAGTGAAACCAAACAATGACTTATCTCTAAGCTCATTGTTTGATTTCTAACTAGACACTACACCAACTATCATTTTGGGATAGGATGTAGTGTTAGTTGTTCATCCTAAAAACCTACCAAACTCACAACTAATGTTTTTCCCTCACATGAGTTGGATTAACTCCCCAAAAGGGAAGTTAGCTCATGATCCTTGGGACAAGGACTTATGAACTAATAAAAACTCCAAAGAGAGAGAGAGAGAGAGAGAAGAATTAACAACAACCAAACTCACTTCTATTATATCTCTAGAAGAACAAGTGTTCCTCCATTAAAACTATTACAAGCTTTTTGCAAAATAAAAACTAAAACTAACTTCTCATTTTCACTAAGGAACTAAAATAATGCCATGTGAGGAAAATAAGTCAAGGGAGTAAATGGAGTATCCCCCACCTTTGTCTAATTTCTTCTCCATTTGAGAGAAATCTCATTTCCTCCCACGTGAATTATCAAACCACATTGATTCATTTTTATCTACCACATTAAAACAAAGTGACACCTTGCCTTTTTTTCACTATTAACACCTAATCTAATTTATTACATGCAAGGTGTCAACTTTGCACCAATAATTTGTTATTTTTGTCTTGACATGCTCCATGATTGATGACTCATCCAATCTTGTGGCCCCCATAGATGGGTCCATGTGTAGTCCAGCTGGCAACCGGGTATTTTGGGCGCTTTTACAACTCCCCCGCCTATGCGTAGAGTTCATCGCCTCGATTGTCCGAAAGCAGCTCTCTTGTCGATTCGAGTCCCCGGTTCGAGAGGTAGGAGCTTTGGAAGTATGATGCTTCTACGCGGATTTGAGAAAATTCATATATACTGCCGTTCCTCGTGGCTTTATTGCAGGTTTAACCAATATTTCCATGTTTATCGCAAAATACCGCAAAAGTATGAAAACATATTTATTTCATGATTATTAAACACATAATGAACCAAATTTATATGTCTCAATGGGGTTTCATAATACACTTTTGGGTGCTTATCACACTACCCCCAAACAAAGACTTTGCTTGTCCTCAAGCAAAGAAAGAGACACTAAAATAGATAAGTGGCCAAAAAAATGTGTAGTCCTAAACTAATTCTCGCTTCAAGCAGAGCGATTGCATTGACCATATGCAAACAGGCCTTAAACCACTAGGAATTCCCTAGTGGACGAAGTTATAGCCTCGCGGAGAGTTTTCCAGAAAAAGATACTCACAAACTTTATTTATACTACAACGACTCAAATTGATGTAAACTTGTTTCCTAAATTAATCTCAGATATCCATACATCTCCTTAGCAGGAACGAGGATTTATTTCTTTGAAACTCAAGTTAATATGTATTCAATAATTAAAACATCTACATATGATTATTCATGCAGTGAACTTTTCATTGAAATATACTAGCAGTGGTTGTTTTCGATCCTTGAGAGCATACCTAAATGGGTTCTCATGTGTATGTGTTGAAACACATATTCACTCAAAAATTTTTCCACTCGTGTTTTGTTAACTCCAGCAGCAAGGGCACACGCTTCCTTACATCTCAATGATACCGAGGAGCCGATGTCGATCAATCACGCCTACTACTTATTATCACACCACCCTACTCCTAATTGAGCTAGAGGTCTTTATTAGGTATTGTGGGGCTTAGGTGATAGTGTACAAGAAAATGGAAATGGATAATCAAAATTTACGAAAGTATGAGAGAATAGGGTCTTCATATATTTATACTAGAGAAATCCTTTTTTCCTTTCCTTCTTCTAACCGAAGTTTTTCCAACCTTGTTCTTAAGCCTCCTCGGATACTAAGGATTTTTTTTTTTTTTTTTTTTAAGGCTTAAGAACATGATTCTATTTTCCTTTTCTCAAGCAAGTAACTGAATTTATATTTGGGACAAGTCTTTTCTTTATTCTTTCCACATTTCATCCTATTTTCATACTCATCACTTAGGTAGGTTCTTTTATTTGGTTTAATAGATGGGTAAGGAATTTTTGTGGTGAAAGTGAAAGGTTTGATGAAAGGTTCAGTGGAGTGACTAGCGGTAATATTTGTAAATGTAAGAATTTTAGCTATGTCGATCCAAAGAAGGCCTAAATTCTCGCCTAGGGTTCGGGTGGTGATCAAGTAAGTAGATGCTGTAATTTCCTCTAATCGAAAAACTACTCCTCTCCGCGGTCATCACACACAAATCACTCATATCAAGGCTTTTGGTTAGATTCTCACAGTGGTTTATAGTTTAAGTAACTAACCGTTGTTTTAAACTTACCGCTATGTACAATCAATGATACTCAAGACATGAATATTCATGAAAAGATGTATAAAACTATTGGTGACGATATCTAAAATTTCTTAAAACAAATCCTAATTCGGATACTAATGTGAGATTTCTAGACAATTTTCATCATTGAAAAGGAAACAAGACTTTGTCACTAAGTACAATTATTAATATGAAAAAATAAAACTATATATAGGCTACAAGATGCCTAATTTTGCTATAGGTTTAAAGCACCCCCAAACGTAATGATGCTTAGTCCTCAAGGATCAATAATTAAAGAGAGAAAGTACCCGAGAACCGGAGCAAAATTAGGGCTAGGATTTTGGAACCGAGAGGTTGGAGATCATAATATATTATTCAGAAAGAACAAGAAAATGTTCAATAGCACACTAAACATAGCACACCATATAATAAACCACAAAGATATGAAACATGAAAACAATAGCACACCAAACAAAAGGTTTAGCTAGATATATGTACAATGGCAAACTCAAGTTTACCATCCAAACAGATCGCGAAGGTCCGGCGCCCTCTTTAAGGAAATGCATTTCCTTAGCATCGCCAATAGATAATAGTCCGCCAAATTTCTGCCCATTCTTTGTCTCCGATTCTCTCAAATTGGTCTTCATCTTTTCGCCCTTTGGGTAACATCAACATGCCTCGTATCGAAGGACGCTTCCATTGACTAAACCTCAATGAGCTTAATGATTCTCGCTTTTGTCGGGCACATGGAATCCACCTTGACCCTACCATGAAAAGTAGCCGCAAACCGTGGGAAATGTGTCTTCATGATTCGCAAGCGTGATCGGTAAAAGTATATACTTATCCCGAAAAGCGCGAGCTCGCTTTCAGCGGAGACAACACAACCTAAAATGTTAAATAATGCATGACCTCGAAGCTAGTGCAATCAATACAACGAAGCGCCTCATTGGCAAGAGAAAAATGCCAATCTCCCATAATGTTTAGAGTACAAATAACATGGCAGTCCCCATGTTCATGGTCATGCTTTTGCTAATGGAATGGTGATGTTTCGCCATGGCACATGGCCATCTCCTTCCCGCTTTGATCTCAAGACCATCACCATAAGAGTCGCTAAACGCTTTGCCACCGAAAAGGAACGGTAAGAATTATGAAAGATGTACCGCCAAGATGCACCGGGTTCGCGGATATGGGAGGTCCAAAGATAGAGCAAGTTGTTGTTCGTAAAAGATATGAGGTGTGTCATCAACTCGGATTGTGAACCCGCTCTAAGTAGAAACCATGCGATGGTTGAATGCTGGTGTGTCATCCATATTAGCATAAAGTATGCAGCCAAACTAGGAGAATAAGTTTGGTCGTTGAAAGAATTAGGAAGACCACCCAATGTTTGTGATGTAATCATGGAAAAGATGGCCATAGGCATTGGAATCCATCATAGATCGAAAAGGATTGCTCAGAATGAGTTTGGGAGGGACCATGGATGATGAAGATGTCGTGGTTTGATGAAGATGCCATGGTGGATGAAGTAATAAACTAGGTAACGCAACCGGATGGAAAAATGAGTATGTAAGAAAATAGACCCTCCCCAGAAGCACATGTTAAAATTATATTAGTCACAATGGAAATGATGACAATCCTACTAAGCATTTCATACAAAAAAAAACAAAAGGATAAGATAAAATACATAGTACGACGGAAAAAAATGTAATAACATATATGATTATATACTTATTGACTTAGTAATATCATGGATTCTCGATATTGATCTAGAAGATGCATATTTTGCACCGCATCGCTTAGGTCTTCTATTTGTGGCCGAAATGCGATCCGAATGTCCCCTCATCGGGCAGAGAGTAGCTTTGATTTTCCATTAGAGAGCATGATTTTGCAAGGATTGAGAATGAGTTTCCAAGATCTCTTCCCCGCTCAACATCATGAGTTGCTTGACGATCTTGGAAATCCTCAAGAGTCATGGATGATGATATTCTCGACGAAGCGCAGTAGTTCCCTCAAACCCCGATGAAGGAGTTTAATGCCGCCCATAGGATTAATAATATTCACCATGGCATTTTCATCAAATAAATGGTCGAATTTGAGCTTGGGGGGTGTTCTCGCTTCATCTATCGAGTATTAGGGTCCAAAACCAACAGAGTAGTCCTGTTTGAAAGACCTTTATATATGCTCTTTGAAGGGTGTCTCTCGAGAAATTATCGATAACCCCAACGATCATAATCTGGCGAACCAAAGTGGGTAGAGCTGCCGACCTTCTTGTTTTCTTGGTGATTACGCTCCGTGAGGTGTTGGATCATACAAAAGTCATCTCTCCTCGAGTTTGCAAAATCCAAAGTAGGTGAAGCCGAGGCTTTGTGACTTCAGATTGGTGTGATGTACCTAACACATTATGTCCCAACCAGCTGGAGCACAACACGCTGATTCTCGCTTTCAAAGAGCGTTGAAGAACAATGTGATGTGTATTTTCGACGCCGCCATGAGATACGGAGCTCTCGCAAGAAAGTTTTTTTATGAATCAAATGATGACTCTTGAAAAAGGGACTCCCCGGTTATTTATTGGGATTTGAAGTATGTCGGAGATCATGTCCTTATTCAATTCCAAACGCTGTCCATAGGCATTGAAGTAGAATCTTCCATCTTCATAACCGCTAAATTGGTAGAACATCAAAACCAATTCTCGGAATAACTAGTCTGATGAATGATATAGAAGAGGGCCCATCCCGCGACGACCGATTTCAAGTGTCAAAATAAGGAGAAAAACCGCCCCTTCGAAAAGATTTAGGTAGTTTTCTCGCAAGTTATTTTTCTTGGTTGAGCCATTATCGAGGGAAGGATAGTGAAAATTGTATGAATAAGAATGGCTTAAAAAGAAGAGATTTATAGCCAACTGAGTCCAAGTGTAGTTAATGACCCATGTGATTATGAACAAAGATCATAGGGGATCCACAAGAAGTCTTTGTCATGTCGATATCCAAATATAATTAATGAGATTGTTGAATGTTTAGAAAATACGGAGGAAAGTTTCATTGTGGTAGTTAAACTTACACGTAATTTCAGAATTGATGATCATAACTCAAGAATAGAATATGGATAGAATAATCGAAATGATCCGTGACAAGTGTTATGTGTACCTTGAAGCGCATGGATTTTCTCCAACACCATGTGTATCCATTAATGATTTTGTTGAATTTTTGGATGGCCTTTCTTTGTTATGGTTTGTTTATTTATTTATTTTATTATTATTATTATATTATATATATATATATATATTATATATTTTTATTTATATTTTTTATTTTTTTTTATTTTTTTTTTTTATTTTTTATTTTTTTTTTTTTTATATATATATATATATATATATATATATATATATATATATATATATATATATATATATATTAGAGACTAAAAGACAACTAATAGACACAACTAATTAATACGAACTTCTCCATTTAATACGTGAACCCGCATAAATGTGTGAGAATTATTTAACACACCATACTAATATACAAAATGAAAAAAAAAAAAAAAAAAAAAAAACGGTTACATAGATCTAGTTATGCCTGCATCGTGGTTATGCATGAGTGACAAGAGAATGATGATAAACACCGCCATCACAATTAATGTGATAGCCCATTTCTGTTCCTTTTCCCATCGCCTAGTTTATTCATTATTGTCAAGAAATTGAAAAATTTGTGAAGAAGAAGTTGTGAAGATTGAGAGAAGGGAATGAGTGAAAGAGGAAAGGAGAGTTGTATTTATAACTTGGTTTCTCGATCATTGGCATGTGACCGCTTTGATCAATCCCATTGGTTCGACCGCTGGGCTTTGAGAGTAGGCCCAATGAATCAAGGAGCAAACTCATATTTTTGAAAGTACTATATTCGCGATAACATAAATAATTTCTCATTTAAACCGTTCGAGATACAAAATTATGAGAATCAACCGATATATAATAATTTAGCACTAAAAATAAAAATGCAATGCATTAGGGGAAATAAATGACATAGTCATTTTTAAACCAAAGAAAATAAACAGCTATCGGAATCCTCCCGGTTAGCGTAAGATGAACCCGGTTTCTACGCCTTCGCCACTTAATTTAACTTCAGCCGAAGCCGACCGATCAAGGTGAATGTGGCCTATAGATCAGAAATAACCGATCTTGAATTGCCGCCGATTAGCCATCATCATTCTCCTCGAATTGGCCTTGGCGATTTCTCATTTCTTTGCCGGAATTCATTCATTCCGGGAAGTAATCATCTCTTCCTCGGCTAAGAAACATCCCCGCGATACTAGAATTCATGTTCCTCAAGGCATCCATAGGAGTATTTATTCGGGCGATGGTATCTTCATTAAAACAACCGTGGTGAAAGAGGAGGAGGAGGTAACGCTATCATGCTCAATGTCATCTCTAGCTACCGGGTCCCAATGGTCCAAAACACAAGTCTCAAAAATTCCAAAATTCTCGAAAAGCCCTTGTTTCAATGAAAGGCGAGTAGATCGAACCCTAAATTAAGCATAAGCCGAAAGTAACAAGTACAAAGAAGAGGAGTCGATTCGCTTTGACGGGTCGAAGAAGAATATGGCCCGTGAAATGGACCATACGAAAGTGTGCTTCCCTCCCCGTAGGATCCACAAAGCAGGTGCAAGAAAGTCTTGTTCACGCCGACGCCTTTGAAGTTCCAATGACATTGGCGCCAACCATCGAGTGACGGCTAATTGGTTACGCCCGAGCTTAATGCCGGTACACGCAGCTCGAGCCGTTGTTGTACTCTCCCTCGAAGCGGTCAAACATCAAATCCCTCGTGGTCGGATACTCGACAATAACAGTGGTCGGGCTATCCGAAAGTTAATCTCCAATCCGCGCTGTATTCAAATCAACTCCAGCCAAGGAGTTCACGCTCCATCCCATCCGCCGAATCCAAAATTCGCCACCCCGAAACCTCCATTGTTATAAAATTTCAACACCAAATCTTCGAATATTGAGCTGGGATTCGATGCAAAAGATATTCCCACTTCTACTTTCAATTTCCTCATCAAAAAATGGGTGAAACATCCCGAATTATATAGATTTTCAAATTTCTCTCGATCGTAATTCGCCTTCGCTGCCATAGCCGGTTTAAATTGAATTTTGATAGTGCAAATAGTAAGAGGAGGTGGAGGAGGTGCTGCTGGAGGAAGGGGTGGAGTTTGGTGGAGGTTGACGCGGCGCTGGTCGATTTCAGCTGGTGGAGGGGGTCGCGCTGGGTTTATGTTGGGGACCAAGATCCGTTTTTTGTGGGAGAAGAAAAAGGGGGAACGCGCGGGTGCCCCGCTGCGGGCTTCGGAAAACCCGATCTGGGTTTTTGGGTCGGGTCAAAATTTTGGCCCAAGTACAAATGAATTACGAAATTCCTCTTATGTCCCGAAATGTTCAAACTTCAAACTTGGAAATTGATTCGCTTCAACTCCGAATTTAACCGATGAGATATCAAAACGATCAAGATTAAAAATGCCATCCATTAGAATATGAAAATCACATTCAAAAATTTTTTTTTTTTTTTTTTTTTTTTTTTTTTTTTTTTAACAATTTTGGTTTTTATTTATTTATCCTTTATATACAAATGTACAAGTCGAGAAGAACGGTCAACAACACCGAAATCCAAATAAAACAACACATCACAAACAGCCTTTAACTCAGCAACTTTCATGTCGGCCTGGTGAACCCAATCCAAACCCGTGATCGCGGGCTTATCCTTTATGTTTTGGGGGCCTAGGGTTTAGGATCGGCATTCATCCTTGACCAATGTGCAATGGTCTAATAATAATATTACCCTTAGTACATATGGTATAGCCTCAAACCGCCCAAAAACAAATACATAGAAAACTGAATGGGGTTGGCCTGGGGAATCCATTGCCCGCATTTAACTATGAAATATCCGATGGTGCATATCATTACTCTCTTTGGGCACCATGCCGGTGCTAATAAAACAAAAACGGTATATACATATCTTTTAACCGATCCTCAAGACTTAATCGTTGAAGTCTTTTAACGCCGATCCTCAAGATTAACGTGAGTCTTTTAACGCCGATCCTCAAGACCGTGAGTCTTTTAACGCCGATCCTCAAGACTAACGTGAGTCTTTTAACGCCGATCCTCAAGACTAATCCCAACCCGTGGGAGCAACGACGACGACGGTTTATCCCGTTGAGCTGGTGTCGCATAATAATATACCTTATACCGCTCATCTCGATAAAAGATCAAGACCGACGTAAAGGAGTTTGATACTCATACACCACCCCATCCTTTTCGCCGCCGCCGAAAGCAAAAAGTACTACCACCATTACCAATTCGAGATGGGTGAGATTTGGACCAAATGATGAGTTGGAGTTCATGAGGAAGAGAATAGAAAAGGGAAGAGAAAGAAGGAGTTGAAATTTTGGTACCCATTGTTTTCCCGAGGCACGCTTTGCTCGACATCGTAAGACATTTATACTCGGGCCTCAATTAGAGTTTTTGTGGACTAAGGTTCCGCGCTTTGCAACCACACACTCTAGGGAATTTTAGAAAAGAAAATAGAAGAGGGGCCCGGCTACCCTAATGGCATACTTTTCCTTGTTTAAATACATGGAAAGAAGTACACCAAATAATCTATTAGTCCGCGGTAGACCGGATCATCGAGAAGAGTCTCTTCGACATCCGAGAGAGCTTAACTCATGATAATGTTTAAGGCTACCGCCATTTACTTGGAATTCGCTACCATCATTTACGCTTTTTCACGAGATAGCCCCATAAGGGGTGACAGCAGAGAGAAAGTGAAAGGACCGCACCATCGAAGTTTTTAATTTTCCCCGAAAAATGTGTAATCTTGAGTTGTACATCAAAACTTTTGACCGATTTTGAACTCTTTTCGCAATATGTGCTTGTCATGCACTCTTTTTTCATGTTGGCTTTATAGATTTCGGAGAGATCATAGGCATCACCTCAATTTCCTCAAGCTCATTTAACCGCATTTTTTTTTTTCGCCGCCACGTTAGTGTTATAATTGAGGCTTTTGATGGCCCATGGCACGGTGCTCAAGTTCAACCGGGCAGATGACAAGGTTTTCCAAAAACGAGGCGATACGGAGACATCCCTATAGGTGTCTTAAAAGTCGCTCTCAGTGATGCCCACAAGGCATCGATAATCGTAGAGACCGCCTTTCCTAGATGGATTGACGCTTTTTTCCAAAATGGATTTTATTTCTCGATTAGAGACTTCTACTTGACCAATCGGTTTGAGGATGATACGGAGTTGCCACTTTGTGCGGACTCCATATTTCTTTTTACTAATGATTCAAAATTTTATTGCGTAAATGTTTTCCCCATCACTAATTATAGCTTTGGAACACCAAATCGAGAGAAAATATTTTCTTTTACAAACAAAACTACCGCTTTTATGATCGTTAGCACGACATGCCAATGCCTCAATCCATTTTGACACATAGTCAATCGCTACAAGTATGTATAGGAAGCCATGAGAATTTGAAATGGACCCATGAAGTCGATGCCCCATACATCAAAGATTTCCACAATTAGAATGGGATTTAAGGGCATCATATTATTGAGTAATGCTTAACCTAATCGGCCGGGCAACGACAGATGCTTTGCAATGCTCATGTGCATCTCTAAACAGTGTTGGCCAATAAAACCACATTGTAGAACCTTGGCCGCAGTTTTTTACCACTAAAATGACCACCACAAGATTGTTCATGGCGTAAGGATAACACATCGCTGTGTTCCTACCGGAATGCAACGGGCGGATTAGTTGGTCCGAACAATACTTGAAGAGGTAGGGATCATCCCGTAAATAGAATTTCACAAAGGATAAAAACTTTTTCCGGTCATTACGAGACCAAGATAAAGGAACTTCCTCGGTAACTAAGTAATTTACTATGTCCGCACAAGGGACTAAAAAATAGAGTACAAGTGTTCATCCGAAAGGAATCACGATAGGTTCAAGATCAAGATCAACATCACCGACAAGTCTTGATAAATGGTCCGCAAACCACATTTTCGCTTACCTTTTTATCTCTAATTTCGAGAGTAAACTCTTGCAAAAGGAGAATCCATCGGATCAACCTTTGTTTTGCATCTTTTTTCGCTAATAGATAACGGCGCCGCGATGGTCGCAGGTAGACAATAGTTGGAGAACCCACTAGGTAAGGGCTTAAACTTATCTAACGCCAGATACAACAAATGGAGAAACTCTTTTCGCTGGTGGTATAGTTACGCTGAGCTTCATTAAGGGTTTTACTCGCGATAGTAAATGACAACCGCTTATCTTCTCGGCAAGGTCTCTAGTAGCTCCAATAGCATAGTCGCCATGCCACACATTAATTCAAAAGGTTTAGACCAATCGTGGTTGAATTATAGGAGCGTAGTTAATGCGGTTTTAATACCTCAAAGGCTTGTTTGCAACTGAAATTGAAATCAAAAGCCGCATCTTTAAGCAGAGATTGGTTAAAGGTCTAGCAACCTTTGAGAAATCTTGAATAAATCTCCTATAGAAACCCGTGATGTCCTAAGAATGCCGAATGTCTCAACAGTTTTGGTATAGGAAGTGAAGCAATTTTTTCTATCTTAGCTTTGTCTACTTCGATTCCGGCCCTTTGAAACGATATGTCCTAAAACTATTCCTTTAGTAACCATGAAATGGCATTTTTCCCAATTAAGAACAAGGTTTTTTCTTCACAACGTAAAGACCTTTTCAAGATTTGATAAACAAAGCTATCTAAAAGAATCTCCATAAATTGAGAAATCGCCCATGAATACTTCCATAAACCGCTCAACCATATCACCGAAAATGAAGCATGCATGCATTGAAAGTACTGTGTGCATTGCAAAGGCCGAAAAGGCATTCGCCTATATGCAAATGTTCCAAATGGACAGTGAACGTTGTTTTTCTTGATCGCCAGGATCTATGACTATCTGAAAATAACCCCAATAACCATCAAGAAAACAAGAATAGGCATGACCGCTAAACGCTCGAAAGCATCCGATCGATGAATGGAAGTGGAAAGTGATCCTTACGAGTGACGGCATTAAGTTTGGCGATAGTCAATGCATATTCGCCATTTTATCGATACGAAATGAAATGCATTCATCTTTATCATTTCGCACAACCGTAATGCCAGATTTCTTTGAACTACGGTACAGACTCACCCAAACACTATCGAGATAGGGTAAAAATAATACACCGATCTAGTAATTTTAACACTTCTTCTCGCACTCACATCTTTCATGGTAGGGTTTTAGCGCGACGCCGGGTTCACGCGACGCCTTAGCATTTTCTTCCGTGTACGCGATGGGTGCACACATTAGGTTCAATGCCTTTAATGTCATCGAGGGACCATCCAATAGCGTAACGATGTTGTTGAATGACATTAATTAAACGAGCTTCCCCGATCGCCGCTTAAATGTGAAGAAATAATAACGGGTGACGCACCATCAAAGATCAAGTCAGACGACGATTTTAATTCGGCGAAGTGGTTTTAATTCAGTGGGCGGAGGGTATTAAAGATTCTTGAGGAAGGTCATCATCCATGTAGTAAACAGAGGGATGATCATCCAAGTTACTAGACATCACCGTTGTAGGGTCAATTAATGGTATCGACTCTAATAACTCATTTACTTCGCTTTGTATAATCATCGCCCTCAAACTCGTGAGTCGCTAAAGGAAAGAAATTGGTACACTTCATCCTCGTGAAAAGAGTTTGAGAAATACTTCATGAATGTCTGTCAATCCCGCTGACTTCACCATCAATGTCGCTCGAATTTGTTTCATTAACTTGAACACATTCACCTCGACCGAAAATTTTTCGGCGACATGGTCATGGAACCATCTCGACAGCTTAATAAGAGCATTAGCAAAAGGGCAAGGAACGGACGCCCTAAAATGATAGGAATGGAATCACAAGCAACTTCAGATCCAAAATAACAAAGTCTACGTGATAGAAGAAATCTTGACTTTACAAGGACGCTTTCCACAATTCCTTTTGGATACTTTATGGAACGATCCGCTAACCGTAGAGTCATGGTGGTAGGTTTGAGTTCATGAAGACCTAATTGTTTAAATAAATAATATGGAAGTAAGTTCACGCTTAGCTCCTAGGTCTAATAAATAAAGAGTCGCGGTATTTGTCACCTAAGGTGCATGGAACCGCTGGTCCACTGTGGTCCTTGTATTTTACAATACCATCAGGTTTCGGTGATGGAGGGAAATTGTTCAATGAGGAACGCTTTGTCGAGGAACATTAGTTCTTTTTTGTGGTGCACATATCTTTTAGAAATTTTGCATGTTTTGGTAGTAATTTTAAGGCATCGAGAAAAGGTAAGTTGATTGTTAAATTTTGAAAAGTCTCTAATTTCAAAGCAAAATTGTCATCGTTTATTCTTTGCTGCCGCGGCCGAAACGGTGCCTTTAGTATGAATTTGGCAAAGGGGTCTACTTGCTTGTTTCCTACATTCGAGGTGTTGACTTTGTTGTATCTGGGAATCTTCCATAGGTTCATTATTAGAACTAGAATCCTTGGAACCTTCTTTTTCTTTTGGTCGATCATCCGCATAATGATCCGATTGTCACGCTTTTCCAGATCGTAGAAGTAGTGATTGCATGCACCTCACCTTGGTGGGTTGTGCTTGTACCAGTGGGTATTGGTGAGTTCAAAGGTCGTGGTTTGCCGGTTTAGGGTTTGAACCGCCAGGCAGGAAACACTTTCTCGACTTTTTTCTTGCTGCCAATTGTTGAAGTGATTGTTGGATAGACGCTAAAAATTTGAGACCGCTGGTTCATGTAAGCCAAGAAAGTCTCATTTGTCCTATCCGTAATGGTTGGCGCAGCAGTTGTGCAAATGTAGTAGTTCTCGATTATTGCTTAGAAGTTGTTGATTATAGTGGGATTTGGATTAGCGGAACAAGGTCGCGGGTTGGTCCCGATAATTAATTAGATTGGAATTATTTTGAAATTGACCTTGTTGGTATTGTTGATTATTTCCTTGGCGGTATGGAATAAAATTATTGGTAGGTCTAACAGTGTCGATTAGCCAAAACCGTGAGGAGCCCCCATTTGTTGGTTATTTTGACGCCAAGCTTAAATTCGGATGTTGTCTCCATGGTGCATTGGGAATGTTGAATGCACATGCCTCCTCCGCTTGTTGAGTAGGGAAGCATATAACAAAGGACAATATGCATCGATGATCGTGACTAAGACAAAGGACACAAGGAGTGGTGTCAACGCTCATGACGGGTTTTGGTAGTTGATCGCTTACTTGAACCGCAAGTGCATCTACTTTTTAGTTAGGATTCTATCAAATTTTTATTTCGTGATCGGTTTTACCTCAAAAATAGATGTGGCTTTTGTAGCAAAGATCCTTTGATGATCTAGACGGCTTGTTACCCCCAAAGGTGTACCTTTTTTCGCTTTGTTTTTCAAGAAAAGTATAAGCTTCAAAGATTCCTTTGTCCATGAAGCAACCTCCGCTCATTATATCAAGAGTTTTTTTTTGATGATCGCATTGCACCATTAAAGAATGAACTAACAAGGACAGCTTTTTCTAGTTGGTGGTGAGGACATTCTAACGTAAGATCAAGAAAACGACTCCATGCTTCCGTGAAAAGGATTCATGAGGATTTTGACGAAGAATTGAATTTTTCAAGCATTTCGCTTGTTTTCTTCTCGAAAGTGTAAAACCGAAGCATGAAAGCTTGAACTAGTTTATTCCATGTGTCTATGGATTGTGATTGTTGTCCCGCTAGCCGATTGACGCTTTTTCCGCTTAAAGTGAATGGAAACAAATGGGCAAAGAGTTGTTCCTTAGAGATCACCGGATGATGAAATGTTGTTGCCACTTGTTGAAGTCTACTTAAGATGATTGTACGGTTTTTCGCGGCTCCAAACCATGATATATTGGTAACAAACCGAAGACGCTTTAGCGGGATATTAAAAAAATCACCGACAATGTCCTCAAGTTTAATGCAGAAGAAGGTCCTTCCCCAGAATGCAAAGATAGAAGTCCGAGAGGGGCTTTCTCTCGGTGGGGGAGGATCGCCGGCCATAATGACGTAAGTTGATGGCTAATTTAAGGATTGTGATGAAGGTAATTAGCGTAAGAAGAACAATTTTTATGTGAGAACTTACGAATTGCTTATCGATTTTTTTTCGACGATAGGTTTGTTCAATTTCTTTTAGTGGAACTGCACTTTAATCTCATGCAAGCATAAAATTAGATCTAACTTACGTAAGGAATTATGAGGACTCAATTTTATTATTATCTTAAGCATTAGGGTTGAACAACATATGCCTAAGCCGCCGCTAACATAGCAGTTGAAACTAGGAATACGCGGTGCATAAACCAACAAGCCGTGTCACAAGATAGATATGAGGGAGGATTTCGCGCAAGCACGGTTCTAATTAAGTAACCTCAATCTTTCAAGTTTCCTAGACACCATTGGAATATGATTAAGATTTATGGAATTAAAATTTATGCAAAGGTGGTATTTAATTTTAATTTTTAATTTAATTTAATTTAATTTTTTTTTTTTTTTTTTTTTTTTTTAAGATTTATGCAAGGTTTAAAATACAAACATACAAATACAAACATCTACTCATACAATACTAGGTGCAAGAGCATGTGAAGGTACTCTACTCATAATGATAGCTATACCTAATAGGCAAACTTGTGGTCATCGATAAATATTTCCATAACGCATGTGCAAATATACATCAAGAATAATGATATGTACGCTTAATTTGTAAATCGATATTACGAAATGTATATCAACAAGAATGTGTGAATTTGAATCACTCATAATGATCTAAATACCTTAGCATACCTAATACAAAGATACATAATGCAGTAATAGATGACAAAACTAAACATGCAAAGTTTTATACCTAAACTAAAATATTAATTTTGTATTGCATAATAAATCGATTTCGACAATACTCATTGAGATTGCTAATGTCCTATAGAGAGCAGCTTTTACCCCGTAGGGTTTAGAAACAACTTACCCAACTAAGATTTTAACCCTCGTTTGAATGTTCTCCTCTTTCTTGACAAAATCGATTTAATATACAAGACCGCGGTAACACGATAATGTAGAGAAATATCAAACATTTAACAAGCAACATTTATATGAGAAAGACATATACCCATGCAATACAATACCATTAATATGTAAATATACATTCATATGCAATTCATGTCGCGGTAATCGTGATATAAATATTTACCCAGATACCTAACTTGATTCATGCATAATTCGAGGCTAAAGCTTAAATAATAATCCATAAATTTTTCCTAATACTATATACATGGCATTCATGCAGAAAACATACTAATAATAATATAAATAAATTACAATAATACTGAAAAATTGAACTCAGAAGCTTCCCCGCGCCAAAGATATGAAAAACTAACGCTTCGATTCGACAACGCCATTAATCCCAAAGGATTATTGAATTTTTCCGTGCATCGACCAAATATTTAGGCCCGAAAAGGATCAAGGTGGATCAGAGATGCCGGTGGCTGAAAATGAGCAAGAAAAGAAGAAATTCACCGAGGACGCTGGTCCCCACTTCAAGACGCCGCTCCACCCACAAGAAAGACGCTGGTCTTTTTTTTTCGAATGACTTCAAATTTTCACAGATGTCTTATAATTTGCTGAAATGATGTTTCCCAGCCCTAACTTTTGGTACCGAAGGTGGAAACTAAATTTTTTGGATTACGTGTTGTTTACGAGGCAAAATAACAAAAAAAAAAAAAACGAAAAACAAAATGAAACGAAACGAAAGAAAGAAAGAGAATGGGGTTCCCCCTTGATGCAACTTTCGCTTTGTAGCCCAAGTTCTATGGTTTTAGAACAAAGCAAAGCGCCATTTGATATTAGCTTTTTTTACACCACTTAGAGTTTAGAACTCTAAATTGAAGCAAAAGAAATCAAGGTTCCTTACTCACGATCTTCGCTGAAAGTAGAGTTAGAATAAGGATTCAACTACCTAAAGTATAGAACAACTACAAATTGGATGTTACAATAAGGAACTAAGGAGTAAGGGTCTATTATAAATGTTAGATTTTTATCATTCCTACTTAAACATTAAGAAAACATTAAGTTTGAAAACATGCACTTGATACTAAAAAATAGAAATTTGGAAGAGAAGTGGAGAGTTAATCCTCCCTCATGTGAGCTACCATTAGTGTTGATTTGAAATAGGTTTTATTCTTCCTAAACTCATAGACAAGTCCCTAACGGAAAAATATAATTGATCCCTAGCATGCATGGCTCACTTAAGAGCTCATACATGCTAGCAAGTGAAACCAAACAATGACTTATCTCTAAGCTCATTGTTTGATTTCTAACTAGACACTACACCAACTATCATTTTGGGATAGGATGTAGTGTTAGTTGTTTATCCTAAAACCTACCAAACTCACAACCAATGTTTTTCCCTCACATGAGTTGGATTAACTCCCCAAAGGGAAGTTAGCTCATGATCCCTTGGGACAAGGACTTATGAACTACTAAAAACTCAAAAGAGAAAGAGAGAGAGAGAGAGAGAGAGAGAATCCACAACCAAACTCACTTATATATTTCTAGAAGAACTAGAAGAACAAGTGTTCCTCCATTAAAACTATTACAAGCTTTTTGCAAAAATAAAATAAAACTAACTTCTCATTTTCACTAAGGAACTAAAATAATGCCATGTGAGGAAAATAAGTCAAGGGAGTAAATGGAGTATCCCCCACCTTTGTCTAATTTCTTCTCCATTTGAGAGAAATCTCATTTCCTCCCACGTGAATTATCAAACCACATTGATTCATTTTTATCTACCACATTAAAACAAAGTGACACCTTGCCTTTTTCTCACTATTAACACCTAATCTAATTTATTACATGCAAGGTGTCAACTTTGCACCAATAATTTGTTATCTTTGTCTTGACATGCTCCATGATTGATGACTCATCCAATCTTGTGGCCCCACATAGTGGGTCCATGTGCAGTCCAGTGGCAGTCCGGTATTTTGGGCAGTTTTACAACTTCCCGCCTATGCGTAGAGTTCATCGCCCTGATTGTCTGAGCAGCTCTCTTGTCGATTCGAGTCCCGGGTTCGAGAGGTAGGAGCTTTGAAAGTTTGATGCTTCAACGTGGATTTGAGAGAATTCATATATATACGTTCTCGCGGCTTTATTTCAGTTTAACCAATATTTCCATGTTTATCGCAAATACCGCAAAAGTATGAAAACATATTTATTTCATGATTATTAAACACATAATGAACCAAATTTATAAAAAAAAAAAAAGCGATCTTGGATGAATGTTAAACTAAGCTTTGCGGCACGCCGAATGGCCTATGTCGTATGGCTGGTAGCTCTCTTTTGACAACAAAGAATTCTACGATACTTGAATTACAGCGCGGGCGCGCTCTATGTTAACGCAATATAAGGGCGTGCGCGCTTTGAGCAAGACTTGTGATATGAATTTGAAAGGTGTAGTGTGAAGTACATGGCGTGCCATGTATTTATAGAACACAATCAAGTTTCTCAAACAAAGGTCCCCAATGTTCCCAAATTGTTAAGGAAAGTGATGGAATAAGAAAAGGGATTCAAAAACCAAAATAGAAACAGCCGAGAGCAAACTCAGCAGCAATTCTATATGGATTTAAACATGGAATCAAAATAGCAAAGCTAATGCTTCTAACCCTTGAGGTTGCACCAAACAACAATAGCTAATTCTAGCTACACCATATTAGCAGGATGCTCATATAAACTATATTCTTTAAACATTGCAATATTAATTCCAAAAATATGTGGATATGGTAAAATACAATGCTAAGCAAATAATGCCACCCCCAAACAAGTCGGAAGGGTGGGATTCATGAAAATTAGATAGCATGTCAGACAAAAATTAAACCAACTTGAAATTTAATTAACAACCAACTTACATAATCCAATATTAACTACTTAACTAACAACTGGGGATAATAAGTCTACTAAAACGGGGAAATATTCTTAAAAAAATAATACAACGGAACTAGCCACAAGAGGAGGAAAGGATAAGAATAGGAAGTTGAGTGATCAAGAATGGAAAGATCGAACACCCCACCCCCAAACAAATTTTTGGAAACAGGGTTTAGAAAATTTGTTTTAAAACGTGGGTCTTTTAAAGTCAGAATCCGAAGACTTACTAGACTAATGTTTATAAGGTTTTAAATTTTTTTTACTTTTTATGAATAAAGTTTTATATAAAAGAAAACAATAAAGCAATAAGGACGTAAATCACTCCATAGAGAAACACGACTCAAAAACGAGAAAACATGCAAGAGTGGAAAACGTGAATTATATTAAACATAGACTTAGGATCCGATACTTACAGCCACACACTCTAAAGGGACGGCCCGGTTACCTTAATGGTGCACAACCAATATATATTGATTGGAATGGAGTACACCAAAGAATAAAATGAGTCTTTTATAGTCAGATACTCGAGAATCTATCTAAAACATGTATTAACAATCAATTTACCATATATTAACAATCTAAAGAGTTGCGGGTCTATCCATAAATAATTAACACGAATTGCAAACCTAAACAGAATCAAGCACCATGATTTCCTATGACGTGGTGTAGCGGAATGAGAGTGAATACTGATGGATCTAGAACCTAACCATATATTAACAATCTAAAGAGTTGCTGGTCTATCCATAAATAATTAACACGGACTGCAAACCCAAGTAGAATCAAGCACCATGATTTCCTATGACGTGGTGTAGCATGTAATTTCTTCTTTTTTCTCCAACGAAAGGGTGGCCAAGTGAATGATCGTGAAAAAATGGATGGTTGTGGAAGATATGTGGGATATGGATAAGTTTTAGAAGGAAAGAATAGAAAAAATGAGAATGTGGATTTAGTATAAAACTCATTGGTGGTGTGGGTTGGTATAATCACACATCTGAAAATGAAAGGGTTGGGTGGCTTGTCCTTGGGTAGTATTTTCTTACTAGGAGGGTTTAGAAAATCATGAAGCACAGGAGAAGTAAGAAGGTCAAGTGCAAACTCAAGGTTCCTTTGAAAAGGTGGAAAGCGGAGAACATTGATGGAAAGTGAATGAGTGACAGGATGATGTGAGGTGGGTAAATGGTGCTCAGCTAGTGCTCTCAGTTATAGATCATCAGAAGCTTTGAGATATGTAAGATATTCCTTAATAGGTGGGTTAGAAGAATCACTGGGATAGCGGGTGAAAAATTCTTCTTTTTTCATGGCGTCAAGGGATGAATGGATGTTGATAGGGGGGACTCGCGAGGTGGCAAAGAAGAGTTGCAAAAGAGTCAAAGGAAATCTTCCTCAATTTCATCTACGTCCAGGGAGTCATCGTCAAAGTCGGAACTTCCAAAGGAAAGGAATTGATGCGTCTGATTATCTAGAAATGTGTTGTTGAAATAATTTTGAGCTAAGCTCTCGATCATGCTAACTTCTCCATCGATAGTCGTATCGGGTAACTGTTGCATCATTTTGAAAACATTCACCTCAACAGAAAGGTGTCCAAATTAAAGGACATGGACATCGAACTATCACGACAGTTTATGTGCGCGTTGGCAGTTGCCAAGAAGGGAATGCCCTAAGATGATAGGAATAGAGTCGTTAGCGATTTCTGTGTCGAGGATAACGAAGTCGCCTAGGTAGTAAAAATCTTGAACTTTAACCAGCATGTTTTCAACAACACCCTTAGGATACTTAATAGAATAGTCAGTCAATTGCAATGTCATTTTAGTTGGTTGCATCTCTTGTAGACCTATTTGTTTATATAGATAATAAGGGAGTAAGTTAACAATCGCCCCTAGGTCTAATAGAGCAGTTGTCGTGTGGGTATCCCCTAAGGTGTATTGTACAGTAGGATAACCAGGGTCCTTGTACTTAACGATTCCATTATATTCAGATAAAGTGGGAAACTATTCAGTTAAAAAGGCGTCTTTTGAAATGTTTGTTTTCCGCCTAGTAGTGCACAACTCTTTTAGAAACTTAGCATGTTGTGGTAATTTTTTAATAGCTTCAAGAAAAGGTAGGTTTATCGTTAGTTTTTAAAAACTTCCCTAATCTCATCAAAATTTGTATCCTTGTTTAACATGGCCAGTCTCTGGGGAAACGGTGATTTCTCTCTATATTTAGCATATAGGTCAATAGGATTTTTAACCTTGGCCATTTTTTCCTTGGGTTGTGTTTTAACTGGTACCTCTACAGGGATAGGATTTTCAGATTCTATATCGATATCTAGTAAATTTTCATTTTCAATGACCACTGGTGGTGTATCAATGGGCATAATGACGGCGTTATCAACCACTCTACCAGAACGGAGAGTGGTGATGACATTTAACTCACCTACGTTTAAATTTGCGTTACTAGTATTACCGGTTACTTCAAAGGCTGTGTTTGGCGTTTTAGGATTAGTTATAGCTTGATCTGGAAACACACCTTCTGGTTGGGCTTTCTCTTGGGTTAACTACTGTATGAATTGTTAAATAGATTGTAGAATTTGTTGTTGAGCTTGCATGTAGGCATCGAAACGATCCGGTTGTGAAAGTGTAGTGGCCACAGGTGGTGTGACAAAAACTATCTACATTGATTATTAACGGGTGGATTGTGATAATTGCTATTAACCGGGATGATACCTCTATTATTATTATTATAATTATTATAATTACCTGGTCCTTGTATTTGTCTTGGTGGAACTGGGTTATAGTTGTTTGCTGGCCTAACATTTTGATTATTAAAGCCTGGAGGTGTAACTAGTTGATTATTTCGCCGATTGAAGTTAGGGTTTTGTCTCCAAGGTGCGTTAAGAATAGGAAGGCTATTTAACGAGCAAACATTATCCGGCTATGCGATATTCTAACGAGCAAACATTATCAGCCATTGATGCAGGTGTAGTGTGTGATATTCTAGGTAGGCGTGTCCGTTGACATTTCCGATAGATAACATTAGATGGTTTTCTCATACCGAACCTTATTCTCATGCAAGGCTAAGTCCAATATGAAAGAAACACGAACAACAGTCAAACAACTAACAACCTGATATACTAGAATTAAAACTCCTCTGATAGAAGAAATTAGGAGTAAAGGAAGGAGAACTTGGATGCCTCCTTGCTACGCTTATGAATAACATCTTTAATACGAACCTACTTGTCGTGTGGATGCTTGGAACACTAAAGAAACAAGAATTTCCAATGAAAAGAGGACCTGTAACTAACTTGTTTATATCGAGCTTTCTTCAGAGGGACGCGGGCGTGCGCGGTCATATATAAAGCTACAAGGGCGCGGGCGCGCTATGTCAATTTTTTTTAGAAACAGGCTTGCACGCGGTTTCTTAATGGACTGGGCATAAAAATTAGAAAGAAGACATGAAATTAGCTTACTGGAAGGAATGGCGCGGGCGTGCTTCGAGTTACAGCTTAAAAAATTTCAAGTAGACTTGCAGGAGCAAAATTATGTTTTTTCAAGAAACAAAACACACAGTTAGATTCGAACCAAAGGGTGGGTGAGTGAATTGGGCTATTATAGAATTGAAAACTAAGAGAATTTAATTCTAAACACAACTAAGATGGCAGCTGATATAAGGTAAAACGATTAGTTTTACCTACGAATAAGCTACGAAACTCAAACCCAAGCAAAACTAAAACTAATTTCACGCTATGTTATCAAAGTTTTCTACTATCTATGCTATTGCAAAATAGTTGGAATAGAAAGTTCATTCCACTCCTAGTTCTTTAGAATTCACGTTAACTAAAATTATCAGTTCTGTCAAAGTCAATGAGAGTACGGATTATGTAATTATGCTACGATGGTAATTCAACTAATCAAGATACGATAATTCAACTACGGAAATACTAAATTGACAATATGATAATGAATTAGGGGGATTTGATTCCACCTTAATTCGACTTAATCAACTAGCGAGGAATTATTGTAATCCGAATTGTAATGCTTCCGCATAACAATTAGGTGTATCTAATCCCTAATTGTTCATGGTAATCTCCACCAACTAACAACTAGCATATGAAGCAATCAAACTCATTCTCATGGTGAACTAATTACTTTCTAGAATGGAATAGAATATTACAAACTATTCTATGCTAACAACAATCAAGTTTTCATCAAGGCTTCTTATAGTTTTAGTCTTGAATCATTATACTATCATTTCTTAAACAAGAACAAATATAACAACTCATTATTGAATAAATGATTAAACTTTGTAATCTAATTTAGCAATAGTCTAAGATTCAAAATGGATTAAACTGAATTTAAAACTAATTTAGAAATAAGATTAAGAATACTAATTATCAAATTAAAACAAACTAATTATGAATTTAAGACAACTAAATCTAAATAATAATTGAATCAATAAACTAAATTGAAATGAAAAGCTAATACTTTATTATAAAACTATATCTGATTCTAAATAATAATCTACTTTGTTCTAAAACTAATTAATTGAATGTCAAAACTAGATCTAAAACAAGTTATTCGATAAAAATTGCTAAGTAAAAAGCTATATGCTTAAGAGCTAAGTCTTGTGTCTTCAAATGGAGGAGACAAGATCCCCTTTTTCGTGCATGGGCGGAGGAGCCATGTTTTGGGCCGAAAAATCGAGCCCAAAACCCAATTTCTTCAGTCTATATAGGGGTTTTCAGCTGGATTTGACTTCAACAACCTTTTCATCCACTTTTGCTCCTCTGGTTGGGTCAATTCTTGGACCATTAGAAATCTCGTTCCGAGCTGGTCATTTTGACATAAGGTAGGCCCAATTCCGAGGTCTGAGCCCAAAGATACGGCTTCCGAAAGTTCTATTGACTTTTGTGCGCTATTTCTGCCCGCGTTGACTTTGACTTTTTAGCTTTGACTAGGCTTTAAATGGGCTTTTTCTCCTTGGATCTTGGCCTTTAATCAAAGAACTTCTTAACAACCAACCCTTGCTCTATTATCTCGCAAAAAGGGCACATTTCTGCACATATTCGACTCCAATGCCTAAAATACATAAGAACAAGATAACAGTACTAACTCTTACTTATTGATCACATAATTGGTCAAAAAACAATATTGTTAAAGGGTTAAAACTATAGTTTTGGGCTCTTATCAAACCACCTCCAAACAGCATTTTGCTTGTCCTCAAGCAAATATGAGAAATTAGAATAAGTGACCAAAAATGGAGTTCTAACTACTCTCATTTCGCCTAGTGCGATTTTATTGACCATATGCAACAAGTCCTTAAACCACTAGGAATTCCCTAGTGGACGAGTTATAGCCTCGTGAGAGTTTTCCAGTGAAGGTACTCACAAACTTCATTTATACTACAACGACTAAGAAATAAAACTATTGTTTCCTTATTTATGCTCCCAATTATCTATATATCTCACTAGCAATGAATAAAGAATAATCAAGTCAAAACCTAGGCTAATATATGCATAATAATCAATCATCTACGAATAAACAAATATACAATGAGTAATACTATGAAATGCACTAGCATGTCCGTTTCTGAAAACTCGGAATAGCGTCCTTAAGTAGGTCCTCATATAAATGCAAGATAAAAACTACTCTGATTTTTTGGGGTGATGTCAGGGGACTGTTAGAGCTTGAAAAGGCTTTAATGGTGGCTCAGAGAAATCGCCAGTAAAATGAATGTGAACTGTTATTGTTGTTTTTATGTTGATTGGAGATTGGGGGTAGAAAGGGGTTGAGGTTTGGTTGTTATTGTTTGAATGGGTGCTAGAAAGGGGATGTCAAAGCTCGAAGAAACCGTTAATGGCGGTCCGATCCATAATTTAGGGAGTGATTTCGAAACTAGAAATTGGGAGTTTCTTTGTTAATTAATGTTGTGGGGTTTTTCACCCTCACCAATTTCGGTGGGTTTATGTAGGGTGGTGTGTGGAGGTTTGTGGTGGCTGGGAAACTAGCTGCTGGCGCTGGGAAGGAGATGACAGAGAGAGAGATCCAGTGCTCCCCATCTCACCAGTGCAAGTCTATTTTGGTTGGGCTTTGGGCAAAAAATCTATTTTTGTTTTGGGCCGGTTTCTATATTAGTTGTTGGGCCAGATTTTATTATTTAGTTTTGGGCCAGTTTCATTTCTTTTGTTTGGGCCAATTTTATTTTTGTTTGGACCGGTCCATATAACTTAAAAATGGGTCCAATTGGGTCTTTAAATGTTTGGACTTTCAGGTTTTGGTTTTGGGCTTTGATTGTGGACATTACATGATTGATTATTATTATGAGTTGCTACTTAAATGAATTGTAGTATTTATGAAGGCTTGAGATATTCCATATGGTGTAATGCAATATATGATTGGCACGTGAAATAATAAGTTCTGAGATTTGATATAGAGATACTTTGATATCATGCAATGAATAGTATTGGCACATGATAATGTGAATTTTATTATAACAAGAAATGTTGAGCTTCAGTACAATTAAGTATACTGGCATGAGATAGAACAAGAATTATTATGAGACATGAATGTATAACACCTGAATAAATTACGTAACGAAAATCCTAGAACCTAGCTACCACAACTCATGTGATTTGGCCTTTGTGATAGACGTATGTGATATGATTGGCCCTTCTAGCGTTTCAGTGAATCTGAATGGCCCTTCTGGCGTAAGAAATTTGATTGGCCCTTCTGGTGTTTCAGTGAATCTGAATGGCCTTTCTGGCATAGCCGAATAGTGGCTTGATTATTCCGTTCGTAAAATTTGAACGAGACGGGCGATATTTTTATGCCGAATAGTGGCAGTACTCACATAATGGCTTTCGTGTGAGGGTTACCTGGTATGCGATATCCCGCTTAGGGTAGCTACGCACGGAGTGGTTCATTATGTGAGGGGAGGCATGTGGATGTACATGTTCGGCGTTGGGTAGCGATTGTGGTAGCAAGGGAAACTAGGTAAGACATAGATACGACGTGATTTTAGGGACACGCAAAGAAAGTCTTAAATAATATAACTATGGTAATATGTTGGTTAATGATATATCTTTAAATATATGATTGTATATAGTTTTGCAGAATGGTGGGTCAAACTAATTACTTGTGCAGAGACGACCCACTCTGTAATTGAGCATGAAATGCGGTAAGTATAGAATATGCTTGGCTGGTTTTTAGTTTAGTTAGAATCTAAGGCGCCTCGGTGGAGGAACTAAATGCCTTTGTATTATGGTTGGGAAGCTAAGGCACCTCAATGGAGGAACTACATGCCTTATTTATTATGCATATAGTTTGTTGTGTGGTTAGTGGGAAGTTAAGACGCCTCAGTGGAGGAACTACCTGCCTAAATTATTATACTTAAAGATGTTGTATTAGTCGTTGGAAGTTAAGGCGCCTCGGTGGAGGAACTAACTGCCTTATGGATTGTGTATATATTTGTATAAATATAATTTGTATTTTAGAGCTACTCACACCAGCATTGTTTATAATGCTGACCCGATTTGCATGTTTGCTTATCGAGTGTGTTCATTAAATGAACATAGTTGATAAGTCTTGACAAGTTTAATGTTGAAGAAGGTTGGTTGCTGCTTGTGGTTTGCGTTAGCGTCGCATTTCAGGATATGTTTTGTTTTCCCTTAAGGTGAAATAGATTTTCAGTTGAGACAATGTTTTTGTATTTTCATTTGTAATTTTAATTAAAGAGTTATTAAAATGAGATTTGTAACCTAATCATATTTGTGAATTTTTGTAATGAAGAGGACTTTTGGTTATTCAAAAAAATTTATTGGTTTTTAATTATCCGCATTTTAAAACTGATTTTAGGTTTTTGGAAGTTGAAAGTGAGAGTGCATCACACCTCGAAAATCGAAGAGTCGGAAACAAATATTGTTTTTCCGAATTCTATCGAAATTCGGGGTGTGACAAGAATATACTTATGCCTCATGCTTTGGGCTCTCTTAAGACTAGCCATTAATACTCGGGGAATGTCATATCGGCGACGTCCCTCAGCTAAAGCAAGGAAAACGTCACCAGCGGTACTATTTGCAGAAGTAAACTGCCAATCCCCTACAATATTCATCAGGATGAATAACATGGTGGTGCCTACATTGACGGACAGGCTACCAAGGGCTATGTTATAATGCCCTTGGTCCATTATACGAAGCACCCCTCCTCCATAATACTCATGGAAATATGTATAGTCATAGAGGTATGCATTATCGGTCATATATCCCCTCGTGTGAATAGGATTAGGTATTGGTATTCCCAAAACTAACGCTACTACATACTTATTGAATTCTAGTGGTGTGTCATCAACCATGACAGAGAATTCTTGTTCTCCATCCTGGTTACAATAGAAACTAACATTATTGTAAAAATATTCAGTAAGCTGAGGTGAATACGAGTCATCTTCACTTACCAGTAGATGCCTCCATCCTAACTGTAAGATCCTGTCGCAGAACCAATGTCCATAAGTCTCGCTTCCCAACAAGTGTTTGAAAGACTACTCCAGTATGACTATAGGTGATGTCATCACAAAACTACTCTCTAGAACAACTGGAACGATCCTGGAACAACCCACAAAAAATCGGAATTTTTCGTGCCCACCGGGGTCAGGGCGCAGGGGGCGCTCAAAATATGCCTCGGTAGGGCACAGGGGCTCAAACTATGCCTAGGTAGGGCGCGGGGTGCGCTCTAGTCTAAGTTGAGTGACAGGCACTTAGGTGCAGGGCGCGCTCACTTTTTGCCTGGGATGGGTGCGGGTCGCGCTTTGGTGATTTTCGAGTTCCAGGCACTTAGGCACAGGGCGCGCTCACTTTTTGCCTGGGATGGGTGTCTGAATTTCGAGTTCCATGTGGTTCAAGCGCAGGTGGCACTCAACTAAGGCGCAGGCGCGCTCCGTACAACTGAAGTCCTAAAGTGAAGAAGAAAAAGGGGAAACTTGGGAGTGAAAGGTGAGAGATGAAAGTGGGATATAGTGTGAGTGATGAGTGTAGAATGAAGGAAGTTTATATAGGTTGTGAGCTTCCAAAACGAATCGGCAAGTTGCCAAAAAGTTTTAAGGCAATTGCCGGAAACAAAATATTTCCGAAACCGAAAACGGAAACAACCCATATTCTCTATTCCAAAACAAACCCAATATCTTTTAGGTTGAATTTAGGATAGTAACTGCCTAATTCATTGAGATTTCATCCTACCACAATATCTACTCATAGCCATGCCAATATCGGCAATATTCCCAACAATCACTCCAAAACAACTTCTAACATTGAAGATCATATAAAAATCATGCTACCCCCCAAACAACTCGGGAAGGTGGGATTACAATAAAATCAACGCACAATTTGAATAGAACCAAATTATATTAAAATTCAAATTTAAATACAATTAACTACCGAATACTTAGGGAAGATGCTGGAAACAGTTAATGAGGATGGATTATTGAGAGCCCTCTTGGCCAGACTGGGTGTAGGGGCAAAGTTCAAAAGCAATGGAGCAAAATGGGTGCGATGGGAGAAGTCAGACACAGCTCACACTCTTAACTCTGACGGATCTCTTTAAGGTGGAAGCGCAGGGTTTGGAGGAGCATTAGGAGATCAGAATGGCGATGTTATCTTGGCATCTGATGGGGCTCCAAAAGAATATCGGTGTTATATCAGGAACTTTTTGTGGTACAAAAAGGGCTTGAAGGAGCGATAGATATGAACATAAATAGACTCCAAGTTCAATCAGATTCTATGCGAGTGATCCAAATAATCAGGTAGGAAGAAGTATCGCCATGGTATTGCAGGAATCTAGTAGCACAGATATGGGCTGATATTTCGAAGTTTGACAAAATCTTTTTTAAACATGTTTTTAGAGAAGGAAACCAAGTAGTTGACTATCTATCCAAGCTGAGGAAGTCCTCATGTAATGAAATTTTGTATCATATCCCTCCAATGGACCAAAAAATGTATGAATTGGTTAAAAGGGATAAAGAAGGAAAAATGTACTTGCGCTCTTGATTATATAAAAGGTTGGGGTCGCCTTAACCCCTAGCCATTTCAAAAAAAAAAAAAAAAAAAAAAAAAAAAACCGAATACAAATCTAACTACTGAATTAAAAAAAAAAAAAACTTAACATCCGAACTAATAAAAATAAATAAAACAAACAACATCAACTCATAATTGATAGGGTTATATACTAAAAGCATTACTTTTGTATTAACTCTAATTTTTTATATTTTAAATGAGAATCATATGGGCAAATGTTATGCATATTATATATGTTATTAGTTATATGTATGTGTCTAATACTTTATGTTGTAGATGATATGGTGTGAACACACAGAAGATCATATCATTAGTACCTTATAAAATATAAGTAATCGTTTACAACCTAGATAGATTTGAACAAACCATTAATACGGTTGTAGTATAATCTGGTATTAGTCTATCTTGACTATAAGATTACACTAGTACACTTTGTGTGTATTGAACAGGACCAAGTGAGGTTGTTTCTCTTTAAACTAACTATATAAGAGAATAAACACCTCTGTTATTATGGATGCTTGTCCTCTTAATCCGGATATAATAACGGGTACTTACGTGCATTGTACATTGCTTTAAATCATCAATGAGTGAGATTCATTTGTGAATCAACAAACTCGATGAATTGGGTAATGATATTGTATGTAAGGTGTGCTGTTAATTATAGAAGGAATTCGTGACCCGCATGAAGTCGGTTTGATGATGTCCCCTTGAGGAGCTCAAAAAGATTGTCATGTAAACCCTGTAGGTGGATTTATTCCGACATGACAATGACGTTGAGTGGTACTACTCTGATAGGGTTATATACTAAAAGCATTACTTTTGTATTAACTCTAATTCTTTATATTTTGAATGAGAATCATATGGGCAAATGTTATGCATATTATATATGTTATTAGTTATATGCATGTGTCTATTACTTTATGTTGTAGATGATATGGTGTGGACACACAGAAGATCATATCATCAGTACCTTATAAAGTATAACTAATCGTTCACAACCTAGATGGATTTGGACAAACCATTGGTACGGTTGTAGTATAATATGGTATTAGTCTATCTTGACTATAGGATTACACTAGTACACTTTGTGTGTATTGAACAGGACCAAGTGAGGTTGTTTCTCCTTATACTGACTATATAAGAGAACAAACGCCTCTGTTATTATGGATGTTTGTCCTCTTAATTCGGATATAATAGCAGGCACTTACGTGCATTGTACATTGCTTTAAATCATCAATGAGTGAGATTAATTTGTGAATCAACAAACTCGATGGATTGGATAATGACATTGTATGTAAGGTGTGATGTTGGTTATAGAAGGAATCCGTGACCCGTAGGAAGTCAGGTTGATGATGTTCCCTTGAGGAGCTCAAAAAGATTGTCATGTAAACCATGCAGGTGGATTTATTCCGACATGACAATGAGGTTGAGTGGTACTACTCAAGGACATAAGAAGTTGATTAATGTAGTTGTCAGTAACTTGACTTAATCAACGGACATTCGATATCTTAAACACGGGGAGATCAATGAGTATATACTATATGGAGCCCATAAATGCTGACACGTAATTTGGGATTAGGGCGGTAGTGTAACAATGGCCTTTAGTGGAATAAGCCAATTGTTGACGGACTTGGGCCATGTATTCTGGGCGAACATGGGAAGCCCATGCCCGTCAGGAGGCCCAACCCTAATTTCTCCTCATGGTCCTTGTTGTAGCCTATAAATAGAATACTCTTTCTTTGGCCGAATTTCATTATTCACTGTATTAGAAAAAGAGGCAAGGAAAGATAGATCCAAAATTGGATCTAGCTTTGTGAGAAAGAAGGGGGTTGGTAGATCATTGTCTGCATAATGTCCAATCTATTCTAAAGGAATACAACAGAAGATCAAAGGGTTGATTGTTGATTCGGATTCATAAAGGTTGGATTCTCAGAGTTATCAAAATCGGATCTAAAAGGTATGTTCTCTAATCCAAAATCGTGAGAACCCATTAATTCCGCTGCACGTGGTTCTCGCGGTTTGTAGAAATATTTGTTCTGAAAATAACGGTTCCTACATACTCAAGAACATAAGAAGTTAATTAATGTAGTTGTCAGTAACTTGACTTAATCAACGGACATTCGATATCTTAAACATGGGGAGATCCACAAGCATATAATATAGAGCTCATAAACGCTGATATGTAATTTGGGATTAGGGCGGTAGTACAACAATGGCCTTTAGTGGAATAAGCCATTTGTTGACGGACTTGGGCCGTATGTTCTGGGCGAACATGGGAAGCCCAAGCCCGTCAGGAGGCCCAACCCTAATTTCTCCTCATGGTCCCTGTTGTAGCCTATAAATAGAATCTTTTTCTCTTGGCTGAAAATCACTATTCATCTAGATTAGTAAAAGAGGCAAGGAAAGATAGATCCAAAATTGGATCTAGCTTTGTGAGAAAGAAGGGGATTGGTAGATCGTTGCCCACACAACGTTCAATCTATTCTAAAGGAATACAACAGAAGATCAAGGGGTTGATTGTTGATTCGGATTCATAAAGCTTGGATTCTCAGAGTTATCTAAACCGGATCTAAAAGGTATGTTCTTTAATCCAAAACCGTGAACCCCATTAATTCCGCTGCGTGGGATTTTGCAGTTTGTAGAAATTTTGCATTCTGATATAACTGTTCCTACAATAATATCCCTAAACCACGTGCTGCTGGTAGAGGATGGAGCATGAGATGGAGATGGGCCCTGAGCTCCCGATGCGCCTTAGCCATCCGTCCTTCGGCGACGACGTTCGTGCCTCACAGATGCCTCCTCAAAAGAAGAACCCTCGTGGGGTGGGAAGCGTTCACGCATATCTTCATGAAACTTTCGCTGAGCTTCCATCTCAGCCTTCATCTCCTCCCAACGCTCATCCTCGCGCTGGTCACAAGTCTCAAAGTTATGATGCATGGTAGCCTGCCGAGTCCGAAAATCTTCACAAATAGTATTGAGAGAACGCATGCCACGATGAAGCACCGACATGTGTTCTGCATCAGACGTACACCTCTCCAAGGCATCGGCATCAAGACATGTCGTGTCCTCCTTATCCTCTGAGTCATCCTCCAACTCATCCTCTTCAACTACCCTCTCTTCAGGCAACCTCCACGTCTTTTGGATACACTCCGTATAAATAGTAGGATTTTTATGCTCTTTCAGCCAAATCCTATCAGACTTTGGATTCTCTCTCAAGGTCATCATGATCTTTGTTATCAAAACAGGGAGAGGTGCAATACTCTTCCCGACTCCTCTAATCATAGTAATCAAAAACTCGAGAATACATAATTCATACTTCTGCTCCTAGAGTATCCATAGAACGTGAAGGCAGTTCAGACTGATGTCACTGACCTTCTCCTTCCCGATGACATTCCTACCAATCCACTGAGCTACAGCCAGCTGGTTGGTTAGCAGAGATGATTGGCGAACACAACGCGAGCTCGCATTGTAGTTCCCTTCCAAAACTGTCGCGTTCATCAAAGGCTCGATCCCATAAATTGGGATTCTTGCAATGTGGTGTCGAGATGGCATCTAGGCGGAATGCCTAAAATCTTAGCCAGCAACGTAACCTTGTAGATACTTCTCTCCTCCTCCAGGCCACCTTAACAAAAATTCTATTCCCATCTAACTCCCTCGTCCTATAAAATTGTTCCACCAAATTGAAGGGATAGAAATCATCTGTCGAGTACCACAACCTACTCCAATCCCTCCTAATCATCTGGCCATCACTAAAACGGCATGGCCGGGTCGGGAACAGAACTTGCTCCAAAGAAAAATTCTCCTTCTTTGCACCATTGAGTTTTTGGAATGATTTATGGGTTTGAATAAGGTAGAGAGAGAGTTTGAAACAACCTCACTAAAAAAAACAATGATGGTGGTGAGGTGGGGGCAGTGGCAGTTCGAATTCTTTGATTGTTGGATGTTTTCGGTGGTTGAAAAGGTATGAAAATGGTGTGGGAGAGGTTTGGAGAAGATTTGAAGTTGATTTGAACTTTGGGCATGGGTGTATTTAGGTTTTCTTTCTTTTTTTTTTTAGTTAGGGTTTAAAGCTTTGTTAATGGCGGAAGTGAAGAAGGAAAACTCGCGAGCTGTTTGGTTTGGAAGATGGAGACGCACATGCATGCGAGATTGGGCTCAAGCCCAATTCGATTTTTGAATTTCGTCGATTTTTCGCGCAACTTCAAACTAAAATTGCCGCTTCATTACCGGTCCGATTTGTGTGAATGAGATATAGAAATGATCAGGAGAGAATTTCCAATCCAATGATCTATAAAACACTATATTCCAACCGACGGTGACATATAAGAAAATGGAGAATGCCTCAAAGTGCGTGCATGACTTAAGTTATGCGAACGAATGAAATCTAAATTCATAGATAATGTCAACCTGAATCGAAATACGATTAAACGGCCTAAGCAACACAATTGGAAAGTTGAGCAATCAAGGATGGAAAAACGAATACCCCACCCCCAAACAAATTTCATACAACAGAGTTTAGAAAATTGTTTAAACGTGGGTCTTTTAAAGTCAGATTCCCCTGCCTTCCTAAATTACTATTTTTATGGATTTGATATGTTTTACTTTTTATGAATAAAATTTAATATAAGAAAAACGAAAAACAATAAGGACATAATTTACACCATAGAGGAACATGACTCAAAAATCGAGAAAACATGCAAGAGTGGAAAATGTGAATTATATTATACGTAGACTTAGGATCCGGTACTTACAGCCACACACTCCATAGAGAGGGCCCGGTTGCCTGAATGGTGCACTTACCAATATATAGAATTGTAAGGAAGTACACCAAACAACAAAATGAGTTGTTTATAGTCAGATACTCGAGACTTTAACAAATAACTGGATATATATATACCCTGCAGTTTTCCATATATTAACAACCTAAAGAGTTGTGGGTCTTTCCATAAATAAATAACATGGAATGCACCCACAAATAGAATCAAGCACCAAGATTTTCTATGACGCAACTTATTGAAATGAAAGCGAAGTCTGATAGATCTAGAACGTAACCAAGCATGCACCTTCTTTTTCATCTTTAAATGAGACGGTGTCCAAGTGAATGATCGTGAGAAAATGGATGTTTGTGGAAGATATGTTGGATATGGATAAGTTTTAGAAGTAAGGAATAGAAAAAATGAGAATGTGGGTTTAGCACAAAACTCATTCATGGTGTAGGTGGGAACTGTCTCAATTCTAAAAATGAAGGTGTCAAGTGCCTTTCCCTTGGGAATTATTTCTGTATTAAGAGGATTTTGAAAATCATTAAGCACAGAAGAAGCAAGAGGGTCAAGCACAAACTCCAGGTTCCTTTGAAAAGGTGGAAGGTGGGGAAAATTGGTGATGGAAGATGAATGAGTATCAGCTAGAGCTCTCAGGTCTAGATCATTAGAAGCCTTGAGATATGCCAGACATTCCTCAATAGGTGGGTCAAAAGAATCACTGGGATAGAGGGTGAAAAATTCATCTTCCGTCATAGCGTCAAGGGATGAATGGATGTTGGCAGGGTGGGACTCGCGAGGTGGCAAGGAAGAGTTGAAGGAAATCTTCCTCAATTTCATCTACGTCCAAGGAGTCCTTGTCGAAGTTGGAACTTCCAAAGGAAAGGAATTTGTGCATCTGGTCATCCGAAAATGTGGTTTTGAAATAATCACGAGCTAAGCTCTCGATCATGCTAACCTCTCCATCGATATTCGTATCAGGAAACTTATTTGATCATTTTAAAAACATTGACCTCAACAGAAAGATGGCCAAAGGACAATGACATCGAACCATCGCGGCAGTTTATAAGCGCATTGGCAGTTGCCAAGAAAGGGCGCTCTGAAATGATCGGAATCAGAGTCGTTAGTGACTTCTGTATCGAGGATAACAAAATCCGCAGGATAGTAGAAATCCTGAACCTTAACCAGCACATTTTCCAGTACACCCTTAGGATACTTGATAGACATATCAGCTAATTGCAATGTCATTGTTGTAGGTTGCATTTCCTGTAGACCTATTTGTTTATATAAATAATGAGGGAATAAGTTAACACTCGCCCCCAGGTCAAATAAAGCAGTGGTCGTGTGAGTATCCCATAAAGTGCATTGTACAGTAGGACGACTAGGGTCCTTGTACTTAATAATTCCATTGTGTTCCGTTAAAGTTGGAAATTGTTCAGTTAAAAAGGCGTCTTTAGGAATCTTTGTCTTACGCCTAGTAGTGCACAACTCTTTGAGAAACTTAGCATGGTGAGGTAACTTTTTAATTGCTTCAAGGAAATGTAAGTTTATCGTTAGATTTTTAAAAACTTCTCGAATCTCATCAAAATTTGTATCCTTGTTTAACATAGTTAATCTCTGAGGAAATGGTGGTTTCTCTCTATATGTAGCATATGGATCAACAGGATGTTTAACCTTGGCTTTCTGTTTCTTAGGTTATGGTGTAACTGGTACCTCTACAGGGGTAGGATCTTTAGTTATCATTTCGGTATCTAGGTCGATATCCGGTGTAGGGACTACTTGTGGTGTAACTATAAGCATAGTTACATTACTATCAACCACTCTTTCAGAACGGAGAGTGGTGATGGCATTTAGCTCACCTACGTTTACATTATTCGTACTAGTATTACCGTTTACCTCAAAGGCTGTGTTTGTTGTTTTAAGATTAGGTATTGCTTGACCCGGAAACACACCTTTGGGTTGTACTTTCTCTTGTGCTAACTGCTGTAAGGAAAGTTGGAGGGCTTGTAAAATCTGTTGTTAGGTTTGCATAAAGGCATCAAAACGATCCAGTTGTAGAAGAGTGCTAGCTATAGGTTGTGTGACAGGAACTATGTCACGTTGATTATTAATGGGTGGATTTTGATAGTTATTATTTACCAGAATGATACCTCTATTGTTTGTTGGCCTAATATTTTGGTTATTAAACCTTGGAGGTTGTTGATAATTTTGCCAACCGAAGTTGGGGTTTTGTCGCCAAGCTGCGTTAGGTTCGCTATTATTGGAACAAACATTATCTTGTTGTGATTGTTGGTGTTCATAGGCGAGAGGACAATAGGAGTTGGGATGCTCTGGACTCAAACATAAATTACATGGATTGGTGTTGACATTCATGACGGGGATAGGCTTTTGTTGAACATAGATAACCTCTACCTTTTTAGTTAGAGATTCGATTAAATTTTTTTGTTCAGGATCGGGTTTCATCTCAAACATACTGGTAGCCTTAATTGTTGAAAAAGAACTAGCGTTGCGGGAGATATCGTCACTCCCCCCCCCCCCAGTTATTATTACGCTTTGTTTAATCTTCTAAAAATTTATAAGTCCTGAGGCTCCCTTACTGAGGAAACTATCCCCATTCATTATATCAAGCACCTCTTTGTGGTGGTGTAATAGTCCCTTGAAAAAGGCACGAACTGGTGTGGACACTCTATAAGAAGATCGGTGAAACGATTCCAAGCCTCTAAAAATGATTCATAAGGATTTTGTCGAAAGAAATGAATCTTGGAAAGCATTTCATCGGTCTTCAGTGGTGGGTAAAAATATTCTATAAATAGTTGAACAAGTTTGGCCCACGAGTTTACAGAATTAGGCGTTTTGGCAATTAACCAAAACGCCACCTTATCGGCTAAAGTGAAAGGAAACACCCTCAGTTTAATTTGTTCAGCACCAACCGTAGAATGGTGGAATGTAGTATGGACTTGGTCAATCTTATGCATGTGCTGATAAGGCTTTTCATGGTCTAACCCATGAAAAACGGGTAACAAATTAAATATATTTGGGGGGATTCGGAATCCCCCACTGGGTCTAATAGAACGATGCAAGATTTGGGCTATCGTTCAAGGCTTTGTAAAAGTCAGAGAGAGGAGACTCTCTTTCTTCAGCCATTATTTCAGGTGTGGTGTATGGTATATTAGCTAGAGGTGTAGTGAGTGGTATACTAGAAAAGCGTGTTTGTTGACGTTACCGGTTGATTACGTTAGGCATTTTTCTTCGGCTTGACCTTAATCTCATGCAAGGCTAAGACCAATCTTAACTAAACACGACAACACTCCAAACAATCCTGATATACTAGTATGAACCTCTAACAGGTGATGCAAGGTGTGGAAGAAAGAAGTACCTAAATGCCTCCTTGCTTCGCTTATAAATAGCGTCTTGTATATGCGAGCTCAGTGTATTTAACAAGTTAGAACACTGAATAACTTGAAAGAAATGGAAGTTTGAACTAACCTGTAGAAATCGGGCGGTTCAGAGTAGAAGGCGCAGGTCGCGCTCAGAATTAGCCTAGGTAGGGCGGGTAGCGCCAGTCCAACTACTCCAGCGCCTGGGGGCTTCGAAGTTTTGCCTTGGTGGTAAGCAGGTCGCTATTTTTAGGTAAAACTCAAGTTCCAGCGCTTCAACGCGGGTATTTCGAAGTTTTGCCTTGGAAAGGCGCGGGTCGCACTCTGGTAAAGCTCAAGTTCTAGGCACTTAGGGGTCGAGTTTTGCCTTAGTAGGACACGGGTCGCACTCCGTGTATTCTTGCGAGGAAAAATTCAGTTCTGAAACAAACGACCACAGTTAGAATCAAACAAGGGTGGGTGGGTTATGGGACTTTTGAAGACTAACAATACTAAAGAAAACAATACTAACGGGAATTAAGATGGCAGCGGCGCCATTTGATAAATGTAAAAATGAATAGTTTTACCTACGAATAAGCAACGAAAAACTAAATGCAAGTAAAACTAAAACTGAACTCGTGTTTGTTTATCAAAGATTTCTACTCTCGATTCTATCGAAATAAAGTTGGAGTAAAAGATTCGTTCCACTCCTAGTTTCTTAGTATTCAATATTTTCTACGACTATCGGTCTATCCAAAGTTAATGAGAGTATGACGAATTTCATACTACGATGCAAATTATACTAACAAGATATGAATTTATACGACTACGGAATACTAAATTGATACTAGATAAAGAATTAGGGGGGATTGATTCCACCTTAACTCGACTTAATTAACTAGCGAATATTCGTCATAATCCGAATTGCAATGCTTTTGCATAGCAATTGGGTGTTCCTAATCCCTAATTGTTCATGATAATCTCTACCAACTAATAACTAGCATATGAAGCAATCAAACCTATTCTAATGGTGAACTAATCACTTTCTAGATTGGAATGGAAAATTACGACTATGTTACGCTAATAACAATCAAGCTTTCATCAAGGCTTCCTCAAACCCCTCTAATGGAGGTTTAGCCTAGAGTCATTAAACTATCATTTCCAATTGAATTTAAACAGGACATCATATAAAGATTATAAATTTACTAATTTCAATTCAAATGGAAATCTAATCATGCAATATTTAATTGAAACTAATAATGATAAATAACTAAATCTATGAATTGAAACTACAATGATTAATGAAAATGAAACTAGATTATGAAGAACTAATTAACTTTATTGATCTAATGAATAGCAATAACAATAATTCAATAACTGAATTTAAAACAAGATAGTAAAACTAATTAATTAATGGAGTCTAAATCTAGATCTAAAGCTATGCTTTAATGGCTACCTGCTACCTAACCTAATTCTTTCTTAAGAGTTAAGTCTTCTCCTTTGAAATTGAGGAGACCAAATCCACATTTTCGTGCATGGGATGAGGAGCCATGTTTCGGACCGGAAAATCGAGCCTAAAACCCAATTTCTTCAGTCCATAGAGGCCTTTTCAGCCGGATTTGACTTCAGCAGCCTTTTCGTCCACTTCTGCTCCTCTGATTGGGTCCAAAGATACGGTCTTTGGAAGTTCTGCTGACTTTTGTGTGCTGTTTCTACCCGCGTTGACTTTGACTTTTCAGTTTTGACCGGGCTTTGTAAAGGCTTTTTCTCCTTGAATCTTGGCTTTTAATCACAGAACTCCTTAGCAACCAACCCTTGCTCCTTTATCTCGCCAAAGTGATACATTTCTACACATAATTGACTTCAAAGCCTGAAATACATAAAAATATGTAATCGGCATTAACTCTTATTTATTACTCGCATAATTGGTCTAAAAGTATTATTGTTAAGGGGTTAAAACTACAATTTTGGACTCTTATCAAGCACTAACTGTAGGATGATGGAATGTGGTAAAGGACTTGTTCAATCCTACGTATATGCTGATAAGATTTTTCATAATCTAACCCATGAAAAACGGGTAACAAATTAAATATATTGGGGAGATTCGGAAATCCCCCACTGTATCTGCAAGAACGATGCAAGATTTCGGGCTATCGTTCAGGTCCTTGTAAAAGTCAGAGAGAGCAGACTCTCTTTCTTCAGCCATTATATCAGGTGTGGTGTGTGGTATACTAGTTAGAAGTATAGTGAGTGGTATACTAGAAAGGCGTGTTTGTTGACGTTGACGTTTGATTACGTTAAGCATTTTTCTTCTACCTGACCTTAATCTCAAGCAAGGCTAAGACCAATCTTAACTAAACACGACAACCGTCAAAACAATCCTGATATGCTAGTATAAACTTCTAACAGGAAGTGCGAGGAGTGGAAGAAAGAAGTACCTGAATGCCTCCTTGCTTCGCTTATTAATAGCGTCTTGTATACACAAGTTTAGTGTGTGTAACAAGTTAGAAACACTGAATAACTTGAAGTAATGGAAGTTTGTACTAACTGGTGAAAATCGGGCTACTCCATAAGAGGGCGCGGGTCGCGCTCAGAAATAGCCTAGGTAGGGTGCGGGTCGCGCTCAGGAGGAACTTGAGTTACAGTGTTTTAAGCGCAGGTGGCGCTCAAATTTTGCCTTGTATGGGCGCGGGTCGCGCTCCTTCCTAGCTCGAGTTACAAGCATTTCAGCAGCAGGTGGCGCTTAACTTTTGCCTTGTATGGGCGCGGGACGCATTTAGGCTTGTTCTTGGAAAAAAAAATTATGAACCAAACAATCACTGTTAGAACCAAACAAGGGTGGGTGGGTTTAATGGGACTTTGGGAAGACTAACAATACTAATGTAAACAATTCTAAATAGAACTAAGATAGCAGCGGTGCCATTTGATAAAATGTAATACAATTAGTTTTACCTACGCATAAGCTGCGAAACTCAAATGCAAGTAAAACTAAAGCTAATTTCACGCTATGTTATCAAAGTTTTCTACTCTCGATGCTATTGCAATATAGTTGGAATAGAAAGTTCGTTCCACTACTAGTTCTTTAGAATTCACGTTAACTAAGATTATCAGTTCTATCAAAGTCAATGAGAGTACGGATTATGTAATTATGCTACGATGGTAATTTAACTAATCAAGATACAATAATTCAACTACGGAAATACTAAATTGGCAATATGATAATGAATTAGGGGGATTTGATTCCACCTTAATTCGACTTAATCAACTAGCGAGGAATTGTCGTAATCCGAATTGTAATGCTTCCGTATAACAATTGGGTGTATCTAATCCCTAATTGTTCATGGTAATCTCCACCAACTAACAACTAGCATGTGAAGCAATCAAACACATTCTCATGGTGAACTAATTACTTTCTAGAATGGAATAGAATATTACGAACTATTCTACGCTAACAATAATCAAGTTTTCATCAAGGCTTCTTCAAACCCCTCTAATTGAGGTTTTTGATAGGGTTATATACTAAAAGCATTACTTTTGTATTAACTCTAATTCTTTATATTTTGAATGAGAATCATATGGGCAAATGTTATGCATATTATATATGTTATTAGTTATATGCATGTGTCTAATATTTTATGTTGTAGATGATATGGTGTGAACACACAGAAGATCATATCATCAGTACCTTATAAAGTATAAGTAATCCTTCACAACCTAGATGGATTTGGAGAAACCATTGGTACAGTTGTAGTATAATCTGGAATTAGTCTATCTTTACTATAGGATTACACTAGTACACATTGTGTGTATTGAACAAGACCAAGTGAGGTTGTTTCTTTTTATACTGACTATATAAGATAACAAATGCCTCTGTTATTATGGATACTTGTCCTCTTAATCCGGATATAATAACGGGCACTTACGTGCATTGTACATTGCTTTAAATCATCAATGAGTGAGATTCATTTGTGAATCAACAAACTCGATGGATTAGATAATGACATTGTATGTAAGGTGTGCTATTGATTATAGAAGGAATCCGTGTTCCGCAAGAAGTCGGGCTGATTATGTCCCCTTGAGGAGCTCATAAGGATTGTCATGTAAACCCTACAGGTGGATTTGATCTAAAATGATAATGAGGTTGAGTGGTACTACTCAAGGACATAAGAAGTTGATTGATGTTGTTGTCAGTAACTTGACTTAATCAACAGACAATTCGATATCTTAAACATGGGGAGATTAACGAGCATATAATATGGAGCCCATAAACGCTAACACGTAATTTGGGATTAGGGCGGTAGTGCAACAATGGCTTTTAGTGGAATAAGCCATTTGTTGACGGACTTGGGCCGGGTGTTTTGGGCAAACATGGGAAGCCCAATCCCGTCAGGAGGCCCAACCCTAATTTCTCCTCATGGTCCCTATTGTAGCCTATAAATAGAAACCTTTCTTCTTGGCCAAAATTCACTATTCATCTGAATTGAAAAGAGAGGCAAGAAAAGATAGATCCAAAATTGGTTCTAGCTTTGTGAGAAAGAAAGGGGTCGTTGCCCACACAACGTCCAATCTATTGAAAGGAATACAACAGAAGATCAAGGGGTTGATTGTTGATTCGGATTCATAGCTATTGGATTCTCAGAGATATCAAGAACCGGATTTACAGGTATGTTTTCCTATCCAAAACCGTGAACCCCATTAATTCCGCTGCGCGTGGTTTTCACGGTTTGTAGAAATATTCATTCTGAAATAACGGTTCTTACAGTTTTAGCCTTGAATCATTATACTATCATTTCTTAAACAAGAACAAATATAACAAATCATTATTGGATAAATGATTAAACTTTGTAATCTAATTTAACAATAGTCTAAGATTCAAAATGGATTAAACTGAATTTAAAACTAATTTAGAACTAAGATTATGAATACTAATTATCAAATTAAAACAAACTAATTATGAATTTAAGACAACTAAATCTAAATAAGAATTGAATCAATAAACTAAATTGAAATAAAAAAACTAATACTTTATTATAAAACTAAATATGATTCTAAATAATCATCTACTTTGTTCTAAAACTAATTAATTGAATGTCAAAACTAGATCTAAAACAAGTTATTCGATAAAAACTGCTAAGTAAAATGCTAGATGCTTAAGAGCTAAGTTTTGTGTCTTCAAATGGAGAAGACAAGATCCACTTTTTCGTGCATGGGCAGAGGAGCCATGTTTTGGGCCGAAAAATCGAGCCCAAAACCCAATTTCTTCAGTCCACAGAGCGGTTTTCAGCTGGATTTGACTTCAACAATCTTTTCATCCACTTTTGCTCCTATGATTGGGTCAAGGCTTGGACCATTAAAAATTTTGTTCTGAGCCGGTCATTTTGACATAAGGTAGGCCCAATTCCGAGGTCTTAGTCCAAAGATATGGCTTCCGAAAGTTCTGCTGACTTTTGTGCGCTATTTCTGTGCGATATCTCCTTGGATCTTGGCCTTTAATCAAAGAACTTCTTAACAACCAACCATTGCTCTATTATCTCGCAAAAAGGGCGCATTTCTGCACATATTCGACTCCAATGCCTGAAATATATAAAAACACGATAACAGTACTAACTCTTACTTATTAATCACATAATTAGTCAAAAAGCAATATTGTTAAAGGGTTAAAACTATAGTTTTGGGCTCTTATCAGCAGTGGAATAACAATCTTTTACTCCTACTTTAACTAATTTTGCTAGGAAGAAGTAAAGCTGATTTTTAGTTCTTTATATCAAAATTTCTACTCTCGATTATCATATAATAAAATTGGAGTCAGAATTCGTTCCACTCTTAATTATTAGAACATAACTAATTCTACTTGTGATTAACAATTCAATAACTTGAGAGTAATTATTCTAAATATAACTAATATGATGAAAACTATGATTTGGTGTATTCTAAATTTAACTATGACAATGAAATAAAGATGTGAATATGAAGAAGGAATTAGGGAGATTTGAAATCCACCTTGATTAATCCCTAATATGCTAGTATAGATTTGTTGCAACCCTAATCTTTATGTTTTCACACAAGGTTTAACATAAAGGTTAGGTATTTTTATCCCTAATTATTCAAGGTATCTTTAACCAACTAATAATTAGCATGAGAGGCAGTTGAAACCCATTCTCATGGTGAATGAACTACGCTATAGAATTGAAACTCTTAAATACAACTATTTTATATTAACACCTCAAGTCTTCATCAAAGTTTCAATCAAACCCCTCTAATGGAGGTTTAGTTATGGATCATTAGACTATCATGGAATAAATAATAAGAAGAAGAAGACATAATGAAAGAACTACTCTACTAAAAATAACTTGAATTGAATTAATGGTAGCTAGGCTAATAAAACATAAACTAGGTTTTAAATAAAGAGAAAAGCTAAGAGACAAGAGGTAGGAGAGGAGTACTAGAGTTTTGCCTTAGTCCTCTTTATATAGGAGAGGGCTAGGTTTACAATTTCGTGCATGGGCTTTGGAGCTATGTTTTGAGCCACTAAATCAAGCCCAAAACTTTTTTTTTTTTTTTTTTAATAGAGTAGAAGGTTATGGCTGACCCCAACCTGCATTAGTTAAAATCTTAAGTACAACCTCACATTCTTATCCTCCTCAGTTATAGTCGTGAAAGTTAAGCACAAAGCACAAAGGAGGGACAAAATAGTTAGTTACATAGTCATTTTCTTGTCCTGTAAGGAAGTCTGCAGCTTTATTCGTTTCCATGAACACATGCACAAAGCTTACTGATGTAAAATAACCTAGTGTAGCTTTAATAGCAGCAACTAAGTTTGCACATTACCATGGCACCCTCTCCTTGTCTTGGAGAATTCTTACTAATCTCAAAGAATCAGAAGCCACTATAATCCTTAACTTTTGAAGCATCTGGCATCCTTTCAATCCTTCATAAATAGCTCTCAGTTCTTGGAAAAGAATTGTCCTTAGTCCACCACCACCAGAGTATGCGAGTAGGACTTGGCCCAAAACCTAATTACTTAAGTCTAAAAAGGGTTTTTCTGTTAGAAATTACTGTAGCAATATTTTTGTCCACTTTTACTCCTCTGATTGGATCAAGGCCTAGACCATTAGAAATCTCTTTCCGAGCCGATCGTTTTGACATATAATAGGCCCAATTCCGAGGTCTGAGTCCAAAGATACGCCCTGCAGAAGTTCTGTTGACTTTTATATTTTTTTTTCTACCCACGTTAACTTTGACTTTTCAACTTTTGACTAGGCTTTAAAAAGGCATTTTCTCCTTGAAACTTGGGCTTTAATCATAAAATTTCTCTAGCAAGCAATTTGACTCATTTCTCTTGCAAAAGTGACGTATTTTTTCACATAATTGAATCCAAGGCCTAAAATACACAAAAATACGTAAAAATTACTAACTCTTATTTATTATAAACATAATTGGCCAAAATATAATACTATTAAGGAGTTGAAACTACAGTTTTGAGCTCTTATCAAACTGACCAAGAACGGATTAACTATCGATTTCATTTAACTGCTTCTCTTGATGTTATCCGATTTCTTTTGCACCAAGGATTAGCTTTTCGTGGTCACGATGAATCTGAAAGCTCTAAAAACAAGGGAAACTTCCTTGAGCTTTTAATATTCTTAGCTTTTCATAATAAAGTAAGTTGTTGATAGTGTCGCCCTTAACAATGCTGCGAAAAATCTCAAATTGACATCACTTGATATTTAGAAGGCTTTAGTAAATGCAGCTGCTGTTGAAACTATTAATGCTATTATGAAAGACCTTGGAGAAGAATTATTTGCCGTTTTGATTGATGAAGCTCGTGATACGTCGATTAAATAGCAAATGGTTATTTGTTTGCGATATGTTTACAAGAAAGGTTGTGTGATAGAGCAGTTTGTAGGCATGATGCATGTCCCTGATACTACATCAGCTTCACTCAAGACTTCACTTGAAAAATTCTTTGGCATACATGAATTGATGATAAAAGGAAAAACGATAGTTTTACCTATGAATAAGTAATTAAACTCAAATGTAAGTAAAACTAAATTCAATTTTATGCTAATGTATCAAAGATTCTACTCTCATTATTAATGCAATATTTGGAGTAGAGAATTCGTTCCACTCCTAGCTCGTTTAGATGTGAACACTTCCTAGTTTATGTGATTCTAACAAAAATAAGTGGGAGTAATGGAATTAAATTTAACTACGATGGTGAATTAACTAATCAAGATGTTATAAATCGACTACGACAATTCAATACTAAATTGACAATATGAGAAGGAATTAGGGGAATTTGATTCTACCTTGATTCGACTTAATAAACTAACATAGAATTGCTGTAATCCAAATTGCAATGTTTTCACATAACAATTTAGACTTTCTAATCCCTAATTGTTCATGGTAATCTCTACCAACTAACAATCAGCATGTGAAGCAATCAAACCCATTCTTATGGTGAACTAATTACTTTCTAGAATGGAATAGATGATTACAATCATTTCTACGTTAACACAATCAAGTTTTTATCAAGGTTTCCTCAAACCCTTCTAATGGAGGTTTTAGCCTTGATTCATTAAACTATCATTTCTAAAACAAGAACAATAAGAACAAGACATTATTGAATGAATAACAATTACTCTATTAATCTAATGAACAATAGTTTAATGATTCAAAATGAATTAAAACTGAATTAAAACTAATTTAGAACTTGAGTTTATGATTAACTAATTATGAAATTAAGACAAACTAAAGCTAACCAAGTATTGAATTCTAAAGATCTAAGTTTATCAATTATCTAACTAAATCTTAAGAGCTAAGCCTTAGTCCTCTTTATATAGAAGAAGCTAGATCCACAATTTCGTGCATGGGCTTAGGAGCCATGTTTTGGGCTGGAAATCGAGCCCAAAACCTCATTACTTCAGTCCACAAAGGGGTTTTTAGTTGGAAATAACTTTAATAGCCTTTTCATCCATTTCTACTCCTCTGATTGGGTCAAGGCTTGGACTATTAGAAAGTTCGTTCCGAGCCGGTCGTTTTGACGTATGGTAGGTCCAATTCTAAGGTCTGAGTCTAAAGATACGACCTGCAGAAGTTTTATTGACTTTTGTGCGCTATGTCTGCCCGCGTTGACTTTGACTTTTTAGCTTTGACCGGGCTTTAAAAAGGCTCTTTCTCATTGAATCTTGGCCTTTAATCATAGAACTTCTTAGCAACTAACTTTTGCTCCTTTATCTCACAAAAGGAACGCATTTCTTCACATATTTGACTCCAATGCCTGAAATACACAAAAAACGATAACATTACTAACTCTTACTTATTAATCACATAATTGGTCAAAAAATAATATTGTTAAAGAGTTAAAACTACAGCTTTTGGCTCTTATCAATTGAGTTTCTTGAGACTACATGGTCAAGGGTATGATGGGGCTAGTAATATGCAAGGGTAGTTCAATGGGCTAAAAACGCTCATTTTGAATGAGAACAAGTCTGCAATCTATGTACATTGTTTTGCACATCAATTTCAGTTGCCACTTGTCCATGTCGCAAAAGATATCAAAGAGATTGCTTCATTTTTCACCTTTATTAGCAATGTGGTGAATGCTGTTGGGGTCTCTTGCAAGCGTAGGGAGAACCTTCGAAAGAAAAAAGCTGCTAGAGTGTTTGAGCAACTTAGAAATGTTGAACTATCAAGCGGTAAAGGACTAAATCAAGAGCTTAGTGTTAAAAGACCTAGCAACACACGTTAAGGCTCATATTATGGTACATTAGTTAATTTCATTGTTATATTTCCCTCTGTGGTTGAAGTTCTTGATGAGGTGATGGAAGAGAGCTCAAGTTCAGATAAAAAAGGAGAAGCACACGTTTTATTAGATTTGATGCACTCGTTTGAGTTCATTTTCATCTTGCATTTGATGAAGAATCTATTGAGAATCACTAATTATCTTTTGAAAGCATTGCAACGAAAAGATCAAGATATAGTGAATGCTTTAGCTTTAGTAAAAGTATGCAAGGAGCGTTTGCAGAAAATAATGGAATGTGGTTGGGATTCGCTACTAGGCAAGGTTTCTGCATTTTGTACAAAACATGGTATAGACATGCCTCAAATGGATGTTAAGTTTGTTCATCGAGGAAGATCCCGAAGAAAAACATAAGTGGCAACTAATTTACATTATTATCAGGTTGGATTCTTTTATGGTTGTATCGATAAACAACGTATTGAGCTTGATAACTGTTTTGATAAGGTGAATACGGAGTTGCTTCTTTGTATGGCTTGCTTAAACCCTAATGATTTGTTTGGTGTATTTGATACTAACAAGTTGATTCATCTTGCTGAATTTTATCTTGATGATTTCTCCGAGCAAGAGCATATAGTCCTTCAAAATCAACTAGAGATTTATGAGATTGATATGAAATCCAATGATGCCTTTAGAACACTTAAAGGAATTAGTAGTTTGGCTAGAAAAATGGTTGAGTTGGGAAAATATATTATTTATAACTTGGTATATAGGCTTATAAAGCTCTCAATGATATTACCGGTTTCTATTGCTACAGTTGAGAGATCATTTTCAGTTATGGGCATAGTGAATGAAGAATCGTCTAAGGAATCGAATGGCAGACGAGTGGTTGAATGATTGTCTAGTGACATACATAGAAAAAAATATTTTTGATAACATCAGCAATGAGGCAATCTTGAAGCGTTTCCAGGATGCGGATCGTAAAGGGAATTTATAACTTTCATTTTTAGAATTGTTAGAGTTCAAAAGAGCAAAATGTATTTTGACAACTTTAGCTTTTTTTTTGTATACTACAATGGTAGTCTTTTTGCGAAATAAAATTGTGTGTTGACGAGTTGTACACTAGTACTTGCTTAAAATTAGAAAATTATTAGCATATGAGTTAGTGAGTGCCCTAGGTGAGGTAAATTCCTGGCTCCGCCATTGCTAATGTCGACAAGTTTAATTTGTGATACACCATATGCATTTTAAAATGCAAAGCAGATGGTTGGTTATAAATGAATTATAATATTTTAAAATGCATTGTAAAACATTGGGATCAAAATAACTTAATGAATTTTAAAATGTTGAGTTAAAGTGCAATAGTAAATGTTTACTTTCAAATGCATTCTAAAATTTATGAAATTTTAGAGATTGTGGGAGAGGAAATATAGTTGTTCAATAGGTGCAAATAATTAAAAGAGGGCATTTTTGTCAATTGTTGTAGAAAATGGGTTAATATGTGTCAAATTATGGTTTTGGTGTAGAAACTAAAAATATTATGCCTATGGCTTTTGAATCCAAACAATTCTTAACTGACTCCCTTAAACTAATTTTTTGAAACCTAATATCAGTCAATCAAGAACCGGACAGTAATAATAATATGTAAGCCTAAACATCAGTAAATCAAGAATCCTAAAAAGAGTATAAATTAGACAAAACAACAAAAGAGTAGATTCACACCCCCCCTAGCCATCGAACAGGTCTCAAGCCACAGTCCAACAATTTCATAAATATCTTGTACATGACTATGTGTGGACACCCGTGGACGCGAAGTACATGCCCTTTTGGATTCCCACGACAATTGCATTGGCAGCACTTGGTGGTATACTCGTCCTCTTATGTGTATTGTTCATTTTATACCAAAAGTATGTTGCTACACGAGTAAACCCCCATGTGTTGAATTATAGTCGAAGCAATTCCAATTCTTGTCTGAGCATCAAATACCACTTCCTCTTGATGCAAAAACTTGCTCCATCTGTCTGGGAAGACTTGTCGCCAGTGCCGAACTCACAATTCTAAGTTGCAAGCACTCATAATGACATCCAGGAGAGACATGTTTATCTCTCATTGTGGAAAGTGGATGGTGTTGGTCGTGTCCCTCCACCGCTCAACCAAACAATAAAAACCAAGAAATGGGCCTCAGCCCCCTCATTTCGGTTCAGTTACATGTAAACCCCCTGCTTACAGACGTATCCATAAAACCTCCCTATTATTCACATCCAACCAATTAACCTCCCTGCTTTCTATAATGGATGCAAATCTTGCTATAATTTTTATCTCCATACTTATCTGTTTCCTTTTTTGCCCTTCTCAATAAATAACCACCATATATTTTTTCTTTGTTGAGTTCGCTCTAACGAAGAAGCCAACGAAAACACTGATTTTAACTCCGTTTCTTTCCCATTGAAGAGAGCCACTAGTATTTGATTCTTATGTGAAAATACTCTTTACCACATACATCTTCATGATGATATTTATAAGCCAATAAGACATTTTAGGGACTTTGAACCAGGGGGTTATTAGCACTTGATGATTGATGAGAGATCAGTAGATTGAGTGGAATTTGTTTGATGAAATGTTTGTAGGAAATAAGTTGGATTTACGTGATTTGAAGAGGTTAGTTAAGTAGCTAGGAGATCTTGTATGGGAGAGAATGATCACTTTAATCTACTCAAAAGTAATGGGTAAGGAGAAACCAAAGCAAATGCAGAGACAAAATTGGAGAGTTGAAATTGTCTGATGCCTTGACAAAATATATGTAAATATATATTTACATAGTAACTTGACATATGTAAATATAAATTATCATATGTAAATGCAAATTCACATATGCAAATACAAATTTACATATGAAAATAGAAATTCACATAGTTTATTTAATTTATATGCAAATACAAATTTGACATATGCAAATTTGAATTTACATATGAAAAGTTAAGTTTACAGAGTAGTTTGATATAAGCAAATTGGAATTTACATATGAAAATTTAAGTTTACATAGTAGATTTATGAAACAAAACAAGCCTAATGAAAAAATGTATGAAAATTTTATATTTTCATAGTTGTTTAACTTATGTAAATTTGTATTTACATATGAAAATTTAGATTTTCGTAGTAAATTACTAAAATAAAACAATTCTAATATCGGACGTATGCTATGAAAATCTTAATTACATAAAAGATTAACCTATGAAAATTTTAACCTGCATAAAATGTAGAAGTTCTTTTTGTTCAAGATTAACATGAATTTTCACAAACGTTTTTTTTTTGTCATCTGACAGGTGACACACAGTCTATACAAATCGGAATTTACATATGCAAATATGAATTCTCATAAACGTTTTTCTAACATGGCTATAGAAATCTGACAAATTGACAAACCCATCAAGCTCATTTTTTGTATTGCATCCAGAATTCAAAGATCAAGAATTCAAACAAAATTAGTATCCAAAAGTTACATTCAGAATTCAAAAACAAACTGACATTACATAAAAGATCAAAGATTTATATCTATAATTCAAACAAAATTAGTATCCCAAAGTGATGTTTTATGTATCATCTTTCTTTCTTTTAAGTTGTACATCGAATTAGGTTTTCCCACTCCATTGTCCTCTTCCTCCCCATTCAACTAAGTCTCTCTAATGTCCTTTAACAAAAACCATAAAAAATGTGTCCAAAAAGAGTTTCTTTCGCCAAGGGCGATATGAACATCTCTAATTCTTCCTTTGAACTCTTGCAAAAATGCTAGTATAAACAAAGCAGTAGAACGGAAATACCTTAGTAGAGCTAGTAGGTTTTATCTTGGAAGAAAGGAGGCGGCGAGAAGAAAGAGAGAAGAGAGAAATTTGAGATCTAGGTTTCAGGGGTCAATTATGTGTGGGGGTATTTTAGTCAGTTCGGGTGTTTTAGAAAAAGAGGGGGTTTTTATGGGTTAGTCGGTAGTGAAGGAGTTTTTATATAGGTTGTTCATGAACCAGGGAGATCACATCCAAAACCTACAATAAAAACATGATGGTGGTTGCACATACATGGGTTTTTATGGCCCAACCATGTTTGATAATCCAATTGGCAATTCAACATAACCATGGTCCGCAAATGATCTGACCCATGTAAACAGTGTGTCTTTTACTTTCCCCGAACCCTAAACGGCTAAACCCTCTTAAAAAAACGTTTCTCTCAAACCGACGACGGCTTCTTACTTGTTTACGTGCTGACATGGCAGAAACAGAAGAAGAACAAGTTAACAGCTACAACGTTGTTGTAGAATCGAAAAAGGACAAAAAAAGAAAGAGAAACAAAAACAAGAAAAATAAGGATGAACCTGAAACACTTGTCAATGAAGTGGAAGAAGAAAAAGAAGAAGAGGTTGTGGAGGAAGTGAAGAAGAATAAGAAGAAGGGTGGCTCATTTGGAATAATGAGTACAGAGACATTTTCTCAGTTGAATGTTGGTGACCATACTATGAGTGCTATTCAAGAGTTGGGTTTTCAATACATGACTCAGGTACTTTACTGCCACTTTTATTGTTATATTGTTTGGAACTTTACTACTATAAATTATTATTCACATTTGGGTTTGCAGTTTGCTATATGTAGAAGAGCATTGTAAAAGGATTGCATTATTCTATTTTTGCAAGTTTGATGTTTTTTTGGACACATCCTTAACATATCGTTAGTTTCGTTGACCCCGGAGGGTGGGAAGGATGTTTTATTCTCTGGTGACATACCGTTTCAAATCAGTTTGAGATATGTGGTGGATCATTTGAATAGAAAGTTGATGGATGGCAGGCAAGGGGGTAATGAAGATTGGTTTGTTCCCATTAGTGTGTCCTTTCCAATTTTACAGTGTATTATACAACTTATAGGATTGAGAATATTATCATGAACTTTCCATTTTTGAATGACACGAGGAAGGGATTTGCAA